>NC_088332.1:14476666-15910000 GCF_036884655.1 Musa acuminata AAA Group | reverse complement strand
GCATTGCAGGTATGTTTTTGTTAAGCATTTTCATGCTTCTCTGTCCTAATTGTTCTGTTTCTCTTTGTTTAGTGTTATCAGCACACTATTCTTTTCTTTTTCGCTCATGCGTTATATTGCTAGATGTTCATAGCAACTGTACAACAACAATAAGCCATAATGTCCTAATTATTTGAATGACCACATGGCTCTTTGTTGCCATCAGTTTCTATTTAGGGCAATATCACTAGTCAAACAAGTAGCAATCAGATCTCTTTTGTTGGTTTTAATAAAGTTTTCTTTGACCTTTATCTGCCTCTCGTCATACCACTACTACATTTTAAAATTTTAAGAAATATAGTATTATGTAACTCCCGGAACAGAGCAAACATGTTATTTAAAATTTTAAATCATATGCATATTAGTTGTTTAGGTTAACGTAATTGGTTTACCCAGGTCCTGTTGTGATGATGTGCTTCTTAGCGGATGTTGGGACATTGAGAGCATATTTTGGCAATTTTTTCAGTTAGATGAAGATTGTCATAGTATATTTAATCATTTTTTCCTAAAAGTTTTATAGTGACATTAGCATGAATGTTCATTCATTAGGTAGACCCAGAACTTGCTATGGCAGAAGCAGATAAAGTTGAAGATGATGAAGACTTGAGAAAGAAATTGTGGCTTATGATTGCAAAACATGTAATTGAGCAAGAGAAGGGAGTTAAGAGGGAGAATATACGAAGAGCAATAGCATTTCTCAAGGAGACTGATGGACTTCTGAAGATTGAGGATATTCTCCCATTCTTCCCGGACTTTGCGCTTATTGATGACTTCAAAGTAAGTTTCCTATTCTCTGACTTTGCACTTATTGTTGATTTCAAAGTAAGTATTCCTATTCTCAGACAGATTGGTCAATGATGATCCTTGCAAATTCAAACATGATAGTAGACCAAGGTTTCCATTGCTAGCTGTTGATGTTATTTGGATTTACCATTTTGCTAGCTCATGTGTGATTGCATTGGATGATATAGAAAAAAAATCACTGGCTTGTATTTATGTTATAGGAGGCAATCTGTTCTTCATTGGAAGATTACAACAAGCAGATTGAGCAACTGAAACAAGAAATGAATGATGCTACTCATGGCGCAGACAATATACGGAGTGATATCAGTGCTCTCGCCCAAAGATACACTGTTATTGATCGTGATGAAGAATGTGGGGTATTGGTCTGACTCTTATACTTTCTGGAGCCTTATAATACTATCTACTTTGTAGTAGTCCCTCGACAAGTTAGATTAGATCAGTGCTTTTGTTCACTTGAACTTTTAACGGTTACAAACTACACAAGGCTTGAATGGTTTATTTATTGCAATGTGTATTGTGTGGAACATAAAACCACTTTTGACTAGCTTCAACTCATTTTATTTTTAAGAGTAGATTGGCCACCTTAAAGTGTTCTACTACTTTTCACATTGCATCTAATCTTTCTCTGATTTGATTATTAGGTTTGCAAACGTAAAATATTAACTGCTGGAGGGGCACCTCGGCTGGCTAGAGGCTATACATCAATTGGACCTATGGCCCCTTTCTATGTTTTCCCCTGTGGTCACGCCTTCCATGCGCAATGTCTAATTCGTCATGTGACTGAGTGCACAAGTGAAACTCAAGTAAGTGACAAGTTAGCCATTTTGTTTGTGTTTAGTCTCATTGTGTTGTTTAGCTACCATGTCAGTCATCTGAGAGAAGGCTCAGTAATCTGACATCAGGACTCTTAGCAAGAATTTGAAGGAATTATTACCAGGAAATGGCTGTATAAATCCTGATGGCTCATACAGCCATTTGAATGTCTATTTAACAGCCTCCTTTGCATTTGTTAGTTTTAAACAACCACAATTTAGCTCACTCTTCAGTTTTTCTGAGTTCTAACCACAAATCATATGCTGGCTTAGGCTGAATATATACTAGGCATTCAAAAGAAGCTCAGCTTACTCGGAGAGAAGGCAACAAATGATTCAAGTGTTTCCGCAAATGATGAATCTATCACAAGCATGACACCTCTTGATAAAGTTGGTATACTTTGAACTTTGATTTGTTGCTTCTATAACAACTGAGCTGACATGTAGTTAATTTGATAAAACAGCTACGGTCACAGTTGGATGATGCTATAGCAAATGAGTGCCCTTTCTGTGGTGACTTGATGATCAGAGAAATCTCACTGTCCTTTGTTCTGCCTAGAGAAGCAGAAGAGATGACTTCTTGGGAGATTAAGCCTCACATCACAAGTCAGAAAATTCTACCAATGACCATATGATCTGGCGTTTTAGCCATTCAAATTTGTCTTTGTGTGATTTATGTGTCTGCTTGTGTGATAAAAGGAACTGCCAGCAGCATCCGTTTGTATTTATAACACGTTGAAGTATCCTCTTTTTCTGGCTTTCATTAACATTTAATCTTATGCTTTTCTGAATATGATATTCACTAAATTTTTTTGGACATATTCAAGTAACTGTTTATGTTACTAAGTTGCTAGTTTAATGGTGGGAATATCTATGTGGCTGAGGTCAAATGTATGGGATTTAGTCCTGGTCATGCTTAAAGTTGAAATCAAATGCATGAATTTTCTTTTGTTAGTTTTATGTGTATATATATATATATGTATATACATATGTATACATATATATATGTATATATATGTATATACATATGTATACATATATATATATATACATGTAAATATATATATGTATACATATATATATCTCATTTCATAAATTTGTAGGAGTTGGATATAAAGCACGATTCCTGAAGGCAGTTCACAAGCACGATTCCGATATTGGTGTACCCTTATGATATATATCGGAAGGGTACACCGGTAGCGTCGGTTTTAGAAACCGACACGACATTGTTATCCAGCTAACTATCATTGAAGGTTTTATGATAAGATCAAGGCTTTGGTCTTGAGCTTGTCTGTTAAGGTTATTTTGGCGTTTTAAACCGTTCTTTGAAACTTGCAATGTTCAACTCCTTGGACATTGTCGGCACCAAGAGGATCCTTATTTCATGTGATTATGTTTATGGTGCTTGTATTGCAAGCATAACAGGGTGTTTAAACGTTCGAACCGATAAGGGTTGAATTGAATTGAATTATTATTATTTTTATTCAGTTTGGTTAACAAAAAATAGTTCAAATTGGAACATTCGGATCTATCTAATTGAATTGTTGCAAAATCTATTAACTGGTTAATCAATTTATAATTTTTAAATAAATTATTGATATTAAATATTATTTTATTAGGAATCATGTTCATTGATTTTTGGATTTCATTGACATAAAATATTAATTAGTAGATATTTTTACTAAATCATGAGGAACAATTTGATTTTATTATAAAAGAATTAGGCATGAGGAACAATTCAATTTTATTAGAAAAGAATTAGGCATGAAATCTTTCAAACGCATGAATTCTTCTCATATGATTTTTTATAAAGAGATTCATTTAAATGGATCATTATCTTGATTTTTTGTTATTTATAAATTCATAACTTATATATCTTATCATCAAATTAATCTCTTGATTTCTCGTTATTTATAAATAAATATTAATATATTTAAATATTAATATATTTATGTGATATCAAAATAGTTGTACAATTGACACATTAATGCAAATGAAGAGAAATAGCATCATGATATCCTTCTTTTCTTTTTTAAAAGGAAAGAGAAGTAAAAACTTACTTTTTTTTTTTGTTAATGATAAAGAGGGAGAAGTCTATTATACTAAAATGATGAAAAATTATGATATTTTAACTTATGATGATGAATTATGATATTTTAACTTATGACGATGATGTCTTGTGTAATGATCATTTTGAAATGTTAACTAAAATGATTAGTCATTATGATTTATGATTAAAATTATTTCGATTTGAATTCAAGACTAGCATTAAAAGATTATCATTCTTTTTTTTAATTCAACTTTATTGATTTTAAAATAGCATATATAGATAGGGGAGTCTGGTTAAAGTTTTATTATCAATTTGTTCTCATCATAAAAAAGGATGAGATCGTTGAATCTCGAATTTTGATGATGAAATCAATTGATGTATTTATGAACTAATAAGCATTTAAAATAAATAACTAAGGAAAAACTTAGATCACGGAAAGGTAAATTGTTGAAGCAGGAGAATTATACGTTGGGTCGTAGAGCATTATGTCAAAGTTTGGGTATCAGGCCGGAAGGATCAGACATTGCGTTAAGAAGATCGAATGTTGTGTGAGGTCAACATGCCGATGGATCGGATAATATACCAAAGGAAAAGATAATGTACTAAAGGTTCGGACGAAGTACCGGATGAATAGATGACATGTTGAACAACATAGGTTTCATGATTATAATTATTATGACTTAATTAAAATTGTTTAAGTGTCTAATTAAGTTAATTTTCGAGCGTGAACATGCCAACTTGATTAGGAGTTCATTAGGCTTGAACTAGGGTTGAATTAGACCTATTGAAACACACCCTCAACTCTAGGTCAGATATAATTATATTTTTAAGGTCAGATATAAAAACACACCCTCACTTTAGATAGAAGTGCATTGAAATAAAAAATATACACCCATAAAAGTTTGACTTCGGGACTAACTTGAGCGTAAGAGGATAAGCTCGGAAAGCCTCTTCCAACTTTGATCGTTGTGTAAGTAACGTTCGGGAGCACGATATTTTTATCTCGAAAGGAATATATATATATATATATATATATATATCAGGGTCACGTCATATTGATAAAAACGTGAATGATATATTTTTTTAACATATCACGTATCACATATGATTTTTTTTAATATGTATTGGGTTCTTTATATATATTTTAAATGTCTTCTCAACGCTGCTTGGGATCTGTAATTATGTATAGTTAAATAAATATTCTTTCGATCATCCTTAATTGGTAGAGACTTTTTCCTATCAAGATTTCAGGAGATATGGTGAATGGTCTGACTCACTTATTTTCTGACATATTAAAAGCCACATGTCCCATCCTAACCCATCGTTGAGCCTGCCGTGACCCAAACCAACCATTTTACTGGCTTCTCGCTTCGCTTCGCTTCATGAATGATTACGTTTCCTGCTTCTGGACCACCGCCGAGCCAATAATTTCTCTCTCTCAACTTAGCCCCCCGTATTCTGGCAGGTCAGAAACCATCAGCGTCTCATCCGCAGTTTCTTCTCCGGGGGTTATATATATATATAT
The DNA here is from genome assembly GCF_036884655.1 of Musa acuminata AAA Group. Taxonomy (NCBI): domain Eukaryota; kingdom Viridiplantae; phylum Streptophyta; class Magnoliopsida; order Zingiberales; family Musaceae; genus Musa; species Musa acuminata. The sequence continues at coordinate 15,904,770 of NC_088332.1, read as the reverse complement.
ATATATATATATATATATATATATATACATATATATATATATATACATATATATATATATATAGAGAGAGAGAGAGAGAGAGTCTGGCATCTGCGCTGTCACTCCCCGTCGAACTCTGAGAGCCAGATCCAAGTCCGTAAACATGGCTTCAGCGAGCAAGGCTTCGCTGGTGATCGCCGCGAGCGTGGCGGCGGTGGAGGCGCTCAAGGATCAGTTAGGGCTGTGCCGGTGGAACTACGCTCTCAGGTCGCTCCACCAGCGAGCCAAGCGCAGCGTGGCCTCCATCTCTCGGGCCACGCGAGTCTCCTCCGCCATGGATCAGTGGAGGAGAGGCGGGGAGGGAGCCGCGGAGAGAGCCAAGCGCACGGAGGCGTCCTTGTCCAAGCTCGTCTACTGGGACTGCTGGGGACCCAAATAGAGTCGCTCGTACCGACGCATAGATATTCATCCAGATTAATGGAACTTCTCTCTGAGATCGAAAGGTGTTTGATGTCGAATCTAATTTGTCCTCCGCCGTCTCGGTGACGATCTATTGATTTATGTTGTCGGCACTTCGATCCATCGTTCTGATAATTACTATCATTTCATCTAAAAGCTTATATTTTGAAGTACTAAAGTAGAAAAACTTGATTTAAAATTCAAACATATATATTATTTATAATAGATGAAATTATATCCTGGGATTATACGTTTTAGGATTAATGATTAGATTTAGATACAAGAAAATAGTTTCTGTCAAAAGCAAAAATCTAAAAGAACAAAGCAACACAGATGATAATATCAACAGGTTCTTTCCAAAGAACAAAGAGATCATCACATATGAACTTCTATTTCCCTTATTCCTCTGTTTTGCATTTGCACAGACTAATTCATCTTCTTAGGTCCCTCAGTTGGGGCCCCAGCAGCTGAGATACATCACCGTGCGCAGAGACTCCTCGGCCCGCTTCCTCTTGTCTACCTCGGCGGCGCAGCTGGCCTTGAGAACGGAGGAGTCGTCGACCGCCCTGGAAAGCCGCCTCGCTCTGTTGGACGAGGAAGAGGAGGCGGCGGCGCCGTCCTTCACCGACCTGGACGCATGGTCGCGGATCCCCTGCGCCGCCCTCGCCCCGCCCTGCACCACCACCCGGCTCATGTACCGCAAGCTCATCCAGCGAACGCACCACCGACACCAGCACACCGTACGAATGCCACGCAGGAACACCCCCAAGGCTCTATATATCGAGGGAGGGACGTTCCGGTGGGCGAGATATAGCCGGTGCCGTGGAAAGGTTCACCGGGTAATTGGAAACGATGGGCCCTTTGCCGATGGATTTAGGAGAATGACCGACGGCACGTGGCGGTACGAAGGATCCGGAAGTGGCGTTGCTTGCTCCCGCGGGACGTGTGGTCGCATCGCCAGGTGACGAGGCGCGTGCGAGAGATGCCTCACGGCATAGGATCCGGATTCAGATCCCAATTCATTGATCGGATTCGGGTAGGATGTTTAGGATCCGCATCCTTTTGATCTTTACATCGTTCTTCGTCGCGGAATACAGGAAGCAACGGAGGACTTCTTGAGAAGCCGGTGGATTTCTCTGGCAACGGAGAGTAGCCATTAGCCGCCCTCTCCGCCAGCGGAGACGCCTTCTCCTTGATTTGGAAGGTAATGTTTCCATGGAAAGCAAGCACGGGAAGCGTTTGTAGTCGGTCTTCCTTGGAATGGGCGGCGTCGCCGCCGAGTAGCGTGGTCAATTCGTGGCCTATCTCGCCGTCACCTACCTCGACCGAGAAGCCATGATTCTCGTGCGTCTGTTTTCTTCTGTTGCAACTGACCCTGTTAGAACAGCGAGCTTTGGCTTCAATCCAAATCGAGGTGGATCAGGCGACGGAGCCGGTCCAATTTGATGCCGGGCAAATGATCGAGCAGGTGGAGCTCGTGGTTCTCGGGGCTCTGCCAATGGCGGATGCGACCCGTCACCCCTTTCGCTTTCCTCGGTTTGCTTCCTCTACGCCTTGCCCATGCGAAATTTTGACCACGGTTTGGATTAAGTTGATCTTCGACTCGACCCTGCTTGCTTGCTTGTCCAAATCGAAGTCCTTTGTTTGATAGGAGAGAGAGATTAACGGGAAAGAAGATTACACATTGATCGACCCCATCGAACGCCTTCTCGCTCTCGTCCTCTCGATTTGCGTCGCCGCAACAGAGACCCTCCCATCGTTGCCATGGAAGCCCAGCAGACGCCCCCGAAGTCCGACAGACAGGGCCGGCCGCCGGCAATCGAGCCCTCGTCCCCCCGCTTTTTCCTCTCCGCCGCTGCTGCCGCCAGCCCCGGTTCCCACCGCCGGATCGCCATCGCCGTCGACCTCTGCGACGAGAGCGCCAACGCCGTCAAGTGGGCCGTCCAGAACTACCTCCGCCCCGGCGACGCCGTCGTCCTCCTCCATGTCCGCCCACCGGCGTCCTTACTGCGATGATTGGGGCGCCATCGACCTTTCCGTCTCCGCCTCCGCCTTCGACGACCCGCTATAGGAGGTGCCGCCGCAGAAGTTGGAGGAGGACTTCGACGCCTTCACGACCACCGAGGCGCAGGACCTCGCGCAGCCACTTGTCGTCTTCAAGATCCACATTATCAAGGGACATGTGCCACGAGATCGAGGGGCACGGCCTCAGCGCGGTCATTATGGGGAGCAGGGGCTTCGGTGCCTCCAGGAGGAGCAGCAAGAGCCGGCTCGGGAGCGTCAGCGATTACTGCGTGCATCACTGTGTTTGTCCTGTTGTCGTGGTCCGCTATCCCGATGATGGAGCCGGCAGCGACGCATCAGGGGCCGGGGGATTGTTAGCACCTCGTGTCAATGGCTCCGCATTGCCTGTAGAGGAGGTAGAGCTCCCTCCCGCGCCTGAAGAGAAGCAAGAGTATCATGATGCCGTCGATGAGCACAAAGGTTAGAACTTTTCCTTCGTATACATATCACTGTGAGTTCTTGGCAATTAATCTTAGCTATAATACCTAGGAAATTTATATATTCTTTTGTTCGCTTTAAGGTCAAAATGGTGGAATAGACTCTGCAAAGGAAGTGAAATGTTGTAGGATTTATGATTCATATATATTTTTTCCTGTTACGGCAATGTATATGTATCAATTATGCTTTAAGGATTAGAAGTTATAAACCAGTTTAAAGATTTTAAATCTTTAATGTGGCAAGACCGAATGTTTCTCACACAGTTCAGTTGATACGAAGGAAAGCTCCACTTTAGTAACTTGACCAAGGAAGACCAGTTATGTGTATCATATGAGTAATTAAATTGTTTAATGATTTTGAATGCACTGGTTATCTCTGAAGACAATCACTTTGTGTTGTCATGTTGACTTCTAGAGTCATTGTGCAAGTTTTCTTCTCCATTATACAATCAAAATCGGGCCTTATATTGCTTATTTTGATTTAAACAGAAGATTTGTTTGTGATATATCTAGAGCATCCATGTTTTAATGTTGATCGGCCACTGCAGAAACTTTGATTTGAAGTACCGATACTACGTGCGATAGTATGATGATGAGTTGTGATGACCGAACTAAATCTCTGTAGAATGTAGGCCCATCTGCTGTCTGTTAGGTATCTGGTACTCAGTATCACTTGAGATCATTTGCCATTTAAGGGACAAACTAAAGTTGTCTCAGTTTGTGGTATCATAGTGTACAAGGTTGACAACACATATTAAGGTAAATTGTAAAAACCAGATGAGTTACTACAATCTCCAAGCATCAGTTGTTGGTTAATTATTTGCATGCTTTGTGAGTGAATGGTCATGTTGGTGCCACAATCATTATGTACCTCGTTGACATTGATGATGTTAATTTAAGTTGCTCTTTGCCATATAAGCTGGTGTTAAATAAATTTGCGACTCTCTTTACTCAGTTCCAAGAAATGACATGGATAATGGTCGTTGGAAAGTGACTTCTTCAGCAGATCTACACCTCCATATAATGCTTGTATATTGAAGACTAAGTAATCACATGGTTTGCTTGTCAGTTCTGAAAAAGTGGACAATTGTTGAGTGTATCTTCTGTATTTACCAGGCACTGAAATGTCGTGTTCATGTTTCTGCTACTTGTTTGTCAAAAATTATGCTCGTTTACTCATCAACTGGTGCAGGACAATTCCAGAACCCTGTTGTTTGAGGGTGTTGAGACACCACACCAAGATTTGGAGTTCAGCTGTCATGATCCATCATCTAATGCAGGTTTCCTGATCTAACATTACAATCTGGTTTTCAAGGTGAATTGTGAAAACCTGATAAGTTACTACAATATCCAAGTTTACAGGTTGGAAATTACTGCACATGGATGCTGCCAGCTAAGGTAAGATGAGGAAGGTGTCAAGTAAGTATTTGTAACAAGGTCCCAAGTATGGTCCCCTGAAGTTTGAACCTCCTCTTGGGGCCCTATGTTCTGTGACCATGTAATTGTGTTTCTAAATTATGATATTCTAAAATGGCTTTTTAGTTAAGACATATAAAGAAAGGGTCGACTACTAACGAACTAGTAGTCGATTTTTCTGCTGCCAATTTTTCTGCTGCTCATATTTCCAATTATGTTGAGCAAAATGGAGGTACGGCCAGTAATTAAAGCACATATTATGTGCATTCGAAGCATGGCGAGTGTTTGTGTTCTTTGGTTAATGAATGTTCTTGAGAAACTATGGCAAATTATCCTTATGCAGCTATTGAAGCTTGTTTTTCCTAGACATGTTTTTACATATCTGCATTTCCAGGCACAGTATTATGGATTTTGTGCAAAGATTACAACTATATGTGTGCAAACCTGCAGTTCACAAGTATGAGTTAACCTTGTTTCTTCTTTTCTTTTTTCTGCTTCTGCACATAAAAACAGCTAATACATGAACTAGTAGCAGACTCTGCTACAGCATCAAGGTCAGAAATCTTGTTGTGAAGAATTTTACTGATGCTGCATGTTCCTTGCCTGTGAACTTGTGGGTCTAGTTTGGATGCTTCATCCCATGTTCTTCAATAATAGTGGATGATATGGAGAAATGCCACGACCATATTCAGATCTACAACAAGGCATGTCCAATCTGCATGATTATTTTGAGGTCTTTTGACAGCATTGGATGTTCAACTAATCAGTCTTCTTCTTGATAGGTGATGGATGTGTCAACTGCTCGTACCTGTGCCAGCAACAATTGTAGAGGAGAAAACCAACATGTTGGTACCTGTCTTACACATATCAGACTACTCTTACCATTCAACATTGAAGATTCTGTATTTGCGTAATTCACTTGGTGATTTTGAAGAAGTCATTTACCTTGATCAAGTATTTTCTCTAATACTTCTGCTGCTTTTTACCTCATATGCCATATCCCCTTTTTCTTGTTCTTTTATTGTTCTAAGCAATGTTTTTAATACTAATAATACTTGTACTAGTTTGTAGTGATCAGTATTTATGGATAGGAAGTGCTAATTCCTGATACCGTATGAATGACAATGGTGAATACCTATAAGTTAATGTACCACTCAGATACTTGAATTATCTGAAGACCAACCAAGTATCATACTTTGCTTGCTTTGATAATAAATATTCTTGTGGATAATCGAGTATATTACCAAACAAGAATTTGATACTGTTAAATTTATATGTCTAGTGCACTCTAAATACTTGTCTTTCTTTCTTTCTTTTCTTTTCATTCTTTCATTTTAATTGATACTTTGTCCTCGTATTTGGGTAATCTTCTGAAACAATGCTATGACACTCTTCGATAACAGTAAACTTTTAATTGATTCGTTCTTCTGTCCCTGTTCTATGATTTGTCTAGCACATGCAAGTCAATGTTTGGCTTAATGTGGGACCTAATTATGTACAATTATGAGTCATTATAATCCCAATCATGTAATCCATACAGTATGTTTGATGTTTGATTTTAGGTTGAGATGCTTCTGCCCATTATAACTGCAACAAATTTATTTTCTTTTTTTTAGTATAAAAATATTTCATTCTCATATCGCATGATACCTAAAATTTAGAGTTAAATTATATATATATATATATATATATATATATATATATATATATATATATGTTCTATTTATCAGCGTCAAATATAGTTAATAATAATGAATTTTTTTTTTATGGATGTGAGTTATGTGTATGATATTGGGCGGTTTCTTTAGAAAATACCTATATTTGGGGTATTTTCTAAAGTGCCCCTCTTTTATTTTTTTTTTTCAAATAATATTTTTAATTAAAAAATATCTTTTTAAAAAAATTCAACAAATTTTTTTATATTTTTATTAGTTTTTGTTTTCATTTGACTCGTTTGAGGAACAGTTTGAACATTTTTTTAAATAAAAATACTGTTTAAAAAAACAAAATAAAGTAATTGATTGGAAAATATCTAAAATGTGAGGGAAATCGCTCTATAATATTAATATATTTCTAAACTGTGGAACGATAAATATGTAAAAAAGAAGTGCTCTCTTTTTATTTTAATACCCCTCTTTAAACAAACAAATCCACCTTCATTTCCAAACCCCGGCGCTTCGCCAATGGAAATTTTAGTCATTTCATTTCACGTTATCTGTCCCCCCTTCTATTTCCTGTCCCAAACGCACACAACCATTTGCTGTTTTGCCTCCTTCCTTCCTACCTTCCCTCCCTACGAAGAAGCAGAAGACGAAGAAGAAGAAGAAGAAGAAGAGAGAGAGGGGGATGGAAGTGGAGGCGGAGTTGCCGGAGGACTTCCGGTGCCCGATATCGATGGAGGTGATGACCGACCCGGTGATCCTCTCCTCCGGCCACACCTTCGACCGCGCCTCCATCCAGCGCTGGCTCGACTCCGGTAACCGCACCTGCCCCCTCACCAACCTCCCACTGCCCTCCTCCCCCTCCCTCATCCCCAACCACGCCCTCCGCAGCCTCATCTCCAACTTCCTCTCCCTGCGCCCCGCCGCCGCCGTCACCGACGACGCCTTGCTCCTCGCCCGCCTCTCCTTCCCCTCCGACACCCCCTCCCTCGCCGCCGTCCTCCGGCTAGCCCAGCACGGGCGACACGCCGCCCGCCGCCTCCTCGCCGACTCAGGCGCCGCCTCCGTCCTCCTCCGCCACGCCGCTGCCCCCGACCGCCCCGACCTCCAAGAGCTCTCCCTCCACGCCCTCCTCCACCTCTCCCTCGACGGCGACGACGCCCGCGTCGGCCTCGTCGCCGAGGGCGCCCTCGATCCCCTCGTTGCCGCTCTCCGCGGCGGCTCCGGCTCATCCGCTGCCGCCCTCGCTGCCACGCTCCTCACCAGCCTCGCTGTCGTAGAGGTCAACAAGGCCACCATCGGCGCCCACCCCGCAGCGATTCCCCGCCTCGCCGCGCTCCTCCGTGAAGGCGGCGGTCGGGAGCGGCGGGAGGCGGCCACGGCCCTCTACGAGTTGTGTAAGTTCGCCGAGAACAGACGGCGGACCATCCGTGCTGGTGCCGTGCCACCGCTCCTCCGCCTCGTCAGCGAGGGCTCGGAGAGGGCAGTGCGGGTCCTGGGCCTCCTAGCCAAGTGCCGTGAAGGGAAGGAAGAGATGAGGAAGTTGAGCGGATTTGTTAGGGTGTTGGCTGAGGTGGTAAGAGCCGGAAGCCCCAGAGCCATTGAGCACGCCCTCCTGGTGCTGAATTTGGTGTGCTCAGATAGCAAAGTTATGGCCGTCGAGGCCACTGAAGAAGGGGTTTTGGATCTCTGCTCGATTTTGTCTGGAGATGTGAATCTGAAGACTAGTAAAAACGCCATGGAGTTGGCTCTGATCCTTAAGAAGGGGCTATTTGTTGGCTATTCATGAACAGGAGTTTATCTCTATCATCACTGTCTTGCTCTTTGAAATGGGTCATGCCGGCAAACATTAGGTTAGTGAGGCTTTATGCTTAATGGGTTTCTTTAGTTCATCTCTCACCTGCTGTAAAAAAAGTCATCTTTAAATCCTTTCTCAGTTTCTGCTAGAGCTTCTGCTTCCTAGTCTTGGAATAGTTTAAGGAATAATTAGCCTTGTTTATACCAAAAAGTTTGTTAATTGTTAGCTGAATCTATGATCCGTTAATGAAATTCCAATCAGATAGTCCATATTGACTCTGTTTATTGCAAGTATTGCACCAAGGTTTTTTAGAATGGTGTATTCCCATATTTAGTTCAATGGTGGTATTTGAGTTGTCATCTTCTCTTTGAGATCAATCAACTTGGTTTCCAAGTTGCCACCACCGGTATCAAGTTCTGGTGATCTGGAAAATTCTGTTGCCTGGTGCTTGATTTGAATCCTTTGGTCCAGTATCATTTGCTTGAACTTGTTTCAAGCAATCTTTATGATAATTATCAAGATTCTTATACTGGTGGTTGCACTTATGATCTTTTTCTGATTTGGTTCTTCAAGATATTAGATGAGTGATATTAAATGCTGAGTATAAGAGTTACAAGGAGAGGTAATGGGTAATAAGGTATATATTTGCATCCAGTGAAAGAACCTGTATATAGAGTGATTTTAATTTGCTCGAGTTCTTAGAGTAGGCTAGGCTGACTATTAATATTGTTAGGGTTGCTAGTACACAGTGAAACCCAGGTTTAGTTGTGCAAAGCTGACAATTTGCTACCAGGTGATTCATCTTGGTCCATAGATCTGAATGAGAAAGTTTGTATTGGTAACTTTTGCATATTTTAAATTTTGTTTCTTACTTTAGTATTGTCTGCACCATTTGATGTCAAATTTATATCATCTGCATGCACATAAGGATAAGATGGACATTTTTGGGTCAACATTTTAGCTTATGCAAAATACATGTGCATAATAATCTTGTTCAAGCAAAAGCGCAAACAATATAAAATGGAATGTGACAGTCATTTTTGAATAATTATCATAAGGAGCTTGTTGTTCAAGTAAGACCATCCAATTATTTCTTGCTGTGGTCCAACATTAAGAATCTTCCATCTTCATAAATGGTAGTTGATCATCTGCTGAACTAATTTTGTCAAAGAGGTTTTGTGAGCAAATATATACCACAATATTAGTTTATTGTAATTCAGATATGTGTCCATCATTATTTATGCTTGTTATTACAATGCACTATACAATTATGGCCTTCAATGGTAAGTACTTCAAATGCTGATTGAAGAAGTGCATGCTGCTCCCATCTATGAGGCCTTTGGGGACAGTCGATATTCAGTCTTACAACTGTAGTCGAGATTTCTAAATCACAAAAGAAAATCCTCACCATTGGCACTGATGCTCACCGTTTGTCAAAAGTATCAAGTTGAAAACAGAAATAAATAGGTCATCTATGAAGACATGAGTACTATTTTTTGGAGCTGGAAGCAAGGAATAGATCAAAGGGAAACAAGATACTGGTTAGAAATTGGGATGGACCACTTAATAATGTAGATTGAACTTTGATGGTCTCAAGTTGGACATAGATGAATGTTAAAGTGGAACGAGTGTTCTGTAGTGAAGGCACTGGACTTATGTCAACCCATTTACGGTCTAACTCGAGTCAATAATCCTAGAAGTTGCTGCAGCATTTTACGTCATTTCTAACATTGGTAACAGTTACAGCCAGCTGGATGTACAATCCCCTTGTTGTATTTCTAATTATGATAGTAATTGAACCGTGTTGTAGTACCGTTTAGTACTCTTTCCTTTAAGGTGGTTATGAATTGCACTGTAACCATTTATTATGTCTTGGTACAAGGAAGTCCTCAATGTCGACAATTGGAGCTTCATCTTATTTACTTAATGGACTGTTTTGTGAGAACAATTGACACACTGATTTCGGAGCAATAAAGACAACTCAAAATATCAACTTTTCTGAAATTATGTTGCTGATCATCATGTCACAGGACTCATTTCTTTTTCTACATGATAAATGAGGTGGTGAAATAATTGAAATTGCCTTTGGTTAAATTATGTTAACAATATTTAATTGCAGTATATATTTATATATTTTCTTATGTCAAACTGTTTGCTTCCAGTAGCAAGTGAGTCCATTAAGGCTAAACCTGAAATGTCTTTCTCTGAAATCTGTAGTGACATGGTTTAGTTCGACAGGAGATTTGGACTTGGCAAGTACATAATGTGCTTGTACTAAGTTGGTTTCACGAGTTCATAAGAAGCATGCAGGTGGAAATTATGGATGAGTGGTTTTGCTTTCAGCTGAATTACAAATATAAATTGGTGGATGGGATTCCCTTTTGATGATGATTTGGTAATACTTTCCACTTACGACTTTATTAATCTTAGATATAGACCTTGTGGAATTATGGGCGTTCAAAACACCCTCACTTGTGAAAGTTTTCCGCCCATCATGTAGCTCTAGTAATGACTGAAATGCAAGAAACACAAATTATTCAGTATTTGGGAAAGCATATCCAATATGAATGTACTACAAGGTGTTAATATTTACACTTGCCAATTGTTTGGCAAACAAAACTTTTGCTTAACCTACTGCCAAGTAAGGTTCGGTATATTCTTGAATGTTGTATGAATTAAGATTGTCTTTGGGTCAGCTCGCAAGGAGGCTTCATTTGAATAAGAACTGAGGCAGTCTCAGATTTCTGGGAGTATACTGATATAAGTGGGAAGGGATTCAGCATAATTCATATTACAACCTACCACATCCAAGGATGCCTCATTTAGATGGGGCCTTTTGTTTCCATCAGGAGCTCAGTAAACTGACATGAGTCCTGAATTCGTGTCCAGCCAAAAAGTTATCAGGTGGTCCCCTAAGATAAGGCTTGCTACTGTGCATGGAAAGAATTAAATGGCTGCTTGCTGAGTTTTGGAGTCTGGTGTACCAGAGATTTATTGTTTCTGTGCCTGACTGGACTTTGTCATTAGGTTTTGTAAGTAATTGCACCTTCCATCGAGCTTCCTTCCTTGTTTCCTGCATCCTGCAAATTTATTCAGTCCATGTACAAATTAACAGGTTTTCTTCTTTTCTCAAACTCCAGACTCATTCTTTATTACTGAATAAAGCCAATTTCTTCCTCTGGAGTATTGCAATGAAAATCTAGTTTGATTCCATTTACCAGCGTAATCGAGATAATTACCTCCAAAACCATCACTTGAAGTTGCAGATCTATCATCTGATGCAATTTGCAGTGAAGCAGCCCCTCCACTGCCTGTGAGGAAAGACTTGGTAGCCAACCCTGTGGCTGATGCTCACCTGGCTCTTGGGTTTTTCCCATAATAATACCATTGATGTGTAAGAAGATAATGCCACATGCCAAATAGAAGAAATGGTCACCCGGTCACCCTAAGTTTCCTGTCCGTTTCAAACATGTCATTTTTGAGCCAGACACTTGTCTTGAACTAAATTAGATCTAAAGCTCTGTTGATTATTTCATGGAGGAATTCCACATCTTTGCAAAATTTTGATAGCTCCAGTCCAGCCAGGCATCAATGGAGATGTCCCTTTTACTTAAAGAGGATCTGCAGAAGCTGTGCATATTTAGTGGTTCACAGCTGCTGCTGCTGCTGGTTAGTCTTCAACATTAAATCTTATGCAAGTTTGCATCAAGGGAAGCTGGTAATATGCTGTCCTACTCTGAGCAGAAGGAAACACCCAAAACCAAGCTGAGAAGAGGAATGCCCAGATTTACTAAATGAGCTTCAAATGCCTCCACTAGATCAGAAAGAGGATCTTGATAAAATATGGCACCCAGAAATTGTGTTCGTTACAAGTGTTTGTATCATCAAGCGGAAGCAAATAGAGTTTCAGAAGGCATGGGAAAGCAAGTAACAGGTGCTAATGTTCAAACAAAAACCCTCGCTGTTTGTTGAATCTCCATGGAACTTCTTTCAGAAGAGCTGAATCTGAGAGGGAGTAATTGAAGACAAAAGAAGACAATATCAAACATGGCTGCAATGTTGAAACTTTTTGCTCAAGAGGATAAATTTTTGACTCCAGATCCAACTTTGGTCCTCAGTTTGGAGTATTCTATCTGTTAATCCCTCTTCAATTGATTAAGCATGGTCCTCAACCTACATGGAATAACAAATTTATTAAGCATTAGCTTATAGAGTGATAAATAAATGGAATCTGTGGTGTATAATGTTACCAGGGATGAGGATTATGTTCAGCCTAAGAATAATGCTAGGCATATGACCAATTATGTTGATCTCTTCTGCTGTTCCTTGTGTTGGGAGAGTGGGATCAGCTTGCTGGCTTCTGGTACTGCCTCCTCTATATCTTTTACAGTGAAGTGAGAAGCTGTGTCACACATTTCTCCTCCATCTAACCTTGGAGATGTTGACTTTGGGATGATACGTTTAGAACGGAGACCAGACCATCATTGCTGCTTCCAAAACACAATCAAGAGAAAGAGAAGCCATGATTGTTAACAAAGAAGGGACATCCTTAAAGGTGAAGTCAGCCCCTCTTCCTCCTCTTATCTCAAGTCTTGTTCACTGTTTGCAGCCTCTGTGGGTCACATGATCACCAGTGCTGTTGCAGATATCTATTGTTGCAACATGTGGAATGGACTCAGCCTGTGTATGTTTCTTATATGAATCACCAGAACTGTTGCAGATCTCTATTGTTGCAACATGTGGAATGGATTCAAAGCCTCTGTGGGTTGCAGATCTCTATCGTTGCAACATGTGGAATGGAGTCAAAGCCTATGGGTTGCAGATCTCTATTGTTGCAACATGTGGAATGGATTCAAAAGGTATTTGCTTAAGCAACACAAAGTGACAGCAATAATGACCTTAGTCAATCATGTGAAGAGTTGGAAACCATCATGCCCTCACAGCAGCATCGATGGCGCATGAATTGGGTGAAATAGGAGCTTCTGATGGGGAGCACAACTGAGAGCTGCACGCCTGGAAGGAAGTCGTGATGGAGGAGGAGGGGATAAACATGGTGAGGTGAGGAGTCGTCATGATGATATACCCCCACTAAGGCATCGTTGCACAGCGAGAGGAGGCCATCTCAACTAGTGCTCTCTGCCTCTTCCACAACCCAAAGTGGGAATTGTTCCTCTCCAAGGTTTAAATGCTTGCTTTGCGTGCCAAATGCACCTACCGCTCCAACCATCACAAAAACATAAAGATTCAATCATTCAGTTGCTACACCAAAATCAAATTCTCAAATGTTCATGTCTCTTTATATTATTTATCCCTCTAAAATTAAGCATAACAAATATATGTTTCTCAAAAACCAAGAAACTTGTGTACGTCATTAGAGTTAAATTTTGGCCGTTATTATAAGTTAATTGTTAGTTGAAACTCTACCTCACATTGATATCCTCTAGTATAGAGAGGTACTCAGCAAAACTATTAGGGGAATCTTAAATCATGATTAGAAGTGATTAACCTGAGTTTTCTGGAATCAATGCTAATGTAAGTGACATTTATGAGGTTCTTAATAATTGTAAATATGATTTTTCCAGCTTTGCAATTGTCTAATAGCAAGGAAATATGATATGTAAAGGGTGTCGTGGGCAAAATATCATATCATCTATATATAAATATGATATATAGATATCCAGAACATTAGCAACTGAGGTTTTTGTCAACAAAACTAATTGGTATCTTTCGCATTTATCGGAATCTTCATTATTACTACTTCTTATATATATATATATATATATATATATATATATATATATTAAGGAGCTTTTGATTTCACAGATATCAAAAAGTGACATCAGAAATTTCGCAAATCTTAAAGCAGAACAGTGGTGGCTGGTCGGTACTGATGGACATCGCATTCCATAATTGCGGCATTAAGGTAAGGTAAGGTCATGATGGAAGCGCTAATGACAGGTTTAATTAAGACTTAGCATCATTCCCCTTCCCCCACTCCGTGGGATCTACCTCTCCCACCGCAACTATAAATAGCCGACCTCCACTCCTCTTCCCTCGCTTCAAGCGAAACAAAGGTCGCTCTTTTACTTCTTCCGTGATCAGAGGCGCAGAGCTGCGAGCCCTGCCGCAATGGTGACCGAGATTTATATAGTGTAAGCACCACTCGCTCTGCCGGTTTGCCGATTGACGTGCCTTTGGATCTAATAATCCACAGGGGTAGTCACTCTCATCGTTTTGGGAGGATGGGGCGAATTTGGGGGACTCGATTGGGGTTTGTTGTTGCCTGGTATTTGGATTCTGGAGATCGATTGGCTTTCCTTTTGATCTTATCGTCCTGTTCATCGGATGCTTCCTGATTTAGCTTCTCGACGGGGCCATGTACACGGAACGATGTGCAATCTTTGACATCGAACTGGTAGCTCTCTGATGCTACTTTTGTGTCTTCCTGTGGATTCTTAAAAGAAGGTTGCTTTTTGAGTAATAAAGATCAAATTTTTAGTACTTACCGATGGAAGAAACTGCCAAAACGATGACTATCATTGATGTCTGACGAAGCGAAGTAAAGAACCGTTCTTTATAGCTGAATAATTTCGATAATTTTGTGGATTATTGAACTTAGTTATGGTTCTGACCTCAAAACCGCTGTGCTTATATGCACTAATTGCCATTTGCCTTCGTGTCTCTCACAAAAGTACCCGTATAGCTGCTATATGTTATATAAGTGATTTTTTTTCTGTAGAGTTTGATCCTTGGACAGCTAAACTAGTGTTTCCTCTATTGGTTTGTAGAGAGCTATATGTCAGGTAGACTTTGGGCTTTAATGTGTCTTTTAGTAAACTATCTTTCACAATTTCATGAGCAGCTCATGGAACTTTGCCCTGATATAAGTTGCTCAATTCTCTATTTCATGCATGCTGCCCTTCCTCTCGATGAAGACCTTAACAAACTTGAGCAAATTTGACCATCAAAGTAAGTAATAGCATAACACATGGAAAGTTTCCCTTTGGAAGACAAAAAATTGACCATCTGTACTTTAGATTTTGCACTTGACACTGACCAATCAGAAACTTCAGTTATGTTGTTGTTGATCACATTTCTTATGCTACCGGAAGCATAAATGTTCAGCAAAAACAATTGATGAACCATATATGCTTCAGTTACCTATTCTGTTGATTTCTGAATACTTAAGCATAGCCACTGGAACTACTTTTGTGATGTTTGTGAAGGTACTACTCCATGTATGGACATGTCGAAAAGCTAGCAGAGGAGATCCAAAAGGGCGCCTCATCTGTTGAAGGAGTGGAAGCTAAACTTTGGCAGGTGAATTGCAATTTATTTAGATAGTGTAACCCCAAGTAAGCTCTTGAAGTAAATTTCTTTTCTGTGAATCCTAGTGATATTCGTGGACCGTAATACAGATCTGAGATAATCTCAGTGTACATCAAAATGCATTTTTGTCTTTGACATAATGTACATTAGAATTTGAAGTCCTTATAAATAGAAAACAATTGCTTTTCCAGCCAAATATGCTTAGGAATGACATCTTATGGTATAGCATTTTAACTGTGGTTAAGAATGTCTGAAAAGGTACCCGAGACTTTGCCGGAGGAGGTACTTGCGAAGATGGGTGCACCTCCTAAGGGCAATGCACCCATCGTTACACCAAAGGAACTTGCTGAGGCAGATGGACTTTTATTTGGGTTCCCAACTAGATTTGGCATGATGGCAGCACAGTTCAAAGCATTTCTTGATGCAACCGGAGGACTATGGAGAGCACAGCAGCTAGCAAGCAAGCCAGCAGGAATATTTTACAGCACTGGAACACAAGGCGGTGGTCAGGAGACTACTCCGTAAGTTTTAATTACTGCATAATTCTCACAAAAAAAAAAATCTTCAGTATAATTTAACATAAACTTGATTCATTTTTAAATAGCTCGGATAACTATCATCACTACCCATCATAAAGAGTTTCTGAATATGAAACAACACTAAGGAAAATTACTTAGCAGTTTATCAACTTGCCTTTTCAGATACAGAGCCAATTTTTTTAATCCCGTCTTGATCTTCCATGTTTACTAAATTCTTTGATTGATTCGTCCCACATCTCTATATCTTGTTACTTCCTCCCAAAATGCTGAGACTTAAGACTTTGTTTGATCCTCTTTGTGGTCTCTTTTTCACAAAAAAAATGGCTCTTCTGTATGCTTAGCATGCTTGGTTTAATCTAATATACCAGCTCTAATACGTATCCGTTGTGCAACTGCAACAGGAACCTGAAGCTAAACAATGGACTTCCCTTCATCCCTACATCTGCTGTCCTAGCACTTCAATTCTGAAACATGATCTATGATCTATCACTTGAAAATGGATGATGTTTTGTTACCATTTCTTTGTATTTCTGCGACTGGACAACCGAACATTTAGTTACTCTCTTTGCCTGTGCTGCAGTTTAACAGCGATAACTCAGTTGGTCCACCATGGGATGATCTTTGTGCCGATTGGCTACACCTTTGGTGCCAAAATGTTTGATATGGGGAAAATAAAGGGTGGCAGCCCTTATGGTGCAGGCACATTTGCTGGGGATGGATCCCGAAACCCATCGGAGGTTGAGCTGGAGCAGGCTTTTCACCAGGGAAAATACTTTGCTGGCATTGCAAAGAAGCTAAAGGGATCCTCCTGATATCAGCCCAGATAGAATTATCATTGGATTGCCGGATAAACATAACTCTTTGTTTATGTTTGAAGTCAGTGAGTTTTTTGAGCTTTCATATAAGTTTACACATCCTGGAGCAAACTCTTCCATCAATGTCATGTGATCGTTCACAATTTGGGTTTCATGTTGCTGTTGATCTTTTTCCTGGATGGCCTACTTTGAGAAGAAGCACTGTTCCTTGTATTTAGCTGTCTGATGCCGTTAATGAGAAGCACCATTTGCTTCCATTTCATTTCAAATGTATTTTTTTGGTCTTACTCTTTGATAAAGAAGACTTTTGATGCATGACTTTGATATTATGATGAAATAGTTTGACTTTCAACATTATTCTAATAGAAACTAAAGGCCTTTTGCTTTTATAGTCTTTGAAAGAGCACTCGGAGAAGATTAAAAAGGAGATTGTGAGAAGACGAAGAAGAAACGCACGTCACAATTCTAAAATCCCGATAGGAGGAATCATCATGATCGATCAAAGAGACGTGATAACTTCGATAGTCTTAATATCACCGTTTTGGTTGACAGATGAACTATTCATATGGACTCACATATTCTAATGCAAAAATATTTGTCCTCACAGTTTCGGAATATTGGGATATTTAATCTTCATTTGTTGACTACGGATCTGTGATAGAAATTGTTGTGACATGGCATCTTGCAACTCATGATTTCAGGGCTGGCAGAGTCATGATGCGTGTTTGATGTTTCGAGTGACGCTTACTCTTTACGGAGAGCGTGATCACAGTGTGGGCATCACCTGAGCATTGACAAGTACACAGGACGGACTCTTCACAGGAAAAGAGAGAAGACGAGTGGCCAAATGAACCACCGTCTGACTTCCACTATCACATCCAAAGCCCAACGAATAAGCAGAACAGCTCGAATCCTTCTTACAATAATATTATTTGGTTTGACAATAGAGAAGGAAAAGAAAGAAATAAGTGGTGTCAGCTTTCCACATTCCAACACCTCCTCCACTTCCCTCGTCCACCTCTCACTTCTTTCCTTCCCCTTCTCCCTCTCTCTATCTCTCTCTCTCCGCACCATCCTATCTCTTCTTTGCTTGGCAGCATACTGCCTGTGGAGGCGTGCTTGATCTGCCTCCTCCTCAAGAGGACTATCTCCTGCTTACCTAAACGTTCCTATAAACGTAGTGCTCCAGAGATCGGTAGGGATCTCATTAGCAACCGCAAATGTGCTTGAGATTGGAACCAGACACAGCCCTCGGCTCCTGAGGTCTTGATGTTGTCCTTCGCAATCCTTCGTCTTGTCCAGGCTCTGCATGTTTCATGAACAGCCAAACAACTCATCAGCTTTTGCAGTATGGCAAAGGAAGCAATCGGAAGAACGGCAGATCACTTCGAAGATAAACCTTGGTTGCATTTACTTGCTGCATCTGCTGGCTGTTGGTCAGATACGGAGCGCTTGAGACCTGCATCGAATACATACATATCATGCGTGAGAGGTTGGACGTGAGGAAAGCCTGCCTTCTTGCTTCCTTAAGAGGAGCACGATCGACGATGGTGGCGAGAGACTTACACGGACTTGATCGTGAAGGAACTTGATGTATTCGATCGCCTCGTGAAGTACCGATGCAGTGTCGGTCTGTAACAAAGGATTGCGGCTAAGTTACATAAGGAGAGATCACCGAAAGGGAAGGAAGACTCCGAGAACGATGACCGCTTTACCTTTCCGAAAGGTGAAACCAGCTGCTGCAGTGCGGTCACTCTGTCTCCTAGCTTCTCCTTCCTCACCTGCATCAGTAGTTGGATCTCTCACCAAGGATTCAGGAAGCTTAGAAGAAGTGCTCGATGATACCTTGAACGTCGGCAATGGCGATTGTTTCTCGATCCTGGGCTTCTTGCCTGCTGGTTCACTTCCACCTTTCTTCTCCAAGGTGGGGAAAGAGACACCAACTCCTGAGTTCGCCTACAATCAAGCCAAGTTAGCGACATCGTCGGAGAAGAAGACATGCGAAGGTCGATAGAGAAAAGCCAGTGACCTTGGCGAAAGGATTGTTGCAGTAACTTGAGTGGGCTTCTGTCACGCTGCTCTCTGATGGATCCCAGAAGGGTGTCTTGTCGGAGAAGTTCGTTTGCTGCTTCGGAGGTAAAAGCTGCTCGTGGTAGTCGATGGAGGACTTGTTCTTCATCACCTGTGCGTCGTGAAGTGATCTTTCCAGTCTGCTGTCTGGCTCGAGAAGGTCTTGTAGCAGTGCAGAAGGCAATCCACCGGATGCCGAAAGGAGCGGCATGCTATTGATCTTGGAGCTCAAGACATGGTGGTCGTGTAGGAAACTTGATCCGTTCATGCTACTGCAACTGCAAAAGCATTTGATTCGTATGATTCAACACCTCAAACTAAGCTACAATACCGTTGACTGTGGATCTACTGCTCACAAGAAAGGCTGACTCCAGTCGGCGGTAGGGGACGAGAGGCCAAAATCCATGGCCGGTGGAGTGGTGATCACCGGAGCCGAACCGTGGGAGTTTTGGAGATCTTGGAAGGTGATGGAGCTATTCGAGATCGACACCGGCGACTCATCGCGGGATCTCGACTTGGCCTCGAAGACGTCGCCGACGGCCGGCCAGTGGAAGCTCCCCCCGCTGCTAGTGATCTCCGTCGAGCACGAGACCGACGCAGGGATCATCGGGCCGCCGGTCCTGGCCGTGTTCCACCAGCTCCCGTCGCTGCAGCTGCCTGCTTGGAACTGATCCGCCATGGAACTCTTCTCTTCTGCCGCTTCGCACTGACAAGTCTTCCGAGGTTTGGTGTGTTGGCCGGCCATTATATAAAGCTTTTTGTGGTGGTGTGTGGAGCCGGTCGAATGAGCTGGTGCAAGTTCGGATGAGTGCAATGCTTTCTACTACGTTGCAACATCTGTCAACCAAATACTTAAGAAGCTTTAGATTAATTACATCGATATTAACTAATAAATACTTTGACTTGCATGGGCCGGTCCAGCTTATAAAGATTAACACCAGAGAGCTACAGGAGGACATTGACCATTTGCTTGTTAACTTCTTGCTGTTTTGCCATTCTGCTTCTCAGTCTCTCCAACTCTAAACCATCTGGGATTACAGATATGTTGTTGTTGTTTACCATGTCAAATCCATTGAGATGCAGAATAATAGCAGTTTTCGAAAAGAGAGAGCTTCCCACCTAACTTTTCCACTTCATTCAGTCAGTGCAACACCAACTCATAGTATTCAAACGAAGGATTAATTCTTCTCAATCGCACAAACATCATGACCCAATTCCACGCTAAAACGTGACCTCACCGTCCGATAAATAGACGTTCCTTTTTGCTTCTCTTCTCTCACAGGCATGGCGACGAGAGAGTGAGCACCGAGTGGTGGTGAAGGACAAACCTGGCGTGAGGATAACGAGGCCCCTCTCGGCCTATAACGTCGCGAGGCGGCGACCGACGCGGGACCCGCTCGAGCGCACGCGTGCCTACGGGTCAAAAGCGACGAAAGCGACGCGCCCCAGAATCCAAATCCAAATCCCGTGTCGCCAACGGTACAATGTACCGACAAAAGCTTTGACCACGTTCCTTCCCTCCACCGCACCGTAGCGCGGCGAGTCAACGCCCTGGGAAATGACAAAAATCGTGGCTACGAAGGGGTCGCATGGTTTGACCGACATAAAATACATATTCCTGGTTAAGATTGGATGTATCTTTCTTCCGTAGATGGAAGATTAGATTTGGATACGGCACTGGCACGGCTTTATGGTGTGATTTGATGAAGGATTTGGTGTTGAAAACAGTTGACCTCTTAACAATGGGCAGAACGGCCACGGAAATGTCAAAATCATTTACTAAACACGCCGTATCATCCTCCGTTTCGTCCATACCTAATGTACGATATTGGACGTCTTAATCGTCACCACTGACTTCAATCTACATACCAATCGAGTCTTTTCTTTTCTACCGCTAACCGAGGATAAAAAGTAAAGAAAAGTTACATGCATGCATGTAATAACGATGACAATGTTTTAAGTGAATCTTGGAACGACGGGCATCAGAAGAGAAGGCTGAGGAAGAAAGAGGAGGAGACGCGGGCACAGTGCAGGGCATATATGGTGGCGACAACAGCTCTGTGATGTTGGTGAGTGCTGCAAGGTGGAGGAGTTGACCCAGCGCACCGTGCACTGCCGCCACGTGTAGATAAGATGCGAGCGCTTGCCATTTCTTGGAACCCCGGGTCAACACGGCTTCCACGATACCTCACGATAAGTAGGAGATTACATACTTTCAACACACATATTTATATACTGTCCACAAGATATATACCAAGACAGTAATTGATGATAACTCGGTGTCTTATGAATGGAGTTGTTACCTCTCCCATTAGCTTGGCAAATACAGATTTGATGGGCGTTATTAGTCACCATATTGTGTGCTGCTGTTGATGTCTGCCAAGTGCATATTATAAACAGAGATGTAAGTGTTGTAGTCAAGTTGTTGAAACCATGAAAGATAAACTTACATTAAACTGCCCATAAAATAGACAAACTCAATCAACTCAGTGTTTCTTGTTAGAGTGCTTACCCAACTGACTTCCAGGATTATTTGAGGTGACAAAATGAGAGAGTAGTAAGTAACTTTTTTCTCCTGTGCCATTGTGGAAGCTTAGGTTCAAGCTCAGCTTGATCTTCTCAGTGACACAAACGAAGGTATTCTGATCTACAAAACAGGCTGCAGCATCACTGAAAAGAAACTGCATCTCTCAACAGAAGCATGCACCAGAGCCTCTCCCCTAGTTGATGTCCTGAACCTGTAGTCAAAGCATTAGCAAAACTTGGGTCTCGGCAACCATTGGAGCATCAAAGTAAGAAGCACATGGTAAGCTACTGGATGTTGAGCTAGTTACACTTCTTTATGACTGACTGAAAATGACTTAGAAACATTGAGAAAATCAAAAAGAGAATTTACATATTTCTTCTAACTATGTATGTGATTCTAGTGTGAAGAACAAACAAGATAAATTCTTGTGAAACCTTCAAAGTTTTCCATTAGTCATCTATATGTATTCAG
Organism: Musa acuminata AAA Group; assembly: GCF_036884655.1. Taxonomy (NCBI): domain Eukaryota; kingdom Viridiplantae; phylum Streptophyta; class Magnoliopsida; order Zingiberales; family Musaceae; genus Musa; species Musa acuminata. The sequence goes on along the minus strand of NC_088332.1, from coordinate 15,883,205 downwards.
GTCCCTGGAAGTGCTTAAGATCTGGATGAGTGCCACCTCCAGGCTGATGAGATTGCTTGCATCAAGGAAAACCCATTGTTGGTATAACAATCTTTAATCAATAGCAAAACAGTAAGGAATGTCTTTCATGCAATTTGTCATAGATTTAGTTGGATTTGCCTAAGTCGTACGGCACTCTTGCGCATCCGTCCACAAAGGGTCAACGCCTCCTCATAACCTCTTAGGGTCTCTTAAGAACCTACAAAATAGAAGATGAATTAGAAGAAACATTTTACTCGAGATCCCACATCTAAATATTTTAGCAAATACTTGATAGGCGACGCAAACTACAGACATAGACTTCGCAAGCTCTAAACGATCATGCAACAAAGGATCCAAGACTGTTTAACGCAATCAAAAACCTCCACAAGTATCCACAGGATACTGCTGTGGAACAATGCAATGAACCAACTCTAAACAATGCCCCAAAAGCCCATCCAACGATGTGGGCAAGGGTGCCGCAAGCCATTGGACAATCCACAATTTCCTCATAGGTAGACCCATTATTTGAGGATTTGGTTGCTCAACTAAACATATAAACAAATACTACTTGATTGTATGTCTTACCAAAAAAAATTTCAGCAAATAAGAAAAAGTGTAGAGCAATTTTCCCAAATTGAGTAAATCTTGTATTTATAGGGGTTATCTTATATTGTGTAATTCATAGTAAGAACTCATATATTGTTCAAAGAACAATATCTCCCATATGCTTAACTTTTAGTACTAAGACACCATCGGTCCATGAATTGTCTGTTCTTCTGCATTAGATATTCCTGTCTTTCTTCTTTACAGTATTTCCCCATTTAGTGGACTTCCATAAAGATATCTCCTGAATTACACAACAGCAGCAATAAATTCTTAGTGGTTCAGACATATGAAGGTCATGCAAGATCAACCAGGATCATAATGGTCGATCGAGCACCTGCTGCTACACCCCTTTTTCAAGATAAATGCATCAATAATACAACACTAGTTGGGCTTGCAGAAGGTCATGAGCAGATCCAGCCTATTCATTGGAACCAAAGAAGCATGGATAAATTGGTTGCGTCATGCTATCAAGAGTACTAACCAAGAACAATGAAGCTCATTTAGCAACATTTTCTCAGGAAGCTAGCCAACATACCCACAAGCAATCCACCTCCTACTCCAGATTCCTCCTCAAGAGAAACAGAAAACAATTCAGTGAATGATCCATGCAAAAAGTCGTAGAAGTCCAGCAGAGGGAATAGAAGGGTTAAGGAGACTGCAAGAAGAGCAACAATAAACAGCAAATGGGGATAATCCACTTGGAACCAGAAACTACTCTTTACTGAACTAATCCACTCATTCAACATCAAGATCAAAAACAAGAAATAAAGAAGAAATGTTCCAAAAGATGTCATCGATTGCAAACGAATCGGCGACACGATCGTGAATTCAAGGAGCGAATGAAAAGGGAAACGATGAAGAAACACGCACTACCGGCGAGGAAGGAAGCCTGGACAGCAGGTGCCGCCTTGCCGTGAGCCATTACCGAGCGCTCCAAATCCATGATTCGCACTTGGGGAACTTGAATCGGATCGATGCACGAGAAAGAGACGGACTCGTCGACTAGGGCTTCTTGTTCGCCCAACAGATCGGACAGCGTTTTCCAATGGCGTTGAAACGGGAACGGGCCAGTGTTCCTGGGATTTGTTCGTTTGGGCTTATACATGGACATGTATACATTGATGGACATACATGCACACATACTAGTAGACAAAAAGCCCGCAGATGTTGCATGAGCTGCCTTATCTTCACTGTAGCCGTCCAAATTATCGAATTGTATTGAACTGTGAACTGTGATGTAACCAAATTGCACGTCAATCAATGCACTGCGATCCAACATCACCAATAAACAAGACAAAAGCACCTTTCTCTACTCCCTAAACTTTGATACATCCAACGACCAAGTCACTGATAACTAGAAGCACACAAGACATGATACTTACAAGCTAAACGGTGAACAAAAGGGGGGTCTTTTGTACAAGCAGTGGAAGTGCGAGCAGAACCGGGTTTATTTCCCGCACTCGGGAGGGTGAGTCGCGAACCGGCCAGGGTCGTTGCAGTAGTCGTAGACCAGATGGTTGGCCCGGGCCCAGATGAGCTGGTGGCTCTGGTGCACGCTCAGCCCCTCCATCGCCTTCTCCTTCCACCAGTAGCGGCCCTCCTTCCCCCACCCGCTCCCGCCGCACCGCTGCAACTCCGCCGGGGCCCCGGCTTCGGGAGCCCACTCGCAGCCGTCGATGCGGAGGCCGCGGAAGGTGGCGACGAAGGGAGCGTGGGACCAGTCGGTCTTGACCCGCCCGCCCTCGGTGGCCCAGTCGTCGGCGTTCCAGATGGAGCTATAGACCCCCATGGGCTGGTCGCGGGGGAAGGCGACGCCGCGGTTCTCATGGTTGGAGAACACCCGGATGGGGGTGTCGTCCACGAGGAACACCACCTGCCGCGGGTTCCACAGGATGGAGTAGGCGTGGAAGTCGGCGGTGGGGTCAAACCACAGGTCCATGCGCTGCTCCCGGTCGCCCACCCCGTTGATGTACAGGTTGGTCTGCACCAGGTACGGCTCCCCCGTCCTGTTCCCCAGGAACTCGAAGTCGAACTCGTTGTGATTCACCCAATCCGATGACATCTGCTCCCACACATACACACACAACCAGCTCGATTGACAATGCAAGCACAAGGAGGTAGAACAAGGTGGCGAGGAGAGGAAGGAAATCATACGTAGAATGCAGTGACGGTGCCCGCGGAGTCGCCTTCCACCAGCTTGAGCTCTGCAGTGACCTTGCCGTAAAGATACTTACTCTTGGAGACGAATCCAGCGCCTGAAACAACGAAAACAAAACAAATAACACGCTGTTCCATGAAACTGCAAACGACAAGGTAACCCGGAAAAGGAGCTCGCAGGTGTATATGGGTTGGAAACGCACCGGAGGAGTTGTCGAGCTTGAGCTTGAGAAGCTCCCCTTCGTAAATGACGTGGTCCGTCGCCCAGCTCGGCTGCACGAGCTCGTCGAACTTCGAACACCACCCTGATCCCACCATCGAGACCGCGACATATAGCACCATTACCATTCGCCATCCACCTCCATTACTCGACTCCATTGGAGATCGGGGAAGCAGAGAAGAAAACGAAGAAGAGCGGGTAACTTGCTGCGCTCAGCTCCTCGGCGTGGAACCCCTCCTTTATAGACCGCTCCCGTTAGCTTGACGGGGAAGCCGCGACGGCCACGGAGGATTAGAGATAATTATGGGACCCGATCACGGGAAGCCACGTCGGAAGAAATAGCCGTTTTCCCGGACCGGGCCGTACGAGTCAGGATGAAGACGACCAATCAGCCAATGAACCGACGACGCGTTTCGAGTCCAGCTGTTACTCTGACGCTTGCGAGCTGTCAATCCCCCTTCCAAAAGAAAAAGCGTGACCGGTTTTACTGCCCATTGCTTTTAAATTCGAACGTCCTGGGACCACCCGAAAGGATACCCATCAATGAGAAAATATTTTGTCCGCCGCTGGGTCCCGCCATAAACGTCGGCCCAGCGTCGGAGAGTTTCGGGTCGGATCTTTGTAGTAACTTTCGTCAACCGGCGTCGCTTTGCGCTGACGTCGTGGAACAGCTGTCGTACCGTCAATTATATTCTCCCACGTACCCGCTGCCAGAAAAGAAATCACAGACCCGCGGGCATCAACCGTCTCTCTTCGACTGGTGCTGCTGCTGAGGGGCCCAACGAAGTATCTGGTAGGCCCACGTGTAAGAAAACAGGTGAACCGTGTGGGCTGGCACATCAAAGGTCGAGCCCGAGCTTATCCGGTAACATAGCCATGCTAGAGAGCCACCCGTAACCGTCTGTGGGACGTCAGACGGCCGTGATTCGATATTATAGGACGTGACATGGCGTGAAAAAAATGCACTGCTATTAGCGTGGTGTGTGCGGGTGACAGGACGTGGACGTGTGTGCGGTTTCTACGACACATGGCCATTATTGGGCTCTACGGCTGAGCTGCCTGAGCCCAGACGTTATTCAGGAAAATCCAGTGGATCCCACAATCTAAAGCAGCTCCTCTTCGTCCTCTTCTGTCCGGAAGTAGAATTAGGTTCCGGCTTTGAATTTTGAACACTTTTCGCTGCAGTGTTCAAATTGGCAACACGATAATTCAAAAAATGGAACGGCTATCGCAAGGGAAGAAGACACTTGTTGCGTACCTGCCTGACGAATGGAGCAGAGCGGAGGGGCCCGAGATGTCGATTCTGTCATGGGACTCGACAGGAGCTGTTTCCTTGGCTCGTCGCGACGTGATGTGGTTGCGTGTCCCGTGAACCGAGACGCGCTGGGCGTGCAGTAATCGCACCCACTCGACGCCAGAGCCAGCACGGGTTGAGGCGAAAACGACGATGGCGCTCGTCCTCGGTGCGCTCATGGTGTTTGTTCCTTTGCCTTTTACTCGCTCGTAGGTACCGTCGTATACCGTCGACCTCACTCCATCAGCCTTTGGATTTTGTCGAAGCTAGCGTAAGGTTAGCTGCAGAACATATCAACAACTTGATTCAAGTACCTATTTCATTATCCGAATTCATTTTAAATCCTATTGAAAGATACACAAACCCAATTCAAGTAAATCAGATGAAGCATCAATTTAATTGGACTAAATGAACTATATGTGCCTCCTCTGCTAAGGATTTCAAGACACAAAAGTGCAATCCACTCGAGCAAAATATTCAGGGAAGGATTAGTTAAATCCTGTTTGCAACTCTGACATATTGCCGTCAGGCATGCTAGTGATGCTGTTTCGCCACATATATGACTAACATGAAACATAGTGATTGATTGATGACTTAACTAATCTAGCAAAAGAAGTAGAAGCATGGGGACATCTTAACCTTTTGTTAAGTGCAGAAGACGGGCAATTCTCAGGCTGATTTTTGAGCCACAAACCTTAAATATAACAAGAAAAATGTTTTCTCCAACAAGAAGCAAAAGATGAGTTTCAACATTGTGTTCCAACAATCCCACAAGTACAATAGTATGTGCAATTAAAAAAAATCAAATCAAATCCACAGTGATTTGTCACTAAGGTTTACATTGATCACCCAAGTCTTCATTAGACAGTAAACTTTTTACTGAATGTGGCAAGAAGCTGGACATAATAATGTTAAGAGGCTCTGACGAATTCTTTCAATTGCCTTGAGTGTCATTTATATGGTTATTGATATGTTTATAATACTAAGGAAGAGAGAATATGAAATATGTATACCATGTAGCATTCTGATGAAATGCCAGTGACGATTTTGCTCCTCTACATGGATCAAGTATTCCAGTGGAAACATTTTATATATAATTCGCCATAACATAAGCAGCATGAATATCAACTATTAGCATAGTTGATGTGGCTCAGATGGCATCCATATTATTAGTTTACAAATTGAAATAAGAAAAACAGTTATCATCCAGCAAAATCACTTGTGTTAATTTGCATGCTTGATCAGGCCATCTCAAATGGCATTTTTAAGTTAATCATATTAATATGCCCAAGATCAGATGTGCTTTCATAACATCAGCGACAAAAAACCGAGAGAGGAAACCTACCAAATTTGGTCCAAGTGCGTGACTCGTAAAAGCAATTTTCATTGAACTCAACATCTCGTATATTATATATACTTAATGAGAGCAAATACCAAACTCATGCAATATAACACAAAGTCAAAGGATCTTTAGAGAAAGACGTGAGATTGGATTTGTTGATTTCGGATGCACATTACGGGTAACAGAAGTACCTTGAAAACTATGAAAAACCAGCTAAAATTCAGGTAAGTTTGCACCCAGGCTGAAACAATGCAGATATGTTTGCCGAGACTTGTGTCATTCGTGCTTCAGTTGGCCAAGGGTGTAACGCAAACTGTAAATTGTCAGTTTGTGAACATCATTGAATAATATGATCTATGCATTATGCAACTTGTTGTCACTCAGGAAGTAGTAACTTCACTTATGGTTCATGTGCAATATATAACTAAGAGTACAATCGACTAAAGTTGCAAATATTTAAATGTCAAAAACTCATGCTAGTCTTGAAGACATCAATCTAGTCACTTGTGCATCAATCATCATCATGTTAGCACAGTAAACGACACTAAGAGAGAAGGTGAATTAGTGTTTTTAGAAAACTTTCTTTGATTCCAAAACTCGTTCGATAAAATTCATATCAAAAAGATGTTTAACTTGAAAATATTCATAAGAGTACAAACAAAAATAGTAGACAGTTAAATAAAAAAGTATTAAAGGTAGATAGTAAGAGAAAAGGACACACCAAATTTATAGTGGTTCGATCGTCGTGACTTACGTCCACTCTCGTTCCTCTTCACTCGAGATCACTAGCTTCCACTATCAATCTTCTTTCCAACATATGAAGATCAAGTACTCTTACAACTCTTTCTCATTTTCACAGGCTCAGAAGAGAACCTTTACACTATCTTTTACAAGTATTCCCTCACACACCCCCCTCAGAACTATCTCTAAGCTCTAAGAGGAAGGACTCTATACTTTAAAAGAGTTTACACCCTTAGAAGCACAAACTTTTTTATTCCACTTTCTGCCCAAGGAAAAATTTATGGGGTATTTATAGACCCCAAATGACTTAAAAAAATTAAAGCTAAAATTTAAATTCCTAGGTTTTTAAGGTACTTGCACATTGACACTGAATGGTACCATCGCTTAGTTTGATGATACCATCGCCTGACAGTCCAACATTGGGTGGTACCATCGCCCAATTATATGGTACCACTACCTAACACACTAACACTAGGCGGTACTACTGCCCAATCTAGTTGTACCACCGCTTGACCCAACTTTTCGATCACTGAATGAGCCTTTCTCTTGACCTAAAATAGTCACAATTTAGGTCCAATTGGCCCCTAATTGAGTTAGCATAATTACACTAAAAACTAACTTAATTAGCCCCTTAAATTACTCCAATCTAGACAAATAACTATAAGCATAAATCATATGTTGTTCGACATATCATTGGTTTATCCAACGCTTCATCCGATCTTTTAGCGTATCGTCCTCTCCTTCGATGTATTACCCAATCGGTATGTTGAATTTCCGCAACATCCGATCTCCTTGGCACAACGTTCGATCATTCGGCTCGATGCTCGAACTCATGGCATGAAGCCCTTCTGTCGGCACGTCGATCGATTCTCTAGCCCGATGTCTAATTTTTTGACATATTCACTCTAGTCCAATGTCTGATTCTTCCTATCTCAATCGATTTATTTTTTTTGATTGAGGATAGTCCTACGTCACTCAAACACACATTAGATCATAACTTCATCAATTGATTTCATCATCAAAATTTGAGATTTAATAATCTTTCCCTTTTTGATGGTAACAACCAATTGACGATGGAGCTTCACTAAACTCTCCCTATCAATATGTTATATTGACTTAAAGTAAACTCGAATTCAAAAAGAGTGATAACCTTTGAATTCAAGTCGAAATACTATTATTATATGCATCATAATATCAAATCATGAGTTAAAATATCATTGCATGTATAATTTAAAATCATCATAATTTCAAAACATATCAAGCTACATCATACCATGCATGATTCAAATCATTATCATAACTTCTCCCTCTTTATCAATAACAAAAAGGAGAAAAGTCCAACTATCAAGTTTTTAAAATATGCAAGGTTTACATCACTTTAGAATATGCAAACTAGCAAGTTTTAGAGATATGCAAGTTTGGCAATTTTTCTTCTCTTGGGATATGCAATCTAGCAATTCTTGCTTCTCTTATGAGATTTGTAAGCTAGCAATTCTTTGAGAGTGCAAGTTTTGCAATTTTATTTTACTTTGCGATATGTAAGCTAGCAAGACTTTCTCCCCCTTTGTCATTGTCAAAAAGAAGGGACAAGTACAATGTTATAATTATTTTTCCTTTATATCAATTTTTAAATCATGACAAAAAGTATACAACCATAGATACAAGGGAGTTGTATATAATAAAACATAAGTTGTAAACATCAAGAAGTCAAGTGACATATCATGGTTTATTTGAATAAATCAAATAGTCAAATAGCGAAAAGAAAGAATCTAAATAATCTTGATTCATAAAAAAAATCTCAAGTTATAATTCTAAGAAATCAAAAGAGAAAGCTCATGATTCAGTTGAAAAAATCTCATTCAAATTCAAATCATCAAAATCATTTTCATAGTTCAAGAGATTCATAAAAAAAAAGGACACAAATAGATTCATCAATCTCTTTTTAAAAACTCGATAAGATAGGGATTGAAAAATTTTCAAGAAAAATACTTTCCTCTTTTTTAGTTATTTCACTTCATATGATTAATTTAATATAATCATCCCCAAGTTTTTAATGTCAAAATCATGCATCATGTTTAAAGACTGAAAAATAAGTTTTATCACAAAATTCATCAAGATCAATAAGCCATAAATCATAAAAATCATCAGTACTTCAAATCATCATGTATAATTTCAAAATATAAACTCATCAAGCATGATTTCAAATCACCATTACTTCATTACATCCTTAAACATAAAGCATCTTTAATCAAAATCATTTTGTTTTGGCTGGTGAGCTTTGTGATATGTGTTGGATCTCCGATCATATGCCCTGAGCATCCACTATTAAGATTTTAATTTTTGCTTCTAGCTTTCAATTATAGAGATGTCTACAAGAAGGGTGAGTTTGTTCTAGGTACCCATTTAGCTTATGGTCTCTTATGGTTGGATTTGTCTATCTTGTCTTTCGGCATAATGTCATTTATGGTTCATTTACGAACCCAAACTAATTTATGTGAGTTATACTTTTTGAATGGACATTTATACGCAAAATAACTATGTCAATTATAAAAATTATACTTAACCTTAGGGGTAGTATGCAATATAGGTCCTTTAACAAATAAAGTCAGTTTTTATTGAGTGTTGCTACTCATATAACCGATTCCTTCCTTTCTGAAAACATGACCCTTATTGACAAGAATTATATTTAATAATTTACTATCAATTTAAATTTTTTTAATATTTGTTGTAATACTATATTTTTTTTCTTAAGTGAATCTAATTCTTTTTACGGACATGACCCTTATTGACAAGAATTATGTTTAATGATTTACTACCAATTTTAAAATTTTCTAACATTTGTTGTAATACTATTTTTTTTTTCTTAAGTGAATCTATTTCTTCACACTTAATGCAAGGGGTTAACAAGCATTTATCATACTCATTTTTTAAATTTTAAATTTATTAGAAAGACAAGTATGATCCTTTTTTAGTAATTTATATTTTTTATTAACTAATTTACATTCAGCAAACAAACCATGAAAGGTATTAAGTAATTCATCATAAGGTAAATAAAATTCATTTAAGTCACTTACCTCATCATTGAGAGTTATTAAGACGTAGTTTGCCACCTCGCCCTTGTTGGTTTATTCATCGTCTTTAGATGTACTCGACTCATCCTATGTCACCTTAAATACTTTCTTTTTCTTTGACAACTTCTTCTTTAGTTTTATACACTCATCTTTAGAGTGCCATGGCTTCTTGCTTTCATAGCAAGTGGTTGTGTCCTTTTTTAGTTCACTTTTAAATTCTTATTTTAAGTTAGTCTTGTTTTTTTTCATGAACTTTTTGTATTTTTTTGTTAGGAGTTCTATGTCATCTTCACTTAAGCTCTTACTTGAGTGACCTTCTTTAGTTCTAAGTATAATAACCATCTTGTTCTTTGGAAGGCTGTCCTCATATTCGTCATGTGCCAAATATGTCATTTCATATCATCAATGAATCGATGAGTTCTTCCATTGAAAAATTATTTAAGTTCTTTGCCTCTTGTATTATAGTTACTTTCGGATCCCAACTCTTTAGAATGGATCTTAGAATCTTGTTTATAAGTTCAAGATTAGAAAAATATTTACCAATTGCTTTCAAACCATTGATGACATCCGTAAAATGGGTGTATATGTCTCCAATAATTTCGCTTGGTTGAAATAACTTAAAACTATACATCAAAAGATTAATTTTAGATTTTTTAACTTTATTCATGCTTTTACGAGTTACTTCTAGTGTGTGCAAAATCTCATGTGTAGTTTCGTATAAAGAAATACGATTAAACTTATTTTTATCTAAGGTACAAAATAGAGTGTTCATAGCTCTAGCATTTAACGAAATTGATTTTTTTCTCAAAATTACTCCATTCATTCATAGATTTAGAAAGTGTTTGAAAACTAAATTCAACTATATTCTATAAATTAAAATCCATTGAAAGCAAGAAAATTCTCATACGAGTTTTTCAATACGTGTAATCCGTCCCATTGAATATATGAGAATGAGTGATAGAGTGACCCGCTTGATTGCCAGCAAAAACCATATCTCTTGGGTGTTAAACTAAATAAAGAGAAACTTAGTTCTGATTCCAATGCTTAGGACCATAAACAACACTAAAAGGGGGGTGAATTAGTACTTTTGGAAAACTTTCATCGATTCAAAGAACTCTCTTGATAAAGCTCATATTAAAAAGATGTTTAACTTGAAAATATTTATAAGAGTGTAAGCAAAAGTAGTAGATAGTTAAATAAGAAAGCAATGAAGGTAAATAGTAAACAAAAAGGGCCTACTAGATTTGTAATGGTTCGATCGTCATGACCTACGTTTACTCTCGATTCCTCTTTCCTCTACTTCCACTATTGATCTTCTTTCCAATGAGCGAAGATCAACTACTCTTACCACTCTTTCTCATTTTCATAAGCTTAGGAGAGAACCTTTACACCCCTCTTTTATAAGTATTCCCTTGCACATCTCCCTTAGGACTATCTCTAAACTCTAGGAGGAGGGACTCTATACTTTAAAAGAGTTTACAACCTTAGAAGCACAAAGTTTTTATTCCACTTTCTTGATGTACCCAAGTAGGAATTTGTGGGGCATTTATAGACATCAAATAACTTCAAAAATTAGAGCCAAAATTTAAATTTCTAGGTTTTTAAGGTACTGGTGGTACCACCGCCTATCAGTCTAACACTGGGCGATACCACTGTCTAACACAATAACATTAGATGGTACCACCACTTGACCCAACTTTTGGGTCACTGAATAATCCTTCCTCTTGGCCTAAAATAGTCTTAATTTAGGCCCAATTGGCCCTAATTGAGTTAGCATGATTAGACCAAAAACTAACTTAATTAGCCTCTTAAACTACTTCAATCTAGATAAATGATTACAAGCATAAATCATATATTGTCCGGTATGTCATTGGTTCATTCAGCGCTTTGTTCAATCCTTCGGCACATCGTCCTCTCCTTCGGTGTATTGCTCAATCGGTATGTTGACCTTCCGTAAGATCCAATCTTCTTAGGGCAATATCCGATCCTTCGGCCCGATGCCCGAACTTATGGCACAAAGCCCTTTTGCCAGCACGTCGACTGATCCTCCAGCCCAACATCCAATCTTCTGATATATTCTCTTCGACCCAACGTCCCATTCTTCCTGCTTCAATCGATTTGCCTTCTCTGATCGAAGATAGTCCTTTGTCACTCAAATGCACATTAGATCATAACTTCATCAATTGATTTCATCATCAAAATCTGAGATTTAACACATCAGACAAATATTTGTCTAAACGAACCTGAATTGAAAAAATAGAATAAATATGACTTGACCATTATGAAGTACTATTTTCTGCGAGTTCTCAAAGGTTAAAAGCCCCAAATGGTTAGAAAATAATCTCTAAATTTGAATTATGATTTTAAAGTACAGAAAAATAATGTTGATGTCTTAGTTAGTCCAACGTAGTCTAAACCCGTATGTATAAGATTATTTGAGATATTCCTAAGGTAGAAATGTCAAGCTCTTTAAATATCATCTATACGAAGATTGATGTTAGGAGAGATTTCTTAACCGAGTCCTTTTGATACTCAAATTAGTAATCTAAGATATATGAGTACAGACATGAGTAGTCAAAGGAAGTCCCTTTTCTCTATGTTAAAGACAAGCTCTTAGACTTGATTGTAAAGGGCAAGAAGGAAGCTTCTAATTATCTTTTTGGCCATAAATGATAAGAAAGAAACTTATAATTACTTTTCTTATCATAAATGATAAGAAGGAAGCTTCATCTTCTCTTCTCTCTCTAGGCATCACGTGATGGTGACACGTCAAATGATTAGCCAATAATGTATCCTATACCATTTGTGTGCCCCTGACGATGTGCTTTGGGGCTCTTGTGAGAGGGACTCGAAGTGTAACATTTAGTTTATTCGACACGAGAGCATTCAAGATTTCCTCTCATGGGTTAGTGATAAGACCCTAAGGTCTTATCATAAAAGAAAGAAGAGAAAAGGGGATGATCACTTCGAGGGGATCGACCTCTTTGATCACTTCGAGGGGATTGGCCTCCTAGGATTTGTCCACAGACTGGAATAATATTTCATTGATTGCCGAAAAGAAAGGGTTACATTATCTATTTATAGAGTTCCACCTAGAGTCTAGAGGGATTTGGATTCTTAATAATAAATAAATATTAAATAAATCTCTACTCGACTCTAACTGAACTAAACAGACTCAATAAACATTATTCAAAAGCTCAGAAAATAAAAGGGTCCTAATAATTACTCCCTCTTCAAATCAACCTTGTCCTCAAGGTTAAGCAGCATCAAACACGGAGAGCTTCTCTTTCAACACTTCATGTTGAATATCAGATTTTGATGATGAAACCAATTGATAGTGTTTATCTAATATATGTTTAAGTGATGTAGGACTAGCTTCGATCAGAAGAGACAAATTGATTAAAGTAGGAGGAATCAAACGTTGGGCCGGAGCAAATATGTCAAAAGATTGGATGTCGAGCCAAAGGATTGGTCGACGTGTCGGTAGAAGGCTTCAGTTCGTGAATTCGGGCATCGAGTCAAGAAGATCGGACATTGCGCTAAGGAGATCAGATGTTGCGAGAAGATAACATGCTGATTGGGCAATACGCTGAAGGAGAGGATAATGTGCCGAAGGATCGGACGAAGCGCCGGAGGAACCAATGACATGCCGGACAACAAAGGATTCGCTTGTTATCGATTATGTCTAGATCAAGTTAGTTTAGAGTCTAATTGAGTTGGTTTAGAATGTAATTAGATAACTCAATTAGGGGCTAACTAGGCCTAAGTTTAGGTTGTGTTGGGTCAAGTGAAAAGGCCTAAACAGTGACCCAACAAGTGGCATCATTATGGCACAATCTCCAAGACTGTGTTAGGCGGTGGTATTGCTCAGATACAGTCTCTAAGAGACTGTCAAGCGGTGGTACTATCAGTCTGGGCGATCGTACCACCCAGTGGCAGGGTGTCAAGCAATGGTACCCCCAAACTGGGTGATGGTACCACCTAGTGTTAGTACTACAAGCGATGGTATCGCCTAACATAGGCGATGGTACCACCTGTACCCGGGAGACCCAGGATGAGATATTTTTAGGCTCCAAATTTGAATTAACTTAAGGCTCATAAATACCCTTCTCATCCTTGGTTAAAATACATAAGAATTGAGTGAAAATAAGATATAAAAACGCTATTGTAATCTTGTGAGAACTCCTCTTACGCTCTAAGTATTAGTTTAAGAGAGGAGTGAAGGGAGTTGTAAAGGTTCTCTCTTGAACTTAAACCTGTCAAAAGGAGAATTGAGTTGTAAGGGTAGTTGGTCTTCGCCTATTGAAGGAAGACTGATAGTGGATGCCGGTAGCCTCAACGGAGGAGGAATCGGGAGTGGATATAAGTCACGACGACCGAACTACTATAAACTCGATTTGCATTTACTTTGAGAAATTTACTTTTATAGCAAACTGCCTCTCCTCCTTACTGTGCTTTTACTATGCTTACGCTCTCTTACGCTTTCAAATTAATATCTTTCGAGATCGATTTTAATCGTACGAAAGGAATTTTTTGAAATCGACGTTTTTATCCGCTACACTAATTCACCGCACCCCCCCCCCCCCCCCTCCTCCCCCCTCTCTCAGTACCGACTCATTCCTAACACTTCAGTCATAGGCTATCTGCAATGCATTACAACCCATTGATTAAGTAAGTATGGTCTCCACTTTTTGATAATGTAAGCAATAGGTCGGTATTTCAGTGTAGTAATCATTGCAAGAAACTCCTGACCCTGTATAATCAATTTTATCTTTGAACATTTGCTATCATAAGTTAAAATCTATCCATCAGTGATCTTTACTTCAAATCTGTCACCGCCTTTAATGTGGTGGGCCAATCGGTCAATAGTCTCACTGTCCATAAAATTGTTAGTGCTACCAGTATCAATCAAAACTATAACATGCTGATGTTCCAGAGTTCCACAAACTTTCATAGTTTATGGGTTAGAGTAGCCAGTTAATGCATGCATTGTATGCATGGTAGGTCTAACATCTTCATTAGAATCTATACCTTCATGATCGAAGTCCACATTCTTAGTTTTCGATTCCTCTCCATTTGGTTTAATCATCAGAAGTTGCCCTTGTTTACATCGGTGCTCCATACTCCACTTTTCATCATAGTACAAACCCTTTGCTGATCTTTCCTTGAGCTCTTCTTGGGTTAGTCTTCGGGTGTTAAGGTTTTGGTTGGGAATAGATGGGGTAGGTGGCTTGCTGATCATCTGGTTGTCGTCACTTTTGTTTCCATATTTTTCTTTGCTAATTTTTTTCTCATGTAGATGTGCAAATGAGATCGCAGCCATCATAGTGCGGGGTTGACAAGCCTTAACTTCACACCTTATATCTAGATTAATTCCTTCAATAAATATTCTTACTAATTATCGTTCAGATCAATCTCTTGTTTGATTTGATAATTATTCAAATATGCTATAATATTCTAGCACCGTAGAAGTTTAACAAATTTTGGCGAGCTACCCATCATATTGAAATTTGTTGAGGCTCCCTAGTAGGCTCTTTTTTAAATCATTAAATGTTTCTTGCAGTTGGTTCTAAATTCTGATTTCCAATGTTTCCATTTGTTCTTTCACTGAGTTATCGGTGGTCATTGTGTAAGATTGCAAATATGTAATCTCAACTCCTGTTTCTGGTGTCAAGACTCGGGCATTAATCATTGCCCTATTCGGAGTTACTGTTGTGATGCAGTCAGTGGTAGCACTATGGGAATGAAGGGTTGCTGTGAGGATACGGGGATGTAGTTGCGGTCGTTGCGTGGGAGCTAGCGATGCTTGTTGCAGTCACTATGTTGAGGGATCGCTGCTGCTGAGAGCTGGGAGGCAGCGATGGTGGTACGGTTGGAGGCAACGCCGCCAAGGGCTCACTACTACGATGGCTACGATGGCATAGATAGAAGACAGCGTTGCTTTGTCTTTATTGCACTATGGAAGGAGGCAATGGTGACGCTGAGGGATCGCATGTGGTTGAGGAAACGATGGTGGCTGCAGCGGTCATGGTTTCATTGTTTCGATCATTGTGAGGAGGGATGGTCCGAGCGACTGCAGTTACGACCCAAGGGAGTGATCGTCGAGTAGCTGGGGTTAAGGCTGCGGTGGAGAATAGGAATCGATGGTGGCACTATGGGGAATAAGGGTAATTATTGAGTTGCCTTGTTTCTGTCACCAAGGATGCAGAGCAAGGGGGAGGCGACAAGGATCACGGTTGGGCAGTGAGCGACGATGGTGGTAACTAGTGCTTGCAACAACAGAGGGACCGGTGGCTGCGGCAACAGAGGGTACTCTGTTTCCGTCGCACCATAGAGGGAGCCACTAGCGATGGCGCTTGGGGGCTGGTAGCAATGGTGGCCTGGCTGGGAGGCGATGGTGCTATGATGGCTAGTGTGGAAGGGAAGTGGTGGCGGCACGGCTAAGAATAAGGGCAATTGGTGAGTTGCTCTATTTCGGTTGCAGCAAGGAGGGAGGCAACGGCGGCGATCGCTGGCAGGGGGCAACGACGGTGGTCGCTGGTCAGAAAATAGTGGCGGTGGTGAGGGGCAATGGTGGTCGCTGGCCGGGAAGCAGAGTTTCCTTCTCGATTGAGAAGGATCGGCGTGCTGTTAGGATCAAGATCGGTACTAAGAGAGAGGATGAATTAGTGTAGCAGAAAACTTTCCCGATTTCAAAAAAATGTTCATTTCAATTAAAACTAATTTCGATGAAAAATGGTTTCGATTCAATCTGTTTCAAAGAGAAGTTGAACTTGAAAGCTTTCGTAAAAGTGCAAGTGAAGATTAAGGAGATTTACAGTAATGTAAATTACACAAATAAAAAGCAAACCAGAATTTAGAGTGGTTCGGTTAATGTGACCTACATCCACTTTTGGATTCCTCCTCCAACGAGGTCGCCGGCATCCACTAAAGGCCTTCCTTCAATAGGTGAAGACCGAACACCTTTTTACAATACTTTCTCCTTTTCTCAGGTTTAGGAGATAACACTTACAAGTCTTACTCCTCTTTCTTGGATGGTTACAAGGCTAAGAGATGAAGGAGGAGAATTCTTTCTAACTTTTACAACACTTTTAAGACTGAAGAATTCAAGATAAGCCAATACTTTCGTGCCCTTTCATGCAAAAAAGGGAGGGGTTTCTATAGGCCCCAATGGCTTCAAAATTGGAGCTAAAATATGTCACATCCCCGGATTCTAGGGTACTAGCGGTATCACCGTCGTTACTAGGCAGTACTACCATCGCTGATTTGACATTGGGCGGTACCATCGCCTGACAAGGGCGGTACCACCGCTGGTAGCTTTCATTGTTAGTGGTACCATCACCCAAAAATCCTGGAGCACTGCTTTCCATGCGGTGCCACCGTTGGCCATATTTTCAAGGGTTGAATTGGCTGCTCAATTCGGCCTAATTCAACCCTATTAAGGGCCCAATTGGTCCCTAATTAAGTTAGTGGGATTACCTTCCAATCCTAACTTAATTTATGCTTTTACGCTCTAACTACGATAACTAAGACATAATTACAGTGCTTCTTGTTCCGGTGCGTCAATTGCTCTTCTAACGAGCTTCCGGCGTACTTCCGGCGAACATCCGATGAACTCTCGGTAATATTCTGGTGGACTCCTAGTAAGCTTCTGGACTTTACGATGATCTTCTTGGCGAGTTCCGATGAGCTTCTTTGGCAAGCTCTTGGACTTCTCGATTGGTTCCGACAAAATTCCAACGAATATTCAGACTTCCAACGAACTCTCGAACTCCCAATGAGATCTCAATCTTGACTCCGGCACAATACCTGCTTTATATCTTATTGCTATCGTAGTTAATCCTGCACACTTTTCTCAACATATAGATTAGATCAAACAATTTATAATTGACTTCATCATCAAAATCCGAGATTCAACAAGTGTGTGACGGCCGACTTCACCCTTTCTCACAAGATCTCTTCGAGGGGATCGGCCTCCTAATATCAAATGGTTGCTCTACAGCGAGAATGACAAGGATGGTTGCTCTAATATCAAATGGTAAGACCCTAAGGTCTTATCGTAAAAGAAAGAAGAGAAAAGGGGATGATCACTTTGAGGGGATCGGCCTCCTAGGGTTTATCCACAGACTAAAATAATATTTCATTAATTATCGAAAAAAAGGGTTACATCACTATTTATAAAGTTCCACCTAGAGTCCACCAGGACTTGGACTCTTAATAATAAATAAATATTAAATAAATCTCTATCCAACTCTAACTGAACTAAATAAACTCAATAAACATTATTCAAAAGCTCATAAAATAAAAGGGTCCTAATAGTTAAGTTTTCTCAACTCATATGCCTCAAGTACGTTTTGTTCTACGTTTCTGCTATGAAGGATTTCTCTTCATGCGAACGGATTTTCCTAACACATGCACATCATGCACATTTTACTTTATATCTCTGTTGTGATGGATTTCTCTTCATGTGGTTAGGTTTTCCTGACTTATGTGCCTCAGATATATTTTATCTTGTGCCTCCGACGTGATGGATTTCTCTTCATAGGGGTTAAATTTTTTTGACTCACACACCTCAAACACATTTGGTCTTGCACCTCCATTGTGGTAGATTTCTCTTCATACGTGTTAGGTTTTCCCGACCCATGTACCTCGGGCATATTTCATCTTATGCCTTCGTCGTGGTAGATTTTTCTTCACGCAGGTTAGGTTTTTCCTACTTATATGCCTCGGACGCATTTTATCTTGTGCATCTACCGTGGCAAATTTCTCTTCATGCAGGTCGAGTTTTCTCGGTTCATATGCCTCAGACATATTTTACATTGTGTCCCCGTTGTGATAGATTTTCCTTCACACATGTCAGGTTTTCTCGACTCATATACCTCTGGCATATGTCATCTTGTGTCTCTACCGTGGTTAAGTTTTCTTCATGTGAGTTGAATTTTTTTTGACTCATGCGCCTCGAGAACATGTTACCCGGTGCCCCACTTTGGTAAATATCAACACTTTTTGAGTCCTTCATTTGGCCCATTTTAAATCCTTTATCTAGTGCATTTCGAATCCTTAATTTGTTAGCACATCTTTGGAAGTATCCCAAAGGGACACTTATCTCAATCACGAGAGGAGAGAGATCGACTCATTTCTATAAATCCTTCCTCACCTCGTGGGTGAGATTCATTCTTCCATTCGAGCCTTTAGATTCTCATAAATCTTCTCTGCTTTGTCCCGGTTCTCTATAGAGGGATTTAGTCCTGGAGTCTCTCAGAGTCCCAGCATTGGTCCAGTAATAGATCAATCTTCTTCCATTATGCTCTTTCATCTCCTTAGGTTAGGATGTCTCTCCTTTTTTGTATAAGTTCCTCTCGATCCACTAACCGCTGGATGGTCAAGGTCCATGCTTCATCTTTGGATAGCCCAAGGGTGAAGAAAGTCCAATCCTCCCCTTTGTCAAGGGATGCAATTCCCATGAACTTGAAAGTTCTTCGGGACTTAGAGTGCATGAAAGGCTCGCATGACTATAATTTAGTGGTGAGTGCACCACTTCTCGATCACTAATGAGTTAAGTATTCCATCTTAATCAAGTTTGACTTACAAGTCCCTTGACCCAATCAAGTTTAATCAAGGTCTTTTTGCTTATCCTATGATGCCCTCGAGATGAGTCTTTGTCTTTCTCTCCATCTAGTAATAGTATCTTGCCTACAATGGTAGAAGATATCACATTCTCATATGATGCTCAATTCATGAAGTTATCTAATAATGTTCATTCAGGAATGTTAGCATGTCGACATTACTCCAACCCACAAACTTTTTATGGCTTGTTTTTTACTATGTAAGGTAAAAAGTGGCTATGACTTGGCTTGTCGGGGAGGGAGCTTTAAAGTTAGTGGAGCCCCTTCCAACCATAAGGGTTTGAAGGAGCACTTCTTCTATGTAGGTTCAGGTTAAGATTTGGGGTTTTGACCTCGCCTAGTCGGCACACTGCATAGACAATACCCCCTTTCTTATCGAACAAGGAGGCAAGTTAAGTGCTTCAGCTGAGGGATATACTCTCTTCCTCCATAGCAATCTAGAAATTAGACGAGAACTGATTGATCGACACAAGTCTCGTATGACCTAAACCTCCCATTATTTTACTTCATCCCTCTTTTTAATCCTTTGTAGCCTTATGATTGTGATGCTTTATAGACATAAATTTGCATTCCTTAAAGAGGAAGGTGCTTTGCACCTCTTTAGGCACAATAGTGGTTTTTTCAGCTCCAACCACTATCCACAAGCCATCGCTCGAGGTGTTGAGCTCAACTTAATCCTGTTGAATATCGGATTTTGATGATGAAATTAATTAATAAAGTTATGATCTAATATGTGTTTAAGTGATGAAAGACTAGCTTCAATCAGAGAAAGACAAATCAATTAAAGTAGTGGAATTAGAGGTTGGGCCAGAATGGAACATGTCAAAAGATTATATGTCGGGTCAGAGAACTAGTCGACGTGTTAGTAGAAGGTTTCATGGCATGAGTTTGGCTATCATACCAGAAGGATAAAAAATTATGCCGAGGACAAATGTTGTGAAGGTCAATATGCCGATTGGACAATACGCTAAAGGAGAGAACAATGCACCGAAAGGATGGACGAAGCGCCGAAGGGTTGGACAAAGTGCCGGATGAACCAATGACATGTCGGACAATATATGATTTATGCTTCTAATCAATTATGTCTTGATTGAAGTAGTCTAAGTTGTAATTGAGTTGATTTTGAACATAATTAGACCAACTCAATTAGGGGCCCATTGGGCCTGATTTTTGGTTGATTTGGGCCCATTAATAGGCCCATTCAATGATCCAAAAGTTGGGTAGGTGGTGGAACTACTAGAGGCTCAGTCTCCAACAGCCTAGTCTTCGAGGTTGTCAGGCGATAGTACTGCCCAAACATAGTCTTCTAGACTATGTCAAGTAGTACTAGGCGGTGGTACCACCTAGTGTTAGTCTATATGCGGTGGTACCGCTTAGTACTAGCGATGGTATCACCCAATAGATGGTACTACTAGTACCCTAAAAACCTAAGATGAGACCATTTTGGCTCCAAATTTAAATATCTTTGAAGCCTATAAATATCTCACTCATCCCTGCTCGGTTTTAACATGAATTGAGAACAAAAATTAGGGAAAACGCTATTGTAATCATGTGAGAATTTCATTCCTCTAACTCTAAGTGTTAATTTTAGTTTAAGAGAGGGGTGAGTGGGTTGTAAAGGTTATCTTCTAAACCTATGAAAAAGAAAAAAGGGTTATAAGAGAGTAGTTGATATTCGCCCATTAAAAGAATATCGATAGTAGAAGTTGGTTCCCTCGACGGAGGAGGAATTGAGAGTGGACGTAGGTCACAACAACTGAACCACTATAAATTTGATGTGCACTCTCTTTCTGCTCTTCATTTCTATTATTCTCTATTTTAATTACTTATTACATTTACTTCAAGTGAAGCACACTTTAGATATCATTTCCGATATGGGCTTTACGAAATAATTTTTCTAAATCATCAAAGTTTTTTTATGGTACTAATTTACCCTCTCTCTCAGTGTCGATTTCGGTCCTACCAATTAGTATCGAAACAATTTCGGTCATAGGTTACTCGAGAAAGATATTGAGATAATAGGATAGACCAATACGCTATATACTTATCCATATGATAGAGGCGGGTGGTCTCATAGCCACTCTTGTGGGGATACTAGAGATATAGTGCAAGTGCTCATTGGAGAATGAATTCACTGATTAATCTGCTCATGGAATATTTGGTGGTTAATGATACCTGATGTCAAGCAGCAATTCTGTAGTCCCAATTGTGTGTCTGGTATTTAGACTTGAGATATTAAAGATGTCTTGTATGAGTATTCCATTCTTTGATGCCAGACTTACAGGTTTGAAAGTTTCAGATCTAGTACAGCCAGTTCTCGGGAATGACAACCAATCTTATGAAGGTAATTGAGTGTCAACAAAGGATCATCCACTCTCGATATCATGAGAGGAATATCTCATGCGTGTTCACTCCGATAAAATCCTTAGCCAAGGTCGTTCAGATTGTGAGAGAAAGAGTTCTCCGGGAGAATCTGCTTAGAGTGAGACTCATACAGGATTCTATATGGGTCTAATGTTACCATGCCCAATATATGGTCTTTAAGATATTAGATGGATGAGAAAATATAGACACATGGTAACTGAGGACAGACAGGTTCGATAGGTTAGATCCTTTGTACCGTGTGGGGACTATGGTATAGTGGCCTAGTACGTCCATAGTTGATGAGTCGAGTAAATTATTACAAAGATTATAATTCACTATATCGGAAGGAGTTTTGAGTTAGAAGGAGTTATGATAGGATCGTTCACGGCCAGCTCAGTATCGGGCCTAAAGGGTCACATACATATAGTGGATGTTGCGATGAGTAGAGGTGCAGATATGAGATATTCGCGGAGCCCTTAATTTGGATCTTATGGATAAGATCTAATTGAATAATTCAATAGAGATCCAATTGGATAAGTGGACAAGATCCAATTGAATAATTGGATGAGATCCAATTAGATAATTGTATAAAAATCCAATGAGGATAATATCCATTAAGAATTAAGATACTTGCACCTCTATAAATAGGAGGAGCCTCATGGTTCATAGGCTAGAACTATTGGAGGTCGCCCCTCCCATTCTCCTTAGCCTCTTCTCTTCCTCCTTGGCTTTGGTAGCCTTGCGATCGTATAGAGAGGGAGATCCCACAACGATCTAAAGAGCGTCATCGCTACATCCACTATGTAGATCACCGCTAGAGATAAGTACATAAGTTCTCCTTCATCCACTCTATCATATCTGAAAATTTTAGGGATATACGATCTCCCTAGGTAACACTTCTAATATAATACGTGTGGTTTTTCAGTTTTACAATTTTCTCGCACACCAATCATCGCACAACGACCAAATACTTGACTTTGGGAAATCTAATTTTGTTTTTATTTTTCGTTGTGCATGATATGCTGACCCATGATTTCCTAGTAGTCTCGACTAACCATGGTGTTCGGTTAAGTCATTACCATCGTTACAAGATGAGTCTAATTCGATGATATGCCCTCAAGGGACTCGACCAAATATACCATGTCCCTAGGTCATCGATGGCATCTCTATGTCATAAGCAAGATATCATATCGCGATATAGGTGAGCCTCGAGGGACTCGACCAACTCAACCTACGTCAAGAATCAATTCGTACCTATAACGATGGAAGTGTTTGGATTAAGAGCGGCACTAAGAAAGGGGGGTGAATTAGTACAGCGAAAATCTTTCACGATTTTAGAAAATTGTTCGTTTCATTTAAAATTGATTCCGATATAAATAGTTTTAATTCAATATGTTTTGGAGAGAAGTTGAACTTAAAAGCTTTCATAAAAGTGTAAGAGAATATTAAAGAGGTTTGCAGTAAAATAAATTGCACAAATGAAAAGCAAACCAGAATTTAGAATGGTTCGATCAATGTGACCTATATCCACTTTCGGATTCCTCCTCCGACGAGGTCACCGGCGTCCACTAAAGGCCCTCCTTCAATAGGTGAAGACCGAACACCTCTTTACAGTACTTTCTCCTTTTCACGGGTTTAGGAAAGAACCCTTACAAGTCTTACACCTCTCTTGAATGATCTCAAAACTTAGAAAGTGAGGAGGAGGACTCTAGCACTTGTTTCAACACTTTTAAACCTCAATAACTCAAGATTATTTCAATACTTTTTGTGCTCTTTATGTAGAAAAGGGTGGGGTTTTTATAGGCCCTAATGGCTTCAAAATTGAAGCCAAAAAGTATCACATCCTTGGAATCCGGGGTACTGACAGTACCACCGTCATTACTATACGGTACTACCGTCGTTGATATGACTCTGGGTGGTACCACCGCTGGCAGCATTACTGCCAACAGTACCACTGCCTAGTCTGGGTAGTACCAGCACCCAAAAAACATGGGGCACTGCCTTCCAAGCGGTGCCACCGCTGGCCATGTTTTCAGGGGCTGAATTGGGTGCTCAATTCAGCCCAATTCAGCCCTGTTAAGGGCCCAGTTGGCTCCTAATTAAGTTAGTGGGATCACCTCTCAATTCTAACTTAATTTATGCTCTAACTATGATAACTAAGACATGATTATAGTGCATCTTGTTCCGGTGTGTTAATTGCTCTTCTAGCAAGCTTTCGGCGTACTTTCGGCGAACATCCAACAAACTCTCGACAATGTTCTGGCAGACTCCCGACAAGCTCCTAGACTTTACGACGATCTTCTTGATGAGTTTCGATGAGCTTCTTTGGCACGCTCTTGGACTTCTCGATTGGTTCCGGTAGAACTTCCAACGAACATCCGGATATCCATCGAACTCTTGAACTCCCAATGAGATATTGATCTTGACTCCAGCACAACACCTATTTTATGTCTTACTGCTATCATAGTTAATCATGTCCACTTTTCTCAATATATAGATTAGATCAAATAAATTACAATTGATTTCATCATCAAAATTCGAGATTCAACAATCTCCCCCTTTTTGATGATGATAATCAATTGATGGCGGAGTTAACCTTAACTCCCCTATGCCATACTTGAGAAATGACATTATTGAATTCAAGACCATTGAATTCAAGAAACAAATTGCTAAGATAAGTTAGTTAAACTTATCAACATGCACATCATGATTCCTATCATGATCTATCATTCTCAAAATATGATGCCAAGTATGATGTCAAGTCATGACATCCATTTTCAAGTATGATATTTCAAATGTGAACGAGGACAAAGATAGTAATTCATCATTCTATGACAAGATATCAATTACAAAATAGCAAGTTAAGCTATAGATATCTTATCATAATGAAAGAAATTTATCAAGCAACATTTCAAGTATATATGATGATATACATTGCATTCATTTGTCATCAATTTATCACATTTTGGTATTATTTCTCCCTCTTTGTCATCAACAAAAAGGAGAACAATTCAACAATGCAAGTGTGGTAAAAAAAATCAAACAAGTTTTACACTCAAAAAAGTTCTCATCATTAAATATTATGAATATTAAAACGATAGATTCCAACAACTTCTCTCCCTTTTTCATCACATTTTGCATGAAAAAGAGGAAAGAAGGTAAGGAGGGAATCTATTAAGAAATAAATTTGTGAAGTGATTTGAATAAAGTCAAAAATGATAAATAAGTTTTTGTTAAAATATGTTTTCATTTTGACAAAGAGAAGGGATTCATAAAAAGGATCGAGATATCCATGTGAAATCAAATCCCTATGAAAATTATCACACACATGCTTTTATTATCGCACACAAAAATTCATCTTTCAAGGATTAATATATCCATTAGAATTCCTTCAATTATTCATGGGAGAGTAGTATCACATGAAGGAGAAATTTATGAATAAAACTTCATAGTGAGAAGAGCATTATATCAAATCCATTTCTCATTTAAAAATTCATGAGAGTGAAATACATGAAAAAACACTTCATGCATTTATAAAATATTTCATCATAGCTTTTTATCACTACTTGCATGACGTAATTTATTAGTGCTTGTGGCACTCAAAAATTAAAAATCCGATATTGCATCATGTATGATTAAAACTTCTCAATATTCAATAGAGATCATAACCATCATCAAAACACAAAAGAAGTTTTAAGTTTAAGTTAAAACTTTCTTGATTAATCAAAGTAAACAATATCAAGGTAAACAATTTTTAGCTTCATAGGAGAAGATTTTAAGTTTACAACATTTTAAGTTTACAACATCAAGATAAACAATTTTCAGCTTCATAAGAGAAGATTTAAGTGAGTGATCCAAAGAATCAAGAAAGTCTGAAAATAAAATTTAACAAATTCATACTTTCCAACAAATTAACATTCCTAATTCTCTTCTAATAAAATCAAATTATTCTTCACTTAAGGGCTTTGTAAAAATATCAGCTAATTGATGTTTCATATCAATAAACTCTAAGATTACATCATGATTATTAACATGATCTCGTATAAAGTGATGCCTAATATCAATATGTTTAGTTCTAAAGTGTTAAATGAGATTTTTTGTTAAACATATTATACTTGTTTTATCACATTTTATAGGAATGTTTTTAAGATGAATCTTATAATCCGCTAAAGTATTTTTCATATACATAATTTGTGCACAACATGCACTAGCTGCAATATACTCGGCTTCGGTTGTAGAGAGTGTAACTGAATTTTGTTTCTTGGAAGACTAAGAAATAAGTGTGTGTCCTAAAATTGATATGTTCCAGATGTGCTTTTTCTATCTAATCTACATCCAGCAAAATCCGCATCAGCATAAGCAATTAGCTCAAAGTTCTCGGATTTTGGATACCATATTCCTAGATTTGTGGTTCTTTTAAGATATCTAAGTATTCTCTTAACTACTTTAAGATGAAATATCTTAGGATTATATTGAAACCTAGCACAAAGTCCTATACTAAACATGATATTCGGTCTAGTTTCGGTGAGGTATAGTAAACTTCTTATTATACCCCTATAAGCTTTTTGATCAAAGCTTTCTCTACTTTCATCAATGTCTAACTTAGTGGAGATGCTCATAGGAGTGTTGATAGCCTTTGAGCTATCCATATTAAACCTTTTTGGCAAATCGAATGCATATTTTGTTTGACTAAGAAAAATATCATTGCTAAGTTGTTTAATTTGTAAGCCTAAAAAGAAGGTTAGTTCCCTCATTAGGCTCATTTCAAACTCTAGACTCATACTTTTAGCAAATGATTCACATAGAGATTCATTTGTGGAACCGAAAAAATATCATTAACATAAATTTGAACAATAAGAAAATTATTTTTAAAATTTTTGATAAACAATATAGTATCGACCTTGCCTTTAGAGAAATTATTTTCGATAAGAAATGAACTAAATCTCTCATACCAAGCCCTTGGGGCTTGTTTCAATCCATAGAGAGCTTTAGTCAATTAAAATACATGATTAGGAAGATTATCATTCTCAAATCCAGGAGATTGTTCAACATAAACTTCTTCGGAAATAAAGCCATTAAGAAAAGCACTTTTAACATCCATTTGAAATAACTTAAAATTGTTACTACTAGCATAGGCAAAGAGCATCCTTATGGCTTCTAATCGTGCTACAGGAGCGAAAGTTTTTTCATAATCGATACCTTCTTCTTGGTTGAAACCTTTGGTCACTAATCTAGCCTTGTTTTGAACCATGATACCAAATTCATCTTGCTTGTTTCTAAAGACCCATTTAGCATCGATAACTAAATGGTCATTTGGCCTAGGAACAAGCTTTCATACCTCATTTTTCTCAAATTAATTTAACTCATCTTGCATTGTAATGACCTATGAATCATCTTTCAAGGCCTTGTCAATGCAGTTTGGTTCAATTTGGGAGAGAAAAGCGGCATTGACACAAAAATTCTTAAGAGAAGAACGAGTTTGAACCCCTTTAGATGTGTCTTTTATGATTAGCTCCTTGGAATGAGCATCTGCATACTTCCATTCCTTAGGTAAGGAAGTTTAAGAAGATACATCCAAGTTGCTAGGTGGAGAAGGGAATTCATTTAAATTCA
This sequence comes from Musa acuminata AAA Group, assembly GCF_036884655.1. NCBI lineage: Eukaryota > Viridiplantae > Streptophyta > Magnoliopsida > Zingiberales > Musaceae > Musa > Musa acuminata. Next base: position 15,856,150 of record NC_088332.1, on the reverse strand, counting down.
AAGTATCAAAATTAAGATCATCATCAAAATCATTTTTCTTAACTTCAGAAATTTTAATAGATTCTTCTATAAATAAAGTTCTTTTATTGAAGATTCGAAAAGCCTTTGAAATAGAAGAATAACCAAGAAAAATTCCTTCATCAGATTTTGCATCAAATTTTTCTAAGGTACCTTTTTCATTTAATATAAAGCATTTATATCCGAAAATTTTAAAATATAAAACATTAGACTTTTTGTTGTTCCACAAATCATAAGGAGTTTTAAAAAGTAATGGTCTTACTATAACCCTATTCATGACGTAGCATGCCATATTTACGGCTTCGGCCCAAAAATATTTGGGTAGGCTATGTTCATTTAACATGGTTCTAGTCATTTCTTATAAGTTTCTATTCTTTCTTTCTACTACTCCATTTTGTTGAGGATTTCTTGGAGTAGAGAAGTTGTGGTTATATCATTAGATTCACAAAATTCTTGGAAATCATGGTTTTGAAATTCACCACCATGATCACTTCGAATTGATGAAATCATAAATTCCTTTTCATTTTGAACTAGTTTACAAAACATAGAGAAATACCTAAAGCAATCACTTTTGTGTGCCAAAAAGTAAGTTCATGTGTATCTACTAAAATCATCCACAATGATGAATGTGTATTTGCTACCTCCTAGGCTTGATATATTAATTGGTCCGAATAAGTCCATATGGATCAATTGCAAAGGTCTAAAGGTACTTATTTAGTTCTTAGATTTGAAACTACATTTTATTTGCAAAGGTCTAAAGGTACTTATTTAGTACTTATATAAGGAATTCCTCTTATATATTTTTTAGATAAAATTTGAGAGATTAGTTTCATGCTAGCATGACCTAATCTCCTATGCCTAGCATGACCTAATCTCCTATGCCAAAGCCAAGCATTGTTATTCAAAACTAAAAAGCATATTTCATTACATAGATCATTAATGTTGATAGTGTATACGTTATTTTACTTTAAGGCAATTATAGATATGTTTTTATATGATTTTTCAATAATGGAAGTATTAGATTCAAATTTAACAGTATATCCTTTATCACACAATTCACTAATGCTCAAAATGTTATACTTTAAGCCATCAACTAACAACATATCTTCAATAAAGAAGTTGGATTTGTTACCTGTGGTTCCTTTGCCAATGATTTTACTCTTATTGTTGTCTCCGAAGGTGACATATCCTTCATTTATGTTAGTGAGCTTAAAGAATTGAGATGGATCTCCGGTCATATGCCTTAAGTATCCACTATCAAGGTACCATCTCTTGCTTCTAGCTTGTGATGATAAACATTTCTATAAAAAAAGGATGATTTTTAGGTACCCATTTGACCTTGGGTGCCTCAAAAATCGATCTATATAGTTTATCATATTGCATTGAGTTATTTGAGGTTCTTTTAGGAACCCAAATGAATTTGTGTGGACTATATTTCTTAAATGGACAATGATAAGCTATATACCCAAATTTGCAACAAAAGTTGTATTTCTTTCAGGGTGAAACATGCAAAGTATGGCCTTTAACAAAGGTAGTTGGATTTTGGTGAGAGCTACTCACAAATTCGATTCCGCCTTTTCTATGAACGTGACCCTTGTTGGCAAGGATCATGTTCAAAGATTTGCTACCAACCTCAAATTTTTCTAAGGTTTTCTTAAGTAGCAAATTTTCTTTTTAAAGTAATTCTAGTTCATCACATTTCCTACATGAAGCTAAACTATCATTGTGCTCAACTTTTAATCTATCAAAATCGCTAATAAGATAAGCATGTTCCTTTTTTAAAGAGTTATATTTTTTACTCAAGGTTTTACATTCATCAAATAATTCATTAAATGCATTTAAAAGCTCATCGAAAAATAAATTTATATCTAATGAACTTGTTACCTCATCTCCAATAGCCATTAGTGCATAGTGAGTAACTTGCTCTGTGATGATAGGCTCCTCTTCTTTGAAAGCACTTGAGTCGTCCCATGTAGCTTTGAGAGTCTTCTTCTTTGGTTGCCTCCTCTTTGCTTGGGGACATTCACTCTTGAAGTGTCCCGGCTTCTTGCATTCATAACATATCACTTGTTCTTTCTTAGGTTCAAATTTATTTTTAGTATCATTTTTAAATTTATTTTTTTTATGAATCTTTTGAACTTCTTTGTTAAGAGTGCCACGTCATCATCAAAATCCTCATCACTTGAGTTTTCTTTCAAGTGGTCTTCTTATGTGATAAGACCCTAAAGTCTTATTGTAAAAAAGAAAAGAGAAAGGGATGATCACTTCGAGGGGATCGGCCTCCTAGGGTTTGTCAAAAGACAGAATAATATTTTTCATAGATTACTAAAAAGAAGCAGTTACATCCCTATTTATAGAGTTCCACCCAGAGTCCATCAGGACTTGAACTCTAATAATAAATAAATATTAAATAAACCTCTACTTGACTCTAACTGAATCAAACCGACTCAATAAACAATTGGACTAAATAGACTCAATAAACATTATTCAAAAGCTAAGACAAAGGTTCTTAATAGTTCCTCCCTCTTCAAATCAGCCTTGTCCTCAAGGCTGAGCAGCATCAATCTCGAGGAGCTTATCTTTTAGTACTTCAATCATAAGCTATCTGCAACGCATCACAACCCGTTGATCAAGTAAGTATGGTCTCCACTTTTTGACAGTATAAGAAATAAGTCGATCTTTCAGTGTAGTAATCGTTGCAAGAAATTCTTGGCCTTTGCTATCATAAGTTAAAATCCGTCCATCGGCTTCGAATATATCATAACCTTCAATGTGATGGGCTAATTGGGCTGTAACTTTCCTGTCCATAAAATTATTAGTGCTATCTGTATCAATTAAAATAGTGATAGGTTGATGCTTCAAAGTTCCTCTGATTTTCATAGTTTGTGGGTTAGTGTAGCTAGCCAATGCATACATTGTATGTGTGATGGCTTCAATATCTTCATCAGTTTTCATACCTTTATGATCGGAGTCCAACTCTTTTACTTCCAGTTCCTCTCTAATTGGCTCAATCATCAGAAGTTGCCCTTGTTTACATCGGTGCTCCATACTCCATTTTTCATTATAGTACAAACCCCTTGCTGATCTTTCCTTGCTAATTTTTTTCTCATATAGATTTGTAAATGAGATCGCAGCTATCATAGTGCGGGGTTGACGAGCCTTAACTTCATACCGGATCTCTGGAATAAGCCCTTCAATAAATGTATCCAAAAGTTGTCGGTCCAACCAATCTCTAGCTTGATTTGATAATCTTTCAAACCTACTCTAATATTCTAACACTGTAGAAGTCTAACAAATTTTGGCGAGCTGGCAATCAACATTCTCATATTCGGATGGGCCAAAGCGAACAAGAAGCTCTCTTTTGAACTACTCCCACGAAGGAACTCCGTGGAGAGTTTCATACCAATCGTACCACTGGAGTGCATCTCCCTCGAGCTAGATTGAGGCCACTTCTACCTTGGATTCTTCTGGGGTTCTATGAAAACGGAAAAAATTTTCTACCTTAGAGATCCAATTGGTCGGATCTCCATCTTTCCATCTCAAAATTTCATCTTCATGTGTGAATAATTTGTGTCACAATCTTGGGGCCCTTTTCCTGTATTTTTAGATCTGTGCAACGTAGAACTTGAGCCCCCATTTTGTTGAAATTTGTTGAGGCTCTCCAGTAGGCTCTTTTTGAAATCATTAAGTGTTTCTTGTAGTTGGTTCTCAATTCTGATTTCCAATGCTTCCATTTGTGCTTTCATTGAGTTATTAGTGGCCATTGCGTAAGACTGCAAATCTGTAATCTCAACTCCTGTTTTTGGTGTCGGTTAAGGGCATTAACACTGTCGATGCGAAGTTGCCGACGAGGTGGACGCCAAGGGCAGTGCTGCGATCGCTGCGTTGGAGGAAGAGTAGATGCCCTGTTTCTATCGCTGCGTGGGGTGAGAGCGCCGGGGTTGGAAGGTGACTGCGTTGATGTGGCTGCGGTGGAAAATAGGAATCGACAGTGGCAGGCTGGGCGGCAAGCGGCGTCGTCGCTGGCTGGGCAGCAGCGACGATGGTGGTGGCAACCGTTCACAGCAGCAAGAGGATTGCCCTGTTTCGGTCACAAGGGGGCAGAGCAAGGGGGAGTGGCGGCGGTCGTTCTCGCCCGAGCCAGGGGGAGCGACGGTTGGGAGGTGAGCAGCGGTTGCCGCACGGTGGGTCGGTTGGAAGGCGATGGCGCTCGAGGCGTGGCTGCGATCGACGAGGGGCTGCGGCAACAAAGGAAGCTCTATTTCTGCAACCATTGCAAGGAGGGGCTGCGGCAACCAGCGGCTGCGGCTACGGTGCCGGCGGTCCTTCTCGCTCGAGCGAGATGGGGACGCGAGGAGAAGAGGTCGCTGACTAGGTGATTGAGCGGCGACGATGCGGTTGGAAAAAGTGGTGGTGACGCGGCTGGGAACAAGGACAATCCGTGAGTTGCCCTGTTTCGGTCACCACGAGGAGGGTGTCAATCGGCGGCTGCGGTTGCGACCCAAGGGGAGGCGGGCGGCGGTGGAGAGGCAGCGGTGGTGGCGCGGCTGGGAGCAGCGTCACCAACGATCGCCGAGGAGGAGAGGTCGAGCGGCTGCCCTATGACGCAAGGGGAGGCGGACGACGGCAGTAGGGCTGGGATGGACGCTGGCAGCGTCGTCTCCTGGCAGGGGAACAGCGGCAGCGGTGGTCGCCGGCCGGGAAGTGAGGCGATGGTGGGCGATGGTGGGCGCTGGCTGGAGAGCAGTAGCGGTGGGTGGGCTAGCTTCGAGGGGATCGACCTCCGTCAAAAGACAGAATAATATTTTTCATAGATTACTGAAAAGAAGTAGTTACATCCCTATTTATAGAGTTCCACCCAGAGTCCATTAGGACTTGACTCTAACTGAATCAAACTGATTCAATAAACAATTGGACTAAACAGACTCAATAAACATTATTCAAAAGCTAAGACAAAGGTTCCTAACATTATGTTCTTAGTGTCATATCCTTCTTGTTCTTTGGAAGGGTGTCCTCAAGCTCTTCATGAGCTTTACATGTCATTTCATAGGTCATTAGTGACCCAATTAGTTCTTCAAGAGGAAAAATATTTAGATCTTTGGCCTCTTGAATGGTTGTTACTTTAGGGTCCCAACTTTTTGAAAGGAATCTTAAAATCTTATTAACAAGTTCAAAATCTGAGAAACTTTTACCAAGTTCTTTTAGACCATTGACGACATCCGTAAATTGAGTGTACATGTCTCCAATTATCTCACTCGGTTTCATTCTAAACAACTCATAAGAATGCACCAAAAGATTAATTTTTTACTACTACACTCTACTAGTGCCTACATCAGTCACTTTGAGTGTGTGCCAAATGTCAAAAGTCGTTTCACAAATCGATACTCGATTAAACTCATTTTTATCTAATGTACAAAACAATGCATTTATAACCTTAGCATTTAAAGCGAAAGTCTTCTTCTCCAACTCATTCCAATAATTCATCAGAAGAAAAGACTTTTGAAAATCATTTTCTATAATATTCCATAATTTGAAATCCATTGAAACTAGGAAGAACCTCATTCTAGTCTTCGAATATGTGTAATTCATCCCATTGAACATGGGTGGACATGTAATTGAATGACCCTCTAGGTTGTCGGCAAATGTCATCTCTCTTGGGTTTAAAACCAAGTGAGAGTGAACCTTACTCTGATACCAATTATTAGGATTAAGAGCGGCACTACGAGGGGGGTGAATTAGTGGAGCGAAAAACTTTAGTGATTTCAGAAAATAGTTCATTTCATTTAAAACCGATTCTGATGTAAATGGTTTCGATTCAATCTGTTTCGGAGAGAATTTGAACTTGAAAGCTTTCGTCAAAAGTACAAGAGAAGATTAAGGAGGTTTGTAGTAAAGTAAATTGCACAAATGAAAAGGAAACCAAAATTTAGAGTGGTTCGGTCAATGTGACCTACATCCACTTTTGGATTCCTCCTCCGACGAGATTATTGGCGTCTACTAAAGGTCTTCCTTCAATGGGTGAAGACCGAACACCTCTTTACAATGCTTTCTCCTTTTCATGGGTTTAGGAGAGAACCCTTATAAGTATCACACCTCTCTTGAATGATCTCAGAACTTAGAAAGGGAGGAGGACTCTAGCACTTGTTTACAACACTTTTATACCCCAATAACTCAAGATTACTTCAATACTTTTCATGCCCTTTCATGCAAAAAAGGGTGAGATTTTTATAAGCCCCAATGGCTTCAAAATTGGAGCCAAAAAGTATCACATCCCCGGAATTCGGAGTACTAGCGGTACCATCGTCGTTACTAGGCAGTACTACCATCGTTGATATGACTCTAGGCGGTACCACCGTCGAACAAGGGTGGTACCACTATAGACAACATTGCTGCTGGTGGTACCACTGCCCAGTCTAGGCAGTACCACCGCCCAGAAAACATGGGGCACTGCCTTCCAAGTGGTGCCACTGTCGGTCATGTTTTTAGGGGCTGAATTGGGTGCTCAATTTGGCCCAATTCAACCCTATTAAGGGCCTTGTTGGCCCCTAATTAAGTTAGTGGGATCACCTCCCAATCCTAACTTAATTTACGCTCTAACTACGATAACTAAGACATGATTATAGTGCATCTTGTTCCGCTGCATCAATTGCTCTTCCGGCGAGCTTCCGGCATACTTTTGACGAACATCCTACGAACTCTCGGTAATATTCCGGCGAACTCTCGGTGAACTCCTAGACATTACGATGATCTTCTTAGTGAGTTTCGACAAGATTCTTTAGCAAGCTCCTGGACTTCTCGGTTGGTTCCGGCAAAACTTCCGACGAACTTTCGAACTTCCATCGAACTCTCGAACTCCTAACGAGATCTCGATCTTAACTCCAGTACAACACCTGCTTTTATGTCTTACTGCTATCGTAGTTAATCATGCACACTTTTCTCAACATATAGATTAGATCAAACAAATTACAATTGACTTCATCATCCAAAATCTGAGATTCAATAAGAACGCCATGTGAGTTAATCTAATTACCTTACGTTTACCAACTTAATATTATTGAGAGAGGGTATTTTGATTTGGTATCCTATGATGTGTCACACACATATATATTTAATATATATCTATATCGCATGCAAATATATATACATATCTAGTAGGTGTATAAGCAATTACACATCACAAGAGCAATCATACCAGATGATCATGAACCATAGCCTAATGTGATTAGGCCCAAGCTATAGGTCAAGTGAGAGATTGCTAGTCATATGTGCTTAACAAGCCAATCACGTGAGTGATGACACGTATGATATGACACGTAATCTTTTTGCTTATTATGATTATTTTGGTATTTTTCACTTTATATTTCTTATTGCATAAATATATTATGATTTTCATGGATCTGTACAATGGGAATCGAATTGCGATAAGATTACGATAATGAGATCAATTCACTTCTAAACACAGATTCTAAATAATCTTAGTCATAAGTTATTCGAGAGGGATATCAAGATAAATGGACAGACTTGTGTACTATATACTGATCCATATGATGGAGGCGGTTGGTCTCATAATTGCTCATGTGAGAACACTAAGGCCATAGTGTAGATGCTCATTAGAGAATAAGTTCACTGATTAATCCGCTCACGGAATGCTAGATGGTTGATGATGCCTTATTGTCAAACAGCGATTTTATCATCCTAGTGGTGTACCTGGTCCTTAGACTTAAGACACTAAGGATGTCATGTATGAGTACTCCACTCTTTGATACCAGACTTATAGGTTTGGAAGTTTTAGATCTAGTACAATCGATAATCAAGAGTGGTAGCCAACCTTACGAGGACTATTAAGTGTCAATAAATGATCATCTGCTCTCGATATCATGAGAGAAATATCTTATGTGTTCTTGCTCGGTCAAATCCTTGGCCAAGATCATTCGGATTGAGAGAGAGAGTTCTTCAGGATAATCTAATTAAAATAAGACTCAATGAGAAACTATATAGGCTTGATAGCATTATGCCCAATATACGATCTCTAAGATATTAGATGGATGAGGGACTATAAGTACACGATAATTGAGGAGAGATAGGTCTGAAAAATTGGATTCCCCTATATCGTTTGGGGACTACAGCGTAGTGGCCTAGTACGTTCGCAATCAATGAGTCAAATGAATTATTATGGAGAGAATAATTCACTGAGCCAGAAGGAGTTCTGATAGATATGACTCATGGCCAGCTTGATATTGGGCCTAAAGGATCACACACATATAGTAGGGGTTATAATGAGTAGAGGTTTGAATATGAGATATCCGTTAGAGTCCCTATCTTATTGGATATCCATTAAGCCCATGAATTATTGGATCCTATAGATAAGATCCAATAAGAGCTAATAAGATATTATTGGGTAGAGACCTACTAATCTAAGAGGCTTGGAAAATTGGATAGAGATCCAATACCCAATATGGAAGGATCCATTATGGTTAAGTTGACAAGGGACCTCTGTAAATATGAGAGAACCAAAGGGCTATAGGCTAGGCTTCTTGGTTGCCACCTCATATTCCTCTCTCATTCTCCTCCTCAACCAATAGGTGTGGAGATTTGGATAGTGATTTGAGGAGCGTCTTCGCAGCTCTTGTCGTGTGGATCACTACTAAAGAGGAGGACGTTTAACCTCCTTCATCCTCTCCCATAGATCTGTTAGGATCGAGAGCACTAAGAGGAGGGGGGGGGGGGGTGAATTAGTGCAGCGGAAAACTTTCTGCGATTAAAATCGAAAGCTGTGTTCAAACGATAAAAACAACTTCTGTATGAAAGTTGATACTAAGCAAGGTTAAAGTCAATCTATGTAGGCAGTTTGTAGCTATGATGAAAACCTGAATATCGGCGCAAACTGAAATCTGACGTTCGTACGAAGAAACTGATTTACGTCTAAATGCTGATTCGTAAATCACTTGATTAGATAAGACATAGTTTAAGCAGGAGTATAAAGGCAGTGTGCAGTTATGGTAAAGCTCAAAACATAAATGTAATCTGCAATATGATGATCATACGAAAAAGTAGATTTACGTCTAAACGCAGATTTACGTCTAAACGCAGATTTACGTCTGAACCTTGAAACTCGTTCATAAAATCGCAGAGGGCAGTAAGCTATTGAGAAGTTTGCAGTGAAGGTAAAATGCTCAAAGGAAATGCAAACCGAGATTTAGAGTGGTTCGGTCAATCTTGACCTACTCCACTTTTGGCTTCCTCCACCGACGAGGTCACCGACGTCAACTAGAGGCCTTCCTTCAATAGGCGAAGGCCAACCACCCTCTTACAGATTCACTCCTTTTGACGGGCTTAGGAGACAACCCTTACAGTAGTTTTCTCTCCTCTCTTTACAACTCAAACTTTGAAGAACAGAAAGAGGAGAACTAGTAGTTTTGAGCTCTAAGAACCACAGAAATACAGCAAGATTTCGAGTGTATGTTCTGTGCTTTCAGTGCTGAATGGGTGGGGTATTTATAGGCCCCAACCCAGTTCAAATTTGGAGCTCAAATCTATCAATTCCCGGAATTCCGGGATCAGGCGGTTGCACCTCCTGGCAGAGCTCGAAGATTGAGCCTCTAGAAGGTGCCACCTCTGTCAGGGGCGGTTGCACCTCTCTGCCAGAGCTCGAAGACCGAGCTCAGGCGGTTGCACCGCCTGACTGGGGAGGTTGCACCGCTTGGCAGAGCTCGAAACTTGAGCTCTAGCGGTGCTACCTCTTGACAGAAGAGGTTGCACCGCCCAGTCTCGCTCGGAGACTGAGCCCGGGGCGGTGCCACCTCTTGGCTGGGGCGGTTGCACCGCCCAGTCTCGCTGGGAGACATATTCTGCAGCTTGCTCTGGTGCGTCAATCGCTTCTTCCGGCGAGTTTCCGGTGAACTTCCGTCGATCATCCGACGAACCCTCGGTGATCCTCCTGCGGACTTTCGGCAAACTCCTGGACTTGCGACGATCCACTTGGCAAGTTCCGACGAGCTCCTTTGGCAAGCTTCTGGACTTCTCGGATTTGTTCCCGCAGAACCTCCGACGACTGTCAGAACTTCCGTCAAGCTCTCGAACTCCCAACGTGATCATTGTCATGACTCCGGCGCAACTCCTGCTGCATGTCTTACTTTCATTGTAGTTAATCCTGCACACTTATCTCAACACACAGATTAGACAAACAAATGACAATTGACTTCATCATCAAAATCCGAGATTCAACAATCTCCCCCTTTTTGATGATGACAATCAATTGATAATGGAGTTAACCTTAACTCCCCCTGTCTATATGCCATACTTCTTGAATTTAAAAACTTTATAAATTCAAGAGACATATTCCCATCATGATTCCTATCATGATGTATCTCTTTGAAGATGATGTCCAGGCTTGACATTCATTTTCAATTATAACAAGTTTGAATGATGGTTATTGTAGCAATTCATCATATTGTAAGATATCGACATGTAAAGCTGTGAAGCAAGATTTTGATATCATTACATGATGTACACATTTCGAATATTTTAGCAAGTGTAGCATTGCATCACATGGTAAGATATCAGCTCGTATGATGCAAATATTTGTTTGATATCTTGATACAGGGCATATAGCAATGATAGCAATCATATATTTCTTGGTGATGCAAGTATGGCCTAATCATAGCAATGATAGCAATCATATATTTCTTGGTGAAGCAAGATTTTGATATCATTACATGATGTACACATTTCGAATATTTTAGCAAGTGTAGCATTGCATCACATGGTAAGATATCAGCTCGTACGATGCAAATATTTGTTTGATATCTTGATACAGGGCATATAGCAATGATAGCAATCATATATTTCTTGGTGATGCAAGTATGGCCTAATCATAACAATGATAGCAATCATATATTTCTCCCCCTTGGTCATCAACAAAAAGCATGGTAGATATGATTCCAGGAGAACAATATAAGCAGGTTATCAAGCACATAAAGGAAGGCATGACACGTATAATGCTTTGAATACCTCTTCTCCTTGTATGTTATAATTCTTTGTGCATGAAGGAGGAAACTCATTTTTCCAAAAAAAATTTACATAAGAGTGTACAGGAAAATCCGATTTTTAGCATTCAAATTGTTAAGCAAATCCGAAAATGAAATGAACTCTTCCATGCATTCGGACATAAGTAAGTTATTTGATCAAGTGATACCAAGGCATGTAATAGTAATCAAATGATTTGATCATTCAATAAAGTCCGAAAAATAATTTTGATTGGTTTAAGTATTCGGACACATCAACATTCCTAATTCTCTTCTTATGAAATCAAATTGTTCTTCACTTAGAGGTTTTGTAAAGATATCAGCTAGTTGATGTTTCGTATCAATGAACTCTATGATTACATCATGATTCGTAACATGATCTCGTATAAAGTGATGTCTAATATCAATATGTTTTGTTCTTGAGTGTTGTATAGGGTTCTTTGTTAAGCATATTGCACTTGTGTTATCACATTTAATGGAAATATTTTTAAGATGAACTTTATAATCTTCTAAGGTGTTTTTTATCCAAACAACTTGTGCATAGCATGCACTTGCTGCAATATATTCAGCTTCGGTTGTTGATAGTGCAACCGAGTTTTGTTTCTTAGATGACCAGGAAACAAGGGCATATCCTAAGAATTGACATGTTCCTTATGTGCTTTTTCTATCTAATCTACAGCCAGCAAAGTCCGCATCAGCATAAGCAATTAACTCAAGATTCTCTGATTTTGGGTACCATAATCCTAGATTTTTGGTACCATTAAGATATCTGAGTATTCTTTTAACTGCTTTGATATGAGATATCTTAGGGTTTGATTGAAATCTAGCACAAAGTCCTACACTGAACATGATGTCTGGTCTAATTGCAGTGAGGTAAAGTAAACTTCCTATCATACCCCTATAAGTTTTTTGATCGAAGCTTTCTCCACTTTCATCAATTTCTAACTTAGTGGAGGTGCTCATAGGAGTGTTAATAGCTTTTGAGTTATTCATATTAAACTTCTTTAGTAAACTCATAACATATTTAGTTTGACTAATAAAGATGTCATTGCTTAGTTGTTTGATTTGTAGACCTAAGAAGAATGTTAACTCTCCCATTAGACTCATTTCGAATTCAAGACTCATAGTTTTAGCAAAAGATTCACAAAGAGATTCATTCGTAGAACCAAAGATAATATCATCAACATAAATTTGAACAATGAGAAAATTATTTTCAAAGTTCTTGATGAATAATGTAGTATCAACCTTACCTTTTATGAAATTATTTTCAATAAGAAAAGAACTAAGTCTCTCATACCAAGCCCTTGGAGCTTGTTTTAAATCATAGGGAGCTTTAGTTAATCTAAACACATGATTAGGGAGACTATTATTTTCAAATCCAGGAGGTTGTTCAACATAGACTTCTTCGGAAATATAGCCTTTAAGAAAAGCGCTTTTAACATCCATTTGAAACAACTTCAAATTATTACTACTAGCATAGGCAAGGAGCATCCTTATGGCTTCTAATCGAGCCACAAGAGCGAAGGTTTCTTCGTAATCGATACCTTCTTCTTGGTTGAAACCTTTGGCCACTAATCTAGCCTTGTTTCTAACCATGATACCATTTTCATTTTGCTTGTTTCTAAAGATCCATTTAGTATCAATAACTAAATGGTCATTTGGCCTAGGAACAAGCGTCCATACCTCATTTCTCTCAAATTGATTCAATTCATCTTGCATTGCGATAATCCATGAATCATCTTTCATGGCTTCATCAATACATTTGGGTTCAATTTGGGAGAGAAAAACGACGTTGGCACAAAAATTTTTAAGAGAAGATCGTGTTTGAACCCCCTTTGATGTGTCTCCTAAGATTAGCTCCTTAGGATGAGTATCTACATACTTCCAATCCTTGGGTAAGGAAATCTTGGAAGTGGATTTATCCAAGTTGCTAGTTGGAGACGGGGTTTCATTTAAATTCAAGGAATCAAAATTAACATCATCATCAAAATCATTTTTCCTAATTTCGAAAATCTCATTGAAAACAACATGAATGGATTCTTCAATAATTAAAGTTCTTTTATTGAAGATACAAAAAGCTTTGGAAACCGAAGAATAACCAAGAAAGATTCCTTCATCGGATTTAGCATCAAATTTTCCTAAGTTATCCTTTTCATTCAAGATAAAACACTTACACCCAAAGACTTTAAAATATGAAACATTGGGTTTTTTGTTATTCCATAACTCATAAGGAGTTTTGGTGAGTAAGGGTCTTACTAGAACTCTATTCAAAATATAGCATGCAGTGTTTACGGCTTCGGCCCAAAAATATTTGGGTAGGCTATGTTCATTCAACATGGTTCTTGCCATTTCTTGTAGATTTCAATTTTTTTCTTTCTACTACCCCATTTTGTTGAGGATTTCTTGGAGTAGAGAAATTATGGTTGTATCCATTGAGTTCACAGAATTCTTGGAAATCATGGTTTTGAAATTCTCCACCATGATCACTTCTAATTGACGAAATCATAAAGCCCTTCTCATTTTGAACAAGTTTACAAAACTTGGTAAAGTATCTAAAGCATTCATTTTTCTGTTTTAAGAAGTAAGTCCATGTATATCTGCTATAGTCATCTACAATGACAAAGGCGTATTTGCTACCTCCTAGACTCGATGTAGAGATTGGTCCGAACAAGTCCATATGGATCAGTTGTAAGGGCCTAGAGGTGCTTATTTGATTCTTAGTTTTGAAGCTACCCTTAATTTGTTTACCTAATTGGCAAGCATCACATACATTATCTTTGATGAACTTGATATGAGGAATTCCTTTTACAAGTTCTTTAGATGATATTTGAGTGATTAGTTTCATGCTAGCATAACCTAATCTTCTATGCCATAGCCAAGCATCCTCATTCAAAACCGAAAAACACATTTCATTACACAAATCATTGATGTTAATGGTGTATACGTTATTTTGTTTTAATGCAATCATAGACATGTTTCTATGTGGTTTTTCGATGATGCAAGCATTAGATTCGAATTTGACAGTGTATCCTTTATCACATAATTGACTAATGCTTAAGAGGTTATGTTTTAAACCATCAACCAACAAAACATCTTCAATAAAGAAGTTGGATTTGTTACCTATGGTTCCTTTGCCAATGATTTTACCCTTGTTGTTGTCTCCGAAGGTGACATAGCCTTCGTCTATGCTAGTGAGCTTAGAGAATTGAGATGGATCTCCGGTCATATGCCTTGAGCATCCACTATCAAGGTACCATCTCTTGCTCCTAGCTTGCGATGGTGTGGGTTTCTACAAGAAAGGATGATTTTTAGGTACCCATTTGCTTTTGGGTGCCTCAAAGATAGATCTACATTGTTTATCATGTTGCATAGAGTTTATCATGGTTCCTTTAGGAACCCAAGTCAGTTTGTTTGGACTTATTTTCTTGAATGGACAATAATGCGTCTTGTGTCCAAATTTGCAACAAAAGTTGCATTTGGTTTGGTGTTGAACATGTAAGATGGGGCCTTTTATGAAGGTGGTTGGATTTAGGTGAGGACTTCTCACAAATCCAATTCCACTCTTTTTTGGAACGTGACCCTTGTTTGCAAGGATCATGTTCAAAGACTTGCTACCAACCTCGAATTTCTTCAAGGTGTCCTTAAGTAGCAGGTTTTCTTTTTGGAGAGTTTCTAGATCATGGCATTTGATACATGAATTTAAACTATCATGATATTCAGTTTTTAACTTATCAAAATCACAAGTAAGACTATCATGCTCCTTTTTTAGCAATTTGTATTTTCTATTGATAATCTTGCATTCATCAAATAAGTCATGGAAGGCATTTAATAATTCATCGAAAGATAAATCAACATATAATAAATTCGTTACCTCTTCTCCGATGGCCATTAAGGCGTAATGAGCAACTTACTCGGTGTTGGACTCCTCTTCTTTGGATGTGCTTGAATCATCCCATGTTGCTTTGAGCGCCTTCTTCTTTGTTGTTCTCTTTTTGGCTTGGGGACAATCACTCTTGTAGTGTCTCGACTTTTTGCACTCATAGCAAATAACTTGGTCCTTCTTGGGTTCAAGTTTATTTTTAGTGTCATTCTTAAACTTGTTTCTTTTAATGAATTTTTTAAATTTTCTTATTAGAAATGGCAAGTCATTGTCACAGTCCTCATCACTTGAGTTTTCTTTCAAGTGGTCTTCCAAAGTTCTAAGTGTCATATCCTTCCTGTTCTTTGGAAGGATGTCTTCTTGCTCTTCATGAGCTTTGCAAGTCATCTCGTAGGTCATTAATGACCCAATTAGTTCTTCAAGAGGGAAGTTGTTTAGATCTTTTGCCTCTTGAATAGCAGTGACTTTAGGATCCCAATTCTTAGGAAGGGATCTTAGAATCTTATTTACGAGCTCAAAATCCGAAAAACTTTTTCCGAGTCCTTTTAGACCGTTGACGACATCCGTGAAACGGGTAAACATGTCGCCAATAGTCTCACTCGGTTTCATCCGGAAAAGTTCGAAAGAGTGTAACAAAAGATTGATTTTTGACTCTTTTACTCTACTTGTGCCTTCATGAGTCACTTCGAGTGTGTGCCAAATATCAAATGCAGTTTCACAAATCGAAACACGATTAAACTCGTTTTTATCAAGTGCGCAAAATAAGGCATTCATAACCTTTGCATTAAAAGCGAAAGCCTTCTTCTCCAAATCATTCCAATCGATCATTGGAAGAGAAGACTTCGAAAAACCATTTTCGACAAGATTCCTAAGTTCAACATCCATAGAGATAAGAAAGATCCTCATTCGGGTCTTCCAATAGGTGTAGTCCGTCCCATTAAACATGGGTGGACGTGTAATAGAATGGCCCTCTTGGTTTCCGGCGTAAGCCATCTCTCTTGGGTTTTAATCTGTTTGAGAGTTAACCGGGCTTTGATACCAATTGTTAGGATCAAGAGCACTAAGAGGGGGGGGGGTGAATTAGTGCAGCGGAAAACTTTCTGCGATTAAAATTGAAAGCTGCGGTCAAACGATAAAAACAACTTCTGTATGAAAGTTGATACTAAGCAAGGTTAAAGTCAATCTATGCAGCCAGTTTGCAGCTATGATGAAAACCTGAATATCGGCGTAAACTGAAATCCGACGTTCGTACGAAGAAACTGATTTACGTCTAAATGCTGATTCGTAAATCACTTAATTAGATAAGACGTAGTTTAAGCAGGAGTATAAAGGCAGTATGCAGTTATGGTAAAGCTCAAAACGTAAATGCAATCTGCAATATGATGATCATACGAAAAAGCATATTTACGTCTAAACGCAGATTTACGTCTGAACCTTGAAACTCGTTCGTAAAATCGCAGAGGGCAGTAAGCTATTGAGAAGTTTGCAGTGAAGGTAAAATGCTCAAAGGAAATGCAAACCGAGATTTAGAGTGGTTCGGTCAATCTTGACCTACTCCACTTTTGGCTTCCTCCACCGACGAGGTCACCGACGTCAACTAGAGGCCTTCCTTCAATAGGCGAAGGCCAACC
Organism: Musa acuminata AAA Group; assembly: GCF_036884655.1. Taxonomy (NCBI): domain Eukaryota; kingdom Viridiplantae; phylum Streptophyta; class Magnoliopsida; order Zingiberales; family Musaceae; genus Musa; species Musa acuminata. The sequence goes on along the minus strand of NC_088332.1, from coordinate 15,839,597 downwards.
ACCCTCTTACAGATTCACTCCTTTTGACGGGCTTAGGAGACAACCCTTACAGTAGTTTTCTCTCCTCTCTTTACAACTCAAACTTTGAAGAACAGAAAGAGGAGAACTAGTAGTTTTGAGCTCTAAGAACCACAGAAATACAGCAAGATTTCGAGTGTATGTTCTGTGCTTTCAGTGCTGAATGGGTGGGGTATTTATAGGCCCCAACCCAGTTCAAATTTGGAGCTCAAATCTATCAATTCCCGGAATTCCGGGATCAGGCGGTTGCACCTCCTGGCAGAGCTCGAAGATTGAGCCTCTAGAAGGTGCCACCTCTGTCAGGGGCGGTTGCACCTCTCTGCCAGAGCTCGAAGACCGAGCTCAGGCGGTTGCACCGCCTGACTGGGGAGGTTGCACCGCTTGGCAGAGCTCGAAACTTGAGCTCTAGCGGTGCTACCTCTTGACAGAAGAGGTTGCACCGCCCAGTCTCGCTCGGAGACTGAGCCCGGGGCGGTGCCACCTCTTGGCTGGGGCGGTTGCACCGCCCAGTCTCGCTGGGAGACATATTCTGCAGCTTGCTCTGGTGCGTCAATCGCTTCTTCCGGCGAGTTTCCGGTGAACTTCCGTCGATCATCCGACGAACCCTCGGTGATCCTCCTGCGGACTTTCGGCAAACTCCTGGACTTGCGACGATCCACTTGGCAAGTTCCGACGAGCTCCTTTGGCAAGCTTCTGGACTTCTCGGATTTGTTCCCGCAGAACCTCCGACGACTGTCAGAACTTCCGTCAAGCTCTCGAACTCCCAACGTGATCATTGTCATGACTCCGGCGCAACTCCTGCTGCATGTCTTACTTTCATTGTAGTTAATCCTGCACACTTATCTCAACACACAGATTAGACAAACAAATGACAATTGACTTCATCATCAAAATCCGAGATTCAACAATCTCCCCCTTTTTGATGATGACAATCAATTGATAATGGAGTTAACCTTAACTCCCCCTGTCTATATGCCATACTTCTTGAATTTAAAAACTTTATAAATTCAAGAGACATATTCCCATCATGATTCCTATCATGATGTATCTCTTTGAAGATGATGTCCAGGCTTGACATTCATTTTCAATTATAACAAGTTTGAATGATGGTTATTGTAGCAATTCATCATATTGTAAGATATCGACATGTAAAGCTGTGAAGCAAGATTTTGATATCATTACATGATGTACACATTTCGAATATTTTAGCAAGTGTAGCATTGCATCACATGGTAAGATATCAGCTCGTATGATGCAAATATTTGTTTGATATCTTGATACAGGGCATATAGCAATGATAGCAATCATATATTTCTTGGTGATGCAAGTATGGCCTAATCATAGCAATGATAGCAATCATATATTTCTTGGTGAAGCAAGATTTTGATATCATTACATGATGTACACATTTCGAATATTTTAGCAAGTGTAGCATTGCATCACATGGTAAGATATCAGCTCGTACGATGCAAATATTTGTTTGATATCTTGATACAGGGCATATAGCAATGATAGCAATCATATATTTCTTGGTGATGCAAGTATGGCCTAATCATAACAATGATAGCAATCATATATTTCTCCCCCTTGGTCATCAACAAAAAGCATGGTAGATATGATTCCAGGAGAACAATATAAGCAGGTTATCAAGCACATAAAGGAAGGCATGACACGTATAATGCTTTGAATACCTCTTCTCCTTGTATGTTATAATTCTTTGTGCATGAAGGAGGAAACTCATTTTTCCAAAAAAAATTTACATAAGAGTGTACAGGAAAATCCGATTTTTAGCATTCAAATTGTTAAGCAAATCCGAAAATGAAATGAACTCTTCCATGCATTCGGACATAAGTAAGTTATTTGATCAAGTGATACCAAGGCATGTAATAGTAATCAAATGATTTGATCATTCAATAAAGTCCGAAAAATAATTTTGATTGGTTTAAGTATTCGGACACATCAACATTCCTAATTCTCTTCTTATGAAATCAAATTGTTCTTCACTTAGAGGTTTTGTAAAGATATCAGCTAGTTGATGTTTCGTATCAATGAACTCTATGATTACATCATGATTCGTAACATGATCTCGTATAAAGTGATGTCTAATATCAATATGTTTTGTTCTTGAGTGTTGTATAGGGTTCTTTGTTAAGCATATTGCACTTGTGTTATCACATTTAATGGAAATATTTTTAAGATGAACTTTATAATCTTCTAAGGTGTTTTTTATCCAAACAACTTGTGCATAGCATGCACTTGCTGCAATATATTCAGCTTCGGTTGTTGATAGTGCAACCGAGTTTTGTTTCTTAGATGACCAGGAAACAAGGGCATATCCTAAGAATTGACATGTTCCTTATGTGCTTTTTCTATCTAATCTACAGCCAGCAAAGTCCGCATCAGCATAAGCAATTAACTCAAGATTCTCTGATTTTGGGTACCATAATCCTAGATTTTTGGTACCATTAAGATATCTGAGTATTCTTTTAACTGCTTTGATATGAGATATCTTAGGGTTTGATTGAAATCTAGCACAAAGTCCTACACTGAACATGATGTCTGGTCTAATTGCAGTGAGGTAAAGTAAACTTCCTATCATACCCCTATAAGTTTTTTGATCGAAGCTTTCTCCACTTTCATCAATTTCTAACTTAGTGGAGGTGCTCATAGGAGTGTTAATAGCTTTTGAGTTATTCATATTAAACTTCTTTAGTAAACTCATAACATATTTAGTTTGACTAATAAAGATGTCATTGCTTAGTTGTTTGATTTGTAGACCTAAGAAGAATGTTAACTCTCCCATTAGACTCATTTCGAATTCAAGACTCATAGTTTTAGCAAAAGATTCACAAAGAGATTCATTCGTAGAACCAAAGATAATATCATCAACATAAATTTGAACAATGAGAAAATTATTTTCAAAGTTCTTGATGAATAATGTAGTATCAACCTTACCTTTTATGAAATTATTTTCAATAAGAAAAGAACTAAGTCTCTCATACCAAGCCCTTGGAGCTTGTTTTAAATCATAGGGAGCTTTAGTTAATCTAAACACATGATTAGGGAGACTATTATTTTCAAATCCAGGAGGTTGTTCAACATAGACTTCTTCGGAAATATAGCCTTTAAGAAAAGCGCTTTTAACATCCATTTGAAACAACTTCAAATTATTACTACTAGCATAGGCAAGGAGCATCCTTATGGCTTCTAATCGAGCCACAAGAGCGAAGGTTTCTTCGTAATCGATACCTTCTTCTTGGTTGAAACCTTTGGCCACTAATCTAGCCTTGTTTCTAACCATGATACCATTTTCATTTTGCTTGTTTCTAAAGATCCATTTAGTATCAATAACTAAATGGTCATTTGGCCTAGGAACAAGCGTCCATACCTCATTTCTCTCAAATTGATTCAATTCATCTTGCATTGCGATAATCCATGAATCATCTTTCATGGCTTCATCAATACATTTGGGTTCAATTTGGGAGAGAAAAACGACGTTGGCACAAAAATTTTTAAGAGAAGATCGTGTTTGAACCCCCTTTGATGTGTCTCCTAAGATTAGCTCCTTAGGATGAGTATCTACATACTTCCAATCCTTGGGTAAGGAAATCTTGGAAGTGGATTTATCCAAGTTGCTAGTTGGAGACGGGGTTTCATTTAAATTCAAGGAATCAAAATTAACATCATCATCAAAATCATTTTTCCTAATTTCGAAAATCTCATTGAAAACAACATGAATGGATTCTTCAATAATTAAAGTTCTTTTATTGAAGATACAAAAAGCTTTGGAAACCGAAGAATAACCAAGAAAGATTCCTTCATCGGATTTAGCATCAAATTTTCCTAAGTTATCCTTTTCATTCAAGATAAAACACTTACACCCAAAGACTTTAAAATATGAAACATTGGGTTTTTTGTTATTCCATAACTCATAAGGAGTTTTGGTGAGTAAGGGTCTTACTAGAACTCTATTCAAAATATAGCATGCAGTGTTTACGGCTTCGGCCCAAAAATATTTGGGTAGGCTATGTTCATTCAACATGGTTCTTGCCATTTCTTGTAGATTTCAATTTTTTTCTTTCTACTACCCCATTTTGTTGAGGATTTCTTGGAGTAGAGAAATTATGGTTGTATCCATTGAGTTCACAGAATTCTTGGAAATCATGGTTTTGAAATTCTCCACCATGATCACTTCTAATTGACGAAATCATAAAGCCCTTCTCATTTTGAACAAGTTTACAAAACTTGGTAAAGTATCTAAAGCATTCATTTTTCTGTTTTAAGAAGTAAGTCCATGTATATCTGCTATAGTCATCTACAATGACAAAGGCGTATTTGCTACCTCCTAGACTCGATGTAGAGATTGGTCCGAACAAGTCCATATGGATCAGTTGTAAGGGCCTAGAGGTGCTTATTTGATTCTTAGTTTTGAAGCTACCCTTAATTTGTTTACCTAATTGGCAAGCATCACATACATTATCTTTGATGAACTTGATATGAGGAATTCCTTTTACAAGTTCTTTAGATGATATTTGAGTGATTAGTTTCATGCTAGCATAACCTAATCTTCTATGCCATAGCCAAGCATCCTCATTCAAAACCGAAAAACACATTTCATTACACAAATCATTGATGTTAATGGTGTATACGTTATTTTGTTTTAATGCAATCATAGACATGTTTCTATGTGGTTTTTCGATGATGCAAGCATTAGATTCGAATTTGACAGTGTATCCTTTATCACATAATTGACTAATGCTTAAGAGGTTATGTTTTAAACCATCAACCAACAAAACATCTTCAATAAAGAAGTTGGATTTGTTACCTATGGTTCCTTTGCCAATGATTTTACCCTTGTTGTTGTCTCCGAAGGTGACATAGCCTTCGTCTATGCTAGTGAGCTTAGAGAATTGAGATGGATCTCCGGTCATATGCCTTGAGCATCCACTATCAAGGTACCATCTCTTGCTCCTAGCTTGCGATGGTGTGGGTTTCTACAAGAAAGGATGATTTTTAGGTACCCATTTGCTTTTGGGTGCCTCAAAGATAGATCTACATTGTTTATCATGTTGCATAGAGTTTATCATGGTTCCTTTAGGAACCCAAGTCAGTTTGTTTGGACTTATTTTCTTGAATGGACAATAATGCGTCTTGTGTCCAAATTTGCAACAAAAGTTGCATTTGGTTTGGTGTTGAACATGTAAGATGGGGCCTTTTATGAAGGTGGTTGGATTTAGGTGAGGACTTCTCACAAATCCAATTCCACTCTTTTTTGGAACGTGACCCTTGTTTGCAAGGATCATGTTCAAAGACTTGCTACCAACCTCGAATTTCTTCAAGGTGTCCTTAAGTAGCAGGTTTTCTTTTTGGAGAGTTTCTAGATCATGGCATTTGATACATGAATTTAAACTATCATGATATTCAGTTTTTAACTTATCAAAATCACAAGTAAGACTATCATGCTCCTTTTTTAGCAATTTGTATTTTCTATTGATAATCTTGCATTCATCAAATAAGTCATGGAAGGCATTTAATAATTCATCGAAAGATAAATCAACATATAATAAATTCGTTACCTCTTCTCCGATGGCCATTAAGGCGTAATGAGCAACTTACTCGGTGTTGGACTCCTCTTCTTTGGATGTGCTTGAATCATCCCATGTTGCTTTGAGCGCCTTCTTCTTTGTTGTTCTCTTTTTGGCTTGGGGACAATCACTCTTGTAGTGTCTCGACTTTTTGCACTCATAGCAAATAACTTGGTCCTTCTTGGGTTCAAGTTTATTTTTAGTGTCATTCTTAAACTTGTTTCTTTTAATGAATTTTTTAAATTTTCTTATTAGAAATGGCAAGTCATTGTCACAGTCCTCATCACTTGAGTTTTCTTTCAAGTGGTCTTCCAAAGTTCTAAGTGTCATATCCTTCCTGTTCTTTGGAAGGATGTCTTCTTGCTCTTCATGAGCTTTGCAAGTCATCTCGTAGGTCATTAATGACCCAATTAGTTCTTCAAGAGGGAAGTTGTTTAGATCTTTTGCCTCTTGAATAGCAGTGACTTTAGGATCCCAATTCTTAGGAAGGGATCTTAGAATCTTATTTACGAGCTCAAAATCCGAAAAACTTTTTCCGAGTCCTTTTAGACCGTTGACGACATCCGTGAAACGGGTAAACATGTCGCCAATAGTCTCACTCGGTTTCATCCGGAAAAGTTCGAAAGAGTGTAACAAAAGATTGATTTTTGACTCTTTTACTCTACTTGTGCCTTCATGAGTCACTTCGAGTGTGTGCCAAATATCAAATGCAGTTTCACAAATCGAAACACGATTAAACTCGTTTTTATCAAGTGCGCAAAATAAGGCATTCATAACCTTTGCATTAAAAGCGAAAGCCTTCTTCTCCAAATCATTCCAATCGATCATTGGAAGAGAAGACTTCGAAAAACCATTTTCGACAAGATTCCTAAGTTCAACATCCATAGAGATAAGAAAGATCCTCATTCGGGTCTTCCAATAGGTGTAGTCCGTCCCATTAAACATGGGTGGACGTGTAATAGAATGGCCCTCTTGGTTTCCGGCGTAAGCCATCTCTCTTGGGTTTTAATCTGTTTGAGAGTTAACCGGGCTTTGATACCAATTGTTAGGATCAAGAGCACTAAGAGGGGGGGGGGTGAATTAGTGCAGCGGAAAACTTTCTGCGATTAAAATTGAAAGCTGCGGTCAAACGATAAAAACAACTTCTGTATGAAAGTTGATACTAAGCAAGGTTAAAGTCAATCTATGCAGCCAGTTTGCAGCTATGATGAAAACCTGAATATCGGCGTAAACTGAAATCCGACGTTCGTACGAAGAAACTGATTTACGTCTAAATGCTGATTCGTAAATCACTTAATTAGATAAGACGTAGTTTAAGCAGGAGTATAAAGGCAGTATGCAGTTATGGTAAAGCTCAAAACGTAAATGCAATCTGCAATATGATGATCATACGAAAAAGCATATTTACGTCTAAACGCAGATTTACGTCTGAACCTTGAAACTCGTTCGTAAAATCGCAGAGGGCAGTAAGCTATTGAGAAGTTTGCAGTGAAGGTAAAATGCTCAAAGGAAATGCAAACCGAGATTTAGAGTGGTTCGGTCAATCTTGACCTACTCCACTTTTGGCTTCCTCCACCGACGAGGTCACCGACGTCAACTAGAGGCCTTCCTTCAATAGACGAAGGCCAACCACCCTCTCACAGATTCACTCCTTTTGACGGGCTTAGGAGACAACCCTTACAGCAGTTTTCTCTCCTCTCTTTACAACTCAAACTTTGAAAAACAGAAAGAGGAGAACTAGCAGTTTTGAGCTCTAAGAACCACAGAAAGACAGCAAGATTTCGAGTGTATGTTCTGTGCTTTCAGTGCTGAATGGGTGGGGTATTTATAGGCCCCAACCCAGTTCAAATTTGGAGCTCAAATCTGTCAATTCCCGAAATTCCGGGATCAGGCGGTTGCACCTCCTGACTAGGGCGGTTGCACCACCTGGCAGAGCTCGAAGACTGAGCCTCTGGGCGATGCCACCTCTGTCAAGGGCGGTTGCACCTCTCTGCCAGAGCTCAAAGACCGAGCTCAGGCGGTTGCACCGCCTGACTGGGGAGGTTGCACCGCCTAGCAGAGCTCGAAACTTGAGCTCTAGCGATGCTACCTCTTGACAGAAGAGGTTGCACCGCCCAGTCTCGCTCGGAGACTGAGCCCGGGGCGGTGCCACCTCTTGGTTGGGGCGGTTGCACCGCCCAGTCTCGCTGAGAGACATAGCTTAGGCGGTGCTACCTCCTAGCTTGGGCGGTTGCACCTCCCACAGCAATCAGGGTCCGAAGGGGTTAATTCATTCGGCCCAATTTGATTCTTTCAGGGGCCTAATTGCCCCAAGATTAAGCTAATGGGATCACCTCCCATTTCTAACTTAATCAATGTGCTAACTACGATTATTTCCTAAGACATATTCTACAGCTTGCTCCGGTGCGTCAATCGCTTCTTCCGGTGAGTTTCCGGCGAACTTCCGTCGATCATCCGACGAACCCTCGGTGATCCTCCTACGGACTTCCGGCAAACTCCTGGACTTGCGACGATCCACTTGGCAAGTTCCGACGAGCTCCTTTGGCAAGCTTCTGGACTTCTCGGATTTGTTCCCGCAGAACCTCCGACGACTGTTAGAACTTCCGTCGAGCTCTCGAACTCCCAACGTGATCATTGTCATGACTCCGGCGCAACTCCTACTGCATGTCTTACTTTCATCGTAGTTAATCCTGCACACTTATCTCAACACACAGATTAGACAAACAAATGACAATTGACTTCATCATCAAAATCCGAGATTCAACAAGATCTATAGGAATTCAAGAATATACGATCTCCCTAGGTAACACAATTATCTCATACGTGGTTTTCAGTTTCATGAGTCTTTATATACCAATCTTCCCACAATGATGAACATCTTTTGGAAAATTGAGAATTTTTGTTTTATATTCTTCTATTGCACATGTGATGTCGCTCCTATATTTCCCTACACCTACTTCACTTTCATCATAATGCCAGCACAAATCCTTTGTTGTTCATTCTTTGAGTTCCTCTTGGGTTAGTCTTCTAATATTAAAATTTCGCGTAAAAATGGTTGGAGTAGTTGACTTGCTAATCACCTATTTATTAACACTCCTAGTTTGATAATTTTTCATGTTAATTTTTTCTTCATGCACTCGAGCAAAAGAAATTACAACTCTAATAATGTAAGGTTGGCGAGCCTTAACTTCATAACAAATGTCTGGATTAAGATCTTATTAAATATTCTCACAAATTATCTTTTAGGCTAATCTTTAGCCTGATTTAATGGTTGTTCAAATTGACTTTGATACTCTAACATGGTAGAAGTATGACAAATATTGGGAAGCTGTCTATTCACATTCTCATGTTTAAATAGTCCAAAATGAATAAGAAAACTTTTTTTGAACTACTCCTATAAGGAAACTTTATGATATATTTCATATCAATCATACTATTGAATAGTATCTTCATCTAGTTGGATTGAAACTATTTCTACTTTTAGAATCTTTAGGAATTCTATGAAAGTAAAAAAATTTCTTTGCTCTATAACTCTCACTAGTCATATCTCTATCTTCCCATCTAGAAAATTTTACTTTTATACAAGGGTAGCCATTATCATACTCTTGGTAACATAAGCTAATTATTTAATTACATAAGCTAGATTTTCATCTTGTTGATTTTTATTAAAACTCTCAAGTAAACTATTTTTGAAATCATTGAGTTTCTTGCGGCCTGCTTTTAGTTTTTGCTTCCAAGGCTTTAAATTGGGTTTTCATAGAATTATCAATGTTTATTACCTATGATTATAGATCTATAATTCCTAAGTTTTGTTTCTGATTTCGAGAGCACTACTTAGCATTGAAGTTGAAGTCACTATTAGTAGCATAGACATTAAGGCCTATGGCAATGTCGGAGAGGATATTAAAGGAATACCGATGACACACAACAAGAACTTTAGGAACGCCAAGGACACATTGTCGAGGAAGCGTCTATGACACACTGCAAGAACTTTAGAAATATCGAATAAACATCAAAGTAGCACTGAGGACATATGACTCTGATACCAAATGATAAAACCTTAAGGTTTTATCTAAGAAAGTAGATAGAGATTTGATCACTTCGAGGGGATCAATCTCCAAATTTGCCAAAGGCTTTGAGTTATATTTGATTACTTAAGAAAAATAGTCAAAGATATTATATATATATATATATATATATATATATATATATATATATATATGGTTATTAATCCTTTGATTACAATTTCTAACAAAAATAAAAATAGCTATCCCTAATTTGCTATATCAAAGACTCCTAATATAATTAAAATAAACTTAAAAATTATTATCATAATTAAAAAAACTAAATAAAAATTAAAAACTAATATCCAGTTCCTAAAACCAAACAGTTTCCTCGTCCCCGCCGCTTGATGCTTCCGACCACAACTGAGAAGACATTTGTCGAGATGGAGGGAGAAGCGCTTGCAAGGAGTTCTCATTGACGATACACAAACACAATAAAAGTACGCGTCCCAAATTACGGGCAGGACCTAGCGCGGTGAAGCCTTTCCATTTTCACTTTTATGGCCCCCACGCTTATGAGTCAAGTAAGATGTACTCGTGAGATTTAAACGTGCGTAAGTAGTCCAGAAAACCAGGGGTTTTGATAGACTCACACCTCCGTCCAACTACTCGACGAATTACCTGCCTTGTGTTGGACAAAGCTGGGCCCCTCATCCGACGACGAGTTAAGTGAGACAGACCACGCACTCTGGCGCTCTAGAAATAGGACATGTCGGACGTATTAAGACCATCGTCTTAAATTCTTGTGCATGTATTAAGTCGAATGAGACGTCAACAAACACTGTTCGTAGAGATCCAGATATTTCACTCAGATCCTTTCTTGAGCAAGCAACTTGCACGAGTCAAATCCACATCTATTCTATCTCGTATTAATTGTTGATCCTGCAAAGCATGAAGAAGATGAAGATGCTGATGATGATACTGGCCCTGCAGCTCACTCCAACGCAGATGACAGTGACTCAACGCCACAATGTTCGTCCATGGCCACGCGGACACCATTCATCCACCTGTGGTGTTCGTCGATGCCTTTGCTCGTTTGGTCTGCTGCAGAGGATCTCATTTGTTCTGGTGCACAACAACAACAGAAGTAATTGCGTGACAGCGGCCTCACAGAGTCACCGGGGACCCCCCAACCAAGAGCCCACAGTCCCAGGGAATTGTTCTTTCCCACCTCCTCCTCATCTGGCTGACAAGAGCCACACACAGCGATTCACCGGTCATCTTTCTTGAGGGATCTTGTTGTGCTGTAATCTGGAGTCTTCTCCAGTCCTCCGATCCAGCAACAGCCACAACTCAGTGCTCCATTCGATGCCTCTGATTGCAACGCAGCCCTTGGTAGGAGGCTTCTGCTGTTCCCTGGGCCAACAAAGATCCGATCTTTACTAAGGTTAGTGAGAGACTAGTAGTAGGCTGTTCACTTGACCTTAGAATTCCTTTCTCTTGATTCACCACAGGATCTGAGAGGGCAGTGGGAGTCCATCGCTGTCCCATCAATAGCCTTCGAGCATCGTCACCAGAATCCTGCCTATTCTAATTTCTGCGAAGAGGACTATGTGATGGAATGAAGAGGGTATTTTGGTCCTTTTAGCGGTCCGGCAGGACCTATATAAACGCCACGAGAGGGGAGCAGAAGAAGAGGAAGACGGGCAGCTCCGCTGTGGTTGCGACGACAGCAGATGAGGCTCGCCAGCTTCCTCCAGTGCGGTTGCGGGGCGCCGCGGCCCGAGGAGAAGCCGCAGGCGGCCCGGACGGGGACTGATCCCCGTGACCGTGGCCGCCGTCGCCGCAGCCGTGGGAACGACGCCTCGAAGCCCTGGAGGCCGTCGCTCGCGGCGATCTCCGAGAACGGCGCGCCGACGAGGGCGGCGGCGGGTGCCCGAGATGGAAAGATGACCGCTGACGGGGCAGAGAAGCACAAGGCCGTCGTCTCTCGTCGGGTCCTTCCTCGCGATCACAGTGACCACGACCGGTAACCCCTCCCACCCTCGAAGTCTTCTTGTATTAATTTCTAGGCTTACATCGATCAGAAATCGCACGAATGATCATCACAGCTTTGGTTTGTTTGATTGATTCGAGGAACCTCCAAGCAAACAGTTGAAATGGCAACTGTTGTTGACCTTGTCTGCTTCTGTAGGATTCTCGCTTTGACGTGTTTGTAGAAATGACAACTGTTGTTGGTCCTGTCTGCCTCTGTAGGATTCTCTCTTTGATATCACTGTATAGTCCCGCGGTCAGATTGGCTGTTATTAGTTACTATGCTCCAATACAACATATTCATCTAAAAACTATGGGTTATGACAATTGCAGTGGCATTCCTCTGTACAAGGTATTGTTATTGAGAAATTTGGATTAATTTCTATGACTACTGTGTAAGCTCAAATACATTTAATTCGTAATCTGGCACAGTATTTGTTCCTCTCTGCATTGAGTTGATTAGTAAATCACAGACTTGTTTCTGGATGTTATTTGTGAATAGATTGAGGAGTTCTTATTGTTTTCTAGTTTTCCAAAAATTTCTTCAGAATTGTCATTTTAGTTCTTGAACTCATCATGTATGCATATTAATCTCCAATCTCTTAAGCCATATAAATCTAAGTCAACTCTGTATGGTAAAGCTACAGAGATTACATCCAAAGTTACAGTTTTGTAGGACTAGAAGATGTTTGTCTAATTCTATGCTTTCTTTCTTATTCTTATCATTTTCTCCTGCCATAATCATCCGATAGTTCCCTATTCTCCTTCCATCTTTCTTGTTAGAGATTTAGTGGTTCACCAGCCACACTTCCAGAATCTTAAAAGACATACCTCTCTAAACCTTGAAATACACACCTTTATGCTTGAAACTTGAAATAGAATGGGAGAGAATAAAGCCTTTATGCTAATGGAGGGATCCTAGGAACTTTGGGATTGCAATTTGGGAATCATGAGAAAAGAGTAAAGGTCATAGACTAATTCGTTTAGCTTTTGAGGAAGTGAAATTTTTGGGAGGAACAAGATGGATCACATCACCTAAAAAGCATCATCTCATTCGAAGATTATACTTTTAGTCAGTGGTCAAATTATAATTCTGAAGTTAAATATGATTGAAAATTCTATGATTTTGGCTTCAAAGTTTTAATATGCAAGTGCCTGTGCGCCCACCCGCTAGCATCTTTTGCCAAAAGGACCAAAGTTAACCGGTTTTGGACCGGGGATTAGCATCTTGAACTTAGTTCATTTTTGTGCTCTGATGAGCACGCAGAAGCCCGTAACAGGCTTTTGAAGTAAATAGTAAAGAACATGAGAAATTTCATTTAATTTCCAACTAGTGCTTGTTGATACTGTACAGAGGAAATATTTGGAGTGGAAGTAAGCTTTTTTCTTAATCTCCTTTTGATGCATCCTCATGGCACTTTTTTCTATTTTCAGGTATTCAGATGTTTCTTCAGTTGTGCCGGCATTTAGTCCCACTGCCTTTTTGTTCTAGTGCCTAATTCAGTGTTCATCTGCGATGAAAAAGAAGAAGAGAAGAGTGAAGGATGACCGGAAGATGAAGAATGCTTTGTGCAAGATTTAGTGATTTTGTGCCATTTACTCAGCAGTCACTTCTTCCTATTCATCCTTCCTTTTCTGTATATTTTCCCTTTACAAATCCTTGTGTATACAAAAGCTAGAATGAAATATGTAAATATCAGAACATGACAATTCAGATCAGTATCTCATGATGTCTGAAAGTTATGTAATTCTTGACTTCTGCAGGAGTGCAGTTCAGAAGAAGCTTCAAGCTGAGCCACACTGTGGCTGTAGCTTGAACTTCTGCATCTCTCTTGTTAAAAGGACAATTTAAAGTTTCTTGCCCTCCTGTTTATTGAAACATTGACTAATTTTTGTGTTTGTGTTCTTGTTAATTGATAAATTATATTAGTTTGATATAAAATCCAAGTGGAATGATGTTACTAAATTTACTCTCATCAATAACTATGATCCCAAACTATTATTTATAAATTTATTGCATACTGTAACAAGACATTTGAGAATGTCTGTTTTTGTTTAGTTTTCATTGCATTGCAGTATGTTGATGAAACTGTCTTCTCATTTTCATGAAAAAAAATGAATCATATATCTAAATATGATAAAGGAATATGTGAGCCAATAGGTAATGGATTCATTTCACATGTGTAGTTAGAGTTAATGATGGTGGGTTACAAACCATCAAAATGATTAACTGAGAAAAATTAGAAATTGAAATATATTATTAAGAGATATAATATTAAAAGATGTAAATAGTGATATATCTGTAAATACACTAACACAAAATGATCCATACATATACAAATAGCGCTTACATTTTCAAGATGAAGATGAAATTTGAAAAAGAGTGATATGAAAATTCACATAATTTTTTCTTTCTGATTCTTAGGACAATTATTTTATTGTCTTCTCATGCCAACACCTTCTTCTATGCCCATTACTAATTCTTATGCAAAATGAATTAAAATAATCATTCGTTTAAGCTCACTATATATGAAGATTAAGACTTCAAAATGGCTGATATCACCATCTTTCTAGTGCACTAAATGATGTACCCACAGCATAAGGGTCTCGCCAATGTGAGATATGGGAAGAGTCAATATACACAGCTTTTAGGAGGATCTGGAGAGGGTCAATATACATAGCATTACTTTTAAATATATGCTACTTTACCTCTAAATTTACATAGTTTTATCTCGAAATATACGGTAATATGAAGTTTAAGAAAAGTCAACATACATAGTCTTATTTCTAAATATAGAAATATTTTTTTTAAACTCGAATCCTGATCTCCAACATCATAAGTGAATAATTTGACAGTTTATATTAAGAAATAATATTTTAATATATAAACATAAAAAAAATATACATACGATGACAACAAAATGAAAGATGTTACATTATTAGGTTTATTTTAGCTTTAATAATAATGATGTTCTCAAATAGGTCATAAAAAGATAAAATCATCATTAATATTAAGTATGATACAAGACATGCAGATTTATACAAAGATATTTACCAGAAAAATTAGAAGGCTATTATAAGACCTCATAACCTACAAATAGGTGTATATGATGGGAAAAAAAAACCCTAAAGTGATATCTCCATCTCCAACTTATGATTTAAATATTTTCGAAACTCTAAAGGCCACCATAATCAAAATAGCAATAAGACATGTTAGTCATTTGACCTACTCCTACCGCTCAAACGAGTAGCAATGTATTTAACAATTGAGATAAAAGAACAGAGATCTATGGACCCCATTCTTGTCAACTTTTTTTTTTGGGGGCAAAATTGCACGTGAATCCCTTCAAAGTCAATGGTTTATATATTTATTCCTTTAAATGCACTAAATATAATTTATATATATATATATATATATATATATACACATATATATATACATATAAATATATATACATATATACATATATATACATATATACATATATATACATATATACATATATATATATATATACACATATATATATATATATATATATATATATATATATATATTGCGGCACTCAAAAAAACATATAAAAGGGTTGTAGCTAATCTCATCTTTAGCATAATAAACATTAGTTATCTTAAAAATTATCTTCATAAATTAATATTTTTTGTAAAATATAGTAGCATTTTTGGAACTTTAAAGCTTAATTTTGTTAAAACTCATTAGTAATGGTTCCTATACTTATAATAGTAATTAATTAACATGAGTTTATTGAACATATCCTCACACGACTGACATATACAAAGAATTTAAATATTTGAAAGAGGTATATTATATATCATATTAAATGTTAGAGGGGCAAATCTGTTATTTTAGAACATTGAAGATACATATGTATCTATATATATATAATTTTTGGCCTTTGAAGAGAGATATATATATATATATATATATATATATATATATATATATATATATATATATATATATATAAAAGCACTATTTTCTTG
Organism: Musa acuminata AAA Group; assembly: GCF_036884655.1. NCBI lineage: Eukaryota > Viridiplantae > Streptophyta > Magnoliopsida > Zingiberales > Musaceae > Musa > Musa acuminata. Next base: position 15,823,954 of record NC_088332.1, on the reverse strand, counting down.
TTTTCTTGCGTGTTGACCGCACCGTAGAGTGCCATATTCGAGATACAAGCAGATGGTACGCTTACCGCCTACGCCGTATGGTATACCGTAAAGTCCATATTCTACACATGTAAATAACTACGCGAGCACGAAACGGGACGCGATTAGTTTAACATTATTCGCACTCCGTCTTCTCCCCCCCATCGCGAGGGAGCGAGCGAGCCAGCGACTCACCTAGAGCGGCCGAGCCAAGAAGGTAACGGCGAGCCAGAGAAGGCAGGCAAAGGGAGTTATCGAGCGAGAAGCCCCTCGGATCGGCCCTTCCGGGCACCTCCGCCGTAGATCTCCGGATCGACGACTTCGCTCCATCGACTCTCCGACTGGTGAGCCCCCCGGCGACCCCCTTCCCTCCTCCTCTTTCTGCTTCCGCACGAATTATGGGGTTTCCGATGCGGAATTTTGGATTCGCCATGCCGGCGTGTTGGAATCCGTTGCATCTGTGTCGATCTTGGTTCTTGATTCGTCATCATTCTTTGGGTATTGAAAATATTTAATGTTGCTTGTGTGTTTAGGTTTTCATTCTTGGAGCTGGGAGCCGAGGGCACTGCGAACCGCGAGATGAGCATCGACAGTCCTGGAACGGTGGAAAGATAGGGTTTTGGCGGCGCGGGTCTGGCTCTGGACCCCATTTAGGGTTCCGGGTGGAGTTCCATGGGAGAGGGGGGAGTCGCGTGCGCACCCTCGCAGCATATCATGGAGAGGTTCCCGATTCCGGAGTCACTCTGTGGGGGCAAAGGCGTGCTTGCTTCGAATCCCTTTGGGGCGGAGAAGAAGACGAGGAATGGCGAGAGGGGGGATGAGGTCAAGAGGGAAGATGAGTTGGGTGCCGAAATAGGTCTGGAACTGGATAGAAGGGCCAAGAAGGGGGAGCTGGAGAAGGGCGAGCTGGAGAGGCATCGGAAGGGGGAGTTGGAGGAGGGAGAGTTGCACAACGGAGAACTGGAGAAGGGGGAGCTTCGAAATGGGGAATTCGAGAAGGGGGAATCAGCTCCAAAGAAATGGCGGAAAAGTGAAGTGGAGGTTGGAGATAGACGGAGGAGAGATGAAGCGGAGAAGGGAGAAATCATTTCAGACAGACGAAATAGAAGAGAACTAGAAAGGGGTGAGTTTGTGCCAGATAAATGGAAGAGATGGCAAGATTTGGAGAAGTCGCAGAATCAGTCAACCAGGGGAAGAAGGGTGGACTCGGAGAAGGGTGACGTCACAGAGAGATCATTGAAGAACAGTCAGCAGAGCTCCCTGGAGGATAGTCACCGGAGAAATGATAGACGCCCGTGTGATTCCGACCATAGGAAGAGGTCTTCTTCTTCGAGATTGGATGGCAATGTGCATGAGAGGGATGCTAAGAAAAGCTTACGAGTTTCTGAAGTTGAACCTGGTGAGATTAAGCATGATAATAGCAACGGAAGGAGCAGGGACAGGGAGGGCAAGGTGGGAAGGTGGCATAAATGGCAAGCTATAGAGTCTGAGAGCAGCAACCACAAGCACCATTTTGATTTGTCTGATCAGTCAGGCTCAAGAACTCATCGGAAATCTGAAGAGATTGGTCGTTCCACTAACCCGGAGAGGTCACATAGAAATGAATCATCTTCGACATCGAAGGTTCCATCATCCAGCAGGTACTCATCTTCTAGGTATGACGATCCATCCTTCTCTTCTCGAGGTAGCCATGATAGGCAAGGCCGCAGCCCAGGCCATTCTGAGCGGTCACCAAAGGAGCGCAGCCACCATGCTGATCACAGGGACCGTAGTCCTCGTCGCTTGGAGCGATCTCCACATGAAAAGAGTCACCACTCTGATCACAGGGATCATACCCCAAGTCGCTTTAATAGGTCTCCACGTCAACGAGCTCGTCACCACGATCATCGAGACCGAACTCCAGCTCATTTGGAGCGGTCACCACATGACAAACGGCACTCTGCTGATCACCGAGAATCAAACAAGAAAAGTCAAGGTAGCGAAAAGCAGCAGTCCAGCAGACATGATGAGAGATTGGGACGAAAGGAGTACAGTGAAAAAGATTTTCTCAAGAATAAGCCAAGCAGGAGCAGTTGTGACGGAAGCACTATTGACAGACTCGATAAGGAAAAACGGTTCCAAAGTTCAAGTAGGCATTCCAGCGAGACTCCACCTCCTCCTCCACCACCAGTTCTTCCGCCGCCTCCTCTGTTACCTGCTCCTCCACCTCCTCCTTCTCCCCCTTTAGGGGTTATTGAAGAACCATCAATGGAAGAGGATATGGATATATCAGACACCCCGCCACGAGATCCTATAACATCTGATTTTGATGCTGGAAAGTGGTTTTATCTTGATCATTGTGGTATAGAACAAGGACCCTCAAAATTAGTTGATCTCAGACGATTGGTTGATGAAGGGGTCCTCCTTTCTGATCATTTGATAAAGCATGCTGACAGTGACAGGTGGGTAACTGTTGAAAATGCTGCTTCCCCCTTGGTGCCTTTGAACTTGCCCTCTATTGTTTCAGATGTTGTGACCCAGACGGCTAGCCCTCCAGAAGCCCCAGGGAATTTGTTAGTCGATGCTGGAATAATATGTCAGGAAACATCCAGTTCTATGCTGCTGCAAAAGGAGGCAGTTAAGGGGCAGTCTCCAGTCATAGCAGAATGTTTGGAAGATTATCATATAGATGAGAGGGTTGAAACTTTGTTGGGTGGCTACACCATTGTAGGTGGAAAGGAGCTTGAGATTATCGGAGGTAATTTTGTTGATTTTGTGTTTCTTGATCTTTTACTGGACCTTCTGTTAGAGCAACAGTAGGGCTGTTCTTGGTCCATGTTTGGATCCAGATCCTACCTAAACGAGGCCCAAACCAGAATGGTGTAAAATGCTTGTAGCATATTTCATCTGATTGCATTTCTATATACTCCCAAGGTTTTATGTCAATGATTAACCTTTTCTTGGTTGGCATTTACAATCTTGCAGAAGCACTGAATACAACATTTGAACATGCAGATTGGGAAAAGTGGGGTCAATCTGAAGGTACAGAAAATTCCTCCTCCCTCTTTTTCAATAAATATAAAAACATGCATGCAAGACCTCTCTCTCTCTCTCTCTCTCTCTCTACTTGTCTCTTTTTTTAGTTCTATGTGACGTGGTTTTACCTTGAGCTGTTTGTCCTTTTGTTTTCATATATTTTATCCTCTCTTTCTCTCCCTCCCTCTATTGTGGTTTCACCCTAAACTTTTTGTCCTTATTACATTATCTGTTACATAGCCTTTAATTTGTCTTTCCTTTGGTGTGGAAATTTGTTTGTGATCCTTTTCTTAAATTTTGTAGCATTCCTTGTTTATCTTATTCAAATGAATTTAGTTCATTTTGGCATGTGTGTGATATGAGTTACGGAAGTTAGCTAGTGATTAGATTATCCTGCCTCCACTTTATCTTTTCTGGGCAATGGTCAATTTCTTCATTGGGTTGTTTTAAACCTTTGTTTTCAACTTTTTTCTTTCTCTTCTTATTCCAATGGGTACATTTCATGGATTTCACATGTGAAATATGGAGCATGGATTCCAGAAAAGAAAAAGCTTCTGATTTGTCAGCCTTCTTAGTGTGTGTGTGTGTGTGTGTGTGTTTTTCAATTTCATTGGTCAGTTTGGATTCTCTCTATTTTTAACTTCTTCCTTAATTGCCACAAATTAGAATCAGAATATATATAAAAGAAATATGGATGTAGATCCTGAAAAGAAAGGGGAAGACTGATATTGAAAATGGATCAAATATGTAATCTTTTTTGTTTGAGGTTGTCCCTTATGTTTGAAGAAATTCAGTCTGCTATTGTTTGCTTCCTTTTTTCGTTTCTTTGATCCTTTTAATATTAATTGACATAAATGGTTTACAGACTATGAGAAGCAGGTGTGTGCTCCATTTTGACACTTTCTTTTTTATGCTGCAACTAATGGTTTTTCTAATCTGTATGTGTTTTTGCAGGTTTCTCAAGATTTAAAGCTCAAACACCATCCGTATATCCAAGAGAGGAGGGATTTGGTGGAGTTTTTAAAGGTTTCTCAACAGAAAGCAGTGAAATTAAACCGGTTTTTGCATCTTCTGGGAAGGATTATGCTGGTCCTAGTGGTGGTTCAAGTGATTGGTTTGTTGGCAGGTGGTCTTGCAAAGGTGGCGACTGGAAGAGAAATGATGAGGTTGGTCAAGATAAATCTTATAGACGGAAACTTGTCATCAATGAAAGCTATCCTCTTTGTCAAATGTCAAAATCTGGGCACGAGGATCCCCGTTGGCACAGGAAAGATGATCTTTACTATCCTTCCCGCAGCAAAAGGCTTGATCTGCCCCTTTGGGCTTTCTCGTCAATAGATGATAATACTGATAGCACCAGTGATCCAAGCAAAAGTGCTGTTGCTAGCAGATCAGCACAAACCAAGCCATTGTCCCTTAGGGGTGTGAAGGGTACGATTCTACCTGTGGTCCGGATTAATGCATGTGTTGTGAAAGATCAAGGTTCTATAGAACCTCATATGAAAGTCAAAACCAGTGAGCGGCATGTTTCAAAATCTTCAAGGTCTCACTCTAGTAGTGACAGGAATTCTCTTCATGAAGGTTCCTCTCGTTCAAGGAAGCTCCATGAACATGACTTTCAGAGTTTGCAAAGATGCCGGACTATACTCAATATTCCAAAGGATCATATATGCACTATTGATGAATTATCTGTAGATCTGGGCGATTGGTTCTATTTAGATGGTGCTGGTTATGAACATGGACCATTATCATATTTGGAGTTGCAAGAGTTAGTAGGTAAAGGTGCTATCCTAGAGCAGAGCAGTGTTTTCCGGAAGAATGATAATACTTGGCTTCCCATTACCATGAAATTGAAGTCTTCTGAAGCTGTCAACTCTGAAGAAGAAGCAAGGACATCCACTGCAAGATTTTCTTCATCTTCCCTTGTGCAGTTGTCATGTAACAACATGAGTACTGCTTCTCATTCATTTCACAGCTTGTACCCTCAATTTATTGGCTATACACGTGGAAAGCTACATGAACTTGTCATGAGGTCATATAAGAACCGGGAGTTTGCTGCTGTTATAAGTGAGGTTTTGGATCCATGGATTAATGCGAAGCAACCAAAGAAGGAAATGGATAAACATTTTCCATTTAACTCATCCATCACAAAAAGCTCTGCTGTTTTATCTCACGATTTGTCAGTGAGCAATATCTGGAACTCGGGTTTGTTTCTCGATTCTTGTTTTCATTCTAATGGAAAAGCATGCTGTCATCTTCTGTTGCACTTTTCTATATGCCTTTACCACCTAGGAAGTTTCTTGGAAATGCTTGTACTGAATGATTGTTTGACATGCACCTGAGCATACAGTTTAGACTGATCACTAGTGTAGGAAACGAGGCCCCATTCATTTTGGCTGTGAAAAGATACTGCACATTTGAATAATCTCAGGGGGTATCACCAATAAGCATTTGCAAATATACTTATATGTATATAAGCTAATAATACACATGAATATGCAGACATATATTAAGGAGGGCAATTCATATATATATATATATATATATATATATGTATATATATATATATATATATGTATATATGTATATATATGTATGTATATATATATACATACATATATATATATGTGATATCTGTTTCTCTGATTTCTTATGCTTAGTTTTCTGCCCTTATGCAGAGGATGGGATATATCGTGAAGGAAAAAGATCAAGATTTCTTGTTGATGAAAGTGATGAGGACTCTGAAATAGAAGATGCTTTGCTATCCAATGAGAAGAATGATTGGTCGTTTGAAGACTTATGTGGTGAGGCTGATATTTTTCAGGATAATGCTACGTCTCAGACGGAGAATGGAAGCTGGGGTCTGTTGAATGGTCACATTCTAGCAAGGGTCTTTCATTTTCTAAAAGGTGATATGAAGTCACTTCTCTCCTCTGCTACTACTTGTAAACACTGGAATGCGTCAGTTAACTTCTACAGGAGTATATGCAGACATGTTGATTTGTCCTCAGTTGGACCAAAATGTACTGATACTGTATTGCAAAGTCTTATGGTAGGTTTATTTTCATTTGTATCTTGCACTTAACACATTTATTTGCTTGTTACGTGACTAATCTCAGTTGGCTCTGCAGGGTGGTTATGGCAAGAAAAATCTTATGTCTCTTGTTTTAAAGGGGTGCTTTAATGTTAGTGCTGGTGTTCTTGAAGGAATCCTTCAGCTCTTTCCGCACATAGCTAATGTCGACATCAGAGGATGCAATCAATTTAAGGAATTACAATTCAGATATCCAAATATAAACTGGATAAAGAGATCAAGTTCATTTGGAGCTAAAAATCAGGAGGAATCTTATTCAAAAACAAGGAGCCTTAAGCAGATAACAGAAAATAATTACTTAATATCAAGAACTTATAGGTCCTTAAGTGGTTGTCTAGATGATTCTGGCGATCTAGAAAATTTTGGTATTAGTGAGTCGAATTCTATTGATAGGAAGGATTTTTCGAGTCTCCAATTCAAGCAGGGCTTCTACAAACGACCAAAGTTACTTGATGCTAGAAAGTCCTCAGAACTTCTGTCAAGGGATGCACAGATGCGGCATTGGTTGCACAGGAAGTCTGAAAACAGTTATAAGAAGATGGAAGAGTTTATTGCCAATAGTTTGAAGGACATTGTGAAGGGAAAGAAGTCTGATTTTTTTATGCCTAAAGTACTACCTAAATTCTTGTCTTTCATTATAAAACTTTTAATACCTGCTATTAGTGAAAATGACTTGTATATGTTCTCATTAATGTTAAATTGATGTTACAGATTGCAAAAATCGAAGATAGGATGAGATGTGGTTATTATGTTCGGCGTGGCTTGAGTTCTGTCAAGGATGATATTAGTCGAATGTGCAGGGATGCGTTTAAGTAAGATAATGATTCTTATGACATGTTTGGCTTTGAAATGAAACATATTATTTGTTAATGAGTTATAATGACGGCTGAACTGTGTTTATGGAGTTCTGCTATTTTATTTTCACCCACTTTTAAAAGTAGCTCTAGGGGATTCTTGTCAATGTAGATATCCTGTTGCTAACAGAACATGTTGCTACATATGTGTGCCTCTGGAGCTTTTCTTTTATATTTTTGTACTGATTTTTTACCTAAAATTTGCATACTTCTACAGATCAAAAAGCCAGGGTGACGCTGTAGATAGGAGGAAGATTATCATGTCTTTCATTCAACTGGTGAAGAGATTGGAGAACCCAAGGTTGATTATTCAAGGAGACGAATTGATTAAGGCAGTAAAAGACGGTTCTGAAGCAGGATCATATTTTTCTGAATCTAAATATAAAAAGAAACAAAGCAAAGTTTTGAGTGAAAAGAAGAGCATAAATAGGGGTATCAACACATCTTATGCCAATGGAGGAACAGATTATAGAGCCTATGCATTTGATCGTGAAATTAAAAGGAGTCTCTCTAAATTAAAAAAGAGAGAGATGGATTCTGATAGTGAAACATCTGAAGATGATGGAAATGATTTCTCTGAGGATGACAGAGGTGAAGATGAGAGTACTGCTTCTGATACAGAAAGCGACTTGGAAATTCATTCAGGAAGTGGAATGTGGGACTTAAAAGGGGAAATGGATGAGTCCTCAGAGTCAGTGGTGACAGATGACCGTGAATGGGGTGCTCGCATGACAAAAGCAAGCCTGGTTCCTCCAGTTACCAGAAAGTATGAGGTCATTGACAAGTATCTTATTGTAGCAGATGAGGAGGAAGTACAAAGGAAGATGCAAGTTGCTTTACCTGATGATTATTCTGAAAAATTGTTAGCACAAAAGAGTGGTATCGAGGAGTCAGACATGGAAATTCCTGAGGTCAAGGACTACAAACCTAGGAAGAAGCTTGGTGTTGAAGTTTTAGAGCAAGAAGTGTATGGAATAGACCCTTATACACATAATCTCCTCCTGGATTCTATGCCAGAGGAACCAGACTGGCCCCTTGCAGATAGACATAAATTCATAGAAGAGGTATGCTGGAGTTTGCCTTTTTATGTTTTTCTGTTGTCCTCTTTTTTGTTATTGCTTTGTTGCATTCAGATTTTACATGAGTTTTCTTTGTCAGTCGCTTCTTCGTACATTGAATAAGCAAGTCAGACATTTTACTGGTACCGGTAATACCCCAATGGTTTATCCTTTGCAACCCGTTATTGAAGAAGTGCTGAAGAATGCAGAGGAAGTGGGTGACAGACAAGCTATCAAAATGTGCCAGGGCATCCTAAAGGCTATGCGGAGTCGCCCTGACGATAATTATGTTGCTTACAGAAAGGTATGTTTTTTTACTGCACAAACTACTTACATTGTCTAAGCCAATTTGGTTTGTTTATCCTAAGTTCATTTTGCTCCTTTCATATGTTATATTAGGGGCTTGGAGTTGTCTGCAACAAGCAAGAAGGTTTCGAACAAGATGATTTTGTTGTTGAGTTTTTGGGAGAGGTAACATGGTTCCATTTTCTTATGTGATTTTTTCATTTATACATGGTGGTAGAGACTTGTATATATCATCTTGTGTCTCTGCCTTTTGCAAATCATTTTAGTTTTTTCTGCACAAAAGAACATGTAGTAGTAGTACTATTGGTGACATGATGCTAATCTGGGTTGTTCCATCTCAGATGTATTTGCTATTTGTTGTCTCCCTTAGACCTTATCCTTCAGGTTTCATGTTAGGTTTTGGGAAAGTAAATGATCATCATAAATCCATTTTGTTTAATTGTAATTTGGCTTGTCAACTGGATTATCCTTTGTTAACTTTATTTTTTTTTAATCTAACACATTATTTATATATTTCTGTCATCCTAGTATAACATACAATCTCATGCTTTATACTTTTTTGTTCTCACCAATTTGTCCTATCTATCATTAAGCAGGTGGTTGATAACTATTTTACCTGTTTAGCTGTTCCAATCTAAATCCACTTTATAACAGTCACCTTTACCTTTTTCTTAATGTTTGAAATTAGTCTGTTGTTTGATTTTGTTGGTTATATTTCTCTTGATATGCTTAAGTCATTTTGCTCGTGTATACCTTCTGTTAAATGCGATAGCTAGTTCTTTCAGCTCTTCAAAACTTTTTCAGTCATCAGATTTTTGTCTGAACTATTAGGATTTGTGCATTGGCTGTTGATTTCTTTCATGCAGTCAAATTACCTGGGTGAATTGCTTCCTGATGTTATGTAAAATTTTTCCAACTATTTAGCAAAATTGTTTGAATTAGATTCTTTTTTTTACAATATCTGCTTCTGTTGTCATACACTCGTTGATATATATAAGTTGTTTTTTTTCTACAATTTTCTTTTCCTTGGAAATTTGTAGTTTTCTGAGTAGATATATGTTCTTTTGGTGGTGAATCCCGATCCTCCTTTCTTATTGAGTGACAACAGAATAGAAAAAAGAACATGTGGGGAATAAGAAAATGATAAAGAAAGCTGTAAAAGAGGAAGAAAATAAGGAAAAAATACAAAACATGCAGAAGAATACCAAAGCTATATGTAAGAGAAGAGGATGTAGAAAATAATCAAATATCACATCAGAAATACAAGAATATAAAGCTCTTGAGGTAGAGATTTTTGGGTGTTTTGAAATGAGATCTCCAAGAGTTTTGTAACCAGGTATTCGTTGTCTGCACTATATTTTCAAAGCAAGTTGGTGTAATTAGCATTGGCTAAAAGTTGATTAAGAATTTAAATTTAGAAAAAAAAATGAAAGATACAAATATGATAAAATATATTTTATCATGCTGATGCACATCTTTGATGCCCTGAGTTGGATTTTTGGAAATGAAAGAGCAACAATTGGTGTTGCCTCATCAGCTCACCCATTCTTCAATTGGATAGGCCGATGGGGTTCATGTGGAACTTACAATTCAGTTCTATGACTGTCTTAATGCTGTAGGTTGTTCCACTTGCTTTTTTTGGTGATAGAGAAATTAGCTAAAATTGGGTCAGTCCTGGAGCAAAATTTGAAGTCACTATATGGATAAATTAGCATATGGTTTGCTTTAGTCTTTTTACATGTTTTTTTTCTTAGTAATTCTTGACATAGGAAACTCAATTTCCTCTTGACTGCTTTGTACCGACTGGTACTCACCGATCTAGGCATGAACCGAGATGCTGTCCGGTCCCTTTTATTTCTTAATGGTAGATGATTTGTTGTTGTTTTCTTTTAAAGGCCCGATGCCTTCTAGGGCTCATAATTTGCGAGCTCGTTTCCATCTTTGTTTCACTTGAGCGTCTGGCTTCCTATGTGTTATTATCAAGGTATGCAATATCGTACCATACAGATGTTTCGAGGTTGGCTTATGGTACGATACCGTGTACCGAGCGGTATGCCAGGGCATATCGAGCGGTACACCAACCCTCCAAAAATACTTGAAAATAAAAAAAAAGTTAGGATAGAGTTTTTAAGTTAGAAATAAATATAGTAATATCATAAGTTTAGCAAAATCAATGTAAATTAGATAAGAATAGTATCACATATCTTTTTCGGGCTTTGAAGAATATCTTATGCAAGGTTCGTATTTCAGTCCATTACGGATTGTCCTTATGTAAATATTGAAATATTTATAGAAAAATCATTTGAATAGAGGAGCACAAATATGAGAAAAAAAAAAGTTTGTAGAGTCTAGGAGAGTATAAAAATGTAATGGAGTGTTCTTTTGTAGAATTTAGGAGAGCACAAATGTGAGAAAAAAAGAGTTTGAGATAGTTTAAGAAAGTATGAGAATGTAATAGAGTGAAATAGGGGAGAAGAAGGGTTTAAATACTATGAGAAAGGGCTCCAATGGTCAATTTGAGCGTTGGAGCACTGTAGCATTGTTACAGTGCGGTAAACCGAATTGTGCCAGGCGGTAACGGTTGAAATTTCGATAGTTACTGCCCGATATTGCCCTGTATCGTCCGATACGGGGCACTTTTAAACGATCCGCCTGGTAGCAGGCGATCCGCGTACTAGTATGCTGTCGGACCGGTATGTACCGCCCATACCGGACAGTACCATTCGGAATTGCATACCTTGGTTGTTACATCGATACATACCGGACCTGTATCATTCTGGCACAGGTATGGATCTGATATCCGGGACTTGAAACCTTCACAGGAACTGTTGCTGTTTCAACTTGAGTCTTCAATAATTCTTCCAAATCCTTTCATGTGGCATTAGTTAATTTTCAGATTGCTGTAATGCTGGTCTGTAACTCGTGCATTTTAGTCTGATAGTGTTTCGTGCTTATATGTTTGTGTTTGTTCATGGTTCACAGTAATAGTCTTCTGTTTTTGTGCTAAATTACCATGTCAGGATACTTGAAGAATATTTAGCTTATACCAAAAGGTTTTATGTGATTATTATATTGAGAAGTAACATCTCATATTGTCATCTTACATACCTATTTGATCTAAAGTCTTAAATCTGTGCTTGAATATTCCTATCTTATAGCTGTTGGAAGCTGAATATGGAGCTTCTGGAAAGATTTACATTGTTCTTTTTTAGGTTCAAGTACTACAACAACAATCTTCTTTGGGGCTCTCTACATAGATTCTTTGTCACCATTGAGCCTTGTTTAGGGCATTATCACTATTCACACCAAGATCAGTTATATGTTGGTTCAGATATGTTGGAAAACTTGTATGGCCATGGAGAATCATTTTGTTGGAAGTTTCCTTGAACGCCATTTTTTTTTTGTGGAGGATAAAGTTGGCAGTTATTAAGGTTCACCGTACCGTGGTATATCGCTTGGTACGGGCGGTACATACCGGTCTGATAGGAGATCGGTATGGGCGATACATTGGTATACCTTTATATACCATGTGTCAGTATCCTTGATACAGTTCGGTACAGCTCGATACGTATCATATCGACATCTAATCAATATACCGGTATAGACTAGTAAGGCGAACCATGTTAGTTATTCTCTATTTCACTGTAGTTAAGGTAAGTAATGTATATGCAGAACTTAATGCTTGTTGAAAAAAAATGTGTGGAGTTTTCCAAGGGGGTCTCCAGCTGTTTTCCTTCATATACCTTTTATGTTTGCTTTTGCTTTTATCAACTTTTACAAACTAGTCTTGTTTTAATTTCTTCCTAAGAAGTTTTGGGGTGATGAATTTGTACCTATGTTGTTACTCAGGTTGACATTTTTAATTTCATTAATATTTCAGGTCTATCCAGCTTGGAAATGGTTTGAGAAGCAGGATGGTATTAGGGCCTTACAGAAAAATAGTCAAGATCCAGCACCTGAATTTTATAACATTTATTTGGAGCGGCCAAAGGTGCTTTCTTTGGTTAACACACTTTTCACGCCTCATTCTCGCTTGGTTCCTGTCATTCAAACAGCTGACTTGGCTATTTAATATTAATAGGGTGATAGTGATGGGTATGATTTGGTTGTTGTTGATGCTATGCACAAAGCAAATTATGCAAGCAGAATCTGTCACTCCTGTAGGCCTAATTGTGAAGCAAAGTAAGTTCTGTCTTGTTTGCGCTTTCCTCCAGTTGGCTTACAGGCTTACATATGTCTGAATGCTATATTGATAACTTTCATAAGCAGTGAGCCATTCTACATAATGAAGGTTCATATGGATAAATTGTATAAGGTTTGTTGGGAATATCCCAACAGTTTCTTTTAATTTAATGGTGAATTCCATTTTGCATTTTTGTAAGAAAGTAAGGTCTTTTTCATAAGGTTCTTCATGTTCTTTTGTTCTAGGAAAAGTCCAGACTAGTTGAACGTGACAGTGCATAGCAGGAGAGCTGATCTTGGATGTTTAAGTGAGCTTGTATCTAATAAATTATCTTTTATTTTAGTCTTGTTAAATGAACAATGTTTATACAATAGCTAGGATGAGAGATTTATAAGATCTTAAGAACGCTGTGGTCCCATGCCCATATATTAGTGCTTCTCTTGATTAAATTTAGGGTATATGTACTTTGGCTTGTTTTAGTAGCTTTTATTTAAAATGAAAATTGATATAAATATCCCTAACTAGATTTTACGATTGAACATGTTCTGATGGGCAATTGAACTGCAGTTTTTTTTTTAATCTTTATTAAGCAGTTTTTTTATTGACAATACAGGAATTTAGATGATGACATGTAATTTATAGTTTGAGGAACTGGTAGTTATTAAGATAGCATATTGCTGACAGAACTTTCTGAGTTATACATCTCCAATGTATTTGAGCTGTATGTGTGCCTTTCTCTAGGCACCTTTCAGTCCATTACAAATTCAACTACTTGATGTTACACATTGTTGGAGTTGGTTGACTAGAGGGGCCAAATGGAGATTTTAATAGGATTATTTCATTACTCCATTCTGTTTAAACCAGTTTCAGTTATGTGTATATAGTTTTTCTCTGAACATTCATATTCTTGTAGTAATGTTATCTTCAATTTCTATTTGGAGCAGAGTCACCGCTGTGGATGGTCAATACCAGATAGGAATATATTCTCTACTACCAATTGGTTATGGTGAAGAAATCACTTTTGATTACAACTCTGTGACAGAGGTTGGCATCATGCTGGAGAGATTTTATCCTCTTCAACTAGATGGGATGTCATTTATTTATATCTATTTTTTGGTGCAGAGTAAGGAAGAATATGAAGCATCAGTTTGCTTATGTGGTAGTCAAGTTTGCAGAGGCAGCTATCTGAATCTTTCTGGAGAAGGAGCATTTGAGAAGGTATGTGTGGGAGAGTGTGTCCTGCTGTTAAATATATTTAAATGTTCCTCTTTTACCATTCACATACATATCTTCTCTTTCTATTTATTAGTATGTAGTCATGGCACTTTTTCAGTTACTGAATCTGGCCAGAAAAGCTGTGAATATACTAGTTTTACAACCATAGTTTTTAGAGCAATTCTGGTTTATAGATTTTATTTAGCGAGTCAAAGTCTTGGTTTACTATTTTTTTGTTCTGGAATCCAGAATGATTTTTTTGTTGATCTATGGTAGGTGTCCAGATACAATGAACCTGGACTGATTTGACTTGGTTTGAGGTTGTGATGGTTTGGGTTTAGTTCTAGTCAACATCTGTAGCTCAGTTCCAGGTTTGAGTCAGTTCTGGGTTCATATTTAAGTCTATGTGGAGTTCTTGGCCAAATTTCTATTTTTCAAATTGTCATATATCACTTTGAATTACAGATTTTCTGGAGAACTAATGGAATTAAACTTCTAGAGGATTGCCAACTGTTTGCAATTTTTTGTCGTACTGAAATCAGCCCAGGTTTGATCAAGGAAAGAAGATTTCAACAAGAAGATCGATCGGATAGAGAGGAAGAATCAAATTGTAGTACATATGGTGTATATTTCTTTTCTGTGAACAGGTTCCTTGGAACCCTATATAAGGGATTCTAGTTAGTCTATTGTAAGAGGTTTTTTAATGAAGTGTTAATTAATATTTTGATTAAGGGTTGTGTGACCTTGATTATGTTTATTTCCCCTCTTAAATATGCCATTTGGCTTCTAGTCAACATCATCCTTATACTATTTTCTAACTCCCTCAAATTTCACTCTTTTTATGGCTTGATAACCATGGTCATCGTCTTTCTTCACTTGAGAGATTTGTCATGCCTTTAACCCTTAACTTTTGTAGTGTAGTCTCCTACCTCATTCTTCACTTCCTTTGTAGTATTTGTCTTGCATGTGCTTTCATCTACTCCTGATAAATATGTTTTAACCAACTAAGATGTACATTTTTCCACTGAATACATGCTTATGTTTTACGAAAGCATTCAATCGTTTGGAGGTCGAGTCTTTGGGTGAGTGAACTTATAGTTACACAGCATATATGTCTTGATTAACATTGGTTGCAAAATTATTGTTACATCTAAAATCGTATTAATATTTTAACAATTTATTGAGTGAAACTGCTCCATTGATTAATATTGGCTATCATCTTTTCTGAAAGCAAGAGATTGCACTGACCGGGTACATGCATCAGGTGTTGAAGGATTGCCATGGAGTACTGGACCGTCATAAACTAATACTAGAGGCTTGTGAAGCCAATTTTGTTTCACAAGATGATTATATTGACCTAGGAAGGGCTGGTCTGGGCACTTGTCTGTTAGCTGGGTTGCCTGATTGGCTCGTTGCTTACTCCGCTCATCTGGTAGTTACTTTTGCTGTATGTTTTTCATATTGCTTCTCACAATATCTAATTGGTCTTTAGTCTTATGTTCATTTTTCCAATCAATGAAGGTGAGGTTTATTAATTTTGAGAGAACAAAACTGCCTGATGAAATTCTAAGGCATAATTTGGAGGAGAAGAGGAAATTCTTTTCAGACATATGTCTTGAGGTCGAGAAGAATGATGCGGAGGTTCAGGTGCATGCTGAGCTCCAATTTTCATGCTCTTGTTTATTTGTGTCTGATCTGCTCTAATCACAAATTTTTTCTTGGATGTGTCAGGCTGAGGGTGTCTATAATGCAAGACTTCAGAATATTGCACTTACTCTTGATAAGGTGATATTTTCTACTTAGTGAAACTTCCCTTTTACATCTGGCATATAGTTCCTGTGCAATTCTTTTCAAAGACTTGTACTTATTTCTTTTTCTTTTTTGTTATTCTATGATTGCTTGTTGCTTGAGTTTAGCCTATGACCTAAGAGGTAGAGACTCCTACCACAACTTAGTTTTTCAGGTCCCATGGCAATCATTTTCTTGTGTGAATTTGGGTTCTCTAGAAATTTGGCACCAGCTGTAGACGTCGGTTTAGTAGTATGATTCTTGTATTTTCTTGATAGATTTTTCTGCAACCCTGTACTGGAAGGGGGAATGCTTGACCGGATGTTTATAGTGCTGGTTGTTTTGGTCTTACTCTTATCCCATTTTATCTAACAAGTTAGTGTCACTCTATGCATGACCAAGTGATATGTTGGCTAAAAAACAACTATGGTGGACAAACCACAGATAGTCTCTGAATTTTTTTCTTAAATTGTAAAATGCATTTTTCTGGTTATACTTGTAAAATGTTCAAGTTTTGTCTACATATGCATTTTGAATCTGATTCCTCATGTTCTGGCTAATTATTTAACATCCTTCATGCCCATGTGATGTCAGGTGCTGCATAAGAGAAAAACTATAAAATCCGATCTAGTTTATCGTAATCGATTAGTTAATATGTTGGTTAACCATATTCCGAAATGCCGAAAAAAATTATTGGCTTATCAACTTATCTATGGAGTGATGAAAAGGATTCAGTATTTCTGCCCATTACAAATAAAGTACTCACAGCAGAAATCTACTTGGAGACATTGTTACTTGTACATAGGCAAATATTTAGCTTTACAATATATGCGTTACGCTGATGACCTACAACATACTTTTGCTCTGTTTGGACTATACTACAGGTAAGGTATGTCATGAGGTGCATGTTTGGGGACCCGAAGAAAGCTCCACCTCCAGTTGAGAAGCTTACCGCAGAAGGTGTGGTTTCAGTCCTGTGGAAAGGGGAGGGTTCCCTTGTTGAGGACCTGCTACATTCCATGGCACCACATGTGGAAGCAGATCTACTTAGTGACCTCAAGTCCAAGATTCAGGCCCACGATCCATCTGGTTCTAGTAACATTCAGACTGAACTCCGCAAGTCATTATTATGGTAAGTCCTAGTGCCTGCCTGGTACAATTTTTCTCTCGTATATTTTGTATTTAGGTTCTCAATGTAGTTTTATTTATTTATTACTAGGTTGAGGGATGAGTTGCGAAATCTTCCATGTACCTACAAGTGCCGGCATGATGCTGCTGCTGACTTAATTCACATATATGCCTACACAAAAGTCTTTTTTAAGATCCGGGTAAGTGTGCATCAAATGGTTACAAGTGGAAACTAAGAATACTTATGACCGATTTATTCTTTTGGGCCAATCTTGACAATTTGAAGCACAACATGCAGGAGTACAAGTCTTTTAAATCTCCCCCAGTTTACATCAGCCCTCTTGATTTGGGTCCCAAGTATGCTGATAAGATGGGGTCAGGCTTCCAGGAGTACTGCAAAACCTATGGTGAGAATTATTGCTTAGGCCAGTTGATCTATTGGTATAGCCAGATGAATGCAGACCCAGATTGTAGATTAGCTAGAGCTTGCAAGGGTTGCTTGTCACCGCCTAACATCTCATCCTTCTATGCGAAGTCTCAGAAGCCGTTGCGAGAACATGTCTATGGTCCAAGAACCATGAGATTTATGTTGTCACGAATGGTGAGTGTCTTTGGCAGCATATTGTTTTACCTGTCCTTCATTATCGATGCTTATCCTATTGATTGCATGAAATAAAATTAGTTGACAGACTTGACATATTTTATATAATTTTGATAAGGCTCAATAGTTTGTAAAATGTAGCTACAAATTAGCAGCTTTTATAGTGAAGGAAAATTCTCTTACTCTTGCCTCTTCTTTGTTTAGCAATCATGTAGACATCTATAGATCTGTGAAGTTATTTGACACTTTAGACACTGGGCTTTGCCATTGTGCTAATGCTGACAACTCAAAACAAGGATTGTGCTGGTCTCATGGATCCACACGTGCCATGATGAATATGTATAGTGATGCCAATGCAGGTGATGCCTAGTTCAATTTTTGGCCTGCGACAGTCTGCACATCCTGATTGGCACATTGCAGTACCATGCCATACTTGAAAGCTATTGACATACATCCCTAGCGCCACCATGTCATGCCAATCCTTGATTATAATGCTAAACTATTATCTGCTACATCTGTTCTAATGGTGAAACATGCTAATTGTTGTAACAGGAAAAAGAGCCCCAAAGGCCGTGGCCCAAAGATCGTATATGGCTATTCAAGAGCAACCCAAAAATTTTTGGCAGTCCAATGCTGGACGCTGTTCTTAATAAGTGTCCATTGGACAAGGAGATGATGCATTGGCTCAAGACTCGGCCATCAGTGTTCCAAGGCTCGTGGGAAGGCTGAAACAGGCCACTCCAAGTCCTCTGTTTCTGGAGTAATTATTGACCACATTCTTTGGTTCTCACATAGTGCGCCCCCTTTTAGCCACGGGAGTTTGGTTTTTGTTAAAAGCAGCATATATCCCCGCTTGTACAGTTTCCCCAGGGTTTGTAATTTGTATTGATTATTTAGTGAATAGAGCATTGGTCTAACTAATGTAGTATTTCTCTTAAAAGTTTGGTTTTTCTCCCTAGTTTACTGAGGTGTTGTGCTAACATACTTGTACAAATCTCATTGATACGAGGGGCTGGAATTACTGGATGACATCCTCTTTGTGTTTTTGGCTCTATCAAGAATTGCTCTTGTCCAGCGCATAGGAATCACTGTTTGTAATGTGATGTATGAAGTTTGCGTGTGTTGGCAGCAGCAAGCATGTAATTGGATGACGCCTGTTCTGCAGTGTCTGATGCATCATTTATATGTGCATGAGCGAACTTGGAATTCTGCCGTTGAAATTAACAACTGTTTAATTTTTTAAACCTATTATTCTCGTTCGTAGCTGTATGATGTTTATCAGCCTGCTGGACATTAAGATCATTAATGTTTTTTTGTTAATTCAGAGTCTGGTTGTTGGATATTTAACTGTTTAATTGTCTGCACCTGTTATTCTTGTTCGTAGCTGAATAATGTTTTATCAGCCTGCTAGACATTAAGATCGTTACTGTTTTTGTTAATTCAAAAATCCCATGGTTGGATATTTATTTGGAACCAACCAATGTTTTATCATGTGAAGTGAAGTGATGTCGGTTGAAGAGATCTCGGAGTTGAATCATTGTATCGTGATGTTTTTAACAAAGCTCCTGTGTTTGAAATAAGATTTCTGGGTCCATAAGATTCGGCTACTACTTCTCTGATGTGTTAGTCTGATGCCTGGGTCCATAAGATTCAGCCTAGTAGATGCCTAAGTATCGAGGGAGTTTTGAAGTCTCAAACAACATATACTTTAAGGTCTTTTTATAGTGCAATATGGTATCATTCTATTTAATATCATGATTAAATGTTCAGAATGATTACACAGATCGATCTTTATTAAACAATTCATAGTCGTGGTACGATCCATCGAGTCGCATCAATTTTTTAAGAGTTGCTTCAGGTGTCCAGAAAGCGTTGTGGACGAAGGCCGACAGCGCTGCTGCTTCCAATTCCAGCCACAAGGCGACGCCGGGTGGGAGAAAGGTGCTACGCCCATGAACAGTTGCAAAGAGGCGCGACGTGAGTCGTTCGACTGCCGCTAAACCACGTTTGTCTGATCTCGTCTTTATCATCGCTGCTCTTCTCTGCCCTCGGCGAAAGCGCGCGGACTCCACCCCGAAGAGGTGACATCTCCTCCACCCCTCGTCCAATCTGATCCTTGAAAGAAATCAATGTTTCTGTACGATCGGATTTCTTGGCACGCTTCCCTCTCTTGATTTCGCGTTGTTGCTTCCCCCTTGGTCCGATGTCTTCTCATCGATCTTGTTTCCTTGTGCCGTCTGATCATGGCCGGCTGGCGGGCGGGCGTGCTTGCTTTTCCAAAGATGTTCGCTTCAGCACGTTCTCTCCGTGAATCTTGGAAGTACTGCAGTAATTAGGCTGTTCCAAGATCTCAATAGAAGAATTACCCCAAATCTATGCACAAGAATGACAAAAGATGCAAGTTTTTAAGACCATGAGAACGGTTGTCGAAGTAAGGCATGGGCTCTAACAAAATCATCTGCATCCGGATACTGATTTTGAGAACCTGAGGTCAACAAATCGAGGGTTGCAACCTTCCTAGGCTTAGGGCAAAAGACCACCATAGCATCAATATCTCCTCCTATTTGCTTAGCCACACCATGGAAAGGGGGGAGTATGAATATTAGAGAGTAGCTTCAGGGAAGCAACAATTCTCAAAACAATAAGCTATCTGTGAGTGCAAAACAAACTGATATCATCACATTCAAAGGCTTGCCAAAAACTTTGAATTCGAAGGCCCAACGGTAACACCAGGGACTGGAGGTCTAACATTTCTACTTCAGCCAGAATTATTGCTATGATATTACACCCAATCATATTTCTTAGAACATTGTTATTCAGGTGGACTCATTCAGTAGATAACATTTTCCTATTCCTTATGATTAAATTGGCTAATTGGTAGATTATTGCACCACATGCAGTATAGAGGGTTCCAAAATAAATTGACAAGAAGAGTGCATTAGCTACTGATCTATTTTTGAACTTGGAGTTTCATGTAACAAAATGGTGGAAGCAAACAAAATTTCTTAGGTTAATTCTGCAGAAAAGTGGTATTGAGTCTGCTGTTCATGTCTGTAAACCTAAAGGTAGCAATTCTTTGGAAGAAAGGTAATAGGAATTCCTGCTTCGTTGCATAGAAAATCTGACATAATCTTTCGACCTTTTGCGTCATTGGAAGCAGCTAAAATCATGTAGTTGACATATAATCTTTGTGACGAGGATGACATCAATCATTCTTTTAAATAGGCCTTATAGATCTGACAAGTAGGGGAAGTCGAGGCCAAGGCATACACAGTGAGGGATGCTATGGGATGAGCGGAGAGTTGCAATTTAGATACTAACAAATCTTAGAGATTGAGTTAAAGCAGACAATTGAGAAATCACATGTATAAGTCCTCTTCAAGGAAAATCCAATGCTTTAAAACAATCATACTGCATGTCTAGTCAAATGCATTTGATATAGACTCGGAAGTGCCGCAAAAGGTAGTAACAGTTCAAATTTTTTCATGGTTTACAGATTACCGCAAAACATGGTAGAAGAGCTCTTGCATTGAGAAGGTAAAGCTCCTCGACTTGCTTGGGGACCGAATTTTCCTGCCACTGAATCAAACGCAGACTGACCAGCCAAATTCTGTAAGTTGTCCACTGGCTTGTGAACCCTCCCTGCAATTACTCTGAATATCAGCAAGGCTTTTCTTATAGAAGGTTGATCCTCAATAACTTGAATTGATTCTAATGCTCTCCCACTCGGTGGAAGTTGTGAACACTCCCACCCCTCCCTTCATTTCCTTCTTTCTGGAGAATCCATGCCTTAGAATGTGACAAATGCTGCACTTATCTGATGTGCAAAGGTTTGAAGAACCATGTATACCTAGAGAACAACAGATTGTTGTTCCATAGAAACTTAACAGTTCATTTCCGTCAGCCAAGCATCGCCGGTGCTTTTTAGGAAGCTTGCTGGCTCTAGTCTTTTCCATTTCTCAGTACTCTTCGGATTGGGTGAGAGTCTTTTGCATGTTATGGACCTTAAGGACTCGTTGTAGCCGTCCACAACTGCTCTCAGACTTTGACCAACTTGCTTTGCATATAATTTCTACTATCTTCCTAGAAGAGTCTCCTTCCAGTAGTTCACTAACTGCCAGGAAAAAGAATTAGATTAATTTGATATGTGAAACTAAAAAGTTATCTTTAGTAGGAAACAATACACAGTTGTGCATGCTTTTATAACTGAAAGAATTAGACAATAGAACAACAAAATGTTGGCTACTAGAATGGTATAGTCATCACAGGTTGGTATCAGGATTGGCAAAATCTGGTATTAGGGGGAAACAACAATAAGACAACATTTCATAGAAAGAATGGCAAAAAGAAATGACAAATAGTATTTTCTTTTTCTAATTCACATAGGAAGAATAAGGTCAAGTAATAAATTCATTTTTCTGATTGCTAGTAGCTGATGCTGGTGGTCTTAAGAAATATGTGTTTTTTAAAAAATGTTTCATCATAAATGGTGACTTAAGCTGAATTGAAGAATAAATAACTCTTTCTGATCTTAGAAGAGGATAGCACAGGCCAATAAATTTTTTTGAGCCTGAAATTTGCTAAAACAAATGGAGAAGCATAGAGTGTTAACAGATTAATGAAATAGATAGCAGAGATCCTTGGTATTTGAGTCTTCACATACAGCTGATAGGACATTGAGGACACCAATGAATCCATATTGCAAAGTATATATAGCAGCATTTAACTAGGAAAAGAGTGAGAAACTATTGGCAAGTACTACAGCATCATGTTAAAAGAGATCTAATTCAAACTAGGATTATCAATAGTAGAGCTGAAGATGTCAAACATTTGGAGAGACCTAATAAGAATGTCAATTTCAGAAATTTATTCAGTTTACAGACAACACAATATAATTTGAATCTACAGATAGCATCAAAAAGAAGAAATGCTAAAATGTCAAGAGAGGGAAGCACAGAAAGATCAGGAAGAGAGAAGAGAAAATACCCTCCTTTACCTGCATGCTTGGACAGATTATGTGCCTCCAAATCCTCCCATCTGCCAAACTGCTCCCTACATCTATGGCAGAGTGAAGGACTAGACTGACCAGTAGAAGGCCAGACTTTCAAAGAAGCATGATCAGCACCAGCATTGCCAAGAACAGCATCAGAAAGTGAAGAATAACCCTGTCTATCTGCAAAGATGCAAGTGGCCTTCCTTAGGGCTGTGGTGCTTCTTCCTCCAGGGCCTGGGGTCCCAGGCCTGAGGGTGCCCACATAGGTGGATCCCACGTCACCACCACCCCCATGGTAACTCTCTGGTCCAGTAGCTATCTTGAGCTCACATCTGGTGTCACTAAGAACCACCTCATGGGCTATGGGGTTCAGCACCTCACTGCTCCCAATAGACCTTGGGCTGCTGCAGTTTGGCTTCTCCATCTGCCTCCTGGCTCCATGGATGACATCTCTGAGGTCGGCTATGGATCTGGAGCAACAAGACCTGGATCTCTTCCTTCTCAAGAGGGTGCCAAGATGGCTCCTGCCCTTTGGTTCATGGACATCAGGGTTGCCAGACTTGCTATGGAGAGATTTCTTCAGTGTGATCCAAAGAGTAGGCATCTTCTTCCCTTCCTCTCCGTTCTAACCCTTCTTTTTCTATTCCCTCATGCACCCTCTCCAGCAACTATGGCAACTTCCACCAGCCCATTCGTTGTATCCCACCTGGAGAGGGTGATTTCCTTCCATCCATAGAGATAATTCCATTAAGTCTGCCTCCCTCCTCTTAGAACGGATGCTATCAACCCATATCGTGGGTTTCACAAGAGAATCCAATGACTCACTGCATCAAAATGGCAACTCCAATTGTTTTCTATTGAGAAGAGAGACAAGCATTGGCAAGGCAACAAAAAACCAGGCATGATCAGGACACCAACATCAGAATCACAAAACAGAGAAAAGACAAGACAAATGGGTACTTCGAACATGGAATTCACCACATCCAACCAGCAAAACTTGGTTAGTTGCATTTATTTGTTGTAGGTAGGTACTATCCTGCAACACAGAGAGTGAGATAGAAAGGAGACAGTGAGAAGTGATTACTATGGATCTGGATTCCTATAGGAGCTTTTGATTCAATCTGAACCTGTGGAACACTGGAATGCATGGATATGGTACATTCATTTAGTAGCAGAGATCACAGAGTTGGAAATCAAATATGCCAGATCTGAGAGAAATCTTGACATACATGAATACAGGGAAGATCTTGGTTGAAAACATGCAGTTACTTGATTCCTTAAACATACTCCCTATCTTGGCTGATAAGAATAATCATAGACATGAATGGCATGACAAAGCTTCATAATCATGCTAGTTTCATCTTTTTAAGGATTCATGATAAGTTCATGAGAGGACATTAATTACTGGAGTTGAGCTCCACTTGCATTTTCACAAACAAACACATCATATATTTTTCATATCAGTAAATGAATCCTATTTCGTTAATTTTTTAGGGGGTAGCAGTCAGAAAACTATTTGAGTTTAGCTATATGAAACTTGTTCGGTGGTTAAATACTTCAATGTATCATGCAGTAATCAGAAGATTAGTGATACCATCTTTTCAAGGTATTGCATTTGACAACTGCCAAGAACTTCATATATTTCCTCTTTATAGGGATGTGAGCTATCTCCATAAACAAACTCATGGATGCTGCCATCCACCTCTATTACACTCCTTCCTGTTTCCTTCTTCATCCCTCTTTCACGCATCAACTTCCTCATCTCCCACACTTGGTTCCACATTCCCTCTGCTGCATATATGTTCGACATAATGACATACACCCCGCCATCATCTGCTCCCAGCTTCTTCAGCTTCTCGACTGCAATCTCAGCCAACTCCACGCATCGATGTGTTCGACAGGCCGCGAGCAGTGAACCCCACAAACTTGAGGTGGGAGTCCCTGGCATCGTTTCTATGACTTCTCTAGCTTCCTGCAACCGTCCTGCACGGCTGAGGAGATCCACCAAGCAACCATAGTGTTCGACCTTTGGCTCAACCCTGAAATCCCTCCTCATCCTGTCAAAGATCTCACGTCCTTCACAGACCAACCTGGCATGAGTACAAGCTGTCAGAACGCCGAGGAATGTCAGATCATCCATCGTTGCTCCTCTTCTTTCCATCTGGTAGAAAAGTTCCACAGCTTCACATCCAAAACCATTCATGCCAAGTCCTACAATCATCACGCTCCATGTGACCACACTCCTCCTAGGCATTTCGTCGAAGAGCAACCGGGCAAGGTCTAAGCTTCCACATTTCATGTACATATCTACCAGGGCAGTTTCAACTACAACATCTAATAAGATATTGTGCTTCTTCACGTAGGAGTGTATCCATCGACCTTGATCGAGTGCACCCAGCTGAGAACACGCTGAAATGGCACCTACTGCACTGATTACGTCAGGCCTTACACCCTGACCAAGCATACATTGGAAGAGCTCCAAAGCTTCCTTTGGATCCCCATGTTTCACGTAGCCATCGATGAGGATGCTCCACGATATGACATTCCTTTTGGGCATTACATCGAACAGCTCTCTGGCAGCGAGCATCATGCCGAGTCCCACGTACCCATCAATCATGGAGTTCCAGCAAACTAGGTCTTTGTTGGGCATTTTATCGAACAGGTCACGAGCACGGTTAACGTCCCCGGCCTTCTTTCCGTATCCATCGATTAAGATAGCCCAAGAGAAAGCATCTCTCTCCGGCATTGCATCGAAAAGCCTCCCCGCTTCTGCGGTGTCTCCACAGCTGACATAACCAGCCATTAGCGAGTTCCAGGATACCAAATCCCTCGACCGAGATCCATTGAACAGCTTCCGGGCCGCCGCGATCTCTCCGCCCTTGCAATACAAGCTGATCAAACCATTCATCACGAACAGATCCTCCCCCAATCCTTTCTTCAGTACATCCCCATGAATCGCCGCACCTTCTTCGAGTCCAGCCAGCAAAGCACAGGCCTTGAGGACAAACGGATACGTGTAGTGGTCAGTCAAGACACCAGCTTTACGCATTCGAGCGAAGAGCAGAACGGCCTTGTTGGGGTTTGAGGACCGGACATGGAACCTGATGATGGTGTTCCAGGAAAAAGTGCTCGGCTGATGACTCTGGGAGAAGACGAGATCGGCATAAGACGCAGGGACGCGGGCGGAGAGCTCATAGATGGTGGAAAGGAGCCGGCTTGCGACGAACGGGTCGCTGAACAGGGCTCGGGTGATCAGCTGGGCATGCACTTGGTGGACTCGGGAGACAGTGGTGGAGTTGTGAAGCAGGTCGAGGAGCTCGCCGCGAGAGAGGAGGCCGGGGAAGGATGCGACCATGGCGAATTGAAAGGGAAGCCATTCGCATCAGCGTCCGGCCTTATCACCGTGCACGAACAGCATACATGAATAGCTTGTATATTCGTGCGAAGGTCCTCGGATACTTCTCCCACTCGACTTTGCAGGGCTAGTTACTTATTAGGCATCTAGTCCTCTTTGGCATCCTAATTTTTAGATTTAAAATTTTATATTAGTATTCTTATAATTATGAAAGTAAAATATTTAATTTTATGAAAGTAAAATATTTAATTTTATAAAAGTGAAATATCTTAACGTTATCGATTTTATTGATGGAAGATACAACATATATAGAAATGACATAAAAATAATAAAAAAAATAATTTTAATATCTCAATTATATATTTTTTTCTTAATCGATTTTTATGGTGGTGGCAAATGACGACGTCACTAGAGATTACGAGTGGCTGTTATGATTGTGGTCGAAGAGAACGATGTAGGGATACCCTTAGACACAAGCTGAGTGGAGTCTTGAGGGTGGAGCTGAGGAACTTCTACGACTTATTGTGAGTGAAGGAGAAGAAAAATGAGGGAGAGCGACGATGAGAGATGAAGTCAAGGAAAAGAAAGAAGAGGACGATGATGATGATCACACTAACGCAGATGCATAGCAATGCTGCTCTTCTCTACTTCTGCAACTTCCTCTCTGCATCGCCTTATATTTGCATTGACACTACATGCGATGCAGAGTGGTGCTCATCATTCTTCCCCATTTTCCTAATCCCTCATCCTTCTTGTCCCTTTCATCGTTTTGCATTTGTATCGATGCTCATCGTCTTGCATTTTCATCGACGTCGCTTTATATCTACGTTGGCGCACTCATTATCTTTGTTCATTTTCTTATCTCCCTTTGCCTCACCTTATTGTCACGACCTTAGCTGGTTTTGCCTAAGGCGTGCGGCACCCTCGCGCGTCCGTCCGCAAAGGTCAGCCTCCCCGAAGCCTCCCATTGTCCCTTAGGACCAACAAAAGAGAGAACGGGTTAAAGAGAACGCCTCAATCGGGATCCACAAGCAAACATGTCCGAAATACACTTCATAGACAATGCAAGTTACAAACAGACTTTACAAGCTCTGAATAGTTGCACAACAAAGGGTAAAATGGTCCATTACAGACCGAAAAGCTCTCGCTCGTGTCCACTTGACACAACCTTTATTTACAAGCCTAAAAAGGCCACCAACCCAACTAACATGGGACTATTTAGCCTTCGGCCGCCCCTCTATCTGCTGTACAAGGCATGAACATGCCAAAAGACAACGGACAGACATAAGCATTACATCCAACATCTTGTTTAGAAGTTTGTCCGTTACATTCTCCCCCACTTATCCCTTCGACGTCCTCGTCGAAGCCTTTGTGAACACTGCAACTCTTCGCCTTTGCTGAGTCTTCAATCTTCTGCTCCAGCTGCAATGCGCCACCTGGCTCCCAGCTGCTCTCCGCTGCTGTTTCTGAGTAGTCGAACCTTTGATCCGCCATGCTGCTTCAACTCACCAATGACTCTAACTCTGGTGTGGGGGGTTGGCTGAGTTGTGTTGATCCTTGTTGATTCCTGCGGATCCGCCAGATGAAGGAAAAGACCATCTTTACTGCGCCAGTTTCTCAAAAATTCCACATGTTGCTTGAATTGGGTGGATGCTTGTTGGAGCTTTAACGAGCATCGCCTCGCAAACTTCTGAAGTTTTGGGTCCTTCCTCCACAAAATCTGCTCATTGACTCTTCTTTTAGTTAGTTGTCACATCCAAGTAGGTTCGCATCACTTCCGCTTTCGATTGGCATTTCGTTGGGAAATGAAGTGGACAATCTACTCTCAGTAGCACTGATCACCGCTGGTGAGGATTTGACAACTATTGTCTTCCGTTATCTTCGAAGGGTCTTTGAACTTGTGCAGAGCTCCTCTGCTGGATAGATAAGAGAACTGGGGTACTCGGTTTCGCCCATTCTCTTAAGAGTTGAGAAGGCAAAGGTTACTTGACTTCGCCCGCCTCCTCGAGGTTGTACATCATGCATCGAGCTGGTTACTAGCCTTCGCCTGCTCTTTGCTCACACTTCTGAAGCACTCGAAGTGTTTGCACTCCTTGCGTTGAGTTAGCTACTATGATTCACCTTCTCAAAGTCATTGAACTTCTGGAATGCAGGAAGTTTTCACCCCAACTTGGAGTAATTCTCTGATAGATGAGGTCGCCTCTGGGATTGTACCGTCTTCTCCATCAACCCTGCCGCCTACTCCACTGAGTAGCAAAGGTATAGCACCGCGTACTACCTGCTTCGTTCCTTGGTCATGCACTCTTGCATGACCCGAAGTCCTTCACTTACGGCTATCTTGATGAGAAACTTGTTGACACCGGTCTTACGAAGTTTCTTGGCCTCTGCCCTTCAGCCTTGTCTCGGTACTTGGAGATTGCCTCTGCATGCTCCACCTCCTCGGCCCCTTTCACGACCAAGCGCTCTCCTTCCGTGAGAGCAAGGGATCAATGACTTGCACGGAAGTCCCGCCTCTGCGGTACCATGGCGCTGCCATGCCCATGGCCCTACTATCCGTCGCCTCGCCTCTATATCCCTTTTCTTCACAATCAGTAGAGATGTCTCCGTGGCACTCCTCTGAGTCCACCTCCATTCTAACTGATGCTTGATTTTTGGGTAGCTAAGTCCCTCTGGACTCATCGTCGCTTCCTCGCCCCTTTCGACCCCCTGCTTCAACACCCCTGTGTTCTCCAAGCAGTCCGTTTGGTCGATGGAAAGACAGACTACAACTCCCATGCATGGCCTCTGCCATCACGTTGTAGAGTTTGCACCGATTCTGTTCTCCTTAGCTTCCTTGGTAGCAACGTTCGCTTACTCGACCTTGTCCTCTGACTTGTCGGGCTCCCTTAAGCGAATATGAGCTCTGGAGAAGTCCAACTCTCCAGCTGCTTCGATCATACCTCTACATGATCAAGTCCCTCCCATGGAACTCACTGGTACTTGCATTCGAACTTTTCCCTTGGTGGAACACAGCCCCCATATGCTGATGACCAAGGCTTTCATCCGATGCAAAATTCGATGCACGTCCGGAAGACCCGCCTCTGCGGTACCATGGCCTTCACTCCTTGAATCCATAGCCCTTCTTGCCGTCGTGTTGTTCATCGAAGTGGAGCTTCCAGTAACTCCCGATCATACCTCCATATGATCTCATCCCTCACGGGACAATGTCGTGTGTGTCGCATTGCCACGAACTGTTCCACCACGATCCGCTGCACCATGTCGCCTCCTGGTGACATCTCCATTGCATTCTGATCTTTTTGGAATAAACTCGAATTGTGAACCCTCCATGTGTGGCCTCTGCCAATACATCGCAGGGTCTCCTCCACCTTCGATTTTGTTCACTCCTTTGGCAATCGACCTTCATCCACCCACTCTTGGGTCACACCTAGATGAAGCACCACTCTAGGGCAGTCCGTCGCCTAATAGCTCCCGAAGTCCACCGACTTCACTGTAGTTTGTGCACCATTGTCTGGATCCTGGGCCTCTGCCCCTACCAGCACAATCTCCGCTGCGCACTGCTTCCTTCATGGCAACTTGAATGGCAACACTATGGCATATTCTTCAAGAGTAGCCGCCTCTGCGTCCTCTTGCCCCGTGCTAAGGCCTCCTGAACCCAACTTCGCCTCCGCAAATTGAGTCGCCTTAGTTCCTCCATCAAATGCTCCTCCGAGATAAGGTGCATGTGCCCAGAAGCTCCCTTCGTCTTTGGCACCATGCAAGATGAGTCCGCTCCGTCAGAATGAAGGACCCATGGAACAACATGATCCTACCCTTGCCTCTGCAAGAGTTCATGTCTTTGACCTCTGTCTAAGGAAAGCACTGTGCTTCTGCTCCATGTTCCAACTTCTCTGTTGGCTCCCTTCATGCGGCTTGGGTACTTCGCCAAGTTACACCCAAGTTGCTCCGCTCCTCGTTTTTGCATTGAGTCGATGGTGGCCCTCGCGCCCTCCATTCCACGGGTCAGCCCTCCCTTGAGTCCGATCTCCATATCGACTCTAAGTGTGCCTTCATTTAAGTTGCTTCAGGTCGCTCCCCCACTTGATCTCGCAATGCATCCACCAATGCATTCTCTCGAGCGAGATCATGCGACAACTCCTCGCCGCTTGCTCAGTCCATCGAGCTTCGTGAAGTTGTTGTTTGTGAGGTACTCCTCCTCAACATGTGAAGTCCGTCTCACATGATTCTCCATCTGGAGTGCCGAGACTTATCCCTCCTAGATAACTGTCCCGTTGGAGCAACATCTCTCTTCGTTTCGGAGACCCCCATCCCCTTGGACTACTCCGATCTGCTGAACAAACTGTGCATTGTTCTGCCTCTTGCAAACGCACTTGCTAGATTGCGCCTCCACGTCAATACAGCCACCGCCGCACCCCTCAAGGCCTAGCAACATGCTAAACTCGTTGCACACTTCAGCCTCCTCCGGACGTATCCTTCACATGACGAAGAGAAAGTTTCAATGCTCCATGGCGCCGAGTCTCGGTCGCCTTGGGATGGCCATGAACATTCTATCGTCCGCATACAAGCCCATGCATGAGTACCAAATTCTTCGAGTTAGCAATTCCCCTCACCTCTGTGAGCTTTGCATAACTCTTTTGGTCGTTGAACAACTCATTCCACCTTGGATGGTCTCACTCTTGCCAAGCGCCTCGCTTGCCTAGAGCACCATCAAGTATAGTTGTCAACGTTGAGCCGTAGCTCAAACTCAGCCATCCCAACCTTTGTGCGCTCCGCATTCTTCCAAGCTTGCCTGTTCTCGTGGTGCCTCTTGCGCGAAGGGTTGGCCATTCCTCAAAATACCAATGTTAGATGCCCGCTCTTCTGAGCGACTCTTTTCCCTACATCTCCATGCCCGTTTTCCCTCAAACGGTCGCGCGTGGGCTGACTGCCCTCGACGCAGCCCCGCTAGGTCCCCCACGTTTGCATGTCAAGTGTTTCTATGAGTGCTTGTCCCGCTCTGATACCATAATGTCACGACCTTAGCTGGTTTTGCCTAAGGCGTGCGGCACCCTCGCGCGTCCGTCCGCAAAGGTCAGCCTCCCCGAAGCCTCCCATTGTCCCTTAGGACCAACAAAAGAGAGAACGGGTTAAAGAGAACGCCTCAATCGGGATCCACAAGCAAACATGTCCGAAATACACTTCATAGACAATGCAAGTTACAAACAGACTTTACAAGCTCTGAATAGTTGCACAACAAAGGGTAAAATGGTCCATTACAGATCGAAAAGCTCTCGCTCGTGTCCACTTGACACAACCTTTATTTACAAGCCTAAAAAGGCCACCAACCCAACTAACATGGGACTATTTAGCCTTCGGCCGCCTCTCTATCTGCTGTACAAGGCATGAACATGCCAAAAGACAACGGACAGACATAAGCATTACATCCAACATCTTGTTTAGAAGTTTGTCCGTTACATTATGTCGTCGTTCTGTCTCCTCATTGCTTTATATATGTGTCAGTAGAATGTAAGGCCTTTATCTCACACCTTTCGTCATTGTAATTGCAAAGTGATACCAACACAAATGAGTTATCGAAGATATTAAGATTATGTTTTTATCAATTATGTTTTATATTATTCTTGTACGTGATATCACATGTTGCATCTTTTATTAATAAAATCAATGAAAGTTAGAGTAAATAAAATTAAATATTTTTATTTTTATAATTATATAAATTTTAATATAAATTTTTTAAGTATGAGGACTCGAACGTAAAAGGTCTAATTATAACTCTTCAATCTTTTGTATGTTCTTGATTATGCATCGAAAATCATGTCAATAAAAAGAAATAAATATATGTAAATAATCTTGACCCTCCGTTTTGAGGGATTCACTGCTTCTGTTCGGGGCATTTCCGTTATAACACTCACCCCGTCCCCAATTCAAAATGTTTCGAACGACGCCGAATCCCCTGACCCTCTTCACCTTCACCTCCATGTCTTTATCGGAGATCAAGAATTAGGAAGGACGAAAAATCTAGCACTGGCGCTCAAGAAGATTGAGTGAAAAAAGAGCCATTTATATCTCCAAATCCCCCTCTCCTCCTTCCTTTTCTGCCCATTGAAGTGGCGGCTCACGTCGCTCCATCGCCTTCCCTTTGGCTGCACTCCGACCCACCCTCGGCCCTTAAAAATCCATAATCTTGATCCCATTTTTGTTAGGATCGGAGCGGCAGGAGGGGGGGGGTGAATTAGTGTAGTGGATTAAAACTCATAAGTTTGAAATCGATTTCGTAAATGTGTAGAGATTTCGATTCGACAAAGGATGACTTAGCTAAAATAGCTCGAGTAAAGATAGTCAAGAGTAGGGAGATGAAAACTGAATGATTTGCAGCTAAGTAGAGAAATGGTTCAGAAAATTAAACACTCACACATTCAAGGAACACCATGATGTATAGTGGTTCGGTCAAATGACCTACATCCACTTTCGAAGCCTTCTTCGATGAGGCTCCCAACTTCCACTAGCAAATCACTTTGAAGGGGAAGCACCAAATACCCCTCTTACAACTTTCTTACAAGTGGTTCATACTCTTACATATTTTTTTCAAAGAGAAAGAGGGAGGTGAATACTTAAGCTATTGAAAACAAGACTTTGCTAGAGCTTTTTCTCACTTTCTAACTTCTTAAAAAGGTGTAATCTCTACTGAGAATTGAGGGGTATTTATAGGCCTCAAGAGGATTCAAATTTGGCCTCCAAATTTGAATTACTTTTGGGTTTCCCGGTGTTGGCAGTGCCACCACCGGACCTCTCGGGTTCTGGGCGGTGCCACCACCCAGTTCGATGGTGCCACCACCTAGACTGTTCCAACTCACTGGTTGGGCTCCAAACTTGGTCCAAACCAGTCCAAACTCGGGCCCAATTGGCCCATAACTGGGTTATAGGATTAACCCTTAATCTTAACCCAAATTATATACAAACTACGAAATTAAGACATAGCCCTAAGCAAATTTTTAATCGGCAACATCGAGTTTTCTTCCGGCGAACTTTCGGCGGACTTCCGATACACCCTCGGATTTCTTCTAGCAGACTCTCGGTCTTGTGGCGAGTTCAATGAGTCTTTGGCA
The DNA here is from genome assembly GCF_036884655.1 of Musa acuminata AAA Group. Classification (NCBI taxonomy): domain Eukaryota; kingdom Viridiplantae; phylum Streptophyta; class Magnoliopsida; order Zingiberales; family Musaceae; genus Musa; species Musa acuminata. Next base: position 15,791,246 of record NC_088332.1, on the reverse strand, counting down.
AGTATCCGAACCTTCTCGGTGATCTCCGCGAACCTCCGATGATCTTTTTAGTGGACTTCCGAAAACTTCGGCATGTCCCTGATTCTTTCTCAGTTGGTTCCGACAGCACTTCCGATGATTCTTTGGACTTTCGACGGACTCTCGAACACCTATCGAACTTGACTCCAGTAAACTTGCTTTATGTCATCAAGCCATCGTAGTTAATCCTGCACACTTAACTCAATAATATGGATTAGATTAATTAACCCATCAATTGACTTCATCATCTAAATCCGAGATTCAATAATCTCCCCCTTTTTGATGATGGCAATCAATTGATGACGGAGTTAATCATAACTTCCCCTATCTATATGTCATGTTATGAGAAGATAAAAACACTTGAATTTAATCACTTCGAATTCAATCTCTTTGAATTCAAGCCTAAACTGATAAGTTCTATTCGTTGAACTTATCGTTATTCTTAATAAGCATGAACAAATACGAAACTTCGTATTTCTTATAATTTCAAGGCATGAAAATTATTTTCAAGCCGAATGATAAAAGATAATTATCATTTCGATAAGAAATAATAATAATTTGAAATTTCAACATGGATCTCATGATATAAATGCAAGGCATGATTTCATATGATCATAAGATGATTGCTTATCATATATATAAAAAAAATGATAAACATGATACGACAATCAATATAAAAACTTTCATATGCGATATGCTCAAAAAGTTTTATGATACCTTTAAGGAATATAACACATATAAGACATTTTTCATTGCATTATATAGCATATAAGCTATTGCAATACGATACATATAAGTCATGCTAATTTCATATTTGCACAAGTCATCAATCTTTTGCACATTCTTCTTCCCCTTTGTCATCAACAAAAAGGAGATGAGTTTTCAAGCATAAAACTCATGATGATCGAAGCCATTCATAAAATCATTTCATAAGAAAAAAATCTTGAAAAGGAGATGTCAAAATTGACAAAGCTTCAACTTGGCATTAAGATCGATCATTCAAGGAAGACATCAAATCATCCAAAATAACCTTAAGGTGCCATCAAAATATTGACAAAATTTTAGAAAGAAACATCCAACATCATATACTAGGATAATATCAAACGCATGTCAAGGTAGCATAGAGGGTTACAATAATAAGAAAGGTTTAACATGTTTGCAAACCATCTAAATTTGTAAACCATCTAATGGGTTCTAGGTTTCCAAGTTCATCTAGATCAACATGTTTACCCTTATGTATTATTCTTGTTTCGAAATTTGAATATCTAAGGGTTATTTCATTAGATCTAAAGAGGATTTGGTCATAGGAATCTCCTTCCACCCTTTTCCCTTTGGTTCTTGATGATCTCTTAGGAGCCACATCTAATCATGATGATAGATTAAGAGAGAACTTTAAAGAATAGACCAAATAATGAGAGGAAGAAAAAAATTTTAGATCTTACCTTATATAAGTTTCCTTGGGACGTAGAGAGCTTGATCCAAGAAGAACCCCTCTCTTAGGCTTATAGAGGCTTAGAATGAGGTTAAGAGAGGTTTAGAGGGCTTTGTGAGAGTGTTAGGGAGGGTGCTCTCAGGTTGGGGGTGGTTCCATTGCCGACCCTAACCCCACCCCCCCGCCCCCCCCCCTCTTTATAAGGGGGTTCTCGGGCGGTGCCACCGCCAACCGAGCGGTGCCACTGCCTGGGGACCGAGTGCCCAAGCGGTGCTACCGTCGGTTCTAGCGATGCCACAGCTAGCATGTTAAAAAAATGATTTTTTTTATTTTTGTTTTCAGAAGTTTTAATATGTTTGATTTAATATGTTTTAATATGTTGGATCACTCTTTAAGATGTCATTCAAAATCGAAAAGAAAGAAGTCAAATCCACAAAAATCGAAAAGAGGATGAAATTTTTTTTTGAAAAATATATACAATCAAGCTCATTCACAAGGACAATTCAACATGCCTAATTCCCTTCTAATAAAATCAAATTGATATTCATTTAAGGTTTTTATGAAAATATCCGCTAATTGATGCTTTGTATCAATAAATTCTAGAATGACATTATTATTATTGACATGATCTCATATAAAGTGATGCCTAATGTCAATATGCTTAGTTCTAGAGTGTTGAATTAGATTTTTGGTTAGACAAATAGCATTTGTATTATCACATTTTATGAGAATATTTTTTAAGTAAATTCCATAGTTTTTCAACGTATTTTTCATCCAAACAACTTGTGCACAGCATGCACTTGCGGTTATGTATTCGGCTTCCATCGTAGATAGTGCAATCGAATTTTGTTTCTTAGAAGTCCAAGAAACAAGTACATGTCCTAAAAATTGACATGTTTCAGATGTGTTTTTTCTATCTATCCTACATCGACCAAAATCGATATCTGCATAAGCTATTAAATCAAAATTATCAAATTTTGGATACCATAATCCTAAATTAGGAGTTCCTTTAAGATATTTAAGGATTCTTTTAATACTTTTAAGATGAGACAATTTAGGATTAGCTTGAAACCTAGCACAAAATCCTATACTAAACATGGTATCCGGTCTAGTTGTGGTGAGGTAAAGTAAACTACGAATCATTCCCCTATATGTTTTTGGATGAAAGCTTTCACCACTTTCATCCATATCTAACTTAGTGGAAGTACTCATAGGAGTGTTTATAACTTTTGAACCATCAATGTTAAATCATTTTAACAATTCTAAAGTATATTTAGATTGATTAAGAAATATATCATTACTAAGTTGTTTAATTTGTAATCCTAAAAAGAAGGTTAATTCTCCCATTAGGCTCATTTCAAATTTATGACTCATATACTTGGCAAATGATTCACATAGTGATTCATCCGAAGAACCAAAAATAATATTGTCAACATGAATTTGAACAATAAAAAAATTATTTTCAAAATGTTTGATAAACAATTGAGTATCAACCTTGCCTTTTGTAAAATTATTTAAAATAAGAAAGGAACTAAGCCTTTCATACCAAGCTCTGAGAGCTTGTTTTAAGCCATCGAGAGTCTTAGTCAATTTAAATACATGATTAGAAAGAAGAGTTTTCAAATCCGGGAGGTTGTTCAACATACACTTCTTCGGAAATAAAACCATTCAAGAAAGCACTTTTGACATCTATTTGAAATAGTTTAAAATCATTACTATTAGCATAGGTAAGGAGCATCCTAATGGCTTCTAATCTTGCCATAGGAGCGATGATCTCTTCGTAGTCAATACATTCTTCTTGGTTGAAACCTTTGGCCACTAGTCTAGTATTGTTTCTAACCATGATACTACACTCATCTTGCTTATTTCTAAAGATCCATTTAGTACCAATGACTAAATGGTCACTAGGTCTAGGAACTCTAGGAACAGGCTTCCATATCTCATTCCTATCAAATTAGTTCAATTCCTCTTGCATTGTAATAACCCATGAATTATCTTTTAAGGCTTTGTCAATGCATTTAGGTTCAATTTAAGAAAGGAAGGCGGCGTTAGCACAAAAAATCTTGAAGGAAGAACGAGTTTGAACCTATTTTGATGTATTTCCTATAATTAGCTCTTTTGGATGAGCATCTACATACTTCCATTCCTTGGGTAAGGAAATTTTGGAAGAAGATGCATCCAAGTTGCTATTTTGATGAGGGGGGTCATTTAAATTCAAATTATCAAAACCAAGATCATCATCAAAATCATTTTTCTTTAACTCAAAAATTTCATTAAAAACTACATGAATAGACTCTTTTATAACTAAGGTTCTTTTGTTAAAAACGTGAAAAGCCTTAGAAACGGAAGAGTAACTAAGAAAGATGCCTTCATTCGATTTAACATTAAATTTTCCTAAGGCATCCTTTTCCTTCAAAATAAAGCATTTACAATCGAAAACTTTAAAATAAGAAACATTTGATTTTTTGTTATTCCATAATTCATAGGGAGTTTTTGATAGAGATGTTCTTATTAGAACCCTATTCATGACATAGCAAGTCGTATTAACAGTTTCGGTCCAAAAATACTTAGGTAGACTGTGTTTATTTAACATGGTTCTTATCATTTCTTATAAATTTCTATTTTTTTTCTTTCAACTATCTCATTTTGTTGAGGATTTCTTGGAGTGGAGAAGTTGTGGTTTTGAAACTTTGAAAGTCACGGTTTTGAAATTCGCCACCGTGATCACTCTGAATTGATGAAATCATGAAGCATTTTTCGTTTTGAGTAAGTTTACAAAATTTAGAGAAACATTTGAAACAATCACTTTTGTGAGCCAAGAAATAGGCCTAAGTGTATCTACTATAGTCATCTACAATTACGAAGGCATATTTGCTTCCTCTTAGACTCGTTGTATCAATTAGTCCATATAAGTCCAAATTGATCAATTGAAATGGTTTAGTGGTGCTAATTTAATTTTTTGGTTTGAAACTAATTTTTATTTGTTTTCCTAGTTGACAAGCATCACACACTTTGTCCTTAACAAACTTCATATTGGGAATCCCTCGTACTAACTCTCTAGATGAAATCTTAGATATTAGTTTTATACTTGCATGACCTAATCTCCTATGCCAAAGCCAAGCATTATCATTTAAAGTGGAAAAGCATATTTCATTACTAAGTTCATCAAGGTTGATGGTGTAGATATTATTTTGTTTCAAAGCAATCATTGATATATTATTGTTTGGTTTTTCAATAATACACATATTAGATTCAAATCTAACGATGTAACCTTTATCGCATAATTGACTAATGCTTAAGAGATTATGTTTTAATCCATCAACTAGCAACACATCATCAATTGTAAAACTTGATTTGTTACCTATGGTTCCCTTGCCAATAATTTTACCTTTGTTGTTGTTTCCGAATGTGACATACCCTTGCTAGTGAGAATAGAGAAATGAGATAGATCTCCGGTCATGTGCCTTGAGCATCCACTATCAAGATACCATCTCTTGTCCTAGCTTGTGAGTTTGTCTACAAAAGAGGATAGTTTTTAAGTACCCATTTGATTTTGGGTGCCTCAAAAATTGATCTACTAATTTTGTCATTCATCATTGAATTATTTATAATTCCCTTTGGAACCATATCGACTTATGTGGACTAATTTTCTTAAATGGACATTTGTAAATAATATGTCCAGATTTACAACAAAAGTTGCATTTCAAATGAGGTGAAACATGTAATGTGGGTCCTTTAATGAAGGTGGTAGAATTTTGGTGAGATCCTCTCACAAAACCAATTCCACTTCTATTTGCGACGTGACCCTTGTTTGCAAGGATCCTATCCAAGCCTTTGCTACTGACCTTAAACTTGTTTAAGGTCTCCTTAAGTAGCAAATTCTCATTTCTTATTGCTTCTAAGTATTTACACTTAGAGCATGGAAGAGTTTGAAGACTATCAAGCTTATTTTGTAGTAAGGCATGCTCTTTCTTTAATAGATTAAACTTCTTACTAATAGTTCTACACTCATCAAATAATTCATGAAAAATGATAGAAAGTTCATCGAAAGATAAATCTTCATTAATTAAATCACATACCTCTCCTCCTAAAGCCATTAGCGTGAAGTTTGCCTCCTCTTTGTTGCTAGCTTCTTCATTCTCTGAATCACTTGAGTCGTCCCAAGTCGCTTTTAAAACTTTCTTCTTCTTCGGTTGCTTCTTCTTGGCTTGGGGGCATTCATTTTTGAAGTGCCCCGGCTTCTTGCATTTGTAGCATATTACTTGGTCCTTTTTATGTTCAAGTTTGTTTTTGGTGTCATTTTTAAATTTGTTCTTTTTTATAAATTTTTTAAATTTTCGAGTTAAAAGTGTAATGTCATCGTCATTGTCCTTATCACATGATGTTCCTTTCAAGTGGTCTTCTTGTGTTCTAAGTGTCATATCCTTTCTGTTCTTTGGAAGAGGGTTCTCGAGCTCTTCATGAGCATGACACGTCATTTCGTAGGTCATTAGAGACCCAATAAATTCTTCGAGAGGAAATGTTTTAAGGTCCTTGGCCTCTTGAATGACCGTAACTTTTGGATTCCAACTCTTTGAAGGGATCTTAAAATTTTAGTTACTAGTTCAAAGTTAGAAAAACCTTTACCAAGAGCTTTGAGTCCATTGATGACATCCGTGAAACGGGTGTACATGTCTCCGATGGACTCACTTGGTTTCATCCGGAAAAGTTCGTAAGAATGCACAAGAATATTGATTTTGGACTCTTTCACTCGGCTAGTGCCTTCATAAGTGACCTCAAGAGTTCTCCAAATATCAAAAGTCGAATCACAAATTGAAACGCGATTAAATTCATTTTTATCAAGTGCACAAAACAAGGCATTCATAGCCTTTACGTTTAAAGCAAAAACCTTCTTCTCTGATTCATCCCATTCGCTCATCGGAAGAGAAGATTTTTTAAATCCATTTTCGATAATATTCCAAAGCTCAAATCCATAGAAATAAGGAAGATCCTCATACGAGTCTTCCAATATGTGTAATCCGACCTATTAAACATAGGCGGACGTGTAATAGAGTGACCCTCTTGCATGCCGGAGTAAGCCATCTCTCTTGTGTATTAAACCAAATATAAGAGTGAGCCTTGCTCTGATACCAACTGTTAGGATCAGAGCGGCACTAAGAGGGGGGGTGGGGGTGAATTAGTGCAACGGATTAAAACTCGTAAGTTTGAAATCGATTTCGTAAATGTGTAGAGATTTTGATTCGACGAAGGATGACTTAGCTAAAATAGCTCGGGTAAAGATAGTCAAGAGTAGGGAGATGAAAATCGAACGATTTGTAGCTAAGTAGAGAAATGGTTTAAAAAATTAAACACTCACACATTTAAGGAACACCACGATGTATAGTGGTTCGGTCAAATGGCCTACATCTACTTTCGAAGCCTTTTTCGATGAGGTTTCCAACTTCCACTAGCAAATCACTTTGAATGAGAAGGACCAAATACCCCTCTTACAACCTTCTTACAAGTGGTTCACACTCTTATAGAATTTTTTCAAAGAGAAAGAGAAAGGTGAACACTTAACCTATTCAAAACAAGACTTTGCTAGAGTTTTTTCTCACTTTCTAACTTCTCAAAAAGGTGTAATCTCTGTTAAGAATTGAGGGGTATTTATAGGTCATAAGAGGATTCAAATTTGAGCTCCAAATTTGAATTACTTTTGGGTTTCTCGGTACTGGTGGTGCCACCGCCTGCCAATGTCTGACACTGACAGTGTATTCGCGGTGCCACTACCGAATCTCTCGGGTTCTGGGCGATGCCATCGCCTGGACTGTTCCAGCTCACTGGTTGGGCTCCAAACTTGGCTCAAACCAATCCAAACTCGGACCCAATTGACCCATAACCGGGTTATAGGATTAACCTTTAATCTTAACCCAAATAATATGTAAATTATAAAATTAAGACATAGCCCTAAGCAAATTTTTAACCGGCAACGTCAAGTTTTCCGACGAATTTCCAATGGACTTCCGATACACCCTCGGATTTCTTTTGATGGACTTCCGATACACCCTCGGATTTCTTCCGGCGGACTCCCAAGTGGTCCGGTCTTGTGACGAGTTCAACGCACTTAACTCAATAATATAGATTATATCAATTAACCCATCAATTGATTTCATCATTAAAAAAAAAAAAATCGAGATTTAATAATTTTACCCCCTTATCCAACCTTCCGACGACATTTCCTTCCATGACCTCTCGGATCGTCCAGGGCAAGCCTCCAGGCCCGCCTCGTAGCCCTTCCAATGTGAGCCGCTGATCTCTTGTCCCGCTATCGGTTGTTTTCTAGTGTTTTAGTTCGATCTGTTGTTGGGTTCTTGCAGAAGAAGGAGAATTTGGACGAGGCGCCCCTCGACAAGCGGCATAGGTTCGGGGTGATGGGGAAGATGGTGGGTCCCGCGACCGACCCACGAACGACGCGGTCAGTGCTGTCCTCCGTCAACGGCGGCCCCAATTCCGGCGACCAGGCGGCTGCTGGCTCGGATGGTGGGAGCGCCTCTAGGATTGAGTTCAGTTCTAGGGAGGACGTGGAGAGGCTTCTGGCTGAGAAGATGAAAGTCAAGACTAAGAATGACTTTAAGGTGAAATCTTTGTGGTACTTTTTCCCCTCAGATGTAATTTCAGTTATTCTCTTACTGATTTTTGATTTTTTGTGATTCCTTTTTTTTTTTTGCTTTCAATTGTATAGGGGAAGAGTGAACAGATGATAGAATACATTAAGAAGTTTCGGATTTGCATTAGATGGTATATGGAACTGGAAGATGGCTACTTGGCAGAGCAGGGGAAGCTTCGAAATATGTTGGAATCTGAAGAGAAAAGGCACAGAGAAATTGGTAAATACCCATGGTGGAAAAAAAATAACATATTCTTTTGATTCAGATTTGTGATTCCCATGTGTGTTTTCCATGCTTATGACTTGATTGATGTCTTGGTAGAGTTTTATCTTCTAGAGTCCCGGATGAGGGCTGAAATTGATGAACTAGATGCAACAATAAGGGAGCTTCAAGACCAGAATTCTTCCTTGCAGGAGAATTTAGTGAATGAAGAAACTGAGAAATTGGTGGGAGCAATGAAGATTTTAAAGTAAATTAGCGAAATGAGTTTGACAGTGCCTGATTGGAACTTACAAAGTTCTGCAGGTTGCTATTAAATCTTACGAAAATGAAAGACAAACCAGGGTTGCAGTTGAGAATTCTCAAGATGCTCTGTCCTTGGACCTTCAAAGAGTTAACCAAGAGAATAAACGTTTGAGCGACCAGGTACTTTATTCCATGGGTTTAAATAATGCAGTTCCTTGATTATCCAATATGAACTCTTCTTTTGTATAATTTTCCAGTTGAAATTGCTACAAGAAACTAATAGGAGATTACAGGAGTACAATACCAGTTTGCAACAATACAACAGTAATCTTCAGAATGAGGCCAACAAAAATGGTGAAACAATCTTGAGGTTGCAGAAGGAGAAAAGTGCCATAATGGAAAGCCTAACTAGTGCAAGGGATCATGCAAACTAACTCAAAAATCAATTGGACTCTTCTAAGGTTTGTTTTGTAAATGTACTTTTTCTTTTGATACAGGAGTTTTAGCTTCATGTCTTTGATTTGTTCCCCTTTACTTCTCATTTATTAATTTAATCTGAGTCTTTTTTAGTTCATTCTAGAGATCAAGAACTTGTTTTACTGCTGAGTGCCATATCTTAATATTGTGTTCAGTACCCATAATTTACAAAGGCCAATATTCCTTAAGTTGCTAGGTCTTTTTTATTTTATTTTATTTTATTTTATTTTCTGAGTCTTCGCAACTGTTTTTGTGATTCTTTTATATTCTGCATGATATATCATAATGATACATCTATACATTTCTCCCATTGTTATGCCATGGACAGAGGTAGGAACTTATCTTGCTTTAATCTCATGAGTAACATTATATTATGTTCATTTTCAGCCACTGGATACATATAATGTCTGTTTCTCGAAGCAGTTGGCACATTCTTTTGTAAAATGTTCTCAACAGATCCTAGGCTGTGATGCCACTTGTAGTCATCTTGCTGAATTAGTTTTAGAGTTAGCCTGGCCTTACCTTGTTTGATCACACACATCATGACAGTGGTTTGAGGTGTGATTGCCAGAACCTTCCAAAATAGAGAAGAATCACAAGGTATATACTCCGTGCGCAGAATCCTGAAGTGGAAATTTTAGGAAGCTTATAACTTTAGTAGAGTGTCATTTAGGAGAGAGATGGCAGAGTCTGTAATTGTTTTACTTGTGGAAGATGGTCCTTTTTCATACTGTGGCCCTTGTAAATTGCCTAGTCATTATAAGGAGTGGGGCTCACAATTATATGAAGCGTTGGCATGGTCCATGCCAGTCTAGTTGTATCTATGGTTATGGGCTAGGGTGTTGGAAGAGTAGAGTGGCAACTGGTGGTTGTTATTGATGATTTATTAAGAGATATGTTGTTTGCCATGTTGTGCATTCTCATTGGTCATTTGGAGGGTTCCACGGCTATGTTCCAATTATAGAGAATAATGAATTTGCAAATAATAATATCTTGTTTGATTTAATAAGGTACACACTTGACATGTATCATTGTCCTTCATGTTTCATTACAAGTATCGTTGTTAGGATATCCTTTTCACATTACTTAATTTTTTGGTGGTTTCATGTTTTGTGATCGTTTGTATTATTGTTGTTCTCTAGTTAGTTGTTATACAGTTATCAGTTCAGTTCTAATGATATGGTTTCTATCTCAGTCTTCTCAGCAAGAGGCCATGAAACAGAAAGAAGAATTGAAAAAGGAAGTCAGTTGTCTTAGAAGTGAATTACAACAAATACGAGATGGCCATGATAATTTATCAGTGCAAGTGCAGAGGTTGACCTCAGAGTTTGATAACTATACAGAACTAACTACAAAATCAATAAAAAATTTGGATAAAATAACCATAAAGACTATTGCACTTGAGGTTTGTTTCATATAAAGTAACATCCACATGCATTATGCTGCTCATACATTAGTGTGATATTACTATGATTTATGGCTTTCAGGAGACATGTGCTTCCCAAAGAGAAAAAATACAACTTTTGCAGCATCAGCTTGCTGCTTCCAATGAGAAGCTGAAGGTATTAAAGTTCTACAAATAATATTGTCATAGCGTGGCTGTATATTATTATCTTCCATAGCCTTAATGTGAAGTAAATAGGTAAATTATGATGGCTTTAGAATGATGAGTAATACATAAAAATCATGCATAGATCTTTTTTCCAAGTTTTTGACATCTCTGTTGCTTTCGTAGAGAGCTGATTTAATAACCATCAAGATAATGACAGAGTATGAAAAGCAGAAAAACACTATTATTGATTTGCAAGATCGTCTTGCAGAGGCAGAGCTTCAAATAATTGAAGCAGAGAAATTATGTAAAAAACTGCATAATACCATATTGGTAACTATGCGACTCTGTTTGATAAATATATCATTAAATTCTTGTAGTGCTAAGCCTCCTTTGTACAGGAACTTACAGGAAATATTCGAGTATTTTATAGAGTTCGCCCGCTTTTACTTGATACTGATTCGGGTGGAACAGATGAAGATGTTGTTTCATATCCGACATTCCTTGAATATCTTGGGCGTGGCATTGACTTGACACATAATGGTATGACGAGCTCTTTTATTTTCTTTGCATTGGATACTGGATTCCCATTGTTGTTCAATATTATATTTATCATGGATTATACAATTATATTTATTGATCAATATAATCATGAACCGCCCAGAAATATTCCTTCACTTTTGATAAAGTATTCAATGAAGCTTCACAAGAAGATGTATTTGTAGAAATCTCACAGTTGGTTCAGAGTGCACTCGGTGGATATAAGGTGCTTTAGTTGATATATTAATTCTGTTTGTCCATTAGTATCTTTACTCATGTCAATTACTATTAATATAGTTTCATTGGTAAAAATCAAATGTTGTCTTACTGCATTGCTTGTGTTTACTGATTCTTGACCCTTTTTCCAATATGTTTTTTCTGTCGTATAGTCATATTGGTTCTAGAATTATACTTTTAAATACAATGATTTTGTGAAAATATAGTTTCTTTTTATTTTGTGAAAATACAGTTTCTTTTCTTTTATTAAAAGACCGATCATGTGGTTAAAGTTGTTTCACAATGTGTATATAGCAGATTCTGAAAGTTGTCAACTATTGTAGGTGTGCATATTTGCATATGGACAAACTGGTTCTGGTAAAACTTATACTATGATGGGCAATACTGACCATGCTGAACAGAAAGGCCGTATACCTCGGTCATTAGAGCAAATATTCCAAACTAGTCAATCATTACAATGCCAAGGCTGGAAATATAAAATGCAGGTAAGCTTAATTCTTGCATTGTTTTGACAGCCCTATTGCTTGGTCTTCATTTTCACCAATTTGCTTGGCTTATTCTTTTTGTTGGTTTTATTTCTTTCGTAGGTGTCCATGCTGGAAATATATAATGAAACAATTTATGATTGGTTATCACCTGGTCACCCTAGCAGTTTGGAAGCAAGTGGTGGTCTTAGCAAGCAATATGGAATCAAGCATGACACTTATGGTAATACGATTGTATCTGATTTTACCATCATAGATGTTTGCAGCATTAAAGCAGTTTCATTCCTCCTCCAGCAAGCTTCACAGAGTAGGTAAAACATGCTGTAGTTCTTGTCTAATGACTAATTTTTGAAGACCTGTTAGATGAAATCCATTTCATCATGTGCAAAACCATTCATATTCAGAACATGTTTGAACATGTTATACTTGTGTATGCTAGTTGTATATATTCAAGTTCTCTTTTGTAGTGCACAAGCATGTATTTGATTCTCGATGAAGTTACTGGATGATGAAACCAAGTTGGATTAGTCTCTATATATTCACTCAATTAAAATGGTTGGTGAATATTATCATATAGTTACTATCCCAATCATTATGCAAGTGAAACCGAGTGCAAGTAGCTTGTCATCTTATATTTACTTGTCGTGGCAACTCTTGCAACAGTTCTTTGTGGATCTCCAATCAGGACAGTAAAGCTGTGCTAGTTCTCATTGGAAAATGTAGATGCTAAAAAACAAAGAACTCAAAGATTGAATATTTGGAATTAAAAAATTCAACTCTTTAACATCTATATATGTTTTCTTCTTAATGTTGAATGTTTTGATATTTAAATGTATTGAGTCAAACATATTTCACAAAACATGCAAAATCTTTTATTTTTATGCTTCTCGAGTGGTTTAAAAACTTCAATTTTGATGTTATCAACAAAGTTTGCTGTGACAGACACTTGGAAGATGTATCTGAGTTTGATTTTCACTTCCATATCTACACAAACTGTTCATTAGGATATCTTCTCTCCTTTTTTTTTATTTTTCATGTGCGTATGTATTGTTTGTTAATGTGTTTTGTTGGGGCTGCTGGTGTTTGATGTCATACTTTATTGAGTGAATAATAAGTTTTGCCTGATAATTTTTAATTTTGTGACCAGGTCTTTGGGTATTGTATCGATTGGAGATCGAATCGATATCGTTTGGTTCGACATTGGATATATTGGTACGTATAAAGTTTTGAAAAATCTTTAAAAAATTTCAGAAATAAAAATAAGTCATCTTAGTATGAAACTCGTACTAATTTGTATCGTCCCGTGGTACATTCCCTATGTTGGATTTATCCAACAATACAAGCCTTGTTAGTGTAGTTAGTGTATCGATCGAATCAGTAAATACGGCTCGTAGTGTACCAAATAGTATTGCAAACATTACTTGCATGGATTTATTCAATCAAATCGGTCCAAGAACAAATCTATCCTTATAGTGTTAATGCTATAAACTCTATCCTGACAAAGAGCAAGAATATTGGATCTGTCAATCAATTTGTGAATCTAAGAGAAGGATCCACATCTGGCACTATTCCACAAGAAAGAAGAAGAAATATTTAGAAATTTGTGTGAAATTGTACACGTGTCATTTTCAGTCAATTAAAAAAATTAATTATGATGGATTGGAGTGGTTTGAAAGAGAGTGTTGAAAGAGACCAATTTCAAATGGATCTTCTTATGACCTCTATATCCTTTGAAGTGTCCGAAAAGATAGGATATAATAAAAATTACTAGAAATGTGCGGGAAGCAAACTTGTTTTCTAAGTCATGCTTCTGACATCTCACCATAGTCTCACGTCGTATCATTCATTCTCTAAGTTTTTTTTAATCAACGATTTAGACTCATTATCAAGTTTATGACTTAGATCTTCGATCAAATCATGAAAAATAATATGGCCTAATATTCAACATGGAAAAAACCAAATAGAAAACCAATATCATAGTATTGAAAGGTACATCGCCACAGATTATCACACCCTTCGATTCAATTAGCTTGTAATGTAAGATTAGAATGAGTCTACTGTTATCGACTATGACAGCGAATGTCATCGGCTCTCACAGGGCCACAAGCATCAGCATGACGATTCCCGAACCGAGTCCGAGAGTAGCCTTCTTCGCCTGCAGGCAAGCGCCGCTCGGTGTCGGCGGTGACATTGTGGGCGCAGACGGCGGAGGGACGGAGCCTGGGGTCGAAGATGACGGCGGAAGCGCAGAAGGCGAGCGCGGGGAGGGAGCAACGGGGGAGCGGGGGGTGGAGGAGGGAGAAGGAGGAGGAGTTGAGGTCGGGGAGGCGACGTCGATCTGGAGCTTCATGCCACCAGCGCAGTGTCCGGGAATTCCGCAGACGAAGTACCTGGAGCCGGTGCTGTTGAGCGTGACGACGGTGTTGCCGCCGGTGCTCGTCGATATGGGGTTGCTCGTCGTGCACGAGCTGTAGGCGGCGCTCGACACCTCCAACACGTCATGGCTCGACGCATACTTGAATGCTGCATTCAAAAGGAGTATAGCTTTTAAGATATTTATGTTGCAATAAAAATGTGAATTTAATTATATACAATATTGAATATGATTTTCATTAAATATTGAGTTGTAGACAATTATATTTTTAATAAAAGATAAATTTTAGATTAAACGATTTTTTACGCTTAACTATCAAAGTGTTTACTAACTAAGCAAGCTGACACCCACCCCTACTCCTCTACTGATAAGCTAACCAGTGTACACAATCATTAGTTTTTCTATAAACATGATTAATTATATAATCCTAAAATATACTAATGTAAATAATTATAAATTTATAGTTTTTAGCTCTATTTATTAAATAATATGGATTAGAGGAGTTATCAATAAACATTTCTTGCATTCATTGCTTCATTTATTACGTTCAAGGAGACCATCATCATCTAATCTTACATGTTCATCACATGAAGAATCAATTGTTACGGAAAGAACAACTGAAGAGGATAATATGAGAGTTGGTTGCCATTGCATGCCAAGATCAAGAACTAAACTACTTGTGAGCATTCATAAGCTATCAACTCCCTCGCATCCTTCTTCTTAATTACCTCAGCGAGAATTTGTATAACATCATATACTTCGACATCATAAGCAATGTAGAGGGGAGGAAACGAGGAAGGAGAGGACTCACTCAGTGTGTCACCCACGCGGAATGCCTTGCCGGAGACCCACTGCGTGTAGTTAGTGGCGAGATCCCAAGAGCCGGCAGGGCCGCCGACGTCGTAGTTGGCGCCCATGGCAATCGCAGAGATGGCTGCCACCGTCGCAATCGCCATTACAGCTCTCATCATTGCAGCCATCGTCACAGAAACAGAAGGGGCTGCAGAGGAGGAGGAGGAGGAGATGCTTGCTGAGCTAGAAGACGAAGAAGAAGAAGAAGAATGTGCTTATTGCGTGCTAATGATGGGAAGCTTGCAGTGGTTATATAGAGTTGGTGAGGGAAGAAGGATTCATGGAAGAGGAGAGAGTGATCGTTAAGTCTTCACCAAAAATAGTCAACGATTTGGCGCTGCCAAACAAAACGCGGGTGACAGACTGTCGTTTGTCGGAAGTTGACTCAGTCATGTGTAGTCTCGGAGGTACTTGGAAACTTTCAATGTGTGTATATGATGTATACATTGACTGCTATCTTATATTGAGGCTTGAAAGCTTGTTGAGATAATAATATGGGTGAGATGAATTAAATGTCACACGTTTTCCAAAACCAAGTCAAAAGTTGTTGCGAGGGCAAGATTGTTAGAAATCTTTGTTGGGGAGAAACAAGTAAGCTAAAATTAAAAGGACTCTATTACACAACAATAATAAGGTTAAAACATCCTACCAATATAGATTTTTTATTATTGATAAAGTAATCTTTTTATCTTGATTGTCTTGTTAGCTTTGAATAATAAAATAAATATCATAAACTTAATTTGACTATAATGAATTGTCGATTGAGATAAAAAATACTGATAGAATGAGACTTTAAAACGATCCTTTAAAATTAGATTCCTCTTCCATGTGATTGTGTCAAAATAAAATAATTATTAAAAATTAAAAACATGTTAAAAAATAATCTTACATTACTAAGATATATTGTATTTTTAAATAGCTATAATGACATTGATAATGTTGACTCAAATCTCCAATAAACAAGATAGGACTAAAAGAGCTCATGTAATCTTAAAAGTTTCATTATCGATCGTTTAGAAGCATAAACTAAAAGAGGCTGATGTAATCTTAAAAGCGATACCACACTATTCTCCGCTACAAAATGTAACAAAAAGACAGGCACATACAAATTGGCTTGTGAATAGTTTTTTTTTTAATTAAATATTATCTTCTTAGTTAACTATGATTAGTATCATGGTCCCTAGACGTTAAAAAATAGCATTGGAATTCCTACACTTATGAAAGTGAATTATTTAACTCTAATTCTTCTCACATCATTAACTTTATCCAAAAAAAATTTACATTTTATCAATTGCAAACATGGCACCAATACAAAGATAAAAAATAATTTTATTATTTTTAAAATTATTAATTTTATATAAACTTATCACTCGTGGAGGTTTTCATAGAAACCACTTTCCTCCCATTCAGTTCCCTCTTCTCTGGTGGTGCTACCACTAACAATGACATCGGTGGCGCACGAGACTGGAGGTATTCTATAGAAGATCTAAGCGTCGCCTCTAACCGTGACTTATTTCCTCCTCCCTTCCTCTTTCCAACTTGCTCACCTGTTGCCCCTCCGTTGATCCTTTTTTCTCGTCACACTTGCTCACTCGTCGCTTTATTTGTATAAGCAAAACCTTAGTTACGTGGCGATTATCTTTTTTATCATTCCACCAGTGGCCAGCATTGAGGACCAGCATGTCGGTGTCGACCTAGTGCTTGCACTACCAATGCAGGGCATTAAGATGGATGGAGGCGCAGATGTGATTAGGGGAGGGTGACCAACGATTGTGAGGAAGGACATGGTCAGAGGAAGGTTTTGTCACTTGCAAAGTGCGCTCGCACAACGGATGTTGTGCGATCGTTGGCACGTGATGTCCTCCCTGACAAAGAAGGCAAAAAGGCGAATGGGAATCTGGAAAACCAATGGTGGCGACTCTCTTGCTACGACGCCGTACTCCTTTGAGTCATTGAGCAACGACATTGCCACCATTGCCACCAAGGACGAGGATGTCTGCTCCTCCAAAAACGCTACCTCCATCTTCTATTTCGATGTCCTCGGTCATCCGACCTAGCCAGTAGTTGATGAGGATGAGGTTGAGGAGGAGGGATGCCTCTTGTTGGAGTTGGGTATCACCACACGACAACTGTTGCCTCTAGCCATGGAGGTTGTTGCGATGCAGCCTCACATAGTTGTGGACTCGTCCGCCTCCTTGCCTTTGAGCTTTACTACCGTTGGCTTCTAGAAACGAATGACGAGTGGTTTGGTGGAGCTGGAGGCCAACCTACAACTGCAGCAACGATATTAATTGCAAGTGAAGAAGAGCAGAAGAGGACTGAGGTCTCGTAGTTCACGATATCGTGGAGTCACCTTCTACTAGAGAATCGATCTTGCGTGTCACCAATGCCATCGAAGGGGGAGGAAAGTGGTTTCTATGAAAGCTTCACGCTGCGAGTGAGAAATTAATAATTTAAAAGATAGTAAAATTATTTTATTATCCTATTCATTCATGTCCTTTTTATATGTAACAACACATGCGATTTTCTCAATCAACGTAGTTAATAATATGAGAAGAATTGAGGTTAAATATTTTACTTTCGTAAGTGTAAATATTCTAATATTATTTTTTAAAACATAGAAAATGATATCCTAATTATAGTTAACTATAATGGATAATCTATAATTATCCCTGGTTTTTTTTTCTGTTCAAATTAGAATTGAGAAAAATCAGACCTATAGGCATGTATTAAAACCTCAGAGTGTCCAAAGTCCACATCAAGTCACCTTGTGATTTCCTAGTGTTCATGCTATAAACTCGATCAATTTGTGTCCATGGCAAGAATATTGGATCTGTCACTAGTGATCTAATCAATTTGTGAATCTAAGATAAGGATCCACATCTGGTATTTTGTGTTTTAGATTCGATTTTGGGTTACAGGGCTCTATATTCCACAAGAAAGAAGAAATAGTTGAAAATTTAGGTGTGAAGTTGTTCATGTGTCATTTTCAGTCAACAAAACACTACCAAAGGTGATAAATATATTAATTCTGATGGATTAGAGTGGTTTGAAAGAGAGTGTTGAAAGAGACCAATCTCAAATCGATCTTATTATGATTGATAAATTTTCAGTACACTAATAGTATATAAATAGATAATAAAATTTTTTATATCTTAGACTTTTATATATAAAGTTGATTCATTTAAGTTTTTTCAAAACTTATGTTGAAGAAAGTATTTATCAATTCTGACATGGTACTGATTTCAAACTATATAATGCTTTATCTTCTAGCCCTTTAATTTTAAATTCTTCAAACTGCTTTACACTAATAGTATATAATGCTTTACATATACCTTATATATATAAATTCTTCAAACTGCTTTACATATAAACTTATCATTTTTTTTATGCTTCTAATGCCAATGCTCTTCTACTTTTATCAATTCTAGTAGTTGAGAAAAATGTTTCTAAAAAATCAATACCTAAAATTTGAGCATACTCTTTGGTAACTAAGCAAGCTTTATGTTTTTTAAGCAAACGATCAGTATTGTCCACCCACTTGAGTTTAATTGCTTCTTTTCCTAGGGCCAAATTTATCAACTTTCAAGTCATTTTTTTCCAATAGTTTGTAGCTCATCATTTTCTTGTACCTATTCTTCTTTCTAAGTTGCAAACTCAAAACAAGTAGGTTCCAAAGTAAAACATGCAAAATCACTAGAGTGATAGATTTATAGAAGGCTATGAAAAGTTCTTATATATATTTAAGAATCGCTAGAATCATTTGAATTAGAATCATTTAAAATATGAGAAGATTCGAGTGTTGTATTAACAATAGGCAATGTATCATGTGCCTTATAGATTTCTTCTCCTATAACTATTGAAATTTTAATTGCTTTAAAGTTTTGAACTTCTTCATTAAAAATAATATCAAGACTTATAATCAATTTCTTAGTTGTAGGATTATAAAATCTATAACCTTTTGTCTCATTACTATGCCTCACAAACATATATTTAACACTTTTTGTCATCAAATTTGCTTCTTTTTTCTATAGAAATATGAAAGTAAGTAATATAACATAGTACCTTTAAGTGACTTATATTTAGCTTTCTATTCAACCATGCTTAATAGGATATTTTTCTTTGTTCTACCTTGATAGGAAGATGGTTTAGCAAATATATTGTTGTACTTACAACTTCTATCCAAAAGTCTTTTGATATTATCTTTTTAAAGTATACACCTAGTAGTCTCAATCACAACTTGGTTCTTTCGTACTGTTACTCTATTTTACTAGAGGGTATAGCTTGTAGTCAATTCTTTGTGAATGATTACATTCTTGCAAAACACAAAGAAATCCTTGAAAGTGAATTCACCCCCTCTATCAATATCAATACATAGAGTCTTAATAAAATAACCACTTTGTTTTTTAATATATGCTTTGAAACTTTTAAAAATAAATAAGGCTTTAACTTTTCTTTCAAAAAATATACCCACATCATCCTTGTGTAATCATCTATAAATAATAAAAAATATTTATTTCACTATATGAGATAGTCTACGACCCATAAATATCTGCATGCACAAGTTCCAATTATTCTTTGGCTCTCTAAGAATGACATGTCTGAAAGGAATTTCTATGTTATTTTCTAAAAACATAATATTTATAAATAATATTTTTATTCTTAATTTAGATAAACTAACTATCATATTGTTATGATTTAATAGTTCTAATCTATGACCATGTCTATGTCAATCCATCAATAACAGCAACAATGAATGCACATGAAAAGAAATCTGAAAATAATAAAGAAAATAATTTATTTTTTATCATTTGATAATTACTATCAATTTTTTATTTTTCATATTATAAATCAAATATTTTTATCTAAAAAATATCATAATATAATTTTCTCATTAATTATCCTATTCTAATAATATTTTATTTTAAAATAGAATAAACATCACTTCATCAATAATTTTTTTACTAGATTTGATGTTTATGGCAATTATTCAATTCCTTTCGACTTGAACCTTATTCTCGTTTTTTTATCTGTACCAGAGATTTGATCAAATCATCGAGCTTCCAAAATAAGTTTTTACCCATATTATATGATTATTGCATCTACTATCTAAAAACTAAATAGATCTAGATTATTCTTCATCAGATGGCATAAAAAATTATTTTCTTTATTATTATTATTATTATTATTATTTTCATGATAATTTGCTTGGTTTTTGTTCTAACAATCTTTTTCAAGATTGCCATATTTTTTATAGTAAACAAAGATGAATATTTGGAATTTTATTTTTGTACCAACAATCTTTTACAAAATATCTATTTTTTTTTCTAATCAAAGCATTGATGGGTTTCTTTATTACCTTCATTGGCGTTCATTTGACTCTCATTTGATTGGCCTCATCATGTGCCTCGAGTGTCAGATTTATCCATGACCTCTACCATTCTAACCTCTCTCTTGAGATTTAATTTTAGAATTTTGCTTTTGTTCCTTCTTCTTATTTATTTTCATTTGAAGAGTATGTTATGAAGTTTCATTTGAAGATTTGTTCAATTTTTATTTATAAACTAAAAGCAAGCCCATTAATTCATTAACTTGTATCTTTAGATTCTTTTGTTGCAATAGAAATCATATCAAATTTTAGAGATAAACTTTGTAAAAATTTTTCTATTACTGTTTGATCTTTTAGGTTTTTACCACAAGACCTCATTTAATTCATAATAAAAGAGACTATGAGGCAAAAAATTAATAATAAATTTAGAATCTTTCATCATAAGAGTTTCAAATTCACGTCAAAGAATTTAAAGCTTTGAGGTTTTTATCTTGTTTGTGCCTCAAAATACACTTTTTAATATTTTTCAGGCTTCTATTAATATTGATTCTAACATGATTTAGGGAAATAGAGGCTCATGTATTATTTATTGTAGTATGTAGAGAGCTCTTGCATCTTTTTGTATGTTTTTATTTATTTGATTCTTTTGATCTTTAGTAATATTGGGATCCTACATATCATACTCAACAAAACTATTTTCTATCGAATTTTATATTCTTATGCAATAAATAAAGTTTTTCTTTTAATAGTTCAAAATAGATAATTTTCACCTTTGAAGATAGGAAGAAGTTGATTAGAAACACTTGCTCCAATGCTTGCCATCTTTTTTCTTTCTTTTGAATCTCTTAGTCTCCCCTTCTTTTTTAATCAATATACTCCTGTTGTCTCCCCTTCTTTTTTAATCAATATACTCCTGTTGAACTTCTTTTAACTAAACTCTGATGCTACACTTATTACCTTTCTATAGAATTTTAGAGAGAAATGAGAGAAAATAGTAGAAGAAATGAGTACTTCTAATATGTAATACTTTGGATCCATCTAAGAGAATATATTTATATTAACCATAGTCCAACAAATCTCCTCATCCTTATCTATTTATCTTAATCTAAATTATTATCATTTGTTACATCTAATCATAGCTAGTTGATTTAATTTTATCAACCTCTATGAATTGTCTGAAAAGATTATATATAATAAAAGTGAAGGAATCACTTATAGCATAATTAAAAATGTGCCATCTGCTTATTAAAAATGTGTGGGAACAAGAGTTGTCTTCCAAGTCTTATTTTTGGCATCTCACCTCTATCTCATATCATATCATTTTTTATATTTTTTTAATTAACAATTTAGACTCATTATCAGGTTTATGAGCTAGTTAAGAACCGATGCATGGATGGCACAGTTTAGTGTTCGTTGCTATCGTTCATGGCATAATTAGGTATCGACGTGTGGATGACAGATGACACGACACAAATTGCAATGGACATACACATTGCTAGATAACAGCAAAGCTATTGGTTCAGTGAGAAGGGTCACAAGATGGTCTCGACGCTGTAGAGGAGGTCACACGACTATGCATGGAGGTTGATGGGCAACAACACTATTACATTACTGAGCAACGTTGGTCGCCAGTGAAGAGCTTGTAACCATAGTAGCTACGGCTAGATCGATAGACAGTCAACCATGGAAAGGACGTCGCAGTATGAAGGCCATACATCGACGATAGTTGGTGTGTTGTCTCGTGTGACTAGGCGCACGCGTGGGCACAGTGGAATGCAAAGACGATTGTGAGAAAGATAAATTAGGGTTAGTGACTTTCACTTAAAAAGATTATTTTACCCTTCTAAATAATTCAATTCCAATTCGTGTTCTCTTATAATAGTTTTATCGTTCAGAAATCATATATTTTTAATATATGTCCAGGTAAAGTTAAAGTTTTGCCCTTCGAAATTCAAATATTTTTGATTTTATGTCTTTAACTTAAATTGACCAATTTGTTTGCTTTAATCAAATTTTGATCAAAAGCCCAATTTGAACCTAATTTTGATTGGTTTTATTGGGTTGATTGTAGGGTCTAATTTAAGTTTAATTCAATTTGAATAGACTCAATTTGCAATGCACAATTAGTTTAATTCAATTTGAATAGACTCAATTTGCAATGCATAATTAAATAGGACTGATTATCTCATTTAGGCCATTTAAAGAATTAAAAATATAGATTATGATTTTTTTATAGTTTTCTCATATGACATATTGGTAAAATTTTTCTTGTGATATTTAAATTCAATTCTTATTTTGGATATTTTTATAGTTATTCACATACATATATTTAAAATTATAAAATAATATTTATTTATTTTTGTATAAAAGCATGATTATAATTATCATATAAGTTTTTCTTTATGTTGGTTAATGTTTAATAATTATTATATTTATTATTTTATTATATTAAATTATTTTTACCTAAATTAGATTAATTAAAATTTAATAAATATTATTTACAACTTATATCCCTAAGTTTTATTTGAATAATAATTGCCAAAGAAGCCTAGTGTGATAGGTTTATAAGATGTGAATTACAATAAATATTTTTATCATTTATAAGATATTTTAAACTATATTTTATATTACTATATTAGTTTTATAGTCACTAAAGTAGCTTAGACCATTACATATAAAATTATATTAAAAATTAGTCCTAAATAATATTAAGAAAAATAATATTCATAATAACACATATAATTAATAGATTTAGATAATCTAAAAAATATTCTATTTCAAATAATCATGTGATAGGGTAGGATAATATTGTTTTAAATATTTTTACAGTTTAAGGTTATATATCCAAAGGTAATAATACTATATCATAAGGATTATATTAGTCATTCATAAATAATTTTGAGTGAACATTATATATATTAATATTTTCACCCAAATATGAAATATAAATGATATTAATTGCTCATCATATTTTAGAAAATTAAAGTATTAATATTATTTTATATTTTATAATAGTAGTTCCTTCTATACACTCTTATGCTTTTAGTATCCCTATATTCTCTAGTTCAAATTATTCAAAATGATTAGAGTATCTGTAATTCATATTGGGTGTATTAGATCTTGATGAAGCATTATTTGTTAAAAGACCCATTGACATGACTTATAAAAATACTATGGAACAAATTAATGAAATTAATATTTTGGAAAGATCTAATAGACTTAATTTAATATATATAAGAATGATAATTGCAAATAATATCAAGGCTTCTTTACTGTTTATAACAAGTGCATAGGAATATTTAAGGGCTATAGAAGACATGTTTAGATTTAATGATAAATAATTGATTAGCACATTAATAAAAGAACCGACTATAGCTCCATATGATAGTGCTCAAGGGATTCAGTATCACATCCTTAATATAACTAACAAGGTCATAAAATTTAAGCATTAGGCATAAATGCATATGAGTTTTTCCTTGGACAGTTTATTTTTAATTCTCTTTCTCCTTAGTTTGGTTTATTTAAGATTCACTATAATATAAATAAGTATAAATGAGACTTGAATGGGTTGACTAGTATGCGTGTTAAAAAAGAATTAAGGTTAAGGTAGAAAATATCTTATAATATTATAGCTATTACTCAAAAAGTTGGTAATAAGAAAATAAGGTTAAAGCGTTATTCACCAAATAAATTTATCGAGTCTAAAAATATTAAGCAAACTAATTAAAAGAAGGCTTTTATAGTAAATCGTTTCTTTTATGGCAAGAAAGAACATATAAAAAGGATTATATTAAATACAAGGTTTGGTCGGAAAAAAAAGGTATAGACTTAGCCTTTGTATGTTTTAAATCAAATATTACTAAGATTTCTTCTAATATTTGCTAGATGATTCAAGTGCTTTAACTTATATTACCAATAATATATTAAAATTTCTTATAACCTAAAAATTAAAAAAAACATAAAAGATTTATTGTTATGGGGAATCGTCTTAAACGAAATTGATAGCATCGAAAACTTATTAGTTAAGCATAGAGACGAGTAATGTGATGGATTTTATAGACACATATGCTATGTTTCTATTATTTATAAAAAAATAATTTCTCTATCCAGAATTGATGAGCTAGGATAATGTCTTTTTTTTGTAATGATAAACTTAGTATATTTTATTATTCAATAAAAATTTATTTTAAAATTTTATATGATGGTTTACACAGAATTAATTTAAATCCCGAGTATACAAAGACATTGGTGATGCTATAATCAAATGTTGGATTGAAACATAATTTTAATAATAAAAAATCTTTTATCTTACGGTACAAAGGAAAGCAAATTAAGCACATAAAGAAAAGCATCATAAAAAATAATGAACTCCTTTAGATTATTCATACTAATCTCTATGAATTATTTCATATTTAATGTTTCAATGAAGAAAGATATTTAATCATATTTATAGATGACTTGTCAAGATATGACTATATGTCTCTAATATATAAAAAGCCTCGAGTATTTGATACTCTTTAGGTATACTCAGTCTAGCTCGGAGACTGAGCCCATGCAGTGCCACCGCCTGGTAGGAATTCTGGTCCGAATGGGTTGATCCATTCGGTCCAATTTGGGACTGTCAAGGGCCCAATTGCCCCCAGATTAAGTTAATGGGATCACCTCTCATTCCTAATTTAATCTACATGCTAACTACAATATTTCTTAAGACATTTACTGCAACTTGCTCCGGTGCGTCAATCGCTTCTTCCGGTGAGCTTCCGACGAACTTCCGTCGATCATCCAATGAACCCTCGGTGATGCTCTTGCGAACTTCCGACAAACTCCTGGACTTGCGACGATCCACTTGGCAAGTTCCGACGAGCTTCTTTGGCAAGCTCATAGACTTCTCGGATTTATTCCCGTAGAACCTCTGACGATCGTTCGGACTTCCATCGAACTCTCGAACTCCCAACGTAATCATAGTCTTACTCCGACGTAACTCCTACTGCATGTCTTACTTCCATCGTAGTTAATCCTGCATATGTAAAACAAAACTTCGATCGAGACAATTAATCCTAAGCAATTAACCAAGTTGTCTGACATGTCATTGGTCCCTCAACGCTTCGTCCGATTTTTCGGCGCATCATCCTCTCCTATGACCTATTGCCCAATCAGCCAGTTGACTCCGCAACTCCGATATCCTTGGCGCAATACCCGCTCTTCTTGGCCCGATGCCCGAGTCCATGACCCGAAGCCTTTTATCGATATGTCGACCGATCCACCGGCCCGACGTCCAATCTTCTGACATGTTCCTCCGGCACAACATGATTTTTCCTGCTTTAATTGTCTCATCCTGATTGAAGCATCCTGCGTCAATCAAAACGCAGATTAAAACATAAACATATATCATGTGGTTTCATAATCAAAATACGAGATTCAATAGTGATAAGATATTCATATATTAATTTTATAAATTATTTTGATTTCTAGATGTCTCCTTCAAGATTCATATTTATGTTACTTGGAAAAGTAATTTTTTAGAAAAGTACAAGGTAATCGCTTATTGCATCATCAACAATGGAAGCTAAATTTATAGTTTATTTTGAGGTTACAAATCAAGCTTTATTATTATGAAATTTCATCTCAGGACTTGATATAGTTAAGCTATTGAAGATATCTTGGAATGATACAGAAATAAGTTTTTTTTCTAAGAATGATAAATATTCTAGTAGTTCCAAGTATATTGAAATTAATACTTGATAGTTAGATATAGAGATCGGAAACAAAAAGTGTCAATTGAGAACCTAGGTACCACTTTGATTATTACTAATCTATTTACTAAATTTTTACCACCTAAAATATTTAAATAACTTATTATTAGAATAAGGCTTACGAGCAACTCATAAAAGATATTGTGATGCATATTTAAGTAAATACTATTATTAATATTTTTTTACTTATTTAATTAAATTTATTTATTTTTATTATTTTATTAAATTTATGTATATATATTATAGTTAAAGATAATAATAAGATTATCTTAATAAGATAAATCATATGGGTCATTATAGACTATCTTAGCAAATGCTAATAGTATTGTGGTATATAGAGTAAATAGAAAGGAGTCCATATTATTGACATACAACTATTACGACTCACATTGGTAATTGGGTTTAATGAAGCAATATTTATTTATTGACCTTATTGAATTATTTTAAAAATTCATAGTCATGTATAAAATACTTATAAAAAAATTTAAAATCTAATTAGAAAAAAATATTTTTAAATAAAATTTTATTTTATTTATTTAATTTTAATTTTTTTATCTTACCAATTAATGGATCAAGTGGGAGAATATTAGATTATATGACTTTGTTTAATTAAGTAATGTTATTGTTTGTAGATCGAATTACAATGTGTGTTCTCAAATAAAAAAAGAATAGCACTGTAAGGTACATATATTTAATCTTCGATCAATGGTTATTTAATTTCACTTTCTAGCATTAAATTATTTTTGAATAATAGTAGCAAGATTATAGTGTTTATACTTCAATTGGTATCTAGCTTGTTGTTATGAAATCAAATACATTAGATTGTAAAAGTTTAGATTTGTTTATATTATCGTCTTTTGCTTGCATAAGGCGATTCGATCTATTTTATTTATACTATTAGTCATAGTTGTCTGCTCATTGCCCACACAGTTGGTATCATGGACTACTGTTGACGATATCATAAGGAGTCATGACCATAGATTCTTAACTGCTAGTGTTGATTCATGCTAGTTTTAGTGGTGGTCGAGGATGATAGTCTTGTGACATTGAGTGCTGCGATGAGAGTCATTGCTATTGTATGCAACAAGGGGGCATGATGTTGTCGCATGTTGTATGCATGATTGCGACCAAAGCTAGCTACCTAAATGGCATAGCATTAAGCTGGGCAGAGACTGTTGCTATGTGCAATGGTTCTATGGAGGGGGGTTCAAGCGGTTGAAGACAACACTAGAGTTATTGTGTAACAAGTGGCTATGATGGGTAGTAGTTATCAAAGGTGTCTTGTTAGTAGCCCGATTAAGGGCTGTAGGTGACAGCGTAACGTCAAACACGACATCACAAGCAATGTCATCAACGATCGCTAGAACACTAATGACAGTGAGTTTGTCATTGTTGTGCATGGCATAGTTATGCACTAGCACACAGATGACAAATGACGTGGCACAAATGATAGCGTAGGCAATAGATATATGTGTTGGTAGATAGTGCAAGATTGTTGTTCTGATGAGAAGGGCCATGGGGTGGTCTTGACGTTGTAGAGGAGATCATGTGGCTATGCATGACAATTTGACAAGTAATGGCACTACTACATCACCGAGCAGCATTGCCCACCGGTGAAGAGCGTGTGGCCATAGCAGCCACGGCCTGATCAGTGGGTAGTCAACGCGATATGAAGGTTGTGTGACGATTGCAGTTGGTGGGTTGTCTCGCACGACTAAGCTTATGTGCGAGCGTGGTGAAACATAATGACGATTGTGAGAGAGAGAAATTAGGATTATTGGCTTTCACTTAATGAAAGGGATCATTTTACCTTTCTAAAATAATTTAATTCCAATTGATATTCCCTTTACCCTTTGGAAATATGATATTTTCAATATATGTCTAGATAAAATTATGGTTTTGTCCTTCGAAGATCAAATATTTTTTTACTTGTGTCTTCAACTATTAAATTGACTAATTTATTAACTTTGATAAAATTTTAACCAAAGTCCAATTTGAATCTAATTTTTATTGGTTTGATTAGATTGATTGTTGGGTCTAATATGAGCGGCCCAATTAGTTTAATCTAATTTGAATTAGCTTAATTTGCGATGCCCAAGTAAATAGGACTAATTAGTCCATTTATATCATTTATATAATTAAAAATATAAATTATAATTTTCTTTTACAGTTTTCTCATATGATATATTGGTAAAATTTTGCTTATGATATTTAAATTTAATTATTATTTTGAATGTTTATATAGTTATTCACATATATTAAAAATTATGAAATAATATTTATTTTTTCAATAAAGGTACAATTTATGTTTTATCATGATGATAGTCGTCATATGAGTTTTTCTTAATGCTAATTAATATTTAATAATTATTATATTTATTATTTTATTTTTATTAAATTATATATATATATATATATATATTAGATTATATAAAAAATTAATTAATATTATTTATAATTAATATCCATAAGTTTTATTTGAATAGTAGCTGTGAAACTTTTAGGATGTGAATTACAATAAATACTCTATCATTTATAAGATGTTTTAAATTATATTTTATATTATTATGTTGATCTTGTAGTCGTCAAAGTGGTCTAGACTAATGACATATAAAATTATATTAAGTATTAATCTAAAATAATATTCATGATAATATATATATATATATATATATATAATTAATATATTTAGATAATTTTTAAGAAAAAAATATTTTAAATAATTATGTGATGGAATAGGATGATATTATTTTATATATTAGGATTGCATATCTAAATATTGCAACACTATTTTATAAAGGTCCTTTATACATAATTTTGAGTAAACTATCAGATATCTCAATGTTGCACACAAAGAGAAAATATGAATGATATTAATTGTTCATCAACTCAAACCATTAATATTATTTTATATTTTATAATAATACTTCCTTGCATGCACTTTTATGCTTTCAATATCCCTATACTCTTGGGAAACTTTAGTAGATCAAAGTCTCAATATTAAATTGCTAACAACTAAGATTAACATTTTTTTTTATTGGTATTGTAACAGTTGGAGATCAAATTGGTCCAGTTTGGTTCATCGATACATATTGAGTTTTTAAAAAAAATCTAAAAAAATTACATAAAAAGAAAACTGTTTAGTATCAAACTTGTGCTAATGTATATCGGGTGGTACAATCCTTGTGTCAGTCACCTCGTTATTGTAATTAGAGAATCGATAGAGTATCAGACTAGTAAATACCATTCTTGCTGTACCGGATAGTATTGCAAACATTACTTCCAACAGAAATTGTGATGGATTCATTCCATCAAATCGGTCCAAGAAAAAATCTTAATGGCATCAATCAATCCTTTTCAGCTAATCAAGCCACTTTGTGATTTCCTGGTGTTTATGCTATCAGCTCCATCCTCATAAAGATTAGAAGGCATATTGGATCTGTCACTAGTTATCCGATCAATTTGTGAATCTAAGATGAGGATCCACATCTGGCATTTTAGATTTTAGATTGGGTTTTAGGTTATACGGCTCTATTGTGTGAAGTTATTCACATGTCATTTTTAGTCAGCAGAAAACTACCGAAAGTGAGCAAAAAATTATTAGAAATGTGTGGAATGGGAGTTGTTTTCCAAGTCTTACTTCTGACATCTCACATTAGTCTCCTCACATCATATCATTTTCTAAGTTTTTTAATTAATAATTTAGACTCATTGTCAAGTTTATGAGCTATAGTTATTCGAATGAATTATGAAAAATAATATCGAGACAGACCTAATATTCAACATGGCAAGAAAACAAAATAGAAAAATACTATCATAGTATTTATTGAAAGGCACATCACAACGGATTATGACACCCTTCGATTCAATTAGCTTGTAAGATTAGAATGAGTCTACTATTATTGACTTAGACTCTGGTTTTAAATCATCAAATTGATGACAGTCGGTTATCCAATCCATCCGAGTTGTGAGGTAGTTAGATATGAATGACTGAGAGACGACTTAAAGAGTCAATAAGGTCTTATAATAATTGCTCTTAATAACTTGTGGTATTATAAGCTTTATGCTGTCATGATACGATTATGCTGTTTCTTGGCACGGTAGCAATCACTATCAAAGCCTTGTTTTCTATTTCATAATCCACTGATGCAACAATCGATGCATGACAATGTTTTTTATTTCTTATTGATCTAATGAATCAATACATAACATTGCTTCCTATGATTCACTGTCACTGTGAGTCCACAGAGGACAAAGAAAGAGCAACAACTGATGACAGCGAATGGCATCATCTCTCACAGGGCGATAAGCAACAGCATGACGAATCCCGAACCGAGTCCGAGAGCAGCCTTCGCCTGCAGGCAAGCGCTGCTCGGCGTCGGCGGCGACGTTGTGGGGGCAGACGGCGGAGGGACGGAGCCTGGGGTCGAAGATGACGGCGGAAGCGCAGAAGGCGAGCGCGGGGAGGGAGCAACAGGGGAGCGGGGGGTGGAGGAGGGAGAAGGAGGAGGAGTTGAGGTCGGGGAGGCGACGTCGATCTGGAGCTTCATGCCACCAGCGCAGTGTCCGAGAATTCCGCAGATGAAGTACCTGGAGCCGGTGCTGTTGAGAGTGACGACGGTGTTGCCGCCGGTGCACGTCGATATGGGGTTGCTCGTCGTGCACGAGCTGTAGGCGGCGCTCGACACCTCCAACACGTCATGGCTCGACGCATACTTGAATGCTGCATTCAAAAGGAGTATAGCTTCTAAGATATTTATGTTGCAATAAAAATGTGAATTTAATTATATACAATATTGAATATGATTTTGATTAAATATTGAGTTGTAGACAATTATATTTTTAATAAAGATAAATTTTAGATTAAACGATTTTTTACGCTTCACTATCAAAGTGTTTACTAACTAAGCAAGCTGACACCCTTACTCCTCTACTGATAAGCTAACCAGTGTACACGATCATTAGTTTTTCTATAAACATGATTAATTATATAATCCTAAAATATACTAATGTAAATAATTATAAATTTATAGTTTTTAGCTCTATTTATTAAATAATATGGATTAGAGGAGTTATCAATAAACATTTCTTGCATTCATTGCTTCATTTATTGCGTTCAAGGAGACCATCATCATCTAATCATATATGTTCATCACATGAAAGAATCTATTGTTACGGAAAGAACAACTGAAGAGAAGAATATGAGAGTTGGTTGCCATTGCATGCCAAGATCAAGAACTGCACTACTTGTGAGCATTCATAAGCTATCAACTCCCTCGCATCCTACTTCTTAATTACCATGCCGAGAATGTGCATAACATCATATACTTTGACATCATAAGCAATGTAGAGGGGAGGAAACGAAGAAGGAGAGGACTCACTCAGTGTGTCACCCACGCGGAATGCCTTGCCGGAGACCCACTGCGTGTAGTTAGTGGCGAGATCCCAAGAGCCGGCGGGGCCGCCGACGTCGTAGTTGGCGCCCATGGCAATCGCAGAGATGGCTGCCACCGTCACTATCGCCATTACAGCTCTCAGCATTGCAGCCATCGTCACAGAAACAGAAGGGGCTGCAGAGGAGGAGGAGATGCTTGATGAGCTAGAAGAAGAAGAAGAAGAAAGTGCTTCTTGCGTGCTAATGAGGAGAAGCTTGCAGAGGTTATATGGAGTCGGTGAGGGAAGACGGATTCGTGGAAGAGGAGAGAGTGATCGTTACGTCTTCACCAAAAATAGTCAACGATTTGGGGCTGCCAAACAAAACGCGGGTGACAGACTGTGTCGTATGCCGGAAGTTGACTCAGCCATGTGCAGTCTCGAAGCTTTCAATGTTTGTATATGATGTATAAATTGACTTGGAAGATTGTTGGGATTTTAATATGGATGAGATGAATTAAACGTCACGGTTTTCCAAAACCAAGTCAAAAGTTGTTGCTATTAGCCACGAGGTCAAGATTGTTAGTTAGAATTTGTTTTGCGGAGAAACAAAAAGTATGCGTAGAATTAATAGTTAGAACATAATTAGGATTGGAATTGGATTGGTTGGCCAATCAAAGATCCAAACAGTGACCCATTAGGTAGTATCGTCGTGGTACAATTTTTGAGACTGTATCAAACGGTGGTACCACCCGTCTGGGTAGTGGTACTACCCAGACACAATCTCCGAGAGACTGTCAAGTGGTAATACCATTAGTCTAGGCGATGGTACCGTCCAATATCAGTGTTAGTGTCAAACTAGCACAGGCGATGGTACTGCCCATACCCAGGAGACTTGGGATGAGATATTTTTATGCTCCAAGTTTGAATTAACTTAAGGCCTATAAATATCCCTCTCATCCGTGGTTAAAAAACACAAGAATTAAGAATGAAAAAGAAAGAAACACTGCTGTAATCTTGTGTGAACTCCTCTCCTTCTAAGTGTTAAAATAGTTTAAGAGAGGAATATGTAAGGGTGTAAGGGTTATCTCCTAAACTCGGTAAAAGGATAAAGAGCTGTAAAAGGTGGTTGGTCTTTGTCTATTGAAGGAAGATCGATAGTGGATGCTGGTAGCCTTGACGGAGAAAGAATCGGGAGTGGATGTAGGTCATGACGATCGAACCACTATAAAATCTGGTTTGCATTTGTTTTGAGTAAATTACTTTCATAGCAAACTTTCTCTTTACTTGGCTTTCAAAGTTAACCATTTTTGAAATAGGTTTAATTGACACTTATCTTAGTGTCGACTCAATCCTAATAGAATTTTTATCTAACATGATATATATTAATCTTATCATCACTCAAATTAATGTAAAAATGAATAATGCTAGGCTCTATAAACTCCATCCTTATAAAGAGCAAGAATATTGGATCAATCACTAGTGATCTGATCAATTTCGAATCTAGGATGAGGGTCCAAATCTAGCATTTCGGATTTTAGATTGAGTTTTGGGTTATACGGCTCTATATTCCACAAGAAAGAAGAAGAAATATTTGGAAATTTATGTGTGAAGTTGTTCACGTGTCATTTTTAGTCAACAAAAGACTACTGGAAGGCGACAGATATATTAATTCTGATGGATTAGAGTGGTTTGAAAGCGAGTGTTGAAAGAGACCAATCTCAAATCGGATCGATGAATTTTTAGTATACAGATTGTATATAAATAGATAATAAGAATTTTCATTTATTATACTTTTATGAATGAAGTTGACTCATTTAATTTTTTTAAAAAATTATATTGAAGAAAGTATTTATCAATTCTAGTGTTTCATGCCCTCGGATCTCGTTTCAAACAATAAAATGTTTTATTTAATTTATACACTTCATCTTCTAGCCTTTTAATTTAAATTCTTCAAACTACTTTATATAAACCTTCTTCTTTTTTTTTGTAACTTTTCTAATGCAAGAAGGTTGATTTAGTATCAAATTGATAAACCTGTCATTTTTCTATGCTTTCAATGCTAATGCTGTTCTAATCGTATCAATTATAGCAATTGGGAAAAAAATTTTTAAAAATTAATACCTAAAATTTAAGCAACTAAATGAGATTTATATTTTTGTAGCAAGCCATTAGCATTGAATTTTAACTTGTACACCCACTCGAGTCTAATTGCTTTTTTTCCTAGAGGCAAATTTATCAACTTCTAAGTCTTATTATTTTTAAAAGTTTGTAGCTCATCAATTACTCAACCAAATACGCTTTCTATTCAACTATGCTTAATATGATGGTTTTCCCCGTTCTATGAAAGTAATTTAATAAATATATTATTATATTCATAATTTCTATCTAAAACTCTTTTGGTATTATTTTTTCTTTAAGTATACACCTAATAATAGTATCTCTACCACAACTTAGTTCTTTCACTTTGCTATTTTATTTTGCTAAGGGGATAGCTTGCAACTAGTTTCCTATGAATGCTTACATTAATACAAAACACAAAGAAATTCTTGGAAGTGAATTCGCCCCCTCTGTTAATACGCAGAGTCTTAATAAAATAATTACTTTATTTTTCTACATATGCTTTGAAACATATGAAAATAGGTAAGACTTTAATTTTTTTAGAAAATATACTCACATCATTCTTGTGCAATCATCTATGAATAATACAAATATTTACTTTCAGCAGCCTATGAGATAGTTTGCATAGGTCCACAGATATCTATATGCACAAGTTCCGATTATTCTTTGGCTCTTTGAGAATGACTTTCCAAAAGGAATTTATGTAATATTTTCTAATAACACAATATTCATAAATAGTATTTTTATTCTTAATTTTAGGTAAACCAACTATCATATTCTTTTGATTTAATAGTTCTAGTTTATCATAATTTAGATAACTATATCTTTTATGCTATAATGTCGATTCATCAATAACAATAACAATGATTCATCAATAACAATAATAATGAATATGCATAAGAAGATATTCAAAAATAATAAAAGAAATAATTTATTTTTTTATCATCCTCATAATTTTTATATCATAAATCAAATATTTTTCATTAAAAATAATATAATATTTTTTTCTCATTAATTATTCTATATTAATAATATTTTATTTTAAACCAAGAATAAACATCACATCATCAATAAAGTTTTTACTTGAATTGATGTTTACAGACCTAATTGAATTATCAAGCCTTTGAGTGCTAGAATGTCCATGACTTTTACCGTTCTAACCTCTCTCTTAAGATTTGGTTTTAGAATTTTGCTTTAGTTCATTCTTATGATATATCTTCGTCTGAAGAGTTTGTTCTAAAGTTTCATATGAAGATTTGTCCAGTTTTGTTCATGAACTAAAAGCAAGTCCATTAATTCATTAATAGATAATGTACTTATATCTTTAGATTCTTTTATAGTAGTATAAATTATATCAAAATTTGAAGATAAAATCTATAAAATATTTTTTTATTGTTGTTTGATCTTTTAAATTTTCATAATAAGACCTCATTTAGTTCATAATAAAATAGATTTTTGAGAAAAAACCAATGATAGATTCAAAATCTTTCATCATAAGGGTTTTAAATTCACGTTCAAGAATTTGAAGCTTTGAGATTTTTACCTTGTTTGTACCTCTAAATATACTTTTTAATATTTTTTAGATTTTTATTAATATTGATTTTGACTTGATTTGAGGAAATAGATATTCATCTATTACTTGTTGTAGCATGTAGAGAGCTCTTACATTTTTTTGCATATTTTCATTCATTTGATCCTTATGTAACAAAATTATTTTATATCAAATTTCACAATCGTTATGTAATAAATAAAGTTATCATTTTAACAGTTCAAAATCGATAATTTTCACCTTCGAAGATAAAAAGAAGTTGATTAGAAACACTTACTCCACAATGTCTATCATTTTTTTTTTTTCTTTTGGATCTATTGGTCTCCCCTTCTGCTCCTATTGGTCTTTTTCTAACCAAACTATGATACCACACTTGTTGCCTTTCTAGAACTTTTAGGAGAAAAAAGAGAAGCTAGTAGAAGAAAAAAGTACTTCTAATTTGTAGTGCTTAAGATTCATCCAAGATAATGCATTATATTAACCGAATGAATAATATATAAATTTTTTAAGTAAGGAAGAAATTAACCATAGCCAAACAAATCTCATCATCCTTATTTATTTATCTTAATCTATATCCTTATCTTTTATTTCATCTAATCATAACTATTTGAATTATTTTTATCAACCTCTATGAATTGTTTGAAAAGATTATATATAATAAAAGTGAGCAAAAAATTATTAAAAATATGTGGGAATGAGCTAGTTTTGGTTGTCTTCCCAAGTCTTCCCAAGATTATATATAATAAAAGTGAGCAAAAAATTATTAAAAATGCAGTTGTCTTCCCAAGTCTTCTAACATCTCACGTTAGTCTCACATCATTTCATTTTCAATATTTTTAATCAATAATTTAGACTCATTATTAGGTTTATGAGCTAGTTTGGCACCAATGCATGGATGGCATAGTTTAGAGTTAGTCGCTGTCATGCATGGCACATTAGGCATTGATGCGCAGATGATAGGCAACGTGACACAAATGATAACATGAGCAACGAACATACGCATTGCTAAATAGCAGCATAGCTATTGGTTCGATGAGAAAGGTCATGGGGTGGCCTTGATGCTATAGAGGAGGTCGTATGACTATGCATGGTAGTTGATGAGCAATGATACTATTGCATTGCCGAGCAATATTGGTCATCGATGAAGAGCTTGAAGCCAAAGTAGCTGTGGCCAAACCGATGGGTAGTCGGCCATGGAAAGGACATTATGGTATGAAGGTCATGTAGTGATAGCAATTGGTGTGTTGTCTTATGCGACTGGGCGCAGTCGTGGGCAGAGTAGAACATAATGATGATTCTGCGAGAGAGAGAGAAAAAAAAAATTAGGGTTAGTGGCTTTCATTTTAAAAGACCATTTTACTCTTCTAAATAATTTAATTCCAATCGATGTCCCCTTATGATAGTTTTGCCCTTTAAAAATCAGATATTTTAATATATATCTAGATAAAATTAAAGTTTTCTCCTTCAAAAATCAAAATTTTTTACTTATGTTTTTAACTATTAAATTGACCAATTTGTTAGCTTTAATCGGATTTTTTATCGAAGCCCAATTTGAAACCAATGTTGATTGGTTTTATTAGGTTGACTATAAGGTCTAATCTAAGTAGCATAATTAGTTTAATCCAATTCGAATTAGCTTAATTTGTAATACATAATTAAATAGGACTGATTGGCCCATTTATGTCATGTAAAGAATTAAAAAATATAGATTATGATTTTTTATATTTTTTTATATCACATATTGGTAAAATTTTGCTTGTGATATTTAAATTCAATTATTATTTTAGATATTTTTATAGTTACTCACATACATATATTTAAAATTATAAAATAATATTTAATTTTTATATAAAAGCATGATTTATGTTTCATCATGATTATAATCATCATATGATTTTTGGTTAATATTTAATAATTATTATAATTATAATTTTATTATATTAAATTATTTTTGTATAAGTTAGTTTATAAAAATTTAATGAATATTATTTATAACTTATATCCCTAAGTTTTATCTGAATAGTAGTAGCCAATGTGAGTATGATAGGCTTATGAAATGTGAATTATAATAAATATTTTATCATTTATAAAATATTTTAAAATATATTTTATATTATTATATTATGGACTAATGACTTATAAAATTATATAAAAAACTAGTCCTAAATAATATTAAAAAAATAATATTCATAATGATACATATAATTAATAGATTTAGATAATTATAAAGAAAAATCTTCATCAAATAATTATATAATAGGTTTGGATGATACTGTTTTGGATATTCTTATAGTTTAAGATTGTATACCCAAATATAGTATCACTGTTCTATAAGAATAGTATTTAGTCCTTCATAAATAATTTTGAATAAATATTATATATATTAATATTTTTACCCAAATATGAAATATGGATGATATCAATTGTCCATCATATTTTAGAAACTTAAAGTATTATTATTATTTTATATTTTACAATAGTAGTTCCTTCTATATACTCTAATACTTCTAAAATCCCTATATTTTCTAGTTCAAATTATTTATAATGATTATAATATGTGTAATTTATATTGGGTGTATTATATCTTGATAAAACATTACTTATTAAAAAACCTGTTGACTTGATTGATGAAAACATTGTAGAGCAAATTAATGAAACAAATACTCAAGAATATTTATAAGAATGATAATTACAAATAATATTAAGGCTTCTTTATCGTTTGCAACTAGCGCATAAAAATATTTGAGATCTATATAAGATATGTTTAAATTTGTTGATAAGTCATTAGTTGATATATTAATGAAAGAACTAATTACGCCCCATATGATGTCACTCAAGAGATTCAGTATTATATCCTTAATATAATTGACAAGGGACTGAAACTTAAGCATTAGGCATGAATGTGGATGTCTTTCCTTGGACAGTTTATTTTTAATTATATTCTTCCTCAGTTTGGCCTATTCAAGATTTATTATAATATAAATAAATATAAATGAGACTTGATTGAGTTGACTCGTATGTATGTTCAAAAAGAATTAAAGCTAAAGCAATAAAGATCTCATAATATTTTGGCTATTACTCAAATAGCTAGTAACAAGAAAATTAGATTGAAGCGTTATCCACCAAATAAATTTATCGAGTTTAAAAATATTAAACAAACTAATGAAAAGAAAGCTTTTATAGTAAAGTGCTTCTTTTATAGTAATAGAGAACATATATAAAGGATTATGTTAAATGCAAGGCTTAGTTCGAAAGAAACAGTATAAACTTGACTTTTGTATGTTTCGAATCAAATATTACTAAAGTTCCTTATAATACTTGGTGGATGATTCAAGTGTTTCAACATATTACCCATAATATATAGGGATTTCTTATAACCTGAAAATAAAAAAATATATAAAAGATTCATTGTTATAAGAAATCATCTCAAAACGAAAGTGATAGCAATGAGAACTTATCGCTTAAGCCTAGAGATGAGTCATATGATGGATTTTATAGACATATGTTCTATGTTCCTATTATTTCTAGAAATTTAATATCTCTATCTAGAATTAATAAGTTAGAATAATATCTTTTTTTTTGTAATGATAACTCAGTATATTTTATGATTCAATAAAAGTTGATTTTGAAATTCTATATGATGGTATATACAAAATTAATTTGAATCTTAAGTTTGCAAAGACATTAGTGACTCTACAATAAAATGTTAGATTAAAATATAATTTTAATAATAATTTTTTTTTTATCTTGTGGTATAGACATTTAGGGTATATCTTCAAGGAAAGAATTAAAAGATCAGTGAAAGACAATATTTTGGAAGATTTAAACTTCATTGATTTTGATATTTGTAAAGATTGCATCAAAGGAAAGCAAACTAAATACATTAAAAAAAATATCACAAGAAGTAAAGGACTCCTTGAGATTATTCATACTGATATCTATGGATCATTTCATATTTCATATTTTAGTGAAAAGGGATATTTCATTATATTTATAGATGACTTGTTAAGATATGGCTATATATATATATATATATATAATAAAAAGTCTCAAACTATTAACACTCTTTAGGTGTATATAAATAAAGTTAAGAAACAATTATATTGTAAAGTTAAAATTATCATATCTAATAAGGGTGATGAATTTTATAGTAGATTTAACGAGTCAGGTCAAAATCCTGAATATCTTACTAGATTCATAGAAAAGTAAGGTATTTGTACTTAGTGGGCCTTACTAAATGTGCCATAGTTAAATGGTATTATTAAAAGGTAAAATCATATTTTTATAGATATGATTAGGAGCATGATGAATCATTCTTTTATACCTTAGTCGATGTGAGTGAAGTTGTTAGGACAACTATGTATATTTTAAATAGGATTTCTAGTAAGTTAGTTTTATCAACTTTATTTGAGTTATATACTGGTATGAAACCTAGTTTGAGATATTTATATATTTAGAGTTGTTCTATAGAGATAAGAATCGTTAATCCATATGAAAAGAAATTAGATCAAAGAATTGTTTTTAAATATTTTATTAATTATCTAGAAAAATTCAAGGGATGCATATTTTGTTACCCCAATGAGAATAGTATAATCTCGTAAAATAAGATTCTTAGAAAATGATAAAATTAGTGGGAGTAAAAAATCTTAAAATATTAATTTTTATTTAGAGGAGATGTATATTGATGCTCTTTTATTATTTTTGATTCAAGAGATTATTGTTTCTTAAATCACTAAATGAATTGATGAGGGTGAATAACAAAATAACATTGATGAACTTCCTGTTGATATCATTGCTAATAATCTTATAAATTAACCATAACTAGTAGTTTTGAGAATATATCTAAGGGAAAGAAGATATATCATTTTTTGATGATTATGTGATATATCTATAAAAATTAGATTATAACATAGAAATCAAAAGGAACCCCTTATTATTTTCATATGTCATGAAAAGTAGTGATTTTAAAAGATAGTATGATCTAATGAAAAAAAAGGTAAATTCGATGGACCAGAATGGTATTTGGAAACTCGTTAAATTACCCAATAATTATAAAAAAAAATCGATTGTAAATAAATCTTTAAGATAAAA
The DNA here is from genome assembly GCF_036884655.1 of Musa acuminata AAA Group. Taxonomy (NCBI): domain Eukaryota; kingdom Viridiplantae; phylum Streptophyta; class Magnoliopsida; order Zingiberales; family Musaceae; genus Musa; species Musa acuminata. Next base: position 15,750,954 of record NC_088332.1, on the reverse strand, counting down.
ATAATTGAAAGGGCTATTGAATCTCATATTTTGATGATGAAATAAATTAATAGTATTTATAATTAGATCTATGTTTTGAGTGACGTAAAAAACTTCGATCAGAGAGATACAATTAAAGTAGGAAGAATCATGTTGGGCCGGAAAAAAACATGTTGGAAGATTGGACGTCGAGCCGAAGGATCGGTCGACATATCGACATAAAGCTCCGGGCCATAGGTTCGGGTATTGAGCCAAGAAGAGCAGAAATTACGCCAAGGAAATCAGAGTTTTAGAGGTCAACTGGTCGATTGGGCAATAGGTTATAAGAGAAGACGATATACCGAAGAATCATACGAAGCGTCGATGAACCAATGACATGTCGGACAATATTTGATTCAATCTTTATAATAATTATCTAGATCAAAGTTGGCTTTAAGTGTGTAGGATTAACTATGATAGCGATTAAGGCATAAAGAAAAATGAAGTCTCTGCGTCAAGAACAAGATTTTGTTGGGTGTTTCTCTTGGCCCAACACAGCCCAAACTTGGGCCCAACTATCTCCTAATTGGGTTGGCCCAATTCTAATCTCAATTATGTGCTAACTATGAAATTTAAGATATTTACTAAGCTAAATAAGTCTATAAGTCTAGGTTTCTTCCGACGAGCTTCCAGCGATCTTCCGGTGAACTTCCGACGATCACTCGGCAATGTTCCAGTGAACTCCTGACAAGATCCTGAACTTCACAATGATCTTTTTGGCAAGCTTTTGGACTTCTCAGTTGGTTCCGGTAGAACTTCCAATGAATGTCCAGACTTCTGATGAACTCTCGAACTTCCAACGAAATTACGTTCTTGACTCCGAGACTTCATTTTGCTTTATGCTTTGCTATTGTAGTTAATCTTGCACACATAAAAATCTACTTCAACCTAGACAATTAATACTAAGTTAATCAGATGTTGTCCGATATGTCATTGGTTCATCGACGCCTCGTCCGATTGTTTGATGCATCGTCTTCTCTTGCGGCCTATTGCCTAATTGGTCAGTTGACCTCCATAACTCTGATTTCCTTTGCACAATATCCACTCTTCTTAGCCCGATGCCCGAACTCATGGCCTGAAGCCTTCTATCGATACGTCGATCGATCCATCGGCTCAACGTCCAATCTTCTAACACGTTTCCGGCCTAACATGATTCTTCCTAGTTTAATTATCTCTCCCTGATCGAAGCTACCTACATCACTCAAAACACATATCAAATCATAAACATTATCAATTGATTTCATCATCAAAATCTGAGATTCAATAATCTTCTCCTTTTTTACGATGACAACCAATTGATGACGGAATTAACCTTAACTCCCCCTATTAATATGTCATATTGATAGAACTTTTGGATTCAAAAATCGAAGTAATATGTTATCATAAACTTATGAATAACATCATCATATTTCTCCCCCTTTGTCATTAATAAAAAGGAGAAGTCCAACTATCAAGTGTTTGAGATATAATTTCAACTCATTGCATTATAAAGATAATCTCAAGTTTTATCATCATATAAGCTAGCAAATTTAGCAAGTGCTACATCATATTAGAATATGCAAACTATCAAGTTTTAGATATGCAAGGTAGTAAGATAGCATGTTCTACAACATACAAGCTAACAATTTTTTTTTCATCATTTTAAAAAGTGTAAGCTAGCAATATTTCGAAAGAAAATGCAAGATAGTTTTCTTGTTGAAGTGTGCAAGCTAGCGATTCTTGCTTCCTTTTGCAATGTGCAAGTTGCAAGTTTTGCTTCTTGAGATAGGCAAGATAGCACTTTTGCTTGAGATTGTAAGATAGCATTTCTTGCTTTTGAGATAAGAAAACTAATAATTTTTGCCTCTTTTTGCGATATGCACCTTTGTAATTTTTGCTTCTCTTTAGATGTGCAAGCAAGCAAGCAAGTTTTTCTCCTTACAATTTGTGAGCTAACAAATTTTACACATATAAAAGTTACCATGATTTTTGCATCTTTTGAGATGAGCAAGCTTTTTGCTTCTTCTTAAAGTATGCAAGCTAGCTAGCAAGCTAGCAAAATTTGCTCCCCCTATGTCATTGTCAAATAGAAATGAAGAATACAATGTTGTAATTTTTTTCCCTTTTTATCAATCTTCACATCATGACAAAGGTAAAGTATCAACCTTATTTCAATATATTTATGCATCATTATAGTTTCAATTTACAACATACACAATTTTAAAACTTTACATATCATTATTATTATACTAAAAATAAATCAATCATCATATCATACATGAAACTCATAAGCTAGCAAATTTTATATCATTTCAGAGTATCAAAACAATATCATGAGTATCTCATACATTCATATCATCACATGAAGAATATCAAGAAGAATTAGGTGATGAGATATACTTCAAGAATACAAGGAATTATGCAAAGACAAAAAATCATATCATGAAAGATGAGATCATGTGAATACCAAAAGACATAATTCATTTTAACAAATCTCCTCTTAAATATTCAAAGAGAAATCTTAGGAGATCAAAAAATAAAAGATATTCAAATAAAATTTTAAGTCATAAATTTCAAAAAAAATATTCTCTTTAGTAAATGGCAAAAGGAAACATAGGAGAAAATTATTTCAATTCATGCATAAGAAATCTTATGATTCATATAGAAAATCTCCTCTTTAGTAAAATACCAAGAAAAATCATAGGAGTACAAAGAAGATATCTTGATTAAAAAAAATCTCATGTAATTCTAAGAAATTAAGATAAAGCTCAATCAAATTCAAATCGTTAAATCAAAATTATTTTCAAGAGATTCTAAAAAAAAGATAGGTGCATTAGTCTCTCCTTTCTGAAAAATCGATAAAGTAGAGAAATTTTTCAAGGAGAAAACTTTCTTCTTTTTAGTGTTTTAATTCATAATATTGATTTCATAGAAGTATACCTTTTTCATTTATGCTAAATAAAAATATGCATCAATCTTTAGGATCGAAAAATAAGTTTCGTCATAAAAACCATCTATCTTGTTTATAACAAAAAAAAGCAATTTTCATTATGACAAAGATCAATAAGGCATGAATCAAAAAAAAAATTATCATGCATAATTTCACATTAAGCATGATATCAAACTGCTTAATATTTTTATTAAGACATAAAGCATGGTTTCAATCAAAATCGGAAATCATCAAGATACACATTATTTCTTCTTGAAAAACATACATAGGATTATCATTAGATTTAAATATAGAATTTTATTCTTTTAACATAATACATATAATTTTTATTATCATTTTCAAAATTGCTAGCATAATCCTAATTTTTTGTATTTTCATTACATTATTAAACATATAATTTTTAAGAAAAATAATTTTTCTAAACTAAATTAACAATAACTCATGAAAAGCATTATGTAATTTTAAAGTAAACTAAGGGCATTTTGATTACCTCATCGTCGAAAGCTATTAAGACATAGTTTGCCACCTCGCCTTTGTTGATTTAATCCTCATCTTCGGAGGAGCTCAATTCATCCCAAAGTGGTTCCCTCTTCTTCAATTTATTTTTATTTTTTGATTCTTGCTTTAAGTACTTTTTAAGTTTTATTATGAGAAGTTCAAGTTCATCATCACTTGAGCTTTCGCTTTAGTGGTCTTCTTTTGTTCGATGTGTCAAATCATTCCTGTTCTTTGGAAGATGGTTCTCAAGTTTATTATATTCAACATGTGTCATAAAACTCATTTCATAGGTCATTAAAGACTCAATTAGTTCTTTGAGTGGAAAATGGTTCAAATCCTTGGTCTCTTGAATGGCCGTTACTTTAAAATCCTAATTTTTTAAAAGAGATCATAAAATTTTATTGACAAGTTCAAAATTCGAAAAACATTTGCCAAGAGCTTTTAAACTATTAACGACATCCGTAAAATGAGTGTACATGTCAACAATAGTTTCGCTAGGCTTCGTTCAAAAGAGTTCAAAATCATGCATTAAAAGATTGACTTTAGACTCTTTAATTATATTCGTATCTTCGTGTGTGATTTCGAGAGTATGCCAAACCCGATTGAATTTATTTTTATCCAAAACGTAAAATAGAGCATTCATAACTCTAGCATTTAAAGAAAAAGTCTTCTTCTCCAAATCATTCCAATGGTTTATTGGAAGAGAAGACCTTCAAAAACGGTTTTCCATAATACTCCATAAATTTAAATCCAAAGAAAATAATAAAACTCTCATTTGAGTTTTTCAACATGTGTAGTCCATCCCATTGAATAAGGGAGGACGAATGAGAGAGTGACCCTCTTGAAAGCTGAAAAGAGTCATTTCTCTTTCTCTTATGCGTTAAATCAAATGAGAAATAATAAAGCTCTGATACCAACTGTTAGAAATGAGTTGGCACTAAGAGGGGGGGTGAATTAGTGCAGCGGTAAAAACGTCAGTTCTAAAAAATACTTCGTACGATAAAAATCGATCCCGAAAATATACTTGACTTGAAAGCATGTTCGTAAACGTATTAAAAGCAGTAAGCAAGTAAAGTGATTTACAGTTAAAGTAAATTGCTCAAAAGAAGCACAAACTAGATTTTTATAGTGATTCGGTCGTCGTGACCTACATCCACTCCACCGATTTCTCTTCCGCTGAGGCTACTGGCATCCACTATCGATATTCCTTTAATAAGTGAAGATCAACCTCCTTCTTACAACTCTATTCTCCTTTTACAGGCTCAGGAGAGAATCTTTACACCCTCTTTTTACAAAGCTTTCCTCACACTCTCCCTTAGAATGGTCTCTAAACTTTAGGAAGAGGGATTTTATACTTTACAAGAGTTTTTAACATTAGAAACATCAAATTTTTGTTCACTTTTCTTACTACTCTATGCAGGAATATTTATAGATCCCAAATGGCTTCAAAACTTGAAGCCAAAATTCAAATCTTTGAAATTTCGGGGTACGAGCGGTATCACTGCCTAGTCTGGCGGTACCACAACCTAAAAGACTATGTCTAGGTAGTACCACCGCCTGATATAGTCTCGGAGATTGTGCCATGATTGTTTCACTTGTTTGATCATTGTTTGCGCATTTCTCTTAGCCCAACACAACCCAAACTTGGGCCCAACTATCTCCTAATTGGATTGGCCCAATTCTAATCCTAATTATGTGCTAACTATGAAATTTAAGATATTTACTAAGCTAAACAAATTCATAAGTCTAGGTTTCTTCCGATGAGCTTCTAGCGATCTTCCACGCGAACTTCCGACGATCTCTCGGCAATGTTCCAGCAGACTCCCGGCAAGCTCATAGACTTCACGATGATCTTCTTGGCAAATTCCAACGAGCTTCTTTGGCAAGCTCCTGGACTTCTCGATTGGTTCTGGTAGAACTTCCGATGAACGTCCGGACTTCCGACGAACTCTCGAACTCCCAACGAAATTACGTTATTGATTCTGAAACTTCATTTTACTTTATGTCTTGCCATCGTAGTTAATCCTACACACATAAAAATCTACTTCGATCTAGATAATTAATACTAAGCTAATCAGATATTGTCCGGCATGTTATTGGTTCATCGACACCTTGTCGAATTGTTTGATGCATCGTTTTCTCTTACGGCCTATTGCCCAATTGGCTAGTTGACCTCCACAACTCTGATTTCCTTGGCGCAATATCCGCTCTTCTTGGCTCGATGCCCAACTCATGGCCCAAAGCCTTCTATCGATACGTCGACCGATCCGTCGGCTCGACATCCAATCTTTTGATATGTTTCCGACCCAACATGATTCTTTCTGTTTTAATTATCTCTCCCTGATCGATGCTACCTACGTCACTCAAAACATATATCAAATCATAAACATTATTAATTGGTTTCATCATCAAAATTTGAGATTCAACACTTTCAAGAGGGCTTTTCTATCGTTCATCCTCCTATGTTAAATGGGATGGACTACAGTTATTGGAAAACTCGGATGAGAGTTTTCTTGCTTTCCTTGAATCTTGATTTATGAAATATTATTAAAAATAATTTTTAAAAGTATTTTACTCCAATGAACGAATGGAATGATTTGGAAAGAAAATTGTTTCTTTGAATGCTAGAGCTATGAACGCTCTATTTTGTGCTTTGAGCAAAAATAAGTTAATCGTGTTTCTTAATGTAAAACTGCACATGAGATTTGGCACACACTAGAAGTAACTTATGAAGGCACGAATAGAATAAAAGAGTCTAGAATAAATCTTTCGATGCATGATTTTGAATTATTGCAATTGGAACTAAGTAAAACTATTATTAACATGTATATTTGTTTTACGGATGTTATCAATAGTTTAAAGGTACTTGGTAAATCTTTTTCTAATCTTAAACTTGTAAACAAGATTCTAAGATTTCTTTCTAAAAATTAGGATCGAAAAGTAACCGCAATACAAGAAGCGAAGGATTTAAACTATTTTTCACTTAATGAACTTATTGGATCTTTGATGACCTATGAAATGACTTGTATTGAACATGATGAACATGAGAACTACCTTCCAAAGAATATAAAGAATTTGACACTTCGAACAATAGAATACCACTTGAGTGATAACTCAAGTGATGATGATAATGATATTGAACTTCTCACAATAAAACTTAAAAAAGTTCTTAAAACATGAATCAAAAAGTAAAAATAAACTTAAAAAGAAGAAGCTGGAATAAAAAATCACTCAAGGTGACTTGGGACGAAACGAGTGCATTCGAAAACAAGGAGCAAATCGATGAAGACGAAGTGGCAAACTTCGCTTTGGTGACTCTCGACAATGAGGTAAACAACTCAAACAAAACACCTTTAATTTATTTTAAAATTATTTGATGCTTTTCATGAGTTATTTTTAATTAGTTAGTAAAAAATAAAAAATATATATAATTATCATGCTTCTTTGTCTAGTGATTTTATAAAAAAAATTTAAAAATTTAAGCATGACAATTGTATGTTAACTCCTAGCTCTAAGCTTGAAAAGTTAGATTCATTTAAAAAGAAAAATGCTTTATGAAACTATGCTTGATTATTTGAAATCATGCTTAATGAGTTAATAGTTTGAAATTGTACATGTTATATCTTGAAAACTTGAAACCATATTTTGGTATCATGCATACCCAAGTAATGATGTTTTAAAAAAATTATTGTTTTAGTATCATGCCCAAAGTAATGATGATTTTCTTTTATGATTTATGACTTATTGATCATTATCATAATGAAAGTTGATTTTCGGTTTTAAACATGATGGATGGTTTTCACATGAAAAAACTTGAGCTTACTTATATGAAATCAATCACATAAAACAAAACATATAAAAAGAAAAATGTATTATCATTGGAATTAAAATGATAAATTAAATCTCTTGTTTAAAAAAGCCTTATGTTTAATGTGTTATATTTTTTGCCATCAAGATTTTTGTGATGAATCTTGTCTTTGTTTTTTGGTTTTAAATGATGATGCATGTTTTGATTTGACATAAATAATAAAGGCATGCTATGAAATAAAAAGGAAATATATTTTTCTTGAAAACTTCTCAATCCCTATCTTATTGAGTTTTCAAAAAAAGATTGATGAATCTATTTGTATGAATCTCTTAGACTATAAAAATGATTTTGATGATTGAAGACTTTATATGCATGAATTGAGATCATGTTCTCCTACAATTCTTTTTGCTATTCACTAAAAAGGAGACTTATTCCAATAAACCATGATATACTACTTGACATCTTAATAATTTATGACTGAGTTTTGTTATATATTATTCCCCTTTTCTTTCTTCTTATTTATAATAACAAAAGGGAGAAAGGAAATCACTAACATTTTAAAAGATCGATAAATCTCTTCATTTCATTTTGAATTTCTTGAAAGGACTTTGTTAATTTGATAAATTGAATGAGTTGAAAATAATGATGAATGTTTTGAAAATAAATAATTGTATCATGTTTGATGATTTTACATTTTGAAATTATGTATGATGAGTTGAAGTGATGTTTGTTTAAAATTATTTATTCAAATGCATGAATCGATAATATTTTTATCAAGTGAATCATGATTTTTCTCATGAATTTTTGAAATTATAACTTGAGTCTTTTTTTTTAATCAAGAACGTTTGCTATCATGATTTCTATTTACAAAAGGAGAAATTTATAAAAAAATAATATATGATCTCTTGACATTCATGACTTAGATTCTTCATCTTTGTTATTTATCCTTGTCATGATTTAAAGATTGAAGTAAAGGAAAATAAATTAAACTATTATATTGTTATTGCCCTCTTTTTGCCAATGACAAAGAGGGAGAAAGAATTGATAGCGGGCACATCATGAAAAGAGGCAAACTTGCTAGCTTGCTCATCTCAAAAGATAAGCAAGAAATGCTATCTTGCAAATCTAATGTTTGCTAAGTTATACATCATAAAGAGAAGCAAAAAGCTTGCTCAACTCAAAATATGTAAAATTTTGCCAACTTTCATATGTGTAAAATTTACTAGCTTGCATGTTCTATAATTATATAAAACTCACTAAATTTACTAAGCTTGTAAATTGTATGGAGAAAAAAATTGCTAGAAATACAAAATATACTAACTTGCACATCTAGTAAAATTTATGAACTTGCAAAACTCAAAATTATTGCTAGCTTACATGATGATAAAACTTAAGATTATGTTTATAATGTAATGATTTGAAACTTACTAAATGCACTTCTCCTTTTTATTGATGACAAAGGAGGAGAAGTTATAATGATCATACATGAAATGAAATATTGAAATTTTGATTATGCATGATTTTATGTTGCTTGGACTCATGATTAAATTTGCGTTGACTTGAATTCAGCTTGAATTCAAGGTTCTATCAATATGGCATATTGATAGGGGGAGTTGAGGTTACTCCGTCATCAATTGGTTGTCATCATAAAAAAGGGAAAGATTATTGAATCTCAAATTTTGATGATGAAATCAATTAATAGTGTTTTTGATTTGATCTATGTTTTGAGTGACATAGGAAACTTCGATCGGGGAGAGATAATTAAAGCAGGAAGAATTATGTTGTGCTGGAGAAAAACATGTCAGAAGATTGGACGTCGAGCCGAATGATCGGTCGATGTATCGATAGAAGGCTTCGGGCCATGGGTTCGAGCATCGGGCTAAGAAGAGTGAAAATTACGCTAAGGAAATCAGAGTTACGGATGTCAACTAGCCTATTGGGCAATAGGCCGCAAGAGAGGACAATACACTGAAGAATCGGATGAAGCGTCAATGAACCAATGACATGCCAAACAATATTTGATTCAAGCTTAGTAATAATTATCTAGATCAAAATAGGCTTTAAGTGTGTAAGATTAACTACAATAGCAATCAAGGCATAGCGCAAAATGAAGTCCCAAAGTCAAGAACGAGATTTTGTTGGGAGTTCGAGAGTTCGTCGGAAGTCTAGACGTTCGTCGGATATTCAGTCAGAATTGATCGAGAAGTCCAAGATCTTGCCAAAGAAGCTCATCAGAACTCGCCAAGAAGATCGTCGTGAAGTCCAGGTGCTTGCTAGGAGTCCGTTGGAACATTGCCGAAAGATCGTCGGAAGTTCGCCGAAAGCTCATCGAAAGAAACCTAGACTTATGAACTTATTTAGCTTAGTGAATATATTAAAATTCATAATTAATATATAATTAGGTTGGAATTGGATCAACTCAATTAGAGGTCAATTGGGCCTAAGTTTGAGCCATGTTGGGCCAAGTGAAAGGCCTAAACAGTGACCCAATAGGTGGAATCGTCGTGGCACAGTCTCCGAGACTATGTAAGGCGGTGGTATTGCTAGTCTGGGTGATGGTATACCCAGACACAGTCTCCGAGAGACTGTCAGGCAGTGGTACTACTAGACTAGGCGGTGGTACCGCTAGACTGGGTTATGGTACCACCCAGTGTTAGTGTCAGTGTCAGTGCTACAGGCGGTGGTATTGCCCAACACAAGCAGTGGTACTGCTAGTACCCGGAGGACCCGGGATGAGATATTTTTAGGCTCCAAGTTTGAATCCACTTGAGGCCTATAAATACCCCTCGCATCCTTGGTTAACATACACAAGAATTGAGAGTAAAAAGAAGAAAAATATTGTTGTAATCTTATGAGAACTCCTTTGAAAGCTCAAAGTGTTAGTGTCGTTTGAGAGATGAGTAAAGGGGGTATAAAGGTTCTCTCCTGAACCTGTTAAGAGGAGAATTGAGTTGTATAAGAGTAGTTGATCTTCGCCCATTGAAGGAAGATCGTTGGTGGATGCCGTTGGCCTTGATGGAAAAAGAATCAGTAGAGTGGATATAGGTCACGATGACCAAACTACTATAAAATCTGATTTGCATTTACTTCTTGATATTGACCTTATTACAAACTGAATTCTTACTTTCACTACGCTTCTAGACTTATCACCAAAGATTTTTCTCAAAAAGAAAGAATTGATTATAATAAGTTTATTATATTGGTCTTATATATAAATGATATTTTTCTTACCAGTAGTGATCATGGTTTATTATATGAAACCAAGATGTTTCTCATTAGAAATTTTAAGAATTATATGAATGAGGTAGTTTTTATTATTAGCATTAAGATATTCATGGATATATCTCAAGAATTACTATGACTATCTGGATATATTGACCTAGTCTTAAAGAGATTTAGTATGTAGTTTTGTTCTATTGATTATTTATCTATTACTAAAGATAAAAAATTTAATCAAAACTAGTATCTTAAGAATAATATAGAAAAGAATCAAATAATATACGTAGTTAGAAGTATATTATATGTTTAAATTTATACGAGCTCATATACCAATTTTGCAATTGAAATACTTGATAGATACCAAAACAACCCAGGATAAAACATTAAAAAGTTGTAAAGAAAATGATGAGATATTTGTGGTGGACAAAAAACTATATACTCACATATAAGAGATCAAATCAACTAGAAGTGATGGGTTATTCAGATATTGATTTTGTAAATTACCTTAATATTTGGAAATCTACTTCAGGATTCATTTTCATATTAGTTGGAGGAGAAATTTCCTAGAAAAGTATAAAATAATTGTTTATTATATTATCAATAAAAGCTGAATTTATAATATGCTTTGAGATTATAAATCATAAAATTTTATCTCAAGATTTGGTTAGCAAGCCATTAAAGATATTTTGTGATGACATGGAAATAAACTTTTCTCAGCATATTGAAATAAAATATTTGTTAGTTAGAGAAAGAGACCCAAAAAAACAAATATCAATTAAGAACTTATTCTGTGGTTTGTGACCAACTAATAGTGATGTATATTTAAGGGAAGACTATCATTGATTTTTTCTTACTTATTTAATAACATTATTTATTTTTACTATAATATTAAATTTCTGTATATACTAAAATGAGCCTACTTTTATTGACTTAGACTTTTGTTTAAGATCATCAAATAACGAGAGTCGATTATCCAATCGATTCGGGTCGTGATGTAGTTAGAAACGAATGGTTGAGAAACATGATTTAGAGTCAATAAGGCAATTGCTCCTAATAACATATGCTATTAGAAGCTTATGCTGTTTCTTGGTACAGTAGCAATCACTATCAAAGCCTTGTTTTCTATTTCATAATCCATTGATGCAACAATCGATGCATAACAATGTTTTTTATTTCTTATTGATCTAATGAATCAATACATAACAATGCTTCCTATGATTCACTGTCACTGTGAGTCCACAGAGGACAAAGAAAGAGCAACAACTGATGACAGCGAATGGCATCATCTCTCACAGGGCGATAAGCAACAGCATGACGAATCCCGAACCGAGTCCGAGAGCAGCCTTCGCCTGCAGGCAAGCGCTGCTCGGCGTCGGCGGCGACGTTGGGGGGGCAGACGGCGGAGGGACGGAGCCTGGGGTCGAAGATGCCGGCGGAAGCGCAGAAGGCGAGCGCGGGGAGGGAGCAACAGGGGAGCGGGGGGTGGAGGAGGGAGAAGGAGGAGGAGTTGAGGTCGGGGAGGCGACGTCGATCTGGAGCTTCATGCCACCAGCGCAGTGTCCGAGAATTCCGCAGATGAAGTACCTGGAGCCGGTGCCGTTGAGAGTGACGACGGTGTTGCCGCCGGTGCTCGTCGATATGGGGTTGCTCGTCGTGCACGAGCTGTAGGCGGCGCTCGACACCTCCAACACGTCATGGCTCGACGCATACTTGAATGCTGCATCCAAAAGGAGTATAGCCTCTAAGATATTTATATTGCAATAAAAATGTGAATTTAATTATATACAATATTGAATATTATTTTGATTAAATATTGAGTTGTAGACAATTATATTTTTAATAAAAGATAATGTTTAGATTAAACGATCAATTTAATACGTTTATTTTTTTACGCTTAACTATCAAAGTGTTTACTAACTAAGCAAGCTGACACCCTTACTCCTCTACGGATAAGCTAACCAGTGTACACAATCATTAGTTTTTCTATAAACATGATTAATTATATAATCCTAAAATATACTAAATGTAAATAATTATAAATGTTATAGTTTTTAGCTCTATTTATTAAATAATATGGATTAGAGGAGTTATCAAAAAACATTTCTTGCATTCATGGCTTCATTTATTACGTTCAAGGAGACCATCATCATCTAATCTTACATGTTCATCACATGATGAATCAATTGTTATGGAAAGAACAACTGAGGAGAATAATATGAGAGAGAACACTATAAGAGTTGGTTGCCATTGCATGCCAAGATCAAGAACTACTCTACTTGTGAGCATTCATAAGCTATCAACTCCTTCACATCCTTCTTCTTAATTACCTCAGCGAGAATGTGCATAACATCATATACTTTGACATCATAAGCAATGTAGAGGGGGGAAACGAGGAAGGAGAGGACTCACTCAGTGTGTCACCCACGCGGAATGCCTTGCCGGAGACCCACTGCGTGTAGTTAGTGGCGAGATCCCAAGAGCCGGCGGGGCCGCCGACGTCGTAGTTGGCGCCCATGGCAATCGCAGAGATGGCTGCCACCGTCGCTATCGCCATTACAGCTCTCATCATTGCAGCCATCGTCACAGAAACAGAAGGGGCTGCAGAGGAGGAGGAGGTGGAGATGCTTGATGAGCTAGAAGAAGAAGAAGAAGAATGTGCTTATTGCGTGGTAATGATGGGAAGCTTGCAGAGGTTATATAGAGTTGGTGAGGGAAGAAGGATTCATGGAAGAGGAGAGAGTGATCGTTAAGTCTTCACCAAAAATAGTCAACGATTTGGGGCTGCCAAACGAAACGCGGGTGACAGACTGTGTCGTATGCCGGAATTTGACTCAGCCATGTTGAGTCTCGATGCTTTCAATGTGTGTATATGATGTATAAATTGACTTGGAAGCTTGTTGGGATTTTAATATGGATGAGATGAATTAAATATCACCTTTTCCACAACCAAAAGTCAAGGTTGTTAGAATTTTTTTTGTGGAAAAAAAAGGTAAACTTAAATTAAAAAGATATTATTGTACAATAATAATAAGGTTAAAACATCCTACCAATTTGGGATCGACTATTTAGATTTGTTATCATTGATAAAGTATTTTTTATTTTGACTGTTCGATTTGAATAAAAACCTAAATATTATAAACTTAATTTGACTACAATAAATAGCCAATTAAGATAAAAAAAAAAAAGAATGATGGAATGGGCGATTTTAAAACGACCCTTTAAAATTAGACTCCTCTCACGTGATTATGAAATTAAATTAATTATTAATAATAAAATTATGTTAAAGAATAGTCTCGCATTACTAATATATATTAGATTTTTAAATAACATAATAAAATTATGTTAAAGAATAGTTTGTCGGAAGTCCGGACGTTCATCGAAAGTTCTACCGGAACCAACCGAGAAGTCCAAGATCTTGCCAAAGAAGCTCGTCAAAACTCGCCAAGGAGATCGTCGTGAAGTCCAAGAGCTTGCCGGTAGTCCGTTGGAACATTTCCTAGAGATTATCGGAAATTCGCCGAAAGCTCGTTGGAAAAAACTTAAGACTTACGGACTTATTTAGCTTAGTGAATATCTTAAAATTCATAATTAACACATCATTCGGTTGGAATTGAGCCAACTCAATTAGAGGTCAATTGGGCCCAAGTTTAGGCTATGTTGGGCCAAGTGAAAGGCCTAAATAGTGACCCAACAAGTGAAACCATTGTGGCACAGTCTCCGAGACTATGTCAGGCGACGATACCACCAGTTTGGGTGGTGGTACGCCTAAACACAGTCTCCGAGAGACTGTCAGGCGGTGGTACTACCAAACTAGGTGGTGGTACCGCTAGACTGGGTTGTGGTACCGCCCAGTTTTAATGTCAGTGCCAATGTTGTATGTGGTGGTATCGCCTAGCACAGGCGGTGGTACTACCAGTACCCGGAGGACCTGGGATGAGACATTTTTAGGCTTCAAGTTTGAATCTACTTGAGGCCTATAAATACCCCTCTCATCTCTGATTAACATACACAAAAATTGAGAGTAAAAAAGAAGAAAAACGTTATTGTAATCTTGTGAGAACTCCTCTCAAGGCTCAAAGTATTAGTGTCGTTTGAGAGATGAGTAAAGGAGGTGTAAAGGTTCTCTCCTGAACCTATCAAAAGGAGAATTGAGTTGTATAAGAGTAGTTGATCTTCGCCCATTGAAGGAAGATCGTTAGTGAATGTCGATGGCCTCGATGGAAGAAGAATCGGTAGAGTGAATGTAGGTCACGACGACCGAACCACTATAAAATCTGATTTACATTTACTTCTTGATATTTACCTTATTGTAAACTGAATTCTTACTTTTACTTTCACATATAAAAAAGAAAATGTATTATCATTGAAATTAAAATGATAAATTAAATCTCTTATTTAAAGAAGCCTTTTGTTTAATGTGTCATATTTTTTGTCATCAAGATTTTTGTGACAAATCTTGTTTGTCTTTTGGTTTTAAATGATGAGTTTTGATTTGGCATAAATAACAAAGACATGCTATGAAATAAAAAGAAAATATATTTTTCTTGAAAACTTCTCAATCCCTATCTTATTGAGTTTTCAAAAAAAGATTGATGAATCTATTTGTATGAATCTCTTGGACTATGAAAATGATTTTTATGATTGAAGACTTTATATGCATGAATTGAGATCTTGTTCTCCTACGATTCTTTTTGCTATTCACTAAAAAGGAGACTTATTCTAATAAACCATGATATGCTACTTGACATCTTGATAATTTATGACTGAGTTTTGTTATATATTATTCCCCTTTTCTTCCTTCTTATTTATAATGATAAAGGGGAGAAAAGAAATCACTAGCATTTCAAAAGATCAATAAATCTCTTCATTTCATTTTGAATTTCTTGAAAGGGACTTTGTTGATTTGATAAATTGAATGAGTTGAAAATAATGATGAATGTTTTGAAAATAAATAATTGTATCATGTTTGATGATTTTATATTTTGAAATTATGCATGATGAGTTGAAGTGATGTTTGTTTAAAAATATTTATTCAAATATATAAATCGATAATATTTTTGTCAAATGAATCATGATTTTTCTTGTGAATTCTTGAAATTATAACTTGAGTCTTCTTTTTAAATCAAGAATATTTCCTTTCATGCTTTCTATTTACAAAAGGAGAAATTTGTAAAAAAATAATATATGATCTCTTGACATTCATGACTTGATTCTTTATCTTTGTTATTTATCATTGTCATGATTTGAAGATTGAAGTAAAGGGAAATAAATTAAACTATTGTATTGTTATTGCTCTCTTTTTGCCAATGACAAAAGGGGAGAAAGAATTGCTAGCGTGTACATCACAAAAAGAGGCAAACTTGCTAGCTTGCTCATCTCAAAAGATAAGCAAGAAATGCTATCTTGCAAATCTCAAAAGAAGCAATATTTGCTAAGTTATACATCATAAAGAGAAGCAAAAAGCTTGCTCAACTCAAAATATGCAAAATTTTGTCAACTTTCATATGTGTAAAATTTACTAGCTTGCATGTTCTAAAATTATGTAAAACTCACTAAATTTACTAAGCTTGCAAATTTCATGGAGAAAAAAATTGCTAGAAATACAAAACATGTTAAGTTGCATATCTAGCAAAATTTATGTACTTGCAAAACTCAAAATTATTACTAGCTTGCGTGATGATAAAACTTGATATTATGTTTATAATGCAATGATTTGAAACTTACTAAATGCACTTCTCCTTTTTATTGATGACAAAGGAGGAGAAGTTATAATGATCATGCATGGAATAATATATTGAAATTTTGATTATGCATGATTTTATGTTGCTTGGACTCACGATTAAATTTGCTTTAACTTGAATTCAGCTTGAATTTAATGTTCTATCAATATGGTATATTGATAGGGGGAGTTAAGGTTACTCCATCATCAATTGGTTGTCATCATAAAAAAGAGGGAGATTGTTAAATCTCATATTTTGATGATGAAATCAATTGATAGTATTTATGATTTGATCTATGTTTTGAGTGACATAGGAAACTTCGATCAAGGAGAGACAATTAAAGCAGGAAGAATCATGCTGTGCTGGAGAAAAACATGTTAGAAGATTAGACGTCAAGCCGAAGGCTCGGTCGACGTATTGATAGAAGGCTTCGGGCCATGGGTTCAGGCATCGGGCTAAGAAGAGTGAAAATTATGCTAAGGAAATCAGAGTTGCGGAGGCCAACTAGCTGATTGGGCAATAGGTCGCAAGAGAGGATGATACATCGAAGAATCGAACGAAGTGCCGATGAACCAATGACATGCCGGATAATATTTGATTCAAGCTTAGTAATAATTATCTAGATCGAAATAGGCTTTAAGTGTGCAGGATTAACTATGATAGCGATCAAGGCATAAAGCAAAATGAAGTCCCAAAGTCAAGAACGAGATTTTGTTGGAAATTCGAGAGTTCATCGGAAGTCCAAATGTTCGTCGGATGTTCAATCAGTATTGACCGAGAAGTCTAGGATCTTGCCAAAGAAGCTCGTCGAAACTCACCAAGAAGATCATCGCGAAGTCCAAGAGCTTGCTGGGAGTCCGTTGGAACATTGCCGAGAGATCGTCGGAAATTCGCCGAAAGCTCGCCGGAAAAAACCTAGACTTACGGACTTATTTAGCTTAGTGAATATCTTAAAATTCATAGTTAACACATCATTCGGTTGGAATTGAGCCAACTCAATTAGATGTCAATTAGGCCCAAGTTTAGGCTATGTTGGGCCAAGTGAAAGGCCTAAATAATGACCCACCAGTTTGGGTGGTGGTACGCCCAGACACAGTCTCCGAGAGACTATCAGGCAGTGGTACTACCAGACTAGGTGGTGGTATCGCTCAGTTTTAGTGGCAGTGCCAGTACTACATGTGGTGGTATCGCCCAGCACAAGCGGTGGTACTGCCAGTACTCGGAGGACCTGGGATGAGACATTTTTAGGCTCCAAGTTTGAATCTACTTGAGGCCTATAAATACTCCTCTCATCCCTGGTTAACATACACAAGAATTGAGAGTAAAAAA
This sequence comes from Musa acuminata AAA Group, assembly GCF_036884655.1. Taxonomy (NCBI): domain Eukaryota; kingdom Viridiplantae; phylum Streptophyta; class Magnoliopsida; order Zingiberales; family Musaceae; genus Musa; species Musa acuminata. The sequence continues at coordinate 15,733,433 of NC_088332.1, read as the reverse complement.
GAAAAAAAACGTTATTATAATCTTATGAGAACTCCTCTCAAGGCTCAAAGTGTTAGTGTCGTTTGAGAGATGAATAAAGGGGGTGTAAAGGTTCTTTCCTGAACCTATCAAAAGGAGAATTGAGTTGTATAAGAGTAGTTGATCTTCACCCATTGAAGGAAGATCGTTAGTGGATGCCGATGGCCTCGATGGAAGAGGAATCGGTAGAGTGAATGTAGGTCACGATGACCGAACCACTATAAAATCTGATTTACATTTACTTCTTAATATTTACCTTATTGTAAACTGAATTCTTACTTTTACTTTCACTACGCTTTTGCATGCTTTTAAGTTAACATCTTTCCAAAACGGGTTTAATCGAAATGAAAATTTTGAACCGACGTAATTTTATCTACTACACTAATTCACCCCCCCCCCTCTTAGTGTCGACTCATTCCTAACAAGGGTAATATCGAATAATATAAAGCTAGACTTATGGCCAAAGATTTTTCTCAAAAAGAAAGAATTGATTATAATGAGACTTATTCTTTAATTTTTAAAAAGGGCTTGGAGATTATTATGATATTAGTAGCTTATTATGATTTTGAGTTATATTATTTTGATATTAAAATAACATTTCTGAATCGGGATTTAGATGAGAAAATCTACATTGAATAATCAAAACGATTTGTAAAGAAGGGAAAAGTTGGGCTTGCAAACTTTCTCTATTGATGATATAACTATTACTAAAGATAAAAAATTTAATCAAAACTAGTATCTTAAGAATAATATAGAAAAGAATCAAATAATATGCGTAATTAGAAGTATATTATATGCTTTAATTTATACGAGCTCATATACCAATTTTGTAATTTTGTAATTGGAATACTTGATAGATACCAAAACAACCTAGGATAAAACATTAAAAAGTTGTAAAGAAAATGATGAGATATCTGTGATGGACAAAAAAATTATATGCTTATATATAAGAGATCAAATCAACTGATAGGTTATTCAAATATTGATTTTATAAATTACCTTAATATTTGAAAATCTACTCAGTATTCATGTTCATATTAGTTGGAGGAGAAATTTCCTAGAAAAGTATAAAATAATCATTTATTGCATTATCAATAATAGAAGCTGAATTTATAATATGCTTTGAGATTATAAATCATAAAATTTTATCTCAAGATTTAGTATGGATAGCAAACCATTAAAGATATTTTGTGATGATATGGAAATAAATTTTTCTCAGCATATTGAAATAAAATATTTGCTAGTTAGAGAAAGAGACCCGAAAACAAATATCAATTAAGAATTATTCTGAGGATGTGGTTTGTGAGCAACTAATAGTGATGTATATTTAAGTGAAGACTATCATTGATTTTTTCTTACTTATTTAATAACAATATTTATTTTTACTATAATATTAAATTTCTGTATATACTAAAATGAGCCTACTTTTATTGACTTAGACTTTTGTTTAATATCATCAAATAACGAGAGTCGATTATCCAATCGATTCGGGTCGTGATGTAGTTAGAAACGAATGATTGAGAGACATGATTTAGAGTCAATAAGGCCTTATAATAATTGCTCCTAATAACATATGCTATTAGAAGCTTATGTTGTTTCTTGGCACAGTAGCAATCACTATCAAAGCTTTGTTTTCTATTTCATAATCCACTGATGCAACAATCGATGCATGACAATGTTTTTTGTTTCTTATTGATCTAATGAATCAATACATAACAATGCTTCCTATGATTCACTGTCACTGTGACTCCACAGAGGACAAAGAAAGAGCAACAACTGATGACAGCGAATGGCATCATCTCTCACAGGGCCATAAGCATCAACATGACGATTCCCGAACCGAGTCCGAGAGTAGCCTTCGCCTTCAGGCAAGCGCCGCTCGGTGTCGGCGGCGACGCTGTGGGGGCAGACGGCGGAGGAACGGAGCCTGGGGTCGAAGATGCCGGCGGAGGGACGGAGCCTGGGGTCGAAGATGACGGCGGAAGCGCAGAAGGCGAGCGTGGGGAGGGAGCAACAGGGGGGGAGCGGGGGGTGGAGGAGGGAGAAGGAGGAGGAGTTGAGGTCGGGGAGGCGACGTCGATCTGGAGCTTCATGCCACCAGCGCAGTGTCCGGGAATTCCGCAGACGAAGTACCTGGAGCCGGTGCTGTTGAGCGTGACGACGGTGTTGCCGCCGGTGCTCGTCGATATGGGGTTGCTCGTCGTGCACGAGCTGTAGGCGGCGCTCGACACCTCCAACACGTCATGGCTCGACGCATACTTGAATGCTGCATTCAAAAGGAGTATAGCTTCTAAGATATTTATGTTGCAATAAAAATGTGAATTTAATTATATACAATATTGAATATGATTTTGATTAAATATTGAGTTGTAGACAATTATATTTTTAATAAAAGATAAAGTTTAGATTAAACGATCAATTTAATACGTTTATTTTTTTACGCTTAACTATCAAAGTGTTTACTAACTAAGCAAGCTGACACGCTTACTCCTCTACTGATAAGCTAACCAGTGTACACAATAATTAGTTTTTCTATAAACATGATTAATTATATAATCTTAAAATATACTAAATGTAAATAATTATAAATGTTATAGTTTTTAGCTCTATTTATTAAATAATATGGATTAGAGGAGTTATCAATAAACATTACTTGCATTCATTGCTTCATTTATTACGTTCCAGGAGACCATCATCATCTAATCATATATGTTCATCACATGAAAGAATCTATTGTTACGGAAAGAACAACTGAAGAGAAGAATATGAGAGTTGGTTGCCATTGCATGCCAAGATCAAGAACTGCACTACTTGTGAGCATTCATAAGCTATCAACTCCCTCGCATCCTTCTTCTTAATTACCTCAGCGAGAATGTGCATAATATCATATACTTTGACATCATAAGCAATGTAGAGGGGAGGAAACGAGGAAGGAGAGGACTCACTCAGTGTGTCACCCACGCGGAATGCCTTGCCGGAGACCCACTGCGTGTAGTTAGTGGCGAGATCCCAAGAGCCGGCGGGGCCGCCGACGTCGTAGTTGGCGCCCATGGCAATCGCAGAGATGGCTGCCACCGTCGCAATCGCCAGTACAGCTCTCAGCATTGCAGCCATCGTCACAGAAACAGAAGGGGCTGCAGAGGAGATGCTTGATGAGCTAGAAGAAGAAGAAGAAGAAAGTGCTTATTGCGTGCTAATGATGAGAAGCTTGCAGAAGTTATATAGAGTTGGCGAGGGAAGACGGATTCGTGGAAGAGGAGAGAGTGATCGTTAAGTCTTCACCAAAAATAGTCAACGATTTGGGGCTGCCGAACAAAACGCGGGTGACAGACTGTGTCGTATGCCGGAAGTTGTTAGAATTTTGGGGCTGTAGTCTCGAAGCTTTCAATGTGTGTATATGATGTATAAATTGACTTGGTAGCTTCTTGGGATATTAATATGTATGAGACGAATTAAATATCACGTTTTCCACAACCAAAGTCAAATTGTTTCTATTACTACGAGGTCAAGGTTGTTATAATTTTTTTGTGGAAAAAAAAAGGTAAACTTAAATTAAAAAGACATTATTATACAATAATAATAAGGTTAAAACATCCTACCAATTTGGGATCGACTATTTAGATTTCTTATCATTGATAAAGTATTTTTTATTTTGACCGACTTGTTCGATTTGAATAAAAACCTAAATATCATAATCTTAATTTGACTACAATAAATAGCCAATTAAGATAAAAAAAAAAAAAGAATGATGGAATGGGCGAACGACCCTTTAAAATTAGACTCCTCTCACGTGATTGTCAAATTAAATTAATTATTAATAATAAAATTATGTTAAAGAATAGTCTCGCATTACTAATATGTATTAGATTTTTAAATAACTTCAATGCCATTGATAAGGCTGACTCAAAACTCCAATAAACAAGATAAGACTAAAAGAAGTTGATGTAATCTAAAAACTTGCATTGTCGATCAATTAGAATCATGAACTAAAAAAGCTGATGTAATCTTAAAACTCTATTATCCGCTAGAAAATGTATAAAAAAGACTGACACATACAAACTGGCTTGTGAATAGTTTTTTGCTGTCCAAATTCTGAATTGAGAAAAATTAGTCCTGTAGGCATGGATTGAAACCAGTGTACAAAATCCAGTAGATGTTCTTGCCACATCACGTCTTTGTTAGGATTCTATTAATGATGTGTTGGAGTCAAACTAATCAAGATTAGTTTATATCGAGTAACATCAATTTAATCCATAAGTTTAAACTGATAAATTATTGGTCAAACTTGAATGTTGAAAAAGATTCATTAATAGTCCCATATTGATAAATATGGACAAACTCGGTTGGTGACTTGTATTGAGTTTGACTCATAATATATTAGTTTGACCTGATATGTATCAACGTTGACTAATTTGATATAAACTTAAAAAGAAAGACTTAAATGATAAAAAAAAAAGAGAAAGAGATATGAGCCAAGATGAACTGCATAACCAATGTTAAGCTTGCGGTTGTGAATATAGTTAGAAAATATTTATGTATAAGAAGAGATTGAAAAAATAATTAAAAAATAATTATACATCTCCTAGGTTTAACTCATGACTTATTAAGTCTTTATGTTTAAGAAAATATTTATGTATAAGAAGAGATCGAAAAAAAATGATTAAAAAATAAATAAAATGATTAAGTCTTTATGTTGAATTCGTTGAATCTTGGATTTTGATTATAAAACCAATTGATAGTATTTATGATTTGATCTAAGTGATGTAGGAAGCTTCAATCAGGGAGAAACAATTAAAGCAGGAAGAATCATGTTGAGCCGGAGGAAAACATGTCAAAAGATTGGACGTCGAGCCGAAGGATCGGTTAATGTATCAACAGAAGGCTTCGGGCCATGGATTCTGGCATCAGACCAAGAAGAGCAGAAATTACGCTAAGGAAATCGGAGTTGTGAAGGTCAATTAGCTAATTGGGCAAAAGGCCACAAGAGAGGACGATGTGCCAAAGAATCGGACGAAGCGTCGATAAACCAATGACATGCTGGACAACTTTGATTAGCTTAGTAATAATTGTCTAGATCGAAGTGGGTTTTAAGTATGCAGGATTAATTACAATAGCAAGGCATAAAGTAAAATGAAGTCTCGGAGTCAAGAACGCGCGATTTCGTTAGGAGTTAGAGAGTTCATCAGAAGTCTAGATGTTCATCGGAAGTTCTACTTGAACTGACCGAGAAGTCCAGGAGCTTACTAAAAAAGCTCGTCGGAACTCGTCAAGAAGATCATCGTGAAGTCCAGGAGCTTGCCGGGAGTCCACCGGAATATTACCGAGAGATCATCGAAAGTTCGCTGGAAGATCGCTAGAAGCTCGCCGGAAGAAACCTAGACTAATGGACTTGTTTAGCTTAAGTATGCCTAAGAATTAGTAGTTAGAACATAATTAGGATTGGAATTAGGCCAACCCAATTAGGGGCTGGTTGGGTCATGTATGGACTGTGTTGGACCCAATGAAAGGCCCAAACAGTAACCCAACAAGTGGCATCGTCATGGCATAGTCTCTGAGACTGTGTCAAGCGGTGGTACCACAGTCTGGGTGGTGGTACCACCCAGACACAGTCTCCGAGAGGTTGTTAAGCGGTGGTACCGCTAGTTTGGGCAGTGATACCGCCCAGTGTTAGTGTCAATATTAGATTAGCACAAGCGGTGGTACCACCCATACCCGGGAGACCCGGGATGAGATATTTTTAGGTTCCAAGTTTAAATCAACTTAAGACCTATAAATACTCTTCTCATCCCTGGTAAAAAAACATAAGAATTAAGAGTGAAAATGAAAGAAACGTTGCTGTAATCTTGTGTGAACTCCTCTCCTTCTAAGTATTAGAATAGTTTAAGAGAGGAATAAGTGGGGGTGTAAGGGTTATCTCCTAAACCCGGTAAAAGAAGAAAGAGCTGTAAAAGATGGTTGGTCTTCGTCTATTGAAGGAAGACCGATAGTGGATGCCGGTAGTCTTGATAGAGGAAGAATCGGGAGTGGATGTAGGTCATGACAACTGAACTATTATAAAATCTGTTTTGCATTTGTTTTGAATAAATTACTTTCATAGCAAACTTCCCCTTTACTTTGTTTTCAAAGTTAACCATTTTCGAAATAGGTTTAATCGAAACAAAAAATTTCTGAAATCGATGATTTTACCATTGCACTAATTCACTCTCCTCTTAGTGTTGACTCATTTCTAATAGAATTTTTATCTAACTTGATATATATTAATCTTGATCATCACTCAAATTCATGTAAAAATGAATAATGCTAGGCTCTATAAACTCCATCCTTATAAAGAGCAAGAATATTGGATCAATCACTAGTGATCTGATCAATTTCGAATCTAGGATGAGGTTCCACATCTAGCATTTCGGATTTTAGATTGAGTTTCGGGTTACACGGCTCTATATTCCACAAGAAAGAAGAAGAAATATTTAGAAATTTATGTGTGGAGTTGTTCACGTGTCATTTTTAATCATGGTTAAAGAGATCAATCTCAAATCGAGCTTCTTATGATTGATGAATTTTTAGTATACAGATTGTATATAAATAGATAATAAGAATTTTTATTTATTATACTTTTATGTATGAAGTTGACTCATTTAAATTTTTTTTAAAATTATATTGAAGAAAGTATTTATCAATTCTAGTGTATCATGCCCTCAAACAATAAAATGTGTTATTTAATTTATACACTTCAATCTTCTAGCCTATTAATTTAAATTCTTCAAACTACTTTATATAAACCTTCTTTTTTTTTTTTGTAACTTTTCTATGCAAGAAGGTTGATTTAGTATCAAATTGATAAACCTGTCATTTTTCTATGCTTTCAATCTTAATGTTGTTCTAATCGTATCAATTATAGCAATTGGAAAAAAAATTTAAAAAAATCAATACCTAAAATTTAAGCAACTAAATGAGATTTATATTTTTGTAGAAAGCCATTAGCATTGAATTTTAACCTATACACCCACTTGAGTCTAATTGCTTTTTTTCTTAGAGGCAAATTTATCAACTTCTAAGTCTTATTATTTTTTAGAAGTTTGTAGCTCATCAATTATTCAACCAAATACGCTTTCTATTCAACTATGCTTAATATGATAGTTTTCCTTGTTCTATGAAAGTGATTTAACAAATATATTATTATATTCATAATTTCTATCTAAAACTCTTTTGGTATTATTTTTTCTTTAAGTATACACCTAATAGTATCTCGACCACAACTTAGTTCCTTCACTCTGCTATTTTATTTTGCTAAGGGGTTAGCTTGCAACTAGTTTCCTATGAATGCTTACATTAATACAAAACACAAAGAAATCCTTGGAAGTGAATTCGCCCCCTCTGTTAATACGCAGAGTCTTAATAAAATAATTATTTTCTTTTTCTACATATGCTTTGAAACATATGAAAATAGGCAAGGCTTTAATTTTTTTTAGAAAATATACTCACATCATTCTTGTGCAATCATCTATAAATAATACAAATATTTACTTCCACCATATGAGATAGTTTGCATAGGTCCACAAATATCTACATGCACAAGTTTTAATCATTCTTTGGCTCTTTGAGAATGACTTTCCGAAAGGGATTTATGTGCTTTTTCTAAAAACATAATATTCATAAATAGTATCTTTATTCTTAATTTTAGGTAAACCAACTATCATATTCTTTTGATTTAATAATTCTAGTTTACCATAATTTAGATAATCATATATTTTATGCTATAATGTCGATTCATCAATAACAGTAACAATAATTTATCAATAACAATAATAATGAATGTGCGTAAGAAGATATCTAAAAATAATAAAAGAAATAATTTATTTTTTTTATTATCCTCATAATTTTAATATCATAAATCAAATATTTTTCATTAAAAATAACATAATATCTTTTTCTCATTAATTATTTTATATTAATAATATTTTATTTTAAACCAAGAATAAACATCACATCATAAATAAAGTTTTTACCGGAATTGATGTTTACAGTAATAGACCTAATTGAATTATCAAGCCTTTGAATGCTAGAATGTCCATGACTTTTACCGTTCTAACCTCTCTCTTGAGATCTGGTTTTAGAATTTTGCTTTAGTTCATTCTTTTGATATATCTTCATTTGAAGAGTTTGTTCTAAAGTTTCATATGATGATTTGTTCAATTTTTGTTCATAAACTAAAAGCAAGTCCATTAATTCATTAATTGATAATGTACTTATATCTTTAGATTATTTTATAGTAGTATAAATTATATCAAAATTTGAAGATAAAATCTATAAAATATTTTTTTTATTATTGTTTGATCTTTTAAATTTTCACAATAAGACCTCATTTAGTTCATAATAAAATAAACTTTTGAGAAAAAACCAATGATAGATTCAAAATCTTTCATCGTAAGGGTTTTAAATTCACGTTAAAGAATGTGAAGCTTTGAGATTTTTACCTTGTTTGTACATCTAAATATAATTTTTAATAATTTTTAGACTTTTATGAATATTGATTTCGACATGATTTAGAGAAATAGAGATTCATCTATTACTTGTTGTAGCAGCTCTTACATTTTTCTGCATATTTTCATTCATTTGATCCTTATGTAACAAAAGTATTTTATATCAAATTTCATAATCCTTATGTAATAAATAAAGTTATCATTTTAACAGTTTAAAATCGATAATTTTCACTTTGAAGATAAAAAGAAGTTGATTAGAAACACTTATTCTAATATCTATCATATATATTTTTTTCTTTTGGATCTATTGGTCTACCCTTCTGCTCCTATTGGTCTTTTTCGAACCAAACTATGATACCACACTTGTTGCCTTTCTAGAACTTTCAGGAGAAAAGAGAGAAGCTAGTAGAAGAAAAAAGTACTTCTAATTTGTAGTGCTTTAGATTCATCCAAGAGAACGCATTATATTAGCCAAAGGAATAATATATAAATTTTTTAAGTAAGGAAGAAATTAACCATAGCCAAACAAATCTCATCATCCTTATTTATTTATCTTAATCTATATCCTTATCCTTTATTTCATCTAATCATAACTCTTTGAATTAATTTTATCAACCTCTATGAATTGTTTGTAAAGATTATATATAATAAAAGTGAGCAAAAAATTATTAAAAATGTGTGGGAATGAGAGTTGTCTTCCAAGTCTTCTAACATCTCACCTTAGTCTCACATCATATCATTTTCAATATTTTTAATCAATAATTTAGACTCATTATTAGGTTTATGAGCTAGTTTGGCACCAATGCATGGATGGCATAGTTTAGAGTTCGTCGTTGTCATACTTGGCACATTAGCCATTGACGCGCGGATGATAGGCAACATGACACAAATGATAGCACGAGCAACAGACATACACGTTGCTAAATAGCAGCATAGCTATTAGTTCGATGAGAAGGGTCACGAGGTGGCCTCGATACTATAGAGGAGGTCGCATGACAATGCATGGTAGTTGACGAGCAATGACACTATTGCATTGTCGAGCAATGTTGGTCATCGATGAAGAGCTTGAAGCCAAAATAGTTGTGGCTAAACCGATGGGTAGTCGACCATGGAAAGGACATTGTGGTATGGTCATGTAGTGATAGCAATTGGTGTGTTGTCTTATGCGACTGGGTGCATCCATGGGCAGAGTAGAATATAATGATGATTGTGCGAGAGAGAGAGAGAGAGAAATTAGGGTTAGCAGCTTTCATTTTAAAAGACCATTTTACTCTTATAAATAATTTAATTCCAATCGGTGTCCCCTTATGATAGTTTTACCTTTTAAAAATCAGATATTTTTTATATATATCTAGATAAAATTAAGGTTTTCTCCTTCAAAAATCAAAATTTTTGCTTATGTCTTTAACTATTAAATTGACCAATTTATTAGCTTTAATCAGATTTTTTATCGCCCAATTTGAACACAATTTTGATTGGTTTTATTAGGTTGACTATAAGGTCTAATCTAAGTAGCCTAATTAGTTTAATCCAATTCAAATTAGCTTAATTTGTAATACACAATTAAATAGGACTGATTGGCCCATTTATGTCATGTAAAGAATTAAAAAATATAGATTATGATTTTTTATCTTTTTATATGACATATTGGTAAAATTTTGCTTGTGATATTTAAATTCAATTATTATTTTAGATATTTTTATAGTTACTCACCTACATATATTTAAAATTATAAAATAATATTTATTTTTATATAAAAGCATGATTTATGTTTCATCATGATTATAATCATCAAATGAGTTTTGGTTAATATTTAATAATTATTATAATTATTATTTATTATATTAAATTATTTTGTATAAGTTAGTTTATAAAAATTTAATGAATATTATTTATAACTTGTATCCCTAAGTTTTATCTGAATAGTAGTAGCCAATGTGGCATAGTATGATAGGCTTATGAAATATGAATTATAATAAATATTTTATCATTTGTAAAATATTTTAAAATATATTTTATATTATTATATTATAAACTAATGACTTATAAAATTATATAAAAAAAATTAGTCCTAAATAATATAAAAAAAAATAATATTCATAATGATATATATAATTAATAGATTTAGATAATCACAAAGAAAAATCTTCATCAAATAATTATATAATAAGCTTGGATGATATTGTTTTGGATATTCTTATAGTTTAAGGTTGTATACCCAAATATAGTATCACTATTATATAAGAATAGTATTAGTCATTCATAAATAATTTTGAATAAGTATTATATATATTAATATTTTCACCCAAATATGAAATATGGATGATATCAATTGTCTATCATATTTTAGAAATTTAAAGTATTATTATTATTTTATATTTTACAATAGTAGTTCCTTCTGTACACTCTAATGCTTCTAGAATCCCTATATTCTCTTGTTCAAATTATTCATAATGATTAGAATATGTGCAATTTATATTGGGTGTATTATATCTTGATGAAACATTACTTATTAAAAAACCTGTTGACTTGACTGATGAAAACATTGTAGAGCAAATTAATGAAACGAATACTCGAGAATGTTTATAAGAATGATAATTACAAATAAGAATGATAATTATAGCGCATAAAAATATTTGAGAGCTATATAAGATATGTTTAAATTTGTTGATAAGTCATTAATTGATACATTAATGAAAGAACTGATTACGACCCCATATGATATCACTTAAGGGATTCAGTATCATATCCTTAATATAATTGACAAGAGACTGAAACTTAAGCATTAGGTATGAATGTGGATATGCCTTTCCTTGGACAGTTTATTTTTAATTATATTTTTCCTCAGTTTGGCCTATTCAAGATTCATTATAATATAAATAAATATAAATGAGACTTGAATGAGTTGACCAGTATGTATGTTCAAAAAGAATTAAGGCTAAGGTAGGAAAGATCTCATAATATTTTGGCTACTACTCAAATAGCTAGTAACAAGAAAATTAGATTGAAGCGTTATCCACCAAATAAATTTATCGAGTTTAAAAATATTAAATAAACTAATGAAAAAAAGCTTCTACAATAAAGTGCTTCTTTTATAGCAACAAAGAACATACAAAAAGGATTATGTTAAATGCAAGGCTTGGTTCCAAAGAAAAAGTATAAACTTGACTTTTGTATGTTTCGAATCAAATATTACTAAAATTCCTTATAATACTTGTGGATGATTCAAGTGTTTCAACGTATTACCCATAATATATAGGGATCTCTTATAACCTGAAAATAAAAAAACATAAAAGATTCATTGTTATAAGAAATCATCTCAAAACGAAAGTGATAGCAACGGGAACTTATCGCTTAAGCCTAGGCCATGTGATAGATTTTACAAACATATGTTCTATGTTCCTATTATTTCTAGAAATTTAATATCTCTATTTAGAATTAATGAGTTAAGATAATATCTTTCTTTTGGTAATGATAACTCAGTATATTTTATGATTCAATAAAAGTTGATTTTGAAATTCTATATGATGGTATATACAAAATTAATTTGAATCTTAAATTTGCAAAGACATTAGTGACTCTACAATCAAATGTTAGATTAAAATATAATTTTAATAATAAAAAATCTTTTATCTTGTGGTATAGACATTTAGGGCATATCTTCAAGGAAAGAATTAAAAGATTAGTGAAGGACAATATCATTGATTTTGATATTTGCAAACATTGCATCAAAGGATAGCAAACTAAATACATAAAAAAAATTTCACAAGAAGTAAAGGACTCCTTGAGATTATTTATACTAATATCTATGGACCATTTCATATTTCATATTTTAGTGAAAAGAGATATTTCATTATATTTATAGATGACTTGTCAAGATATAACTATATATATCTAATACATAAAAAGCCTCAAACTATTAACACTATTTAGGTGTATATAAATGAAGTTAAGAAACAATTATATTGTAAAGTTAAAATTATCAGATCTAACAAGGGTGGTGAATTTTATAGTAGATTTAACGAGTCAGGCCAAAATCCTGACCCTCTTACTAGATTCATAGAAAAGTGAGGTATTTGTACTTAGTGTGCCTTACTAAATGTTCCACAATGGAATGGTATTGCTAAAAGGTAAAATCATATTTTTATAGATATGATTAGGAGCATGATGAATCATTCTTTTATACCTTAGTCGATGTGAGTGAAGTTGTTAGGACAACTATGTATATCTTAAATAGGGTTTCTAGTAAGTTAGTTTTATCAACTTTATTTGAGTTATATACTGGTATGAAACCTAGTTTGAGATATATATATATTTAGAGTTGTTCTATAGAGATAAGAATCGTTAATCCATATGAAAAGAAATTAGATCAAAAAATTATTTTTAAATACTTTATTGATTATCTAGAAAAATTCAAGGGATATATATTTTGTTACCCCAATGAGAATAGTAGAATCTCATAAAATAAGATTCTTAGAAAATGATAAAATTAGTGGGAGTAAAAAATCTTAAAAGATTAATTTTTATTTAGAGGAGATGTATATTGATGCTCCTTTATTATTTTTTATTCAAGAGAATATTATTTCTCAAATCACTAAACGAATTGATGAGGGTGAATAACAAAAGAACATTGACAAACTTCCATATGACGTTGATATCATTGCTAATACTCTTATAAATTAACTATAACTAGTAGTTTTGACAACATATCTAAGGGAAAGAAGATATATCATTTTTTATAATTATGTGATATATCTATAAAAATTAGATTATAACATAAAAATCAAAAGGAACCCTTATTATTTTCATATGTCATGAAAAGAAGTGATTTTAAAAGATAGTACGATATAATATAAAAAAACGTTAAAATCGATGGATCAGAATGGTATTTGGAAACTCGTTAAATTACCTAATAATTATAAAAAGAGTCGATTATAAATAAATCTTTAAGACAAAACATAATTGAAAGGGCTATTGAATCTCAAATTTTAATGATGAAATCAATTAATAATGTTTATGATTAGATCTACGTTTTGAGTGACGCAAGAAGCTTCAAGGAGAGACAATTAAAACAAGAAGAATTATATTGGGCCGGAGAAAAACATGTTAGAAGATTGGACGTCGAGCCGAAGAATCGGTCGACGTATCGACATAAAGCTTCGGGCCATAGGTTCGGGCATCGAGCCAAGAAGAGCGAAAATTGCGCCAAAGAAATCAGAGTTGTGGAGGTCAACTAGCCGATTGGGCAATAGGTCACAAGAGAAGACGATACACCAAAGAATCGGGCGAAGCGTCAATGAACCAATGACATGCCAAACAATATTTGATTCAAGCTTTTTAATAATTATCAAGATCAAAGTAGACTTTAAGTGTGTAGGATTAGCTATGATAGCGATGAAGGCATAAAGCAAAATGAAATTCCGGAGTCAAGAACGAGATTTCGTTGCGAGTTCGAGAGTTCGTCGAAAGTCCAGACATTCATCGGATGTTCTATCAGAATTGACCGAGAAGTCAAGGAGCTTGCCAAAGAAGCTTATCGGAATTCACCAAGAAGATCATCGTGAAGTCTAGGAGCTTGCTGGGAGTCCGCTGGAACATTACCAAGAGATCGTCGGAAGTTCGCAGGAAGAAACCTAGACTTACAGACTTATTTAGCTTAGTGAATGTCATAAAATTTATAGTTAGCATATAATTGGGTTGGAATTGAGCCAACTCAATTAGGGATCAATTGAGCCCAAGTTTGGGCTATGTTGGGCCAATTGAAAGGCCCAAAGAGTGACCCAACAAGTGGATCTATCGTGACACAGTCTCCGAAACTATGTTAAGCGATGGTACCACTACCATTAGTTTGGGCATTGGTACCGTCCAGACACATTCTCTGAGAGACTGTCAGGTGGTAGTATCAGGCAGTGGTATTGCTAGACTGGAAGGTGGTACCGCCCAGTGTCAATGTCAGTGCTACAGGTGGTAGTACCGCCAATACTTGGAGGACCCAAGATAAAACATTTTTAGGCTCCAAATTTGAATCTACTCGAGACCTATAAATACCCTTCTCATCCCTGGTTAACATACACAAGAATTGAGAGCAAAAAAGAAAAAAAACGATATTGTAATCTTGTGAGAACTCCTCTCAAAGCTCAAAGTGTTAGTGTAGTTTGAGAGAGGAGTAAAGGGGGTGTAAAGGTTCTCTCCTAAACCTGTTAAAAGGATAATCGAGTTGTAAAATGGTAGTTGATCTTCGCCCATTGAAGAAAGATAGTTAGTGGATGTCGGTGGCCTCGACGGAAGAGGAATCGGCGGAGTAGATGTAGGTCACAACGACCGAACCACTATAAAATCTGGTTGCATTTACTTATTGCTATTTACCTTATTGTAATCTGAATTCTTACTTTCACTATACTTCTGCATGCTTTCAAGTTAACATCTTTTCGAAACGGTTTTAATTGAAACAAAATTTTTGAATTGACGTAATTTTATCCGCTGCACTAATTCACCCCTCCCTCTTAGTGCTGACTCGTTCCTAGCAATTGGTATCAGAGCCATGTTATTTCTCACTTGGTTTAACATCCAAGACAAATAGCTCTTTTCGGCTTTCTGTTAGGAATGAGTCGGCACTAAGAGGGGGAGGTGAATCAGTGCAGCGGTAAAAACATCGGTTCTGAAAAATACTTCGTACGATAAAAATCGATCCTGGAAATATGCTTGACTTGAAAGCATGTTTGTAAACATATTGAAAGCAGTAAGCAAGTAAAGTGGTTTGTAGTTAAAGTAAATTGCTCAAAAGAAATGCAAACTAGATTTTTTTAGTGGTTCGATCGTCGTGACCTACATCAACTCCACCTATTCCTCTTCTGTCGAGGACATCAGCATCCACTATCAATCTTCCTTTAATAGGTGAAGATCAACCTCTTTCTTACAACTCTATTCTCCTTTTGCAGGCTCAGGAGAGAACCTTTACACCCTTTTTTTACAAAGCTTCCCTCACACTCTCTCTTAAAATGGTTTCTAAATTTTAGGAGGAGGGACTCTATACTTTACAATAGTTTTCAACACTAGAAACATAGAGGTTTTGTTATTTTTCTTACTACACTATGTAAGAATAACTGGGGTATTTATAGACCCCAAATGGCTTCAAAACTTGAGCCAAAATTCAAATCCCCAAAATTTCAGGGTACGGGCAGTACCACCACCTGTAGCTTGACACTAGGCGGTATCACCACCCAGTCTAGTGGTACCACCACCTAGAAGACTGTGTCTAGGTGGTACCACCACCCAGACTGGCAGTACCATTGCTTGACACAGTCTCGGAGATTGTGCCATAATAATTTTACTTGTTTGGTCACTGTTTGGGCATTTCTCTTGGCTCAACACAGCCCAAACTTGGGCCCAACTGTCTCCTAATTGGGTTGGCCCAATTCTAATCCTAATTATGTACTAACTATGAAATTTAAGTTATTCACTAAGCTAAACAAGTCTGTAAGTCTCGGTTTCTTCCGATGAGCTTCCGACGATCTTTCAACGAACTTCCGACGATCTCTCGGCAATGTTCCAGCGAACTCCTGACAAGCTCCTAGACTTCATGATGATCTTCTTGGCAAGTTCCGACGAACTTCTTTGGCAAGCTCCTAGACTTCTTGGTTGGTTTCGATAGAACTTCCGATGAATGTCCGGACTTCTGACGAACTCTCGAACTCCCAACGAAATTATGTTATTGACTCTAGGACTTAATTTTGCTTTATGTCTTGCTATCGTAGTTAATCCTGCATACATAAAAATCTACTTCGATCTAGACAATTAATACTAAGTTAATCAGATGTTGTCCGGTATGTCATTGGTTCATCGACGCCTCGTCTGATTGTTCGATGCATCGTCTTCTCTTGTGGCTTATTGCCCAATCGGCCAGTTGACCTCCACAACTCCAATTTCCTTTGCATAATATCAGCTCTTCTTGGCTCGATGCCCGAACTCATGGCCCGAAGCCTTATGTCGATACGTCTATCGATCCGTCGGCTCGATGTCCAATCTTCTAACACGTTTTCGGCCCAACATGATTCTTCCTGCTTTAATTGTCTCTCCCTAATCGAAGATACCTATGTCACTCAAAACGTATATCAAATCATAAACATTATCAATTGGTTTCATCATCAAAATATGAGATTCAACAATCGCCCCCTTTTTGATGATGATAACCAATTGATGACGGAGTTAACCTTAACTCCCCCTATCAATATGTCATATTGATAGAACTCTTGGATTCAAAAATCAAAGTAATATGTTATCATAAACTTATGCATAACATCATCATACTTCTCCCCCTTTGTCATCAACAAAAAGGAGAATGCCAACTATCAAGTGTTTGAGATATAATTTCAACTCATTACATTATAAATATAATCTCAAGTTTTATCATCATACAAGCTAGCAATTTTAGCAATTGCTACATCATATTAGAATATGCAAGCTATCAAGTTTTAGATATGTAAGGTAGTAAGATAGCATGTTCTACAACATATAAGCTAGCAAAATTTTTTTTCATCATTTTAGAAAGTGTAAGCTGGCAATATTTCGAAAGAAAATGCAAGATAGCTTTCTTGTTAAAGTGTGCAAGCTAGTGATTCTTGCTTCCTTTTGCAATGTGCAAGTTGCAAGTTTTGCTTCTTGAGATAGGCAAGATAGCACTTTTGCTTAAGATTGCAAGATAGCATTTCTTGCTTTTGAGATAAACAAACTAATAAGTTTTGCCTCTTTTTGTGATATGTGCGTTTGTA
This sequence comes from Musa acuminata AAA Group, assembly GCF_036884655.1. Classification (NCBI taxonomy): domain Eukaryota; kingdom Viridiplantae; phylum Streptophyta; class Magnoliopsida; order Zingiberales; family Musaceae; genus Musa; species Musa acuminata. The sequence continues at coordinate 15,716,167 of NC_088332.1, read as the reverse complement.
ATTTTTACTTCTCGTTAGATGTGCAAGCAAGCAAGCAAGTTTTTCTCCTTATAATTTATGAGCTAGCAAATTTTACACATATGAAAGTTCGCATGATTTTTACATCTTTTGAGATTAGCAAGCTTTTTGCGTCTTCTTGAAGTATGCAAGCTAGCTAGCAAGCTAGCAAAATTTGCTCCCCCTATGTCATTGTCAAATAGAAAGGAAGAATACAATATTGTAATTTTTTTTCCTTTTTATCAATCTTCACATCATGACAAAGTTAAAGTATCAACCTTATTTCAATATGTTTGTGCATCATTATAGTTTCAATTTACAACATACACAATTTTAAAACTTTACATATCATTTTTACTATACTAAAAATAAATCAATCATCATATCATACATGATACTCATAAGCTAGCAAATTTTATATCATTTCAGAGCATCAAAACAGTATCATGAGTATCTCATGCATTCATATCATCACATGAAGAATATCAAGAAGAATTAGATGATGAGATATATACTTCAAGAATTCAAGAAATTATGCAAAGACAAAAAATCATATCATGAAAAATGAGATCATGTGAATACCAAAAGACATGATTCATTTTGACAAATCTCCTCTTAAATATTCAAAAAGAAATCTTAGGAGATCAAAAATAAAAGATATTCAAATGAAATTTTAAGTCATAAATTTTGAAAAAAATATTCTCTTTAGTAAATGGCAAAAGGAAATGTAGGAAAAAAAGATTTCAATTAATGCATAAGAAATCTTATAATTCATATAGAAAATCTCCTCTTTAGTAAAATACCAAGAAAAATCATAGGAGTACAAAGAAGATATCTTGATTAAAAAAAAACTCATGTAATTCCAAAAAATCAAGATAAAGCTCATTCAAATTCAAATCATCAAATCAAAATCATTTTTAAGAGATTCTAAAAAAAAGATAGGTTCATTAGTCTCTCCTTTCCGAAAAGTCGATAAAGTAGAGAAATTTTTCAGGGAGAAAGCTTTCTTCTTTTTAGTATTTCAATTCATAAGATTGATTTCATAGAGGCATACCTTTTTCATTTATGTCAAATAAAAACATGCATCAATCTTTAGGATCGAAAAATAAGTTTCGTCAAAAAAACCATCCATCTTGTTTATAACCGAAAAAGTAATTTTCATTGCGACAAAGATCAATAAGCCATGAATCAAAAAACAAAAATCATCTTGCATAATTTCACATTAAGCATGATATCAAACCTCTTAACATTTTCATTAAGACATAAAGCATAATTTCAATCAAAATCGGAAATCATCAAGATACACATTATTTCTTCTTGAAAAAGATTATCATTAGATTTAAATCTAACATTTTATTCCTTTAACATAAAACATGTAATTTTCATTATCATTTTCAAAATTACTAGCATGATCCCAATTTTTTATATTTTCATTACATTATTAAACATGCAATTTTCAAGAAAAATAATTTTTATAAACTAAATTAATAATAACTCATGAAAAGCATATGTAATTTCAAAGTAAACTAAGGGCATTTTGATTACCTCATCGTCGAAAGCCGTTAAGGCATAGTTTGCCACCTCGCCTTTGTTGATTTTCTCCTTGTCTTCAGAGGAGCTCAATTCATCCCAAAGTGTTTTCCTCTTCTTCAATTTATTATTATTTTTTGATTCTTACTTTAAGTACTTTTTAAGTTTTATTGTGAGAAGTTCAAGTTTATCATCACTTGAGCTTTCGCTCGAGTAGTCTTCTATTGTTCAATGTGCCAAATCCTTCCTGTTATTTAGAAGGTGGTTCTCAAGTTTATCATGTTCAACATGTGTCATAAAACTCATTTCGTAGGTTATTAAAGACCCAATTAGTTCTTTGAGTGGAAAATTGTTCAAATTCTTAGCCTCTTGAATGATCGTTACTTTAGAATCCCAATTTTTTGAAAGAGATTGTGAAATTTTATTAACAAGTTCAAAATTCAAAAAATATTTACCAAGAGCTTTTAAACCATTAACGACATCCGTAAAACGAGTGTACATGTCAACAATGGTTTCACTAGGCTTCATTCGAAAAAGTTCAAAATCATGCATTAAAAGATTGACTTTAGACTCTTTAATTCTATTCGTGCCTTCGTGTATGATTTCGAGAGTATGCCAAATATCGAAAGTCGTCTCACATAAAGAAACCCGATTGAATTTATTTTTATCCAAAGTGTAAAATAGAGCGTTCATAACTCTAGCATTTAAAGAAAAAGTCTTCTTCTCCAAATCATTCCAATGGTTCATTCGAAGAGAAAACCTTCAAAAACTATTTTTCATAATACTCCATAAATTTAAATCTAAAGAAAGTAAGAAAACTCTTATTCGAGTTTTCCAATATATGTAGTTCGTCCCATTGAATAAGATAGAATGAATGAGAGAGTGACCCTCTTGAAAGCCGAAAAAAGTCATTTCTCTTGGGTGTTAAACCAAATGAGAAATAACAAGGCTCTGATACTAATTGTTAGGAACGAGTCAGCACTAAGAAGGGGGGTGAATTAGTGCAGCGGTAAAAACGTCAGTCCGGAAAAATACTTCGTATGATAAAAACTAATCCCGAAAATATACTTGACTTGAAAGTGTGTTCGTAAACATATTGAAAGCAATAAGCAAGTAAAGTGGTTTGCAATTAAAGTAAATTACTCAAAAGAACCACAAACTAGATTTTTAGAGTGGTTCGATCGTCGTGACCTACATCCACTCCACCGATTCCTCTTCTATCGAGGCCATCAGCATCCACTATCAATCTTCCTTTAATAGGTGAAGATCAATCTCCTTCTGACAACTCTATTCTCCTTTTGCAGGCTCAGGAGAGAACCTTTACACTCCTTTTTTACAAAGCTTCCCTCACACTCTCTCTTAAAATGGTCTTTAAATTTTAGGAGGAGGGACTCTATACTTTACAATAGTTTTCAACACTAGAAACACAGAGGTTTTGTTTATTTTTCTTACTACTCTATGCAAGAATAACTGGGGTATTTATAGACCCCAAATGGCTTCAAAACTTGGAGCCAAAATTTAAATCTCCGAAATTTCAAGGTATGAGCAGTACCACCGCCTATAGCCTGACACTAGGCGGTACCACTACTAAGTCTGACGGTACCACCACCTAGAAGACTGTATCTGGGCGGTATCATCGCCCAGATTGGTGGTAACACCGCCTGACATAATCTCGGAGACTGTGCCACGACAGTTTCATATGTTTAATCATTGTTTCGACATTTCTCTTGGCCCAACACAGCCCAAACTTGGGTCCAACTGTCTTCTAATTGGGTTGGCCCAATTCTAATCCCAATTATGTGCTAACTATGAAATTTAAGATATTTACTAAGCTAAACAAGTCTATAAGTCTAGGTTTCTTCCGACAAGCTTCCGGCGATCTTCCGGCGAACTTCCGACGAACTTCCGACGATCTCTCGGCAATGTTCCAACGGACTCCCGGCAAGCTCCTAGACTTCACGATGAGCTTCTTTGGCAAGCTCCTGGACTTCTCGGTTGGTTCTGGTAGAACTTTCGACGAACGTCTAGACTTCCGACGAACTCTCAAACTCCAAACGAAATTGCGTTCTTGACTCCGAGACTTCATTTTGCTTTATGCCTTGCTATCGTAGTTAATCCTGCACACATAAAAATCTACTTCGATCTAGATAATTAATACTAAGCTAATCATATGTTGTCCGGCATGTCATTGGTTCATCGATGCCTCGTCGGATTGTTCGACGCATCGTCCTCTCTTGCGGCCTATTGCCCAATCGGCCAGTTGACCTCCGCAACTCTAATTTCCTTGGCACAATATCCGCTTTTCTTGGCCTGATGCCCAACTTATGTCCTGAAGCCTTCTGTCGATACGTCAACCGATCCGTCAGCTCGACGTCCAATCTTTTGACATGTTTCCGGCCTAACATGATTCTTCCTGCTTTAATTATATCTCCCTGATCAAAGCTACCTACATCACTCAAAACACATATCAAATCATAAACATTATCAATTGGTTTCATCATCAAAATCTGAGATTCAACACTTTCAATAGGGCCTTTCTATCGTTCGTCCTCCCATGTTCAATAGGATAGACTACACTTATTGGAAAACTCAGATGAGAGTTTTCTTGCTTTCCTTAAACCTTGATTTATGGAATATTGTTAAAAATAGTTTTCAAAAGTCTTCTACTCCAATGAACTAATGGAATGATTCGGAAAGAAAATTATTTCTTTGAATGCTAGAGCTATGAACGCTTTATTTTGTGCTTTGAGCAAAAATGAGTTTAATTATATTTCTTAATATGAAACTGCATATAAGATTTGGCACACACTAGAAGTAACTCATGAAGGCACGAATAGAGTAAAAGAGTCTAGAATAAATCTTTCGATGCATGATTTTGAATTATTTCGAATGGAACCAAGTAAAACTATTGTTGACATGTACATCTGTTTTACATATATCATCAATAGTTTAAAAGTACTTAGTAAATTTTCTAATCTTGAACTTGTAAACAAGATTCTAAGATTTCTTTCTAAAAATTGGGATCGAAAAGTAACCGTAATACAAGAAGTGAATGATTTAAACTATTTTTCACTTAATGAACTTATTGGGTCTTTGATGACCTATGAAATGACTTGTATTGAATATGATGAATATGAGAACTACCTTCCAAAGAACATAAAGAATTTGACATTTCGAACAATAAAATACCACTTGAGTGATAACTCAAGTGATGATGATAATGACCTTGAACTTCTCACAATAAAACTTAAAAGGTTCTTAAAACACAAATCAAAAGGTAGAAAATGAACTTAAAAAGAAGAAATTGCTAAAGAAAAAGAAAGCACTCAAGGTGACTTGGGACGAAACGAGTGCATTCGAAGACAATGAGCAAACCGATGAAAACGAAGTGGCGAACTTCGCTTTGGTGACTCTCGACAATGAGGTAAACAACTCAAACAAAACTCCTTTAATTTATTTTAAAATTATTTGATGCTTTTCATGAGTTATTTTTAATTAGTTAGTAAAAAAATAGAAAAATATATAAAATTATCATGCTTCTTTTTCTAGTGATTTTATAAAAATAAAATTAAAATTTTCAGCATGACAATTGTATGTGAACTCCTAGCTCTAAGCATGATAAGTTAGATTTATTTAAAAAGAAAAATACTTTATGAAATCATGCTTGATTATTTGAAATCATGCTTAATGAGTTTATAGTTTGAAATTATGAATGTTATACCTTGAAAACTTGAAACCATATTTTGGTGTCAGGCATACCCTTTTAAAAAAATTATTGTTTTGGTATCATGCCCAAAGTAATGATGATTTTCTTTTGTGATTTATGGCTTATTGATCCTTATCATAATGAAAGTTGATTTTTAATTTTAAACATGATGGATGGTTTTCATATGAAAAAACTTGAGATTACTTATATGAAATCAATCACATAAGACGAAACATATAAAAAGGAAAATGTATTATCATTAAAATTAAAATGATAAATTAAATCTCTTGTTTAAAGAATCCTTATGTTTAATGTGTTATATTTTTGGTCATCAAGATTTTTGTGATAAATCTTATCTTTGTCTTTTGGTTTTAAATAATGATGCATGTTTTGATTTGGCATAAATAACAAAGGCATGCTATGAAATAAAAAGAAAATATATTTTTCTTGAAAACTTCTCGGTCTCTATCTTATTGAGTTTTCAAAAAAAGATTGATGAATCCATTTGTATGAATCTCTTGGACTATGAAAATAATTTTGATGATTGAAGACTTTATATGCATGAATTGAGATCTTGTTCTCCTACGATTCTTTTTGCTATTCACTAAAAAGGAGACTTATTCCAATAAACTATGATATTCTTCCTTCTCTTCATTTCATTTTGAATTTTCTGAAAGGGACTTTGTTGATTTGATAAATTGAATGAGTTGAAAATAATGATGAACGTTTTGAAAATAAATAATTGTATCATGTTTGATGATTTTACATTTTGAAATTATGCATGATGAGTTGAAGTGATGTATGTTTAAAAATATTTATTCAAATGCATGAATCGATAATATTTTTGTCAAATGAATCATGATTTTTCTTGTGAATTCTTGAAATTATAACTTGAGTCTTCTTTTTGAATCAAGAACATTTCCTATCATGCTTTCTATTTACAAATGGAGAAATTTGTAAAAAAATAATATATGATCTCTTGACATTCATGATTTGATTCTTCATCTTTGTTATTTATCCTTGTCATGATTTGAAGATTAAAGTAAAGAGAAATAAAATAAACTATTGTATTGTTATTACCCTCTTTTTGCCAACGATAAAGGGGAAGAAAGAATTGCTAGCGTACATATCACGAAAAGATGCAAACTTGCTAGCTTGCTTATCTCAAAAGATAAGCAAGAAATGCTATCTTGCAAATTTCAAGAGAAGCAATGTTTACTAAGTTATACATCATAAAGAAAAGCAAAAAGCTTGCTCAACTCAAAATATGCAAAATTTTGCCAACTTTCATATGTGTAAAATTTACTAGCTTGCATGTTCTAAAATTATGTAAAACTCACTAAATTTACTAAATTTGCAAATTGTATGGAGAAAAAAATTGCAAAAAATATAAAACATGCTAACTTGCACATCTAGCAAAATTTATGAACTTGCAAAACTCAAAATTATTGCTAGCTTGCATGATGATAAAATTTGATATTATATTTATAATGCAATGATTTGAAACTTGCTAAATGCACTTCTCCTTTTTATTGATGACAAAGGAGGAGAAGTTATAATGATCATGCATGGAATGATATATCGAAATTTTGATTATACATGATTTTATGTTGCTTGGACTCATGATTAAATTTGCTTTGACTTGAATTCAGGTTGAATTCAAGATTCTATCAATATGGCATATTGATAGGGGGAGTTAAGGTTACTCCATCATCAATTGGTTATCATCATCAAAAAGGGAGAGATTATTAAATCTCATATTTTGATGATGAAACCAATTGATAGTGTTTATGATTTAATCTATGTTTTGAGTGACACAGGAATCTTCGATCAGGGAAAGACAATTAAAGTAGGAAGAATCATGTTGTGTTGGAGATAAACATGTCAGAAGATTGGAAGTCGAGCCGAATGATCGGTCGACGTATTGATAGAAGGCTTCGGGCCATGGGTTTGGGCATTGGGCTAAAAAGAGTGAAAATTACGCTAAGAAAATCAGAGTTGCAGAGGTCAACTAACCGATTGGGCAATAGGCCGAAAGAGAGGACGATACACCGAAGAATCGGACGAAGCATCGATAAACCAATGACATGTCGGACAATATTTGATTCAAGCTTAGTAATAATTATCTAGATCGAAATAGGCTTTAAGTGTGCAGGATTAACTACGATAGCAATCAAGGCATAAAACAAAATGAAGTCCCAAAGTCAAGAATGAGATTTCATTGGGAGTTCGAGAGTTCGTCGGAAGTCCAGATGTTTGTTGGATGTTCAGTCAGAATTGACTGAGAAGTCCAGGATCTTGCTAAAGAAGCTCATCGGAACTCGCCAAGAATATCGTCATGAAGTCCAGGAGCTTGTTGGGAGTCCATTGGAATATTGCCGAGAGATCATCGGAAGTTCGTCGAAAGCTCGCCAGAAGAAACCTAGACTTATTGACTTATTTAGCTTAGTGAATATCTTAAAATTCATAGTTAACATATAATTGGGTTGGAATTAGGCCAACTCATCAATTGGGCCCAAGTTTGGGCTATATTGGGTCAAGTGAAAGGCTTAAACAATGACCCAATAGGTGGAACCATCGTAGTATAGTCTCCGAGATTATGTCAGGCGACGGTACCGCTAGTCTGGGTGGTGGTATGCCCAGACACAATCTCCGAGAGATTGTCAGGCGGTGATATTGTCAGAATAGGCGGTGGTACCGCCAGACTGGGTTGTGGTACAACCTAGTTTTAGTGTTAGTGTCAGTGCTGTAGGCAGTGGTATCGCCCAGCACAGGTGGTGGTACTGCCAGTACCCGAAGGTCCCGGGATGAGATATTTTTAGGCTCCAAGTTTGAATCCACTTGAGGCCTATAAATGCCCATCTCATCCCTAGTTAACACATATAAGAATTGAGAGTAAAAAAGAAGAAAAACATTATTGTAATCTCGTGAGAACTCCTCTCAAAGCTCAAAGTGTTAGTGTCGTTTGAAAGATGAGTAAAGAGGGTGTAAAGGTTCTCTCCTGAACCTGTCAAAATAAGAATTGAGTTGTATAAGAGTAGTTGATCTTCGCCATTAAAGGAAGATCGTTAGTGGATGTCGGTGGCCTCGATGGAAGAGGAATCGATAGAGTGGATGTAGGTCACGACGACCGAACCACTATAAAATCTTGTTTGCATTTACTTCTTAATATTTACCTTATTGCAAATTGAATTCTTACTTTCACTACGCTTCTGCATGCTTTCAAGTTAACATCTTTCCAAAATGGGTTTAATCGAAACGAAAATTTTGAACCGACATAATTTTATCTACTATATTAATTCACCCCCTCTTAGTGTCGACTCGTTCCTAACAAGGGCAATATCGAATAATATAAAGCTATACTTATGGCTAAAGATTTTTCTCAAAAAGAAAGAATTGATTATAATGAGACATTTTCTTTAATATTTTAAAAGGGCTCATTGAGGATTATTATGATATTAGTAGCTTATTATGATCTTGAGTTATATCATTTTGATATTAAAATAATATTTCTGAATCAGGATTTAGATGAGAAAATCTACATTGAACAATCTAAACGATTTGTAAAGAAATAAAAAGAAAGTTGAGCTTGCAAACTTTAGAAATTCATTTATGGCCTTAAACAAACTTTTAATAGTATATAAAGTTTTATAATATTATTACTTTATTTGAATTTAAGAAAAAATATTATTTATTAGTGTATATATCAAAAAATCAATAAGAATAAGTTTATTATATTGGTCTTATATATAAATGATATTTTTCTTACTAGTGAACATGGTTTATTGCATGAAACCAAGATGTTTCTCGTTAGAAATTTTAAGATGGTTTATATGAATGAGGTAGTTTTTATTATTAGCATTAAGATATTCATGAATATATCTCAAGAATTACTATGACTATCTCAAAAAGGATATATTGGCTTAGTCTTAAAGAAATTCAATATGTTGTTTTGTTCTATTAATGATATATCTATTACTAAAGATAAAAAATTTAATCAAAACAAGTATCTTAAGAATAATATAGAAAAGAATCAAATAATATGCATAGTTAGAAGTATATTATATGCTTAAATTTATATGAGCTCACATACATTTGCAATCAGAATCAACGTAATTTTATCCACTACACTGATTCACCCCCCCCCCCCCCCTTAGTATCGACTCATTCCTAACAAGGACAATATCGAATAATATAAAACTAGACTTATGGCCAAAGATTTTTCTCAAAAAGAAAGAATGAACTATAATGAGACCTTTTCTTTAATTTTTAAAAAGGGCTCATTTAGGATTATTATGATATTAGTAGCTTATTATGATCTTGAGTGATATCATTTTGATATTAAAATAATATTTCTGAATCGAGATTTAGATGAAAATATCTACATTGAACAATCTAAATGATTTGTAAATAAGGGAAAGGAAAGTTGGGCTTGCAAACTTTAAAAGTTTATTTATGGCCTTAAACAAACTTTCAATGGTATATAAAGTTTTATAAAATTATTACTTTATTTAAATTTAAGAAAAAATATTATTTGTTAGTGTATCTATCTAAAAATCAATGAGAATAAGTTTATTATATTGGTCTTATATATAAATGATATTTTTCTTAGCAGTGATCATGGTTTATTGCATGAAACCAAGATGTTTCTCATTAGAAATTTTAAGATTTATATTAATGAGATAGTTTTTATTATTAGCATTAAGATATCCATGGATATATCTCAAGAATTACTATGACTATCTCAAAAAAGATATATTGGCTAGTCTTAAAGAGATTTAGTATGTAGTTTTGTTCTATTGATGATATATCTATTACTAAAGATAAAAAATTTAATCAAAACTAGTATCTTAAGAATAATATAGAAAAGAATCAAATAATATGCGTAATTAGAAGTATATTATATGCTTTAATTTATACGAGCTCATATACCAATTTTGTAATTTTGTAATTGGAATACTTGATAGATACCAAAACAACCTAGGATAAAACATTAAAAAGTTGTAAAGAAAATGATGAGATATCTGTGATGGACAAAAAAATTATATGATTATATATAAGAGATCAAATCAACTGATAGGTTATTCAAATATTGATTTTATAAATTACCTTAATATTTGAAAATCTACTCAGTATTCATGTTCATATTAGTTGGAGGAGAAATTTCCTAGAAAAGTATAAAATAATCATTTATTGCATTATCAATAATAGAAGCTGAATTTATAATATGCTTTGAGATTATAAATCATAAAATTTTATCTCAAGATTTAGTATGGATAGCAAACCATTAAAGATATTTTGTGATGATATGGAAATAAATTTTTCTCAGCATATTGAAATAAAATATTTGCTAGTTAGAGAAAGAGACCCGAAAACAAATATCAATTAAGAATTATTCTGAGGATGTGGTTTGTGAGCAACTAATAGTGATGTATATTTAAGTGAAGACTATCATTGATTTTTTCTTACTTATTTAATAACAATATTTATTTTTACTATAATATTAAATTTCTGTATATACTAAAATGAGCCTACTTTTATTGACTTAGACTTTTGTTTAATATCATCAAATAACGAGAGTCGATTATCCAATCGATTCGGGTCGTGATGTAGTTAGAAACGAATGATTGAGAGACATGATTTAGAGTCAATAAGGCCTTATAATAATTGCTCCTAATAACATATGCTATTAGAAGCTTATGTTGTTTCTTGGCACAGTAGCAATCACTATCAAAGCTTTGTTTTCTATTTCATAATCCACTGATGCAACAATCGATGCATGACAATGTTTTTTGTTTCTTATTGATCTAATGAATCAATACATAACAATGCTTCCTATGATTCACTGTCACTGTGACTCCACAGAGGACAAAGAAAGAGCAACAACTGATGACAGCGAATGGCATCATCTCTCACAGGGCCATAAGCATCAACATGACGATTCCCGAACCGAGTCCGAGAGTAGCCTTCGCCTTCAGGCAAGCGCCGCTCGGTGTCGGCGGCGACGCTGTGGGGGCAGACGGCGGAGGAACGGAGCCTGGGGTCGAAGATGCCGGCGGAGGGACGGAGCCTGGGGTCGAAGATGACGGCGGAAGCGCAGAAGGCGAGCGTGGGGAGGGAGCAACAGGGGGGGAGCGGGGGGTGGAGGAGGGAGAAGGAGGAGGAGTTGAGGTCGGGGAGGCGACGTCGATCTGGAGCTTCATGCCACCAGCGCAGTGTCCGGGAATTCCGCAGACGAAGTACCTGGAGCCGGTGCTGTTGAGCGTGACGACGGTGTTGCCGCCGGTGCTCGTCGATATGGGGTTGCTCGTCGTGCACGAGCTGTAGGCGGCGCTCGACACCTCCAACACGTCATGGCTCGACGCATACTTGAATGCTGCATTCAAAAGGAGTATAGCTTCTAAGATATTTATGTTGCAATAAAAATGTGAATTTAATTATATACAATATTGAATATTATTTTGATTAAATATTGAGTTGTAGACAATTATATTTTTAATAAAAGATAATGTTTAGATTAAACGATCAATTTAATACGTTTATTTTTTTACGCTTAACTATCAAAGTGTTTACTAACTAAGCAAGCTGACACCCTTACTCCTCTACGGATAAGCTAACCAGTGTACACAATCATTAGTTTTTCTATAAACATGATTAATTATATAATCCTAAAATATACTAAATGTAAATAATTATAAATGTTATAGTTTTTAGCTCTATTTATTAAATAATATGGATTAGAGGAGTTATCAAAAAACATTTCTTGCATTCATGGCTTCATTTATTACGTTCAAGGAGACCATCATCATCTAATCTTACATGTTCATCACATGATGAATCAATTGTTATGGAAAGAACAACTGAGGAGAATAATATGAGAGAGAACACTATAAGAGTTGGTTGCCATTGCATGCCAAGATCAAGAACTACTCTACTTGTGAGCATTCATAAGCTATCAACTCCTTCACATCCTTCTTCTTAATTACCTCAGCGAGAATGTGCATAACATCATATACTTTGACATCATAAGCAATGTAGAGGGGGGAAACGAGGAAGGAGAGGACTCACTCAGTGTGTCACCCACGCGGAATGCCTTGCCGGAGACCCACTGCGTGTAGTTAGTGGCGAGATCCCAAGAGCCGGCGGGGCCGCCGACGTCGTAGTTGGCGCCCATGGCAATCGCAGAGATGGCTGCCACCGTCGCTATCGCCATTACAGCTCTCATCATTGCAGCCATCGTCACAGAAACAGAAGGGGCTGCAGAGGAGGAGGAGGTGGAGATGCTTGATGAGCTAGAAGAAGAAGAAGAAGAATGTGCTTATTGCGTGGTAATGATGGGAAGCTTGCAGAGGTTATATAGAGTTGGTGAGGGAAGAAGGATTCATGGAAGAGGAGAGAGTGATCGTTAAGTCTTCACCAAAAATAGTCAACGATTTGGGGCTGCCAAACGAAACGCGGGTGACAGACTGTGTCGTATGCCGGAATTTGACTCAGCCATGTTGAGTCTCGATGCTTTCAATGTGTGTATATGATGTATAAATTGACTTGGAAGCTTGTTGGGATTTTAATATGGATGAGATGAATTAAATATCACCTTTTCCACAACCAAAAGTCAAGGTTGTTAGAATTTTTTTTGTGGAAAAAAAAGGTAAACTTAAATTAAAAAGATATTATTGTACAATAATAATAAGGTTAAAACATCCTACCAATTTGGGATCGACTATTTAGATTTGTTATCATTGATAAAGTATTTTTTATTTTGACTGTTCGATTTGAATAAAAACCTAAATATTATAAACTTAATTTGACTACAATAAATAGCCAATTAAGATAAAAAAAAAAGAATGATGGAATGGGCGATTTTAAAACGACCCTTTAAAATTAGACTCCTCTCACGTGATTATGAAATTAAATTAATTATTAATAATAAAATTATGTTAAAGAATAGTCTCGCATTACTAATATATATTAGATTTTTAAATAACATAATAAAATTATGTTAAAGAATAGTTTGTCGGAAGTCCGGACGTTCATCGAAAGTTCTACCGGAACCAACCGAGAAGTCCAAGATCTTGCCAAAGAAGCTCGTCAAAACTCGCCAAGGAGATCGTCGTGAAGTCCAAGAGCTTGCCGGTAGTCCGTTGGAACATTTCCTAGAGATTATCGGAAATTCGCCGAAAGCTCGTTGGAAAAAACTTAAGACTTACGGACTTATTTAGCTTAGTGAATATCTTAAAATTCATAATTAACACATCATTCGGTTGGAATTGAGCCAACTCAATTAGAGGTCAATTGGGCCCAAGTTTAGGCTATGTTGGGCCAAGTGAAAGGCCTAAATAGTGACCCAACAAGTGAAACCATTGTGGCACAGTCTCCGAGACTATGTCAGGCGACGATACCACCAGTTTGGGTGGTGGTACGCCTAAACACAGTCTCCGAGAGACTGTCAGGCGGTGGTACTACCAAACTAGGTGGTGGTACCGCTAGACTGGGTTGTGGTACCGCCCAGTTTTAATGTCAGTGCCAATGTTGTATGTGGTGGTATCGCCTAGCACAGGCGGTGGTACTACCAGTACCCGGAGGACCTGGGATGAGACATTTTTAGGCTTCAAGTTTGAATCTACTTGAGGCCTATAAATACCCCTCTCATCTCTGATTAACATACACAAAAATTGAGAGTAAAAAAGAAGAAAAACGTTATTGTAATCTTGTGAGAACTCCTCTCAAGGCTCAAAGTATTAGTGTCGTTTGAGAGATGAGTAAAGGAGGTGTAAAGGTTCTCTCCTGAACCTATCAAAAGGAGAATTGAGTTGTATAAGAGTAGTTGATCTTCGCCCATTGAAGGAAGATCGTTAGTGAATGTCGATGGCCTCGATGGAAGAAGAATCGGTAGAGTGAATGTAGGTCACGACGACCGAACCACTATAAAATCTGATTTACATTTACTTCTTGATATTTACCTTATTGTAAACTGAATTCTTACTTTTACTTTCACATATAAAAAAGAAAATGTATTATCATTGAAATTAAAATGATAAATTAAATCTCTTATTTAAAGAAGCCTTTTGTTTAATGTGTCATATTTTTTGTCATCAAGATTTTTGTGACAAATCTTGTTTGTCTTTTGGTTTTAAATGATGAGTTTTGATTTGGCATAAATAACAAAGACATGCTATGAAATAAAAAGAAAATATATTTTTCTTGAAAACTTCTCAATCCCTATCTTATTGAGTTTTCAAAAAAAGATTGATGAATCTATTTGTATGAATCTCTTGGACTATGAAAATGATTTTTATGATTGAAGACTTTATATGCATGAATTGAGATCTTGTTCTCCTACGATTCTTTTTGCTATTCACTAAAAAGGAGACTTATTCTAATAAACCATGATATGCTACTTGACATCTTGATAATTTATGACTGAGTTTTGTTATATATTATTCCCCTTTTCTTCCTTCTTATTTATAATGATAAAGGGGAGAAAAGAAATCACTAGCATTTCAAAAGATCAATAAATCTCTTCATTTCATTTTGAATTTCTTGAAAGGGACTTTGTTGATTTGATAAATTGAATGAGTTGAAAATAATGATGAATGTTTTGAAAATAAATAATTGTATCATGTTTGATGATTTTATATTTTGAAATTATGCATGATGAGTTGAAGTGATGTTTGTTTAAAAATATTTATTCAAATATATAAATCGATAATATTTTTGTCAAATGAATCATGATTTTTCTTGTGAATTCTTGAAATTATAACTTGAGTCTTCTTTTTAAATCAAGAATATTTCCTTTCATGCTTTCTATTTACAAAAGGAGAAATTTGTAAAAAAATAATATATGATCTCTTGACATTCATGACTTGATTCTTTATCTTTGTTATTTATCATTGTCATGATTTGAAGATTGAAGTAAAGGGAAATAAATTAAACTATTGTATTGTTATTGCTCTCTTTTTGCCAATGACAAAAGGGGAGAAAGAATTGCTAGCGTGTACATCACAAAAAGAGGCAAACTTGCTAGCTTGCTCATCTCAAAAGATAAGCAAGAAATGCTATCTTGCAAATCTCAAAAGAAGCAATATTTGCTAAGTTATACATCATAAAGAGAAGCAAAAAGCTTGCTCAACTCAAAATATGCAAAATTTTGTCAACTTTCATATGTGTAAAATTTACTAGCTTGCATGTTCTAAAATTATGTAAAACTCACTAAATTTACTAAGCTTGCAAATTTCATGGAGAAAAAAATTGCTAGAAATACAAAACATGTTAAGTTGCATATCTAGCAAAATTTATGTACTTGCAAAACTCAAAATTATTACTAGCTTGCGTGATGATAAAACTTGATATTATGTTTATAATGCAATGATTTGAAACTTACTAAATGCACTTCTCCTTTTTATTGATGACAAAGGAGGAGAAGTTATAATGATCATGCATGGAATAATATATTGAAATTTTGATTATGCATGATTTTATGTTGCTTGGACTCACGATTAAATTTGCTTTAACTTGAATTCAGCTTGAATTTAATGTTCTATCAATATGGTATATTGATAGGGGGAGTTAAGGTTACTCCATCATCAATTGGTTGTCATCATAAAAAAGAGGGAGATTGTTAAATCTCATATTTTGATGATGAAATCAATTGATAGTATTTATGATTTGATCTATGTTTTGAGTGACATAGGAAACTTCGATCAAGGAGAGACAATTAAAGCAGGAAGAATCATGCTGTGCTGGAGAAAAACATGTTAGAAGATTAGACGTCAAGCCGAAGGCTCGGTCGACGTATTGATAGAAGGCTTCGGGCCATGGGTTCAGGCATCGGGCTAAGAAGAGTGAAAATTATGCTAAGGAAATCAGAGTTGCGGAGGCCAACTAGCTGATTGGGCAATAGGTCGCAAGAGAGGATGATACATCGAAGAATCGAACGAAGTGCCGATGAACCAATGACATGCCGGATAATATTTGATTCAAGCTTAGTAATAATTATCTAGATCGAAATAGGCTTTAAGTGTGCAGGATTAACTATGATAGCGATCAAGGCATAAAGCAAAATGAAGTCCCAAAGTCAAGAACGAGATTTTGTTGGAAATTCGAGAGTTCATCGGAAGTCCAAATGTTCGTCGGATGTTCAATCAGTATTGACCGAGAAGTCTAGGATCTTGCCAAAGAAGCTCGTCGAAACTCACCAAGAAGATCATCGCGAAGTCCAAGAGCTTGCTGGGAGTCCGTTGGAACATTGCCGAGAGATCGTCGGAAATTCGCCGAAAGCTCGCCGGAAAAAACCTAGACTTACGGACTTATTTAGCTTAGTGAATATCTTAAAATTCATAGTTAACACATCATTCGGTTGGAATTGAGCCAACTCAATTAGATGTCAATTAGGCCCAAGTTTAGGCTATGTTGGGCCAAGTGAAAGGCCTAAATAATGACCCACCAGTTTGGGTGGTGGTACGCCCAGACACAGTCTCCGAGAGACTATCAGGCAGTGGTACTACCAGACTAGGTGGTGGTATCGCTCAGTTTTAGTGGCAGTGCCAGTACTACATGTGGTGGTATCGCCCAGCACAAGCGGTGGTACTGTCAGTACTCGGAGGACCTGGGATGAGACATTTTTAGGCTCCAAGTTTGAATCTACTTGAGGCCTATAAATACTCCTCTCATCCCTGGTTAACATACACAAGAATTGAGAGTAAAAAAGAAAAAAAACGTTATTATAATCTTATGAGAACTCCTCTCAAGGCTCAAAGTGTTAGTGTCGTTTGAGAGATGAATAAAGGGGGTGTAAAGGTTCTTTCCTGAACCTATCAAAAGGAGAATTGAGTTGTATAAGAGTAGTTGATCTTCACCCATTGAAGGAAGATCGTTAGTGGATGCCGATGGCCTCGATGGAAGAGGAATCGGTAGAGTGAATGTAGGTCACGATGACCGAACCACTATAAAATCTGATTTACATTTACTTCTTAATATTTACCTTATTGTAAACTGAATTCTTACTTTTACTTTCACTACGCTTTTGCATGCTTTTAAGTTAACATCTTTCCAAAACGGGTTTAATCGAAATGAAAATTTTGAACCGACGTAATTTTATCTACTACACTAATTCACCCCCCCCCCTCTTAGTGTCGACTCATTCCTAACAAGGGTAATATCGAATAATATAAAGCTAGACTTATGGCCAAAGATTTTTCTCAAAAAGAAAGAATTGATTATAATGAGACTTATTCTTTAATTTTTAAAAAGGGCTTGGAGATTATTATGATATTAGTAGCTTATTATGATTTTGAGTTATATTATTTTGATATTAAAATAACATTTCTGAATCGGGATTTAGATGAGAAAATCTACATTGAATAATCAAAACGATTTGTAAAGAAGGGAAAAGTTGGGCTTGCAAACTTTCTCTATTGATGATATAACTATTACTAAAGATAAAAAATTTAATCAAAACTAGTATCTTAAGAATAATATAGAAAAGAATCAAATAATATGCGTAATTAGAAGTATATTATATGCTTTAATTTATACGAGCTCATATACCAATTTTGTAATTTTGTAATTGGAATACTTGATAGATACCAAAACAACCTAGGATAAAACATTAAAAAGTTGTAAAGAAAATGATGAGATATCTGTGATGGACAAAAAAATTATATGCTTATATATAAGAGATCAAATCAACTGATAGGTTATTCAAATATTGATTTTATAAATTACCTTAATATTTGAAAATCTACTCAGTATTCATGTTCATATTAGTTGGAGGAGAAATTTCCTAGAAAAGTATAAAATAATCATTTATTGCATTATCAATAATAGAAGCTGAATTTATAATATGCTTTGAGATTATAAATCATAAAATTTTATCTCAAGATTTAGTATGGATAGCAAACCATTAAAGATATTTTGTGATGATATGGAAATAAATTTTTCTCAGCATATTGAAATAAAATATTTGCTAGTTAGAGAAAGAGACCCGAAAACAAATATCAATTAAGAATTATTCTGAGGATGTGGTTTGTGAGCAACTAATAGTGATGTATATTTAAGTGAAGACTATCATTGATTTTTTCTTACTTATTTAATAACAATATTTATTTTTACTATAATATTAAATTTCTGTATATACTAAAATGAGCCTACTTTTATTGACTTAGACTTTTGTTTAATATCATCAAATAACGAGAGTCGATTATCCAATCGATTCGGGTCGTGATGTAGTTAGAAACGAATGATTGAGAGACATGATTTAGAGTCAATAAGGCCTTATAATAATTGCTCCTAATAACATATGCTATTAGAAGCTTATGTTGTTTCTTGGCACAGTAGCAATCACTATCAAAGCTTTGTTTTCTATTTCATAATCCACTGATGCAACAATCGATGCATGACAATGTTTTTTGTTTCTTATTGATCTAATGAATCAATACATAACAATGCTTCCTATGATTCACTGTCACTGTGACTCCACAGAGGACAAAGAAAGAGCAACAACTGATGACAGCGAATGGCATCATCTCTCACAGGGCCATAAGCATCAACATGACGATTCCCGAACCGAGTCCGAGAGTAGCCTTCGCCTTCAGGCAAGCGCCGCTCGGTGTCGGCGGCGACGCTGTGGGGGCAGACGGCGGAGGAACGGAGCCTGGGGTCGAAGATGCCGGCGGAGGGACGGAGCCTGGGGTCGAAGATGACGGCGGAAGCGCAGAAGGCGAGCGTGGGGAGGGAGCAACAGGGGGGGAGCGGGGGGTGGAGGAGGGAGAAGGAGGAGGAGTTGAGGTCGGGGAGGCGACGTCGATCTGGAGCTTCATGCCACCAGCGCAGTGTCCGGGAATTCCGCAGACGAAGTACCTGGAGCCGGTGCTGTTGAGCGTGACGACGGTGTTGCCGCCGGTGCTCGTCGATATGGGGTTGCTCGTCGTGCACGAGCTGTAGGCGGCGCTCGACACCTCCAACACGTCATGGCTCGACGCATACTTGAATGCTGCATTCAAAAGGAGTATAGCTTCTAAGATATTTATGTTGCAATAAAAATGTGAATTTAATTATATACAATATTGAATATGATTTTGATTAAATATTGAGTTGTAGACAATTATATTTTTAATAAAAGATAAAGTTTAGATTAAACGATCAATTTAATACGTTTATTTTTTTACGCTTAACTATCAAAGTGTTTACTAACTAAGCAAGCTGACACGCTTACTCCTCTACTGATAAGCTAACCAGTGTACACAATAATTAGTTTTTCTATAAACATGATTAATTATATAATCTTAAAATATACTAAATGTAAATAATTATAAATGTTATAGTTTTTAGCTCTATTTATTAAATAATATGGATTAGAGGAGTTATCAATAAACATTACTTGCATTCATTGCTTCATTTATTACGTTCCAGGAGACCATCATCATCTAATCATATATGTTCATCACATGAAAGAATCTATTGTTACGGAAAGAACAACTGAAGAGAAGAATATGAGAGTTGGTTGCCATTGCATGCCAAGATCAAGAACTGCACTACTTGTGAGCATTCATAAGCTATCAACTCCCTCGCATCCTTCTTCTTAATTACCTCAGCGAGAATGTGCATAATATCATATACTTTGACATCATAAGCAATGTAGAGGGGAGGAAACGAGGAAGGAGAGGACTCACTCAGTGTGTCACCCACGCGGAATGCCTTGCCGGAGACCCACTGCGTGTAGTTAGTGGCGAGATCCCAAGAGCCGGCGGGGCCGCCGACGTCGTAGTTGGCGCCCATGGCAATCGCAGAGATGGCTGCCACCGTCGCAATCGCCAGTACAGCTCTCAGCATTGCAGCCATCGTCACAGAAACAGAAGGGGCTGCAGAGGAGATGCTTGATGAGCTAGAAGAAGAAGAAGAAGAAAGTGCTTATTGCGTGCTAATGATGAGAAGCTTGCAGAAGTTATATAGAGTTGGCGAGGGAAGACGGATTCGTGGAAGAGGAGAGAGTGATCGTTAAGTCTTCACCAAAAATAGTCAACGATTTGGGGCTGCCGAACAAAACGCGGGTGACAGACTGTGTCGTATGCCGGAAGTTGTTAGAATTTTGGGGCTGTAGTCTCGAAGCTTTCAATGTGTGTATATGATGTATAAATTGACTTGGTAGCTTCTTGGGATATTAATATGTATGAGACGAATTAAATATCACGTTTTCCACAACCAAAGTCAAATTGTTTCTATTACTACGAGGTCAAGGTTGTTATAATTTTTTTGTGGAAAAAAAAAGGTAAACTTAAATTAAAAAGACATTATTATACAATAATAATAAGGTTAAAACATCCTACCAATTTGGGATCGACTATTTAGATTTCTTATCATTGATAAAGTATTTTTTATTTTGACCGACTTGTTCGATTTGAATAAAAACCTAAATATCATAATCTTAATTTGACTACAATAAATAGCCAATTAAGATAAAAAAAAAAAAAGAATGATGGAATGGGCGAACGACCCTTTAAAATTAGACTCCTCTCACGTGATTGTCAAATTAAATTAATTATTAATAATAAAATTATGTTAAAGAATAGTCTCGCATTACTAATATGTATTAGATTTTTAAATAACTTCAATGCCATTGATAAGGCTGACTCAAAACTCCAATAAACAAGATAAGACTAAAAGAAGTTGATGTAATCTAAAAACTTGCATTGTCGATCAATTAGAATCATGAACTAAAAAAGCTGATGTAATCTTAAAACTCTATTATCCACTAGAAAATGTATAAAAAAGACTGACACATACAAACTGGCTTGTGAATAGTTTTTTGCTGTCCAAATTCTGAATTGAGAAAAATTAGTCCTGTAGGCATGGATTGAAACCAGTGTACAAAATCCAGTAGATGTTCTTGCCACATCACGTCTTTGTTAGGATTCTATTAATGATGTGTTGGAGTCAAACTAATCAAGATTAGTTTATATCGAGTAACATCAATTTAATCCATAAGTTTAAACTGATAAATTATTGGTCAAACTTGAATGTTGAAAAAGATTCATTAATAGTCCCATATTGATAAATATGGACAAACTCGGTTGGTGACTTGTATTGAGTTTGACTCATAATATATTAGTTTGACCTGATATGTATCAACGTTGACTAATTTGATATAAACTTAAAAAGAAAGACTTAAATGATAAAAAAAAAAGAGAAAGAGATATGAGCCAAGATGAACTGCATAACCAATGTTAAGCTTGCGGTTGTGAATATAGTTAGAAAATATTTATGTATAAGAAGAGATTGAAAAAATAATTAAAAAATAATTATACATCTCCTAGGTTTAACTCATGACTTATTAAGTCTTTATGTTTAAGAAAATATTTATGTATAAGAAGAGATCGAAAAAAAATGATTAAAAAATAAATAAAATGATTAAGTCTTTATGTTGAATTCGTTGAATCTTGGATTTTGATTATAAAACCAATTGATAGTATTTATGATTTGATCTAAGTGATGTAGGAAGCTTCAATCAGGGAGAAACAATTAAAGCAGGAAGAATCATGTTGAGCCGGAGGAAAACATGTCAAAAGATTGGACGTCGAGCCGAAGGATCGGTTAATGTATCAACAGAAGGCTTCGGGCCATGGATTCTGGCATCAGACCAAGAAGAGCAGAAATTACGCTAAGGAAATCGGAGTTGTGAAGGTCAATTAGCTAATTGGGCAAAAGGCCACAAGAGAGGACGATGTGCCAAAGAATCGGACGAAGCGTCGATAAACCAATGACATGCTGGACAACTTTGATTAGCTTAGTAATAATTGTCTAGATCGAAGTGGGTTTTAAGTATGCAGGATTAATTACAATAGCAAGGCATAAAGTAAAATGAAGTCTCGGAGTCAAGAACGCGCGATTTCGTTAGGAGTTAGAGAGTTCATCAGAAGTCTAGATGTTCATCGGAAGTTCTACTTGAACTGACCGAGAAGTCCAGGAGCTTACTAAAAAAGCTCGTCGGAACTCGTCAAGAAGATCATCGTGAAGTCCAGGAGCTTGCCGGGAGTCCACCGGAATATTACCGAGAGATCATCGAAAGTTCGCTGGAAGATCGCTAGAAGCTCGCCGGAAGAAACCTAGACTAATGGACTTGTTTAGCTTAAGTATGCCTAAGAATTAGTAGTTAGAACATAATTAGGATTGGAATTAGGCCAACCCAATTAGGGGCTGGTTGGGTCATGTATGGACTGTGTTGGACCCAATGAAAGGCCCAAACAGTAACCCAACAAGTGGCATCGTCATGGCATAGTCTCTGAGACTGTGTCAAGCGGTGGTACCACAGTCTGGGTGGTGGTACCACCCAGACACAGTCTCCGAGAGGTTGTTAAGCGGTGGTACCGCTAGTTTGGGCAGTGATACCGCCCAGTGTTAGTGTCAATATTAGATTAGCACAAGCGGTGGTACCACCCATACCCGGGAGACCCGGGATGAGATATTTTTAGGTTCCAAGTTTAAATCAACTTAAGACCTATAAATACTCTTCTCATCCCTGGTAAAAAAACATAAGAATTAAGAGTGAAAATGAAAGAAACGTTGCTGTAATCTTGTGTGAACTCCTCTCCTTCTAAGTATTAGAATAGTTTAAGAGAGGAATAAGTGGGGGTGTAAGGGTTATCTCCTAAACCCGGTAAAAGAAGAAAGAGCTGTAAAAGATGGTTGGTCTTCGTCTATTGAAGGAAGACCGATAGTGGATGCCGGTAGTCTTGATAGAGGAAGAATCGGGAGTGGATGTAGGTCATGACAACTGAACTATTATAAAATCTGTTTTGCATTTGTTTTGAATAAATTACTTTCATAGCAAACTTCCCCTTTACTTTGTTTTCAAAGTTAACCATTTTCGAAATAGGTTTAATCGAAACAAAAAATTTCTGAAATCGATGATTTTACCATTGCACTAATTCACTCTCCTCTTAGTGTTGACTCATTTCTAATAGAATTTTTATCTAACTTGATATATATTAATCTTGATCATCACTCAAATTCATGTAAAAATGAATAATGCTAGGCTCTATAAACTCCATCCTTATAAAGAGCAAGAATATTGGATCAATCACTAGTGATCTGATCAATTTCGAATCTAGGATGAGGTTCCACATCTAGCATTTCGGATTTTAGATTGAGTTTCGGGTTACACGGCTCTATATTCCACAAGAAAGAAGAAGAAATATTTAGAAATTTATGTGTGGAGTTGTTCACGTGTCATTTTTAATCATGGTTAAAGAGATCAATCTCAAATCGAGCTTCTTATGATTGATGAATTTTTAGTATACAGATTGTATATAAATAGATAATAAGAATTTTTATTTATTATACTTTTATGTATGAAGTTGACTCATTTAAATTTTTTTTAAAATTATATTGAAGAAAGTATTTATCAATTCTAGTGTATCATGCCCTCAAACAATAAAATGTGTTATTTAATTTATACACTTCAATCTTCTAGCCTATTAATTTAAATTCTTCAAACTACTTTATATAAACCTTCTTTTTTTTTTTTGTAACTTTTCTATGCAAGAAGGTTGATTTAGTATCAAATTGATAAACCTGTCATTTTTCTATGCTTTCAATCTTAATGTTGTTCTAATCGTATCAATTATAGCAATTGGAAAAAAAATTTAAAAAAATCAATACCTAAAATTTAAGCAACTAAATGAGATTTATATTTTTGTAGAAAGCCATTAGCATTGAATTTTAACCTATACACCCACTTGAGTCTAATTGCTTTTTTTCTTAGAGGCAAATTTATCAACTTCTAAGTCTTATTATTTTTTAGAAGTTTGTAGCTCATCAATTATTCAACCAAATACGCTTTCTATTCAACTATGCTTAATATGATAGTTTTCCTTGTTCTATGAAAGTGATTTAACAAATATATTATTATATTCATAATTTCTATCTAAAACTCTTTTGGTATTATTTTTTCTTTAAGTATACACCTAATAGTATCTCGACCACAACTTAGTTCCTTCACTCTGCTATTTTATTTTGCTAAGGGGTTAGCTTGCAACTAGTTTCCTATGAATGCTTACATTAATACAAAACACAAAGAAATCCTTGGAAGTGAATTCGCCCCCTCTGTTAATACGCAGAGTCTTAATAAAATAATTATTTTCTTTTTCTACATATGCTTTGAAACATATGAAAATAGGCAAGGCTTTAATTTTTTTTAGAAAATATACTCACATCATTCTTGTGCAATCATCTATAAATAATACAAATATTTACTTCCACCATATGAGATAGTTTGCATAGGTCCACAAATATCTACATGCACAAGTTTTAATCATTCTTTGGCTCTTTGAGAATGACTTTCCGAAAGGGATTTATGTGCTTTTTCTAAAAACATAATATTCATAAATAGTATCTTTATTCTTAATTTTAGGTAAACCAACTATCATATTCTTTTGATTTAATAATTCTAGTTTACCATAATTTAGATAATCATATATTTTATGCTATAATGTCGATTCATCAATAACAGTAACAATAATTTATCAATAACAATAATAATGAATGTGCGTAAGAAGATATCTAAAAATAATAAAAGAAATAATTTATTTTTTTTATTATCCTCATAATTTTAATATCATAAATCAAATATTTTTCATTAAAAATAACATAATATCTTTTTCTCATTAATTATTTTATATTAATAATATTTTATTTTAAACCAAGAATAAACATCACATCATAAATAAAGTTTTTACCGGAATTGATGTTTACAGTAATAGACCTAATTGAATTATCAAGCCTTTGAATGCTAGAATGTCCATGACTTTTACCGTTCTAACCTCTCTCTTGAGATCTGGTTTTAGAATTTTGCTTTAGTTCATTCTTTTGATATATCTTCATTTGAAGAGTTTGTTCTAAAGTTTCATATGATGATTTGTTCAATTTTTGTTCATAAACTAAAAGCAAGTCCATTAATTCATTAATTGATAATGTACTTATATCTTTAGATTATTTTATAGTAGTATAAATTATATCAAAATTTGAAGATAAAATCTATAAAATATTTTTTTTATTATTGTTTGATCTTTTAAATTTTCACAATAAGACCTCATTTAGTTCATAATAAAATAAACTTTTGAGAAAAAACCAATGATAGATTCAAAATCTTTCATCGTAAGGGTTTTAAATTCACGTTAAAGAATGTGAAGCTTTGAGATTTTTACCTTGTTTGTACATCTAAATATAATTTTTAATAATTTTTAGACTTTTATGAATATTGATTTCGACATGATTTAGAGAAATAGAGATTCATCTATTACTTGTTGTAGCAGCTCTTACATTTTTCTGCATATTTTCATTCATTTGATCCTTATGTAACAAAAGTATTTTATATCAAATTTCATAATCCTTATGTAATAAATAAAGTTATCATTTTAACAGTTTAAAATCGATAATTTTCACTTTGAAGATAAAAAGAAGTTGATTAGAAACACTTATTCTAATATCTATCATATATATTTTTTTCTTTTGGATCTATTGGTCTACCCTTCTGCTCCTATTGGTCTTTTTCGAACCAAACTATGATACCACACTTGTTGCCTTTCTAGAACTTTCAGGAGAAAAGAGAGAAGCTAGTAGAAGAAAAAAGTACTTCTAATTTGTAGTGCTTTAGATTCATCCAAGAGAACGCATTATATTAGCCAAAGGAATAATATATAAATTTTTTAAGTAAGGAAGAAATTAACCATAGCCAAACAAATCTCATCATCCTTATTTATTTATCTTAATCTATATCCTTATCCTTTATTTCATCTAATCATAACTCTTTGAATTAATTTTATCAACCTCTATGAATTGTTTGTAAAGATTATATATAATAAAAGTGAGCAAAAAATTATTAAAAATGTGTGGGAATGAGAGTTGTCTTCCAAGTCTTCTAACATCTCACCTTAGTCTCACATCATATCATTTTCAATATTTTTAATCAATAATTTAGACTCATTATTAGGTTTATGAGCTAGTTTGGCACCAATGCATGGATGGCATAGTTTAGAGTTCGTCGTTGTCATACTTGGCACATTAGCCATTGACGCGCGGATGATAGGCAACATGACACAAATGATAGCACGAGCAACAGACATACACGTTGCTAAATAGCAGCATAGCTATTAGTTCGATGAGAAGGGTCACGAGGTGGCCTCGATACTATAGAGGAGGTCGCATGACAATGCATGGTAGTTGACGAGCAATGACACTATTGCATTGTCGAGCAATGTTGGTCATCGATGAAGAGCTTGAAGCCAAAATAGTTGTGGCTAAACCGATGGGTAGTCGACCATGGAAAGGACATTGTGGTATGGTCATGTAGTGATAGCAATTGGTGTGTTGTCTTATGCGACTGGGTGCATCCATGGGCAGAGTAGAATATAATGATGATTGTGCGAGAGAGAGAGAGAGAGAAATTAGGGTTAGCAGCTTTCATTTTAAAAGACCATTTTACTCTTATAAATAATTTAATTCCAATCGGTGTCCCCTTATGATAGTTTTACCTTTTAAAAATCAGATATTTTTTATATATATCTAGATAAAATTAAGGTTTTCTCCTTCAAAAATCAAAATTTTTGCTTATGTCTTTAACTATTAAATTGACCAATTTATTAGCTTTAATCAGATTTTTTATCGCCCAATTTGAACACAATTTTGATTGGTTTTATTAGGTTGACTATAAGGTCTAATCTAAGTAGCCTAATTAGTTTAATCCAATTCAAATTAGCTTAATTTGTAATACACAATTAAATAGGACTGATTGGCCCATTTATGTCATGTAAAGAATTAAAAAATATAGATTATGATTTTTTATCTTTTTATATGACATATTGGTAAAATTTTGCTTGTGATATTTAAATTCAATTATTATTTTAGATATTTTTATAGTTACTCACCTACATATATTTAAAATTATAAAATAATATTTATTTTTATATAAAAGCATGATTTATGTTTCATCATGATTATAATCATCAAATGAGTTTTGGTTAATATTTAATAATTATTATAATTATTATTTATTATATTAAATTATTTTGTATAAGTTAGTTTATAAAAATTTAATGAATATTATTTATAACTTGTATCCCTAAGTTTTATCTGAATAGTAGTAGCCAATGTGGCATAGTATGATAGGCTTATGAAATATGAATTATAATAAATATTTTATCATTTGTAAAATATTTTAAAATATATTTTATATTATTATATTATAAACTAATGACTTATAAAATTATATAAAAAAAATTAGTCCTAAATAATATAAAAAAAAATAATATTCATAATGATATATATAATTAATAGATTTAGATAATCACAAAGAAAAATCTTCATCAAATAATTATATAATAAGCTTGGATGATATTGTTTTGGATATTCTTATAGTTTAAGGTTGTATACCCAAATATAGTATCACTATTATATAAGAATAGTATTAGTCATTCATAAATAATTTTGAATAAGTATTATATATATTAATATTTTCACCCAAATATGAAATATGGATGATATCAATTGTCTATCATATTTTAGAAATTTAAAGTATTATTATTATTTTATATTTTACAATAGTAGTTCCTTCTGTACACTCTAATGCTTCTAGAATCCCTATATTCTCTTGTTCAAATTATTCATAATGATTAGAATATGTGCAATTTATATTGGGTGTATTATATCTTGATGAAACATTACTTATTAAAAAACCTGTTGACTTGACTGATGAAAACATTGTAGAGCAAATTAATGAAACGAATACTCGAGAATGTTTATAAGAATGATAATTACAAATAAGAATGATAATTATAGCGCATAAAAATATTTGAGAGCTATATAAGATATGTTTAAATTTGTTGATAAGTCATTAATTGATACATTAATGAAAGAACTGATTACGACCCCATATGATATCACTTAAGGGATTCAGTATCATATCCTTAATATAATTGACAAGAGACTGAAACTTAAGCATTAGGTATGAATGTGGATATGCCTTTCCTTGGACAGTTTATTTTTAATTATATTTTTCCTCAGTTTGGCCTATTCAAGATTCATTATAATATAAATAAATATAAATGAGACTTGAATGAGTTGACCAGTATGTATGTTCAAAAAGAATTAAGGCTAAGGTAGGAAAGATCTCATAATATTTTGGCTACTACTCAAATAGCTAGTAACAAGAAAATTAGATTGAAGCGTTATCCACCAAATAAATTTATCGAGTTTAAAAATATTAAATAAACTAATGAAAAAAAGCTTCTACAATAAAGTGCTTCTTTTATAGCAACAAAGAACATACAAAAAGGATTATGTTAAATGCAAGGCTTGGTTCCAAAGAAAAAGTATAAACTTGACTTTTGTATGTTTCGAATCAAATATTACTAAAATTCCTTATAATACTTGTGGATGATTCAAGTGTTTCAACGTATTACCCATAATATATAGGGATCTCTTATAACCTGAAAATAAAAAAACATAAAAGATTCATTGTTATAAGAAATCATCTCAAAACGAAAGTGATAGCAACGGGAACTTATCGCTTAAGCCTAGGCCATGTGATAGATTTTACAAACATATGTTCTATGTTCCTATTATTTCTAGAAATTTAATATCTCTATTTAGAATTAATGAGTTAAGATAATATCTTTCTTTTGGTAATGATAACTCAGTATATTTTATGATTCAATAAAAGTTGATTTTGAAATTCTATATGATGGTATATACAAAATTAATTTGAATCTTAAATTTGCAAAGACATTAGTGACTCTACAATCAAATGTTAGATTAAAATATAATTTTAATAATAAAAAATCTTTTATCTTGTGGTATAGACATTTAGGGCATATCTTCAAGGAAAGAATTAAAAGATTAGTGAAGGACAATATCATTGATTTTGATATTTGCAAACATTGCATCAAAGGATAGCAAACTAAATACATAAAAAAAATTTCACAAGAAGTAAAGGACTCCTTGAGATTATTTATACTAATATCTATGGACCATTTCATATTTCATATTTTAGTGAAAAGAGATATTTCATTATATTTATAGATGACTTGTCAAGATATAACTATATATATCTAATACATAAAAAGCCTCAAACTATTAACACTATTTAGGTGTATATAAATGAAGTTAAGAAACAATTATATTGTAAAGTTAAAATTATCAGATCTAACAAGGGTGGTGAATTTTATAGTAGATTTAACGAGTCAGGCCAAAATCCTGACCCTCTTACTAGATTCATAGAAAAGTGAGGTATTTGTACTTAGTGTGCCTTACTAAATGTTCCACAATGGAATGGTATTGCTAAAAGGTAAAATCATATTTTTATAGATATGATTAGGAGCATGATGAATCATTCTTTTATACCTTAGTCGATGTGAGTGAAGTTGTTAGGACAACTATGTATATCTTAAATAGGGTTTCTAGTAAGTTAGTTTTATCAACTTTATTTGAGTTATATACTGGTATGAAACCTAGTTTGAGATATATATATATTTAGAGTTGTTCTATAGAGATAAGAATCGTTAATCCATATGAAAAGAAATTAGATCAAAAAATTATTTTTAAATACTTTATTGATTATCTAGAAAAATTCAAGGGATATATATTTTGTTACCCCAATGAGAATAGTAGAATCTCATAAAATAAGATTCTTAGAAAATGATAAAATTAGTGGGAGTAAAAAATCTTAAAAGATTAATTTTTATTTAGAGGAGATGTATATTGATGCTCCTTTATTATTTTTTATTCAAGAGAATATTATTTCTCAAATCACTAAACGAATTGATGAGGGTGAATAACAAAAGAACATTGACAAACTTCCATATGACGTTGATATCATTGCTAATACTCTTATAAATTAACTATAACTAGTAGTTTTGACAACATATCTAAGGGAAAGAAGATATATCATTTTTTATAATTATGTGATATATCTATAAAAATTAGATTATAACATAAAAATCAAAAGGAACCCTTATTATTTTCATATGTCATGAAAAGAAGTGATTTTAAAAGATAGTACGATATAATATAAAAAAACGTTAAAATCGATGGATCAGAATGGTATTTGGAAACTCGTTAAATTACCTAATAATTATAAAAAGAGTCGATTATAAATAAATCTTTAAGACAAAACATAATTGAAAGGGCTATTGAATCTCAAATTTTAATGATGAAATCAATTAATAATGTTTATGATTAGATCTACGTTTTGAGTGACGCAAGAAGCTTCAAGGAGAGACAATTAAAACAAGAAGAATTATATTGGGCCGGAGAAAAACATGTTAGAAGATTGGACGTCGAGCCGAAGAATCGGTCGACGTATCGACATAAAGCTTCGGGCCATAGGTTCGGGCATCGAGCCAAGAAGAGCGAAAATTGCGCCAAAGAAATCAGAGTTGTGGAGGTCAACTAGCCGATTGGGCAATAGGTCACAAGAGAAGACGATACACCAAAGAATCGGGCGAAGCGTCGATGAACCAATGACATGCCAAACAATATTTGATTCAAGCTTTTTAATAATTATCAAGATCAAAGTAGACTTTAAGTGTGTAGGATTAGCTATGATAGCGATGAAGGCATAAAGCAAAATGAAATTCCGGAGTCAAGAACGAGATTTCGTTGCGAGTTCGAGAGTTCGTCGAAAGTCCAGACATTCATCGGATGTTCTATCAGAATTGACCGAGAAGTCAAGGAGCTTGCCAAAGAAGCTTATCGGAATTCACCAAGAAGATCATCGTGAAGTCTAGGAGCTTGCTGGGAGTCCGCTGGAACATTACCAAGAGATCGTCGGAAGTTCGCAGGAAGAAACCTAGACTTACAGACTTATTTAGCTTAGTGAATGTCATAAAATTTATAGTTAGCATATAATTGGGTTGGAATTGAGCCAACTCAATTAGGGATCAATTGAGCCCAAGTTTGGGCTATGTTGGGCCAATTGAAAGGCCCAAAGAGTGACCCAACAAGTGGATCTATCGTGACACAGTCTCCGAAACTATGTTAAGCGATGGTACCACTACCATTAGTTTGGGCATTGGTACCGTCCAGACACATTCTCTGAGAGACTGTCAGGTGGTAGTATCAGGCAGTGGTATTGCTAGACTGGAAGGTGGTACCGCCCAGTGTCAATGTCAGTGCTACAGGTGGTAGTACCGCCAATACTTGGAGGACCCAAGATAAAACATTTTTAGGCTCCAAATTTGAATCTACTCGAGACCTATAAATACCCTTCTCATCCCTGGTTAACATACACAAGAATTGAGAGCAAAAAAGAAAAAAAACGATATTGTAATCTTGTGAGAACTCCTCTCAAAGCTCAAAGTGTTAGTGTAGTTTGAGAGAGGAGTAAAGGGGGTGTAAAGGTTCTCTCCTAAACCTGTTAAAAGGATAATCGAGTTGTAAAATGGTAGTTGATCTTCGCCCATTGAAGAAAGATAGTTAGTGGATGTCGGTGGCCTCGACGGAAGAGGAATCGGCGGAGTAGATGTAGGTCACAACGACCGAACCACTATAAAATCTGGTTGCATTTACTTATTGCTATTTACCTTATTGTAATCTGAATTCTTACTTTCACTATACTTCTGCATGCTTTCAAGTTAACATCTTTTCGAAACGGTTTTAATTGAAACAAAATTTTTGAATTGACGTAATTTTATCCGCTGCACTAATTCACCCCTCCCTCTTAGTGCTGACTCGTTCCTAGCAATTGGTATCAGAGCCATGTTATTTCTCACTTGGTTTAACATCCAAGACAAATAGCTCTTTTCGGCTTTCTGTTAGGAATGAGTCGGCACTAAGAGGGGGAGGTGAATCAGTGCAGCGGTAAAAACATCGGTTCTGAAAAATACTTCGTACGATAAAAATCGATCCTGGAAATATGCTTGACTTGAAAGCATGTTTGTAAACATATTGAAAGCAGTAAGCAAGTAAAGTGGTTTGTAGTTAAAGTAAATTGCTCAAAAGAAATGCAAACTAGATTTTTTTAGTGGTTCGATCGTCGTGACCTACATCAACTCCACCTATTCCTCTTCTGTCGAGGACATCAGCATCCACTATCAATCTTCCTTTAATAGGTGAAGATCAACCTCTTTCTTACAACTCTATTCTCCTTTTGCAGGCTCAGGAGAGAACCTTTACACCCTTTTTTTACAAAGCTTCCCTCACACTCTCTCTTAAAATGGTTTCTAAATTTTAGGAGGAGGGACTCTATACTTTACAATAGTTTTCAACACTAGAAACATAGAGGTTTTGTTATTTTTCTTACTACACTATGTAAGAATAACTGGGGTATTTATAGACCCCAAATGGCTTCAAAACTTGAGCCAAAATTCAAATCCCCAAAATTTCAGGGTACGGGCAGTACCACCACCTGTAGCTTGACACTAGGCGGTATCACCACCCAGTCTAGTGGTACCACCACCTAGAAGACTGTGTCTAGGTGGTACCACCACCCAGACTGGCAGTACCATTGCTTGACACAGTCTCGGAGATTGTGCCATAATAATTTTACTTGTTTGGTCACTGTTTGGGCATTTCTCTTGGCTCAACACAGCCCAAACTTGGGCCCAACTGTCTCCTAATTGGGTTGGCCCAATTCTAATCCTAATTATGTACTAACTATGAAATTTAAGTTATTCACTAAGCTAAACAAGTCTGTAAGTCTCGGTTTCTTCCGATGAGCTTCCGACGATCTTTCAACGAACTTCCGACGATCTCTCGGCAATGTTCCAGCGAACTCCTGACAAGCTCCTAGACTTCATGATGATCTTCTTGGCAAGTTCCGACGAACTTCTTTGGCAAGCTCCTAGACTTCTTGGTTGGTTTCGATAGAACTTCCGATGAATGTCCGGACTTCTGACGAACTCTCGAACTCCCAACGAAATTATGTTATTGACTCTAGGACTTAATTTTGCTTTATGTCTTGCTATCGTAGTTAATCCTGCATACATAAAAATCTACTTCGATCTAGACAATTAATACTAAGTTAATCAGATGTTGTCCGGTATGTCATTGGTTCATCGACGCCTCGTCTGATTGTTCGATGCATCGTCTTCTCTTGTGGCTTATTGCCCAATCGGCCAGTTGACCTCCACAACTCCAATTTCCTTTGCATAATATCAGCTCTTCTTGGCTCGATGCCCGAACTCATGGCCCGAAGCCTTATGTCGATACGTCTATCGATCCGTCGGCTCGATGTCCAATCTTCTAACACGTTTTCGGCCCAACATGATTCTTCCTGCTTTAATTGTCTCTCCCTAATCGAAGATACCTATGTCACTCAAAACGTATATCAAATCATAAACATTATCAATTGGTTTCATCATCAAAATATGAGATTCAACAATCGCCCCCTTTTTGATGATGATAACCAATTGATGACGGAGTTAACCTTAACTCCCCCTATCAATATGTCATATTGATAGAACTCTTGGATTCAAAAATCAAAGTAATATGTTATCATAAACTTATGCATAACATCATCATACTTCTCCCCCTTTGTCATCAACAAAAAGGAGAATGCCAACTATCAAGTGTTTGAGATATAATTTCAACTCATTACATTATAAATATAATCTCAAGTTTTATCATCATACAAGCTAGCAATTTTAGCAATTGCTACATCATATTAGAATATGCAAGCTATCAAGTTTTAGATATGTAAGGTAGTAAGATAGCATGTTCTACAACATATAAGCTAGCAAAATTTTTTTTCATCATTTTAGAAAGTGTAAGCTGGCAATATTTCGAAAGAAAATGCAAGATAGCTTTCTTGTTAAAGTGTGCAAGCTAGTGATTCTTGCTTCCTTTTGCAATGTGCAAGTTGCAAGTTTTGCTTCTTGAGATAGGCAAGATAGCACTTTTGCTTAAGATTGCAAGATAGCATTTCTTGCTTTTGAGATAAACAAACTAATAAGTTTTGCCTCTTTTTGTGATATGTGCGTTTGTAATTTTTACTTCTCGTTAGATGTGCAAGCAAGCAAGCAAGTTTTTCTCCTTATAATTTATGAGCTAGCAAATTTTACACATATGAAAGTTCGCATGATTTTTACATCTTTTGAGATTAGCAAGCTTTTTGCGTCTTCTTGAAGTATGCAAGCTAGCTAGCAAGCTAGCAAAATTTGCTCCCCCTATGTCATTGTCAAATAGAAAGGAAGAATACAATATTGTAATTTTTTTTCCTTTTTATCAATCTTCACATCATGACAAAGTTAAAGTATCAACCTTATTTCAATATGTTTGTGCATCATTATAGTTTCAATTTACAACATACACAATTTTAAAACTTTACATATCATTTTTACTATACTAAAAATAAATCAATCATCATATCATACATGATACTCATAAGCTAGCAAATTTTATATCATTTCAGAGCATCAAAACAGTATCATGAGTATCTCATGCATTCATATCATCACATGAAGAATATCAAGAAGAATTAGATGATGAGATATATACTTCAAGAATTCAAGAAATTATGCAAAGACAAAAAATCATATCATGAAAAATGAGATCATGTGAATACCAAAAGACATGATTCATTTTGACAAATCTCCTCTTAAATATTCAAAAAGAAATCTTAGGAGATCAAAAATAAAAGATATTCAAATGAAATTTTAAGTCATAAATTTTGAAAAAAATATTCTCTTTAGTAAATGGCAAAAGGAAATGTAGGAAAAAAAGATTTCAATTAATGCATAAGAAATCTTATAATTCATATAGAAAATCTCCTCTTTAGTAAAATACCAAGAAAAATCATAGGAGTACAAAGAAGATATCTTGATTAAAAAAAAACTCATGTAATTCCAAAAAATCAAGATAAAGCTCATTCAAATTCAAATCATCAAATCAAAATCATTTTTAAGAGATTCTAAAAAAAAGATAGGTTCATTAGTCTCTCCTTTCCGAAAAGTCGATAAAGTAGAGAAATTTTTCAGGGAGAAAGCTTTCTTCTTTTTAGTATTTCAATTCATAAGATTGATTTCATAGAGGCATACCTTTTTCATTTATGTCAAATAAAAACATGCATCAATCTTTAGGATCGAAAAATAAGTTTCGTCAAAAAAACCATCCATCTTGTTTATAACCGAAAAAGTAATTTTCATTGCGACAAAGATCAATAAGCCATGAATCAAAAAACAAAAATCATCTTGCATAATTTCACATTAAGCATGATATCAAACCTCTTAACATTTTCATTAAGACATAAAGCATAATTTCAATCAAAATCGGAAATCATCAAGATACACATTATTTCTTCTTGAAAAAGATTATCATTAGATTTAAATCTAACATTTTATTCCTTTAACATAAAACATGTAATTTTCATTATCATTTTCAAAATTACTAGCATGATCCCAATTTTTTATATTTTCATTACATTATTAAACATGCAATTTTCAAGAAAAATAATTTTTATAAACTAAATTAATAATAACTCATGAAAAGCATATGTAATTTCAAAGTAAACTAAGGGCATTTTGATTACCTCATCGTCGAAAGCCGTTAAGGCATAGTTTGCCACCTCGCCTTTGTTGATTTTCTCCTTGTCTTCAGAGGAGCTCAATTCATCCCAAAGTGTTTTCCTCTTCTTCAATTTATTATTATTTTTTGATTCTTACTTTAAGTACTTTTTAAGTTTTATTGTGAGAAGTTCAAGTTTATCATCACTTGAGCTTTCGCTCGAGTAGTCTTCTATTGTTCAATGTGCCAAATCCTTCCTGTTATTTAGAAGGTGGTTCTCAAGTTTATCATGTTCAACATGTGTCATAAAACTCATTTCGTAGGTTATTAAAGACCCAATTAGTTCTTTGAGTGGAAAATTGTTCAAATTCTTAGCCTCTTGAATGATCGTTACTTTAGAATCCCAATTTTTTGAAAGAGATTGTGAAATTTTATTAACAAGTTCAAAATTCAAAAAATATTTACCAAGAGCTTTTAAACCATTAACGACATCCGTAAAACGAGTGTACATGTCAACAATGGTTTCACTAGGCTTCATTCGAAAAAGTTCAAAATCATGCATTAAAAGATTGACTTTAGACTCTTTAATTCTATTCGTGCCTTCGTGTATGATTTCGAGAGTATGCCAAATATCGAAAGTCGTCTCACATAAAGAAACCCGATTGAATTTATTTTTATCCAAAGTGTAAAATAGAGCGTTCATAACTCTAGCATTTAAAGAAAAAGTCTTCTTCTCCAAATCATTCCAATGGTTCATTCGAAGAGAAAACCTTCAAAAACTATTTTTCATAATACTCCATAAATTTAAATCTAAAGAAAGTAAGAAAACTCTTATTCGAGTTTTCCAATATATGTAGTTCGTCCCATTGAATAAGATAGAATGAATGAGAGAGTGACCCTCTTGAAAGCCGAAAAAAGTCATTTCTCTTGGGTGTTAAACCAAATGAGAAATAACAAGGCTCTGATACTAATTGTTAGGAACGAGTCAGCACTAAGAAGGGGGGTGAATTAGTGCAGCGGTAAAAACGTCAGTCCGGAAAAATACTTCGTATGATAAAAACTAATCCCGAAAATATACTTGACTTGAAAGTGTGTTCGTAAACATATTGAAAGCAATAAGCAAGTAAAGTGGTTTGCAATTAAAGTAAATTACTCAAAAGAACCACAAACTAGATTTTTAGAGTGGTTCGATCGTCGTGACCTACATCCACTCCACCGATTCCTCTTCTATCGAGGCCATCAGCATCCACTATCAATCTTCCTTTAATAGGTGAAGATCAATCTCCTTCTGACAACTCTATTCTCCTTTTGCAGGCTCAGGAGAGAACCTTTACACTCCTTTTTTACAAAGCTTCCCTCACACTCTCTCTTAAAATGGTCTTTAAATTTTAGGAGGAGGGACTCTATACTTTACAATAGTTTTCAACACTAGAAACACAGAGGTTTTGTTTATTTTTCTTACTACTCTATGCAAGAATAACTGGGGTATTTATAGACCCCAAATGGCTTCAAAACTTGGAGCCAAAATTTAAATCTCCGAAATTTCAAGGTATGAGCAGTACCACCGCCTATAGCCTGACACTAGGCGGTACCACTACTAAGTCTGACGGTACCACCACCTAGAAGACTGTATCTGGGCGGTATCATCGCCCAGATTGGTGGTAACACCGCCTGACATAATCTCGGAGACTGTGCCACGACAGTTTCATATGTTTAATCATTGTTTCGACATTTCTCTTGGCCCAACACAGCCCAAACTTGGGTCCAACTGTCTTCTAATTGGGTTGGCCCAATTCTAATCCCAATTATGTGCTAACTATGAAATTTAAGATATTTACTAAGCTAAACAAGTCTATAAGTCTAGGTTTCTTCCGACAAGCTTCCGGCGATCTTCCGGCGAACTTCCGACGAACTTCCGACGATCTCTCGGCAATGTTCCAACGGACTCCCGGCAAGCTCCTAGACTTCACGATGAGCTTCTTTGGCAAGCTCCTGGACTTCTCGGTTGGTTCTGGTAGAACTTTCGACGAACGTCTAGACTTCCGACGAACTCTCAAACTCCAAACGAAATTGCGTTCTTGACTCCGAGACTTCATTTTGCTTTATGCCTTGCTATCGTAGTTAATCCTGCACACATAAAAATCTACTTCGATCTAGATAATTAATACTAAGCTAATCATATGTTGTCCGGCATGTCATTGGTTCATCGATGCCTCGTCGGATTGTTCGACGCATCGTCCTCTCTTGCGGCCTATTGCCCAATCGGCCAGTTGACCTCCGCAACTCTAATTTCCTTGGCACAATATCCGCTTTTCTTGGCCTGATGCCCAACTTATGTCCTGAAGCCTTCTGTCGATACGTCAACCGATCCGTCAGCTCGACGTCCAATCTTTTGACATGTTTCCGGCCTAACATGATTCTTCCTGCTTTAATTATATCTCCCTGATCAAAGCTACCTACATCACTCAAAACACATATCAAATCATAAACATTATCAATTGGTTTCATCATCAAAATCTGAGATTCAACACTTTCAATAGGGCCTTTCTATCGTTCGTCCTCCCATGTTCAATAGGATAGACTACACTTATTGGAAAACTCAGATGAGAGTTTTCTTGCTTTCCTTAAACCTTGATTTATGGAATATTGTTAAAAATAGTTTTCAAAAGTCTTCTACTCCAATGAACTAATGGAATGATTCGGAAAGAAAATTATTTCTTTGAATGCTAGAGCTATGAACGCTTTATTTTGTGCTTTGAGCAAAAATGAGTTTAATTATATTTCTTAATATGAAACTGCATATAAGATTTGGCACACACTAGAAGTAACTCATGAAGGCACGAATAGAGTAAAAGAGTCTAGAATAAATCTTTCGATGCATGATTTTGAATTATTTCGAATGGAACCAAGTAAAACTATTGTTGACATGTACATCTGTTTTACATATATCATCAATAGTTTAAAAGTACTTAGTAAATTTTCTAATCTTGAACTTGTAAACAAGATTCTAAGATTTCTTTCTAAAAATTGGGATCGAAAAGTAACCGTAATACAAGAAGTGAATGATTTAAACTATTTTTCACTTAATGAACTTATTGGGTCTTTGATGACCTATGAAACTTGTATTGAATATGATGAATATGAGAACTACCTTCCAAAGAACATAAAGAATTTGACATTTCGAACAATAAAATACCACTTGAGTGATAACTCAAGTGATGATGATAATGACCTTGAACTTCTCACAATAAAACTTAAAAGGTTCTTAAAACACAAATCAAAAGGTAGAAAATGAACTTAAAAAGAAGAAATTGCTAAAGAAAAAGAAAGCACTCAAGGTGACTTGGGACGAAACGAGTGCATTCGAAGACAATGAGCAAACCGATGAAAACGAAGTGGCGAACTTCGCTTTGGTGACTCTCGACAATGAGGTAAACAACTCAAACAAAACTCCTTTAATTTATTTTAAAATTATTTGATGCTTTTCATGAGTTATTTTTAATTAGTTAGTAAAAAAATAGAAAAATATATAAAATTATCATGCTTCTTTTTCTAGTGATTTTATAAAAATAAAATTAAAATTTTCAGCATGACAATTGTATGTGAACTCCTAGCTCTAAGCATGATAAGTTAGATTTATTTAAAAAGAAAAATACTTTATGAAATCATGCTTGATTATTTGAAATCATGCTTAATGAGTTTATAGTTTGAAATTATGAATGTTATACCTTGAAAACTTGAAACCATATTTTGGTGTCAGGCATACCCTTTTAAAAAAATTATTGTTTTGGTATCATGCCCAAAGTAATGATGATTTTCTTTTGTGATTTATGGCTTATTGATCCTTATCATAATGAAAGTTGATTTTTAATTTTAAACATGATGGATGGTTTTCATATGAAAAAACTTGAGATTACTTATATGAAATCAATCACATAAGACGAAACATATAAAAAGGAAAATGTATTATCATTAAAATTAAAATGATAAATTAAATCTCTTGTTTAAAGAATCCTTATGTTTAATGTGTTATATTTTTGGTCATCAAGATTTTTGTGATAAATCTTATCTTTGTCTTTTGGTTTTAAATAATGATGCATGTTTTGATTTGGCATAAATAACAAAGGCATGCTATGAAATAAAAAGAAAATATATTTTTCTTGAAAACTTCTCGGTCTCTATCTTATTGAGTTTTCAAAAAAAGATTGATGAATCCATTTGTATGAATCTCTTGGACTATGAAAATAATTTTGATGATTGAAGACTTTATATGCATGAATTGAGATCTTGTTCTCCTACGATTCTTTTTGCTATTCACTAAAAAGGAGACTTATTCCAATAAACTATGATATTCTTCCTTCTCTTCATTTCATTTTGAATTTTCTGAAAGGGACTTTGTTGATTTGATAAATTGAATGAGTTGAAAATAATGATGAACGTTTTGAAAATAAATAATTGTATCATGTTTGATGATTTTACATTTTGAAATTATGCATGATGAGTTGAAGTGATGTATGTTTAAAAATATTTATTCAAATGCATGAATCGATAATATTTTTGTCAAATGAATCATGATTTTTCTTGTGAATTCTTGAAATTATAACTTGAGTCTTCTTTTTGAATCAAGAACATTTCCTATCATGCTTTCTATTTACAAATGGAGAAATTTGTAAAAAAATAATATATGATCTCTTGACATTCATGATTTGATTCTTCATCTTTGTTATTTATCCTTGTCATGATTTGAAGATTAAAGTAAAGAGAAATAAAATAAACTATTGTATTGTTATTACCCTCTTTTTGCCAACGATAAAGGGGAAGAAAGAATTGCTAGCGTACATATCACGAAAAGATGCAAACTTGCTAGCTTGCTTATCTCAAAAGATAAGCAAGAAATGCTATCTTGCAAATTTCAAGAGAAGCAATGTTTACTAAGTTATACATCATAAAGAAAAGCAAAAAGCTTGCTCAACTCAAAATATGCAAAATTTTGCCAACTTTCATATGTGTAAAATTTACTAGCTTGCATGTTCTAAAATTATGTAAAACTCACTAAATTTACTAAATTTGCAAATTGTATGGAGAAAAAAATTGTAAAAAATATAAAACATGCTAACTTGCACATCTAGCAAAATTTATGAACTTGCAAAACTCAAAATTATTGCTAGCTTGCATGATGATAAAATTTGATATTATATTTATAATGCAATGATTTGAAACTTGCTAAATGCACTTCTCCTTTTTATTGATGACAAAGGAGGAGAAGTTATAATGATCATGCATGGAATGATATATCGAAATTTTGATTATACATGATTTTATGTTGCTTGGACTCATGATTAAATTTGCTTTGACTTGAATTCAGGTTGAATTCAAGATTCTATCAATATGGCATATTGATAGGGGGAGTTAAGGTTACTCCATCATCAATTAGTTATCATCATCAAAAAGGGAGAGATTATTAAATCTCATATTTTGATGATGAAACCAATTGATAGTGTTTATGATTTAATCTATGTTTTGAGTGACACAGGAATCTTCGATCAGGGAAAGACAATTAAAGTAGGAAGAATCATGTTGTGTTGGAGATAAACATGTCAGAAGATTGGAAGTCGAGCCGAATGATCGGTCGACGTATTGATAGAAGGCTTCGGGCCATGGGTTTGGGCATTGGGCTAAAAAGAGTGAAAATTACGCTAAGAAAATCAGAGTTGCAGAGGTCAACTAACCGATTGGGCAATAGGCCGAAAGAGAGGACGATACACCGAAGAATCGGACGAAGCATCGATAAACCAATGACATGTCGGACAATATTTGATTCAAGCTTAGTAATAATTATCTAGATCGAAATAGGCTTTAAGTGTGCAGGATTAACTACGATAGCAATCAAGGCATAAAACAAAATGAAGTCCCAAAGTCAAGAATGAGATTTCATTGGGAGTTCGAGAGTTCGTCGGAAGTCCAGATGTTTGTTGGATGTTCAGTCAGAATTGACTGAGAAGTCCAGGATCTTGCTAAAGAAGCTCATCGGAACTCGCCAAGAATATCGTCGTGAAGTCCAGGAGCTTGTTGGGAGTCCATTGGAATATTGCCGAGAGATCATCGGAAGTTCGTCGAAAGCTCGCCAGAAGAAACCTAGACTTATTGACTTATTTAGCTTAGTGAATATCTTAAAATTCATAGTTAACATATAATTGGGTTGGAATTAGGCCAACTCATCAATTGGGCCCAAGTTTGGGCTATATTGGGTCAAGTGAAAGGCTTAAACAATGACCCAATAGGTGGAACCATCGTAGTATAGTCTCCGAGATTATGTCAGGCGACGGTACCGCTAGTCTGGGTGGTGGTATGCCCAGACACAATCTCCGAGAGATTGTCAGGCGGTGATATTGTCAGAATAGGCGGTGGTACCGCCAGACTGGGTTGTGGTACAACCTAGTTTTAGTGTTAGTGTCAGTGCTGTAGGCAGTGGTATCGCCCAGCACAGGTGGTGGTACTGCCAGTACCCGAAGGTCCCGGGATGAGATATTTTTAGGCTCCAAGTTTGAATCCACTTGAGGCCTATAAATGCCCATCTCATCCCTAGTTAACACATATAAGAATTGAGAGTAAAAAAGAAGAAAAACATTATTGTAATCTCGTGAGAACTCCTCTCAAAGCTCAAAGTGTTAGTGTCGTTTGAAAGATGAGTAAAGAGGGTGTAAAGGTTCTCTCCTGAACCTGTCAAAATAAGAATTGAGTTGTATAAGAGTAGTTGATCTTCGCCATTAAAGGAAGATCGTTAGTGGATGTCGGTGGCCTCGATGGAAGAGGAATCGATAGAGTGGATGTAGGTCACGACGACCGAACCACTATAAAATCTTGTTTGCATTTACTTCTTAATATTTACCTTATTGCAAATTGAATTCTTACTTTCACTACGCTTCTGCATGCTTTCAAGTTAACATCTTTCCAAAATGGGTTTAATCGAAACGAAAATTTTGAACCGACATAATTTTATCTACTATATTAATTCACCCCCTCTTAGTGTCGACTCGTTCCTAACAAGGGCAATATCGAATAATATAAAGCTATACTTATGGCTAAAGATTTTTCTCAAAAAGAAAGAATTGATTATAATGAGACATTTTCTTTAATATTTTAAAAGGGCTCATTGAGGATTATTATGATATTAGTAGCTTATTATGATCTTGAGTTATATCATTTTGATATTAAAATAATATTTCTGAATCAGGATTTAGATGAGAAAATCTACATTGAACAATCTAAACGATTTGTAAAGAAATAAAAAGAAAGTTGAGCTTGCAAACTTTAGAAATTCATTTATGGCCTTAAACAAACTTTTAATAGTATATAAAGTTTTATAATATTATTACTTTATTTGAATTTAAGAAAAAATATTATTTATTAGTGTATATATCAAAAAATCAATAAGAATAAGTTTATTATATTGGTCTTATATATAAATGATATTTTTCTTACTAGTGAACATGGTTTATTGCATGAAACCAAGATGTTTCTCGTTAGAAATTTTAAGATGGTTTATATGAATGAGGTAGTTTTTATTATTAGCATTAAGATATTCATGAATATATCTCAAGAATTACTATGACTATCTCAAAAAGGATATATTGGCTTAGTCTTAAAGAAATTCAATATGTTGTTTTGTTCTATTAATGATATATCTATTACTAAAGATAAAAAATTTAATCAAAACAAGTATCTTAAGAATAATATAGAAAAGAATCAAATAATATGCATAGTTAGAAGTATATTATATGCTTAAATTTATATGAGCTCACATACATTTGCAATCAGAATCAACGTAATTTTATCCACTACACTGATTCACCCCCCCCCCCCCCCCCCCTTAGTATCGACTCATTCCTAACAAGGACAATATCGAATAATATAAAACTAGACTTATGGCCAAAGATTTTTCTCAAAAAGAAAGAATGAACTATAATGAGACCTTTTCTTTAATTTTTAAAAAGGGCTCATTTAGGATTATTATGATATTAGTAGCTTATTATGATCTTGAGTGATATCATTTTGATATTAAAATAATATTTCTGAATCGAGATTTAGATGAAAATATCTACATTGAACAATCTAAATGATTTGTAAATAAGGGAAAGGAAAGTTGGGCTTGCAAACTTTAAAAGTTTATTTATGGCCTTAAACAAACTTTCAATGGTATATAAAGTTTTATAAAATTATTACTTTATTTAAATTTAAGAAAAAATATTATTTGTTAGTGTATCTATCTAAAAATCAATGAGAATAAGTTTATTATATTGGTCTTATATATAAATGATATTTTTCTTAGCAGTGATCATGGTTTATTGCATGAAACCAAGATGTTTCTCATTAGAAATTTTAAGATTTATATTAATGAGATAGTTTTTATTATTAGCATTAAGATATCCATGGATATATCTCAAGAATTACTATGACTATCTCAAAAAAGATATATTGGCTAGTCTTAAAGAGATTTAGTATGTAGTTTTGTTCTATTGATGATATATCTATTACTAAAGATAAAAAATTTAATCAAAACTAGTATCTTAAGAATAATATAGAAAAGAATCAAATAATATGCGTAATTAGAAGTATATTATATGCTTTAATTTATACGAGCTCATATACCAATTTTGTAATTTTGTAATTGGAATACTTGATAGATACCAAAACAACCTAGGATAAAACATTAAAAAGTTGTAAAGAAAATGATGAGATATCTGTGATGGACAAAAAAATTATATGATTATATATAAGAGATCAAATCAACTGATAGGTTATTCAAATATTGATTTTATAAATTACCTTAATATTTGAAAATCTACTCAGTATTCATGTTCATATTAGTTGGAGGAGAAATTTCCTAGAAAAGTATAAAATAATCATTTATTGCATTATCAATAATAGAAGCTGAATTTATAATATGCTTTGAGATTATAAATCATAAAATTTTATCTCAAGATTTAGTATGGATAGCAAACCATTAAAGATATTTTGTGATGATATGGAAATAAATTTTTCTCAGCATATTGAAATAAAATATTTGCTAGTTAGAGAAAGAGACCCGAAAACAAATATCAATTAAGAATTATTCTGAGGATGTGGTTTGTGAGCAACTAATAGTGATGTATATTTAAGTGAA
The DNA here is from genome assembly GCF_036884655.1 of Musa acuminata AAA Group. NCBI lineage: Eukaryota > Viridiplantae > Streptophyta > Magnoliopsida > Zingiberales > Musaceae > Musa > Musa acuminata. The sequence goes on along the minus strand of NC_088332.1, from coordinate 15,671,282 downwards.
GACTATCATTGATTTTTTCTTACTTATTTAATAACAATATTTATTTTTACTATAATATTAAATTTCTGTATATACTAAAATGAGCCTACTTTTATTGACTTAGACTTTTGTTTAATATCATCAAATAACGAGAGTCGATTATCCAATCGATTCGGGTCGTGATGTAGTTAGAAACGAATGATTGAGAGACATGATTTAGAGTCAATAAGGCCTTATAATAATTGCTCCTAATAACATATGCTATTAGAAGCTTATGTTGTTTCTTGGCACAGTAGCAATCACTATCAAAGCTTTGTTTTCTATTTCATAATCCACTGATGCAACAATCGATGCATGACAATGTTTTTTGTTTCTTATTGATCTAATGAATCAATACATAACAATGCTTCCTATGATTCACTGTCACTGTGACTCCACAGAGGACAAAGAAAGAGCAACAACTGATGACAGCGAATGGCATCATCTCTCACAGGGCCATAAGCATCAACATGACGATTCCCGAACCGAGTCCGAGAGTAGCCTTCGCCTTCAGGCAAGCGCCGCTCGGTGTCGGCGGCGACGCTGTGGGGGCAGACGGCGGAGGAACGGAGCCTGGGGTCGAAGATGCCGGCGGAGGGACGGAGCCTGGGGTCGAAGATGACGGCGGAAGCGCAGAAGGCGAGCGTGGGGAGGGAGCAACAGGGGGGGAGCGGGGGGTGGAGGAGGGAGAAGGAGGAGGAGTTGAGGTCGGGGAGGCGACGTCGATCTGGAGCTTCATGCCACCAGCGCAGTGTCCGGGAATTCCGCAGACGAAGTACCTGGAGCCGGTGCTGTTGAGCGTGACGACGGTGTTGCCGCCGGTGCTCGTCGATATGGGGTTGCTCGTCGTGCACGAGCTGTAGGCGGCGCTCGACACCTCCAACACGTCATGGCTCGACGCATACTTGAATGCTGCATTCAAAAGGAGTATAGCTTCTAAGATATTTATGTTGCAATAAAAATGTGAATTTAATTATATACAATATTGAATATGATTTTGATTAAATATTGAGTTGTAGACAATTATATTTTTAATAAAAGATAAAGTTTAGATTAAACGATCAATTTAATACGTTTATTTTTTTACGCTTAACTATCAAAGTGTTTACTAACTAAGCAAGCTGACACGCTTACTCCTCTACTGATAAGCTAACCAGTGTACACAATAATTAGTTTTTCTATAAACATGATTAATTATATAATCTTAAAATATACTAAATGTAAATAATTATAAATGTTATAGTTTTTAGCTCTATTTATTAAATAATATGGATTAGAGGAGTTATCAATAAACATTACTTGCATTCATTGCTTCATTTATTACGTTCCAGGAGACCATCATCATCTAATCATATATGTTCATCACATGAAAGAATCTATTGTTACGGAAAGAACAACTGAAGAGAAGAATATGAGAGTTGGTTGCCATTGCATGCCAAGATCAAGAACTGCACTACTTGTGAGCATTCATAAGCTATCAACTCCCTCGCATCCTTCTTCTTAATTACCTCAGCGAGAATGTGCATAATATCATATACTTTGACATCATAAGCAATGTAGAGGGGAGGAAACGAGGAAGGAGAGGACTCACTCAGTGTGTCACCCACGCGGAATGCCTTGCCGGAGACCCACTGCGTGTAGTTAGTGGCGAGATCCCAAGAGCCGGCGGGGCCGCCGACGTCGTAGTTGGCGCCCATGGCAATCGCAGAGATGGCTGCCACCGTCGCAATCGCCAGTACAGCTCTCAGCATTGCAGCCATCGTCACAGAAACAGAAGGGGCTGCAGAGGAGATGCTTGATGAGCTAGAAGAAGAAGAAGAAGAAAGTGCTTATTGCGTGCTAATGATGAGAAGCTTGCAGAAGTTATATAGAGTTGGCGAGGGAAGACGGATTCGTGGAAGAGGAGAGAGTGATCGTTAAGTCTTCACCAAAAATAGTCAACGATTTGGGGCTGCCGAACAAAACGCGGGTGACAGACTGTGTCGTATGCCGGAAGTTGTTAGAATTTTGGGGCTGTAGTCTCGAAGCTTTCAATGTGTGTATATGATGTATAAATTGACTTGGTAGCTTCTTGGGATATTAATATGTATGAGACGAATTAAATATCACGTTTTCCACAACCAAAGTCAAATTGTTTCTATTACTACGAGGTCAAGGTTGTTATAATTTTTTTGTGGAAAAAAAAAGGTAAACTTAAATTAAAAAGACATTATTATACAATAATAATAAGGTTAAAACATCCTACCAATTTGGGATCGACTATTTAGATTTCTTATCATTGATAAAGTATTTTTTATTTTGACCGACTTGTTCGATTTGAATAAAAACCTAAATATCATAATCTTAATTTGACTACAATAAATAGCCAATTAAGATAAAAAAAAAAAAAGAATGATGGAATGGGCGAACGACCCTTTAAAATTAGACTCCTCTCACGTGATTGTCAAATTAAATTAATTATTAATAATAAAATTATGTTAAAGAATAGTCTCGCATTACTAATATGTATTAGATTTTTAAATAACTTCAATGCCATTGATAAGGCTGACTCAAAACTCCAATAAACAAGATAAGACTAAAAGAAGTTGATGTAATCTAAAAACTTGCATTGTCGATCAATTAGAATCATGAACTAAAAAAGCTGATGTAATCTTAAAACTCTATTATCCGCTAGAAAATGTATAAAAAAGACTGACACATACAAACTGGCTTGTGAATAGTTTTTTGCTGTCCAAATTCTGAATTGAGAAAAATTAGTCCTGTAGGCATGGATTGAAACCAGTGTACAAAATCCAGTAGATGTTCTTGCCACATCACGTCTTTGTTAGGATTCTATTAATGATGTGTTGGAGTCAAACTAATCAAGATTAGTTTATATCGAGTAACATCAATTTAATCCATAAGTTTAAACTGATAAATTATTGGTCAAACTTGAATGTTGAAAAAGATTCATTAATAGTCCCATATTGATAAATATGGACAAACTCGGTTGGTGACTTGTATTGAGTTTGACTCATAATATATTAGTTTGACCTGATATGTATCAACGTTGACTAATTTGATATAAACTTAAAAAGAAAGACTTAAATGATAAAAAAAAAAGAGAAAGAGATATGAGCCAAGATGAACTGCATAACCAATGTTAAGCTTGCGGTTGTGAATATAGTTAGAAAATATTTATGTATAAGAAGAGATTGAAAAAATAATTAAAAAATAATTATACATCTCCTAGGTTTAACTCATGACTTATTAAGTCTTTATGTTTAAGAAAATATTTATGTATAAGAAGAGATCGAAAAAAAATGATTAAAAAATAAATAAAATGATTAAGTCTTTATGTTGAATTCGTTGAATCTTGGATTTTGATTATAAAACCAATTGATAGTATTTATGATTTGATCTAAGTGATGTAGGAAGCTTCAATCAGGGAGAAACAATTAAAGCAGGAAGAATCATGTTGAGCCGGAGGAAAACATGTCAAAAGATTGGACGTCGAGCCGAAGGATCGGTTAATGTATCAACAGAAGGCTTCGGGCCATGGATTCTGGCATCAGACCAAGAAGAGCAGAAATTACGCTAAGGAAATCGGAGTTGTGAAGGTCAATTAGCTAATTAGGCAAAAGGCCACAAGAGAGGACGATGTGCCAAAGAATCGGACGAAGCGTCGATAAACCAATGACATGCTGGACAACTTTGATTAGCTTAGTAATAATTGTCTAGATCGAAGTGGGTTTTAAGTATGCAGGATTAATTACAATAGCAAGGCATAAAGTAAAATGAAGTCTCGGAGTCAAGAACGCGCGATTTCGTTAGGAGTTAGAGAGTTCATCAGAAGTCTAGATGTTCATCGGAAGTTCTACTTGAACTGACCGAGAAGTCCAGGAGCTTACTAAAAAAGCTCGTCGGAACTCGTCAAGAAGATCATCGTGAAGTCCAGGAGCTTGCCGGGAGTCCACCGGAATATTACCGAGAGATCATCGAAAGTTCGCTGGAAGATCGCTAGAAGCTCGCCGGAAGAAACCTAGACTAATGGACTTGTTTAGCTTAAGTATGCCTAAGAATTAGTAGTTAGAACATAATTAGGATTGGAATTAGGCCAACCCAATTAGGGGCTGGTTGGGTCATGTATGGACTGTGTTGGACCCAATGAAAGGCCCAAACAGTAACCCAACAAGTGGCATCGTCATGGCATAGTCTCTGAGACTGTGTCAAGCGGTGGTACCACAGTCTGGGTGGTGGTACCACCCAGACACAGTCTCCGAGAGGTTGTTAAGCGGTGGTACCGCTAGTTTGGGCAGTGATACCGCCCAGTGTTAGTGTCAATATTAGATTAGCACAAGCGGTGGTACCACCCATACCCGGGAGACCCGGGATGAGATATTTTTAGGTTCCAAGTTTAAATCAACTTAAGACCTATAAATACTCTTCTCATCCCTGGTAAAAAAACATAAGAATTAAGAGTGAAAATGAAAGAAACGTTGCTGTAATCTTGTGTGAACTCCTCTCCTTCTAAGTATTAGAATAGTTTAAGAGAGGAATAAGTGGGGGTGTAAGGGTTATCTCCTAAACCCGGTAAAAGAAGAAAGAGCTGTAAAAGATGGTTGGTCTTCGTCTATTGAAGGAAGACCGATAGTGGATGCCGGTAGTCTTGATAGAGGAAGAATCGGGAGTGGATGTAGGTCATGACAACTGAACTATTATAAAATCTGTTTTGCATTTGTTTTGAATAAATTACTTTCATAGCAAACTTCCCCTTTACTTTGTTTTCAAAGTTAACCATTTTCGAAATAGGTTTAATCGAAACAAAAAATTTCTGAAATCGATGATTTTACCATTGCACTAATTCACTCTCCTCTTAGTGTTGACTCATTTCTAATAGAATTTTTATCTAACTTGATATATATTAATCTTGATCATCACTCAAATTCATGTAAAAATGAATAATGCTAGGCTCTATAAACTCCATCCTTATAAAGAGCAAGAATATTGGATCAATCACTAGTGATCTGATCAATTTCGAATCTAGGATGAGGTTCCACATCTAGCATTTCGGATTTTAGATTGAGTTTCGGGTTACACGGCTCTATATTCCACAAGAAAGAAGAAGAAATATTTAGAAATTTATGTGTGGAGTTGTTCACGTGTCATTTTTAATCATGGTTAAAGAGATCAATCTCAAATCGAGCTTCTTATGATTGATGAATTTTTAGTATACAGATTGTATATAAATAGATAATAAGAATTTTTATTTATTATACTTTTATGTATGAAGTTGACTCATTTAAATTTTTTTTAAAATTATATTGAAGAAAGTATTTATCAATTCTAGTGTATCATGCCCTCAAACAATAAAATGTGTTATTTAATTTATACACTTCAATCTTCTAGCCTATTAATTTAAATTCTTCAAACTACTTTATATAAACCTTCTTTTTTTTTTTTGTAACTTTTCTATGCAAGAAGGTTGATTTAGTATCAAATTGATAAACCTGTCATTTTTCTATGCTTTCAATCTTAATGTTGTTCTAATCGTATCAATTATAGCAATTGGAAAAAAAATTTAAAAAAATCAATACCTAAAATTTAAGCAACTAAATGAGATTTATATTTTTGTAGAAAGCCATTAGCATTGAATTTTAACCTATACACCCACTTGAGTCTAATTGCTTTTTTTCTTAGAGGCAAATTTATCAACTTCTAAGTCTTATTATTTTTTAGAAGTTTGTAGCTCATCAATTATTCAACCAAATACGCTTTCTATTCAACTATGCTTAATATGATAGTTTTCCTTGTTCTATGAAAGTGATTTAACAAATATATTATTATATTCATAATTTCTATCTAAAACTCTTTTGGTATTATTTTTTCTTTAAGTATACACCTAATAGTATCTCGACCACAACTTAGTTCCTTCACTCTGCTATTTTATTTTGCTAAGGGGTTAGCTTGCAACTAGTTTCCTATGAATGCTTACATTAATACAAAACACAAAGAAATCCTTGGAAGTGAATTCGCCCCCTCTGTTAATACGCAGAGTCTTAATAAAATAATTATTTTCTTTTTCTACATATGCTTTGAAACATATGAAAATAGGCAAGGCTTTAATTTTTTTTAGAAAATATACTCACATCATTCTTGTGCAATCATCTATAAATAATACAAATATTTACTTCCACCATATGAGATAGTTTGCATAGGTCCACAAATATCTACATGCACAAGTTTTAATCATTCTTTGGCTCTTTGAGAATGACTTTCCGAAAGGGATTTATGTGCTTTTTCTAAAAACATAATATTCATAAATAGTATCTTTATTCTTAATTTTAGGTAAACCAACTATCATATTCTTTTGATTTAATAATTCTAGTTTACCATAATTTAGATAATCATATATTTTATGCTATAATGTCGATTCATCAATAACAGTAACAATAATTTATCAATAACAATAATAATGAATGTGCGTAAGAAGATATCTAAAAATAATAAAAGAAATAATTTATTTTTTTTATTATCCTCATAATTTTAATATCATAAATCAAATATTTTTCATTAAAAATAACATAATATCTTTTTCTCATTAATTATTTTATATTAATAATATTTTATTTTAAACCAAGAATAAACATCACATCATAAATAAAGTTTTTACCGGAATTGATGTTTACAGTAATAGACCTAATTGAATTATCAAGCCTTTGAATGCTAGAATGTCCATGACTTTTACCGTTCTAACCTCTCTCTTGAGATCTGGTTTTAGAATTTTGCTTTAGTTCATTCTTTTGATATATCTTCATTTGAAGAGTTTGTTCTAAAGTTTCATATGATGATTTGTTCAATTTTTGTTCATAAACTAAAAGCAAGTCCATTAATTCATTAATTGATAATGTACTTATATCTTTAGATTATTTTATAGTAGTATAAATTATATCAAAATTTGAAGATAAAATCTATAAAATATTTTTTTTATTATTGTTTGATCTTTTAAATTTTCACAATAAGACCTCATTTAGTTCATAATAAAATAAACTTTTGAGAAAAAACCAATGATAGATTCAAAATCTTTCATCGTAAGGGTTTTAAATTCACGTTAAAGAATGTGAAGCTTTGAGATTTTTACCTTGTTTGTACATCTAAATATAATTTTTAATAATTTTTAGACTTTTATGAATATTGATTTCGACATGATTTAGAGAAATAGAGATTCATCTATTACTTGTTGTAGCAGCTCTTACATTTTTCTGCATATTTTCATTCATTTGATCCTTATGTAACAAAAGTATTTTATATCAAATTTCATAATCCTTATGTAATAAATAAAGTTATCATTTTAACAGTTTAAAATCGATAATTTTCACTTTGAAGATAAAAAGAAGTTGATTAGAAACACTTATTCTAATATCTATCATATATATTTTTTTCTTTTGGATCTATTGGTCTACCCTTCTGCTCCTATTGGTCTTTTTCGAACCAAACTATGATACCACACTTGTTGCCTTTCTAGAACTTTCAGGAGAAAAGAGAGAAGCTAGTAGAAGAAAAAAGTACTTCTAATTTGTAGTGCTTTAGATTCATCCAAGAGAACGCATTATATTAGCCAAAGGAATAATATATAAATTTTTTAAGTAAGGAAGAAATTAACCATAGCCAAACAAATCTCATCATCCTTATTTATTTATCTTAATCTATATCCTTATCCTTTATTTCATCTAATCATAACTCTTTGAATTAATTTTATCAACCTCTATGAATTGTTTGTAAAGATTATATATAATAAAAGTGAGCAAAAAATTATTAAAAATGTGTGGGAATGAGAGTTGTCTTCCAAGTCTTCTAACATCTCACCTTAGTCTCACATCATATCATTTTCAATATTTTTAATCAATAATTTAGACTCATTATTAGGTTTATGAGCTAGTTTGGCACCAATGCATGGATGGCATAGTTTAGAGTTCGTCGTTGTCATACTTGGCACATTAGCCATTGACGCGCGGATGATAGGCAACATGACACAAATGATAGCACGAGCAACAGACATACACGTTGCTAAATAGCAGCATAGCTATTAGTTCGATGAGAAGGGTCACGAGGTGGCCTCGATACTATAGAGGAGGTCGCATGACAATGCATGGTAGTTGACGAGCAATGACACTATTGCATTGTCGAGCAATGTTGGTCATCGATGAAGAGCTTGAAGCCAAAATAGTTGTGGCTAAACCGATGGGTAGTCGACCATGGAAAGGACATTGTGGTATGGTCATGTAGTGATAGCAATTGGTGTGTTGTCTTATGCGACTGGGTGCATCCATGGGCAGAGTAGAATATAATGATGATTGTGCGAGAGAGAGAGAGAGAGAAATTAGGGTTAGCAGCTTTCATTTTAAAAGACCATTTTACTCTTATAAATAATTTAATTCCAATCGGTGTCCCCTTATGATAGTTTTACCTTTTAAAAATCAGATATTTTTTATATATATCTAGATAAAATTAAGGTTTTCTCCTTCAAAAATCAAAATTTTTGCTTATGTCTTTAACTATTAAATTGACCAATTTATTAGCTTTAATCAGATTTTTTATCGCCCAATTTGAACACAATTTTGATTGGTTTTATTAGGTTGACTATAAGGTCTAATCTAAGTAGCCTAATTAGTTTAATCCAATTCAAATTAGCTTAATTTGTAATACACAATTAAATAGGACTGATTGGCCCATTTATGTCATGTAAAGAATTAAAAAATATAGATTATGATTTTTTATCTTTTTATATGACATATTGGTAAAATTTTGCTTGTGATATTTAAATTCAATTATTATTTTAGATATTTTTATAGTTACTCACCTACATATATTTAAAATTATAAAATAATATTTATTTTTATATAAAAGCATGATTTATGTTTCATCATGATTATAATCATCAAATGAGTTTTGGTTAATATTTAATAATTATTATAATTATTATTTATTATATTAAATTATTTTGTATAAGTTAGTTTATAAAAATTTAATGAATATTATTTATAACTTGTATCCCTAAGTTTTATCTGAATAGTAGTAGCCAATGTGGCATAGTATGATAGGCTTATGAAATATGAATTATAATAAATATTTTATCATTTGTAAAATATTTTAAAATATATTTTATATTATTATATTATAAACTAATGACTTATAAAATTATATAAAAAAAATTAGTCCTAAATAATATAAAAAAAAATAATATTCATAATGATATATATAATTAATAGATTTAGATAATCACAAAGAAAAATCTTCATCAAATAATTATATAATAAGCTTGGATGATATTGTTTTGGATATTCTTATAGTTTAAGGTTGTATACCCAAATATAGTATCACTATTATATAAGAATAGTATTAGTCATTCATAAATAATTTTGAATAAGTATTATATATATTAATATTTTCACCCAAATATGAAATATGGATGATATCAATTGTCTATCATATTTTAGAAATTTAAAGTATTATTATTATTTTATATTTTACAATAGTAGTTCCTTCTGTACACTCTAATGCTTCTAGAATCCCTATATTCTCTTGTTCAAATTATTCATAATGATTAGAATATGTGCAATTTATATTGGGTGTATTATATCTTGATGAAACATTACTTATTAAAAAACCTGTTGACTTGACTGATGAAAACATTGTAGAGCAAATTAATGAAACGAATACTCGAGAATGTTTATAAGAATGATAATTACAAATAAGAATGATAATTATAGCGCATAAAAATATTTGAGAGCTATATAAGATATGTTTAAATTTGTTGATAAGTCATTAATTGATACATTAATGAAAGAACTGATTACGACCCCATATGATATCACTTAAGGGATTCAGTATCATATCCTTAATATAATTGACAAGAGACTGAAACTTAAGCATTAGGTATGAATGTGGATATGCCTTTCCTTGGACAGTTTATTTTTAATTATATTTTTCCTCAGTTTGGCCTATTCAAGATTCATTATAATATAAATAAATATAAATGAGACTTGAATGAGTTGACCAGTATGTATGTTCAAAAAGAATTAAGGCTAAGGTAGGAAAGATCTCATAATATTTTGGCTACTACTCAAATAGCTAGTAACAAGAAAATTAGATTGAAGCGTTATCCACCAAATAAATTTATCGAGTTTAAAAATATTAAATAAACTAATGAAAAAAAGCTTCTACAATAAAGTGCTTCTTTTATAGCAACAAAGAACATACAAAAAGGATTATGTTAAATGCAAGGCTTGGTTCCAAAGAAAAAGTATAAACTTGACTTTTGTATGTTTCGAATCAAATATTACTAAAATTCCTTATAATACTTGTGGATGATTCAAGTGTTTCAACGTATTACCCATAATATATAGGGATCTCTTATAACCTGAAAATAAAAAAACATAAAAGATTCATTGTTATAAGAAATCATCTCAAAACGAAAGTGATAGCAACGGGAACTTATCGCTTAAGCCTAGGCCATGTGATAGATTTTACAAACATATGTTCTATGTTCCTATTATTTCTAGAAATTTAATATCTCTATTTAGAATTAATGAGTTAAGATAATATCTTTCTTTTGGTAATGATAACTCAGTATATTTTATGATTCAATAAAAGTTGATTTTGAAATTCTATATGATGGTATATACAAAATTAATTTGAATCTTAAATTTGCAAAGACATTAGTGACTCTACAATCAAATGTTAGATTAAAATATAATTTTAATAATAAAAAATCTTTTATCTTGTGGTATAGACATTTAGGGCATATCTTCAAGGAAAGAATTAAAAGATTAGTGAAGGACAATATCATTGATTTTGATATTTGCAAACATTGCATCAAAGGATAGCAAACTAAATACATAAAAAAAATTTCACAAGAAGTAAAGGACTCCTTGAGATTATTTATACTAATATCTATGGACCATTTCATATTTCATATTTTAGTGAAAAGAGATATTTCATTATATTTATAGATGACTTGTCAAGATATAACTATATATATCTAATACATAAAAAGCCTCAAACTATTAACACTATTTAGGTGTATATAAATGAAGTTAAGAAACAATTATATTGTAAAGTTAAAATTATCAGATCTAACAAGGGTGGTGAATTTTATAGTAGATTTAACGAGTCAGGCCAAAATCCTGACCCTCTTACTAGATTCATAGAAAAGTGAGGTATTTGTACTTAGTGTGCCTTACTAAATGTTCCACAATGGAATGGTATTGCTAAAAGGTAAAATCATATTTTTATAGATATGATTAGGAGCATGATGAATCATTCTTTTATACCTTAGTCGATGTGAGTGAAGTTGTTAGGACAACTATGTATATCTTAAATAGGGTTTCTAGTAAGTTAGTTTTATCAACTTTATTTGAGTTATATACTGGTATGAAACCTAGTTTGAGATATATATATATTTAGAGTTGTTCTATAGAGATAAGAATCGTTAATCCATATGAAAAGAAATTAGATCAAAAAATTATTTTTAAATACTTTATTGATTATCTAGAAAAATTCAAGGGATATATATTTTGTTACCCCAATGAGAATAGTAGAATCTCATAAAATAAGATTCTTAGAAAATGATAAAATTAGTGGGAGTAAAAAATCTTAAAAGATTAATTTTTATTTAGAGGAGATGTATATTGATGCTCCTTTATTATTTTTTATTCAAGAGAATATTATTTCTCAAATCACTAAACGAATTGATGAGGGTGAATAACAAAAGAACATTGACAAACTTCCATATGACGTTGATATCATTGCTAATACTCTTATAAATTAACTATAACTAGTAGTTTTGACAACATATCTAAGGGAAAGAAGATATATCATTTTTTATAATTATGTGATATATCTATAAAAATTAGATTATAACATAAAAATCAAAAGGAACCCTTATTATTTTCATATGTCATGAAAAGAAGTGATTTTAAAAGATAGTACGATATAATATAAAAAAACGTTAAAATCGATGGATCAGAATGGTATTTGGAAACTCGTTAAATTACCTAATAATTATAAAAAGAGTCGATTATAAATAAATCTTTAAGACAAAACATAATTGAAAGGGCTATTGAATCTCAAATTTTAATGATGAAATCAATTAATAATGTTTATGATTAGATCTACGTTTTGAGTGACGCAAGAAGCTTCAAGGAGAGACAATTAAAACAAGAAGAATTATATTGGGCCGGAGAAAAACATGTTAGAAGATTGGACGTCGAGCCGAAGAATCGGTCGACGTATCGACATAAAGCTTCGGGCCATAGGTTCGGGCATCGAGCCAAGAAGAGCGAAAATTGCGCCAAAGAAATCAGAGTTGTGGAGGTCAACTAGCCGATTGGGCAATAGGTCACAAGAGAAGACGATACACCAAAGAATCGGGCGAAGCGTCGATGAACCAATGACATGCCAAACAATATTTGATTCAAGCTTTTTAATAATTATCAAGATCAAAGTAGACTTTAAGTGTGTAGGATTAGCTATGATAGCGATGAAGGCATAAAGCAAAATGAAATTCCGGAGTCAAGAACGAGATTTCGTTGCGAGTTCGAGAGTTCGTCGAAAGTCCAGACATTCATCGGATGTTCTATCAGAATTGACCGAGAAGTCAAGGAGCTTGCCAAAGAAGCTTATCGGAATTCACCAAGAAGATCATCGTGAAGTCTAGGAGCTTGCTGGGAGTCCGCTGGAACATTACCAAGAGATCGTCGGAAGTTCGCAGGAAGAAACCTAGACTTACAGACTTATTTAGCTTAGTGAATGTCATAAAATTTATAGTTAGCATATAATTGGGTTGGAATTGAGCCAACTCAATTAGGGATCAATTGAGCCCAAGTTTGGGCTATGTTGGGCCAATTGAAAGGCCCAAAGAGTGACCCAACAAGTGGATCTATCGTGACACAGTCTCCGAAACTATGTTAAGCGATGGTACCACTACCATTAGTTTGGGCATTGGTACCGTCCAGACACATTCTCTGAGAGACTGTCAGGTGGTAGTATCAGGCAGTGGTATTGCTAGACTGGAAGGTGGTACCGCCCAGTGTCAATGTCAGTGCTACAGGTGGTAGTACCGCCAATACTTGGAGGACCCAAGATAAAACATTTTTAGGCTCCAAATTTGAATCTACTCGAGACCTATAAATACCCTTCTCATCCCTGGTTAACATACACAAGAATTGAGAGCAAAAAAGAAAAAAAACGATATTGTAATCTTGTGAGAACTCCTCTCAAAGCTCAAAGTGTTAGTGTAGTTTGAGAGAGGAGTAAAGGGGGTGTAAAGGTTCTCTCCTAAACCTGTTAAAAGGATAATCGAGTTGTAAAATGGTAGTTGATCTTCGCCCATTGAAGAAAGATAGTTAGTGGATGTCGGTGGCCTCGACGGAAGAGGAATCGGCGGAGTAGATGTAGGTCACAACGACCGAACCACTATAAAATCTGGTTGCATTTACTTATTGCTATTTACCTTATTGTAATCTGAATTCTTACTTTCACTATACTTCTGCATGCTTTCAAGTTAACATCTTTTCGAAACGGTTTTAATTGAAACAAAATTTTTGAATTGACGTAATTTTATCCGCTGCACTAATTCACCCCTCCCTCTTAGTGCTGACTCGTTCCTAGCAATTGGTATCAGAGCCATGTTATTTCTCACTTGGTTTAACATCCAAGACAAATAGCTCTTTTCGGCTTTCTGTTAGGAATGAGTCGGCACTAAGAGGGGGAGGTGAATCAGTGCAGCGGTAAAAACATCGGTTCTGAAAAATACTTCGTACGATAAAAATCGATCCTGGAAATATGCTTGACTTGAAAGCATGTTTGTAAACATATTGAAAGCAGTAAGCAAGTAAAGTGGTTTGTAGTTAAAGTAAATTGCTCAAAAGAAATGCAAACTAGATTTTTTTAGTGGTTCGATCGTCGTGACCTACATCAACTCCACCTATTCCTCTTCTGTCGAGGACATCAGCATCCACTATCAATCTTCCTTTAATAGGTGAAGATCAACCTCTTTCTTACAACTCTATTCTCCTTTTGCAGGCTCAGGAGAGAACCTTTACACCCTTTTTTTACAAAGCTTCCCTCACACTCTCTCTTAAAATGGTTTCTAAATTTTAGGAGGAGGGACTCTATACTTTACAATAGTTTTCAACACTAGAAACATAGAGGTTTTGTTATTTTTCTTACTACACTATGTAAGAATAACTGGGGTATTTATAGACCCCAAATGGCTTCAAAACTTGAGCCAAAATTCAAATCCCCAAAATTTCAGGGTACGGGCAGTACCACCACCTGTAGCTTGACACTAGGCGGTATCACCACCCAGTCTAGTGGTACCACCACCTAGAAGACTGTGTCTAGGTGGTACCACCACCCAGACTGGCAGTACCATTGCTTGACACAGTCTCGGAGATTGTGCCATAATAATTTTACTTGTTTGGTCACTGTTTGGGCATTTCTCTTGGCTCAACACAGCCCAAACTTGGGCCCAACTGTCTCCTAATTGGGTTGGCCCAATTCTAATCCTAATTATGTACTAACTATGAAATTTAAGTTATTCACTAAGCTAAACAAGTCTGTAAGTCTCGGTTTCTTCCGATGAGCTTCCGACGATCTTTCAACGAACTTCCGACGATCTCTCGGCAATGTTCCAGCGAACTCCTGACAAGCTCCTAGACTTCATGATGATCTTCTTGGCAAGTTCCGACGAACTTCTTTGGCAAGCTCCTAGACTTCTTGGTTGGTTTCGATAGAACTTCCGATGAATGTCCGGACTTCTGACGAACTCTCGAACTCCCAACGAAATTATGTTATTGACTCTAGGACTTAATTTTGCTTTATGTCTTGCTATCGTAGTTAATCCTGCATACATAAAAATCTACTTCGATCTAGACAATTAATACTAAGTTAATCAGATGTTGTCCGGTATGTCATTGGTTCATCGACGCCTCGTCTGATTGTTCGATGCATCGTCTTCTCTTGTGGCTTATTGCCCAATCGGCCAGTTGACCTCCACAACTCCAATTTCCTTTGCATAATATCAGCTCTTCTTGGCTCGATGCCCGAACTCATGGCCCGAAGCCTTATGTCGATACGTCTATCGATCCGTCGGCTCGATGTCCAATCTTCTAACACGTTTTCGGCCCAACATGATTCTTCCTGCTTTAATTGTCTCTCCCTAATCGAAGATACCTATGTCACTCAAAACGTATATCAAATCATAAACATTATCAATTGGTTTCATCATCAAAATATGAGATTCAACAATCGCCCCCTTTTTGATGATGATAACCAATTGATGACGGAGTTAACCTTAACTCCCCCTATCAATATGTCATATTGATAGAACTCTTGGATTCAAAAATCAAAGTAATATGTTATCATAAACTTATGCATAACATCATCATACTTCTCCCCCTTTGTCATCAACAAAAAGGAGAATGCCAACTATCAAGTGTTTGAGATATAATTTCAACTCATTACATTATAAATATAATCTCAAGTTTTATCATCATACAAGCTAGCAATTTTAGCAATTGCTACATCATATTAGAATATGCAAGCTATCAAGTTTTAGATATGTAAGGTAGTAAGATAGCATGTTCTACAACATATAAGCTAGCAAAATTTTTTTTCATCATTTTAGAAAGTGTAAGCTGGCAATATTTCGAAAGAAAATGCAAGATAGCTTTCTTGTTAAAGTGTGCAAGCTAGTGATTCTTGCTTCCTTTTGCAATGTGCAAGTTGCAAGTTTTGCTTCTTGAGATAGGCAAGATAGCACTTTTGCTTAAGATTGCAAGATAGCATTTCTTGCTTTTGAGATAAACAAACTAATAAGTTTTGCCTCTTTTTGTGATATGTGCGTTTGTAATTTTTACTTCTCGTTAGATGTGCAAGCAAGCAAGCAAGTTTTTCTCCTTATAATTTATGAGCTAGCAAATTTTACACATATGAAAGTTCGCATGATTTTTACATCTTTTGAGATTAGCAAGCTTTTTGCGTCTTCTTGAAGTATGCAAGCTAGCTAGCAAGCTAGCAAAATTTGCTCCCCCTATGTCATTGTCAAATAGAAAGGAAGAATACAATATTGTAATTTTTTTTCCTTTTTATCAATCTTCACATCATGACAAAGTTAAAGTATCAACCTTATTTCAATATGTTTGTGCATCATTATAGTTTCAATTTACAACATACACAATTTTAAAACTTTACATATCATTTTTACTATACTAAAAATAAATCAATCATCATATCATACATGATACTCATAAGCTAGCAAATTTTATATCATTTCAGAGCATCAAAACAGTATCATGAGTATCTCATGCATTCATATCATCACATGAAGAATATCAAGAAGAATTAGATGATGAGATATATACTTCAAGAATTCAAGAAATTATGCAAAGACAAAAAATCATATCATGAAAAATGAGATCATGTGAATACCAAAAGACATGATTCATTTTGACAAATCTCCTCTTAAATATTCAAAAAGAAATCTTAGGAGATCAAAAATAAAAGATATTCAAATGAAATTTTAAGTCATAAATTTTGAAAAAAATATTCTCTTTAGTAAATGGCAAAAGGAAATGTAGGAAAAAAAGATTTCAATTAATGCATAAGAAATCTTATAATTCATATAGAAAATCTCCTCTTTAGTAAAATACCAAGAAAAATCATAGGAGTACAAAGAAGATATCTTGATTAAAAAAAAACTCATGTAATTCCAAAAAATCAAGATAAAGCTCATTCAAATTCAAATCATCAAATCAAAATCATTTTTAAGAGATTCTAAAAAAAAGATAGGTTCATTAGTCTCTCCTTTCCGAAAAGTCGATAAAGTAGAGAAATTTTTCAGGGAGAAAGCTTTCTTCTTTTTAGTATTTCAATTCATAAGATTGATTTCATAGAGGCATACCTTTTTCATTTATGTCAAATAAAAACATGCATCAATCTTTAGGATCGAAAAATAAGTTTCGTCAAAAAAACCATCCATCTTGTTTATAACCGAAAAAGTAATTTTCATTGCGACAAAGATCAATAAGCCATGAATCAAAAAACAAAAATCATCTTGCATAATTTCACATTAAGCATGATATCAAACCTCTTAACATTTTCATTAAGACATAAAGCATAATTTCAATCAAAATCGGAAATCATCAAGATACACATTATTTCTTCTTGAAAAAGATTATCATTAGATTTAAATCTAACATTTTATTCCTTTAACATAAAACATGTAATTTTCATTATCATTTTCAAAATTACTAGCATGATCCCAATTTTTTATATTTTCATTACATTATTAAACATGCAATTTTCAAGAAAAATAATTTTTATAAACTAAATTAATAATAACTCATGAAAAGCATATGTAATTTCAAAGTAAACTAAGGGCATTTTGATTACCTCATCGTCGAAAGCCGTTAAGGCATAGTTTGCCACCTCGCCTTTGTTGATTTTCTCCTTGTCTTCAGAGGAGCTCAATTCATCCCAAAGTGTTTTCCTCTTCTTCAATTTATTATTATTTTTTGATTCTTACTTTAAGTACTTTTTAAGTTTTATTGTGAGAAGTTCAAGTTTATCATCACTTGAGCTTTCGCTCGAGTAGTCTTCTATTGTTCAATGTGCCAAATCCTTCCTGTTATTTAGAAGGTGGTTCTCAAGTTTATCATGTTCAACATGTGTCATAAAACTCATTTCGTAGGTTATTAAAGACCCAATTAGTTCTTTGAGTGGAAAATTGTTCAAATTCTTAGCCTCTTGAATGATCGTTACTTTAGAATCCCAATTTTTTGAAAGAGATTGTGAAATTTTATTAACAAGTTCAAAATTCAAAAAATATTTACCAAGAGCTTTTAAACCATTAACGACATCCGTAAAACGAGTGTACATGTCAACAATGGTTTCACTAGGCTTCATTCGAAAAAGTTCAAAATCATGCATTAAAAGATTGACTTTAGACTCTTTAATTCTATTCGTGCCTTCGTGTATGATTTCGAGAGTATGCCAAATATCGAAAGTCGTCTCACATAAAGAAACCCGATTGAATTTATTTTTATCCAAAGTGTAAAATAGAGCGTTCATAACTCTAGCATTTAAAGAAAAAGTCTTCTTCTCCAAATCATTCCAATGGTTCATTCGAAGAGAAAACCTTCAAAAACTATTTTTCATAATACTCCATAAATTTAAATCTAAAGAAAGTAAGAAAACTCTTATTCGAGTTTTCCAATATATGTAGTTCGTCCCATTGAATAAGATAGAATGAATGAGAGAGTGACCCTCTTGAAAGCCGAAAAAAGTCATTTCTCTTGGGTGTTAAACCAAATGAGAAATAACAAGGCTCTGATACTAATTGTTAGGAACGAGTCAGCACTAAGAAGGGGGGTGAATTAGTGCAGCGGTAAAAACGTCAGTCCGGAAAAATACTTCGTATGATAAAAACTAATCCCGAAAATATACTTGACTTGAAAGTGTGTTCGTAAACATATTGAAAGCAATAAGCAAGTAAAGTGGTTTGCAATTAAAGTAAATTACTCAAAAGAACCACAAACTAGATTTTTAGAGTGGTTCGATCGTCGTGACCTACATCCACTCCACCGATTCCTCTTCTATCGAGGCCATCAGCATCCACTATCAATCTTCCTTTAATAGGTGAAGATCAATCTCCTTCTGACAACTCTATTCTCCTTTTGCAGGCTCAGGAGAGAACCTTTACACTCCTTTTTTACAAAGCTTCCCTCACACTCTCTCTTAAAATGGTCTTTAAATTTTAGGAGGAGGGACTCTATACTTTACAATAGTTTTCAACACTAGAAACACAGAGGTTTTGTTTATTTTTCTTACTACTCTATGCAAGAATAACTGGGGTATTTATAGACCCCAAATGGCTTCAAAACTTGGAGCCAAAATTTAAATCTCCGAAATTTCAAGGTATGAGCAGTACCACCGCCTATAGCCTGACACTAGGCGGTACCACTACTAAGTCTGACGGTACCACCACCTAGAAGACTGTATCTGGGCGGTATCATCGCCCAGATTGGTGGTAACACCGCCTGACATAATCTCGGAGACTGTGCCACGACAGTTTCATATGTTTAATCATTGTTTCGACATTTCTCTTGGCCCAACACAGCCCAAACTTGGGTCCAACTGTCTTCTAATTGGGTTGGCCCAATTCTAATCCCAATTATGTGCTAACTATGAAATTTAAGATATTTACTAAGCTAAACAAGTCTATAAGTCTAGGTTTCTTCCGACAAGCTTCCGGCGATCTTCCGGCGAACTTCCGACGAACTTCCGACGATCTCTCGGCAATGTTCCAACGGACTCCCGGCAAGCTCCTAGACTTCACGATGAGCTTCTTTGGCAAGCTCCTGGACTTCTCGGTTGGTTCTGGTAGAACTTTCGACGAACGTCTAGACTTCCGACGAACTCTCAAACTCCAAACGAAATTGCGTTCTTGACTCCGAGACTTCATTTTGCTTTATGCCTTGCTATCGTAGTTAATCCTGCACACATAAAAATCTACTTCGATCTAGATAATTAATACTAAGCTAATCATATGTTGTCCGGCATGTCATTGGTTCATCGATGCCTCGTCGGATTGTTCGACGCATCGTCCTCTCTTGCGGCCTATTGCCCAATCGGCCAGTTGACCTCCGCAACTCTAATTTCCTTGGCACAATATCCGCTTTTCTTGGCCTGATGCCCAACTTATGTCCTGAAGCCTTCTGTCGATACGTCAACCGATCCGTCAGCTCGACGTCCAATCTTTTGACATGTTTCCGGCCTAACATGATTCTTCCTGCTTTAATTATATCTCCCTGATCAAAGCTACCTACATCACTCAAAACACATATCAAATCATAAACATTATCAATTGGTTTCATCATCAAAATCTGAGATTCAACACTTTCAATAGGGCCTTTCTATCGTTCGTCCTCCCATGTTCAATAGGATAGACTACACTTATTGGAAAACTCAGATGAGAGTTTTCTTGCTTTCCTTAAACCTTGATTTATGGAATATTGTTAAAAATAGTTTTCAAAAGTCTTCTACTCCAATGAACTAATGGAATGATTCGGAAAGAAAATTATTTCTTTGAATGCTAGAGCTATGAACGCTTTATTTTGTGCTTTGAGCAAAAATGAGTTTAATTATATTTCTTAATATGAAACTGCATATAAGATTTGGCACACACTAGAAGTAACTCATGAAGGCACGAATAGAGTAAAAGAGTCTAGAATAAATCTTTCGATGCATGATTTTGAATTATTTCGAATGGAACCAAGTAAAACTATTGTTGACATGTACATCTGTTTTACATATATCATCAATAGTTTAAAAGTACTTAGTAAATTTTCTAATCTTGAACTTGTAAACAAGATTCTAAGATTTCTTTCTAAAAATTGGGATCGAAAAGTAACCGTAATACAAGAAGTGAATGATTTAAACTATTTTTCACTTAATGAACTTATTGGGTCTTTGATGACCTATGAAATGACTTGTATTGAATATGATGAATATGAGAACTACCTTCCAAAGAACATAAAGAATTTGACATTTCGAACAATAAAATACCACTTGAGTGATAACTCAAGTGATGATGATAATGACCTTGAACTTCTCACAATAAAACTTAAAAGGTTCTTAAAACACAAATCAAAAGGTAGAAAATGAACTTAAAAAGAAGAAATTGCTAAAGAAAAAGAAAGCACTCAAGGTGACTTGGGACGAAACGAGTGCATTCGAAGACAATGAGCAAACCGATGAAAACGAAGTGGCGAACTTCGCTTTGGTGACTCTCGACAATGAGGTAAACAACTCAAACAAAACTCCTTTAATTTATTTTAAAATTATTTGATGCTTTTCATGAGTTATTTTTAATTAGTTAGTAAAAAAATAGAAAAATATATAAAATTATCATGCTTCTTTTTCTAGTGATTTTATAAAAATAAAATTAAAATTTTCAGCATGACAATTGTATGTGAACTCCTAGCTCTAAGCATGATAAGTTAGATTTATTTAAAAAGAAAAATACTTTATGAAATCATGCTTGATTATTTGAAATCATGCTTAATGAGTTTATAGTTTGAAATTATGAATGTTATACCTTGAAAACTTGAAACCATATTTTGGTGTCAGGCATACCCTTTTAAAAAAATTATTGTTTTGGTATCATGCCCAAAGTAATGATGATTTTCTTTTGTGATTTATGGCTTATTGATCCTTATCATAATGAAAGTTGATTTTTAATTTTAAACATGATGGATGGTTTTCATATGAAAAAACTTGAGATTACTTATATGAAATCAATCACATAAGACGAAACATATAAAAAGGAAAATGTATTATCATTAAAATTAAAATGATAAATTAAATCTCTTGTTTAAAGAATCCTTATGTTTAATGTGTTATATTTTTGGTCATCAAGATTTTTGTGATAAATCTTATCTTTGTCTTTTGGTTTTAAATAATGATGCATGTTTTGATTTGGCATAAATAACAAAGGCATGCTATGAAATAAAAAGAAAATATATTTTTCTTGAAAACTTCTCGGTCTCTATCTTATTGAGTTTTCAAAAAAAGATTGATGAATCCATTTGTATGAATCTCTTGGACTATGAAAATAATTTTGATGATTGAAGACTTTATATGCATGAATTGAGATCTTGTTCTCCTACGATTCTTTTTGCTATTCACTAAAAAGGAGACTTATTCCAATAAACTATGATATTCTTCCTTCTCTTCATTTCATTTTGAATTTTCTGAAAGGGACTTTGTTGATTTGATAAATTGAATGAGTTGAAAATAATGATGAACGTTTTGAAAATAAATAATTGTATCATGTTTGATGATTTTACATTTTGAAATTATGCATGATGAGTTGAAGTGATGTATGTTTAAAAATATTTATTCAAATGCATGAATCGATAATATTTTTGTCAAATGAATCATGATTTTTCTTGTGAATTCTTGAAATTATAACTTGAGTCTTCTTTTTGAATCAAGAACATTTCCTATCATGCTTTCTATTTACAAATGGAGAAATTTGTAAAAAAATAATATATGATCTCTTGACATTCATGATTTGATTCTTCATCTTTGTTATTTATCCTTGTCATGATTTGAAGATTAAAGTAAAGAGAAATAAAATAAACTATTGTATTGTTATTACCCTCTTTTTGCCAACGATAAAGGGGAAGAAAGAATTGCTAGCGTACATATCACGAAAAGATGCAAACTTGCTAGCTTGCTTATCTCAAAAGATAAGCAAGAAATGCTATCTTGCAAATTTCAAGAGAAGCAATGTTTACTAAGTTATACATCATAAAGAAAAGCAAAAAGCTTGCTCAACTCAAAATATGCAAAATTTTGCCAACTTTCATATGTGTAAAATTTACTAGCTTGCATGTTCTAAAATTATGTAAAACTCACTAAATTTACTAAATTTGCAAATTGTATGGAGAAAAAAATTGTAAAAAATATAAAACATGCTAACTTGCACATCTAGCAAAATTTATGAACTTGCAAAACTCAAAATTATTGCTAGCTTGCATGATGATAAAATTTGATATTATATTTATAATGCAATGATTTGAAACTTGCTAAATGCACTTCTCCTTTTTATTGATGACAAAGGAGGAGAAGTTATAATGATCATGCATGGAATGATATATCGAAATTTTGATTATACATGATTTTATGTTGCTTGGACTCATGATTAAATTTGCTTTGACTTGAATTCAGGTTGAATTCAAGATTCTATCAATATGGCATATTGATAGGGGGAGTTAAGGTTACTCCATCATCAATTGGTTATCATCATCAAAAAGGGAGAGATTATTAAATCTCATATTTTGATGATGAAACCAATTGATAGTGTTTATGATTTAATCTATGTTTTGAGTGACACAGGAATCTTCGATCAGGGAAAGACAATTAAAGTAGGAAGAATCATGTTGTGTTGGAGATAAACATGTCAGAAGATTGGAAGTCGAGCCGAATGATCGGTCGACGTATTGATAGAAGGCTTCGGGCCATGGGTTTGGGCATTGGGCTAAAAAGAGTGAAAATTACGCTAAGAAAATCAGAGTTGCAGAGGTCAACTAACCGATTGGGCAATAGGCCGAAAGAGAGGACGATACACCGAAGAATCGGACGAAGCATCGATAAACCAATGACATGTCGGACAATATTTGATTCAAGCTTAGTAATAATTATCTAGATCGAAATAGGCTTTAAGTGTGCAGGATTAACTACGATAGCAATCAAGGCATAAAACAAAATGAAGTCCCAAAGTCAAGAATGAGATTTCATTGGGAGTTCGAGAGTTCGTCGGAAGTCCAGATGTTTGTTGGATGTTCAGTCAGAATTGACTGAGAAGTCCAGGATCTTGCTAAAGAAGCTCATCGGAACTCGCCAAGAATATCGTCGTGAAGTCCAGGAGCTTGTTGGGAGTCCATTGGAATATTGCCGAGAGATCATCGGAAGTTCGTCGAAAGCTCGCCAGAAGAAACCTAGACTTATTGACTTATTTAGCTTAGTGAATATCTTAAAATTCATAGTTAACATATAATTGGGTTGGAATTAGGCCAACTCATCAATTGGGCCCAAGTTTGGGCTATATTGGGTCAAGTGAAAGGCTTAAACAATGACCCAATAGGTGGAACCATCGTAGTATAGTCTCCGAGATTATGTCAGGCGACGGTACCGCTAGTCTGGGTGGTGGTATGCCCAGACACAATCTCCGAGAGATTGTCAGGCGGTGATATTGTCAGAATAGGCGGTGGTACCGCCAGACTGGGTTGTGGTACAACCTAGTTTTAGTGTTAGTGTCAGTGCTGTAGGCAGTGGTATCGCCCAGCACAGGTGGTGGTACTGCCAGTACCCGAAGGTCCCGGGATGAGATATTTTTAGGCTCCAAGTTTGAATCCACTTGAGGCCTATAAATGCCCATCTCATCCCTAGTTAACACATATAAGAATTGAGAGTAAAAAAGAAGAAAAACATTATTGTAATCTCGTGAGAACTCCTCTCAAAGCTCAAAGTGTTAGTGTCGTTTGAAAGATGAGTAAAGAGGGTGTAAAGGTTCTCTCCTGAACCTGTCAAAATAAGAATTGAGTTGTATAAGAGTAGTTGATCTTCGCCATTAAAGGAAGATCGTTAGTGGATGTCGGTGGCCTCGATGGAAGAGGAATCGATAGAGTGGATGTAGGTCACGACGACCGAACCACTATAAAATCTTGTTTGCATTTACTTCTTAATATTTACCTTATTGCAAATTGAATTCTTACTTTCACTACGCTTCTGCATGCTTTCAAGTTAACATCTTTCCAAAATGGGTTTAATCGAAACGAAAATTTTGAACCGACATAATTTTATCTACTATATTAATTCACCCCCTCTTAGTGTCGACTCGTTCCTAACAAGGGCAATATCGAATAATATAAAGCTATACTTATGGCTAAAGATTTTTCTCAAAAAGAAAGAATTGATTATAATGAGACATTTTCTTTAATATTTTAAAAGGGCTCATTGAGGATTATTATGATATTAGTAGCTTATTATGATCTTGAGTTATATCATTTTGATATTAAAATAATATTTCTGAATCAGGATTTAGATGAGAAAATCTACATTGAACAATCTAAACGATTTGTAAAGAAATAAAAAGAAAGTTGAGCTTGCAAACTTTAGAAATTCATTTATGGCCTTAAACAAACTTTTAATAGTATATAAAGTTTTATAATATTATTACTTTATTTGAATTTAAGAAAAAATATTATTTATTAGTGTATATATCAAAAAATCAATAAGAATAAGTTTATTATATTGGTCTTATATATAAATGATATTTTTCTTACTAGTGAACATGGTTTATTGCATGAAACCAAGATGTTTCTCGTTAGAAATTTTAAGATGGTTTATATGAATGAGGTAGTTTTTATTATTAGCATTAAGATATTCATGAATATATCTCAAGAATTACTATGACTATCTCAAAAAGGATATATTGGCTTAGTCTTAAAGAAATTCAATATGTTGTTTTGTTCTATTAATGATATATCTATTACTAAAGATAAAAAATTTAATCAAAACAAGTATCTTAAGAATAATATAGAAAAGAATCAAATAATATGCATAGTTAGAAGTATATTATATGCTTAAATTTATATGAGCTCACATACATTTGCAATCAGAATCAACGTAATTTTATCCACTACACTGATTCACCCCCCCCCCCCCCCCCCCTTAGTATCGACTCATTCCTAACAAGGACAATATCGAATAATATAAAACTAGACTTATGGCCAAAGATTTTTCTCAAAAAGAAAGAATGAACTATAATGAGACCTTTTCTTTAATTTTTAAAAAGGGCTCATTTAGGATTATTATGATATTAGTAGCTTATTATGATCTTGAGTGATATCATTTTGATATTAAAATAATATTTCTGAATCGAGATTTAGATGAAAATATCTACATTGAACAATCTAAATGATTTGTAAATAAGGGAAAGGAAAGTTGGGCTTGCAAACTTTAAAAGTTTATTTATGGCCTTAAACAAACTTTCAATGGTATATAAAGTTTTATAAAATTATTACTTTATTTAAATTTAAGAAAAAATATTATTTGTTAGTGTATCTATCTAAAAATCAATGAGAATAAGTTTATTATATTGGTCTTATATATAAATGATATTTTTCTTAGCAGTGATCATGGTTTATTGCATGAAACCAAGATGTTTCTCATTAGAAATTTTAAGATTTATATTAATGAGATAGTTTTTATTATTAGCATTAAGATATCCATGGATATATCTCAAGAATTACTATGACTATCTCAAAAAAGATATATTGGCTAGTCTTAAAGAGATTTAGTATGTAGTTTTGTTCTATTGATGATATATCTATTACTAAAGATAAAAAATTTAATCAAAACTAGTATCTTAAGAATAATATAGAAAAGAATCAAATAATATGCGTAATTAGAAGTATATTATATGCTTTAATTTATACGAGCTCATATACCAATTTTGTAATTTTGTAATTGGAATACTTGATAGATACCAAAACAACCTAGGATAAAACATTAAAAAGTTGTAAAGAAAATGATGAGATATCTGTGATGGACAAAAAAATTATATGATTATATATAAGAGATCAAATCAACTGATAGGTTATTCAAATATTGATTTTATAAATTACCTTAATATTTGAAAATCTACTCAGTATTCATGTTCATATTAGTTGGAGGAGAAATTTCCTAGAAAAGTATAAAATAATCATTTATTGCATTATCAATAATAGAAGCTGAATTTATAATATGCTTTGAGATTATAAATCATAAAATTTTATCTCAAGATTTAGTATGGATAGCAAACCATTAAAGATATTTTGTGATGATATGGAAATAAATTTTTCTCAGCATATTGAAATAAAATATTTGCTAGTTAGAGAAAGAGACCCGAAAACAAATATCAATTAAGAATTATTCTGAGGATGTGGTTTGTGAGCAACTAATAGTGATGTATATTTAAGTGAAGACTATCATTGATTTTTTCTTACTTATTTAATAACAATATTTATTTTTACTATAATATTAAATTTCTGTATATACTAAAATGAGCCTACTTTTATTGACTTAGACTTTTGTTTAATATCATCAAATAACGAGAGTCGATTATCCAATCGATTCGGGTCGTGATGTAGTTAGAAACGAATGATTGAGAGACATGATTTAGAGTCAATAAGGCCTTATAATAATTGCTCCTAATAACATATGCTATTAGAAGCTTATGTTGTTTCTTGGCACAGTAGCAATCACTATCAAAGCTTTGTTTTCTATTTCATAATCCACTGATGCAACAATCGATGCATGACAATGTTTTTTGTTTCTTATTGATCTAATGAATCAATACATAACAATGCTTCCTATGATTCACTGTCACTGTGACTCCACAGAGGACAAAGAAAGAGCAACAACTGATGACAGCGAATGGCATCATCTCTCACAGGGCCATAAGCATCAACATGACGATTCCCGAACCGAGTCCGAGAGTAGCCTTCGCCTTCAGGCAAGCGCCGCTCGGTGTCGGCGGCGACGCTGTGGGGGCAGACGGCGGAGGAACGGAGCCTGGGGTCGAAGATGCCGGCGGAGGGACGGAGCCTGGGGTCGAAGATGACGGCGGAAGCGCAGAAGGCGAGCGTGGGGAGGGAGCAACAGGGGGGGAGCGGGGGGTGGAGGAGGGAGAAGGAGGAGGAGTTGAGGTCGGGGAGGCGACGTCGATCTGGAGCTTCATGCCACCAGCGCAGTGTCCGGGAATTCCGCAGACGAAGTACCTGGAGCCGGTGCTGTTGAGCGTGACGACGGTGTTGCCGCCGGTGCTCGTCGATATGGGGTTGCTCGTCGTGCACGAGCTGTAGGCGGCGCTCGACACCTCCAACACGTCATGGCTCGACGCATACTTGAATGCTGCATTCAAAAGGAGTATAGCTTCTAAGATATTTATGTTGCAATAAAAATGTGAATTTAATTATATACAATATTGAATATGATTTTGATTAAATATTGAGTTGTAGACAATTATATTTTTAATAAAAGATAAAGTTTAGATTAAACGATCAATTTAATACGTTTATTTTTTTACGCTTAACTATCAAAGTGTTTACTAACTAAGCAAGCTGACACGCTTACTCCTCTACTGATAAGCTAACCAGTGTACACAATAATTAGTTTTTCTATAAACATGATTAATTATATAATCTTAAAATATACTAAATGTAAATAATTATAAATGTTATAGTTTTTAGCTCTATTTATTAAATAATATGGATTAGAGGAGTTATCAATAAACATTACTTGCATTCATTGCTTCATTTATTACGTTCCAGGAGACCATCATCATCTAATCATATATGTTCATCACATGAAAGAATCTATTGTTACGGAAAGAACAACTGAAGAGAAGAATATGAGAGTTGGTTGCCATTGCATGCCAAGATCAAGAACTGCACTACTTGTGAGCATTCATAAGCTATCAACTCCCTCGCATCCTTCTTCTTAATTACCTCAGCGAGAATGTGCATAATATCATATACTTTGACATCATAAGCAATGTAGAGGGGAGGAAACGAGGAAGGAGAGGACTCACTCAGTGTGTCACCCACGCGGAATGCCTTGCCGGAGACCCACTGCGTGTAGTTAGTGGCGAGATCCCAAGAGCCGGCGGGGCCGCCGACGTCGTAGTTGGCGCCCATGGCAATCGCAGAGATGGCTGCCACCGTCGCAATCGCCAGTACAGCTCTCAGCATTGCAGCCATCGTCACAGAAACAGAAGGGGCTGCAGAGGAGATGCTTGATGAGCTAGAAGAAGAAGAAGAAGAAGAAGAAGAAGAAGAAGAAGAAGAAGAATGTGCTTATTGCGTGCTAATGATGGGAAGCTTGCAGAGGTTATATAGAGTTGGTGAGGGAAGACGGATTCATGGAAGAGGAGAGAGTGATCGTTAAGTCTTCACCAAAACTAGTCAACGATTTGGGGCTGCCAAACAAAACGCGGGTGACAGACTGTGTCGTATGCCGGAAGTTGACTCAGCCATGTGTAGTCTCCAAGTTATTTGGAAGCTTTCAATGTTTGTATATGATGTATAAATTGACTTGGAAGCTTGTTGGGATTTTAATATGGATGAGATGAATTAAATAAACGTCACGCGTTTTCCAAATCCAAGTCAAAAGTTGTTGCTATTAGCCACGAGGTCAAGATTGTTAGAATTTGTTTTGCGGGGAAACAAAAAGTAAACTTAAATTAAAAGGGCACTATTACACAATAATAATAATAAGGTTAAAACATCCTACCAATTTGGAATCGACTATTTAGATTTCTTATCATTGATAAAGTATTTTTTGTTTGAATAAAAACACTAAATATCATGAACTTAATTTGATACAATAAATGGCCGATTGAGATTTAAAAAAAATAATGATGGAATGGGCAATTTTAAAACGACCCTTTAAAATTGGACTCCCTTATCCATGTCAAATTAAATTAATTATTAAAAAATAAAATTATGTTAAAGAGCAGTCTCGCATTTCTAAGATATACGGGATTTTTAAATAGCTTCAATTTCAATGCCATTGATAAGACTGACTCAAATGTGATACTATGAACTAAAAGAGGCTGATGTAATCTTAAATGTGATACGATTCTATTCTCCGCTAAAACGTATCAAAAAGACTGGCACGCACAAACTGGTTTGTGATCATCATATTGCTGCCCAGATTCTGACTTATGAAAAGCCTGTAGGGGCATGTATTGAAACCACAATCTACAAAAGTCCAGGAGATGTTCTTCCCTCGGATAGAATCTTGGAATCTTGATTCGACAATTACTAAATTCGGTTTCCATCAATAATGAATACGAGTTAAACTAATAAAGATTAATATATATTGAGTCCGATATTAATTTTATCCAAAAATTTAAGTTGATAAATTATCGATCAAACTTGAATATAGAGAGACTATTGAGTTTGACTAAATATTGGTTTAAACATTTCCAGTCGAACCGATATGGATTATTAATCTGGACTAATTTGATACCATAATAAAGGAGAGAGATTATTTGAACCAAGATGAACTTTACAACCAAAGTCAAACTTAATTATGGTATTCAGGAGAGATTAAAAGAATAACTAAAAAATAATCATACATATATTAAGCTTGACTCATAATAATAAGCTCAAGTCTACACTGAATTGATGTCTAACTCGATATATATTAATCTTAATCCGCTCAAATTAATTCATGTAAGAAAGAACAATGCTAAGCTCAAAGAAGGTCAATCTATTCTACCCAACAGATAGTTTAAGAAAATATCTGAGTTAAAAAAAAGCAACTATGACCCTCCCCATAAACTTCCTTACGAGAAAAGCAAGGTCAAAACTTACATAAAACTTTTTCATTGATCTCACATATTCATATATATTCAATAAATTTAATTACATCCTCAATGGTTAATAATATCTAAATCTATATAACATTATTATTGAAACCAAATCTAGACTTCAAAAATATATAAAATATTTGAATGGCTCTTCCAAGTATATCCATGTATTACTTGTTTGAGTAACAGGATATGAGCAAGTAACATACTAACAAAACCAGATATAAAAATAAATCTTCATATCAGAACTTATAAATTATTTTCAATCACTTCTTGCTTCAAATACACAACAACATGTACATTTTTTATTTATTTATAACAAGTCATAAAAAGAGCTAATCAAAACTGAGCTTCATGTATCATGCAAATCATATATTTATAATAGAATAACTTTTAAGTATCTTTTTACATAACTAAGATTACATATCAGATATCATTTTAGCAATGATGATTATAATAATATTATATCCCCATGACAAGATCTAGAATGCAATTATTTACTGTTTGTAGCTAGGAGCTTCATCATGTAAACATGTTCCAACATGGCCAAAAATATCATTGAAACAACACTAAGTCGATGATGCCAACTTGTAGAACGCATGACTTACCCCTAAGATGATGTCAAGATGTCACAGAATGGTAAAGCATTTCATTAACATAATATAGATTGATGATACAGTTCCATTGTCAACCATTTAGAAGCATGAACTAAAAGAAGCTGATGTAATCTTAAAAAGTTATAGAACTCTGGTCTCTGGATACAAAATGTATCAAAAGGACTGGCACATACAAACTGGTTTGTGAATCTTTTTTGCTGTCCAAATTCTGAACTGAGAAAAACCAGACCTGTAGACATGGTTTGAAGTGTACAAAGTCCAGCAGATGTTCTCTGTCTCAGATGAATCTTGATCTACCCAGCCAGATATTTGGTTTGGATGTCTCGTACTCGTCCAGCTCATTCATGAGTTTGCTTCTTCATTGATGAATCAGTAACTCCTTTAAGAACAAAGAATGAACAATGCTACTCGATGAAGGTCAATCTATTCTCTGAAGGTTGGTTTGCCTTTCATCAGTCAGCAAATGCAGAGATGTTATAAGCAGCTCGAGCGAACCAACCTTTCTTTAAAGGACAACAATCTGAATCAGTCTTGTAGCCATTTATAAAAGCCCAAATGGCATTCCATGATGGAAGATAATGTCAGCTAATCACAAATGGAAAAAGGGTCAGGAGACTGAACTGAATTCTTGGCTTGTAAGAAAATATCTGGGTTAAAAGAGCAACATAAGCAAATGATATGATAATCATACTGCAAATCCAATATATGGGTTCAAAAAGTAGAAATAGTTATACACTATGTCCAACATGTGAAACCACTTGATTGTGCAGATTCAATTAGAATAGTCTTCCTGATGGACGATAATCCGTAAATAAGATGACAACAAAATCAAAGCATACCAAAAAAGCAAGCAACAAAAAATGGAAAGAACCGATGGAAATCTCTTCTTTTGCAGCTAACATGAAGAATAAGATAAAGCATAGGTGCATATTTCTTTCTGTTACTTCTATGAAGAGGAATTATACAGGTATCTTTGCAACTAATTCAATATAAATGCAACTTGTCTCGACTCTCATGTTAGAAATCTAAAAGAAAATAAAAGACTAGCAATTTAAGACAGAGAACTCGTGGAAATTTAATAGATAAACATAGTCATTTTAAAAAGTAATGTTCAGGAGGATTATGAAGTTCAATAATCAGAAAACATCGAGATAAGAAGGATAAGTGATTTACTAACAACAGTAATGGCAAAGAGTTGTTTGACAAGCACTTAAAAATGATCATCATGCTCTTCTTGCTCAAGGGGGAAGAATCTAATTCTTCCCATTTCTTCATCATGCTCTCCTTGCACCCTTCGCTTTTTTTGTGCAAAATCATATTCAACTGCACATCTCTTGTCTTGATATAAATTTTAACTCTTTTAGTAATCACCATCTCCAGTCAAAAGTATGACCAGTAAGTCATTATCATCTTGTTATTTGGTCACCCCTTGAGCTCATATCTTTGTTACCCATCCCAACAATCTGCCCCACCGTCCAGGGGGCACAGTTCTTTGTTCTAGTACACAAGTCTCTTTTTGCAAGGGTGCCATGCAATTTTGAGTGAGCAGACCAAATATGACCCCCTAAAGCCTGAAGGATTTTTTAGGGCAGGAGGTGTCTAGGAGGGGGGATTATGGATCTCAATGTCATCTAGGGGTATGACTATTCTTGAATCAAAATACTTGTGTCATCTTAATGTCTTCCAAAGTATATGATATAAACAAAAGGCTTATATAATGGTTATTTATCCATATATATAAACTAATTGCAAAGTTAAACTAATTACACCAGCTCATCCAGAATAGTTCCAAATCAGAAAGACATGTGACACTGATGACTAGCATCATGACATAGCAAAAGAAATATACTCTTAATTGCTGCTATCCAACTATCACATCCTGTCCTAAAAGGTCAGATCATTTTTGGCTAGTTTTATTCAATACAGGTAGGAGCGATTTGCCACCAAAACAAAGCAAGTCTCCTGGCATCATCACTGACATTTTGCTTGATTTAAAGAATAGCATAAAAGTAGGAAAAATAGAACATGATAAACAAAAGAAATGTTCATTCCAAAGAGAAGCATAAACTAATACTAGACAGAATATAGCTTAGCAACTATGTAGGTTATGACCTGAATTGCAGGTAGAAGCACCTTCTCCCTTTTGATAGGCATCAGGCATCTGCATCGTATGACCGACTATATTCCGATGATTGACATCTTCCTTAACTTGAAAAGTGCTGCATTTGTGTGGTAATGAAATGCCTTCATCTTTGTAGCCATGGTAAAGGTTCATGACACAATGTGCCAGCAACAGACAAATGTAGACAAATACAATGGTTCAAAGATTCAAAAAGAAAATTGACACCAAAAGCATAAACTTCATGTATAAATGAAAATTTTATATGTCTAGACTATTTCAACAAAAAACATATTCTTTTCATTCTTTTCCTCAAATTAACCATATCAGTTTTTCTCCAAACTTGTTTGGTTAAGCTATTCTCATCCTGTCTACCAATGCATCGCGATTAACTCATCATCTTTACATTTCCTGATATTTATCTCCATGACTGTTTCAGAAGATGTTTGTGAAACATCGCAGCACTCTCGTCGTATGGCCTGTAAATTGCAAAAGAATTATTATGACAACCCAGCACCTCAATTAGATATATAACTGTTAGAACTTAGGGACAATGAGTAGTAGATCACTAAAAGTTAGACATGGTACCAGCCCAGACTGACGACGGAGTTGTTGTGAGAACACCCTGATCTGTTTAAGATCCTTGGCCGGACTCATATTTTGTTGGCAATTTCCAAATGCATGCCTTGTGTAATTGCTCTGTATTTTCTCCTTATTCAAAGCCACACTCTCAAAAAAGAAAATATCTGGTCTTTTACATGGATCTTTGTTGAGCTCCCTGGTGTTCAACATATATGGAATTAAAGAAGAATTACGACCTCTCCTCCATGGAGTAAATGTTTGTGGCAAAGAAAGCAGATCTACAAGAAGTTGATTGCCTTCAAAAACCTGGACCACATATCCCCAGGAAACCGAAACAGTAAGCAATTTTGTGCTGTCATAACAAATAGTTTGCTGCAAAATCCTGCCTGGATCAATGTTTACAGCTTTAAATAGATGATCCAAGGCTGCTACATGAGTCATGCCTGGGAATATTGGTTCCACATGATCAATATGATGAAGTGATATCAGAGGAGACAATGGATGTGCTGACAAAATCCCAAAAATATCTCCACGAAGATCAAACTGATGAGTTGAAACAAAAATAGTTCAGCAGAAAATCTATTAAAGTCTTGTTAATATAATTTTAAAAACTAACAGAAACAACTACTCACCACTAGGTTACTCCAATACATTCAATGTGATATGTGATTCTTGATGTATTAAATTTAGCTACACAATCAATTTATGGTTTATAGATATCTTGGATATCAGATTAGGAGGGAACAACGATGGCCTTACTGCTTGCATTGTTCCATCTATCTGCATTTTTTCGAGCCTTGTCTTTCGGTTTTTCTTTCTCTTTTTCACTTAGGACATCGAACAATATTAAAAGGGTGACATATATCAAAACCTAACATAAATTAGAAGCCATGAGTTGTATTTAAGTTTATTTTTCATACCAACAAGGAAGAAATGAAGTTTCAATTTAGTGCATCTTGTTTCTTTAAAGGTCATCATAATACTTGAACCAGGGGCACTTTGACTATTGCAGAACGTAAAAGAACAGAGATGTGCCCTAGACAAAACATATCACAAAATGACATTAGGTGTAATTGTCTTGATCCGTGAAGAAAACATACACACACACATGACGATGAAAGGCTACATCAAAGGGAGCACAAGTACACCATAAGTGGAGGATGAAGTCATGAAGAACTGCACAAAAAATTGATGGATAAGCAAGCTTCCTACTACGTGGAGGACAAAGTAAAGGGAACCAGTTACAATGGTGGATGAACATACTGATACAGCAAAACTCCGAAGAATGACTGCCATATCATGCTCATATCAACATAGTAATTTTCCATTTTTTCCTTTAGTCGATTACATCAACTTTCTTATAACGTGTGAAAATTTTAGCATTTAACTGCAGTAACTATATTTGTTGCCCTCTGATTCCCCGATACTTAATCTCTGGATTGAAGGAACTTTGCTTTTCATCATACAATATATCCATTTGCTCTAAATGTATGAAGTTTCTTTGACAATGAACTAATTTTTTGATCAGTTGAAATTAATAAGATTCAAAAATCAAATTAAATGCCGCATCAATAGTGCCCGAATTTATGCAACCAAAAGGATGCAAATTTAGATCACTATGAACAAGGAGTGGGAGAAAATTTGAAGCTTTTACCTGATGGAACCCCGGCTCATGTGTCAACCCAACTCCAAGCTCGGCCAAGCAGGAGAAGACCCTATCATCACTCCCATACAAATGGGCATACCTCACAAGGCAAGAATCCAAAACCCTAGCCAAAGCCTTCGCTAACGGATAGCTGATCGCGAAGCCCCCTCCCCCGAATGCCATCGAGAAGGAATGCTTCGCGTTCTGTTCCACGCTCTCCGACCCCGCGCCGACGTAGTACCACTGCTCCCAGTCGTACCTCGCCAGGGTTCCAGCGAGGTTCTCCGGGATGAACAGCGTGTCGTCGTCGCCGAGCACGACCCACCTGATGTCGTCGCTGCGGGCGACGGGTGAGGAGCCATTGCCGACAACACCGTCGACGAGCTCCTTCACGATCCGGGCGACGCGGACGGCGGAGCGGAGGCCGCCCTTGTAGGCGTACGGGAGGTTGGAGGCGTCTGCAGAGACGCGGGCGGGGGGGAGGCGAGAGTCATCGTCGTCACCGGAAGCTGGGGCGGAGGGGGAGTCGAGGAACGCAGCGCCTTGCATGAGGCCCGGGCGCCACCAGATGCGGAGGTAGGGCTTGCGGCGAGGCCAAGACCTGGAGGAGGAGGCGATTCCAAAGAGGAGGTGGCGGGGGGAGGTAGGGGTGGGCGCCGGCGGCCGCGGGGTTGCGGCACCGTCCGGGGGGCGGAGGAGGGGTTTGGGGAAGAATAGGAGGAAGGAGAGGATGAGGACGGCGGAGAGGAGGAGAAGGACTCGGAGGGGAGAGAAGGAGGAGATGGTTCGAAGGAGGAGAAGGGGCGATGCCATCGGCTGGCGTCGGAGGCGGCGCAGTGGGGCGTGGTGGAGTTGTGGGGCCCGGTGAGGGGGAATGGAAGGTGAGCGGATCCAGTTCTTGAACATTTAAGACAAATGTGTGACAACAGCAAACCTGTCTGGATGATGGCAGGATAGAAAAATAATATTTATTTTTCTACTACAAATAAATAAAACAATTATTGGACGATTGTATGAAAAAATAGTTTTTTTTTTTATTTTTTTTCAAAATTATAAATTATTATCTCTTATTTTAAAATTTTTAAAAATACCCTCTAACAAACTGTTTATATTTTTTTCATCCAAATCAAAAAAAAAAATTTCACCAACTGTTTGCAATGAGTTATTTTTTATCCACAAAATACTATATTAAAAAATATTATATAATATTTTTATTTTAAAAATATTATGACATAAAAAATACTATATAATTTTTTATCCACAAAACAATTATTGGACGATTGTATGAAAAAATAGTTTTTTTTTTATTTTTTTTCAAAATTATAAATTATTATCTCTTATTTTAAAATTTTTAAAAATACCCTCTAACAAACTGTTTATATTTTTTTCATCCAAATCAAAAAAAAAAATTTCACCAACTGTTTGCAATGAGTTATTTTTTATCCACAAAATACTATATTAAAAAATATTATATAATATTTTTATTTTAAAAATATTATGACATAAAAAATACTATATAATTTTTAAAACACTATATGGTGTTTTGTGGATAAAAATAAACCCACAAAACACTGTAAATAGTTTTTTTTTTAATTAGATTTGGGTGAGAATAAAATAAATTTTTTAAGAGATATTTTTGAAACTTTAAAAATATAGGATGATTGATGGTTTAGGAATTTTGAAAAGGGTAACATCTAAAAAAACAAAAAGATAATTTTTTTCGGACAATCTCCCATAATTATTTATATTAATATTATTGAAAATATTAAATATTAATAAAAAAATATTATATTTTTGTTACATAATTATAAATATTATTTAATATGCGTGTGACAATATGGAGATTAGTAGATGAATATTAGACGAAGTCATGGTTCTAATTTCAATATTATTTATTATTATATGAAAAATATAATACTTTGATTTTGTGAGGAAGTCATGGTTGTAATTTCAATATTGAAAAATATCTATATAAATAGAAAAATGGTCATAATTTTTGCATGGAGATCTACAAAGAATAACATCAACAGCAATTGATAATTATACCAATCATAATATTTTTTTATAGGAATATTCGGTCTAAAATCTAAATCATAATTATACCTTTTCTTTCTCTTGTTTCAAGCAATAATCTCTCTCTTCTCCACAAAATGAAAAAGCAGATCTTATTTGGAATAGAATGTATTCTTTGGGTACCCAATAACAAAGCAAGAATTTTGGGCTTATCTTTTCTATTTCTTTTGTCCATTCATTTTTATGATTCAACATATTATTGTATTTCATTAGAGAGGAAGATTTGCTTTTAATTCTCCTGAATCTTCTTATTATTCATATTTTTAAATCTAAAGTGGATAAGAGCTTGAATTCTTATTGGCACAGCTTGTTATTGATGTTTTTAGAATGTAAAGTAGATAAGAATTCAGAAATATCAATTCATTCCAAAAGCTTATGCTTCTATATTAAAGATCAAACCTAATAGATATAACACAGACTTTTTAAATTATTAATGATATGAGATTATACTGTTAGGATATCTTTTTTCATCTCACACATATTATTTTCAACATCTTCCTCGTATCATTTGTGGGTTTATGATCTCTCTTATTTTCAAGAGTTCAAACTTTGACTTCATATCTTTTTTTATGGGTGATTTTCACGTCATCATCTTTTTTAGTCAAATCATGGTTTGATTGGTTCAATCTTTTATTTTGTATTTAATCTATATGTCAAATCTAATATATGTAATCACTCTTTTAATATTCACCACATATTAGAGTACGACAAACATACTTATAAATATTTAATATACAAATGTGTGAAGACCTAATAAAGCTATATTAATGATAGCTTGTATAACTGTTGAATGGAAATGAGTATAGAGACATAAGGAATGCAATCACTTTAGGAATAGACATCTAAAATTGAGATTTAGATGAATGACCAATACTTTGATGCGAGAACAAATAAGTTGAGAAAATCATGTGATGTATAAAAGTTGGGATGATTGAGTTTGAACTATAACATGACATTAACAACCAAATTTGATAATACTCTATGTAAAAAATGATCCTTAGTAATGGATGAGACTATATAAAGAGGGATAAGTTACTCAATAATTAAAATAATTATGCATAGCTCATAAATATGAGAGAAATTGCTAACTCGAAGAATTTGACACTTATGTAAAGGCTTGTATGCCTGTGATGTGTTTTTGACTATCCCAAATCGATCAAAAATCAACATCATTAAACATAAAAGCTTTCTTTTCAATATGAGAAGAATATGTTTATAAGAGGTTTAAGTGTATAGTAAACTAAAAATGTTGCTAGGCCTTGAGGAGCGTAAAAATGGATATATTAGTAAAAAGTCACAATCTAACAAATGCGTTCATAACGATAGATCGGTGCAAGGTTTATTCAATAAGGTGGTCTTCGAAACTTAGAGGAAAAGATGTAAAAAAGGTAAGTTGCTCCAATGGGATAAGTATCTATATCGATAAGTCTATTCTCCATAGAGAAATTCATATATAACATATCTTGAGGTAGGTATCTAAAGTTGGAAGCTTCAAAAAATTTAACGGACCATGTATGAATAGTCATTACGCGATCAATGGATTTATCGTGAGATCAAGTAGGGAAAATTATAACACTTTTGATTAGTGAAAGTGAATAAGATTAAAATTAATTTATAAGGATACGAGATGGGTGTATTATTATTAATTTCTATTTTGATCATGTGTCAATTAGCCCATCCTATTTATCGTAACAAATGATATCAGAATTGATTTAGAATTAGGATGATGCCAGAAATCAGTAGAACCTGAGAGCATCGAGTTCATATCTGCCTTGGCAGGTGGTCTCACCGGAAGCATCAAATCAACAGTGGCCCTTGCTGCGGTAGCTCCACAAACCGCAGGCTGACTCCTCTCTCCGATAGGAGAGGGGATGGAGGTGACGATGATAGGAAAGATTGATGAATCCGGAACGATGGGCACCTGAGGCAGCCCGGAACAGAAGAGGGTGGCAATGGGAGGAGGGAGAAGGTGGTGGTCTCGCAAGAAGAGCAAATGGATGAAGAAGATTGATGAGAGTGGAGAGGAGCACATCTTTAGGCCACCGCGTGCAGTCGTTTTAAGATCAATACTATACCAACTTATTCCTATCCTATCTTTCGAGCATCATGCAAACTATATATATGTGGAGCAAACACCTTTGCACATAGTTGTTGTGCCTATGAAGTGTAGTGGCGTGTTTGAGAAGATGATGCCGATGACTTGTGTTATTGGGTGACCTTTGTTTCTTCATTGTCATGCCTACCGTCTCCCTCCATGGAACAACTTGGATTGGAGGAGAAAGGAACAATTATGGCACAGTTCAGCTGCTATGGTGAACCGAGGAAGGACAGGATTTTGAGGAACCATGGCTGAGGCAGAAACTTTGGCATCAATTAAGTTCAGTTGTCAGGCTGGTTGTTCTTATATGTTTATGATTGAGATACAGGTAAATCAAGTGGAATGAGTGTAAAATATTAACAATTTGTTCGTGGTACTATATTATCTGTAGTAGCTTGTCATGGATCTTTCTGACACTCTTGAGGGGTTTCTTATTGATTCTGCTCATTTAACATAGTGAATATTTGAACATTAATTACTCTGATAACTGCAGCGAGATACTTAACAGAATGACAATTGTGACGGAAGAAAATTGCTGATTTTATTAGAAAATAATCTCATCTCCACCACACAGCAAATCTCTTAATCCTGAAAGTATTCAGGACGTGTAACACTAAACTTGTGTGGAGTCTTTGCATTCCACAGCCCCCGATGTCATTGTGCATGTCCACTTCCGCTCATCCATGTTGGGCTGACAGCCCATGTTCAGTCCACTTCAGCTCAGGGAAGTGTGGGTGGCTACGTTTTAACGTAGAAAAAGATTATAAAAAGACAGTAACGTGAGATCTTCGCAGCAGAAAAAAAAAGAAGAAATAGACAAAAAAAAATAAGAAAAAAAAAAAAAATAAGGACAACACAGAGCTCAATCATCTAGTAGTGTTCTCGTCTCAGGTTAGATTAAATCTACAGTAAACTCTTATTGTGATTACTTGGAAAGGTTTTAGATATTGTGGACAATAACTTGATCCTTGTATCTCAGTTATTCTCTTGTGATTATTGCTAGGGTTTAGGGCAAAAGATTGAGATTTATATATTCATTATTCTCGTAGTGGATTATTTCTAGTTTGCCTTATGATTTTTACCTGGATGGATTTTTCATGTATATCGTGGTGTTCTATTTGATTATGATTTTATTTAATTTCACATATGATCTGCTAGTATTTATTCATATACAAAAATTATTCCATTTTATATCCCATCAACCCACAACAGTGCAAGTCCGCCTCCTTTCATCGCCATGGCTCAAGCTCGCTAGCGCGCCTGCCGCGTCCATCTCTTCATCACTCGGCTCATGTAGCAGATCGTCGGAAGCGCCGCATCCTGCGTTTCCTGCTTCGTCGGACAAGGCGCATTCTTGATCCTCCTCCTCCTCTTCAGCCTTCTCATCATGTGTTATGGCCATCCATAGCTCGCTGGCGTCGTTGCCAATGCCGTCGCCGCTCCCTCGCTGCGCCACTCGGTACACCCAGAGGTCAAGAAAGTGGCCCGTTTGAATCCCGTTGTCGTCCACCAGCTTCATGTAGTCGGCCTCCATGATGCGGAAAGTGTTGATGGATGCGACGAACCTGAGGGTGAAGTTGTATTCCCTCCCCTTCCTGTCGAGAATCTTGA
Source organism: Musa acuminata AAA Group (assembly GCF_036884655.1). Classification (NCBI taxonomy): domain Eukaryota; kingdom Viridiplantae; phylum Streptophyta; class Magnoliopsida; order Zingiberales; family Musaceae; genus Musa; species Musa acuminata. The sequence goes on along the minus strand of NC_088332.1, from coordinate 15,630,548 downwards.
TCGGCAAGCCGCTCTTCTCCTTCGTCCGCATCTTCTCCGCGGCGGTCATCATGCCTTCGAGCATTGGCTTGTTGAGTTGATTTATGGGCAGGAGGAAGCAACGCTGCTTCCTCTCAATGTCGCTCTGGGCGATCCTCTTCCGCAGAATGCAAACAGGGTCATTGACTCGAGCTCCCATCGGCAACGACGCCATATGGCGTGGTTGTCGGCGCTGTTCGTTGACGATGGTCGAGGAGGTGCTCGTGCTCTTGCTCACGCTGGAGACGCAGCGATGGCTGCAACTGATATCAGCGATCATGGCCGCCCCAGTCCTCTGGCGCTTAGCGGTTCTTGAATCCTTCTTCTTGCACTCCTCCTCGGCCGCTTCATCGTATAGCTTCGAGATACCTTCCACTTTACCGTTCAACTTCCAAATGATTCTCTTGATCCCTAGTTTCTTCAATGTCATCTCGTCGCTCGTCTTCTCTTCGTCTCCTCCGCCTTCAACCCTCATCCGCTTGGCCTTCTTCCTTCTCTCGCTCCCATCTTCCATGCGCCTCCTCTTCTTCATCCGCTCGTTGCCTTGGCGACCCACGAGACCCATGAGAAGGGAAGGAAGCTAGCGCGCCATGAGAAGTAGAAGAAGAATGATGAGCTCTGCCTCTCGGAGATTATATGAGGATGGCTTCCTAATACGATTCGGTATCCAATAACATCGACTTAATTTCCTAATCCAACTCGGTCTGAAATAATAAACTAATTAATAAACTCATCGAAAAAAGCTTTGATGTCATATATATATATATATATATATATATATATATATATATATATATATATATATATATATATATATATATATATATATATATGTTCGATAATAAGCACCAGTTCATTTTTTTTTCAAATTAATAAATCCATAAATATAAGAATCACATGAATTGGAGTTTAATTTGAACATAATAATAACTAATATTGGATGGAATGTAATGCAAAATTGTAAAGGAAAAAAACTTTATTTATCGGATAAGATCTGAATTTTAACGTCAACTTCTGCCGGTGTGATTGATTGATTGGGCTTATCTGTTGGGATTCAAGAACCACAGTGTGATTGATTGGGAAGTCCTAATCCATATCCTCAATGGCCTAGGAGAGTACAAAGAACTGACAGCAGCACTTCGGGCACGTGACTCATCAATATTATTCGAAGAACTTTATGATAAATTGATCGATTATGAGACGTACTTGAAACGTGATGATAGGTTGCCCGGACCACCTATTACAGCTTAGGTCAATCAAAAATCCAAGAGGAAGAGATGGCCTCAAGCGCTTAATTCACTTACCATAACTTTTACGGATATCACTGAGAGAATGACTTATCAAAGCTAAATCATTGATGATAACATTGATATGTTGTAGATAATCAGTAATCATACTTCCCTCTTGTTTCGTTTTCATCGGATTGGAGAGAAGTCCAAGCATGCGAGTACGCGAGCGATTTGCCAAAGTTGTTTGTAACTTGGACCATGCTTCTGCAGCAATCGTACATGAGGATATCAGCGGGGCAATGGATCCAGCAACAGAAGCTATTCTCTTTGAGAAGTGCTCAAAGTCCTTGCAGAAACAGGGAAAGGAATATCGGAAGAGGAAAATGAAGACATCCCAGATATTTTGTGGCGATTTAAGTGATCTTTACAAAAGATGTAAAGATATAGGAGAGAGGGAGGAGGAGAAAAGCAGATCGATGCGCTGCAAAGGAGGCTGCAACGATGAACTGTAGAGGAGGCTGTAGCGATGCACTGCAGAGGAGGCTGCAGCGATGCACTACAGAGGAGGCTGCAGCGATGCACTACAGAGGAGGCTGCAGCGATGGGCGAGAAAGCTACAGCGATGAGCACAAAATCTGCAACGATTAGGTGAAAAGAAAGAAAGAAAAAAAAATCTACAACAGTTACAATTGCAGAGAAATTGCTGTGGCAAAGGGAAGCGGCTGCAGATGGAAGCTGTAAACGAATAGAAAAGAGGAGCAGTAGAAGACTTCGGCAGAGCTGCCTACATCCGCAAGGAAGAAGGCTCTAATACCATGATAAAAATTAAACAAAGAATATAGAAAGATAGAAATTGTAGAAGAAACTATGAAATGTATAAGATTTAATTGTCTAGTATATTTTGATAGTGAGCTCTTGATAGCTATTTATACACACTCAGCAGAGAGGTTATACACATTCAGCATGGAGGATTTTTCTAACTGCTTAGAGATTTCCTCAACTACGAAAGGAGGGAAGGAAGCTAGCGCGCCATGAGAAGTAGAAGAAGAATGATGAGCTCTGCCTCTCGGAGATTATATGAGGATGGCTTCCTAATACGATTCGGTATCCAATAACATCGACTTAATTTCCTAATCCAACTCGGTCTGAAATAATAAACTAATTAATAAACTCAACGAAAAAAGCTTTGATGTCATATATATATATATATATATATATATATATATATATATATATATATATATATATATATATATATATTCGAGAATAAGCACCAGTTCATTTTTTTTCAAATTAATAAATCCACAAATATATGAATCACTTGAATTGGAGTTTAATTTGGCATAATAATAACAAACATTGGATGGAATGTAATGCAACATTGTAAAGGAAAAAACCTTTATTTATCGGATAAGATCTGAATTTTACCGTCAACTTCTTGATTGAGCTTATCTGTATACATAATCTTGACTTACGTGAACCCTTCAAGAACCACAATGTCTTCAAGCCGACTTCCCCTGGCTGGTGCCACTAGTGTTCGTGCGGCAAGCACATCAGCGCCACTCTCCCGTGCGGGTGCCGCCGCCTTCTCTTCACTACTGGGCTGGTGTGGCAGACCGATGGAAGCGCCGCTGCCTCCTGTGCTTGCTGGTTCGTCGGCCGAGGCGCACCCTCGATCATCTTCCCTCATTCCGACGTACTCTTCCTCTTCTTCAGCCTTCCTCATGATTTATCGTAGCCATCCCGAGCTCGCCGGCTGCGATGCCGATGCCGCCGCCAATCCCTCGCTGCCCCACTCGGTGCACCCAGAGAGCAAGAAAGTGACCCGTCTAAAACTCGTTGTCGAATGAGGTTGTAGTGTTAAGAACCAGAATAAAAAAAACACCAAGTACCAAAGAACGAATCAAAATAATTCAAAACATATCGTAGCTCGATATGCTTTGTTTGACTATAATGCTTTGTTGGATTCTTTCCCATAGTAATTGATTGTCAAATAAATTATCGTTGTTCCCTTTAATAATGCTTCAAATATGTTAGAATTCATCTCATCCAGATAGCTTGATAAGCTACTGTAGTAACTATTTCAACTACTGAGGATGAAAGTGCTACAAAAGATTATTTTTTGCTACATCTCAAAGTATATTATGTATAAATCATAATAATAAATATATTACAAATATTATATCAGGTAAACTTTCAATTAAACTTCTGTATAAATTACCATTAACCTTTTCTTCACTATCATTCAGGGAAAATTTCATATATGTACCCATTGGATTTTGTACTAAGATTGCAACTCTCCCTCCATCTTAAACTTTAGAAACAAATAAGATATATATCTTTTTTGAGAGATAAAAATTTTACTTTTACCTTATTCCAATTCAATGCTGAGAAAATAACTCAACATGCTAAGATCAATTATCTCAAATTCATTAATCATGCTCTTTTTAAATTCATCAATTAGGTGTTGATTATTTCCAACATAAATCAAATCAATTGTATCAACAAACAATCAAAATATGTTTACTTTTTATTTTATCATGAACATCGTTTTATTAAGTTAATAAATCTTTTTCTAATATATGGTTGCTCAACATATACTTTTCTTCATCCAAATAATTATTAAGAAAAATATATTTCACATCAAATTAATAAACTTTTCAATTATTATAAGCAGCTATAACCAGTAAAATTGTAAGAGTATCATATCTTACAACTAGATAAATTTTTCTTTGTTACAAGTCTGACTCTACAACTATTTGGTTTGTATTTAATTTTGTAAATCCACTTCAAGCTAATAACTTATTTCTTTTACAGAAGAACAAACTTATATTTTTTATACATTTTAGCCAAATATCATACCTTACTTATGAAGAAATAGGTGAAGTTTAAGGTGATAAAAAATCACTACTAATGCTCAAAGGACTGCCACCAGAGCCTTTATAATCTGTTTATGTATGCAGGACAAATACTTAGGAAGTATTTGAAGATGAAGTCAAATCCCAAGCTTCATACTCATAAAAAATAGAATCATGACTTATAATTAAGGAATTATTGACATGATTATAAAATCCATAAGCCTTACTTTTTCTTTACAGTAGCCCACAAAGATACACTTAGCAGTATTATCATCCAATTTTTGTCTATTTTGTGAGGGAATAAGAGTAAACCCTAAGAATCCAAATATTTTAAACTATTTTACCATCAATTTAAAACCTATCCAAGCTTCCTAAGGTGAAATATGATTCAGTACTTCTGTCAGACTTTGATTCAAGGTATATCATACCTCAGCCCAAAATTTATCAGGAAGATTTTTTTTACTTTTATCATACTTTTAGCTATCTCTAATAAACTCTTGTTCTTTCTCTTTATAATACCATTTTAAAGAGGTGTGTAGCTAACCATCAATTACTTGTGAATTTTATTAGTTTCACAAAACTTTTCAAAATTTCTAGAAAAAAATTATCCCCCTCGAACTGTATGCAAAATTTTAATTTTAAAAGTAATTTCTATCTCCATAATTTTTTTAAATTTATGAAAAACACTAAAAACTTCAGTTTTAATACAATAAACCCAAGTCATTCTACTAAAATCATCAATAAAAAACTATAAAATAATAATTTTCACTAAGTTCAGGTGTCTACATCAACCTACAAATATCAGCATGTATCAATTTTAATGGTTCTTTTAGCTGTCAATTTCTATGTTTTGGAAAAGAATCTCTATGGTGCTTTCCTCTTACATAACTTTCACAAACAGAGTCATTATTTTGAATCATGGGTAATCCATGTACCATATTTTTATTATATAGTAGATCAAGACCTTTGAAACAATACTGACAGGAAACACTTTATGTGTGGAATCCAAGTCAGGAGTATAAAGAATATTTTTCAATTACTTTAAAACCTATCATGTTTATTTCAAAAGTGCCTTTACCATCTCCCTATCTTTACTTGGCTTTTCACCAACTTGTCCCAAGGTTTTGAAGTGCTAAGATTTTTATATCATATGACTACTATAACCACTATCCACATACAAAACATTGTTCAATAAATCATTAATTTGCATACATATAATTTAGATAGATATGTTGATTCTACAATAATAACAACTGCATGATTATATTTATCTGATAGGCTCCTTAAAAATTTTCAATAATTTTTATTAGAAATTAATTCTCCATATCTTCCCATATGATTTACTATTTCCAAAACTCTTGAAAAATAAACTTGCATAGTCTCACTTTCATTCATAAATAAATTTTTAAAATTTCTTCAAAGAGTTTGAAGTTTAATAATCAATACCTTAAAGTTGTCATGATATTTGTACTTCAACATCACCCAAGCCTCATAATTTATTGCAGCAAAAATTCTAGAAAAGATAGCCTCATCAAATGCTTGTTGAAGTGAATAAAGGACATACAAATCATTTCTTTGATGACTTTGATTTCTACATCATAACCATATTCAATAATCTCTTTTATATATATATATATATATATATATATATATATATATATATATATAATGGGCAGGAGGAGCTGTTGCTGCTTACGTCTAACGTCGATGTGGGCGATCCTCTTCTGCAGAAAGCGAACAGGGTTATTGTCTCGAGCTGCCATCGGCTGCAGCGCCAATTGGTGGCCTCCTTGTCGCGGCATCACCCGTGGTTGACGGGGCTGTTCGCTGACGATGGCAAAGGAGGTACTCGTGCTCTTGCTTACGCTGGGGCCGGAGCCATGGCTGCAACTGACATCAGTGACCACAGTTCGAATAAGAAGACTGCCTGTGCCTCTGGCTCATCCACAGTAGCGTTTCTGCTGCTAACAGCACTTCAGGATCATCGTCCATATCTACCGTCTCCTCCTGTTCAGCCTTCCCATGGTTTATCATGGCCATCCTAAGCCCGCCGGGGTTGGTGCTCGTCGATGCTCCCTCGGCTTCCTGGGTTCGGAACACCCAGAGGTGAAGAAAGTGGCCGATCTGGAACCCGTTGTCCTTCCCCAGCCACATGTATTCGCGTCCCATGACGCGGTAGGCATCGATGGAGGTGACGAACTTGAGGATGAGGTTGTACTCCCTCCCAAACCGACCAAGAACCTTGACCGGCAACCCGGCATTGTTTCTCGTCTGCGTCTTCTCCGCCGCGGTCATGCGTTGCTCCAGCACGAGCCTGTCGAGCTGATTCTTGGGCAGGAGGAGGCGATGCTGCACCTTGTCCTTGTCGCTGTAGGCGACCGTCTTCTGCAACACGCAAACGGGGTCATCGGCTGGAGCGCGCGCCCTCCGCAGCGTCAAGTGCACGCACCGGCACCGCGTCGTGATGCATGATTGATGGTGCTGCCTGCTGGTGGCAGCAGAGGAGTTGCTCGAGCTCATGCTGGGGCCGGAAAGGTAACTGAAACCTGCGACTGCTCCGCCTTCTTCTCTCCCTGGTTGTTGCGTTCAAGCGCTATGAGGACTGGCTGCATGAGCTAATCCTTGGCGTCTCTATATACATATTTGAGATTCCTTTACTTGTTTCGCGATATATCTATTGTCGGGGAATCCGATCTCAATCTTTATCCATCAAGCATTTGTGTTCGATCGAGCATCCAACTCCATCTGCATTTGATCGTCACCAACCCAAAGGTCTGTTAGGTCATCACAAGGTAGTAGCCTTTTCGAGACCAGACTTGCCACTCCGTGCCTTGCCAATCCAAAGCTAGTAATATTCTCAGGTTGGAATGGGTGAAGACTGGATGAAGTCTGACACTTGATAGTTAACCATGAACACCACAAGCAGAACTGCAAAACCAATATCAATGGAGTGTTGAAATAGATAACGAGAAAAGATAGGAAAAAATCGTAAGACAGGATAAAATATTCGATGTTTAACCATCAACATCACAAACTGTACTGCAAAAACAATATGAATGTGGAGTGTTGAATTAGATACCGGGAAAACATAGAGAAAAAGTAAGGTAAGATAAAATATTCTATCTTTCACCATCAGCACCACAAACTGTAAGGTAAGATAAAATATTCTATGTTTAACCATCAACATCGAAAAATGTACTGCTTAGATAACGACAAAAGATAGATAAAAGGAAAGATAAGATAAAAATATTCTATATTTTATTAAAAAATTATAACTTTTAAAAAAATTTATCTTTCGTGATCCAGGTTTATATAGTCCCCATAAGTATATTATATTTAATATAATTTTTTTTCAAAAGATTTTTTCAAGAATCAAAAGTTAATTTTGTTTATCCTTTTATAGATCTTTAATATATTTCACATTTTAATATAATGAACATATATATATTGACAAGTTTAATTTTAATATTCTCTCTCTTCAAACTTGTTCTATCTAATATATCAAAATTTTTTTGAAGTTATTAAAATATTTTAAATTTGAGAGGTTTTATAAGTATATCGACTACATGTTCATTTGTCTTGACATGAAAAAGCTTTACTTCTTTGTTTTTGACGTAGTCTCTTATAAAATAAAATTTTGTATTAATATGTTTCAATCTTTTATAGTAAACTGGATTCTTAATTAAGACAATAATTGATTTATTATTAACATAAATCTCATTTGACTTCTCCTACAACATATGAAGTACTTGGAATAGTCTTTTAAGTCATATTGCATGACAAACATAAGAAGATAATATTATATATTCTGCTTCACAATCTGATAGAGCAACGATGTGTTATTTTTTTTAAGACCATATGAATATAGTTTCACTAAAATAAAATACACATTTGATTGTACTATTTTTTTTATCATCGTAGCTTCTCGCCTAATCATTATCACTGTATCCAATGAACACCAACCTTTTAGATTATGAATAGGACATTTCATACTCAATTGTCTCCTTAATATATTGTAAAATTCTTTTAGCGACCTTTAAATTAAATATGTTAAGAGCTTCCATATATATACTAATTAAACTAACTCCAAATAGTATATCAGGTTAATTACATATTAAATATCTTAAATATCTAACTAAAATTTTATAATAAATTGGATTAATTGATTTACCTTCATTTTCTTGGTCAACTTGATATTATATTCCATAGGTGTATCTATATTGTGACAATCTTTCATGGAAAACTTCTTTAGAATTTTATTTGCATAATTTTTATGTTAGATGAAAATTCTTTCATTGTCTTATATAACTTTGATACCAAGAAAATAAGTCATTAGGCCCAAGTCAGACATCTCAAACTCCTTCATAGAGTATTTAAAATCTTTAATCATAGATATACTATTACCTGTAAAAATTATATCATCCATATATACGTATAAAATAAGATATTTCCATCAAAGTTAAATTTCATGTAAAGAGCATGTTCATATGACATTAGAAAAATTATTTTGAATAAAGTAAGCATCTATTTGAGAATTTAGTTAGGCTGATAAAAATTTACTTTATAATCTTGATTATTAGGATTATAATAACATTCAAAGGAATAGTATCCATATATTTATAAACATAACGTTATATTTCAAACCTTTTAGAATTTTATGATATTCATGGCCTCGACCTCTTTGGCTAAAATTTTCTCTATCACCTTTATTATTTTGAAATTTTTTATTGGTCTAATTTTTGCTACTTTTTCCTTTTTATCTACGACCTCTTCATCTTTAAGATTTTGATTCACTTTTGTTTTTAAGAATAAGCTTGGTTTGTAGTGCTTGTTTATTTTCCTTTTATAAGTCTTTATTTATGAGCTTGAAAAGAACCCATTAGTTATTCTAAAGATATTTGTTCTAAATCTTCAATCATTATAATAATAAAACTTTGGATCTAAATATCTTAATATTTTTTCTATTACTCCTTGATCACTTATTTGTTTACTATTTCATCTCAATTGATGAACAATAGATATGATTTTTTAGAAGCACTTTACTATAATTTTTTGAACTCAACTCAAAAAACTTATAAGCAAAGCCTTTTTACCTTCTTCACACCATCAAATATTTTTTAAAGTATTTACTAGAGTCAATGATCTCGAATATTGTATCATCAAACCCATAATAAATCATGAGTAAAATTTTTTTCTCCCTCTTCCTTTTCAGTTATTTTTTTACTTCTATATTGATTGCTTCTTCTTCTATTGAACTTGATTCAACAAATATATCTTCTACAAATTCCTATGTATCTTGAGAGCTTAAAATGACCTTTATTTAGATATACCATACATCATAATATTCTTTTCTCAATATAGGAATTCGAAGTTAGATGGTGCTTCAGAAAGATGTTAGTTTAACCTGAGATTTAATACTAAATATTAAACTAAATAGGTAGAAGAAATAGAGCTATCATACAAAGCAAAAGTAGGACAAAGACAAAATATTTCAATTTCATGTTTCACTCAAAACATTCTTTAACTTCAAAAACTCTTTTATCTTTCATAACCCAGCTTTATATAGTCCATATAGATATATTATATTTATTATATTTAATATGAATCATTCTTTTAATTCTAAGAATTTTTTTAAGAATTAATAGTTAATTTGATTTATTCTTTTATAAGCATTTAATATATTTTACCTCGACAAACTTAATTATAACATGAAGGTGTATATATATGCTTTCTCATTACTGTTAACAATATTCATAATTTGGTTGTACGAAGGAATTTAAATACGATAACTCTGTCAAGATTGGCAGCTAAATTTCTAGATAGAATGCAATCTAAATATGGCTGATTATTAGATTTCTGTAGTGATCCAATGCCAACTATTAGAAGGCAAATAAACTTTTCTATAGTTCACTATGACATATTCCAATTACATTTGTCTTCGAGTTCTTTGTTGAATTGGTATCTGCTTTTATCAGTTATGTGCAGACTCTGACTGGGAAACATTTCATTCTTTACCACGTACTTAAGCTGCAGAATTCAGCACCATCAGAAAGGGATGCAGTGCTTAATACTGTAGAACATGCACAAGATAATTCTACTACATGGCCAAGTGGTGTTCATGGGACTGTAACGGGCACATCATTCAAGTTCATTCCTAATCAATCATATCATGTTTGTAATCATTCCTAATTGATGTAGTGGCATTTGCAGTTTAATTTGATTTCAGCAGACTTTGTTCTTAGGAAAGAATGATTGATCATACTTATTTTGACACATATTCACATCTATATTATCTTTATTTTGACACATCGGATTGACGATCAAAATTGATGATATCAAATAGCTCTAATATCAGAATATGTAAGAATCAAAATTAATTATGTCATGTTGGCTTTGATTTCATGTTGCAGTGAAGAAACATAATACAAGAATCAGTTTAGTATGTTCAGACTGCATTCTTCTGCATCTTAAAGATCAGTAACATACATGTACATATGTCCATCTTTTTCACAGATAAATATCCATTAATTTGGTTCATTATTGATAATAGTTCAATCAAATCTCCAGCTAATAATAAGATCATAGTCAAAATCCCAATCCTTTCATTGAGTGTTGGATGAACACAGATCTTACTTTCTGGAGAACACAGCCCACAGTATTGGATCTACCACCTGTGCCCCTTTTTCCTCCTCACGGAACATTTTGCATGGATGAGCAGTACGAAAACATCAAGCAGAGGTACATATTACAGCCACCACCAAAAGAAAAAGCCACAGAAGTTGCCGAGATGGGAAGAAATGTACAAGAAAATAGTTTGCCCCACCACATGGCCGGCACACCGCCCATCGTCTGACTTTGGGTTCCCAAGGAAAGCAGAAAAGGTTCGCTGGTGATTGCTGAATGAACGCATCCTGCTTGTTGGATTGTTCTTATTCTTCTTCGGCTTTGTAAAACCTTTCTTATTTACAAACCACAGCATTGATGAATCTCTGATATGATCCATAAGATGTGAGTCGATTTGGTTCTCTTCACAGTAAAGGTGACAGCCGGAGAAAATGACACGTGGACTATCGAGTGTCATTTCGATGTCAAATAATCTTTTTTATTTGGAACATAAACAGAGTGCAGTTCTGTTGATGGTACATTTGTACGTCACGTGCAATGCATGTGCAACATCGAGAGTGTATCTACCCCGACTCCGTGTCTCTCCGTCACGTCGAACGTATCTCACAGTCTGTATCTGCGGCCTTAATCCAAGGTCGGGTTTCACATCAGTCTTCCCCATGTCCGACGACCCAAAACTCTACCGTCCGTTCCAACTCCGCCCCGATTAGTTGCGCAATTACGCAGCAGGTGGGACCGACGTCACGTGTCGCCGGACACGCCCTTCGGATTCGTACTCGTTGAGATCCAACGACTTGTACCGCATTCATATTCCTATGCGCTCTGCTTCTCGTTACGTCGACGGCTGAGATGAGATTCCTCTGACGAAAGGAACGGTCGATCTTAAGGTCCGCATATATATTTATTTGCTTATAAATAAATAAAAAAGAAAAAAAGGAAAAATGCTGTTTTTTCTGCCCCTTTTTTGCTCTCCTCTTCTAAGCATCGCCTCCCGCTTTCCCTTCTTCCTCCTCTTCTTCTTCTTCTTCGTCGTCGGCGTCGTCGAGAATTCTACTGCCGAGATCGATCTCTTCGGGTTTCGTTCGGATCTCGAAGGCACGAGAGGATCCTTGAAGGCTCCGTTCCGGCGGGCGGCGCGGCGCGGCGGTGACAGCGATGGAGTCGATTCTGGCGCGGGCGCTGGAGTACACCCTCAAGTACTGGCTCAAGTCCTTCTCTCGCGACCAGTTCAAGCTCCAAGGCCGCACTGCCCAGCTCTCTAACCTTGGTTTGGATCCCTCGTCTCCTCCTCGAGAACTGGATCTTGAATAGTCCTTAATTTAATTCCTCTTTGTTGATTGGGTTTCTTTGAATGGGATTTGATTGTTTAAGATATAAATGGGGATGCCCTGCACGCGAGCGTTGGGTTTCCGCCGGCGCTAGATGTGACCACTGCTAGAGTCGGCAAGCTTGAGATCACGGTGATCAAGATCGGGCCTTTACGATTCATATGTTTGGAATTGAGAGGTGAATTGTTGACTGGAATATTTGATTTATTGCTGAATTGTGGTTGTTGGATTTTTTTTTTTTTTTGGGTCCAGCTGCCGTCTGTTTCAAATGTGCAATATGAGCCGATTCTGGTCCAGATCGACAGGCTCGATCTAGTTCTTGAAGAGAATGTGGACGCTGATAACTCGAAGAACCCAAAAAGGTGATATTTGGTTGTTTTAAGGCTTGAATTCTTGATCGATATGTTCAATCTTGGTCGAATTTTTCATGTTCCTCGTGTTTCTTGAAGTGCTCCAGCCTCAACTAGCTCATCCAAAGGCAGTGGATACGGATTTGCAGATAAGGTAAAGGCTCTAATTTGTTGGTTTCGTTTTTCTGGGTTATACTTTGGTTCTACCATTATTTTGTTTGGTGATATTATGATCTGAGCTACCTGGTGTTGGTGATTGGTGATTGGTGGTTTGGTTTAAAGCTTAATGGAAGAATATTATGAAGGAAATTTTATGAGGTTTTCATGCCAAGATGGAATCTGGTCATTGTTCCTATTTGTTTGTGAACATGTGTCATCTCTTACTCTTGCCCTAGGGGAGCCTTTGGCCACACACAAGAAAGAACAAGGGAGAGAAGAAACACAAGAACAAGAAGTGGGAGAAATTAAAATATAAATTAATGAAGACAAATTGGCCTCCCTTTGTAGGAAGTGATTCTAAGTAAAATATATATTAATTTTGGCTGAAGGAAGGGATTCTAAGTAATTCTAGATAAGTATATGAAATTTGAAAAGAATCATGCACAATTGAGTTTCTTGCTTTCTGAGCTTCCCAATTGGGGGTCATATTTCTGAATTAAAATCAGCATATATTACATGGTTAGATTGATTTCTTGCCTTTTCGAGTTTGGTCAAATTGTTTCAGGATCCAGTAGTTTTGACTCCCATGACATGGAGGCTTTAACATTCCTAGCATACATAGATATCCGGAAGTGTAAGGAATTTGGTATGACTTGGTTGTAAAATCTGACATTGATGGTTTGGATCAAGGTATGTAATTTTGAATAATACCGTCCGGTACGTACCGGTTCATCAGCTTACCGGTACACAGACCATCCCTTACTGGACGGAACGAAATATATTTATATATATAAATGAGGCGACATTGCCTCGGCGACGTCGCCCTGCCTGAGAGAAGAGAGAATATACCGAGCGGTATACCGTTTTGTACCATATCGAGCGAACATCGAAACTCCGGTACAGTACGAAATTGCATACCTTGATTTGGATCACTATATATGAAATAAGGGGCATGTTAAAGCAACTAGTGAGTGTCATTATGGAGTTCTACAATAAGTAGAATGATGATAGATAGGGAAGATCTCATAGGTGAAACCTGAGCACGTTAATATACAAGTCATAGGAGGACTTCTGATGTTCTAGCTATTCTAAATTTCTCTCTTGCATCTGCTTAGTCCTTACTGTGAGTCAGACTCAAAATGTTACGTTAAGGTTTTGGGAGAAACATTGAACGAGAATTTTTGCTCCAAATAGAGTTTACATGTGTCATCTACAACTATAAATATGACACTATAGACAAAGGTATGAATAGCATACTAAGCTCTCTCTCTCTCTCTCTCTCTCTCTCTCTCAAGTTGTAAGTCGTGAAAGCAGGATTGAATCCAGGTTGTTGTAGTTAACAGTTGAAGTTCTACCATCTAAGTAATTGACATCTTAAAAAATACGAGTAGGTGAATATAATTTGGTGAAAGCACACTTAGTAATACCATACTGAGTTACTAGCAGTTATCAGGGTGAGTTTTAGACAACTGCATGGAAAAGCAATAAACTATAATGAGAGGAAAACCAAATATCAGAGTCCTACAAGTTTATAGCCTCCTCATATAAATCTAGATTTAAATATAGGCCCACTGTTACTCTTGTTCTAAGGGTCAATATGGTATTTTTATTTGGATGAATTTTTCCTTCTCCAAAGAAGACACTATTATGTTCTATCAAGTAAAGTCCTATTTCCCCCTTGAGAGTTAATGAAATCATGTAAATACATTGTAAATGAATAATATGAATGTCCGATGAAAATGCTTATTGCTATATGCTCCAATAAGTTTGAATTTGAATTTAAACTGCAGACATGGCTACCTAAACTTGCAAGACATGGTAAATTTGAAGGCATAAATTTTCAATACTTGCACAAATATTTATTGATATATAAAATATATTGTATTTTGACCTGATCGAAGTTAATCACTATACTATATACTTTATGTTTAAAAAAATTTAAGAAGCATGTGTTTTATGTGAAGCACAATTTTGCATACCTCCCGAACTAATTTGTGTCAATCGATATTTACTAGTTTGACCAAGTATTGGTGTCCAAACATATGGCTTATATTATGCCATCATCAACTTGTTTGGTTTCCTCATACACAATAATCGATCATTTATTTATCTGCACCTTCTTGAAAAGATGCTTGAACCCTGGATAACTTAATGATGCAAGTAGGCAAGCTTCCATGTGCATCTCATGTAATTGACTGTCACATATTAGAAGGGTTTAAGATTTGGTCGGAAGCCAGATTAAATACAATACTTATTTTAGTGGAGACTTTCATGAGATGGTACATATATTTTTAGGAGATGCACTATAAACACCATTTAAAAAGAATATACATATATATATATATATATATATATATATATATATATATATATATATATATATATATAACTTCTTGAAAATATCTTATTTAGGTTGAACTATTTTTTTCTGTTTTCTAGAATTATTAATATCAATAGGCAAGTAACTGAAACCAGTTAAATGCTTCATAATTATTTCTTAAGCAATTGGTATGATGGACTATTTGTATATACACACACACAAACACACACACATATATGATGGACTATCTCTTGGCAAACAAATTTGTGCAGATTCAAAATAGCTAGTTGCCATATTTTTGCTCATCTTGCCTGTGGGCTAGTAATTCCAAATAGAATAACTTCTACTGCATAATTAATATCTCGTAACAAATCTAGCATCAGGAGGAGAGACTCTTATGTCATCCTTGCTTGTAAAGAATTTATATTTCTTAACTGTTGAAAGATATTCTAATAATGTAAAAGGTATGAGACATTAACTATACGGTGAGCCATTCATTTCTGAGGA
The DNA here is from genome assembly GCF_036884655.1 of Musa acuminata AAA Group. Taxonomy (NCBI): domain Eukaryota; kingdom Viridiplantae; phylum Streptophyta; class Magnoliopsida; order Zingiberales; family Musaceae; genus Musa; species Musa acuminata. Next base: position 15,615,155 of record NC_088332.1, on the reverse strand, counting down.
TCTTTATCTTGTTTACCATGGGCTTTAACAAAGGATGTACTGGATCATCTCAGGATGAGACTAGGCCATTAGCTTGCCTTCATGGCATTCATTTAACTTACATTGATGGACGATTATCGATCTTTGACTAGATGTAATTCTTAATTTGTGTCTTAGATTGCAGATGGAATGACTCTGGAAGTAGGTACTGTTAATCTTATGATTGAGACACGTGGTGGCACTAGGCAGCAGGGAGGTGCAATTTGGTAATTTCTTGGTCTCTCTCATTGTTCGAAGTGTATATGTTGCAAATTTGCATTTATATTGCCACCTTTAGACTTTTCACGTGGAAGAACAGTTTTCAGGATTAATTCATGTCAGTACTTCGTGATATTTGCAATGATAATAATCATCTAAATCAATTGACATAAAAAAGAAGAAGCTATATTGTCACTACATAGGGTCGGCTACGTGAATCTTTTCCCACTGTTGTGCTTAGTTTAAGGAGTATCAAAATTCTTCCTTGTTTAGCTTTGGTCTAAACTTTGCATGCAATGATTTTTGCTTCAGTTCTGTTTGTTTACCTGTTCTCCTTCTGTGGTTTCCCACTGTCTTAACAAGTCAGAATAACTTGTTTTTTGATAGTGATTGTATAACTAGGTTCTTCATTATAAAGTTTTCAGCCTGCTGGCACTTGATTACCATAGCAATAGATTTTTTGGTTGTGGTCAAGGCCACAGTGATTGATAATCGAAATAGACTATAAGTCTTGACAACAAGAGGTTTTCTGATCATGTTATGGAGGAAATGTAAAACTATTGGTAAAATAAAAGACATATAGAAAGTTAAAGGAAAAATAAAAGGTATATACCATGGTTCGCCTTATCGGTCTGTACTGGTATACCGACCAGTTGTTGGCACAGTACGTATTGAACCATACTATGTGTACTAACACATGGTACGATGGGGCATATCGATGTACTACCTCTACCGATTCCTTTTCGAACCGGTATGTACTACCCATACCGAGCATTATGTCTCGGTACGGCAAACTTTGGTATATCCTAAATGGAAAGAGAAAACTAAGGAATAGTCAAGTAGAGGGGGGAAGGAGAAAGAACCAGAACACCTAGGTGGTAACTCCTTGAAAGGTATAGGCAAAAGGCTTATTTGCATATGTGCAAGCATATGAAAGAAATACCATAAAACTAATATAAATTCATAGACATGTAAAATTAAGTAGTTTTTCAATGATTCATGAATTATACAAAAATCATATGCACTTAATTTTGTTTCATATTGGGTATCATTGTTTATTGAATATTGAAATAAAGAGCAGATAAAGTAGGTATCATTGTTTCATATTGGATATCCTAATTATAATTGTTAGACTTAATTTTCACTCTATCGTGTCATTACAAGTGTTGCATACTTCCTAAAATACTAATGTAACCATAATAAGAAAACAAATTATGTTATAGCAATTAAGATATAGTGGTGTGCATCAGGGCTGAAAAAACAAGCATAACATAGAAGATTTACCAAAACAACATATTCACTGAATCATTGTTGTTATGGTTCATTGCACAAGTGTGTAAAGCAATTGTTTTTGCTTGTATCTTGTTATTAAAAATATACTTGCACCTTGTGTTACTAAGAATCAGAGTTTTTTTATATGTTTTAGTTTATTATTATTCTTTATAATTAATTATTTGTAACAAACTACATCTTAAAAGAAAAAGTGGGCCTTAAGGTCTTAAGCTTCCTAGGGTCCATCTAGGGTTGGGACACAAAAAAAAAAATCCCACGCCTATAGGTTGTGGGGGTAGCTAAATGACCTAGGTTCATTGCTTAGGCAGCCAATGTTAATTATGAAACCATCAGAAAGAATCCATCTGACTTGTAAGGATTGTCTTTCATTAAGCAAACTCCTCATTTGATGTTCATTATTAAGTATTGTAAGACAATCCTATCAATCATGTTTATGAAATTTTGATCTCTACATTCAGCTCTTACAAGGATTCCTTAAGGACCTTCCTACACAGAAATAAAAGGATGCATATCAGCCCACTCTGTTCAAGATTAGGATCAATCCCCTTAATTGACCCGAAAAAATCCTTGAAATCATTTTATGGTCACCAAGACTTCAAAACAGAAATCATAGGCTCGTCATAAATAAAGATAAACATGAACTTTGGAGTTTCGTCTAGATCCTCAAACCTTAGTCCTTTCTGAAGATAGAGCCGCATAAGGATATTTTCATATATATACAATTTCAGTGTGTAAATGTTCACATGAAATGGGCAATGTGAAGATTGTTTGTAATGACCACTATATTTCATCAAAGCATGATACATAACCTGAGCAAGCATAGTGAAATGTTGGACTACCAATGCGTTTGTAGTTATGGGAGGAAATAAGTGACTAGTTAATGACCATTCTTGTAGTGTAGTTTCTCATATTTGTATTTCCTGTGCTTCCAGTACTCTAGTAATTTATCAAGGATGTTTGCATTTCGGCATCCACAAGCTTTACATTTTCTGATCAGTTTCATATAAGAATTAGTGGTTCTTCGTCAAGCTAATGCTACTTATTCCTCGCAAAATTTATTCGACTCTATGCATTGGTTCTTGTGCAAAACTAATTTATGATTTCTGTCTCTCTGATTAGGTCATCTCCATTAGCATCTATTACCATCCGCAACCTTTTGCTCTATACAACAAACGAAAGCTGGCAGGTATTAACTCTAGAATGATGTAGCATCCATTTATTCTAAGGTTGCATGACTAAATTCCATTTCATTCATTTCCTGGTAACAGGTAGTCAATCTCAAGGAAGCGCGGGATTTTTCCAATAACAAGAAATTCATATATGTTTTCAAGGTTTTCATTATTGCTGATATAGACAACTTGTTCCACAGTTTGTTATGTTTGTTATATTTGCAAGTCAGAAATTTTTTTCCTGTTTTGCACTGAAATCATAATTTCTTATGTACTGCAGAAGTTGGAATGGGAATCACTTTCGGTAGACCTTTTACCACATCCAGATATGTTCATGGATGCACGTATGGCGTCTTCTAGCAACCAAGGGAATAAGCGAGATGCTGATGGCGCAAAGCGATTGTTTTTTGGTGGTGAAAGGTTCCTAGAAGGAATTTCTGGAGAGGCTCATGTAATGCAATATCATTTTCTAGATATAAAATTAAATTATTTGGACCACAATGGCACTCTTAAGTTATTGATTATTCATTATACTTCAGATCACAGTGCAGAGGACAGAACATAATAGTCCACTAGGGCTTGAGGTTCAGTTGCATATTCCTGAAGCTGTTTGTCCTGCTTTAAGTGAACCAGGTGATGAATGATCATTATCTAGCTCAATTATAATTTAATTTGTGCTTATTTTGTTGACATATTTATGTTTGAGCAGGCCTACGAGCTCTTCTCCGTTTTATGACTGGTTTCTATGTTTGCTTAAATAGGGGAGATGTGGATCCAAAGGCTCAACAGGTTTCTACTAATTTTATGATTTTCTTATTATTATAGTCTGAAATTTTGTTGAAATACAGTTAGACATTTGGAATATAATAAGGAGCCTCAAACCTCAATCTCATTTGGGCAGCGTTGTACTGAAGCAGCAGGATGTTCACTGGTTTCTATTATCATCGATCATATCTTTCTCTGTATTAAAGATGCTGGTGAGGGTCACTGAAGAATCTGTAAGAATGTTATCCATTCTGCTATCATGAATCTGAGACACACAATTGTCTTGTTTTTCAGACTTCCAACTTGAACTTTTGATGCAGTCACTCTTTTTCTCAAGGGTAAAAACTTCTTCATTTTCAGTTTTTGTGGTTAATCTTGAATAATTTCTTGTTCAAATCTTATTTCTTAGAAAGAAAGGTCTATTCATGAATTTGTCTCATATGATATAAAACATAAAATAGTCCACTTTGCTTTAGGACAAAATTTGTGTGGCTATTATAGATTCTATCTTCCAGTTCTCTTGCTTTTATGTCGTGTGCAGCATGGATGTAGGAAAAAGAAGAATGTCATGATTTTATGAATTCTATGAGGATTTGCTTATTCCTGTGTTTACAAGTCTGTTTCTAAAGCATGCTAATACCTCTGTGTTCCTGATTTGTGATGTTTGTTGAACTCATCTGGAGCTATGTTGTCTAATAGGCTAGTCTATCTGATGGAGAAACTACAAAAACCTTGTCTCGCATTATGCTCGGTGGACTATTTCTGAGGTAATTCCAGTGCTTCTGTTTCCAAAAAATTCTCACACATATTCAATATCAGAAATCTATTTTTTCCCTTTACATTTTAAAATGATCTTTCAAACAAATCCATAGTTGGTCATGCTTAGGAAGTTGTGGATCAGTGGACCATATTCATTATTGAAAAATTGGCACATCTGGCAAATGATGTGTGTGCGTGAGAGTGAGGGAGAGAGATGTTCTGAGACATGCCATGATTAAGTAAATATAGGTGAAAACTGCAATGTGTTTTGATGTCTTGTGTTAATGTTCTTGAAGTGGAAGCTTGGTACTAGATGTAAAATGTTGAGTTCTCTTGTAGGGAGATACTGTTGCAATTCTAAATTTTGTTTGAGTTTCACTTTATAAGTTAGACTAACAAAGGTGAAATGTGGTATTATTTTCGAGTGTTAGGCAACTGATGAGAAAGATAGAGGGTGATTAAAGTGAAATTGGGTCCCTTGAAAGAGAGATTATAATGGATTCATCTTTTCATCTAAGGGACTTATTTTGCATTGACTGGTAGCTGAGCACTAATTTTTAATTTTCATGGCAAATGTTTCAAGATTGTTAGTTTGCATGTTGTGTATCAGTATATTGCTGATATTTTCCACTCATTACTAACTTTTCACTCAGTGAACGATTTCGACAAGTAAAAGGACTGACTAGAAGAAGATCATGAGAGTTGAAGCAGTTGGATGCTAAATGTTCTAATTAAAAAGAAAATTTGTCCAAAATGATAGAAACTCCGAAAAGATGTCAATGGCTTCACGAACTATTAAAGTTTGTGAGAGAACTCAGGCTCTGTATTTAGAGTTGTCATTAAGATTCCGAGAAGCTGAAAGGATAAATGGTGGTAGTGGCTTGGGATTCTTGTGCTTTCCTACTCTGCTATTAGATTTTCTCATATTTACGGGAAACGACAGGTATATGCTTTTAGACAATGTATGCAGGACGTGATAGCATGTGATTTTTTTTCTGTAACAAGCAAATAAAGCAGACTTCAGTTTTTCTAAATCTGCTTTTAGACCAAGCAATAATGGAATGGTATCCTTTTACTCTTCAGTGTGTAGCTTCTAAATAGCTGGTTTCTGTTAAATAACATTTTCTCTAGGTGCATCATGGAAATTCATAATAAGAGCACATGCCGAAGAGTGCTCTCTCTCGAACATATGTTGGCTCTATGTGTCATTGCTACTACCATAAGTTCGAGCCGATCATCTCCATGACGTTCATGTACTTGGGATTAATTGAGCAGTTGCCACAGTTTGATACTTAAACAATCTGTTTTATTGGTTTGCTCTGGAGTTTACAAGTTTGCATAGAAGCAAATGCTAATATTAATCTTTTGCATTCTTTTGTACAATACATCATTGCTTGTGTTTGTGGGAAAGGATTGCTGTGCTAGTTGGTGTTGATAGTGTCAACACACAGACACTCCAACTTTTGGCATGTCTCGGTTGGCACAGGGGGTGTTTATCAGCATGGCATGGCAGCTACCATGGTAAAAGGTTATTAGCATTTAGCACAACCTCATGCCATGAAAAGATTCTTGTTGGTAAGATTCTGCCTATTGACATTATATCTGGCCTTTGGAGTATTAGTCATCACTGTTACTATAAAGCAATCCTCGTGTTTTCTAAATATTGGTTGGCATAGCCAAATTACTATTATGGCCTTCAACACTGAACTTCTACTGCTACTCCAGCACCCAGTCATGATTTTGAGCACCACTTGAATATGCCGGAGTCCAAGACTTTGATAATGGAACTCCTAAGCATAGCCTACTGCTCTATTCAGGAAAAGGAATATGAAAGAAAAAAAAGAAATCTATGGTATAGACTTCTGATTCTTTAGTTAAAGAAAGAGAGAAAATCCATGTGTAGATTTCTGATTCTCTGGTTTGCAATGCCATGGCTTTATCTGATGCCTGAGATAACTGTTAAGATTGTTCAAGTGTTTTGTCATCATTCATTTCTTAACTTGCCCTTTTGAGTTGAAAAACTTATATTGCCAGAAATAGAATACTGAGTAGTGGTAAACTATAAGACATACTAGAGCAATTCTACCTGCATATTTTACACTTTAACATCCATGCTAATTTAGTAATAATTTCAGTGGAACATTGAATTTCATGATGGTACTTCTCTTTGTTTTTTCAACATATGGATCCTTTTTATATCATTACCAGATGTCATTAGTAATTTGCTTATTTCTTTTTTATTCTATGATACTGGGTTAGGTATTGGAGTTTCAAAGTATTAATCAAATTGCTTGTTGATTTAAGGCATGATGAAAAATATGGGACAACTGTTGAAAGTTGCAACTGATATCTTATATAGATCTTGTCGAACTTTGTTTTTCTTTTTGCCATTTCTAGTGCTATACTATTGAGTTAAACATGCAAACTGTTTTCTCATCTGCAGGGACACCTTTTCACACCCTCCATGCACATTAATACAGCCGTCTCTGAGGGCTACACCAGAGGAACTTCTACATGTCCCAGCATTTGGTTGTTACCTGAATTCATTGTTACATTTTACCATCATATTTATTCAACTATCTTTTGTCAAACTAGGGTTGCATTGACTTTTACTTGAAACTGATTATTTTCATCATATTTTGAGCAGGTCAGAACTTCTGCCCTCCAATTTATCCTTTAGAAGATCAGCACATGAACTTCAGTATTGGCATTCCTTTGATTTCTCTCCATTCTCTTCAAATCAATCCTTCACCTACCCCTCCAAAGTTTGCTTCACAGACAGTTATTGATTGTCAACCACTTATGGTACACTTACTGCCAACCATAAGGTTTCATGTTGTTGGCACTTGTTTTTATTTTGTACATTTAGTTAGTTAATTAAAATAGGATTTCTTTATTTTCAGATTACTCTTCAGGAAGAATCCTGTTTAAGGATTTCCTCTTTCTTAGCTGATGGAATCATGGTCAATCCTGGTGCTGTGCTGCCTGATTTTTCAGTGAACTCCTTTGAATTTAGCCTGAAAGAGTTTGACCTTGCTGTACCTTTAGAAGCTCAAAAAACTAGTAATTTGTCCGGAAATGGAAATTATGGTTCTCATGCATCCTTTTCTGGAGCAAGACTTCATGTTGAGGACCTGTATTTTGCTATATCACCATCAATAAAATGTACTTTGCTAAATCTGGAAGCAGATCCAGCTTGCTTTAGCCTCTGGGAATATCAACCAATTGATGCTAGTCAGAAGAAGTGGACTACTCGAGCTTCACATCTTAGTGTTTCACTGGAAACCTGCAATAGTTCAACAATACAGTTAAGTTCCACTGATTGGCATGCTGGTTTGTGGAGATGCGTTGAGCTCCATGAAGTATGTTTTGAGGCAGCTATGGCAACTGCAGATGGGGGCCCTTTGATAGAAGTACCTCCTCCAGAAGGTGTAGTCAGAATTGGAGTTTTCTGCCAGCATTATATATCAAACGCTTCAGTCGAGCAGTTATTCTTCGTTTTAGATCTGTATGCCTATTTTGGCGGTGTCAGTGAAAAAATAAGAAAAGCTAGCAAAGGTAACAAACAGAGGAGTGGTGATTATTTTGGTGATAAGATGATGAAAAAGATGCCCAGTGATACTGCAGTAAGCTTAACCATAAACAATCTCCGCCTTAAATTTTTGGAATCTTCATCTATCGATATTCATGGCATGCCTTTAGTTCAGTTTGATGGACAAGATCTGTTCCTAAAAGTTTCTCACCGGACTCTAGGTGGTGCTTTTGCAGTATCAACTAGCTTACTCTGGGAGACTGTTTCCATTTACTGTTTGGATGGAATGGATGCATTGTCTCAAGAGAATGGCATACAGACACCAAGTGAACATGACAGTCTAGCTAATGGCAATGGATATACCCAAATGAGAGCTGTTTTCTGGGTTGATAATCAAAACAAGCGTCAAAAGAAACCAGTTCCATTTCTTGACATGACCATGGTCCATGTGATGCCTTACGATCTACAAGATACAGAAAGTCATAGTCTGAATGCATCTTTTAAGGTCAATGGTGTACGTCTAGGTGGAGGAATGCATTATACTGAGTCATTGCTGCATCGATTTGGTATACTTGGGCCAGATGGTGGCCCAGGAGAAGGACTCTTGAAAGGATTAAAGAATTTATCCTCAGGACCACTAGCAAAACTTTTCAAAACATCACCTCCTCCCATTGAAGCCACTAAGGAAGAAAGTAAGGCAATTATATTTAGAACGATACATTTTTACATATTCTCTATGATACCTAAAGAATTGTCATACAGTACAGGAACTAGCTTATCATGTTTAGGTGCAGCTTTTGATTGCATTCTGAAGTGCATCTTTGCTTGTACAAAAGCACAGTAACTATTGGAACATCAGGGTAAATGCCTAACCATGGAATAGTGATGCTGATAAAGTGCTTATAAAGAATCATGTTGTCTTCCAGAAAGAGATTAACATAGTGGCTTCTGACTTCTGAGCTTCTTAAAATATAGAGTTATAGTGCCTTTTAATTTGTTTTCTTTTTTTCTGGTAACTCTTGTAACTTGTTGCTCGTCTATACTGATATATGCCTCTGTTCATGGAAATAACAGAAGAAAGACACTACTGTGTATTGCTTGTATAATATTGTATATCTTATTATGTGGCCATGCAAAGATCTGGTTCAATATCTACTTACTGTTAAGGAGCATGCAACTAATTATTGTCCTGAGTAGTGCAGTCTCTAAATCCTGTATGTGAAATTAGGCAGTTATATTTTTTGTGCTTCTATCTTTTGTTTTTATATAGATTAGATAGGTGTTTTTTGGTAGATTGATGGTCATCATTTTCATATCAGATGAAACTTCCGAGGAGGAGGATCATGGCAGACTTTTGGAGATGCGGATGCCTGATGATGTTGATGTATGTATAGCATTCAACAATTGGTTATTTGCTCTAGAAGGAACACAGGAGATGGAAGAAGGATGGTTGCAGTGTGCAGGTGATAATCTAAGCAGAGAAGAAAGATGTTGGCATACAACCTTCCAAAGTTTCCATGTAAAAGCAAAGAGTAATTCTGAACCAAATTTTAGAAACAAGGTGAACTTGGGCACAAAACGTAAGTTTCCTGTGGAATTGATCACGGTAAGCATTTAGTGTATTTAAATTTTCTGCTGCCTTTCAAAATAGCACCTATTTTCTATCTTTTTTATTGGTTGCAAATTTAAAGTTATTGTCCAGCATGTATGGTCGGTCAACCTAAAAACATCGTTCAATTTTGGTAGATGAGTGGTAAACTGTGTGATATCAGCATCTGATAGCTGGTTGGACCAGTAGTATGGCAGGCTCATTCTACCAAGCAATTATAGACTTTGATACTGAGTAAATTAGCAGGTAAACATAATCTGTGTTATTAGGTATCGCAGAAACTTCAATATATGGAGGGCCTGTAGTCATATATTAGCATCTAAGTTGAATTACAACATATGCACTGATAACCCACAAGCGATCTGATCCTTTCCCATTAAAGGCATACATGCACCTGGAAATTTGTGCTAAAGATTTAGCATCCATCAGAATGAGCGAGTGGCTTAAAGATATGTTGGGATGTATATCACATATCACAGGTTGGCATAATTCAAAGTGAATGTGCTTTCTAGACCTGCCAGTATACATTCTCCATGATCCCAATGGATCTTCAAAATCAGTAATATCCTTCTGATTAATCAATAAAAGATAAACTTAAGCTTGGGCCGTCATCGTAGAAGACAACAATTTTCCTTTGATTTGTAAAAATGTGGTAAAATTTTCCCTTGTTGTTCACTTGTTATATTTGTTGATGTGTAGCTTGGGATAATTGCAGGTAGGTATAGAAGGTTTACAGGCATTGAAGCCACATCCAAAGGATGTTAACCAAGTAGAGAGAGATCTGACATTCGGGAACATCAATAATAATGGTGTAGATATTGAAGTCTGCTTAATTGTCCCTGAGGATGATAGTGATCTGGAGGCAAAGTGGAGTGTGGAGAATGTAAAGTTTTCAGTTAAACAACCGGTAAAAGAAATAGCACTTCTATTTTTTTTTCTCTCTTGTTCCCTTTGTGTGGGGGTGGAAATTTAGATATGCATAATGCTTTGTCATGCAGATCGAGGCAGTTGCTACAAAGGAGGAACTGGAGCACCTTGCTTTTCTTTGCAGGTCTGAAGTCGATTCGGTTGGTAGAATCGCTGCAGGAATGTTGCGTTTGCTTAGGCTTGATAAGTCACTCGGCCAGGGTGCTATAGATCAGCTCTCAAACCTAGGTACGCAATTTTTTTTTTTTGGAAAATGTGCTTCCCATATGTTTCTCTTAGTTAAGAATGATTGAGCTGGGTCTTTAAATGGGCGAAATAATAGTTTACACATGTTAAGATTCCGACATGAATAAGAGAAAGCTTGTAACCGAACCTTAATTTTGATATCCTACTGATATCTAGGCTTGATTAAACAAGAAAATAAATCTTCACAGTTATGACTAGTTCGTAACCGTATCTTGAAACTGGTAAATTGTCTTGTGATCATTTTCTTGTGAAGTCACCGATCCGCAATCTGTTTTATAGTGTGAAAACCCCATGAAAAATTTACCTCCTCTTTCGACCTTCTTCATTTTCATGTTTATCATACCGTGACTTGCTTGCAGGAAGTGGGAGCATAGACAAAGTTCTGACACCAGAAAAAATGAGTAGGCGAAGTAGTTTTGCCAGTGTCAGCTTCACCCCCAGGGCTCCGACTTCAAATGCAATACTAGAGAGCCCAAATGAAAGCGTGGAATCGACCATTACCATGTTAGAAGTAGAAATTTTGGATTTGCAGTCCAAGTGCTCTTCGCTTATTTCAGAGTTAGGTAGCTCAGACGGCTCCGAACATGTTTCAGATGTAAAATACTTCACAGAGAAGCTCGAGAACATGCAAACTCTGTTGACCAGGTTGCGGACTCTTGTTTAATTCTGTTGCAAGGTGGACTTTTTGTTCTGGTCAGGAAAAAAATTCTGACCACTATTGTATTCACTTAATTCTTTTTGTACATAAAAGTGGGAATGTTGTTCTACATACTGGCTTGAAATAAGCAACAGGTCAACTGCCGCCATAGATATATATAGGGATTTTGTTATTCCCCATGGTTTGATGAACATCGTTCTTATGAGTTGACGGAAAATGGTAATTGGGTCTAGTTATGCATTGCTGGATTGTGGAAAGAATGCTATGGTTTGTCTTCTACTCTGTCATCAGAATTGCTCCAACTCATAATTCAGTGCTTGTGAACAATGTTCATCTATCAAGTGTGCAAGATTCTTTTGGTCGTCGCAAATGATGTGGTGAGAACAGGGTTCAACAATTAACATCTTTACTAACTAAACTAATTGATATCTTCTGAAGGAGGAAACTAATAGGGTCATTTGTTTTTTCTGCTTACAGAAGGTTTTTCGGACCTTCACTGACGCCACAGCTGCATGAGTCTGAGCAATAGAAAGGTGGTAGTCAGTAATCTTAGTTAATAAAGATTTTATTAGACCATCATAAGGTCCTAAAATCGTGAACATTGTTTACTTGTCGTCAAGTGACATACCACCATACGTAATGCCCACAGCATCCATTGCAGTGGGGAAACCAGAGCTCTTCCTTTCAAATTTGGTCTTCTTTTCATCTTCAGTCCTTGAAATGCCTCATGAAGAAAAATCCAAAACAAAAAAGTCAGTTCGGAGTCGAAGTCGTTTTAGGAAGAAGAGTGGTATGTCATAGCTGCTCGCAAATGCTCATTCGATGGGAACTATCATTCATTCATTCATTCATTCGATGGGAAGTAGTACTTGAGTCGGGCTTCAGCAAGATGGCTGCTCGAAAATGCTCATAGCTGCTGCCTTCAACCAAGAAATGATATATTCCTTCCTCTTAGAAAGATGGATACAAACTTCCATGCATAAACAGCAGCAGCACATTTCAGTAGAGTAGAGAATCTACACTACTGGCTGACCATTCAGTTTAACTTTCTAACCTTTCAAAAAGAAACAAAAGAGTTGGTAGATATAGGAAGAGGCTTGATACAAATGAACATCCACTATGATCAAAATATGTGAGAAACCAACATGGATTCGAAGCTCAATTGAACCGTGTCATTCTCAGGCATTCTCGAGGTGAAACCCCATTCAGCTCCATCAAAGAATGAACATACAAAAAGATTCTGCATTCATTCAAACTTCCATGGTAATAATCATAAATCCTCAACACAAGGTGGTGAGGTTCACCTTTTATTCCATTAATTATAGATGCAATACTCCAGCATATCAGAACATACCATCCAAATACAGGACCGACTAGTACTAAACTTCAAACATAAACATCAGACACCAGAAGACTAGAGGAGCATCACACTAATAGCAGCAAATGCTGGAAGTTCACTGGCCACCGCGGAGACGAAGGACCAGGTGAAGAGTGGATTCCTTCTGGATGTTATAGTCTGCCAGTGTGCGCCCATCCTCGAGCTGCTTACCTGCAAAGATCAGCCTCTGTTGGTCTGGTGGGATTCCCTCCTTGTCCTGTATCTTTGCCTTCACATTGTCAATAGTGTCCGAGCTCTCAACCTCCAGAGTGATGGTCTTCCCGGTGAGGGTTTTCACAAAAATTTGCATCCCTCCCCTGAGCCTCAGCACCAAGTGGAGGGTAGATTCCTTCTGGATATTATAGTCAGCCAAGGTGCGGCCATCCTCCAATTGCTTGCCAGCAAAGATGAGCCTCTGCTGGTCTGGAGGAATGCCCTCCTTGTCCTGTATCTTTGCCTTCACATTGTCGATAGTGTCCGAGCTCTCAACCTCCAGAGTGATGGTCTTCCCGGTGAGAGTTTTGACAAAAATTTGCATGCCACCACGGAGACGGAGCACAAGGTGGAGGGTGGACTCCTTCTGGATATTGTAGTCGGCCAAGGTACGGCCATCCTCGAGCTGCTTGCCAGCAAAGATGAGCCTTTGCTGATCCGGGGGAATGCCTTCCTTGTCCTGGATCTTGGCCTTGACATTGTCTATGGTGTCCGAGCTCTCAACCTCAAGGGTGATGGTCTTACCGGTAAGTGTTTTAACAAAAATCTGCATGCCACCACGGAGACGGAGCACAAGGTGGAGGGTGGACTCCTTCTGGATATTGTAGTCGGCCAAGGTGCGGCCATCCTCGAGCTGTTTGCCAGCGAAGATGAGCCTTTGCTGATCCGGGGGAATGCCTTCCTTGTCCTGGATCTTGGCCTTGACATTGTCAATGGTGTCAGAGGATTCAACCTCAAGGGTGATGGTCTTTCCGGTGAGAGTTTTGACAAAGATTTGCATGCCACCACGGAGGCGGAGTACAAGGTGGAGGGTGGACTCCTTTTGGATGTTGTAGTCAGCAAGGGTGCGACCATCCTCAAGTTGCTTGCCAGCAAATATCAACCTTTGCTGGTCCGGGGGTATTCCCTCCTTATCCTGGATCTTGGCTTTGACATTGTCAATTGTGTCAGAGGATTCAACCTCAAGGGTGATCGTCTTTCCAGTGAGAGTTTTGACAAAGATTTGCATCTGAAACAAGCAGCAACAGGAACCAGCTTATCAATACAGAACAAGAGCTGAAAGCCACAAAACCAAACAGACAACACAACCTAATGCCAAAGCATCATGAACAGATGACAAAAGGGAAAGGAGTAGGAAAAAAAAATATACCATTGCACAAAGAAAAGAGCAATACAAAGAAACTAAATACTTCCTAAAAGAATCTAAATATCCAACAAAAATAACCAGGTCACCAGATCAAACCCCACATCTGTCACGAATAAAAGTTTAGATCTGAGACAAACCCTGAGCATAATACAAACATATCAAGACAAAATTTTGTATTCTTGATCCAATTAACACCCACCATCAGGTCGCATAAAGATCCATACAGAAGATGCTTGTTTATAATTTTCTTTATCCAATCAACACCGAACATCAGATCTTAAAAACATCAACACGAAAGATCCTTTAACAACTAAGAAATCCGAAATCTAGATCGATAAAAAGAAGAGGGAAATCATATAGAGAGATCTACAAACCATATCATCAAATAATTCGACAATCAATCACCAAAGTGGTACAGAAACCTAATGATTCGATCATAATCTCCACCAACAGGAGAGAGGAAGACCAACATCCACAATCTTTTGACCTAGTCAGCTCCCAAACGTAGCACGTCGCATAATTTCATCGGTAGGGATCAAGAGATCCGTACAAGAAAAACAAAACGTAAGACCCTGTCAAGTATCGGTAAACCTGATATAGGAGCATCACGCCGGTAGAGATCAAAGGAACCTAATACTTCAACAAAAGAAATAGCAGGTGACGAATCAAGAAAGCCCTCGTAGACGAATCTAACCCAGAAACTAAACGAACAACACGAAATTAAGACGAATAAAGGAAAAGATGGGATAAGGGGAAGAGCAAGGCGATACCTTGAGCGGCCTTTGTTGGTATCCCTAGACCTTGAGAGAGGATTAAGATGAGCGAGGATGGAGTCGTCGAAGGCCGAGGAGAGAGATTTATAGGGATTTGGATGCGTAAGATGACCCTGCTGTAACGTTACCGTTCACGGACTCGGCGGATGGTGACCTCACACGTATCCCACACGGAACGACGGATGAGGCGCTGTCAACAGCCATCAACTTTGACTCCAAAGACGGAGTTAGGCCGACTGGGGGTCCGTTAACTGACGTGGTCGTAACGTAACGCTCTTTGGTCTTTGCTCTTTCCTCCCGTGGTGTGGCAACCGAGGTAGGAAACACAAGAAAGACAACGACTGTTGGCTTTAATTGTGGGACCCGAAAAGTTTGCGGCCTTTCAACCAGTCAAAAGCGGTGTTTCGTGATCAAGGTCGCAGTTAGGATTTGAAACCAGGTGGAAGAAGGCAAGCACAGAAAAAAAGATAGATCATGTATACATTAATTGGCTTTGGCTTTAATTGTCGTATATTACAAATATACGACAATGTTAAGGCATAAATAGTAAAAAAAAAAATCAACCTAATTCTTAGAAGAGATTACGTAATCATAATAAATCATGTATACATTTTTAAAAAGTCTATTTGAGATAGTCAATGGAAAGGATTGTTTGAATCAGAATTCTCTTTTGAATTGTTTGCTTTGTGAATATTTATTTGAATTCCTTCTTGAATCTTCTTTTGAGGTGTAACCTTGAAGAGTTCCATTCAAGCTAATGTCTCTCTCTCTCTCTCTCTCTCTCTCTTTGAAGTTTGTGCGATGTGTACAGCCAATTGATAGGTGAAATAAAATTTGTTCTTGGTCTCTTCAAATTGTTCCGATTGTGGTTCTTATTCTCTATACTGATGTCAGTTTGCTTATGCAGCTCATCGCTTAGAATTTGATGAAGAACAACGGAGAAGACAGTCAACAAACCAGTTGACAGAACAGTGTAAGGCCTGACACCATCTACTAATCACTGATGCATGCAATGATCATAACGTATATAGAGTTAAGCGTTTAGTACGTAAACAGTAGTAGTAGTAGTAGCAGTAGTTGTGGCAAGCAAGCCATGGGACTTGAGCTTTCAGGGGAACGCCGGTGCTCTCTCAGCGACCACAACTATGGGGCTCCTCACTGTGTACGTAAACTCCTCATGAACCCAAGTCAGGGAACCGCTCGACACCATGGTCACTGGCTCTTCATTCTGCACGATCGTCAGCACAAAGTTGGCTGTGTTAGTGGCCATTGTAGCGTTGAAGACCAACTCCTCCGGTTGGACGCTGACGGTGAAGCCCACTGGCTGCCGCACGAATGCCCGGTAAACCGCCGGCTTCGTGTCGACGTTTGTCACCGTCCTCATGAAGGACTGCGGTCCAGGCCACAGTGGCTGGGGGGGGAAGAAGGCGATGAAAGAAGGGTAGTTTAGATGGGGCGACGGGGACGAGCAGTCGTAGCTGTCGACGCCGACGATGGCCATGATCTGCTCCTGGCTGAACCCTTGGCTGCAGAGGAAGCTCACGTAGTCCGCCTCTCCCGCGTCGTACACTAGGCCCGGGTGCAACGCTCTGTTGGGGTCGACGTGGCCGGCGCCCATGGCCAACGGCGTCGCCTCCGAGTTCGTCGCGCTATCCTTGATGGGATCACCGGTGTTGTCGAGCTGGTGTGCGGTGGTCATTATCGCCGAGCGGATCGCCGCGGGGCTCCAGGAGTGGTAATTCGCCGCTTGGAGAAGCGCAGCGATGCCAGCGACGTGTGCGCTTGCGAAGGACGTCCCGCTCTTCACGGCGAATGGATTAGCTAGGCTCATCGCCCCGGCGGTGGCCGCCGGCTTGTTGGTCGGCCACGCACCCAAGATTCTCGTGCCGGGCGCCACCACGTCCGGTTTCAGGACGTCAGGACTTATCAGCGACGGCCCCCTCGACGAATAGGTCCCGATTGCCGGAGCGGCGATGACCGGTCCCAGGAATCCGCTCACCTGCGTCTCCTGGAACTCCATCGACGCTGTTGGATAGGGTAGAGAACTCAAGTATCTTAGAAGCACTTCGCCGGTATCCAAGTCGAGAGCAATCGCAGGGCAAGCAAACTCGCCGTCTTCAAGAAACAGAGCGTCGTCAGTCACGAAGACAGCCGCGGCAGCCTCCGACGCATTGACCGCCGCAATCTGATAGAACATACTGCCGATGCCGCCTAGGCCGTGGCAGACGACTATCTTTCCCGCGGCGGCTTGAGATATCAGTTCGGATGAGTTGCAGTGCGAGATCGTAGCGTTGTAGACGAGCGGGAGGTCAACCAGCAGTTTGGACAGGGGATACAAGGACACACCGGTGAAACTGTCTCCATAAACGGTGAGGGTTCCGGTGAGTCTGCGATCGACGGAGCTCCCGCCTACGGTGATCGCCCAAGGGAAGGCGTTGGTGACTGTGTAGTTCCACGGTCCGTCATTGCCAGCCGAGAAGACCACCATTATGCCCTTCTTCATGGCCGAGAAGGAGGCGATCGCGAACGGGTCCTCGTACAACGGGACGAGGTCAGTGAGGCCCATGGCGATAGAGATGACGTCGACTCGGTCGGCGATGGCCGCATCCATCGCCGCCAGCACGTTGCAGGTGAATGCCACCAACGTGCGAGCGTCGGCGACCTCGTACACTGATATCCACGCGCGCGGCGCCATCCCGACGGCAGTGCCGTTGGCGTAGCCGAAGAAGGAGGCGCCGCTGACGGGGGCGCCGGCGGCGACGGAGGCTACGAGCGTCCCGTGACCGTCGTTGTCCCTCGCGGACTCGCCATCGGCTGTGCTCGAGCTTACGTTGAAGGATCGAGCCCCGATGAGCTTCCAGTTGCAACGGGTGCCAAGCTCGCACGTGCCGTTCCACCAGAGAGGAGCGGGGCTCATGCCGCCGTCGTTGAAGCTCGGGCTCTCGGACCAGACGCCGGAGTCGATGACGCCGATGACGACGCCGTCTCCGTAGGATGACGACGGCCAGAGTCCGGTGTCGTGGTTGAGGCAGAGGAACTGAGGTGTGCGGGTGGTGTGAAGCTTGATCTCCAGGTCAGGGTAGGCAGCGATGAAGCCGGAGGAGTCTTCCATCGCTCGCAGCTCGTCGGCAGTCAGGGTGGCGGCAAAACCGGTGAGGGCGTGGTGGTAGGTGTGGAGGAGCTGAGGGCGGCCCGAGGTGGTGGAGTTGGGGGTGGCAAGCGACATGTTCTCCAGGATGGTCGAGTACCAGTCATGGTGCGTGGGTTGAGAGGCGGGCATGGAGGAACTGTTCATGTGGATGATGTAGGTGGATCTCTGGCCTGAGGTGGGGAGAAGCGGAAGAAGGAGAAGACATGCATTGAGGAAGAGGAGGAGATGCGCAGAAGAGGCCATGAAGAGCTTCATCTCTTACAGGAGCTATAGTTTTTGGGCTTCGGGGGGGTGTAGTTCAGTGGCTTTTATAGGAAATTAGCGATCAGAGGTCACAAGTTGTTTGTGAAGATGGAGAGAGCTGTTGTTCAACATCAGTAAGCTGAGGTATGATGAGTGGAATCCATGCATGAGTAGATCCATGCTTAAAACACCATCTCTTTATGCACATGCATACCAACATATCTAAGACTGCAGCAGATAGAATGTGTGAAGCAAGCACATCAAATGGTGCCACATTCTGATGCTGCTTATGAAGTCAAGGCTGCAGTTGGGGTTTGTGATAGCTTAAAAGAAGAGAAGTTTAACAGAGTGAAATCCACTGTAGTACAAATCAGTCTTAACATCAGTTCAATAGTCAGTATATGTAAATGCACATAAATCTTAATGACTTGATTAAATCTCTTTTGAAAATTAAGGCTTTTCAAGCAATTTCTTTAGCCACTTTTGATGTGGCTAAAGAACACCCATCAAATTCTTGTAAATAAATTTAAATCTATAAGATCAACCATCAAATCCTTGTAAGTTAATCATATTATTAACCACTTTTGATGTGGCAATATTATAATCTCTAACTTAGGCTCTCCATCATATTTATTGAGTGTGAACCACATAACTCAAAATCTTAAACCTAAGTTAATAGGTCAACATAAATTTTCTTCCAAACTAAAACCAAGCTTCTAATACAACAAATAGCCACACATCACATACAAACACCACAGATGAGGTTGCATCTCATGTACTGGATTCAATTTTTCATCACACATCACCCTCATGACATGCATACCGTACCAAATACTTGGTGTGATGACCGAAATATAGTAGTAATAAGGCAGCAAAAGTGTTGCACATCTGACAAGAGTTAGGTGAATCAGAAGTATATTTAGGGCTTGTTTGTACTGTTCTACAGGCACCAGCACCAGGTTATGTTATATTGTTCTCGTTTTACTGCAACCTAATTCTTTTTCTGAATGAATCATAAGTTGTTTTTATCCAAAGGAATGAAAGCCATGATTCAATTGGAAACCTGTCCTACAGTGGGTCTTACCCTATGAAGGAAGAGCAACATAGTCTTGTATGAAGACTGAGAATTGGCTTCCAAATGCCAAGATAAAGCCTCATTCAAAAACATAGAAGTAAAGATGGGACAATGTTAAGAATGTCAAGAATAATTTCCTGGCTCATACTGACACAACATATTTTTGAGGAGGTAGATTGGAAAGAATCATCTTATTCAAAGCTAAATAGTATGTATGGCCTTTCTGAAGAAAATAAGGCTTTCTTCTTTACAATCCAAAAGAGAAAACATCAAGTGTTCAGTTTTTTTTGTTTTTATTTTTATTTTACTTCAAGCACCTGCTACATGTTTGTCTTCTTAAGGCATGCATGAGGAGCTCCCAGACCTAAGCCTTCTCCCAATGACAACAAAACAGAAAATATCTTACCACTATGGTGAAGTGCTTTTAGACCGCATCACACTCTTCAACTCCATTGGCAAGTGTGACAAACTGCATAGGCTAAAGATAAAAGAAAGAGGGTAGAGTTGAGGTGCAGATTCAGCAGCCCTAAACATGCACTAACAACAATAACAACTGTAACATGCATTACTGGCTAATCTATTTTGAGACTAGAGGTTTCCACCTGATTATTTTGAGCTATATTATATTCTGGTAATGTTAAATTAATTTATGAAGTTTAATGCCACACCACTTTTTGTCAAGGATTCATACTGTGTTTTGATTTTCTTAATGATTTTGTTTTAGGGTTTTGGCATTGTTTGAAAGAGTATTATAGTCTTAGGGATTATCAAAGAAATAACATTAGTTTGTCTTGTGAACAGCCTCTGTCAAATTCTCTCTTTGGATGAAATCCAGAAAAGAGTGTTATTATTGTAGGATCTACAGCCACAGGAATTCCATATGCATTGATGAGTTTCTTAAGTGCATCAAATGTTTTACATCTTGAAGCTAACAAAAGAATTGGTTTCAGTAGCTACCAAGAGTACAAGCTTACCTTTGTTAAAAAAATAAATTCAATTTAATTTTCTTTATCTCTGGTATTGGGAAGGGATATCAATAAAAGATGCATGAAAAAAATTGGACAGTCAGCATGCACCAATTTTATACTGAGGTATATGACAGTGAATGCAATCTTTTAATATGTGTCTATTAACCCATGGAGATTCATAATATAATGTGTGAGAAGTAATTATCAAAAATCATCATCTCTCTACTCCATCAAAGTTCCACAACTTTTCCCTTTTCTTATCAATCTTTTCTCAATGAGATTATAAAGAAGACATCTTTTCACCTCATTGGAAGATATCTTGCAATCTCTCATGAGATGTAGAACTCTTCTTGATTGTGGATATGCAAATGATGGATGGTGGGAAAGACATGCAGAAGAAAAGGTCAGTAATGTGTGTGTGTGTGTATAGTAGTATTTAGAATCTTTTTAAGAATAGTAAGTAGTATTTTGAGTTCCCAATGCTACTTAAAAATCTTCCCTCAAGAAAAGAACTCTTGACTAAAAATAACTTTTTCCTCCTTTTAACTGGATCGCTTCAGATGTCTTTACCATAGACTACATAATGTGAATGGATTATACTAAACTGGTAAGTCTTCTCAGTTTCTTCATTAAAATCTTTCCCATCTTAATTATCAGAAAGACTTGTCTCTTGTTCATTATGCCACTTATAACATTTTGTTTATAAAATCAAAATCCATATTTAACATACAAAGTACAGTGATTTCACATTATCCATCTTGTCAAGAGATAGATAACGTGATTAAAATGTATACATAAACAGTGATCTGATAAAATTCTGTGAGAGACTGGAAAAGGAATCAAGTAGATTCTGTAGCAACTTCTACCAATATCCTTAAAAAAAGCTGTATCAAGTCATTGAGGTGTTGGTATATATTAAACCTTCAATCATAAATTTGTCATAGGACCACTGAATCCATGTATCAGCAACAAGGCCAAATTATGAACTTGATGCTGCTCCAATGCATTAAAAACATTACATGAACCAAGGTTTGCTTCCAATGTTAGATGCAAGAGGAATGTTGGCGCAATCTAGTTGCATTTAGCAATATATTGAAACAAAATGGGAGCTTTAGTAAGATCAATCGTTACACTTAAAACAACATTTTGTTGACTTTTTTTCAGAAGAATTTGCTATTAAATAACTACAATAAACAGTATGTTAGGTATCATCTTAACCGAAGTAAAGGAATCAAACTCTATCATGCCAATTCTAGACTCGAGAGACCATCTTAATAATTATTCGTTGCGGGTGCCAGTGGAATGAATAAAGCAACACAGCATGATCCATGGTCCTATTCAAATGATCCTTTATTGAGGCAGTTTAGTGTTCAAGGAGACAACATAGTGATGAGTTGTTTATTGTGTGAGAGCTACTTGCAGTTGAATAAATAGGGCACTGACAAGTAAGCCAAGAAAGATGCAATGTGAACAACTACATACCAAGTCAATGATGATAAGATGTTGAGGAAGAAATGCCACACGGGAAATCCTCTGAAATATTTTGAACAGTGACTTGAAACAATGGCACACCAGCAAGCATTCCCCATGGGGGAGCAAGTGGCTGGAAGAACCTGAAATAGTCATCACAGTTAGAAAAAAGTCATTACAGTTGAAACAATGGCACACCAGCAACAGATCCATCATTAGGTAAACAAACTTTGTCTTGGGTATTAAGCATTCAAGACATGAGAACATCATCTGATATAAGGTTACCTACATCAACCTTCTATAGACCCCGTACGATTTTGTGTACATGACCACTGATCAGGTGCAACAAAATGTAACTATAATTAAGTTACTGAAACATGAAGTTAAACTGTGCAACAATAGAGCAAACTATGGAATGGTAATCCTAGGAGATGAGACTGGTACAAGACAAAACAGTTACCAGATTGTCGCAGCCAAAGCCCATGTAGAACACTTGTCATGCTAACAGAATAACCATCACACAGGTACATGAACCGGAAAGCTTCCCATCCTTTAGTGAAACAAAAACTAATGCATCACGTACTTTGAAATAGTTACAGAAACAATCTATCTGATTCATGCAGAACAACGATCTTCCCATTGCACACAAGTTACTGAAACATAAAGTTCAACTGTGCAACAATAGAGTAAACTACTGACTGGTAATCTTTACAGATGAGATTGGTAAAAACCAAAACTGTTACCAGATTGCAGCAGCCAAAGACCATGTAGAACACTTGTCACAGTAACAGAATAACCATCACAGAGGCACATGAACGAGGAAGCTCCACAACCTTTAGTGGAATAAAAACTAATACATCACGTACTTTGACATAGTAACAGAAAGAATCTGTCTGATTCATGCAGAACAATGATCTTCCCATTACAACAAAGCATTTGTCACCAAAGACAGACTTGACAAGGCATTTAAGATGCAAAGATTTGACAGGGATGTGGAGATTTATAAATACATACAATATCTTTAGCCGCAAATCATGACACTTCAAATTCAGGTTGTCAGATTCAGGCTTTTTTGTTTAAAAAAGAAGGAAAGGATAGTTCCATAGCCGCTGCTGCTACAGTTCCAGAGGCATTGTCCATACTTATGTATCCTCATCCACCAACTGGTGAAAGGTAAATTGCTACACTCAAAATATTTTACTCTCCCTGCAAAACACTGTACAAGAGGAAAAAAAAGAGAGAAACGGGGAATAGAAGAAAATAATGACACAGAAAGTCAAATCATGAGAAGAGAAATGTTACTCTCTAGACCACATCACCACACCACTAAAATTTTAGACATAGCATCAAATGAAGCTTTTCATAATATAATGTAAAAGCACAAGAGAGTAAAAGAAGAGATGGATTAAACATATAGACTTTGGTACAGTAGGTACACAGATCTAAATTTACATGTACCGTAATGAATACTATGCCATGGTAGGCTGGCTTGACCATTATGGGAAAGAGATGAAGCTTTGCATACCATGTGGCCCCCAATTCTTCCAAGTTATTTACAGGTTACATAACCTAATGCTGCAATTTGGTGAGCCGATGACAACTGGGGTCAGTTTCCCTGCTTACAGTAAGAAATGAATGGTGTCACAACAGCGGGATGATCCTCAACAAGCCACATAACATATGACCTATTAATTCATAATACTAAAATAGGCACTGCTACTCAAAAGAAAATCGGAGAAGTTGAAGGACAGAACTATCCAAAAGGATATCATTGGGTGGTCTAATTGAACAAGTCCTTTCAAGCAACGGTAATCTTCTGCAAAATAAAGAATAGTCATATTCATTATTGGCTCTGCTACATAACTACCTCCCTCAAAACTAGAGACAGAACAATCAGTGTCCCCCAACCATGAAGAAGTTGTTCAAGCATTCTCGACGTCAAAATCTTTTACAACATAATTCATTCAAACACTAGTTTATTGAGCTTTAGCAATTGACATGTATCATTTGATGCACTTGCTTCGTTATTATAACCACTACAAATAGTGGAAATATTTTAAAAAGTTGTTTGTCTAATAACAAAAAAAAGATTAAGCCAGATTCCTTTAAAATAGATGTTGAATATAATGTCCAAGTTCTAAATTTCACAAGGAAAAAGACAAAGAAAACCTATAATTTAGTCCCAAACTCACTACTGTACTATAGAGTTTTAAACATCACATGTTTCTCTAATGTAATATGTTAATGTTCAGGATCTGAAACCTCACAAGTGAAGGCTAGTGATCAGTGTAGGTATGTTTTGCAATATTGCTTCATCATAAATATCAAGCATATTACAAATACCTCCCATCAATATATTGGAACCCTAGAAGAAACCATTGATGGCCCAATTTTGATGGAATTGACATAACTACATCAGATGTTCACATCTAATCCACTTAATTAAAGAGTTCTAACAAATTAAAATATTTTACAAGAACAAAATTCATCCAACTAAACAACTACTAAGGGGGACAAGATCATCATACAAAAGGCAAATACCTCTAGAAAATCAAAGCAAAAAAGAAAACAATATGTATTGAAAGTAAAACACTGGAAAATGCTTTGTTCTTTCTTCTAGAAAAATTAACAAAACCTTCAACTTACCATGCGAATAGATAAGACATATCCACAATGAGAGAAATGATTACAGGTAATCAAATTTCAGAAACAATTATCAATGGAACTAGTGTGAGTTCTTGGAATTTACAGGCTTCATATCAAATTTTTTGAAGTTCATCTTAAATCCGAAACAGAATTTGGGCACATAGTAACAATACAACATGGACAGCCATGATTTAACATCCTTCAGTATTCATGTCCAACCAGCACTACAAATATGGCATCTTAAATCATAACTATCAGTGCTCAGTGTAAAACAACATATGCTTACCGTCATGCTTGTACAGAACATTCATTAGACTCAGACCTGCACTTGGCATGGACAATAGGACCTAGCTGAGACCTATCTAAACCTTCAATATATCCATCTGGAGCAATCAAATAAACTGCCCCCTTATACATCCATTCCTCTGTCTCATCACTGTAAAAATCCTCAAAAAGCTCCCCGCATAATGCACAAACATTTTGATTTTCGTCTGCAGGAACTGCCACCTCTATGTCTTCCTTTTTTTCTGAAACTGATTCAGTAGGCAAAAACCCAGGAACAACATCGTTTCCTAGTATTTCTGCACCACTTAGCCATTCCTTTGCACTCACGTACCATTTGCGAGAGGGCTTTTGTTTACGGTTCTTTGATATCCGGTTTTTCGTTACATGCCAATCCATGTGACTACTGTGCTCTTCTTGGCCCTTGAAACGTAGGCCACAAGTTGCACATTTCCTTGGAAGGTCATCATACAAAGCATTAATTGCAGACTCATGCCTCACCTTAAGAAGTTCAATATCAAATTCAATTCCCAAAGTTTCCTGTAAAATTACAGCACATGCTTCAATAAAGAAACATCATTTGAGGCAAAGATTGCAACATAAGAAATAAAACCAGATTATTAAGCCATTGATGTACCTGGCTTTGGACAGATGGCTTCAATGATATCAACCCTTGTTCCATGAGACTACCAATAAGGCCTGAATAAGCACTTGCAGGAGAGCTAGATATCGAGGAACTCATAGTTTGAGGGGTAGGTCCCATTTGTGATGAGGCAGGACGTGGTCCAGGAGGCAAAGGTGGCAAAAGGCTACCATGTAAATGTAATGATGTATCAATTGTTCTGTGCACTGCAACAGAAGGTGTGGCAAATGAAGAACATGGCAAAACAGAAACCACAGAAACCCCAGTTCCTAATGTTTGCAAGTGATTTACAGGCTGGCCAATTAAATAAGATGAAACCAGGGCTGTTGCAGGTGGGAGAATACTCCCATAAGTCTCTGGAGTCTGCATTGGCATAGAAATTCCTTGTACCTGACTTAGCTGATTCAGATGCGTGTTACTAGGAGGTTGGTAGGGAAAATGGAGAAATTTAACTGACTCTGAACTATACTTATCAACAATATCATATTGCTTCTCAGGCACAAATATACGTGGGTCGGCTCCTTGGTTCATTAGCAACTTATTAGGTTCAGAAATATCAAGTTGACCATTGACCAGCTTTTGATTTGGAGGTATGGAGAGAAAAGGCAGTGACTGAGATTTATAAGCAGAAGGCAACATATCTTGAGGAGGTGAATATGGTCTTAGCGTTGATTG
The DNA here is from genome assembly GCF_036884655.1 of Musa acuminata AAA Group. NCBI lineage: Eukaryota > Viridiplantae > Streptophyta > Magnoliopsida > Zingiberales > Musaceae > Musa > Musa acuminata. The sequence continues at coordinate 15,589,296 of NC_088332.1, read as the reverse complement.
CCTATCTATCACGGCTGTGTTTATTTTCAAAGGATCATCATGAGCATTTGATAAGCTCCGGAGTGGTAGTTCTATGTCAGGCAAGCTATCATGTGCTACAGGGAGTTTCTGACCAATAGAAGGTGCCACTCCCCCTAATGCAAGAGCCGTGCTACGTGATCTTGGGCTAAGGCTCTGCCGCGAAGACTGTGGGAACATACAACTAAACTTTCCAGAATCTCGAGTACGGTTCGACTTCTGATGGTGAGGGGGGGACCCAGTCTGACTTGTTGTACCATCCAGATACTTCATCATTGATCCAGGATGAGACTGCAACACGTACAATCCCAACTATCAATTAATACTTGTTTATTTATGGTTTTTATGAACTTAGTAAAAGGCTTAGCTTCAAAGGACTAGTGTTAAAAAAAAAACTAGATATTTCAATGCAGGAAAAAAAGAAAAGGAAAAAAGGGCATGCCAGGTTCCTTTGTAATCAGATTTCTAGTAAACTTTGATTGTGCAATCACATTTCCCAAGGATAAGAACAAATGAAAAAAATTCATGCAAAGAGGCAAGTTTCTGTTTTCACACCATCAGTGATGTCAACTATTTCAGGTTAGTTTCAGCAGTTCCTAAATATTCAAAATGGGATAGACAATGTTTAACAAAATCTAATTATCAAGGAATAAGTATTTGGATCTTTTCTTATAAACAAAAAAAAATGGTGGGTTAGCAAAGTGCTGAGATGTTGTTGATACCTCCTGGTCCATATCAGTGGTTTATGGGTTGCTACCAATATGCCAATCTGCATAGATGATTGTGCAAAAATTTACATAGAAACTGGCTTTGGTCCTAGATCAAAATAAAAAAGGTAACCAAAAACAAATTGTGGTGAAACAGTTGCAGCCAAATGCTGTTTCATCTAAAAGGCATCTTATTTAAACATTTTGAACATGCCAAAAGATCATCTAAAAGACATTTAATAGTCATTCTTCACGTATAACTAGTACTAGAACTTTGAACTACTAGAAGAGGCAGCATTAGATATGAGTTATAATATAGACTTATCCATAATCTAAAGTGGCAACAGAAAGTAGACAAGGAAAATAATGCTATGGTCAATACCCCAATGGCAAGTAATCCTATCATCAACAATAAAAGAGGAATCATCGGCTGCACGAACCTGGGTTTGGACAGGCCAACTGTGCCTTTGAAAATCTGTTTCCAGCATTGCAGGATTAGATATGGATATACCAGTTCGGTTGCTAAAGCTTCCAGAACTAGGTCCAAATGGTGGCAGGCTATTCCTTCTGCTCTGATCAGCTAAAGTTGGACTCATACTCTCCCAGACATACTCCTCTTCATCAGAGTTCTTCCATTTTCTGGTGGCTGCTTCACTGGCTATGCCATTCACATCAAGACGTTGAACCTTTGGAAACTTCTCATAGGAAGAAACTCTTCCTCTAGGATTTCCATATGCATCAATCAAGTCTCTTGGGTGCTGTTTGCCATATCCATATTTATGGTTGTGCGGCATGGACACTTCTACATGATAAGGATCTTCATTGGATGGCCTGCTCCTGTCAGCCCGACTATTAGGATCACTAACTCTGCCAGGTCCATACACAAATCCAGAATGAGATGGAGAAGCCATTCCACCAATCTTCCTAGCAGAAATACCATTATAAAATCTCATATTAGGTGGTGAAACATGCCTTCTCACACCAATTCTTGGAGGAGATGATGACAGTGATATCTTGTTCTTCAAATGAGGCATTGACCCTCCTGCTCCAATCATTGAGGACGCATGCACGATTGCAGTTTGAGGTGGACCTTCCCCCGATGTCCCAAGGTCCTGGGGTAGCAATTCAGGTAGATCAAAATCAGATTCACTGTACTGTTTGGAGGGTTTCTGCTCATAAACGTGTAAACTAGAAGAAACACTTGTATGTGGTATACCCTACAAAGAGAAGTAATATGACTCTATTATGCACAGAGAAAAGGAAACAACAAAGAGACATTTAGATTAAATTAGAACAACTAGCAATGACCATCAGATGTCCAATTACCACTGCTCTCTGTTCTCTTTGTACAAGCTTGTTGTCAGTGTCACAGGCTTACAGCACACAGTCATGGAGGTGCTTTTGAGTTTTGACCACATTTGGTTAATACAATCTGGACTAGAAAATTTATAAAACAAAATTGGGATTTCAGAATAAGAGCCCCAGTTTGGGGAAAACTGAAGAGACATTTAGATTAAATTAGAACAACTAGCAATGACCATCAGATGTCCAATTACCACTGCTCTCTGTTCTCTTTGTACAAGCTTGTTGTCAGTGTCACAGGCTTACAGCACACAGTCATGGAGGTGCTTTTGAGTTTTGACCACATTTGGTTAATACAATCTGGACTAGAAAATTTATAAAACAAAATTGGGATTTCAGAATAAGAGCCCCAGTTTGGGGAAAACTGGAAAAGAAATCAAAAGTTAGTCCCTTTCAGAGTCCTCCATTCAAGAATCAAATCTTCCAGTATAAAGCCAAGACCATAAAAGGTGGCATACTGGTGCAATTCATAGCATAATTGAACAGCCTCTTAAAAATTGCATCAAATCAGTTCAAAATTTGAACTAGCTTATGGTTTAGGTTTAAAACAATGAAATAGATTAGGAGTGGAAACAGCACAAGAAGAAGAGTAGACGGAGGAGAATGATAATGGGAGGAAGAGGAGGACAAGTATAGGAAGAGAAGAGGTGTAGAAGAAGTATATCGGACCAGAGTGGTCCAGCAAAGTACTTAAGTTTGTCTCATGCTAAGACCCAAGAGAGTTACCCAGGAAAGTTTTTTTTTTGTATAGTGGCATGAAATCCTCAAACTTCATATTCTCATCCGGTTAATAAGCATTTGATTCCTTCTTACACCACCATCACAACTATTTTATATTCATTTGGTTGAAAGCTTTATCCACCTCGTAAACACCATATGTTGCCATCAACACCAACATCAAGCTGTAATGTCCCAACTATTTATAGCAAGCAACATAGGTCCCTTTTCCCCCATTGAGCTCTACACAAAGCAATATCCTTACATGCTGACACATAAAATAGAATATTGTTTTCCCTACTCCATCACATAGGTAATAAATTGATAAAAAATAAAATGAATCAAGAACAGAGCAAAAGCAAGAAGGTTGGATTTAGGTATGGTCAAATATACCAAAACTTTACGTGGAGAGATTATTTATGCAATTCAAATCCATGATACTTTATATACATATGTAAGTATATATGTGTGTGTGTGTGTATGTAGAGAGAGAGAGAGAGCAAGAGAGAAGGCAATATCCAAGAAAATAGGGTAGAAGTAAGAAAAACAAGTCACAAAAGCTTGCAAAAAGAATGGTGAGATTAGACACAAATAAAAAGATTGGCAAAGTTCAAAGAATCTTTGAATTGCCAGTATAAATATTAACCAATCCTATAATCTGAACCATAATGCTGACAATAAGTAAATGTGAAATTTCCCAAATTTTTGCAGAATACCAGTTCAAGCTGGTCATTTGTCAATACTCCAACAATTTTATCTCTTATGTTTTAACTATGTTCCCTTTTGCAGTACAGTGTAACCGGCCAAATAATGGAACATTGTTTCAACAGAGGGAGAAAACATATGTTACATTAATATAATTGTCAAACTTCTGCATAATGAATAATTGAAGATCATCATAAATCTTGGTTAGCAAGCCTCCAGCTAAGATTAAAACAGTCATATTAGAATGTTTCCACATTTATTAGAGACATGAAAAGGCATTAAGTAAAAAAATTAGAAGTGCGCAGAAAATTTTTGAAGTAGATTCAGACCATGCTTCAAGGTTCTCTGAAGCAAGTCCCTCCAAACATTACAATTCATAATCAGACTCCTGCACATTATTGCATGGGTCCACTGAATGTGTCTGTGTCATTAAGCTTTCAAAGAGGAGGAAACATGCATCGAAGGATTGAAAAATGTCAAGACTGTCTACCTCTTTAATCATGACACTGAGCTTGCATTTGCATAACAGTAATTGGATATTTGGATCTTACCACAGCAGATTGTTCAAATTGATGTCGTGCTTCCAAGTACTTTGGATTTACATGAATACCACGAGAGCGATGAGGAGATGGAGGTTTTGATTGCCTGGTACTTGTGATCCCTGATGATCTCTTACTCTCAGATGGAGAAAATCGAAGTTCATCCTCAATCTTTTGAAGTATTTTACTGGGGAAGACTTGTGACCAGGTCCCAAAGAGGTGACGCATAGAAGAATACTGGGTAGGATGGACTTGATTGTATGCTTCACAAAAAACCTTTAATAAACACCAACAAAAGAGGGCCAAAGAGAAACAAAATGAGATTTATTGTTTCTGATCATCATTTAACAGAATAAGAAATGCAAGTTTCAGAATACAATCGATTAAGAAAATATAGCAGACTGTGTGCCATTAAACCAATGCATGGAAAACTGCAGTAAGACAGTAAAGATATTTCCTAAAACATAACAGCACGATAAACATAACCCTCTTTCGATTGATATAAGCTACAAGAAATCCGCTAAAAGTCTAAGACGAACATGGTGGTAGAGGATGAAGATATGCCAAATGCACCATGATGCTCACCTTAGGAAGCCGAGCAGCGAAAATTCTCACATAATGATGTCCTATGTTCTTCACAATACTATCAATAAGGTATAGAGAAGGCAATTTTTGATCCACGGCTACCTGAACACAAATCCATAAAGCATAAAACCCTTTTAGACATGTAGTAAAATGAGAATAATGGACAACAGCTTCTAATTTTAGCTGGGAGAAAAGAAAGAAAATAGTATACAACTCGCCTGATTGCCCTGATTCTAGGAAGAAGAACAGCAAAGCAGTCTAAGCCATACAATTTCAGCTTCCTTAACAAGAACCAACTACGGAATCCATGTTAATTAAAGATTATTTTTCATAAAGAATCCTACGTCAAGCAATATATAAGCCTGCTCAAAGGGCTTGTTCCCAGTTTAATTAAAGGTGAAACAGGACCCATTTTCATTTCCTATCATCACCACAGGAGTCCTAAATTGATTGTATAGAAAATCTCGCTTTAGTGGACATAAGCGTGTACGGAAGCCACATCAACCTCGGCCAATCATATGCATGCACGAAAGACAAAGTAAAGATCTTGGAGTTGGGTTGCATTGAACATCATGCTAAAATAAAATATAGCAAACGAGATGCTTGCAATGCTATGCAACAAACAAGCCAACAAACTCGAATTGACCACAAGTTTACCATCAAGGAGTAACCTTTTATTCCTTCTCCCACCTGACCGGAACCCAAATTTTCTTCAATACACACAACCCAATCAGATCAACCGTCTACAAGAACTCAAGGAGCGGCATCCGAGGTCGAAACCGACGTGACATGAAAAATCCCACCTCAAGGATCCGCGTGCAAATGGCGTCCGCCACCTCCTCCGCGTACCGGATATGCTGGCCGGCGATGATGGTGAGATCCGTGATGACGGGCTTCGAGTTGAAGGTGAGCTCGGAGAGGACGTCCTCGTAGCACCGGACTATGTCATCGGCGATGAGGACCGGCTCCTCGCCGGTGGCCTCCCTGAGTTTCTCCTCCCGATCCCGGAGCATGGCGCCGAACCGCTCCGTGATCGAGGGCGCAGGCCGCTGCGACGTCGGCCCCGCGGCCCCCGGGTTCTCCCGCGAGGACGGGAACCGCTCCTCCATGGGAGGGCCGGAGTCGCTGCCCCTCGCCCCGCTCCTCGCACTCGCTGGATAGGATTTCTAGTTCGGGTTAGGGTTTGGATCGAGAGAAACCATAGAGGGGAATAAATGAGAGTGTGTGCGTGGGGGGAAAGGAGAATTATATTTAATTGTTTTATTCATACCCCCTTCTTCAGTGAAGCCCAACCGTTTCGCTGGAAAAGAGAAGAGGAAAATAGCAGAGCAGAGCAGAGCAGAGCGCAGTATCAGAACAGAAAAAGGGGGTGAGTTTATAGTGCGTTTGGTGGGGGGAACGGGAAATGTATGATCATGAATTGTTTTCTTAAACACACTATTTCGACCGCTCCGTGATTAGTGCTATTCGAGAAACGTGATCCTTTGTGGGACCCAGTCGCCATGTGCTTATTCTTTTCTCGGGTGAATGATGCGAGTGACGCCGCGTGTCGTATGGTTAATGTTTTGAATTATACTAGGCTTTTGGGTTTGGCCCGATGTAGGAGATCCGACCCGCTTACGGAATCGAGATACATCCGATCGTTGCTGAATCCGACCCGCATCAACTTGCCATGGAGCCTTGTTGATCTTTGAAACGTAAAAGAAATAATTCCATTACATACTTATTTATTTTTCATCAAAAATAACATAATTATCTTTTGATTTAAAAATTCATTACAAAAGGAGGAAACTTATATTTTTATTATCTGTCTGTTATGTGCAATATAATCATAATCATATTTATAAGATGAAACACAATCGAATCGATCTCATCAATTATGGGATTTTCAAATATGTCAAATCTTTTTTTTGTGTGGTGAGAAATAAAAGAAATATATGACAATGTTATGATAGTAAGAATAACATGAGATTTATATAATAACTTTGACATACCCCTATAGACTTAGAGATAGTTTAGTTAGTATAAACTCCTTGATCGAGATATATAGTTATCCATTTATTTTTCTATTATCTTTTTTAGTTATTTTTAAATTTCTTTTTTTATTCCTTTATTATCAAAAAAAATTGTTACTACTTGCCCTGCATTAAATTTGATATTAGTTATCCATTTGTTAGGAAGCTATTTTGTTAAAACAATTCTTACTCATAGAGCTTGATAAAATCTTACTCATGTAATTCAAATTTTATATTATAATATTCGACATTTGATTATCCTTCCTAGTAGATTTCAAGAAATACTTGTTAGTTTCCTCGAATTTATCAAAAAGCACTAATTCCTCAATATGTAGATTGATATAAATTCTGGACTCCTCCTCCAATTTGTGTAGGATATCTTTAAGCTTCTTATAACTAAAAAATCACAAAATGAGAAAGACAAGGTCATCGCTAAGGGATGACTTCTCATCATCCATCTCGAGAGGCTTATTAGGAGGGAGAAAAATAAAGAGGGATTCATACGATCTGACCTTCACTGTCATCGACTCAAAAGGATTATCAAGGAGGTAGGGATTCATTGATCAGATCTTCATTGTCATTAACTCAAAAGGATTATCAGGAGAGAGAAGAACAAACAAGGATTCATCGATTTGATCTTCGTCATTATCAACTAAAGAAGAATTCTTTCTCGACGATTTCGATAAATCCTCTTTGTTCTTAAAAAAATCTTCTATTTGAGTAGATGTTACTTAGACTTAGGAGAATTAAGTCATCTGAACTCTGCGTTCTATAACTACTAGACGATTTAGTTGTAGCAAAAGATTTAAAGGTTGACATTTTGACACAAGCTTCGTATTGTCACGAACGGTAGTCGCGTACCCACAACAACTCCGTTTAACGAACCGTCCGTTGCTCAAATAGACTCACAATGGCGGAAACCCGCTTGGATATTTTTGAAGCGAGCATGGAGGAACTCTACAATGACCAACAAAGGCTTGTTGGGATAGAGAGCTCGCAAGAAGAAGTAGAGTCCAGGATCGACAAGGTTGAGACCCTAGTCGACCAATTGTTAGATGACACCAAAGACTCAGTACAACACTTGCAAGAAGTTGTGGCGGAACTCACTTCGAGAGCGACCATGCTCATAAGAGTGCTAAATGCGAGAGGAAGCAACACCCGTGTTGCGTCGCCACAAAACTTAAGGGCACCTGAGCCTCATGGTTATAGAGGGGCCAGAGATGCCAAAGAGCTCGAGAATTTTCTATTCGACATGAAATAATACTTTCAAGCTACGAGGCATAATTCTGAAGAAACCAAAGTTTCCACAGCAACCATGTATCTGAACGGAAATGCAAAACTTTGGTGGAGAACCCATTGGGAGGAGATCCAACAAGGTCGGTGTCGAGTTGACACATAGGAGGACTTGAAGCGGGAGTTGAGAACTTAGTTCCTACCGGAGAACACCAAGTTCGTCGCAAGAAGGAAGATGAGACAACTCTGCCAAAATACTTTCATCCGAGACAACGTGAAGCAATTTTCTACACTAATGCTGGACATCCAAGACATGTCCGAGAAGGATAAGCTATTCAGTTTCCTTGATGGTTTGAAGCTATGGGCGCAATAAAAACTACATCGAAGGAATGTCACCGATTTGATCAGGGCAATTGCTGCCACAGAAAGGCTCACCGACTTTGTTTCCTCCGAAGACTCGGGAAAAAGAAAACAATCTTCAAGCAATCGCCCTCCAAAACATTCTTGAGGGAAGGAGCTCGGGGGCGAACAAAGGAAGAAGAGTTCTCACAAAGGGCCAAGCTCGAAAGGCAAGACCCCGAAACTTGGAGGATGCTTCTTGTGCAGAGGGCCACACATAGTGAGGGAGTGCCCATAAAAACAGACACTCAATACTGTCGCTCTTAGTTCGAGCAGTTCTGAATCCAACAACGACGATGAGGAGTCGCAAGGACCCTGAATGGGAGCAATGCATTTGTTGAATGCCATGCGGGGTCAAGTGGGGGAGAACACGAAGACAAAGCTACAAAAAGCAGGAAGTGGTGAGCTGATGTATGTAGACATCAAGCTAAATGGCCAAACGACCCATGCAATTGTGGACATGAGTGCTACCCATAACTTCATTGCCGATCGAGAAGCAAAGCGACTTGGGTTGATCTTGGAGAAGAGCTCAAGTCGGATGAAGGTGGTGAACTAGGAGGCCAGACGAATCTTCGGGTTGGCGAAGGGAGTTCCCATCAAGATCGAAACATGGAGCGGGAACACCAATATGATGGCGGTGCCACTGGATAACTTACAAGTGATTCTTGGAATGGAGTTCATACACACGACGAACTTGGTGCCAATGCCATTCCTAAACTCCATGTGTATGATGGGAGGTGACGACCCCTGCGTGGTTCCCGTCTCTTGAAGAGGAACCAAGGAACCCCAACATATATCGGCATTGCAACTGAAGAAAGGGATGTGAAAAGGTGAATTAACATTCGTGGCTACTATGAAGCTAGAGCTACTCGACGAGAATGTCATTTAAGAACCTCCTGTAGTGGTGAATGTCCTGAAAGAGTTCAATGATGTTATGCCACCTGAGTTGCCAAAGATTCATCCACCACGCAGAGGCATAGATCATAATATCAAGCTGGAGCTAGGAGTGAAGCCTTTAGCGAGACCATCCTACCGCATACCCCCGCCAGAGTTGGCAGAACTCAGGAAGCAGTTAGGTGAACTACTAAGTGGAGGTCTCATTCGTAGCTCTAAAGCACCATTCGGAGCTCCAGTTCTCTTCCAGAAGAAACAAGATGGGAGCCTCCAACTATGCGTCGATTACCGAGCCCTCAACAAAGTGACAGTGAAGAACAAGTATCCCATCCCGCACATCACGGACTTGTTCGACTAGTTGGGCAAAGCCAAGTATTTCTCAAAACTCGACCTTAGGTCGGGGTATTGGCAGGTGTGCATTGCTGAAGGCGATGAAGCGAAGACTACCTGTGTGACCTGGTATGGAGCGTTTGAGTTCTTGGTGATGCCTTTCGGCTTAACCAATCCTCCAGCCACGTTCTGCACTCTCATGAATCATCTATTCAAGAAGTATTTGGATAAGTTCGTGGTCGTCTACTTACACGATATCATCGTCTATAGTCAAATGCTCGAGGAGCATGTCAAGCACCTTCGGACAATTTTCAAGGTTCTCAGGGGGAACACTTTGTTCATGAAAAGGGAAAAATGCTACTTTACCCAAATGGATATCTTATTCTTATGGCATCGAATTGGTGATAGTTCTATTTAAATTGACAAATCAAAAGTGCGAGCAGTTGCGGAATGGCGAACTCCAAAGAAGGTGCCAGAGTTGAGATCCTTCCTTGGTTTTGTTAACTACTATCGACGCTTCATAGCGGGGTATTCAAAGCGTACAACTCCACTAACAAAGTTGCTAAAGAAGGAACAGCCTTGGAAGTGGTCTGACAAATATAAAATAACATTCCAAGATCTGAAGGCTGCTGTTCTAGAAGAATAGGTGCTCAAATTGTCAGACTATGGAGAACCTTTTGAAGTCCATACAGATGCTTCAGACTTCGCTATTGGGGGACTACTCATGCAGGAGGGTCATCCAGTGACCTGCGAGAGCCGCAAGCTCAATGAGACCAAGCGACGGTATCCAGTGCACAAGAAGGAGATGACAGTGATGATCCATTGTCTACGAGTTTAGCGACACTACCTTCTCGGATCGTGATTTGTGTTGAGGACAGACAACATCGCTTTGAGCTATTTCCAAACGCAAAAGAAACTTTTCCCAAAGCAAGCACGATAGCAGGACTTCCTGGCTGAATTTGATATGACAATGGAGTATAAGCCCGGAAAGGCAAATGTCGTGGCCGATGCATTGAGTCAGAAAGTGGAGTGTGTGAATATTGTACAATTGGAGGGCAGAGGCCAAGCAAGTCAGTTGCACTCCAACTTCCTTTCTAGGATCAGGGATGGATTGTATAGTGACCCCCAAGCATTTATCCTAATGCAGCTCATCAAAGAAGGCAATGCACAACGATTTTGGGTCCAGAAGGGACTTGTGTACACCAAAGGGAATAGGGTTTATGTTCCTCGAGTGGACAATTTGAGGCGTGAACTCTTAAGAGAGTGTCACGATTCCCTTTGGGCTGGACACCCAAGTATTCATCGAATGTTGGCTCTTGTGCAAAGAGCCTTCTACTGGCCAAAGATGGGGACTAATGTGGACGAATATGTTCGAACGTGCCTCACTTGCCAATGAGACAAGGCGGAGCAACGAAAGCCGATGGGACTTTTGGAGCTGTTGCCCATACCAAAAAGGCCGTGGGAGAGCATTTCCTTGGACTTCATATCAAGCTTGCCACTAGTAGTGAGACTCGGATCGATACTCGCAGTAGTCGATCGATTTTCACAGTATGAAACTTTCATTGCTGCTCCCCTACACTGTTCAATAGAGGAGGCGACCAAGCTAATGATGAAGGATGTGGTGAAGTATTGGGGAGTCCAGCATAATATCATCAGCGATCGAGATGCTCGGTTCCTGGGACGATTCTGGACCGAGCTATTCAAATTATTGGGATCCAAGTTATACTTCTCTGCAAGCCTCCACCCCCAGACGAATGGCCAAACCGAGAGGATAAACTCACTCCTGGAGTAATATCTTCGGCACTATGTGAATGCTAACCAACGAGATTGGGTGAAGTTGTTGGATATTGCCCAATTCTTCTACAACTTGTAGCGGAGCTCTGCGTCTAACAAGAGCCCCTTCGAGATCATTATAGGACAACAACCGTCAACTCCTCACACCATGATAGTCAGGTATACTGGGAGTAGTCCGTCAGCCTACCACTTCGCAAAGGAGTGGCACCTAAATATAGATATTGTGCGGGCTTACTTGGAGAAGGCGGCAAAACGGATGAAGAAGTGGGCAGACTTGGGAATGCGACTGCAAGAGTTCAAGGTCAACGATTTGTTGTTTGTAAAGCTTCAATTAGCATCACTCCAATTTTTAGGAACAAAGTCCACAAAGGATTGGTGCGCAAGTACGAAGGGCTCTTCCCAATTATCAACAGGGTAGGCAACGTCTCCTACAAGTTGCAGCAACCGGCGTGGTTCAAAATTCACTACATTCTTCATGCCAGCAACCTAAAAGCCTACCACTCGGATCCGCAAGATGCTTCCCAAAGTGTTCCAACTCGGCTACCACCCACCAGAGTCTCCTACGAGAAGTGAGTTGAAACCATTTTAGCGGATCACAAGATAAAAACTACCTAATAGAGCTGAGCAAACTGAGTATTTGGTGAAGTAGCGAAAGCTTCCCCAAACTAAAGCTAGTTGGGAGCCCGAATATGCCTTACGACATGAAGAAACAATTATCAACAACTACCAATAAGCGTCGATGAGGGCGTCGACAATTTAAGTGGGGGAGAATATCACGAACGGTCGTCGCGCACCCGCAACAACTCCGTTCAACGAACCGTTCGTCGCTCTCATCTACATGTACAACTACTTGGCAGCATGTTTTATCTTGGTTTTGAGTCATTTTTCTTGTAAAAATGTAAGTTCAAATAAGTTACAGTGCTACAAAGCAACCCTCACCGAATTGAGCAAAACAACCCCAAAACAATTCCGTTTTCGTGTGCCACAGGCTGTTTTTTGCAATTTGTTTTCGCTCACAAAATGTCAGCCATCTTAGCCCTTTGGAACCACCCGAGTGGCACAAGGCTAGATGGGGCTTCGGTATAGTATCGGGCGTTGAACAGTCTTTCGTAAGTTCGCACGTTACCTTGACGAGAATTTGTTGTCGCGCCCGGCACCTGGTGAGCAGCTGTTTGTGGACTTGCTGTTGTTCGTTCAACCTTCTAAAGTCCTTGTTTTCCCTCTCTCCCTCTTTTCTCTTGTGCACACAAGGTGTTCGCTGAATTGCTCGTAAAGCTTCCCCTTTTCACGAGATGTTGGGACTTATCCGTCACACGTTCTTCGAACTAATCAACTTTCTCTTTTTACAGGTCCTTCGGGACCTGCGAGAGGTTGCAAGTGGGCTGATCTTTGCAGATGCAAATTGCAAGAGCGAAGCACGACTTAGGTAATTCAAGCTAAGTTCACATTTTTGGCGCAAGGGTGCTTTGTGACTTAGGCAACGCAAGCTAAGTTCGTGTCTTTACCGCAATGGTATCTCATGCCTTAGGCAATTCCAACTAAGATCGTGATAATATGGTCTATACAAATTATGAAAATTATTCTGTCCGAATCTAAATAGAATAAAAAATTTAGCCATAAGCACAAGTGCACGCATGAATTGACCTTTAGAGGAATTAACAATGATTAACGTGAACATGCATCGAAAACACAAGTGATAACTACTTTGACTTGTTAAAAAATAATAGAGTCTCTTGTGTTGACATTCGGTGGTAGATTTTTTATTTTTAGTTTGGGTACATTTTAGAAGAAATCGAGCTTTATGACATCGAAAACATGGAGTTGATATAAGAGCAATTTAATTGATTTATTAATAAAAATAAATTTGATTAATTTATAAATATTTTGTATAAGTAATAATTTATCGTATGACAAAATATATTCAACGAGGAGGAAAAAGAAAGCAAACGAAAGAAAATCATATTTATTTTAGTTTAAGATTGTAAATTTTAACTGAATATTCATCTATATAATAATAAGTAAGACTATTTTTAGATTAATTCAGAAATATTATCTTCTTCTTCAAAAACAAAAATTATATATTTAATTTGATACGATCATAATCTTTCTTATTTCTATATTTTTCTTTTTATTCTTATACGTAGACCTATAAAAATAGCCAAGAATATTGTAATGCACCAATCAAAGAATTACTTAATCAATTAAGTTCTTTTTCCACATTTTGTATGAGTACTGTGAGATCATATTTGTTTTTCTGATGGCATAATTTCATCATTCACGTGTGAAACGTGACGAGAGTTTCATACACAACCTTCACTCTTTCAGCAATAATGTGTATGATAGTTATCCCTTTGATTTTTTATTATTATTTAGTTATAATCTTTCTATTTCTCTCTTTTTGTTTCTCTTTTATCAAGAAAAAAAATTATTGTTACTCGACCTACATCAAATTTGGTATCAACGCTTTACAAACTCATGTCGATCTACTATTAGGAAGCTACCATTTTCTCTCAAGCAGAGAATTAAAATTAAAACCGTTCATAATCATTAAATAAAATATCATCATTTGCCTTCTTTCACGAAGCCACCATGATTAAAGGCCTCGAGAAAATCTTGTTTCTATGGCGATTATCATGTTCGATATCTTACTATAATTCATACTAGATTTTAAAAAATATTTCTTCGATTCCTCGAATTTATTAGAAAATACTAACTCCTCAAAACGAAGGTTCATGTACGATGGGATATAAAAAAGAAATAAACTTTTGTATATGAACAAATACTAGCATGCCATAATACATAGCGAAATTAAATAGAACCACAATCAAATAGAACACCAAGATATATATAGAAAACCCTTTCAATATGAATGGTAAAAACCACGGGACAAACTAGAGATAATCCATTATAATAATAATGAATATACAAATCTCAATCTCTTATCCAAAACCCTAGCAACAATCACAAGAAAATAACTGGGATATAAGGATCATGTCATAATATCTAAATCATTCATAATTCTCCCCAAGTAATCAAAGTAAGAATTTATTGTAGATCTGATCTAACCTGAGATGAAAGCACTGTTTGATGTTCTGATCTAGTCACTTTATATTGTCCTTGTTTTCTTCCCATTCTTTTTTTCCTTTTTTGCTTTGTTCTCCTTTTTTTTGGAATCTATGGCTACCAAAAACGACCTCTTTATTATCTTTTTCTGCATCTTTTTATAATCATCACACCCTCCCCTGATATAAATTAGGGTTAGGTTAAGAGGGGGTGAGCTATGGGCCGATAAAGCCTACCTTAGCTGAATATGGACTGTCAGCCCAACAATATAAACTCTAAACTCCTCTAATTTATGGAGGGTATTGTTAAGCTTCTCCTAACTAAAAAATCATAGAATTAGGAAGACAAGATTATTGTTGTGGAACAACTTCCCATCATCCATATGAGGAAAATTATTGGGAAAGAAAAAAATAGGGAAGGATTCATCGGAGATCTCCACCATTGTTTATTCGAGAGGAGTATTGATGGAGAAATATAAACAAAAATTTGTCAATCCAATCTCAATCATAGTTACCTTGAGAGGATTGTTGAGAGAGAGAAGAGCAAGCAAGCAATTATCGTTTCGATCTATGGTAACCTTCAAAAGAATTATCAATGATTAACATAAACTCTTAGAACATAAGTGATACTTGCTTTGACTAGTCAAAAAATGATGAGTCTCTTACATCAGCATTTGGTGATAGAGTTTATGTTTTTGTACTTTGGGCACATCTGGGAAGAAATAAAGCTTTATGACACTGGAAATGTAGAAAATATTAATCAAATAAGTTTAATTAGTTTAGAAAATATTCTATATATATAATAAATTATCACATGACAACATCTACTAGGTGATGAGAAAAAGAAAGCAAATGTAGAAAAAGAAAAAAACCAGATTCGTTTTGATTGAAGATCATAAATCTTGATTAAAGTCTAATCAGTTTCATCATATCATATTTTATGATCAAAATTTATTACATCAATTTGTCATTAAGAGATCCTAAGAATATTATAAAAAATTTGAACCCAAGACACTCTATACAATGACTTCTCTTTTGATTTTCACTGTAACCATTAGCTTTGAAGTAAGGGTTATATTCTTGATTTTTGCTAGAGATTAATTGTATGAGAAAATTTCTCTACGAAAGGAAATCTTCCATCTTAACCTGTATAAATAGGGAGAGAACAGCTTCAATGCAATATAACTTCTTCCATAATTTGTATCTTCTATCCTCTTTCAATATAGTATTAGAGCAACGTGATCTTTGTTGATAGTCTTCAGGAGCAGATGTGGAGGTAGTTCTGGAAGACAGTGATATCTCCAAGGCATCATCGACTACATCAATGCAAACTATGTCCATGACATCATTGTTGGTGCCTCCAGCAGAAATGCACTGACGAAGTGAACCAGCTTTCTTACCGAACCAGCTTCCCCACCAAACTCGCTTCCTCACCGGACCCGCTTCCCCATTCGCCAGTCCCATCTCTGCTTGGCCGATCTCTACTAGCGCAAATGTAGAAGAGGAAGGCCCCATCCAGAGCGAGGAGATCAAGAAGAGCGAGGAAGAGTAAGGTTGACTTCCATCCATCGCTTCGTCCCTTCTTCTTGTCTCTCACTCTTCTTGCCTCCTCCCCCTCTTTTCTTCTTTCTGCTACCACTACCTAGAGAAAAGAAAGAAAGCTAACATCTAACACACCAGATGGCTCGCTCTCTCTCGGGTACTGCTGTTCTCGCAGCATCTCTCTCTGACAGCATCACCCTCTTCGTCGACTGTAGATTTCTCACACTAATCACTGTAGATTTCTTCCCCTAATCACTGTAGATTTCTCCTCTTCTAGCTTCGCTGCAGCATCACTGTAGCTTCCTCCTCCATTATCACTATAGCATCGTTGTAGCTTCCTCGAGCATCGCTACAGCCTCTTCCTCGACAGTAGTCGTAGCCGCAATAGCGGCAGCAGCAACAGCTCTTGCTCTTCCCACAAGCAGGAGATCCCTCAAGCCTCCTCTCTCCCTCCTCCTTTTCTGTAAAGATCACTCTTCAAAAAAAAAAAAAAAAAACAACAACAAAAAAATAGCAAAAAAAAAGAAAAAAAGAAAAAAAAGTCTGGCATGTCTTCCTTATCTTCTTTTGATATTCCAGTTATTATTTCTGTAGGGACTCATAGTACTTTCCTACAAGGCTTATCTCCATCAATACTACTATGCTAATCCCTTTCAAGTTATCAAAGAGTGGCAACTATGCATTCTGGCAAGTTCATTTTTCTAATGTCTTATTTGGATATGACTTGCTCGGCTACGTTGACGACTCCTTCAATTGTCCGCCATTCGTGATCAACATCCCCAAAGAACCCAGTCCAGTACCAAATCCGACTCATAAATTGTGGCTGCATCAAGATCGTCTCATCCTCCAAGCTATTCAAGCCTTAGTTGTTGGATTCGTCGCTCCATTGATATCCTCATGTGGGACTGCTGTCGAAGTGTGGTCTAAACTGCAAACTACCTTGGCGAATAATTCACGTACTCACAAACTCAGTCTTTTGTCAAAGCTAATGGTGACAAAACAAGAGGGAAGTATTATAACTGATTATCTACAAAATATCAAAGTTATCATTGATGATTTAACTTTGATAGATCATTCCCTATGTGATGATGAGATCATCATTCATACCCTTAATGGTCTCGAAGACGATTACAAGGAGTTGGTAGCTACAATTCGGGCATGCGACATACCAATATCATTTGAAGAACTCTATGACAAGTTGATTGATTATGAGATATATTTGAAGCGTGAGGACAAACTGCCCGGACCGACTATCATAGCTCAAGTCAGTCATAAGTCTAAGAGGAAGGGCACTCGATACCCTCTGAATACCTCCAAAGGTTTGGCTAATACATATCTTGATCCTATGGATTTCATGCGAAACCCCCCTTATCCTCCTAATTATAACTTCTTGCAAAGTGACAACTCTAATAATCGTTTGTCCTGGCATCCTGCCCACCAAGCCACCAAAGACAGGTCATCTGCCAATTGTGTGATAAAATCGGACACTCCGCTAAAGTTTGTCAGTCTCAACCCCGCCTTCCTACTCCGTCCCATTGGCCTCAGGCAAATCTCCTAACTACTCCGACGACTAGCTAGCTCAATTGGATTATCGACTCTGGCGCCTCCCATCACATCACTACCTATGGCGATGATGAAGATATCATCATCGGTGATGGTAAAGGACTTCCTATAACTTATACTGGTTCTACAATGCTTACTTCTGATACTACCACATTTACACTCAATGATGTTTTATGCGCTCCTCATATTAAACGTAACCTTATTTCTGTTTCTTAATTTTACAAACATAACAATACTTCAACTGAATTCTTTTCTTATTTCTTTCTTGTTAAGGACTTGAGCATGGGGGCATCCTTGGTCCAGGGCCCGAATAGAAGCAATATATACGAATGGCCCTCAGCTCGATAAATAACCCAGTCTACTGTTCATTCTTTCGTTGATGCCCCAATTGATGTGTGGCATTATCGTCTTGGTCATCTCTCATCCTTTATTCAGCATAAATTACTTTCTCGTTACTCTCTTCCTATTTTTAAATCGCATAATTCTATAACGCATTGTGATGCATGTCTTAGTAATAAAAATCATCGATAACACTTTGGCTCATCTTCCATTTCCTCCTCTAAACCATTTGAAATTATTTATACAGATGTTTGGGGCCCTACCCCAATCCTATCCTTTGATAAATTCAGATTTTATATCATTTTTGTAGATTACTTCACTAAGTACATATGGTTCTATCCTCTTCACCATAAATCCGACGTTTCGACCATCATTCCCACTTTTCGAAAGTTGGTCAAAAATCACTTTCAGCCTACAATCAAAATGGTTTACTCTGGTGATGAATATCAAGCCCTAGCATCCTATCTCTCAGCTTGTGGTATCCAATACCTCAAGTCTCCCCCGCATACTCCTTAGCTTGTTGGCTCTGTCGAACGCAAACATCGGCATATAGTAGAAACTATGCTCACACTTCTCAATCAGGCCTCCATGCCTTCAAACATTTGGACAGCAGCCTTTTAACTGTCTACCTTATTAATAAAATGCCTACACTAGTCCTACAATACTAGTCCCCTTTTAATATACTATTTCACAAAACCCTAAACCTTCGTAAACTCAGAATATTCAGTTGTCTATGTTATCCATGGTTACATCCATATGCCTCTCATAAGTTAACATCACGATCTAATCCTTGCGTTTTTATAGGTTACTCTCTTGAACATAATGCTTTCCGTTGTTATAATCTCCACATTCACAAAGTCTTTATATCACGTCACATTATTTTTATTGAGTCTATCTTTCCTTCCAAACTCATACCAATCCTACCATGCGAAC
This sequence comes from Musa acuminata AAA Group, assembly GCF_036884655.1. NCBI lineage: Eukaryota > Viridiplantae > Streptophyta > Magnoliopsida > Zingiberales > Musaceae > Musa > Musa acuminata. The sequence goes on along the minus strand of NC_088332.1, from coordinate 15,570,559 downwards.
CACTTAATTAACCATTCTTCATTGGCGTATATATCCGATCTAACCGAACATGCCTCCCATGACATCGTACAGTTCCTCCTGTCATGATCCACACTATATCACTCCTCTAGTTCAGCAATTGCCTATTCCCTCCATTCCTATTCCACTTCTTTCTTCTCTAAATGTTGGGGTAATTAGTTCAGAAATACAACCGTTATCTTTACCTTCTTCTCAGTCAAGTGACACTAACGTACCTCCACCTGACCCCACTTGTGTCAATGACTCTCAACCACTTATTCTAACAACACAACCTCACGATCCCGTAGTCTCCAACCATCCTATAACCACACGCTCTAAGAGTGTGATATTTTCAAATCACGTCAAGTCCTTGACCTCCATGCTATCATGGATTCCTTATCCACCATCGTTGAACCCACCACATTCACTCAAGCCCAAAAATCTCTACATTGGTGTACCGCCATGTGTGAGGAATATAATATCCTCCTCCATAACTCAGCATGAGATCTAGTATCTTTTCATCATACAAAAAACATCATCAGGTGTAAGTGGGTCTTTCGAATTAAGCAGAACCCTAATGGCTCTGTTGCCCGATATAAGGCACGCTTCGTCGCCAAAGGGTTTCATCAAAGACCTGGAGTTTATTTCACTGAGACATTTAGTCCCATTGTAAAGCCGACTATAATTCGACTTATCCTGAGTTTGGCCAGCACTATGGGCTAGCAATTACGATAATTAGATGTTAATAATTCCTTTTTACAAGGAACTCTAACTAAATATGTTTTTATGCAACAACCTTCTGATTTCACTCATCCTCAGTACCCAAGGTATGTTTGCAAACTGCGAAAAGCTATTTATGGACTTTGTCAGGTTCCAAGATCTTGGTACACAGAACTTGGCTCTTTTCTAACTTCAGTTGGCTTTCTTAACTCCAAATCTGATACATCGTTATTTCTATGACAACATCATGGTGACACAATATATATTCTGGTATATGTGGATGATATCATTGTCACATATAACAATCTCGTAGCAATCCAAGCATTCATTAAACAGTTGGTAGATCGATTCTCGCTTAAAGATCTAGGACCCTTGAACTACTTTCTGGGCGTAGAAGCTACATTCACTTCTTTCGATCTCTTTCTCTTACAATGAAAAAGTACATTCAAGATTTATTATCAAAAACAAACATGTATGATGCAAATGCGGTTACAACTCCTTTCTCTATTAGTGACTCCCTCAAATTATCTGATGGAAGTTCTACTGCGGAGCCCACTCAATACCGATAAGTCGTTGGCTCCTTATAGTATTTAGCTCTCACCCGTCCAGACATCTCTTTGTAGTCAACAAATTATTACAATTTATGTAGAGGCTGTCTACTCTGCATTGGTCTACGGTCAAACGAGTCTTGCGATATTTTAAGGGGACCCTCAATCATGGTTTCTTTCTTCGTAAACACTCTCCACTTCATCTTCATGCCTTTGTTGATGTCGATTGGGCAAGCAACTTTGATGATACATCCACATTGGGGTATATTATCTTCCTTGGCGCTAATCCAATCAGTTGAAGTTCTAAGAAGCAAAAGACAATCGTACTGTCTATAACTGAAACTGAATATCGCGTTATCGCCACCACTACTGCAGAACTCAATTGGGTCATAAATCTGCTCAAGGAACTCAACATCAGTTCTTCTCCTTCAATAATATATTGTGATAATATCGGAGCTACCTATCTGTGCGCTAATCCGGTATTCCACTTTGTGCGATGTCAAGTTGTCCATCATCAACTTCGTGTTTCTCATGTATATACGATTGATCAATTAGGCATCTCACTCATAAAGCCTCTCACTCGTAAACTATTTGTATTACATCGATCCAAGATTGATATCCTTGATAGGAGCACTATCTTACAGGGGCATGATAGCAGATAAGATTTCTTGTATGAGAAAATCTCTTTATTCAGTCGAGGGAAATCGTCCCTTGAGAAAACAACTTCAATGCAATACAACTTCCATCTTCTATCATTTTTCAACAAATCATGGATTCTTTTTATAATAGGATTTTTGGTTCAAGTCAATATATCTTTCTAAGATGATACTCTATATTATTCATCTTCTCCCATAATTGACACAATAGTAGTAACATAATTTTTGATAACTCATTAGTTAGAAGGAGTCCCTCATGGTCCTCAACCAGAGTTAGTCCTAAGCACATAGAAAACTCGTATTGATCATGCAAGTAACCGGACAATTATCCTATTTAACCCTAACCAAATTGAGATAGACCGAGGTAATTGGATGAGTCCTGAACTGCTACAATAAATGAAGAAGTACTACTATTACCTCGGTCTAAGTGATTGGATAAAGTTATTATTTCACTTGGAGAGATAAAGTTACTAAGAACAACGTTAATTAAAATGAGTAAGATCCACATGATCGGTTCTTTATCGAGTCAATTTTATTATAGTAGTTCATGCAAGATAAAACTCATCCAATCACTTAGCCTATCTCAAGTTGGTTAATTTTGTTAAAAATTTGGAATGAACCAAATGGTTCAATCACATTTTGGACCTATCTATTTCACTTGATTAATTTTGTTAAAAATTTGGAATGAACCAAATGGTTCAATCACATTTTGGATACTTTAATTAAGTGATCCAATCAAACAAAATCGATCTGATTTTATAAGATAATCAAGGTTAATTGAATACCATCTAGAAAAATATTTATTTATATCAATTTCAAATTAGGATCATGCATATTCTTATTATCATTACTACTATGTTGAATAAAACCCTTTTTGTTTTAGGTTGAAATAATATAATTAATTTTTAAATATTATTGTTTGTTCTTTGGATAAAGATTTTATATTTACAACATTGATTGTTATTTTTTCTTTTTAATCTTATTTTATATTAAAAAAATCTGGCTTTGATTTATCTTTAAGATTATTTTTTAATACATATATAAGTTTAAAATTTTAAAATATCTTAAATCAAACATAAGGTCAAATTAGTTGGTTCACCGGTCCAACCAGTGACCCGCGGTTCGACCCGACCGTCTCCCGATTCGGTTCCAATGACCATACAGGGAACCCGAATCCGAGTTCAAAATACTTTGCTACGGACGGATGCTTTACTCGTTTGATCACCCTGGCCTTGGTTACGGATGCAATTATGGGCCCCACAAGGTAGTAAACGTTGTCGAGATGGGCGCGGTAGGAAACGTTGTTACTGTTGTCGAAATACCAATGACTTGATGGCTCGGAACGCGCCACGTTGCCGCAAAGCATATGGCGTTCACGTGTCATGAGTGGCTCTGAAGCTTCCATTCCCGCCACGCTCCTTTAGAGCCACAGAAAACAAAAAAACACAAAAACAAAAACAAATAAACAAAAAATATCACGGACGAATATATATATATATATATATATATATATTATTTATTTATTTATTTATATGTTTATTAATGGGATCGAATTGTTGTTAACGGCACGCACAGTCCACACGGCCGAGCTCTGCCCATGAGAGCCTCCGCCTGTCTCGGCCGCCTTCCCTCGCCGCACCTGTTTGCCGGGAGAAACCTAGTGTTCCTCCGACCTCCGCCGACCTCGCTTGCCGATCCCAGGGTTTTCGCCTCCAGATCGCTTGCCGGAACCGATCCAAGCCCCAAGAACCAGCCCCACAGGGATAGAGCTCACAAGTGGAAGAGGAAAGAGCAAGGGGTTGGAAGAGGAGAAAGAGTAGGAGGAGGAGCAGAGGAAGTGCATTGCGAGGTCGACGTGGTCTCGTGGCGCGAGAGGCGAGTTCGGGCGTGGATCCTCGTCAGTGCGGACGTGGAATCGGTGTGGAGCGTCCTCACCGATTATGAACGACTTGCCGATTTCGTCCCCAATCTTGTTTATAGGTAATCCCTGTTGGTTTTATGTTTCTCTAGTTGTTGTTTTGGTACTTGTCCCTCTGAGTGCATACGTTTTGGGGTTTAGTGGGCGAATCCCTTGTCCACACAAGGGGAGGATATGGTTGGAGCAGCGAGGGTTGCAGCGTGCGCTGTATTGGCACATCGAAGCTCGGGTCGTGTTGGACCTTCAGGAGTTCCCAAACTCGGTATGCGACTTTATGAACTATTGAGCAAAGATTGTACTGTTCCATGACCTAAGTAAATTTTTTTTAAGGATTGATCTTGAAGGAGGTGTTACAATTGGACTCTGTTAGTGTTTAATTCTTGGTAAATTTGCAAACTAAGTCGAATCGGGCATTAGTGGTCATACCATGAATGTGAGGAAGTTGGTAGATTAAAAGAATCAACATATTATCAATGGCTGTACCAACATATATTATCTAGTTATCTGATGTAATTCTTGGTTCTGGTTGATGAAAATTTTCTCTGTATTTGCTTAAAATCAATAGATTCATTAGTTGGTTACAAATATTTTTAAAAAAAATTGTTGAGAAAAAAAATCTCTTCAATCTTGAGTGGTTAGCTTTGCACTAAATTATCATTGCCCATCGGACTATCTATTTTCCTGTAAGAAAAGCTGTGTTAGACGCTGGTAACATGTGTTGAGATTGCTTATAGTCACTGAAATAACATGATCGAGTAGTCTTCATATTTATTGCTCATTAGAACTTTCTCTACTTCTTCATTTAGTCATGTTTCAATGACAAAGCTGCTTTATATTGGTTTCTGGCCTTTCTTGCATCTTACAATTTTTCTACTTTTCTATCTATCATTTAGAGTGTTTGCAAAGACTTCCTTAAGGTTGCACCGGATACTTATCTCAGTTGCCTCATCTTATATAGTTCATGATGCAAAGAATTACAGTAGTGTTTCTGCATGAAATCAGGGTTCTTGCTCCTGTGGTTGATGAAAAATCTCTTGATTTGAATTTTGTCATCTTGATATTTGATCTAATTTTACTTGTTGAACTAACAATGTAACTAGTATAACCGGATTTTGTGTCTAGGCTAATGGGAGTGAGCTTCACTTCTCGATGGTTGATGGGGATTTTAGTAAGTTTGAAGGAAAATGGACTGTAAAAGCTGGCCCAAGGTAGGTCTGACTAACATTACTTTCATCTGATTTTGCATTAGTTGTGCAGGGTGATTAAGTACCCTTTCCTTTACTAGTAATTCCACTTCCTATAACTTTGAATAAGTTGGTGAAGCTGCAGATATTATTGACTTTACATCCAATTTTTATCTTAGTTATATCAAGTAAATTTTTTACAATGACATTAATTCAATTGAACTATTAAAATCATCTTTTTCTGAAGTCATCTTTGCTTCATAATATAGAGACTGGAACTAGGCTCTGTGGATTTCATCTGGTTCATGGACATGACTTTTGCCCTCGATTGGATATTCTTGTAGACATTCATTTCAGGGCATGTATGGCTAGCTACGTTTCATTTCTGCAAATTAGATGGCTGAACCATCACCTATAATGTTTTTTCCTTGCCAATTGGTCAGTCAAAGGTCAATTCGTCAATTCTAAGCTCCTTATCCACCACTGTAACCTGCCTGGGACCTTTGCACCAATGCATGAGAGAGTTGCCACCAAGTCGAGAACTAGTCATTGAAGTATTTTAAATTTTAATGGCCTGTATGATGAGTGAATTTCTTATACTTTATCATTTAGCACTAGATAAACAAATACTATGACTATGTTTGCTTTGCTTGTACATGGTCCATGTAAGTGATGAAACAACAAGCTGTAATGTCCTAGCTCTGCTTATTCATGGTCCTATGGAAGCATCATATGAATTGTTTTGGTGCATCAGTGTGTGCTTATATAGATCTTTGAAGACCAATGTCATTTTCCTCTTTTTTTTGTTCTTGGACATAATTTGTTAAAAAGTATATGCTGCATATCAGCATGCCTATAACATAATCAATCTGTAGTTATATGATCCATTTCATTGGTTCACAGATCTTCCATGGCAACTTTATCATATGAAGTAACCGTCGTGCCCAGATTTAACTTCCCAGCAATATTTCTTGAGAGGATTATCGGATCCGATCTTCCTGTGAACCTACGAGCCGTGGCCTGTAGAGCTGAGAGAAATTTTGAAGAAAATCAGAAGACAATAATGAAGATGAATGGCATGAGTGCAACCTTTAGGACCTTGTATGCTTCTTCCTTGGGTAGGTTTGGTTCTGCATCTGAAATTGAGACACTCCCCAACAAGTTCAAGGAAGACCATGATAAGCCTCCTGGTGCTATGCTTTCTGCACCCTCAACCGAGGTTAATGCAAAATGGGGTGTTTATGGAAAAGCATGCAGACTTGATAACCAATGCATGGTAGATGAAATTCATCTCCGTAGATTTGACGGTCTCTTGGTAAGTTATTTAACATAAACTGGTAGTCAATGATACATATCACAGATTGGTTCATATCTTAGTTTGTCTAATAACCGTATGAATGAAGGAAAATGAAGGGGCCCATCGATGTGTCATGGCTAGTATTACCATCAAGGCACCAGTTCGAGAAGTTTGGAATGTTTTAACTGCATATGAGGCATTACCTGAGTGAGGATCTTTATCTCTTTACTTTCACTGTTTATCTACTAATATATGTTCTAGACTAACTTTTGTTCCAGAATATGATATCAGTGTTGAGTGCACTGTTTCCTTGCTAGTTTGCATAAGTCTACTAAATGTGAAGTTATTTTGCCCTTTTTTTTTATTCTCTCTTTACCACACACCTAAAGAAGCTTTTTTCTTTCAGGATCGTCCCTAATTTAGCAATCAGTAAGATTCTATCAAGGGATAATAACAAGGTCCGTGTTTTACAGGTATGACATATATCTTGCATAGTAGTGGTCGTGTTAGTGCCTTTTAAATTTTATCATTCATTTGCTAAGAATTGTTATGCTTAACAAAGTTAAGTACTGCTCATCCTCGCAATCTTGCATGCTTTCTTTATTAGATAAAATATCTATTGAATCAGCATCACTGTTAATTGGCTTTTCAAGCTAATTAGTGCTGCAACAGTTTCAAAAGGAAGGTTATCAATAACATTCATGTCTTGTGAAGATATTGTGTGTAGACTTAGAGCCTGCCTATGGGGCAATGTTAGAGGTTATGCAAGTAAATTCATTGCTGTTGTTCATTATCTGGTTAGAAGGAAATAAAATTGCCATTAGTATAGTAACTCAGGTAGTAAAACTATATAAAAGTTAAATGTGTCAACAATAAGATGCAAAGCCACTAGATTTTGGGTCTGATGCACAATATGTCACAATTGTGTTTCAACTGTTACAGAAAATGTTCTAGTTTCCTTCTTTACTCGTATTTTTGTCTTCAAGCAATCTCTCATATAGGTTCTATGATACGTTAGTGGCATCTTCTTCAGTGTTTAAAGATTGGAATTATAGTGAAGTCTGCTTTCAGGAGGGGTGCAAAGGCCTGCTGTATATGGTCCTTCATGCACGTGTGGTATTGGATTTGTGTGAAGACTTTGAACATGAAATCAAATTTGAGCAAGTTGAAGGGGACTTTGACTCATTTAAGGGGAAATGGCTTCTAGAGCAGCTCGGAAATCAGCATACTTTATTGAAGTATGTTGTAGAATCAAGAATGCACAAGGATACCTTCCTCTCAGAAGCTATTTTGGAAGAGGTATGGGTTATATTTGTTATATGTGCTCACATACTGTAATTGTACTACCAGGGTGAACATCAGGTCCAATTGATGAAAATTCTTTATTGTTCGTTATGAGGCTTTTTTTGTCCACTAAAATGTCAAAATCAATGACACCAACACATTCTCGGCAGAAGGTAATCTGAAATTGTTGAAGCAATTCTTTTGAAATGCTTGATTATTTTAGTTTCACTTCCCCATGTTGGTCAGTTGAACTTGATGCCTAACTGTCCACAATGTTTACATGCCATCCTCTCTTGGTCTTCTGCCACAAATTGAATCTCAATTACATTAGTGGGGAGGGGCTTTTTCATTTTAATGTGACTTATGTGATCTTGGAATTCTACCAATTCAGATCTCTCTATTTCAGGTTATTTATGAAGATCTACCATCAAATTTATGTTCCATCCGTGATGCCGTTGAAGACAGAGTAGGTATTAAGAATGACCAACGTGATTATTCTGATGAGCACATTGGATCAAATAGTGATCCTTTGTATGACGACACGAGTGGGCAAAATGAACCTTCTCCAAATGGTAATGCTGTGTGTACTATAAGGCAAAGACCAAAGGTTCCCGGTTTGCAAAGAGATGTTGAGGTCCTCAAATCAGAGCTTGCAGCATTTATTTCAAAGTACGGTCAAGATGGGTTTATGCCAATGAGAAAGCAGCTTCGCTTGCACGGAAGAGTGGATATAGAGAAGGCAATAACACGCATGGGTGGATTCAGAAGGATTGCAGACTTGATGAACTTGTCCCTTGCTTATAAACAACGAAAGCCAAAAGGTTACTGGGATAACCTGGAAAATTTACAAGAGGAGGTAAACTGAATTTTCATAAGTCAGTTCCATGATGTATATATCTTTTTTCAATTGTCATTTATAGTTTGTTTAGTATCTAGATCATCTTCCCCCCTCTACAATGTAAAAAGGGCATGACAACTGTTTGCATCAGACTTCTTCTGCATCTTTTCTGATATATTGTTTCTCTAGCAAACATGGTTCCGAGATTGTAAAATTACTTGCTTTTGCCAAGCAGATAAGCCGGTTCCAGAAAAACTGGGGAATGGATCCTGCTTACATGCCTACAAGAAAGTCTTTCGAACGTGCAGGTCAGGAACAATCAGTATATGCCTCTGATGTTTTTTTAGGCATCATAGATTAAACTTAGATAAATGGAGACCAAAAGAAATTACCCTATAATTTGTGTGCAGTTTGACCAAGTGGGTCATGCAATGATTATCTTCCTTGTAACAGTGTGACTCTCCAATGGCCCTCAGTATCGGTCATGCAAATACCGCACGGTAGTAGTTTTGTGATCCGCTTGGTCATTTGCTTAACTGACACAGATAAATGGCAGAATTTTTTTTAATTGCTCCATTTACCTCTTGTAACCTTCCCAGGAATGTTATAAATGACCTCAATCTACGGTGACTAAGTTGCATATGCAGACATCCTTAAGTAAATCTGCCATATCTATGTCCTGTTAAGGTTGTCCAGTTTCTTTTCCCATAATCAAGACAAATAAAATTTTTGCTGTAGATTATTGTTGCTACTGCAATTGTGGTTCTAATATTAGAATTTGACTCTGATGTACTTGCTGGTTTCTTCTCTCGTTGATTCTTATTTTGTATCAATGCTCACTGATAGGACGCTATGACATAGCTCGAGCTTTGGAAAAATGGGGAGGGCTGCAGGAGGTTTCTCGCCTCCTATCCCTTGAACTGAGATACCCCAGGAGAAGATCAGATGCTGAACAAGAAGGGCAAAATGATCTCAACGCATCCAATGAACCAAATGGTCAAGAAAAGATGTCAAACAAACCACTCATCGCACAAGATACACACAAGTGGCTGATGAAATTGAAGGATTTGGACATCAACTGGGTGGAGTAGAGTCACCTGATGTCTGTCGATCTGTATATCCTTTCCCTCGTTTCCTGGCATCTCTCCAGTCCATACGAGATTTACCGGTTATTAGTCTCCCTACCACCGATCAATCAATAACCTATTGCAGGCCAGATAAACTGTGCCAGGAGGCTGATATATATCTACACAAAAACTGCACAGTAAAAGCTCTGCATATAACCTTCTTTCTTACGGTGTAAAGTTCTTAAAATCTTGAAGAATGGAATTGTATATTTGAGGAACCTTCTTTTGTACTCGGTTTCTCTTCATTTAGGCTTATCCTTGATTTGAAGGACACCGAAACAGAGACTTCAGATTCCAACAAGAATTGAGTCCTGCGCTGTGAACTGATTCAGAACTTCCTAACCATATTTGCAGATACCAAGTTGTGAACCAGCCAGAAACCGGCCGGTTTGCTGCAACTTCCTGGAGCAGAATGCAAGCTAAATCTATGTTCATGGTCCTCCACTACGAACAAATGGCAGCCTTGTTTGCTGCGAGAAACAAGTGAGTCTCCAAAACAATCTCTTTAAATATGATGGTAAGACTGTCCTTTCTTTATATTAATTAGAGTCCTACGTAAATAGATTGACTGAAATCTCTACACGCTTTCTGTGAAATTGGCAAGAAGTGGGTCATACTAACCATCCTTCCCTTGCAGGAAGGACATCATTGGAGCCAAGTTTCCTCCGACCTCATCTTGGACTATGACGTGAACGCCTCACTCCTCCTTGACTGAAATCTCCAACCTCCCATGTGCAGGTTGGTCTCCGAATGCTCGCTTTTTTGACATCCTTCACACCACCAGTTGACTCCTTTTTTGTTCTTTCTTTGTTCATCGTTTATTCCACAGTTTGGGATGTTATGAAAAATACCGACGCAAGATTCAATCAAACTCGGTAAGAAAGGATTTATTGATCACACACAAATTCCCAAACCTCCTTGTTTTCATCTCTTACTTCGTTGCACATATGAGTTTGATTATCCGCATGGAGCCCACTTGGTATACCAATCACTACTTCAAACATATCTTGTTGATTATTTTTTCACCCATTTGTTACTTACTGATATCTTTTTTATCTTTTTTATTTGAATCTTATTAACATCATGGTTCACATACTTAAGTTTATATTGAAAATTTTATATAGTTCTAAAGGTGAAACAAATAGTTTAATTTATCCTAGCGTTATCCGTTATATCGATGGAAAATACAACACGTGACACCACGTGTTGGATCGACATGAAAGTGATAGAAAAAAAGATAATTTCAATATCCTTTTCGTTTTCAGCACGGGAAATATTAAAATTATCTTTTTACTAGTAAAATCATTGGAAACGAAAAAAATATTAAAATTATTATTTTATATATCATTTTTATATCGATCCAACATATGGTGTCACGTGTTGTGTTTTCTATCAAAGCAGTTTACCGTGTTAAAATAAATTATTTATTTTATTTTTTGAATTATACGGATCTTAATGTAATTTTTTTAAATAAAAAAATTATGATATTAACAAGGTCCAAATGTTAATATGAAATTAACCCCTCGATTAAGCCTCATATTATTAATTGTATCTACATCCCTACTTTCGTTAGATGCTTCGAAATAGATACATTAAACATTCTCCACAACACGTGAATCATAGTTTGTCCCAAAAGTCTATTTAATTATACAGTAAATAAATCATTCTTTATGGTCGTACACATCAGAGTTATCGCATTATAAATTAAAGTCTCTCTTGATAGAGCGTAATGATACTATCTCTCTTCCGACCGCATTCAATACTACTGCTTTAGAGATTGATCGACTTAAATAGAGTCTCATAGGAAGCTCGTATGTCAAAATCACTGAGTCCATAGCCAAACACACAAGTAGCAAATCTTTGATTTGCAAAAGCTAGACTTGGAAGATTCCAATTGGGAGGATGAAGTGTCTCTTGTGGTTTAAGATTGGAAGTGATATGGAATAATGATAGATGGAACCTTATATGATCATCATCTCGATGTCATGTGATTAATATCTCGACGGCATATGATTGATAAGATACTTTAGCATTGTGTAATCGATATCATAGCATTATGTGGTTAACACGTTAGTGCTATGTGATCGACATGTTGATGTCACATGGTTAAACACTTGGGCAATTAAGTGAGTTAGATATTACCGTATCTCGAGTTCGACACATTATGATTGTCACTTAGAAAAAAAGAGTATCACATTCTTTATAATTGACATGTACTTTTTGGAGATAACTATATTCGAAGCCCATTATAAAATAGCTTTTTAGGTGTGTTCTAAGATAAAAACCTTTTTTCTACTTAAAAAACCTAACGAAATTCTTTACAGACTTAAGCTTCTATGGGACCTTGTTGGGAATGCCCTGGATGCAGATTATAAATTTCGAGAGCTTGGAGGTGAGGTGAATGCGAATAAATCGATCAACATCTCGAGACAAAAGTAAAGAATGATTTTAATTGACTCTTCTAAATCAGTCTCAAAATCAGATAACTAAGATAATTTCAATAAAAAAAGATTTCAATCGGGAGAAGTCACTTCTAATTCTGAATGGTAAGACAACTTTCCTAAACGGAAAAATAATAAGTCGGATCACCAAATTTGATGCAACTATTTCTTGCACGTGAGAAAACATACCAGCACAACTCAACCACTCGATCATATCAACGCCATATACTGCTTTCCAAGCTTTGCTGGTGTCTTTTGTCGTGCATGCTCTCTCACCTCCTCTTCTTTTCACCACCACCCTCCATCCCCTTCCTCAGCGACCGACCCAACTCTTGTGAATTCTCCTCTTTCTTTTCTGCGTTGTCGGTTTGCTTCACCCGATCGCCTTCTGCTGCCCGGCGAAGATGAGAGGCCATGGAGAAGACAACCCACGTTGCTACTGCCACCCCAAGGAAGTGGTGGTAGGAATCTGTGCTCTTTGCTTGAAGGAGAGGCTCCTGGTTTTGGCCTCCGAACAAAACGGACTTCCACAACCCGGTGGCACAAAGAGGCCCTCGAGAACGCTGAAGAGAACACCCAGCGTCAACCTGCGCAATGTGTTTGCGCTGGGCTCTCTCCTGCAGCTACTCGATAATCGATACCACAGGAGCAAAGATACCTCCAGTGGTGAAGACTCCATCGCCAGCCTTGAAGGTACTTACTTCCCTAACCCTCAAACCCTAGTTCTGTATGCTACAAAGAAGATTAGGGAAGATGAAGAAGATCTAAACACAGAGAGAGAGAGAGAGAGAGAGAGAGAGAGAGAGAGAGGGTATGATTGACGAATTATTGTCTCTAGCAGCGGTCTTAGGGACAAATGAATAACCTAAAGACAAGAATGAATTCTATAAGCGTGCATCGGTTTTTGATAGCTATGGATCTGACCTGGTAGAAAGCTAATCTCCACTTGACCGTGCAAAGACTACATTTCTGCTGAAGGTGGTGACAGAAAGCTGTTGATGAACTCGAAATATGATTTCTGTTTGCAGATTCCTTCATCTCATTCAAGTTCGAGGAGGACAGCGGTCAGACATCTTGGCCTAACAAGAGGGCTATCGACTCGACCATACCTTCTACAAGCATCACCTGTGGCAGTGGCATTTCCATGGGAAAGGACAGAACGGGAGTGAGCAGCATAGCGGAGCACAAGAAGCGCGGCGGAGCGAAGCTGCGGTGGCGCAAGAGGATCGGTCATCTCCTCCACCTGGCACGATGGAAGAGGTCCAACAAGGCAAGCACGAGCCATGTGGGATTTGGATGTAAGGTGGATGATGGGTTCTAGGTGATCAACAACAAGCTTCACAAGGAGGAAAACTACCACAGACTCGAGTGAGAAGGAATGTGTGTGTGTGTGTGTGTGTTTGTGTAGAGAGAGAGAGAGAGAGAGAGAGAGAGAGAGAGGAGGTAAGTACTTGTTTTCCATCCAAGTTGAGTATTTTGCTCCTAATCATACGTATGTATGCATATATCTCCCTGCTTTGGCATGCATATCATCTTCACTTTCTTACGGACCCAAAACATACGATGTGATAATGATGAAGTATTATCACATCCAAATAGATTTGCATAACTTTTTATCAAAGAAATGAATGGTATAAAGAAAAGTCATGAATTATCTAAGAAAGCCATGAAAAAGATGAATGCTCGCTAATCACATTCTCACGGACTGGGGGGGTTAGAAAAGCCACAAAAATTAGAGACGAAGAATGAAAAATATGTTTCAGCTGTAACACACGACAATGTAATAATAATATTCACGTGTGCAGGCCTACCACGGGGAGGTAGAAGGAGACATGCACGTGTGCAGGCCTGGACACAGATCATGTGGGGAAGAAGACCACTCTTCTTTTAAGTGGTCCATTTCACTTTCTGCATCACATAATGGGTTGCACGCTTCTTTTTTTGAGGATTGATTGACTCAAGAATCATGCAAGCAAAGAACAGATCTCTGATGATTTCTTGGGTTCTAATGAAGAGAAAGACTATGTCACATATATCCGTAGAACATAAGATATGCAACTCTCATGTGTCCTATCCTATATGGAAGCCTACTACTTTATATGATGAGTGTAGTGAAATTGGTATCATCAATGCATACGGAAGAAGCTAGTGAAGAGTAGTAACATGAATTCATGGAGCATACGAAGCAGCATTTTCGAAAGGTAGCAGAAAATTTATGTAGTTCAGAACCTGAAATGCTAATTCCCACTTTAGCCACTGGTTGTTTCCCCGGTATCGGCTTCATTCCGTGCTTAGACTGGCCAACAATGAACAAAGCAATGTCTCTCTCTCTCTCTATCTCTCTCTAGCAAACAACCGATTAGATGATCGGTCATATAAACTGCTAAATTTGAGACGAAAAATTTGCAGTTAGCAGCTAAACTTAATTATTATCGTATTGAAGATGCAGGTAGCAGGGAAAAGAGCACGACCTTTTTCACGTCTGAACGAACCCTTGGGGGCATCGTCGGATTGTCTGTCTCCTTTAGAAGAGGGGGGGGAGCATGTTGGATGATGTCCACTTCATGAGAAGATTTGTCATACTTGGAAGGGCATATGTAGGGCTCACATTGTGAATCTCTTTTTCCGGTAATCTCACGCTAGGACAAAGCTTTAACCATGTGGAATGGCTCCTCTGTCTGGGCCGATACATCGCTCTCTGATGTATCCTCCGCACCTTCCAGAATAGATTTTTCTCCTGCTTTTTCCCTGGTCATGGTCCTCCCTGATAATGGTGCATTGGGAGAGCAATAACACACAACATCTAGATTGAAGGCTGATGATACTTGAACATCTTGCGTAAGTCACAACAGTAGCTGAATCTGTGTCTCTATACAACGATTATAGGCAGAAGAGATCAAAAAATTGAAGTCCATATGCCCCATGGCAGTGGGTAACTCTACCTTCGTAAAGAGATTTAGTTAAGATAAATGAGGCAGAAAGGAGATTTTGGCAGACTGACCACTGTCCCGTGCCTGCTTGATTGGGTTTCTTTTCCTGTTTAAAAATAATAATAAAAGAAATGGTTTTTTTGAAGTACTTCTGAAAACAATTTTCTGGAACTAACAAAAAATTTTCAGATACATTAGAGGATACAGACCATTTGAATATGCAAAAATGCTAAAGTTTAATCATTCAACATATATGAGGATAATTCTTTATGACCAGTGTGTCAAAATAAAATATTTGAACTCAAGAAGCAAGTCAAATGATTTCTCAGAAAATAAAAAACCACTTAAAAATAAGCTATCATCATCATCATATGCTTGCATCTTTAACGTAGTAGTAAACCATATAAAGTCTCAGAGCCACGATTACAGATGATTTAATCATCCCAGCTGTGGAGATGAAAGAAGCGTGTGCCTCAAGGAAGAAACGAAAACATATGCATTATATAAACAAATCAATTAATTAACTATTGATAATTATTATTGTACTTAAAACAATATTTTAAAATAATAAAATTGTCATTCTCAAATATAAAAAAAAAACATATACTGACAGATGAAGCAAACAAAAAGACAGCAGTAAGTTGATAAAATGTGGATCAAAAATGTCATTCTGAAATTTAAAAAAAAAAACATATACTGACAGATGAAGCAAACAAAAAGACAGCAGTAAGTTGATAAAATGTGGATCAAAAATGTCATTCTGAAATTAAAAAAAAAAACATATACTGACAGATGAAGCAAACAAAAAGACAGCAGTAAGTCGATAAAATGTGGATCAAAAATGTCATTCTGAAATTTAAAAAAAAAACATATACTGACAGATGAAGCAAACAAAAAGACAGCAGTAAGTCGATAAAATGTGGATCAAAAAGTCTCTACAAAAGTAAAGATGCCTCCAACAGTGAAGTTTAATCATCTAAAGCATAAAAAGAAGCCAAGGAAACAGAATATTCTAAGCTAAACTGTTTCAAACAACTTGTTCCTGAAAGCAAATACAACATAACTAAGACGACGGGGTTCAAAGCATCATAAAGAAGTCAAGGAAGCAGTCAGTCAGGTTGTTAATCCGCATAGATGACAAGGTCCGGGCAGCACTTTGAGATGACTTGTAAGACGTGACCATCAAAAGAGCACACCTGTGAAGAAATAACAGGAAATGTCAAGCACCAACCTATGATAAATGTTCATTTGAGCTAGCGACAATAAGTAATTTTATCATGATCAAACAAGCAAAATAACAATAAAAGCAACACTAGTCTGTTGATGCAGAAAATTGTTCAACTTATTCAATTCAAAACCATCACGAAAATTCAACAATCACTGATGTAGTAACATGGCTCAGAGAATTAGGATTACAATTGTTTTCATGTGTCCATCATTCAATTTGCCTAAAGAACCTCTTGACTAACGAAAATGGAACTCATGCAATTTCAACATAATTTGTATGCATAATCTTTAAGAATTTCTCAAGGAATTCAAATTCGTGTTATTTGCCACAATATTTTTGTTATGCAATGAGAATCAGACAATTGATTTATTTCATGATTTGGATTCTCCCTTCAACATCATAATTTTATTTGAACTTAATCCAGATATAAATATTTGTATTATAAAGAAATAAATATAGCTGCTCATGTTTAGTTTCTGTACGAATCATGGTACTGACACATGCATGAATATGTATATCCAATTCGGAAAACAGGATACGTAAGACATGAATATCATAATAGATGTATTTAACAATAATGACATATGTAATGAAGCTCAGTTAGTCCTCAGATTCTGTAATATATTCAAAATCTCATGGTTTCTTCTTATTAACCTTCTCAAGTGATCTTTTAGTTTAGTACAAAGCTGCACAGGTCAGTTCCCAGGATTCTGGTACCTCTCTGTATATGTGCAAACAAAGATAAATGCATTTCTTTATAAGCATATATCTTAGCTTGATTATGTCTATAATCTTGGCTCAAATTAGTCCATTTTCAAGGAGAACTATCCTAACGTATCAGCTAACTTGGTAACTAATCCAGTTTGTGCTTAGATATTTTTAACATTTAATAGATTAATACTTCTCTAATTAAATGTTATTTTCTCGTTAGACATCAAGTTGTAATAGGTACCATGATTTACTATGGAATCTTGGCTTTAAGGGTAACGCACAAACAATGAGTCACTCGATAACACATGAATATATGAACAATCCATCTAAGTTTGAGACCAAACAGAAAGACACTCCCAAATCTCATCATTTCAATCTTAACACAAAGGATGTGTTAGATATACTATTAAGTCTCAAGTAGAAAAAAGATGTGGTTGAGTCAAGCTTTTTGAGTTTCAAAGTCATATGTTGTCTACTCTATATAGTTCCAAGAAAATTTAAACTTTAGCTATATACGAGAAAGACAAAAACACAAGTTGGTCTAACATACCTGTTAATGGAGCATCATAGAACTACAGGCACCATTTTTTCACTGACAAGCTCCAACAGCAGAAACTCTTGGACATTGAACAACCAACTGCTTGTGCTGATTGGACAAAGAAGAACCAGGCTTGTCACCTTCAGTGTCTTCATACTTTCTGTCGTTATCATCATTAGTAGGTTGGTCTATATGGATAACTTGGCCAAACAGCTGGAAAGATCCCGTACTAGGTTTTTTAACTGGATTACTTCTTGTTTCGAGAATCCTTCTGTCTAAAACCTGGATGCTATCCTGGCTAGGTTGAGATGAACCTCCTAGTGAAGTGGTACCGATCCTTTGATCTACGGACACATCATTCTTTTCTAACGTGCTAACACCATGTGGACCATCGATGAATATTTTATCTCTATTTATTGCAGAATCACATAAATGGGGTATACTGATGGAATCATGCCTGGCTCCCTGCATGCCAGCAGGAACAATGTAACTGAAAAAGGGGGATACACTGCCAATTGATTTACTCTTCGTTCCTGTCATCTGGAGTGTCTTCCCCGTGGAATTCCCAAGAAATTCTGAATTTTCTGGCATCTTGAAATTCCTTATGACAGAAAATGGAGTTTCCATCTGAGAACTAACAGACACCAAATCCACTTGCCAAGGACTAACATTTTTGACATTTTGCAAAACCTCTGGTTCATCCCAATTAACCTGATGAAAAAACAAATAAGAAAAATATAGAAAGCAAATCATGATGCCAAACCAATGCTATTTTGACAATAATTGAAGGGGTAACAAGAAGTTGAAGGTGTGGGTTGAAGGGGTGGAAAAAGACAAAATCATGAATTTTTTTAGACTGGTTACTCAAAATGATAAAAAATATAATTGGCACGCTTCGTATATAAGGTCCAAGTGCAAGCATATTGAACAATAAATTGCATCTCCAAATAAAAACGAAAATACTATCACAGGAAAATGCTCACGCTCCAATCTAATCCATAGATGGCATAAGTAATTTCTTAGGAAGAATCCTAACGAAACAGTTGCCAAAAAAGCTAAATCCATGATTCCAAATCTTAGAGAGTCTCAAGTGCAAAATTTCTAAAAACAAATAGTTCCAAGTATTCAATTATATCGCTATAATATCATTTGAGGAAAAGAATTTATAACCATGTAAATTAAGATTGAAACTGCCCATAATCAGTCAAACTAGCCGTGGTGAAGCCACAAGGCGCTCGAGCACACACCTAGGCACCCAGGCAAGGCGAGGCCCAAGCGCCTGGTAACAAGTCTAGGCAAGTGCCTTCAATTGGATGAGACCTAGGCATGCACTTGGGCCAAGCATTGAGCAAGCCAAGCACCTACCGAATTGAAATGGAATCTTCTTTGATCCTATTCATTGATTTTGGTTTGATTGAACCATATCGACACCTTCTCATCGCAACCCTCTGTCCCCAAGTGCACGTACGAGCCCCTACCCCCTTCAGAAACCTAATCGAGGAACAAAAAAGTGTGATTAGCGTCTTCTTCTCCATCGACAAATGACAACAGCATCTTCCTCTCCATTGATGAACGACAATGACAATGTCTTCCTCTCTATCGGCAAATGACAATGTAGCATCTTCCTATTCATCAGACGATGTCTTCCTCGAGGTATCTCTCTCTTCCTCCTCTCCCCTCCATCATCGCCCCCTCCCTAGAACTCAACAGCTACAACTACCTCCATCCCCTACCACCCGAGCTTTCCCAAAACCCGACTACCTTGTCCTTTGTAGCAATTGCCACCTCCCACCCCTTTCTTTGCCATAGCCGTCGACGACTTCCCCCTCCCCTTGCTAGCATCTTCCCCCCCTTCACTGTAATCTTCCCTATGTTTTCTTCACCACAACACTCCCTCCCCGCCATGCTGTCAACACCTTGCCATAACAAAAAATCTTAAGCTATTATCAAGTATCACGAAACATACATTTCTTGTTTTCCTAATGACTCTAAGCTAGATTTTTTCAGAAAATCAGCGATCAACATGCAAACCATTTCATATTATATTATAGGCACAAGGGCATGCATGGGTGTATGTAACATCTATTTTGCTAACCAATGTTTCTGATCTTTTGTCATAAGTGACAAGCATGGTGAAAATTTCTTTTGTACTCTGGGCCAGACTGGTTTGTCATTCCTTCTGACATTAGCATCAGACGTTTAACTTTGTTTGATACTTTTCCGGCATGAAAACTCACGACGAAGTTTCACAAAGGAGAGTGACAATTCACAAGGATAAGCAAACAAGATATTCTTCAATCCATGTTGGACACCGAAGCAAATTGATAAACAAACACCACCGTAAACTAACAGGTAGGTAAAAGACATGATGAAAAATAAAACAAGTACCTTGAGCATACGCCATGGTGATCGTGGCCACTGTTCCACGTCATTCATCCCCAAAGAAGACAGTGTACCCTGAAACCAAGTCATTCTCGCCGAGTCCTCAGTCTCCAGCGACATCCTAACCCGCATGCCACTAGTCCAACGCACCCTCATCGCAGCTTCTACCGTCTCCTCCGCCACCACAAACTCCGGGGATCCAGCCCTTGGATAGTACAAGACCTCGAAAGGGAGGCCCATCCCAGCCAATCTTACAGCCTCCACCACTGATGCCGCCGGAACTCTACCCCTAACGTTCCTAGAGAATCCCACACTGCCGGAGAAGTTCTCCGTCATCGTCACCAGGGTAGTGGATTGGGGGATGTAGGGCGAGTGGTCCACAGGGCCGCAGGAGCGACTGGTGCGGCGGACGCCGACGAAGATCTTGCCGGATTGGTTTTTCATGAAGACCACCGAGTCACCAGCGATGAGCTTCTTCGAGTTGACGAACTTGCTCCATCCGGTGGTCAGGAGATGGCGCCGTGGAGTCCCGCGGTAGATGTGCCGGAAGTCCCACAAACTCCCATGGACATCGCACACCCAGATGGTCTGCACTGGGGGATCGGCATTGAAATCGAGGGGAGGGAATATCAAGTCTGCGCAGAACCTGGGAACCGAGAAACCGCCCCCGTTGTTGGCATCGCTGGGGGTGAGGATCTTGGCAAAGGAAACGAACCCATCGCCTCCATCTGCGACCTCTGGCGGAGACGAGGAGGAGGAGGACGATGAGGGGGAGAGGGCTACCGACGGCCGGGGGTCGAGGCTGATGCTGGAGAAAACCTCATCAGTTTCAGTGTCAGCGAGGAGGCGGACGGCGGAGATCCGACAGAGAGCGACGTCAGGGACGGCAGGAAGGGCGGAGAAATCGGGCGGAGACGCGGCCTGCTCGGCGTGCCCCTGGGGGAAGTAACACGCGCGGGATCCGATGGCGGGGATGCGCGCGGAGGAGCCGGCACAGGCCTTCCACACTTGGGGGTCCACCGATCGCACTTCCCTCGGGGACGACACCGCCGCGTCCGCCGACATTAGGGTTCGAGATCGCAAACAGAGAGAGAGAGAGCGACAGAGATGGATTTGAATCGAGGCGGGGAGAAGAGGGGATACTTATAATGGTAGAGGGGCAGATCGGGAAAGAGATAGAGTAAGTTACAACAAGACAGAGAGAGAGAGAGAGAGAGAGAGGAGTAAGTACCGTATTGAGGTCGGGGATCAGGCACGGAACGAAGAGGACGGGGTTCGGAGAAAATTACACGGGAAGATGTTGTATGTGTTGTCACGTATAAAAATGAAGTTAAAAATAAAGATAAAAAGATAATTTTGTTATTCTTACTATAAAAAAAGATATTAATTTCGCAGAATGATAATTTGTAAGAAAACTTTGCTATTCTCATGATGATCCTTATCTCTTGCACTATCTCATTTCTCTTACTTTGTTATTCTACTCAACCCCTCCAGTTTAACGATCTTTATCTCATGCACCATCCCATTTCACAAACTTTACTATCGGTTGCGGGAAGCAACTATATGTCGTGGCCTCAGGGCTGTCGCGGCTTGGTTCGGGTCCGAATGCGGGGGGATCTCGCTCGGCGTTCCTCGGGACAGCCGAGGTGGCCGGTTGTAATGGTCCGGGCGGGACGTTGCGTGTGGAACGAAGCCTCCTCGCGGCGCCGGGAAGGTGCGACCTCGCCCTTGTTCCTGCACACAGGTCGGGTCGGAAGCTCGGCCCGACCCCTCCGACGATCAAGTCAGATGATGTGGAAGTTTTCTGGTAAAGAAGTGTCCTCCCCCTTCGTTTAGAACTCGGGGGTATTTATAGGGTGGTTTAGTGTTACCTGATGTGCCTGCCTGCGGGGGGCAGGATCGTACCTCTGATGGCGTCTAACGTTGCTATAGACGTTGCATGGAGAACCGAACTGCCGCAGGGTATGGGCGAGCTTCGGTCGTCGTCCTCCTCTGCCTTGGTCAAGCCCGCGGGGTCAAACAACGATGAAGTCATTGTCTGAGAGCGGACGACGTCATCGCATGTCGAGTCAGCATTATTGCCCTCCTTCTCAGACAGAGTGGCGCCCAAGTGGGGCCGACGTCGTGACACGTCATGTCGCCATTATTACCCCTATCATATCCCCCCCCGGAAGAAGCTATGCGTCGGTTATTTGCAATTGGGGGGAGTCCGAGGCATGGCTTTGTCCCTCGGTGTCGTAGTAGTCTCAGGCGACATGAGGTCGAGCTTCGTCTCGGGCGGTCAAGCAGAGAGCCGAGGAGCACGACGCAGGCGGGCTGGCCGCGCAAGCGTGTCTCGGGAACATGGAGCCAGGGAGCACAACACAAGCGGGTTGGCCGCGAAGGTGTGTCTCGGGAACATGGGGCCAAGGAGCACGATGTAGGCGGGCTGGCCGCGTAGGTGTGGTCTCGGGCATTATGTGGCCGAGGATCACGACGCAGGCGGGCAGACCGCGCAGGCGTGGTCGCGATGGTCATGCGACCGAGTAGCACGACGCAGGCGGACAAGCCGCGCAGGTGTGGTTGCGATGGTCATGCAGCCGAGTAGCACGACGTAGGCGGATAGGCCGCGCAGGTGTGGTCTCGGGCATTATGCGGCCGAGGAGGTGGCCTCGGGCGTTATGCGGCCGAGGAGGTGGCCTCGGGCAGCCTGCAACCGAGGAGCACGGCACAGGCGGGCCGAACACGTCAAGTGTGTCTCGGGAGCATGGGTCCAAGGAGCATGACGCAGGCGTGCTGGCCGCGCGGGTGTGTCTCGGGAACATGGGGCCAAGGAGCATGACGCAGGCGGGCTGGCCGCGTAGGTGTGGTCTCGGGCATTATGCGGCCGAGGATCACGACGCAGGCGGGCAGACCGCGCAGGCGTGGTCGCGATGGTCATGCGACCGAGTAGCACGATGCAGGCGGACAGACCGCGCAGGCGTGGGCTCGAGCATCATGTGGCCGAGCGACACGGCACGGTTTGACGACCCGATAAGCTACTTGTGTTTCTTTCCCTCCTTGCCTACTTAGTAGTAGCAGGAGTTGGAAAGCTATCGTATTTGATTTCCTTTCTAAGGGGACTGGTTGCTTTTGCCGCATGCTTTCGGGCATTGAGATCGAGGCGTCAGGGCGTTGCCGCTTCAGCGGGGCTGCCACGTCAGGCTCTCATTAAGGCGGGCCTGTCTTTTGGCGTGACGGTTACGCACGTGCGTAGGTGGGCTGCCGCCCATTCTCGGGAGGTGAGGGGGCGCTGGTTCTGCCGGGATATCTCCTTTAAATAGCGAACGCCCCGCTTCGCTTTTATCTTTCGCCGCTGAGTTTTCTTCCTCGAGTCCTGCCGTTCCCTTCCCAGTCTTCTTCCTCGCCTCCCGCGTCGTCTTCCCCCTCCCCGTAGCATCTTCCCGTCAAGGTCAGTCAAGATGTCATCCTCTTCTTCTTCCTCTCCTTCCCCTTCCTACGTAGCTGGAGGGGAATGCCTTCCGACATCCCCCGTGGAATCCTCAGACGGGGAAGCGGCGCGGGCCTTGGAGGCCCTGATGTGGCTGCACGTCAATGACTCCACTGTGAGTGGGTCATTGTTGGGGGGGCTCCGGGAATGTTACAGCATCCCGGAGGACTATATCCTTAGTGCCCCTGAACCGGGACAGCGGGCCTACGACCCGGTCCCGAAGGGTTTCGCGCTGACCCTGTACGCCCTGGAGGCGGGTCTGCGCTTTCCCCTTCACCCCCTCATCGTAGCCTATATCTCTTTCTGGCGAATTTCGCCGTCCCAGGTGGCGCCAAACTCCTGGCATTACCTAGTGGTATTCCTGGGGGAATGCTACCATGCCAACATCACCCCTACCCTCAACCTATTCCTCTCCTGCTATCGCCTCTCCAAAGGTTCGGGGGGTTACTTTCTATCTGCCCGGACGGGCTTTCGAGTCGGGGGGGCTCCTTCTAGTAATAAAGGATGGAAGGGGAGGTTTTTTTACGTTAGTTGCGCGAACGACTGGGGTTTTGGGGTTCGGTGGTCCGCGAGGGCGGTCGACAATACTACCCCAAGCTTGAGCGAAGCAGAGCGCCAAGACCTGGGGAGGCTCCGGGAGATTCTCCCCGGCTCCTAGGCTCTTCGGAGCATGACCGAGCAGTGGCTAGTAGAAGCGGGTCTCAGCCCGATGCCACTGGGTACGTCAGTAACGTTTGGTTCGGGTGTTCGCGTGGTTCATCCTTGGTACTAACACTTTTCTTGTCTTTTGTAGAAATGGTGAAGCTCCGGTCACTCCTCGGGAGCAATGCGTCGCAAGCTCCTCCTCCAGCACCACCAGCCGACTCGCGGCCCGGCACGAAGGACGCCCCACTGGAGATCGAGGTCGGGCGCCCTCGGAAGAAAGCGAAGACGGTGCCTTCCAAGGGGGCTGAGGCGGGCCCTCGTCGGGGCGAGGCCGGGCCTAGTCGGCGGGCGGCTGGGAAGGGTCCGCACCCTCCCTCTGTTCGTGACCTGTGCCGTTTGCCAACCGGGGGCGAGGAGCCGTTCTGGCGCGGCTGGTGGGCGAGATCCCGTCCGGGGAAGCCAGCGACCCTTTGGTGGCCCGCTGGGGAGGCCTGTCCCGGGGGGACGGAGTATGGGCCGGAGGGGACGCCTCCGCAGCATTCCTCCGAGGCGCACTTCATCCCGACATGGCTCGGGATTTGTACACTTTGCCCTCAGAGGCTCTACTCAGCAAGTCGGCCAAGTCTATGACTTGGGTAAGTTCTTCTCTTCTCTTTCTGTTCGGGGTTGTTTGTCTTTTGCTGACCCGTCTTCTTTTTACAGGGCCTTCATTATGCGACGGCCCTGATGGACAGGGTACGTGACGTCGGTCGGGTCATCGGGGGCCTTATCAGCCGTAATGCCGAGCTCCACCGCCAGGTAGAGGAGGTCCGAGCCGGGGCCGGTCCGGAGGCGGTGGCAGCCGTCGAGAAGCGCACGGCAGAATCTGAGGTGGAGGCGGCTCGCCTCAGGTCGGAGCTCCAGAAAACAATAAGGGTGGAGCGAGCCGAGCTCCGCCTGTCGAAGACGGAGGCGGGAGTCCTTAGCAAGAGGCTGGAGGAAGCAAAGGCCGAGGCGAAAGCAACCTCGGAGGCGCTAGCGGAGGAGGCCCATCTTCGACCCGTCAGGGAGAAGGAGCTCCTTAAAGCGTATAAAAAGTCTGAGGGGTTCGAACTCGGGCTAACACGGACGGGGCGGGTGTCCTTCGAATACGGATACTGAATCGCCACGTCCCACTTTCATGTTCGTCACCCTGGCCTCGAGGTGGAGGAGGATCCCTTTACTTCCCACCCCGAGGATCTGGAGGTTGACATGCCCGAGGACGTCCCCTTTGACGACAGCCTGGACGCTCCGTTGTAATAAGGGTCCTGTATTTTTTTTGTTTTCTAAGGTGCTAGTTAATTCTGTAAGTCGGAGTCGAGTCCTGTAAGTTGAGTCCTGTAAGGCGGTCTTTCCTCGAATAAAAGAAAACTTTTTCCTCCTCTCGTGTGTCGCTTTCTTCTTCTTTCCTTTGGGCAAAAGAAAACTTCTTCCTCTTTAGACGAAAATTTCCAAGGCTCTGGTCGTTCCATGTTTCTGGCGAAAACAAAGGGAAATTTTTCTTCTCGTGGCTTGCCCGACTTCTTCCTCTTCCTTTGGACGGAGATCTCTTCCCTCGGACGAAAAACTTCATTTAAACGAAAAACCTCTTAAGGTTCTGGACATTCCATGTTCTCGGCAGAGAAGAACCGTCCATCGTCGCGAGTCGGTATGTACCCGGTCGGATCACCTCGATGACCCGATAAGGTCCTTCCCATTTGGGGGCCAGCTTCCCCCTCGCTCGGGTCGGGTCACTGACCTCGGCCTTTCGTAGGACTAGGTCGCTTAACTTAATTGGTCGGGGTCGTACCTTCTTGTTATAGATCCTTGCGACGGCCCTTTTATAAGAGAGGGTCTTTACGTGTGCGTCGGTGCGTCGCTCCTCGAGCATGTCGAGGCTGGCTCGAAGTCCTTCGTTCGAAACCTTCTCATCATAGCCTCCTGTCCGAAGGGTGGCAATGGCTACTTCGGGCGACAGGATAGCTTCGGTTCCGAACGTGAGGCTGTAAGGGGACTCTCCAGTCGCGATCTTGGGAGTGGTGCGTAGCGACCATAAGACGCTCGGGAGTTCGTCCGTCTAGGCCGATCGGGCTGCGGACACTCTTCTTTTGAGCCCGTCTAGGATGGACCAATTGGTTACCTCCGCCAGCCCGTTCGTCTGAGGGTAGGCCACCGAGCTGAACCGTAGCTGGATGCCATGGTTGGCACAGAACTCCCGGAACCTTTTACCGGCGAACTGAGGCCCGTTATCTGCAATGATGGTTTTGGGCAAGCCGAACCGAGTCACCAGGTTCCTCCATACGAACTTTTCTATTTGCCGCTCCATGATCGTCGCCAGCGGTTCTGCCTCGACCCACTTTGTGAAATAATCCACACCCACGATGATGTATTTTCGCTGCCCCGAGGCTGGGGGGAAAGGGCCGAGGAGGTCCAAACCCCATTGCGCGAATGGCCATGCGCAGTCGATGGGGGTGAGCGGGACCGCGGGTTGCCGGGGTGTGCGGGCGTGTTCTTGGCACGAACTACACCGTTGCACGTGGGCCTTCGCATCCTGGCACATGGTTGGCTAGTAGTAGCCTTGGCGAAGTATTTTGTGTGCTAGGGTTCGCTCGCCAACGTGTTCCCCGCAGATCCCCTCATGGACCTCAGCTAGGACTGTCTGAGCTTCGTCGGGCTCGAAGCACCGTAGGAGGGGGTATGAGAAAGACCGCTTGTAGAGCCGTCCACCCACCTCGGTATACCACGCATGCATGCGACGCAAGCGCCGAGCCTTCACTTTGTCGGGCGGAAGAGTCCCGTCCCGTTTGAAGCGTAGCAATTCTTATACCCAGGAGGTAGGCGCGCCACCCGAGGTCGCTGCTGCGATTTCGATGGAACGGGCAGGTAGCTTCTCGACCTCGGGCCCGACTTCGGGGGCTGGCTTTGATGCCAGCTTAGCTAGCGTGTCGGCACGCTCGTTCTCTCCCCTCGGGATGTTAAATAACGTAAAATGAGGGAACTTGACGGTTAGGTTTTTTACCTATGCTAGGTACTTCGCTATGGTCGGGTCCCGAGCCTCGTATCCTCTGTTGATTTGCTCGGCTACTAGCTGCTAGTCGGAGAGGACGCGGATGGCGACCACCTGCATCTCAAGGGCCAGCCTGAGTCCTGCTAGGAGCGCCTCGTATTCCGCCTCGTTGTTGGTGTCCTGGAACCCAAAGCGAAGGGAACGCTCGAACGACCGCCCGTCGGGAGCTTGCAGCACCAGCCCCGCGCCGGCGCCTTTTGAGTTGGCCGATCCGTCGACGTGCAGGACCCAGGCCTCAGGAGGTTGTTCGAGACCTTCATCCTCGATCTAGGTTAATTCTGCGATGAAGTCAGCCACGGACTGGGCTTTGATGGTGGTCCTGGGCGCGTATTGTACGTCATGCTCGCCGAGCTCCACCGCCCACTTGAGAAGACGTCCTGCAACATCAAATTTGGACAAGATTTGCCGAAGCGGCTGGTCAGTAATGACCTCCACCGGATGAGCCTGGAAGTATGGGCGTAGCTTCCGGGTGGATAGCACGAGCGCAAGTGCCAGCTTCTCGATTGGTGGGTATCGTTCTTCGGGCCCGTTAAGGACGTGGCTGGCGTAGTAGACTGGAAGCTGTTCGCCAGAATTTTCCTTGACCAGGATGGAACTGACTGCGTGCTGGGAGGCAGCCAGGTAGATGCCTAGCTTCTCCCCCGGAGAGACTACGGCAAGTCAGGGGAGGTCGGCCAAGTGCTGCTTCATTTGGTTGAGGGTTTCCTCGCATTCTTCCGTCCACTGAAAATTTTTCGGGTACTTCAATGCTCTGAAGAAGGGGAGGCAGCGATCACCTGATCGGGCAAGGAAACGGGACATGGCAACAAGCCTCCCGTTAAGGCGTTGTAGGTCTTTGATCGTCCGAGGTGACTGCATATTGATTATCGCCTGGACTTTCTCCGGGTTAGCGTCAATTCCTCTTTCGTGTATGATGAACCCGAGGAACTTTCCCGAGGTAACGCCGAAGGCGCACTTCGCGGGGTTGAGTCTCATGCCGTACTTGCGCAGTGTGGCGAACGCCTCAGCCAGATTGGCCAGGTGGGCTCCCGCGTCTTGGCTTTTAACAATCATGTCGTCGACGTAAACTTCCATGTTCTGCCCGATCTGGTGGGCGAACATCTTGTTTACTGTTCTCTGGTATGTAGCCCCGGCGTTCTTCAATCCGAAGGGCATGACCTTGTAGAAGTAGACCCCTTGATCGGTGAGGAAGGTCGTATGCTCTTGGTCTTCGGGTGCCATTCTGATTTGGTTGTACCCCAAGAAGGCGTCCATAAACGAGAGGCAGGCGTGTCTGGCCATAGCGTCGACCAACTGGTCGACTTTTGGAAGGGGATAGCAATCCTTCGGGCATACATTGTTGAGACTGGTGTAGTCAACGCACATCCTCCAGCTTCCATTAGCTTTCTTGACGAGGACTACATTGGATAGCCATTGTGGGTATCTGGCTTCTTCTATGAAGTCCGCCTCTAGGATTCGACCCACTTCTTCTCGTATGGCCAACTACCGATCAGGGGCCTGCCGCCTGGGCTTTTGTTTTACAAGGCGGGCGTCGGGTGAAATACTGAGGTGATGCTGTGCAATCGTCGGGTCGACGCCCATCATGTCAGATGGCGACTAGGCGAAGACGTCGGCATTCTTCTATAGGAGGCCGACGAGCTGTCTTCGTTCTTGCTCGGGTAGCTCCGACCCGATCTTAACCGTCTGCTCCGACCGATCCTCTAACAGCGGCATGTCGATGGTGGACCCCCTCGGCTCAAGATGGGGGGCTAGCTTCTTCATCTCCCGGGGGTCCGCCAACGGTGGTTCGACCCTGGCCCTCTTGTGTAACGAAACGACGGTCAGGTAGCAGTGCCTGGATTCTCGGGGACTTCCTGCGACCTCTCCGGTCCCGGCGTGGGTTGGGAACTTCACAGTTTGGTAGTAGGTCGAGACGACAGCTCTAATTTTGTTGAGGGTCGGCCAGCCGAGAATGGCATTGTATGCAGCGGGGAGGTCGATTACTAGGAAGGTTGTCATCACCGTCTTCGACCTCGGCGGGGCTCCCAAGGTCAAGGGTAAAGTGATCGCCCCTAGCGGCGAGATTGAATCACCGGTGAATCCGGTGAGTGCCGAGAATATCGGCTTCATGCTATCTCCGGATAAGCCAAGCTTTTGGAAGGCGTTGAAGTAGAGTATGTCGGCTGAGCTCCCAGTATCGACCATGATCCTTCTTGCTTGCGCATTGGCTATTCTGGCCGATATCACGAGCGCATCGTCGTGCTCGGTTTGTTCGGATGCCTCGGCCGGGAAGGTGATGTTAGGCTTGGGCCCATGCCTGGGAGCTTCGACCGGAGCGGCTCTGGCGTACGCCTTTCTTCTGGTCATAGAATCCCGGCCAGATGCGGGGCCGCCAGCTATACGTCGATGTGTCGTTCGATGGGACCCTCCGGGCGCGGTGAAAGTTCCTTGTCCGGTCGGAGGTACTGACCGAGGTGTCCCCTACGAATGAGCTCCTCGATCTGCCTCTTTAGCTCCCGACACTGTTCAGTGTCATGCCCATGTTGCCGGTGGAAGCGGCAATACTTCGACTGGTTCGCCAGCGCCCGCGGATTCCTCATCGGGTAAGGTTCTTTGAGCAGCCCCTTTTCCCTTATGTGGAGGAATATTTCCGTTCGGGATGAGTTCAAGGCTGGGAGAGGGGGCCTCGATGTCGGCGGGTCAGATCTGTCCAACCTACGCCAAGATGCAGTGGGCTGCTGTTGCCGGGGCGGCTCCGGCTTGACCCTCTTGTGCTCTTCGCGCTTCCCGGCCATCCATGTCTCTGCGGCGACGAACTGGCTCGCTCGCTGGAGCATCTCGGGTACCGTCGTGGGGGGCCGCTCCACTAGAGACCAAATGAACCTGGAGGGCCGCAGGCCTATCATGAACGCCTGCATCAATAGAGAAGGGTGAGCGTATGAGAGTCCTCGGATCTGCGTTGTGAAATGGTTTACGAAGTGGGAGAGGGGCTCGTCCTCCCTTTGGTGGAGTCCGAGGAGCAATGCCACGGACGGCTTCGGACGGGCGTAGGCGAGGAAATTGAGCTCGAAGTCTCAGGCGAGCTGGTCGAAGGAAGAGACGGTCCCGGTCTTCAGGCCGCTGTACCATGCGCGGGCCGATCCCCTCAAGGTCGTTGGGAACGCCCTGCACATCAAGGCGTCAGAAGTCCCATATAGCGCCATTTGGGCGCGAAACGTGGCCACGTGATCCGCGGGGTCAGTGGCGCTGTCATAGGCGTCGAGGGATAGGAGCCGGAAGTGTGGTGGAATCACTTGATCTTGTATTTCGGGTGCGAACGGTGACCCTTGGTATCCATCCGCCCCGAGCTCCCCCTTTGATCTGCGAACCTCCTGCTGTACTTCGTCGAGGCATTGATTGAAGTGGCGCAACTAGGCTCGCAGGGCGTTCGTCGAGTCCGCGGGTGGCACCTCAGGCTCTGGGCGACTCAACATGCCTTCCGCCTCTCGGTCTCCAGGTTGGGCCGTTCGGTTTCGTGGCGAAATTGGGTGCTCGGGGAGTGGCGCATGCGCCCGGGTGGGGGGCCCACGCTGTTGCAAAGGCTGGGTTGCATATGGGGGCGTCGGCTGGGAGACGAGTGGGATGATAGTCTGCATCACGCCCGCCAGCGCTTGGACTTGGTGAGCGAGATCGTGGAAGGCTTCGGGCGAAATAGGTGGCGGGCCAACGGGGACGTCGAGTGGCGACAAACCCGGGTCGTTGAACAGCCGCCAGTAGCCCTCCGATGTTGTGGCGGGGCGCTCGTCGCGGGGTTCATCCCATAGGGGATGTTCTTCTAGGGTGTTGACCGGACGCGATCCCATGGTTGCGGGTTCGCCAGAGTGTATTTGCTGATCGCTTGACATTCGGGCCCTCCTTCTAGTGCCAAAATGTTGCGGGAAGCAACTGTATACCATGGCCTCGGGGCCGTTGCGGCTTGGTTCGGGTCCGAATGCGGGGGGATCTCGCGCGGCGTTCCTCGGGACAGCCGGGGTGGCCGGTTGTAATGGTTCGGGCGAGACGTTGCGTGTGGAGCGAAGCCTCCTCGCGGCGCCAGGAAGGTGCGACCTCGCCCTTGTTCTTGCACACAGGCCGGGTCGGAAGCTCGGCCCGACCCCTCCGACGATCAAGTCAGATGATGTGGAAGGGAGTTTTTCTGGTAAAGAAGTGTCCTCCCCCTTCGTTTAGAACTCGGGGGTATTTATAGGATGGTTTAGTGTTACTTGATGTGCCTGCCTGCGGGGGGCAGGATCATACCTCTGATGGCGTCTGACGTTGCTATAGACGTTGCGTGGAGAACCGAACTGCCGCAGGGTATGGGCGAGCTTCGGTCGTCGTCCTCCTCTGCCTTGGTCAAGCGCGCGGGGTCAGACAACGACGAAGTCGTTGTCTGAGAGCGGACGACGTCAGCGCATGTCGAGTCAGCATTATTGCCCTCCTTCTCGGACAGAGTGGTGCCCAGGTGGGGCCGACGTCGTGACACGTTATGTCGCCACTATTACCGCTATCACTATCCTTCCTTTCGGCTCAAACATTGACGTTGTTATTAGATAGACCATCTGGGAGGATAGTGAAGCAGGAGAAATATGTAAGAGATGAGGATCACCTCCGATGTCATCGTTGGGTAGGCTATTTGGAAGGATAGTGAAGTCGAAGGAAGGATACCGAAACTTTTACATAAGTTATCATTCTATGAATCAATATCTTTTAGACGCATGATGAGGATAGCGAAATTATCTTTTTATTCCTATTTTTCACATTATTTCTGCATATGATAACACGTGTAGTATCTTCCATCAATAGAGTCGACAACGTGAGGATAAATTGGGTTACATGTTTCACTTTCATAACTATATCGATATCAATGTAACTTTCTAAAATATAAGGATCGAGATGCTAAAATTAGCTAACTACAGGGGAGTAATATGTAATTAGCCCCAAAGCTAGTGATGTCTTACCATGAGATTAAGACAAGGGACCCTCTCATGGAATCCAATCAAAGAACTGAATGAATCGGGTAACCGGTAGCAATGGTGAGATATGCTGATGATGTTTGCCATGAGATTAAAACCAGGTATCCATCATAAAATCTAATCGGATATGCTTTGAGAGTTTTTTTATTTTAAACGAAGACATGAATATGACATTCGTAGGATAGTTTAGGATGTGATGATTGTATGTATTAAGATTAGAATAAAAAGTACATGATTAAGGAGTAAGTATATGGTATAGACTTGATGCAATTCCCTACTTACCTAAGGACTTTACCGGTGAGATTACCATCAATCATAAGGGTGGAAGTCTAGATTTGTGATAGCATAGGGTTCAAAAATACCTCTCTCAATAGTAGTGATGGAGGCTACAGGAGGATATTTTCATTATAGTGAGGGATACCATTTAATAGAAAAGTTTTTTTAGATAAAATATTCATAAGTTATTATCTTCTTATGTGGTTATGTTAGAAGACAGAAATATAAGAGGAGCTACATGTACATTGGGCCAATGCGAGGGCAAGCAAAGGGCAGGTTATCTATCCAATAACAACCATTGGGATCCCATAATTGGGAACCCTCTTGTGCAAAGAACCAAACATGTGGTGCCCAATCCGAAGGCTAATGTACGTGTGTGGCACTACATAAAAGATTAAATATATGATTCTAGAGGCTATCATAGACATGTCCCACTATGGACATTAGTTTGTCTATGTGCTTGCTTATTAGCTATTGAGATGTTTCCACAATGCATAAGGTTAAAATAATCTCCTAAATATGAGTGCTATATAGACAAACCAACATTAAGCCATAGCATGCTACTAGTATCAAGAAAGGTGACTATACTTACTGCAACTCCCCTAAGCGATCATGATATCAGCTGCAACTCCCATACATGAAACTCCATCTTCTCCTCCCCTAAGATGCCTCTTGATACATCGTCTCCTCATTTTTAAAATTTTTCATCAAATACATTCTTTCTTCCCAATCCTCTAACAAAGTCTCCTGACTCATTGAAGGTTTCCAAACCTTATAGGGCACCGATAATAAAGTGGTGGCAACCCCTTAATCTCCATAGACTTCATTACTAGTTCCTAGTCAACCAATAACAACTCTAGCCCAAGTAAATGCTACTACAAAACCTCCCCTATCTTGGAGAGGGATTTTTCGTTAATGTTGTATTATAGGAGAGGATTTACGAATCCAAACTAGCTCCAAACTGGTTCTTAATATGAATGATAAGGAAGTGGACGCAACAAGGCAAGCATGGAGATTAAGTAAATTTTTTGGTAAAACTTTTTCACTTGATTCTATCAAGTTAAAAAAGATATTATTCTATTTCAAATTTCAAATTTGAAATTTAAAATTTCAATCTATTTCAAATTAGGTTAAGAAAGATACAGATTCAATCTATTCTATCAAGTTAAGAAAGATATAGATTCTTCTATTTCAAATTTTAATAAGAGGATGAGAAAGATATTGTTCTAACTAGTGGTCCTTGGTTTTAGAGGGGGCAAGCCTTGAGTCTCATCAGAGCTTCTAACCTCTCTAAGGTTGTGAGGTTCTTTTTTATTTAGGTTCAATTCCCTAAGAATTTTCCTTGAATTTATCCAACCTAACATCCTATTCCAGATTGCTGTTACGATCGACATGTAAGCATAAAATCTATAATATACTATATTAAATACAAAAATAATCTTTTATACCAAGATTGAAATTAAATAATTAGATCTGATTTTACGATGTGTACCTTTTGATGTCATATGAAAAAGAAATCTCTGTTTTGATTTGCAAAGGCACTATCTTTAGATCCAAGATCACTATGAATCTGCAAAAGAACTAGATCCTTTTCCTCTCAGGACCACCTAGATTGATTTGATGGTTAAGGAGAAGAGATGAGAGAGAGACTGTAATCCCTTAAGTGAGATGCGTAACCTCTCTTTTTCTCTAGAGGTCAGTCTATTTATAGGCAAGAGTAGAAGGTCTAGGATAAGTAATTAAAGAGTTTCTCCCATCAAGGTTATCTCCTAAACCTCTCTTTTTCTCTAGAGGTCAGTCTATTTATAGGCAAGAGTAGAAGGTCTAGGATAAGTAATTAAAGAGTTTCTCCCATCAAGGTTATCTCCTAAAGAATCATAGTGGACTTCTTTTCTATTGGCCAATATATATCATCAGAATCTAATTAGTTATATTATATATATATATCTTATCCAATTATAAAGGGTCACAAAATCTAATATTCTTCCACTTGGCCCATCAATTGATAAGATATAAAAAAAGATATTCAAAATCAAAATAAACAAAATAAAATTTGTTTAAAAATAATTTTACCTAATTGGATTCCAAAGAATTTAAAAAAAAAATTATACATAACCATGAATTTTAAAACAAACTAATAAGTCCAATAAACACAATAATACTATATTAAGTCTAACTATCAATGCGAGTCATAACGGTTATATATCATTAATATCATACTCCCTTCTATGTACCACAATATTGTTAGTCTTTCCTAATATAGTCCATAATAACCTCTGTAATTTGTCTAGACAATCTTGTTATTACATTCAACTATAATATGCATAAATATAAATTTAAATAGGGTAGTAGAAATAAATAACTTTAATTAAACAAGAAAAATATCAATTATAGCATCCACTTAAACATACACCATCATATCTTTTATGACTTGATCACAAGCCCCATTCTAAGAATATATTCTTTAAATATTTTATACTATAAAGCTTTTATCAATGGATCAACAATCATCATAGTGGTGCTTAGGTTGTCAATTGATATTTATTGTTTTTGAACTCTTTCTCTAACCATCAAGTACTTTATCTTGATGTGCTTGGAACCACTAAAGTATTTATCATTTTTAGAGAAGAAAATTGCTACGGTATTATCATAAAATATCTTCAGTGGCCTAGCAATTGAGTCGACAACACTAAGTCCTTAGATGAAATTTCACAATCGTAAAGCTTGATTTGTGGCCTCAAAGTATGCCACAAATTCAGCTTCCTTTGTTGATGATGTAATAAGCTATTGCTTTATACTTTTCTAAGAAATTCCCCTATCAACCAACATGAATACAAATCCTAAAGTGGATTTCCTATTGTCGAGGCAATTTGCAAAATCAACATATGAATATCCTGTCACTTCAAGCTAATTTAATCTCCTGTATGTGAGCATATAGTCTTTCATCCTCAGTAGACATCTTATTACTTCCTTTACAATTTTTCAATGTTCTATTACTGGGTTGCTTTGGTATATTCTCAGCATCGTAATTGCAAAACTGATATATGGTCTTGTACAGGTTTGAGCATATAATAGATTTTCAACTACACACCTATAAGGAATATTCTTCATTTGTTCTCTTTTAAGTCATTTTTCTGGCATTGGTTTTGGTTAAAATTTTCACCTATAATAATAGGTATATTATTAGATGAGCAAAACTGCATATTAAATATCTCCAAGATATAATTAATATATCCTTTTTAAAATAATCCTAATAATCCTTGAGATCTATTCCTGAATATCTCAATGCCAATAACATATACTGCTTTATTCATATCAATCATCTTAAAGTTCTTGTTGAGAAATATCTTGGTTTCGTGAAAAAAACTAAGATTACTACAAGCAAGTAAAATATCATCCATATATAAGACCAATATAATAAACTTGCTCCCACTTACCTTTAGATATATGCACTGATCAATAGTATTTTTCTTAAATCCGAAGAAAGTAACGGTATTATGAAACTTTATATACCATTGTCTAGAAGTTTGTCTAAGGCCATAAATGTATTTTTTAAGTTTACAAGCCCAACTTTCTTTTTTTCTTTTCTATAAATCTTTCAAGTTGTTCAATATAGATTTTCTCATCCAGATCTCCATTCAGAAATGCTATTTTCACATCCACCTGATGAAACTCAAGATCATAATGAGCTACTAATGCCATGATAATTTTCAACAAGTCCTTTCTAGAAACTAGAGAAAAAGTCTTATTATAGTCGATACATTCTTTCTGAGCAAAACCTTTGGTCACAAATATGGCTTAATATCGTAAGATATTGCCCGTTGAGTCACGTTTTATCTTAAAGACCTATTTATAACCGACTCTTTTACAATTAGTAGGCAATTCAATGAGTTCTCAAACAACATTCTGGACCATTGATTTTAACTTTTCTTTCATTACATCATACCATTTTTCAGAATTGTTACTTTCTATGGCTTGTGAAAACGATAAGGGGTCTCTTTTTATTCCTATATCATAATCTAATTTTTGTAGATATATCACATAATTATCATAAATGACATATTTCCTTTTTCTTTGAGATCTTCTCAAAACTACCGATTATGATTGTTCTGTTAGGATCGGAGCGGCACTAAGAGGGGGGGTGAATTAGTGTAGCGGATTAAATCTCGTATGTTTGAAAATAAATTCGTAAATACGAGGAGATTTCGCTTTGATTGTAACTTGAGTAAAGTAAAAACCGGAAACTTGCTGTTGTGTAGATAATGATTGCAGAAAGGTAAGTACTCACATATTCAATGAACACGCCAATTTAAAGTGGTTCGGTCAAATGACCTACATCCACTTGCGAAGCCTTGCTCCCAACTTCCACTAGCAAATCACTTTGAAGGAGAAGGACAAATACCCCTCTTATAACCTTTTACAAGTGGTTCACACTCTTACAAGTTTTTAATAAGAAAGAAGGAGGTGAACACTCAAGCAATTGAAAAACAAGACTTGCTAAAGACTTTGCTAAGGCTTTTTCTCAATTTCTTACTCCTCAAAGGTTGTGTTCTCTGCTGAGAATTGAGGGGTATTTATAGGCCCCAAGAGGATTCAAATTTGGGCTCCAAAATTTGAATTCTCTTGGGTTTCCGAGGCTGGCGGTGCCACCACCCGACCTCTCGGGTGCTGGGTGTTGAATCTCGTATTTTGATGATGAAACTACTTGATATATGTTTATGATTTAATCTGCGTTTTGAGTGACGCAGGATGCTTTGATCAGGATGAGACAATTAAAGCAGGAAAATCATGTTGTGCCGGAGGAACATGTCAGAAGATTGGACGTCGGGCCGGTGGATCGGTCGACGTATCGACAGAAGGCTTCGGGCCGTGGACTCGGGTATCGGGCCAAGAAGAGCGGGTATTGTGCCAAGGATATCGGAGTTACGGAGTCAACTGGCCGATTGGGCAATAGGCTGCAGGAAAGGACGATGCGCCGAAGAATCGGACGAAGCGTCGAGGGACCAATGACATGCCGGACAACTTGGTTAATTGCTTAGGATTAATTGTCTCGATCGAAGTTTTGCTTTAAGTGTGCAGGATTAACTACGATGAAAGATAGACAAGCAGCAGGAGTTGCGCCGGAGTCAAGTTCATGATCACGTTGGGAGTTCGAGAGTTCGACGGAAGTTCGGACGGTCGTCGGAAGTTCTGCGAGAACAGATCCGAGAAGTCCAGAAGCTTGCCAAGCGAAGCTCGTCGGAACTTGCCAAGTGGATCTTCGCAAAGTCCAGGAGTTTGCCGGAAGTCCGCAGGAGCATCACCGAGGGTTCATCGGATGATCGACGGAAGTTCGCCGGAAACTCGCCGGAAGGAGCGATTGACGCACCGAAGCAAAGCTGCAGAAGTTGTCTTAGATTTAATCGTAGTTAGCACGTTGATTAAGTTGGAAAATGGGAGGTGATCCCATTGGCTTAATCTTGGGGCACTTGGGCCCTTGAAAGACTGAAATTGGGCCGAATGGAATGAACCATTCGGACCCTGATTGCACCAGGAGGTGCAACCGCCTAGGCCAGGAGGTGGCACCGCCCAGGCTAGGCTTTCCAGCGAGACTGGGCGGTGCAACCGCCCCAGCCAAGCGGTGCAACCGCCCAGGCTATGTCTCCCAACGAGATTGGGCGGTGCAACCGCCCCAGCCAAGAGGTGCAACCGCCCAGGGCTCAGTCTCCAAGCGAGGCTAGGCGGTGCAACCTCCTCTGTCAAGAGGTAGCACCGCCAGAGCTCAAGTTTCGAGCTCTGCCAAGAGGTGCAACCACCGAGCTCGGTCTTCGAGCTCTGGTAGAGAGGAGCAACCTCTCTGGACAGAAGATGCACCTCTTGAGCTCGGTCTTCGAGCTCTGGCAGAGAGGTGCAACCACCTCTGGCAGAGAGGTGCAACCACCTCTGGCAGAGAGGAGCAACCTCTCTGGGCAGGAGATGCACCGCCTGAGCTCGGTCTTCGAGCTCTGGCAGAAAGGTGCAACCACCCCTGACAGAGAGAAGCATCCGCCTGAGCTCAGTCTTCGAGCTCTGCCAGGCGGTGCAACCTCTCCAGTCAAGAGGTGCAACCGCCTGATCCCGAAATTCCGGGATTTGATCGTTTTGAGCTCGAAATTTGAGTTGGGTTGGGGCCTATAAATACCCCACCCATTCAGCACTGAAAAGAAAAAGAACTTACCCGAAATCTTGATCTTTTCAGTGGTTCTTAGAGCTCAAAACTGCTAGTTTTCCTCCTCCTTCTGTTCTTCAAGTTTGAGTTGTAAAGAAAGGAGAGAAAACATCTGTAAGGGTTGTCTCCTAAGCCCGTCAAAAGGAGTGACTCTGTAAGAGGGTAGTTGGCCTTCGCCTATTGAAGGAAAGCCTCTAGTTGACGTCGGTAACCTCATCGGTGGAGGAAGCCAAAAGTGGAGTAGGTCAAGACTGACCGAACCACTCTAAATCTCTGGTTTGCGTTTATTTTGAGCACTTTATCATTACTGCAAACCTCCTACATAGCTACTGCTCTCTGCGCTTTTACGAACGAGTTCTGTGCAGTTTACGTTCACGTCTTAATTCCATTTACAAACTGCAAACTGCTCTCTGCGCTTTTACGAACGAATTCTGTGCAGTTTACGTTTACGTCTTGATTCCATCTACAAACTGCAAACTGTCTCTCTGCGCTTTTACGAATGAGTTCTGTGCAGTTTACGTTTACGTCTTGATTTCACTTACAACTGCAAACTGTCTTCTGCGCTTTTTTACGAACAAGGTTCTGTGCAGTTTACGTTTACATCTTGATTTCATTTACAACTGCAAACTGTCTTCTGCGCTTTTACAAACAAGGTTCTGTGCAGTTTACGTTTACGTCTTGATTTCATTTAGAACTGCAAACTGTCATCTGCGTTTAGACGCAAACTGCGTTTAGACGCAAACTGCGTTTAGACGTAAACTGCGCTTAGACGCAAACTGCGTTTATACGCAAACTGCGTTTAGACGCAAACTGCGTTTAGACGCAAACTGCGTTTAGACGCAAACTACGCTTAGACGCAAACTGCGCTTAGACGCAAACTGTGTTTAGACGCAAACTGTGTTTAGACGCAAACTGCGCTTAGACGCAATCTGCGCTTAGACGCAAACGGCACTTAGATACAAACTGTGAATCAGCTTTTTCATCATAATAGTTTCTATCGAACGAACGCAGCTTTCGGTTTTAATCGCTGTAAAATTTCCGCTGCACTAATTCACCCCCCCCTCTTAGTGCTCTCGATCCTAACAATTGGTATCAGAGCGGGGTATTTCTCATTTCGGATTTACACCCGAGAGAAATGGCTCTTCAAGAGGGCTTTTCGGTCTTTCGTCCACCGTTCTTTAACGGATTGGACTACACTTATTGGAAAACTCGAATGAGAGTTTTCTTGATTTCTCTAAATCTGGATTTATGGAATATCGTTGAAAACGGTTTTCAACTTCCCTCTAAACCGATGAACGAATGGTCGGATTTAGAGAAGAAGTATTTTTCTTTAAACGCAAAGGCTATGAATGCCTTATTTTGCGCTTTGGACAAAAATGAGTTCAATCGGGTTTCTTTGTGCGAAACGGCTTTCGATATTTGGCGCGCTCTTGAAATCACGCACGAGGGAACTAGTAGAGTCAAAGACTCGAAAGTTAATGTTTTACTGCATGATTTCGAGCTTTTTCATATGAAACCAAGCGAAACCGTTGTTGACATGTACACCCGTTTTACGGATGTCGTCAATGGTTTAAAATCACTTGGTAAAAGCTTTTCGGATTTTGAACTCATTAACAAAGTTTTGCGCTCACTTTCTAAAACTTGGGATTCAAAAGTAATTGCTATTCAAGAAGCTAAAAACCTAAACAACTTACCACTTGAAGAACTAATTGGTTCATTGATGACATATGAAATGGTGCACAATGCACATGATGAACATGTTGAACACAATCACCTTCCAAAGAATAGGAAGGATTTGGAACTCTGGACAAATGAATGCCACTTGAGCGATGACTCAAGTGATGAGGACAATGATGAACAAAACAACCTTCCAAAGAACAGGAAGGATTTGGGACATAGAACATTTGAAGACCACTCGAGCATAAGCTCAAGTGATGGTGAACTTAAACTACAAATGAAACGAAAATTAAAAAGCAAAAAGAATCGAACTACTTGCTTTAAACGCAAGAACAAAAATTGGGATGAATCGAGCTCCTCCGAAGAAGAAAATGTCAACAAAAGCAATGTGACAAACTACGCCTTAACAGCCTACAATGATGAGGTAATCGAAATCCCCCTAATTTATTTTGAAATTACTTGATGCTTTCATAATGTATTAGTTTAGAATTAATTTTCTTAAAAATTACATGTTAAAATATATATATATATATATATATATGATCATGCTTGAAAATGAAAATTACATGTCTTATGTTAATGCAAGATAGAAATCTAATGATTGTACACCTAGTGAGATTAAATCTTATTTATGTGCTTGAGAAGCAAGAATGTATATTTTGATGATTTTCATATTGCTTTTCAGTGACGATACATGGCTTTTGTCTAGAAGGCTTGATATTTTTCATTGTCTTTGTTTGTTAAATATGATGTATGATTTTGACATAAGAATAAAGATTTGAGCATTCTATTATAAAGTCAATCATATAAATTAAAACTAAAGAAGTTTTAGGCATTTTTAAGAATCATTCAAAATGATGTTCAATGAAACCTTGCTTAATGTTGCAATGAAAATATTAAAGTTTTGATACTATGATTTGACGATTTTATGCATGAGATTTTAAAGTTATACATGATGATTTTTGTGATTGATGGTTTTATGATCCTAAACGTTGATGCATGTTTTCATTTGACATAAATGAAAAGGCATGCTAACATGAAATCGATCACTTAAGATGAAACACTTAAAAAAAAGGGGAGAAATATATGAATTGATGCTATAAACACTATGCTATGATTATCCCATGCTTGCATCACCAAGAAATATATGATTGCTATCATTGGTATATGCCTTGTATCAAGATATCAAACAAAAATTTACATCATACGAGCTGATATCTTACCATGTGATGCAATGCTACACTTGCTAAAATATTTGAAATGTGTACATCATGCCCTGTATCAAGATATCAAACAAAATCTTGCTTCACAGTTTTACGCATTGATATCTTACCATATGATGAAATGCTACAATTGATGAACACTTGAAATGTAATCCTCTATCTTATTGATTTTTCAATAAATCTATGCTTGTCATACATGAATTTATTGAATGCAATTTTGAGGATGATTTCAGATTTGACAAATGCTTGATTCGTATTTACGACATAAGATACACTTTAAATATGAATCATGCATCAATCATGTTAAATGCTTCAATCATTTTCTATCTCTAGAGTTCTCGATTTTGATGAAATACAAGTGATAAATTCATTTATGATATCTTGTAAATCACTTGAATTATGAATGAGTTTTTTATGATG
The DNA here is from genome assembly GCF_036884655.1 of Musa acuminata AAA Group. NCBI lineage: Eukaryota > Viridiplantae > Streptophyta > Magnoliopsida > Zingiberales > Musaceae > Musa > Musa acuminata. The sequence goes on along the minus strand of NC_088332.1, from coordinate 15,528,829 downwards.
TGTTAAAAGAATCACTTAAAAAGAAAATGCTTTTCCCATCTTATCGAGATTAATGATTTCATGATATTGTGTGAATCTCGAAATTGATTTTGATGAAATAGTAATAACTTTATTCATGTTATGAATCTTAAAAATGATAATATGCTTCATGTGATAATATGAATACATGAAACACTTATGATATTCCGTGTATTCATAAAATATTTATCTCATCATCCAATAACTCTTCTTGATATTGCTTATGAGATGAAATGAAATAATGCATGAAATACAAATGAGGAGTCAATGATCATGCATAATAGGATGTAATGAATTCTGACATTTAGATACCATCGTTTGAATATCCATGATTATGTTGCCAAAATGATATATCATGAATGCTTGAATATCATGTTTGATATGCTCATGATGATGATTGATTTTTCGGTATCGTGCATAAAAAAAATGAAATGTAATGTTAATGAATTTGTGCATTGAAACTATAATGATGCACAAATAAGAATGATTACTTACCTTTGTCATAATTTAGAAATTGATGTAAAGGGTTTTTCCCTTCTTTTTGACAATGACAAAGGGGGAGATAGATTGCTAGCACAATTCAAGAAAAAGGAAAAAATTACAAAAAAGAAGAAATTGCTATCCTGAACATCACCGATAATTGCTAGCTTGAAATGTCAAGAAAATACAAAAACTTGTTTATTTTCTTGCACATCTAAAGAGAAGATGCAAATGTAACACTTGCCAAATTGTTTGCTTGCCTCATGTAAAACATTATCTCTTGCTAGTTTGGCATTTTGCTAGCTTGCACTTTGCAACGAAAGCAAAAATGACACTTCTCAAAAGAGAAGAAAGAGCTTGTTATCTTGAACATCACAAGCTTGCCAAACAAAAATTGCAAAAGTGCTATCTTGCCTATCTCAAGAAGCAAAACTTGCATATCGTAAAAATTTGCTAGCTTGCAACTTGCATATTTCAAGAAGCAAGAGTTGCCTTCTTGAACATCTCTAAATTGCTAGCTTGCAAGTTCTAAAATGTTGCAACATTGCTAGCTTGCATGTTATAAAAGTGCTATCTTGCATGCTGTAAAACTTGCATATCTAAAACTTGATAGCTTGAATGTTTTAAGCATGTTTTAAACATGTTTTTCATGCAATGAGTTGAACCAATATCACAAACACTTGATTGTGATACTTCTCCTTTTTGTTGATGACAAAGGGGGAGAAGTATGTTGATGAAAGTATGTTGATGACATGACATGTGATGCATAAGTTTATGCATATGTTCATGTTGATGTGTTGCAAGTATTCATGATGAATATTGCAATGACTTGAATTCAGTTTGAATTCAAGGTTCTATCAAGATGGCATATTGATAGGGGGAGTTTGTTTAAACTCCGGGAGTTAAGTTTAACTCCGTCATCAAGTGGTTGTCATCATCAAAAAGGGGGAGATTGTTGAATCTCGTATTTTGATGATGAAACTACTTGATATATGTTTATGATTTAATCTGCGTTTTGAGTGACGCAGGATGCTTTGATCAGGATGAGACAATTAAAGCAGGAAAATCATGTTGTGCCGGAGGAACATGTCAGAAGATTGGACGTCGGGCCGGTGGATCGGTCGACGTATCGACAGAAGGCTTCGGGCCGTGGACTCGGGTATCGGGCCAAGAAGAGCGAGTATTGTGCCAAGGATATCGGAGTTACGGAGTCAACTGGCCGATTGGGCAATAGGCTGCAGGAAAGGACGATGCGCCGAAGAATCGGACGAAGCGTCGAGGGACCAATGACATGCCGGACAACTTGGTTAATTGCTTAGGATTAATTGTCTCGATCGAAGTTTTGCTTTAAGTGTGCAGGATTAACTACGATGAAAGATAGACAAGCAGCAGGAGTTGCGCCGGAGTCAAGTTCATGATCACGTTGGGAGTTCGAGAGTTCGACGGAAGTTCGGACGGTCGTCGGAAGTTCTGCGAGAACAGATCCGAGAAGTCCAGAAGCTTGCCAAGCGAAGCTCGTCGGAACTTGCCAAGTGGATCTTCGCAAAGTCCAGGAGTTTGCCGGAAGTCCGCAGGAGCATCACCGAGGGTTCATCGGATGATCGACGGAAGTTCGTCGGAAACTCGCCGGAAGGAGCGATTGACGCACCGAAGCAAAGCTGCAGAAGTTGTCTTAGATTTAATCGTAGTTAGCACGTTGATTAAGTTGGAAAATGGGAGGTGATCCCATTGGCTTAATCTTGGGGCACTTGGGCCCCTGAAAGACTGAAATTGGGCCGAATGGAATGAACCATTCGGACCCTGATTGCACCAGGAGGTGCAACCGCCTAGGCCAGGAGGTGGCACCGCCCAGGCTAGGCTTTCCAGCGAGACTGGGCGGTGCAACCGCCCCAGCCAAGCGGTGCAACCGCCCAGGCTATGTCTCCCAACGAGACTGGGCGGTGCAACCGCCCCAGCCAAGAGGTGCAACCGCCCAGGGCTCAGTCTCCAAGCGAGGCTAGGCGGTGCAACCTCCTCTGTCAAGAGGTAGCACCGCCAGAGCTCAAGTTTCGAGCTCTGCCAAGAGGTGCAACCACCGAGCTCGGTCTTCGAGCTCTGGTAGAGAGGAGCAACCTCTCTGGACAGAAGATGCACCTCTTGAGCTCGGTCTTCGAGCTCTGGCAGAGAGGTGCAACCACCTCTGGCAGAGAGGTGCAACCACCTCTGGCAGAGAGGAGCAACCTCTCTGGGCAGGAGATGCACCGCCTGAGCTCGGTCTTCGAGCTCTGGCAGAAAGGTGCAACCACCCCTGACAGAGAGAAGCATCCGCCTGAGCTCAGTCTTCGAGCTCTGCCAAGCGGTGCAACCTCTCCAGTCAAGAGGTGCAACCGCCTGATCCCGAAATTCCGGGATTTGATCGTTTTGAGCTCGAAATTTGAGTTGGGTTGGGGCCTATAAATACCCCACCCATTCAGCACTGAAAAGAAAAAGAACTTACCCGAAATCTTGATCTTTTCAGTGGTTCTTAGAGCTCAAAACTGCTAGTTTTCCTCCTCCTTCTGTTCTTCAAGTTTGAGTTGTAAAGAGAGGAGAGAAAACATCTGTAAGGGTTGTCTCCTAAGCCCGTCAAAAGGAGTGACTCTGTAAGAGGGTAGTTGGCCTTCGCCTATTGAAGGAAAGCCTCTAGTTGACGTCGGTAACCTCATCGGTGGAGGAAGCCAAAAGTGGAGTAGGTCAAGACTGACCGAACCACTCTAAATCTCTGGTTTGCGTTTATTTTGAGCACTTTATCATTACTGCAAACCTCCTACATAGCTACTGCTCTCTGCGCTTTTACGAACGAGTTCTGTGCAGTTTACGTTCACGTCTTAATTCCATTTACAAACTGCAAACTGCTCTCTGCGCTTTTACGAACGAATTCTGTGCAGTTTACGTTTACGTCTTGATTCCATCTACAAACTGCAAACTGTCTCTCTGCGCTTTTACGAATGAGTTCTGTGCAGTTTACGTTTACGTCTTGATTTCACTTACAACTGCAAACTGTCTTCTGCGCTTTTTTACGAACAAGGTTCTGTGCAGTTTACGTTTACATCTTGATTTCATTTACAACTGCAAACTGTCTTCTGCGCTTTTACAAACAAGGTTCTGTGCAGTTTATGTTTACGTCTTGATTTCATTTAGAACTGCAAACTGTCATCTGCGTTTAGACGCAAACTGCGTTTAGACGCAAACTGCGTTTAGACGTAAACTGCGCTTAGACGCAAACTGCGTTTATACGCAAACTGCGTTTAGACGCAAACTGCGTTTAGACGCAAACTGCGTTTAGACGCAAACTGCGCTTAGACGCAAACTGCGCTTAGACGCAAACTGTGTTTAGACGCAAACTGTGTTTAGACGCAAACTGCGCTTAGATGCAATCTGCGCTTAGACGCAAACTGCACTTAGATACAAACTGTGAATTAGCTTTTTCATCATAATAGTTTCTATCGAACGAACGCAGCTTTCGGTTTTAATCGCTGTAAAATTTCCGCTGCACTAATTCACCCCCCCCTCTTAGTGCTCTCGATCCTAACACTGGGCGGTGCCACCGCTTAGTTCTTGAGTTCTGGGCGGTGCCACTGCCTAATTTGGCGGTGCCACCACCTAATTTGGTGGTGCCATCGCCTACACTATTTCAGCTCATTGGTTGGGCTCCAAACTTGGCCCAAACCAGTCCGAATTCGGGCCCAATTGGTTCCTACTTGAGTTATAGGATTAACACCTAATCCTAACCCTAATTAATGTACTAACTATGAATTTAAAGACATTTCCTAAGCTATTACAAAGTCCGCAAGTCAAGACTTTTTCCGGCGAGCTTCCGGCGAACTTCTGATGGTCTTCCGACGAACTCTCGGAAACCATTCTACGGACTCCCGGCAAGCTCCTAGACTTCACGATTTGATCTTGGCGAGTTCCAACGAGCTTCTTAGGCAAGCTCCAATCTTTCTCAGCGAGCTCCGCAAACTTCCAACGAACCTTCCGGCGAGCTTCCGAAAAACCCTTCGGCAAGCTCCCTACTCATTCTCGGCTAGTTCCGGCAGCATTCCTGATGAACCTTCGGACTTCCGTCGAATTCTCGAACTCGCAACAAATCCTTCGTGCTTGACTCCAACACTTTGTTTCGCTTTATGTCTTCATCATTATCGTAGTTAATCCTGCACACACAAGCCAAAACTCTACTCCGATCTAGACAATTATTACAATGCGAATTAACATTCTGTTGCCTGGCACGTCATTGGTTGGCGCTTCATCCGATTCTTCAGCGCATCGTCCTCTCTTGTGACTTGTTGCTCAATCGGCAGTTGACCTCTGCAACCCCGATATTCTTGGCGCAATTCCGCTCTTGGCCCGATGCCCGACGTTCGAAGCCTTCTGCCATCCAATATCCTAACGTGATCGTCAATTCCTCCTGCGTTAACTGTCTAATCTTGATCGAGTAGACCTGCATCACTCAAAATACAGTTAAACATCTAAACACAATCAATTAGTTTCATCATCAAAATCCGAGATTCAACAATCTCCCCCTTTTTGATGATGACAACTAATTGATGACTAACGGAGTTAACATTAACTCCCCGGAGTTTAACCAAACTCCCCCTATCAATATGCCATTGATAGAACACTTGGATTATCCCAAATCCAAGTAACATTCATCACATGTTATGAAAAATATTTAAACCATCATGTAAATATATATAAAATATTCAATTCAATACATGAGTCATCAATATACTTCTCCCCCTATATCATCAACAAAAAGGAGAAGTAGCTCTAGCTATTTTAAAATATATTCAAGTTTTGATAACATGAAGCTAGATTTTCATCACACATTATAAGCACAAAAGCATACCAAGATTCTTAAGTTCAATCATGGCAATTCAACACTTGAATTTTTGTGCAAGATTGCACTTTGCTTGTCTTTGCAAGTAACAATATTTATGATGTTTGATATAACAAATTTCTTCATTACAATTATCGAGCTAGCAAATTCTTCATTCAAGTGTGCAAGCTAGCAATAACTTTCTCTCCCTTTGTCAATGTCAAAAAGAAGGAGAGGAACCAATGATTTAGACTTTTACATCAACTTTGCATCAATCAATATTTCAATCATCACATGATGCATACAAGACAATAATGCAAATAAATCATTTCATGAAGGATATCAATGTGAAAATTCACCAAGGATCACATGATACAATCGCAAATCATGATATCATTATGCGATACATCATGAGATTGATAATTTATCATATCAATGAAAGATATCAATTGTTAAACATGATATGATAATAGTCTCAAAAATTTCAATTTGCGATACATGTGATACATTGCAATACACTAAAAAATTTAATGTGATGCTTTTAAGGATATCAACCTATTTTTGATACAAAGCATGGTAAGAGCAATTATATTGCAAGTTTTCTAAGTTTTACATTTTTTGCTTCTTTCGAGATAGCAATTCTTTGCTTCTCTTTAGATTGCAGGATTTGCAATTCATTGGTAGTGTTCATGATAGCAAGTTCTTTTAATGAAATGATTGAGCTAGCAAATTTTCCTTTCTTTGAAATATGCAGGCTAGTAAACGAACTCCCCCTTTATCATTATCAAAAAGAAGGGAGAAATCAATGGCTAACATTTTTTAATCATTATACAAGTCATATTACAAAATCATGTCATGATATCAAGAAAATTCAAGAAGGACATGATTCATTCGATAAATCTTTTTAATAGAGCAAAAGAATTATACAACAAGGATCATGATTAAAATATATCAATATCATAGATCAAGTCATGATTCATGATTCATCATAAAGCAAATTAATTTTCAATCATCACATAAGACATTTAAAGAATTTTTGAAACATAGGAGAATGATTAATTTAAGCATGCAATGTTTCAATCAAATTCAAGTCATGAATACCAATACTTTCATATTGTGAGTATCAATTCATGAATACCAAAAGATATTATTTGTGATTCTAGTTTTGCAAGATCAAGACTATGATTTAGATAAAATTCATTCAAATCAAATCGTTAACTTGAAACTCATAATCAAGTCATCAAAATCAATTTCGAGATTCACAAAATATCATGAAATCATTAATCTTGATCAGATAGGAAAAGCATTTTTTAAGTGATTCTTCTTCATCTAAGCATGCCTTAGTCTTTATATGCCAAATCAAGATAAGCATGAAAGTTCAAGACGTAAAGGCAAAATCTTATAAAATAACTCATCAAGCAAGATTTTAAACATCTATTTTCAAGCAATATAAAGAGTAAGTCGAGGACTCAATTATGTCAGGCATCTCAAATTATCAACATCACATTAAAAGGATATTTCAAAAAGATATATCGATAAGTGATTCATTTGTATCATTTCATTCATTCGAAAAATTCTCCTCTTTGGTAAATAAATTTAGGAGAACAAAATGAATTAAGGGAGATATAACATAATTGAAGCATTGAATATGATTCATATTTAAAATGTGTCTCATGTCATAAGTATGAATCAAGCATTTGTGAAATCCGAAATCATCCTCAAAGTCACATTCAGTAAATTCATATATGACAAGCATAGATTTATTGAAAAGTCGATAAGATAGAAGATCGCATTTCATTTTTATAAATTTCTATTCATGTGATTTGCTTCTTATAAGTATGCCTTTACTTTTAATAAAACAAGTGTCAACATTTAAGATGAAAAGATAAATTTCATAAAATAAATCATCAAGCATATTATTTCAATCATTGTTTCAATCATCACTATAACTCATCATGCACAAAATATAAAATCATCTAACATGATACAAACATTTATTTTCAAAATATTTATCACTATTTTCATGTATGATAATAAAGTATTCATTATACACATTATATGCAATACATCACATACATCATCATAATAAAAAACATATGTATCATTCCAAATCATAAACATTTCAAATCATCATGGTATTAATCTATCAAATTGCATCATGCCATGCATGATCATAACTTGTTCCCATTTTATCATTGTAAACAAGAAAGAATAAGGGAAGAACAAAATAGTGTATAATATTTTAATTATTTCAAAGCATACAAGCCATAAATCCAATGGCATCATGTCATGAAAGATAAGACCTCTTGAATTACAAAAGACATGATTCATTTTATCAAATATCTTCTTTAAATAAAATATCAAGAAAAATCATAGGAGTACAAAGAAGAGATATTGTTTTAAAAGAAAATCAAGTAATAAATCCAAGAAATCAAGATCATAATTTGAATACAAACTCATTCAAATTCAAATCGTCAAATTCATCAAAATCTCAACATTACTTTCAAGAGATTCAAAATGGTATACATAGATTTATCGTAATAAACATCAAGAACAATAGGATAGAGAAAAATAATTTTTCAAGGAAAAACTATTTTCCTCTTTTTAGTTGTTTCAATTCATATGATTTTATTTCACTTATACCAAATAAAAATATGTATCATATTTAAAACCGAAAGTGTAATATTTATTACAACAAAGATTAATAAGGCACTTTCATTATGGTAAAAATCAATAATCCATAAATCACAAGATTCATCATGCATAATTTCGAAATTTATTAAGCATGATCATTATGCATGACACTAAAACATAGTTTCAAAATGTTTAATATTTTCATTACATCATTATGCAATGGTTTCATTGAATATAATTTTGAATGATTCTTATAGATAACTAAAACTTTTTTAGTTTTAATTTATGTGATTGACTTTATATTAGCATGCTCAAGTTTTGTTCTTATGTCAAAAACATACATCATGTTTGAAAACCAAAGACAAGGTTCATAAAAAAATCATCAAGCCTTCCATATAAAAACCATGCATCGTCATTGAAAGTCAATATGGAAATTATCAAAATACATATTCTTGCTTCCGAAGCACGTATGATTATTTAAATCTAATATTTTATTCTATTAACATAAAACATACAATTTTCAAGAAAAATAATTATTAAAAAAAGAAAAGAAAATGCATCATGGAAAACATCAAGTAATTTCAAAATAATTCAATATAGTTGAGTTACTTACCTTGTAGTCAAAGCTTGTCAAAGCCTAATTCGTCATTTCACCTTTGGAAGTTCTTGATTCATCCTTAGGTGCCTTCCTCTTCTTTGGCCTCTTCCTCCGTTCAGGTTCATTGTTTATTTTAGATTTTTTTTAATGAACTTATTATGATTTAGTGTTCGAAGTTCAAATTCATCATTGTCCTCATCACTTGAGCCATTGCTCAAGTGATATTCATTTGTCCGGAGTTCCAAATCCTTCCTGTCCTTTGGAAGGTGGTTTAAGTGTTCATCGGGTTCAAAATGTTCCAAAAGTATCATTTCATAGGTCATTAATGACCCGATTAATTCTTCTAATGAAAAATCCTTTAAATTTTTTGTCTCTTGTATTGCGGTTATTTTAGGATCCCAACTTTTTGGAAGGGATCTTAAGATCTTGCTTATGAGATCAAAATTCGAAAAAGATTTACCAAGAACTCTTAGATTATTGGCGACATCCGTGAAACGGGTGTACATGTCGCCTATAGTCTCGCTTGGTTGCATTCGAAAAAGCTTAAAATCATGCAATAAAATGTTAACTTTCAAGTCTTTGACTCTACTAGTTCCCTCGTGCGTGATTTCAAGTATTCGCCAAATATCAAAAGCCGTTTCGCACGTTGAAATCCGATTGAACTCATTTTGGTCTAAAGCGCAAAATAAGGCATTCAAAGCCTTTGCGTTTAAAGAAAAATACTTCTTCTCCAAATCTAACCATTCGTTCATCGGTTTAGAGGGAAGTTGAAAACTGTTTTCAACGATATTCCATAAATCCAAATTCATAGAAATTAAGAAAACTCTCATTCGAGTTTTCCAATAAGTATAGTCCAATCCGTTAAACAACGGTGGACGAACAACCGATAAGCCCTCTTGAAAGCCACGAAGAGCCATTTCTCTCGGGTGTAAATCCGAATTGAGAAATAGCAGGCTCTGATACCAATTGTTAGGATCGGAGCGGCACTAAGAGGGGGGGGGGGTGAATTAGTGCAGCGGATTAAATCTCGTAAGTTTGAAAACAAATTCGTAAATACGAGGAGATTTCGCTTTGATTGTAACTTGAGTAAAGTAAAAATCGGAAACTTGCTATTGTGTAGACAATGATTGCAGAAAGGTAAGTACTCACACATTCAATGAACACGCCAATTTAAAGTGGTTCGGTCAAATGACCTACATCCACTTACGAAGCCTTCTTCGAAGAGGCTCCCAACGTCCACTAGCAAATCACTTTGAAGGGGAAGGACAAATACCCCTCTTACAATCTTTTACAAGTGGTTCACACTCTTACAAGTTTTCAACAAGAAAGAAGGAGGTGAACACTCAAGCAATTGAAAAACAAGACTTGCTAAAGACTTTGCTAAGGCTTTTTCTCAATTTCTTACTCCTCAAAGGTTGTGTTCTCTGCTAAGAAGTGAGAGGTATTTATAGGCCCTAAGAGGATTCAAATTTGGGCTCCAAAATTTAAATTCTCTTGGGTTTCCGAGGCTGGCGATGCCACCGCTTGTCGGTGGCGGTGCCACCGCACGACCTCTCGGGTGCTGGGCGGTGCCACCGCTCAGTCCAACGGTGCCACCACTCAGTTCTCAAGTTCTAGGCGGTGCCACTGCCTAATCTGGTGGTGCCACCGCCTACACTATTTCAGCTTACTAGTTGGGCTCCAAACTTGGCCCAAACCAGTCTGAATTCGGGCCCAATTGGTCCCTACTTGGGTTATAGGATTAACACCTAATCCTAACCCTAATTAATGTGCTAACTACGAATTTAAAGATATTTCCTAAGCTATTACAAAGTCCGCAAGTCAAGACTTTTTCCGGCGAGCTTCCGACGAACTTCCGACGGACTCCCGGTAAGCTCCTAGACTTCATGATTTGATCTTGGCGAGTTCCAACGAGCTTCTTCGGCAAGCTCCGATCTTTCTCGGCGAGCTCCACGAACTTCCAACGAACCTTCCGGCGAGCTTCCGAAAAACCCTTCGGCAAGCTCCCTACTCATTCTCGGCTAGTTCTGGCAGCATTCCCGACGAACCTTCGGACTTCCGTCGAACTCTCGAACTTGCAACAAATCCTTCGCGCTTGACTCCGACATTTGTTTCGCTTTATGTCTTCATCATTATCGTAGTTAATCCTGCACACACAATCCAAAACTCTACTCCGATCTAGACAATTATTACAACGCGAATTGACATTTTGTTGCCCGACATATCATTGGTTGACGCTTCGTCCGATTCTTCAGCGCATCGTCCTCTCTTGTGGCTTATTGCCCAATCGATAGTTGACCTCTGCAACCCCGATATTCTTAGCGCAATTCCGCTCTTGGCCCGATGCCCGATGTTCGAAGCCTTCTGCCATCCAATATCCTAACGTGATCTCCTCCGATGCAACGTCAATTCCTCCTGCGTTAACTGTCTAATCCTAATCGAGTAGACCTGCATCACTCAAAATGCAGTTAAACATCTAAGCACAATCAATTAGTTTCATCATTAAAATCTGAGATTCAACATGTTCTACAAGATCAACGGTGACATCAACATCATATAAGAGTTCTTCGATGTTATTTTGTTATTCACCCTCGTCAATGCTCTCATTAATTTAATGAACAACGATCTCTCGAATAGGAGATGATATTGGAGAATTAACCCGAATCTCAATATCAAAATTGATCCTTCGAAATTTTTTACTCTCATTGATTTTGTCATTTTTAATGAATTTTGTATTATCAGATTCTACTATCCTCATACTATGATTAAGGTAATAAAATCTATATCCCTTGGATTTTTTTGGATAACCAATAAAATATCCAAAAATAGTTATTCAATCTAATTTCTTTTTATGTGGATTGAATACTCTTATCTCTGTATGACACTTCCAAATATGTAAATGTCTCAAACTGAGTTTCCTACCAGTCCACAACTCAAATGGGATTGATGAAACTGACTTAGTAGAAACCCTGTTCAAGATGTATATAGATGTCCTAAGAGCTTCACCCTACATCGACTCAGATATAGAGGAATAACTCATCACGCTTATAACCATATCCATGAGAGTACGATTTCGCCCTTCAACAACACCATTCTGCTATGGCACACTTGGAATACATATTAAGCACAAATACCTCGTTGTTATAGGAATATAGTAAAAGGACCAATATTTTGACCAGATTCATCATATCTGTCATAAAATTCACCATCCTTGTCAAATCTAACAATTTTAACTTTTCTATCTAATTATCTCTTAAGCTCATTTATGTATTCTTCAAGAATATCAATGGCTTGAGACTTTTTGTGTATTAGATAAACATAGTCATATCTGGACATGTCATCTATAAATGTGATGAACTACCTTTCTTCACTAAAACAAGGAATATGAAGTGATCCGCAGATATCAGTATGAATAATCTCAAGAAGTTCTTTACTTCTTGTGGTATTTTTCTTTATATATTTAGTTTACTTTCTCTTAATGCAATCTATACAAACATCAAAATCAGTGAAGTCTAAATGTTCCAAAATATTATCCTTCACTAATCTTTCAATTTTTTCCTTGGAGATATGCCCCATTCATCTATGCCACAATATAGAAGATCTTTCATTATTGAAACTATGTTTCAATCAAACACTTAATTGCAAGGCCAATAATGCCTTTTTAAACTCAAGATTCAGATTAATTCTATACAAACCATCACATAGAATTTGATAACCAACTTTTATTGAATCATAAAATATATTGAGTTTACCATTACCACAAGAAAGATAATATCCTAACTCATCAATTCTAGATAGAGAGACTAAATTTCTAGAAATAGTAGGAATATAACATGTGTCAACAAAATCAATTAGATGACCCATCTCTAAGCGAAGATGATAAGTCCCTACTGATATCACTTTCGCTTTAAGACAATTTCCCATAATGATGAATCTTTCATGTTCTTTTGGTTTCCGGATTGAAAGAAATCCTTGCATATTATTAGTGATATTAGTTGAAGCACCAGAATCAATCCACCAAGTGTTAGAAGGAACTTCTGTAATGTTTGATTCGAAACATACAAAGGTCGAATTAATACCCTTCTTTCTGAATCAAGTCTTACGTTTAATGCAGTCCTTCTTTACATATTCTTTTTTGCCACAAAAGAAACATTTTACTATAAAAGTTTTCTTTTTATTAGTCTGTTTAACATTTTCAAACTCGACAAATTTCTTTGATAGATAATGCTTTAATTTTTTTTTCTTATTATCAACTCTTTGAGTAGTAGTCATGATATTATATGAGCTTTTATGCTTTAATCTTAATTCTTCCTAAACACGCATGCTAGTTAACTTATTCAGGTCTCACTTATCCTTATTTATATTATGAATCATGAATGAGCCAAACTAAAAAGGAAGGAAATTGAGAATAAACTGCACGAGGAAGGACTCATCAACATTCATGCCCAATACTTTAAGTTTTGTAGCTTTATCAGCCCTATTGAGGATGTGATCCTGAATTCCTCGAATGCCATCATATAGAGTCGTAGTTAGTTCTTTCATTAGTGTGTCAACAATGACTTATTAGTAGATTTAAATATATCTTCAATAACCTTTAAATATTCCTATGTACTAGTTATAATCAGGAAGTCTTTATGTTATTTTAAATCATCATTCTTATGAATATTAAACTAAGCCTATCAGATCTTTCCCAAGCCTTTATTTCATTAACTTATTCCATAGTGCTTTCATCAATCAAATCTGCGGGCTTTTCAACAAGTAATGTTAAGTCAAGATCTAATACACTTACTGTAAATTGTACATGCTCTAATCATTCTGAATAATTTAATCCAAAGAGTATAGGGACACTAGAAGCATACGAATGCATGGAAGGAAGTACCATTGTAAAATATAAAATAACATTAATGCTTTAAGTTTTTAAAAAATTTGATGAACTATTGATATCATCTATATTATACCTTTGAGTGAAATATTGACATATCTAGTGTTCACTCAAGATCATCTATGGAGGACTAATACCATCCTTATGGAATATTATTGTTATCTTTAGATATACAACCCGCAAGGATATCTAAAATAATATCATCCTACCCATCACATAATTATTTAAAGTAGATTTTCCTTTGAGATTATCTAAATATCATAATTATGTGTGTTATTACGAATATTATTTTCTTAATATTATTTAGGACTAATTCCTTAATATTATTTTATAAGTTATTGGTCTAGGTCACTTTGGTGGCTATAAGACTAATATAATAACATAAAATATAATTTAAAATATCTTATAAATGATTGAACTTTTATTGTAATTCACATCACAAAAGTCTATCATCCTAGGCTACTTTAGCGGCTACAAGTCAGATAAAACTTGAGGAGATGAGTTACAAATAATATTCATCAATTTTTTTTTAATTTAATTTATGCTATGCAGTTCAATAATAGAATAATAACCATAGCAGATAAAAACGACATCGGTTCAAAAAATCTTCATTTTGATAAAAAACGGTATCGAAAATATGCTTAACTTGAAAGCGTACGGAAGAGTGTAATGAGAAAGTAAAGCAAGTAAGACAGTTTATAGTAAAGGTAAATTGCATAAATAAAAATGCAAACCGAGTTTTGTAGTGGTTCGGTCGTTGTGACCTACATCCACTCCCAATTCCTTTTCTGTCAAAGCCACCGGCATCCACTAGCGATTTTCTTTCAACGGATAAAGATCAATTATCCTTTACACTTTTTCTCATTTTCACGGGTTTAGGAGACAACCCTTACAACATCTCTTTCTTAGACATCACTTCTCCTTTTAGACAAACTTCTAAATACTATGAAGAAGTGATCCTAAATCCTAAGAGAGTTTCCCATTTTTTTTCTCATATGTTTTTTTCTCATTTTTCAACTTAATTTCATACTCAATTCTTGCTACTCCATGCAGGAATAGCTGGGGTATTTATAGACCCCAAATGACTTCAAAATTAGAGCAAAAAAAGGTCACATCCCGGGTTTCTCGGGTCCTGGCGGTACCATCGCCTATGCTGGGCGGTACCATCGCTCAGTCTGGCAATACCACCACCGAGTCTGGCGGTACCACCGCCTAACATAGTCTTAAAGACTGTGTCTAGGTAGTACCACTACCTAACACAATCTTGTAGATTGTGTTTGGGTGGTACCACCGCCAAGTCTGGTTCATGATTAAATTTATTTTGACTTAAATTCAAGGTTCTATCAATATGACATATTGATATGGGGAGTTAAGGTTAACTTCGTCATCAATTGATTGTTATCATAAAAAAGGGAGAGATTATTGAATCTCATATTTTGATGATGAAACCAATTAATAGTGTTTATGATCTAATCTACGTCTTGAGTGACGCAAGAAGCTTCGATTAGGGAGAGATAATTAAAGCAAGAAGAATCATGTTGGGCCAAAGTGGAATATGTCAAAAGATTGGACGTTGAGCCGGAGGATCGGTCGACGTATCGATAGAAGACCTTGGGCCATGGGATCGGACATCGAGCTAAGAAGAGCATAAATTGCACCAAGGAAATCGAAATTACGGAGTTAACTGGCCGATTGGGCAATAAGCCGCAAGAGAGGATGATGCGCTGAAGAATCGGATGACGCATCGATGAACCAATGATATGCTGGACAACGGTTGATTTAGCTTTATAATAATTGTGTAGATCAAAGTAGGTTTTAGACATAATTGGGTTGGAATTGGGCAAACTCAATTAAGGGCCAATTGGGCCCAAGTTTGAGCTATGTTGGGCCAAGTAAAAGGTCCAAACAATGACCAAAACTTGTGGAACCATCGGTGACACAGTCTCTGAGACTATGTCAGGCAGTAGTACCACCTAGACTCAGTGTCCGAGATAGTTTAGGCGGTGGTACCCCAGACTCAGTCTCCAAGACTATCAGGCGATGGTACCGCCCAGACTCAGTCTCCGAGACTATCAGGCGGTGGTACCGCTAGTCTGAGTGGTGGTTCCACCCAAACATAGTCTCCCAGGCTCTGATATCAATTGTTAGGATCACGACACTAAGAGGGAGAGGGGGGGGGGGGGGGGGGGGGGGGGGGGTGAATTAGTGTAGTGAATAAAATGATGTCCGTTCAAAAAATCGTTATTTCGATAAAATCGATATCGGAAATGTATTTAACTTGAAAGCATTCGTAAGAGTGTAATTAGAAAGTAAAGCAAGTAAGGTAGTTTGTAGTAAAGGTAAATTGCATAAATAGAAATGCAAACCAGATTTTTATAGTGGTTCGATCGTCGTGACCTACATCCACTTCGTCGATTCCTCTTCCGTCGAGGCCACCGACATCCACTAACAATCTTCTTTTAACGGGTGAAGATCAACCACCCTTTTACAACTCTATTCTCCTATTGACAAACCTAGGAGAGAACCTTTATACCCCACAACCTCCTCTCTTAAACTTGTTGAATCTTGTATTTTGATAATGAAACAAATTGATATGTGTTTATGCTTTAATCTACGTTTTGAGTGACACAAGATGCTTCGATCAGGATGAGATAATTAAAGTAGGAAAAATTATATTGTGCCGGAGGATAACATGTTAGAATATTAGACGTCGGGCCGGTGGAACAGTCGACGTATTGACAGAAGGCTTCGGGCCATGGATTCGGGCAATAGGCCATGGATAACATGTTAGAATATTAGACGTCGGGCCAAGAAGAGCGGGTATTGCACCAACAATATCGGAGTTGCAAAGTCAACTAACCGATTGGGCAATAGGCCGCAAGAGAGGATGATGCGCCGAAGAATCGGACAAAGCATCGAGGGACCAATGACATGCCGGACAACATGATTAATGCTTAGTATTAATTGTCTAGATCAAAGTATGTTTTTACATGTGCAGAATTAACTACGATGGCAAGGCATGAAGCAAAATGAAGTACTAGAGTCAAGGACACGACTTTGTTGGGAGTTCGAGAGTTTGTCGGAAGTCCGGATGTTCATCGGATGTTCTGGAGGAACCAGCCGAGAAGTCTCGAAGCTTACGAGAGAAGCTTATCGGAACTCACCAAAAAGATCGTCGTGAAGTCTAGGAGCTTGCTCGGAGTCCACAAGAACATTGCCGAGAGTTCGTCGGAAGCTCGCCGGAAGAATAGAAATAGGGACTTGTTTAGCTTAGCAAATGTCTTAGGATTTCATAGTTAGCATGTAATTGGGCTTGGATTTGGGCCAACACAATTAGGGGCCAGCTAGGCCCATGTAAGAACTGTGTTAGGCCCAATAAGAAGCCCAAATAGTGCCCCAAGAAGTCTTACCATCATGGCATAGTCTTCGAGACTATGTCAGGTGGTGGTATTGTCAATTTGGGCGATTGTACCGCCCCTAGCAGGGTGCCAGGCGGTGGTACCGCCCAGCACTGCCCCTAGGCGGTGGTATCGCCCAACGTAGGCGGTGGTATCGCCCGTGCCCGGGGAACCCAGGATGGAAAAGTTTTAGGCTCCAAATTTGAATCAACTTGAAGCCTATAAATAACCCTCTTATCCCTGGTTAAAGCACATAAGTATTGATAGTAAAAAAGTATAAAAACGTTGCTACAATCTTATGTGAGCTCCTCTCAAAGTTCTAAGTGTTAGAATAGATTGAGAGAGGAGTGAGTGGGGTTATAAGGGTTATCTTCTAAACCCTGTAAAAGGAGAATTGAGTTGTAAAAGGTGATTGGCCTTCGCCTATTGAAGGAAGGCCTCTAATGGACGCCAGTGACCTCTTCGGAGGAGGAAGCCGAAAGTGGATGTAGGTCACGTTGACCGAATCACTCTAAAACTGTCGTGTTCTTTGGTTTGTATTTTATTCTTGCTATTACCTTTCTGCAAACCTCTTTAAGTGCTTACTGCCTTCAATTGATTTATGAACGTGTTTCAAGTTAAGATATTTACGAAACAATTTTATGTTAGAAACTGGTTTTATCGAATGAAAGTTTTAAACTGATGTGATTTTACCGCTGCACTAATTCACCCCCCCTCTTAGTGTCGACCCCCATCCCAACAAAACTTCACTAACACTTAGAGTTTGAGAGGAGTTCACACAAAATTACAATAATATTTTCTTTTCTTTTTGCTCTTAGTTGTGTGTATGTTAAATAGGGATAAGAGGGGTATTTATATGCTCCAAATAAATTCAAACTTGGAGCCAAAACTAGTCTCATCTCGGGTCTTTCGGGTATTGGCAGTACCATCGCCTATGCTGGGTGGTACCACCACCTGCAACACTGACACTGTGCGGTACCACCGCTTAATCTAGAGGTACTACAGCCTGACACAGTCTTGAAGACTGCTTGGCAGTACCACTGCCTGATATAGTTTTGAATGACCCAAACAATAGGCCTAATTTAGCCCTGATTCAGACCCAAATGGCCCCTAATTGATTTGGCATTGTTTCACCCCAATACCGACTTAATTAGACAAAAAACTAACTTGATCTAGATAAATTATTACAAAGCACGAATCATTTGTTGTCTGGCATGTCATTGGTTCTTCCGACGCTTCGCCCGATCATTCGGCGCATCGCTCTCTCCTTTGGCGTATTGCCTAATCAGTATGTTGACCTCCGCAACTCCGATTTTCTTGGCACAATTTCCGCTCTTCTTGGCCCGATGCCCGAATTCACGACAAGAAGCCTTCTGTCGACATGTCGACCGATCCTCCAACTCGACGTCCAATCTTATGACATGTTCCACTCTGGCCCAACATTCGATTCCTCCTGCTTCAATCAATTTGCCTATCTTGATCGAAACTAGTCCTACATAATTCAAAATGCAGATTAGATCATAACATTATCAATTGGTTTCATCATCAAAATTTGAGATAAAAACAATGATAACATATAAATCATGCATTCATATGAAAGATAAATATTATTTCATAATTTCAAATATATACATGTGAATAACCAAATGAATATCCAAGAACAATAATTGGATTTTATTTGCCATATGTAAAAATATAATCAATAATACATTTGAGAAAACTATAAAAGTGAACCGTAATTTATAGTTTTTTTAATCAAAATTAAATCTAATCAAATAATCAAAATATAATCATGATTAAATTCAATCATAATTATAATAAATCATATTTATTAATTTTATAATTGAGAATATAAATTAGATATTCTCAATTTCATAAGGGTAAAACTATAAATATTTAACAAGATATAAATTGGAATTATGAGATTTGTAAAGGGCAGAACTATAAGTTAGCAAAACCTTAACCTCAAGGGCAAAACAATAAAAATGCTAAAACCTTATCTGTAGTGTCGTCACTGCCTGCTCGTGCGACACTATCGTCGTGGGGCTGCCTCTGCCCGCGCGTGGCCACTGCAGTGATTCCTGTTGGTGTGTGGCCGTCACCTGGGCACAGTTGCCCACGCGTGGCCTACCCATGCATGGCTGCCACCTGTGCGTGGCTCCTGCCCACGTGCGACCGCCAACTTGGTGCGGCTTGTGCCTGTGCGCGGTAGCCACTTGAGCACGGCCTGCCCACGCGTGGCAACCGCGTGGGCTCTATCTACCCATGCACGACCGTTGTCGTGGCTGTCTACCTTTATGCAACCGTCACATGGACGTGGGTTATGCCCGCGTGCGGTCGATGCATGGGCGCTGCATGGCTGCTGCGACGTACACGTTGCCCAACGTAGCCTCTACCACCAGCAGATTGGCTGGTTGTACACAACAAGGTCGACGACGACCATTGCTACTTTACGATTATTGGAGAATAGGGATCATTCATGCATCGTAAACAAAAATAATAGATCTAATATATTCGATCTTAAGAACCTAGGCTCTAATACTAATTATAAGCATAAAATTTATAATATACTATATTAAATACGAAAACAATCTCTTATGCCAAGATTGAAATAAAATAATTAGATATGATTTTATGATACGTACCTTTTGATGTCATCTGAAAAAGAGATCTCTATTTTGATCTACAAGGATACCGTCTTTAGATCCAAGATCGTTGTCAATCTGCAAAAGAACTAGATTCTTTACTCTCTTCCTATCTTTTCATAGGATCACCTAAATTGATGGTTAGGGAGAAGACTTGAGAGAGAGATTGTAATCCCTCAATTGAGATGCGTAACCTCTCTTCTTCTTATTTTATAATCTCTAAAGGTTCTGTCTATTTATAGGCAAGAGCAAAGGGTCTAGGATAAATAATTAGGAGAGTTCCTCCCATCAATATTATCTCTTGAAGAATCATACTTTAAGTGGACTTTTTTTCTATTGATAAATATATATCATCAGAATCTACATAGAGAGGGGAAAGTTCAATAGGCTTTATATTTGGA
This sequence comes from Musa acuminata AAA Group, assembly GCF_036884655.1. Taxonomy (NCBI): domain Eukaryota; kingdom Viridiplantae; phylum Streptophyta; class Magnoliopsida; order Zingiberales; family Musaceae; genus Musa; species Musa acuminata. The sequence continues at coordinate 15,508,936 of NC_088332.1, read as the reverse complement.
GCATATGGAGATTTGAGTAGCAAGTGGATGAGTATCTTCGTAGCCTCTACCGTGTAGATCACCGCTATAGAGAAGGATAGTTAACCTCTTTCATCCTCTCCCATAGATCTGCAGGAATTTAGAGAAATACGATTTCCTTAAGTAACACAACCATCTCACGTATGGTTTTCAGTTTCGTGAATTTTTGTGCACCAATCTTCACATGACGATGAAATATTTTTGTGAAAATCTAATATTTTTGTTTATGTTCTTCCATTGCATGTGATGTCGCCCGTAAATTTTTCAATACTTTGGTTGTATCTTAACAATTTGAATCTATATGATATTCCATTGTTGTTATGTGGTGATTTGAATTATATTATTAGTCTTGAAGATAAACTAGGTGGACGTCCCTTTTTTTTAATACTTTGATTTTTGGGTTTCAAAACTTTATGATACTATTAGTCTGGTTTCATGGATCTTGTTTCACATGATATAATAATAGATTTAGATAATATTGAAATTCAGCTCATTTCGATTGTGTTCGTACTAATAATAATTGGTTTTTATATATTAATGATGTACCTATCACTCATCTTCCTTGTGTTGTCTCTGATCATGCCCCATTACTTATTATAATTATGACTAAAATGGTTAGTACGAGGGGTAAGAAACATTTTCGCTTTGAGTCTCATTAGCTAGAATATCCTGGTCTCACCCCTATTATTCATGATAACTAATTCTCTTGTGACTTCAATTTTAATGTTATGAATTCCTTTCATGGAAACATAAGGAAACTTAGCTCTAAGCTCACAGTTTGAGATAAATCCCATGTTAGCAGCATTGAGAAGAACCTTGTGTTGATCTCAAACTAGATCAAAGACATTAAGTACCTCCCAGATCCAAAAATATCTTAGGGGGCTTTACAACAAGCACATTAGATCAAATGGTGGTCTAGATTTAATTGTAAGAGGACTATTATAGAAAAACAAAATACTTCTATAACATGGTTCGAATCAAGAAGCTTTGCAACTTTGTTAAGATCCTCCACACCGATAATATGAATTGTCGACCTGATTCTAATACTTTCAACTATATCTTTGGTTACTAATATTCTATTTTGTGGACGATCGATCTTAGGAAAACCTTGAGGATTAATCTAGTTATTTGGCCCTCTCCTAGATCAATAGAGATTGATAAGAAGGTTTCACGAAAGGTTTTTCCATCATTGAAATCCACGATGCCCTTAAAAATATAGATTTAAGCAAAAGTGAGTGGATATAAGTATTTATATAGATTTGCTATGATTCTGGAAGAGAAACAAACTTAATTTACATCCACAAGAAAGATAGCCTCATTAAAATTATTGATTTTTGTTCTATAGCTTCATGCAATGTTATCTAGAAGCTCCTCTCAAAGTGCTAGATAATTGCATTAAATCTTTTTTATGTAAGCTCATTAATCAGGATGCATTTATGATAATAGTACTATTGCTTAAGAATTGACTAATTCTATATATAATTTCTATGATAAAAATTTTCTCATTTTGATCTAGATATATTTACAAAAAAGCATTTGACTCTCTTTCTTGGTTTGTTTTATCTAGCATCGCAAAATGAACTTTTCGTCATTTATTTATTGGATTTTAGCTTATGTTGCTTCTCCTAAGTTTAGGTGCTCAATGAACAACTATAATTCATGATTGTTTAGAAGTCAAAGAGATGTTCAGTAACTCTTATCTATTCTCTTAGAGGTGAATGTCGAAAATAATAGAATCAAACTATTCATGGTCAAAAGTATCAAGATTTCCCACCTTGTATTTGTAGATGAGATCATGATTTATATAAGGATCACACCCAAATCATGTAAAAACTTGTCCTACACCTTAAAGTTGTATTCTCCCTAATAGGTCTTAACATTAATAAGGGTGAATTTATTGTATTCTTCCATAAACATAGTCTGTCACATGTCAAGCATAGAGTTTATAATATCCTTTGGCATCATCAAAAGGCACTTGGCTTATTCCTTACTTGGGAACTTTCTTATAGAATTCATCCTAACATTTAGACTTAAATTATTGATAGATCTATAGGCAAAATCCTTGGCTAACAAAGAGACTTTTGTCCTAAGATGGAAAAGTGATATCGATAAACTCCATCCTCAACTCGATTCCTCTTGATTCCATCGTTAATTGTTCGACCACTAACAAATTTGCCAATAACACTAATAAATATAATAATTCTTTCTTTTTGGGCAACTCTATCTTTGCATCGAAAGGTTAGACTCATCAGCTGGGACCATGTTGTAGTAACTAAGGAGAATAGGAGGCCTGAGGAAGAGAGATATTAGCCTTTGGGATCATGTTGTAGTAACTAAGGAGAATAGGAGGGCTGAGGAAGAGAGATATTAGCCTTGTAAGGTACGCACTAAATGTTAGATGTATCTTATATGTTGTTAATAAGTTTAATTCTCTTAGGGCTAGAATCTTAATAGCCAAATAATTCTCTTAGAAAGATTTCTCCCATTTGAAAAGACATTACATCAATCATTTATTATATTTGTGAGAGTGTTGGAAGAGTCATAGGATCGATCATAATAGCATATTAGGCTTTTGGGTGACCCATGAATCTCTAATTTTTTTCCAACTTATAATATGCTAAGGATCTCATTATAAACAGTATCTGGAATCTCTATTTTTTGCAAGATACCTTTCATCCTTTCTTGGTTGGTAAAATAGTAGGTATTCATTTGGCCCTTGAGTTCGATAATGAAAGCTGGATTTGGAGCTCTCATCCTCAAGGACTTGTGACTTGTAAGAGTATTTATAGATACTTAAGAGACCAATAAGTTGATCAAGAGAGGGGTTGGGATGGCTTGAAGCTCGGAGACTTTTTTTGTGAAAACTCCTTTGGACGAATTGCCCATCTCCTTATGGCTTTTAAGCATCGTACATCGATCGTTATGTCGACCAATATAGTATTTGCAGCATTGGGATAGACTCAGCAAAGCACATCTTATTCTCCTATAGCTTTGGTAGATCTTATCGAGACTTTCTTCAATCGAAACTGGACTTTAGATTCTCTCGTATGAGTGATTGGTTGAATGATGATTGGGCCAGGGAAGAGAAATACCTTAGGAAGATCACCAGCATCTACTTTTCATTGTATCAACTATTGTTGTTGTTGTTGTTATATTATTGTTATTGTTATTATTATTATTATTATTATTGTTATTATTGTTATTATTGTTATTGTTATTATTATTATTATTATTATTATTATTATTATTATTATTGTTATTATTGTTATTATTATTATTATTATTATTGTTATTATTATTGTTATTATTATTATTATTATTATTATTATTATTGTTGTTATTATTATTATTATTATTGTTATTATTATTATTATTATTATTATTATTATTATCATTATTATTATTATTATTATTATTATTATTATTGTTGTTGTTGTTATTATTATTTTGGAAGTGTTTCTCGTAAAGATTCATTCTAATGTCTCGATTATTTAATTGAATACAGTATTTATTTTTAAAAAAAAAGAAAGAAGAAAATGAGATCTTCCCAAAAAAAATAAAAACAAAGAATATCAAACATTCTTTTAAAATATATTTATAATATTGATGAATCTAAGGATATGAGTACCTCGTCTTGTCTTCACTTTCTATTTATACCTAAAAAAAAAAGATGATCTAAAAATTGTCTAATGCTGGTCAAGAAGAGACATTTATCAGTTTATATACAAATAACAGGAACAAACACAACGTCCATCAAATTGGGAGGTCATTTCTATTAGCAACCAAACAGGCAAAAACAATAATAAACTTGAAATCAGCTGAATTATCTATAAGGAGGCAACGTAAATCATTTAAATTTACTTCAAAGTCCTCACGGAATGGAGGCACGGCGTGGCGTTTGCCGTCATCTACAACTTGCAGTACAACAAGATTACAGTGCCAACTTATTGAGGATATAGCGTGAGTCCTGTAATGACTCTTATCCGTAGGAAGTTCTGGAATAAATTACGTGACGATCACAAAGGTCGACAAAAATATGCAGTAATTTTCCATAAAAGTGTATGGTCCAATCTTACTCTGCTCGAGATTGACCAGCCCGAGAGGAAAGGATGATCCCAACGATGAGACCGTAGAGGGCAAGAGCTTCCGCAAAGATGAGAATAAGGATCATTCCCACAAAGAGCTTTGGCTGCTGAGCATTGGCCCTACGACAGATGTAAATGGCAAAATAAGTCGAGTTTATATAACAGGAGACTAGATTAATTAACTAAAAGATGAGTCGGGCACGATCATTAAAGGGTGAACTTTCAAATACTTCACATAAGAAATACACAGCTGAAGACATGAGAATAAAGCAGACAGAGAAACCCCTTGGCTTTTACCGTATAGGCATAGAAATAAATAAGCCTAAATTACACATAAAATGATTTTTTTCCCCCTTTACAACAACCAAAGGCCAACAATGAACAACAGCTGAATTATAGGAAAAAAGTGCAAACAAAATAAGCATAAATCTACAAACATAGAAATACCAGGTACATCAAGAATAATAACCATGATTCACAAAGGAGCTGGAGGATCCATTAATTGTACCAACATCCAAGTTCATTGACAACGCAAATGTTTGTCAGACAGAGGGTTAATAGCATCAAACATAAGAAAGAAGCTTTGGAAATTTATCCCACCTTGTGACAGGGACAGTGCCCATGTACCAAGTCGGCTCCCCTAATCTCAAACCTGGCATTGACCCACCACATACAGAGACCTTTATGTTGTTTCTACTTCATAACTCGTAAGTCATCACTACATCCATGTCCATGAGGGTAGAACTTAACTGTGTTCAAAACATGCCATCATAATATTGGATTTCATCTCATAACCTAGAAGCTTTGTGATTATTAGGTAGCTGTCACAAAATTTAGACATATAAACTGATGCCTGCAAGGTCAATCCCATGACCATAACAATAAAGCTGTAATATTTGAGATTGAAATACTTAAAGGACCATGCAAACTCATCTTCAAAGTTGAATAATAGCTTTTGGCATATAAATACATGACCAAACAAAAATTGAAAAATAATGTCAAAAAAATATGCATCAAAAGCATATAAGCATTGATAGAAGATAAAAATGTCAAAATGATTAACAGTTTTTTTTAAATTATGCAACAATAGATGTCCCAGCCAATTCATTGCCTCAATTATTAAAAGACTGAAATAAGTACAACAAATGTTGTTTAAAATTATGCTTTGACATTTCTAATCAAGTCAAAATATTGTCCAGAATGATCTATAAATTTACATAAATTTAGTGCCTTTGAACTGGGACAACTCCTCGACCAGGTGTCTAAAAATCATGTATGCTATTGACATGAAAGTTACATCTCACCTTATGGTCTTTAAAGATATTCTATTCTCAGCTAAACAGTAAACCATATACCATATACATTCATCCTAAACAAACATCTGAGTCACAAGTTCTTGGTGTTCCTTCACTATCCTGATCCAGCTCAATCAGCAGACTACTAAATCAACAACTCTACTTTTCATAGAGAAATAACATGAGTTCACTATGACAGAGGGGTAAAATGACAAACACTCTTATTTGTCCAGAAACTGTTTTAAGAACTTTCCCACAAACAAAAGACTTTCAGTTGGCACTGAAAATACAGATTCACAGGTTTGAATGAAAGTCATTCAACAGCCTACAGATATTTCTGTTGAGTTCTACTAATGTTGTGAGATCAACATATTAAAGCATTAACATTCTGACACTTTGCCAAAGACACCTTATCTTCTTTGCAAGGAAACTGTCTCTAGCTTTTGGCATGGCTCTCAATCAAACCATTAGCTCTAATAAGAAAATTCCAGAAACCTTCCAGTTCTTCCAGTTCTAACCATTTAGTTTAATAACTTAAAAAGATCCATATGTGAAAATCAATTACCATTTTATGATAAAATATTAAAAGATCAAACAAGTGTTTGAGTTTCAAACAACGTATTTGGATCAACTTTGAAAAACTCCCATTGAGTTCAGAATTTAAACTCTTTCAAAGGGCACAAAGTTGAAACTAAATTTTAATTGAAACACAAAAATTAAGACAACAACTTTAGGCTGAAGTGGGGAACTTCATGATAAGAGATGCTCCTATACACTTTGCGTCACAGCTCAGGCTTGATGGGCTAACTGGTCTATCAACTTTGTTTGGCCCAAACAACTGACCTAAATGCTTAGGCTGAAATTGATAGTAATACACTCATTAGACCCTTATGAGTCAACCTTAGTCTTGCCTACTTCCGATGTGAGATTAATTGGTGGAGTGTTACAATTTTCCAACTCAAGGGCTTGACATCATCGTCAAGGTTTAACATAACTCATATCAAACCCTAGCATGATGCATGTGAGGCGTAACCCAGTGATAACTCTACGTCATGACGAATCATTTGATTCCAACCACATATAGCTCTTTCCTACTCAAACCCTCTTACCATACCCAAATACTAGATTGGCTCGGCTCTGATATCAAATTTTACGATCCGAACCTGATGGGCTAACTTACCTATCAACTTCATTTGACCTAAACCACTATCCAAAATGCTTAAGCTAAAGTTAATAGTAATACACTCATCAGACCCTTATAAGTCAATATTAATCTTGCTCGCTTCTGATGTGAGACTAATCGAGGTATTATACTTTAAACAAAAAACACAATATTCAATATCAGTAGATCTTTATAAATAAACACATTTTTTTCAACATATTGTTTCACTTTTTCCTTTGAGTTAGCAATACAGCATTTTACCTGTTCATAAAATTTTCTTATATTTCCCCTAACTATATTTTGTACCAAACTACCATAATTCAACTCCATAAAGTTGAAACTACCAAAACTATGTTAGGTCAGTAACAAAACCATACAGCCCATTGAACCTTGACAATTGATCATCATGTATTTCCTTGTCAAACAACAGGTCCTGACATATGGCTGTTTGTTCTTTTTCTTTCTTATTCTTCGTTTTCCATTTTTTTATTAATATGCTTTAATATAAACTTCTTGTGAACGCCACATTGCAATTTCAACGAACAAATTCAAGGAGCACTTCGGATATCTCTTGATTAACGATGTGCATTCTTGATCAAGCTAACGACGGCAATATATCTTCACGTATTTGAGAAATAAATAATCAAGATGCAATAGTAACACACACAGAAATAGCGAATAAAGTTTGCTAATCGAACCAGAAAAAGTCTATGCAGATCATTCTCAGATCTAGAGAGGCCAAATAGACAATGAAAGAACTACCTGACTCCAGCATCGCCCACGATGCCAATCGCCATCCCAGCCGAAAGTCCTGCAAGGCCACAGGCCAGTCCGGAAGAGAGATGCGCATACCCATCGAATAGGTAGTACGACTTGGCCTTGGGGTTGATCCCGGTGCTAATGATCACCGCAATAATGAGACCGTAGATCCCGAGCACTCCAGCCATGACGACAGGCACGATCGACTTCATCACGAGCTCCGGCCGCATCACGCCCATGGATGCCACCCCGACGCCGCTCTTTGCCGTCCCGTACGCCGCCCCCATGCCTGCGAAGAGCAATAAACCAACCAAATTTACATCGAAAGAAGCTCGACGACGGAATCAAAACATAGAAAGCGCGGAAGAACTGCGAGAAACTACAGGAGAAGACAAGGGCCGCGGCGGCTCCGAGGAATCCGAAGAAGGGGGCGGTTTCGTCGCCGCTGAAGGTCGACATCGTTTCCGGGGAATTGGGGGATTTGAGGAACCCTAGTTTCTCGAGAGGAGGAGATGAAGAAGAAGAAAGAGCGGATGGCTTCTGGTGATCGGAAACGCTATTATTTTTGGGTCAGGAATCGGAGGACAAACAAAGAGAAACCCTTCTAATTTCCTAAAATTACAACTATACCCGAAGAAATACAATCTCTCTATGGGTGTGTTAGTCATTTCATTTTACTAATTACACTCTTCTTCTGTCTTCGGACACGTGGGCACGTGAAACGCGTGTCACGGTGATGAACGGCATCTGATGGGAAGACCAGTTCCGCAGTGGTGTACGACTCGTTCGGATCTGGATCCTCTCCAGTCATGACTCCATTAGAACCGTAAAATTCCATAACGGTTTCGACGTTTGCAGCCATCAATTTGATTGTGGTCAATCAGACGGCCAGTGGACCAACTCATGACATGTTGCATCGGGAAGCAAACAGTAGCGAATCGGATGCTCGTGGATTTTATCCTAACCCGAATATGACTAGCTATCAAGTAACCAAATCCAAATTTTAAATTGAAGCATACCCGAATCCGACTTAAGTGGATCAGGTAGATTTTTGTTTTAATGTTTCCTCTTGCATTATTTCTTATGTAAATTGAAGTTACTAAATGGAAAGAGATTGGCTTCTCTTCATATATTTTTGCTTCATTATATGCTAGTGGGTAAGTAGAAAGGAACAACAAAATCTTTGATGAAATGAACAGATTGATCATATAAGAGCAATTTATATGAAATTTCGGTTCAATATTATCTTTGAATAATTTTAGAGCACCACACTGTAATTTTCATTAAAGCACACAGAGAGATGACACCACAATTTTGGTCAAAATATTCAGTCAAATCTGCAAGTATACTCCATTTAAGGTGCTTATTTCTGTGGTTGATGACCAGAGCTATATTGCAACTTAGATATGCCTTGTTTCCAGGAGAAAAATATAATAAAGGATTAATGAATAATGACATATAAAAAAGGACTAGTGGAGTATGTGCAGGGATTTAAAATTTTGGCAAGACTGAAGGATATTACCACACAATAGTTTAATTTGGAATACAGCAGATTGCAGACATCAATGACAGAGAGGAGGTGAAGAATACAAAAATGTTACAGATAATGTACATGAAAAAACAATCAAGACATTCTTGCATGCCTTGGAATCCGAACTAATGTACAGCTCACTTTCACAAGAACAGCCAGATCATTCCAGATCAGCTTCTGCTTCAGAATGTGTGTGGTACTTGGATGTTTCTCCTTCATACTGAGCTTCACAGAGATCACGGCTATTAGACCTCCATCAACAATTCATTGTGTTAATAAATGGCAGTGGGGGAGACAAGAGTAATATCTTAAAGGGACTTCTTGGGCATCAGAGATATTCATCTTGTTTGGGGGATGGTAACTGCTTAGCTCCTCTCTCGAGTGCATCTCTCCACCGACGATATCGTATCCCAAGCTTGTCATATGAGACCGGCAAGTTCCACACATTGTCCCCGTTGAGCATCCGTTCCTGTTGGCCAATCACGAGCCGCAGGTCCTCATTTAACACCTGGTTTAAGAATTCAAATAGCATGAGAAGAATGTAAAGGATTGTAGGAGCTTTTGCTGCATAAATGCACCTCAATGGATCATCTTAAATATACAACTGTCTCTTGCTTGGAAGAGAGGTGCATCGTGGTGCATCTATTCATGTTCTTCCATATCAGTCCTAAAGAAGAAGAAACAAAAGACCTCCCTTTCTTCCTTTGACTATGATTTTACAAAGTAGATAAATGCCCTAACTAAGCAATAAGTGCTTTCATGTCTGCTGCTGATATGATATCTTTTTCAAATTTTCTATTTTGTAATCATAAATGAAATGATAGGTTTGAGAAGGTTATGATCTCATAGTGTCTTTGTCTCTTACATTTGTTATAGGATGGATTAGGTTTTCAATGCAAACAATTTTATTGGTATCATCTAGCAATGGCGTGCATGGATTCACAACTAAATTATGGGAGGAAAACTGATGCTGCTGAAAAAACAATTAACACTTCATGAAGATGATCAAATGGAAAAATTTTATCATGTTCTTCACATAATATCTTCCATTTTGCATATAGCTTTTCATGTCTTAGTAATTCTATCGTAGGTATTTTGCATTCTGCAATTAAAAGCAACATATCTCAGATGTTTCGATTGCTGGAAATTTAATTGGAGCAAGGCATATTTTGGGTTGTAAGACTCACCTTCTCAGCAAAGTGTCTCCACAAGAGGTGCATAAAGGGGATGTTCTTCAAAAATGGGGCAAAATCCAGTGACATTCTGTACAGCAACCTTGTTTTCTGTCTAGAGGATGGCAAACATACATGAAGTTGATGTAAATGTGTGGAACATTGTCTAGTAGTCTTTCCCTTCAGTTTTCCAGGCTTTGAAATTCCGATTGTCGAGAAGACAATGCAAGGAGGCCGAAATTCCATGTCGATAGGATAAGGATCCCAGTACCCTTGCATGCCCGATGCCGGTGTGAGGAACTTCACCAAGCTGTACATTTTCAGATCATATTTTAGTCTAGGATTAGTGAACTGAAAAAGATGGAATAGTTCTTTATGTTTGAAGGAGTTCCGGTTTACATGAAGTATAAGCTCAAGTTTCCTTGGACATAATTGCATCGCCATGGAGGACATTAGAGCATCATGATTGATGAAATTGTGCACATCTTACACCTAAATACTAACCCAACTAGGCGGAAATCCTCTCCCATCAAGATTACAAGGAAAAAATGGATTGTAACAAAATTTGTGAAAATCACTAGCATAAATTATGTTCAGCGCATCACTTTGCAATGGTAAAAGGATCAAGTTCATTGACTCACAACAGCATAGGATCATCTTTCTGACAGTGACATATTCTTCTATTTTTAATTATTCTTTGCACAAAGGAAGTGATTCTTTTTGGCATCTCGATTTGGTTGATGCAACCACAAAACTACTCCGGTATCATTCTTATTGATTCTATTGGCTTCTGGCTTCAATTTAAATCGCAAAAGATACCTTGGAACACTCCATCCCTTGGCAAATGTTGAGGTGTGAGTAAATGGAGCATGAGCAAGGTCAAGGAGGTTATCCAAAAGAAGCCCATGCTCAATGGGCAGCTCCATCACAATCTGTGCAGATGAAACAAGATTAGAACCAAGCACAGGGTAAACTATTAGGAAAGTACAGTATTCAGAAGTCGCAGCACATTTTCCAGAGAAATAATGCACCATATCATCAAACTCAAATCTATACCTCTGCATGAACTTTAAAGCCCGGGGGAGGTTTCAAAGAAGGAATAGTAGCCATAGGAGGTGCTTCACCTGGCCAAATCCAAACCATTCCTTCTTGCTCGAAACATGGCAATGATCGAATCCGCACATTAAGCAGTTTGGTGGATGGCATTTTTTCACATTTCCCATCAGTTGAATATTCCCAACCTGAAATTTAAAGAACCATGAACCATGCGAAAACCTTGCTTCTTGCTTGAGCAGATGAGAATGTATACTACAAAAGAATACATCCAGTGTGTATTTCATGAAAGAAAACCAGAAAATTTTGCTTATTCTATGGTTCATGCAAAGAAATCAAAATGATATTATTGAAACATTTGCTCCTATAAAGTCTGGCAGATGTTCTGGGCTTGCAAATCCGTACAGGTGCAACTCCACATATTATACAACATTAAAACATCCAGAATAAAAAAAATTAATGTCTTACATTATTTTGGAATCAATATATTATTAATATGTTCAGATTGAGAATATAATGGAACGGTGTCTACAGTTACAATAAGAATGCCGACCGTATCAAGAGTTGAAAACCAAAATTCTTTATATGAACTTCTAAACATTAAATTTTATGTGCATATTTTCAACTTTAAGGCTCCCACTGATGGTACAGGCAAATTCTGATCCAATGAAATATGTATGTTTTTCTCTAACTTACCATGGTAAGGGCACTGAATACGGCCTTCAGTCACTGATCCTAGATGAAGAGGACAGGCTCTGTGAGCACAAGTGTTCTGAACGCAGCCTGGTTGACCATCTTTTCCTCTGAATATGACCCATGGCTCCTCGAAAATATCTATTGGTATCTGAAAAAGCATTTAAGTCATAATGCAGAGAACAGAAGCAGAACCAGAGCCAAGGTTATCTCTCTTAATATAGTATAAGGGCTTACTTACCATGGTATCATCTTTTAGATCACATGAGAATGCCACTGGATACCAAAAGTTTTTCAAGTTAGGGTGGTATGATTTGACAGGACCAGAGACATTTAGTCCTCTTCTGGGCAACTTATTTTGTGAGGTTTCTATGGATGACGAAGAAATGCTTGGAGATTGTGCCTCAGAATTAAATTGATCTGATCTCCTGTCATCTAATAGTCTTTCATTCACCAACTTTTCCATGTATGCTAACTTGTCCAATGCTGCACCTACCCTTGCTTCTGATATATGAACCTGATACATTTATGCAAGTAGTTATCATGATGATCAAGATTTATCCAAGCAGAAACTAGTCAGGATGCAATTAGAAACACTCCCATACCTCCCTGTGGGCCTGTGCAAGGTCTTCCTGCAACTCTGCAAGTTCCTTCTTCATGGTGCCAACTGACTTGAACTCACGAGCTAAAGGGTTAAGGACATCGACCACCTGCTTAACCAGAAATAAAGCAATCGGAATAAATCTGGTATGCATTACTTCATGTTAGATATGTTTTCCAGGTTCTTAGTCAAGGAGATAGTAGCTCAGAATATATGAATGCTTTAGCTACAATGCCAAAGGCCTTTTTCGATTCTTAACAGGCATTACCAGAATGTCTTGTATTATTTGTTGGTAATCTAATAGAAGCTCAGATTACAATCTTGAAAATGGCAATTTCAAACATGAGCAAAAAAGGAAGTCATTATTGACTTAAAAGGATGTGTATTTGCAATGTCATCCAGGAGATAAGCTTTAGCAGCATGACCTACATGTCATCCAGGATACGAAGACCTTTTCGTGATTAGATTAGTATAGTGCTAGCGTGACTCTAAATGTGTATAAAATATCATGGAAAGTTCAAGAAACATGGATCATAAGCACCTTCTCATGAAGAAGCATAATGCTTAGCAAGTCTTGACGAGCCCTCCAGTCACAATATTGAATATCAAACATGGCTACTTCCAGAGCTTGGTTCATATCCAAGAGTTTCCCCTTAAAATGTGGCACTCTAGGCCTAGGATCTTCCACATCAAAAATGGCTTCCCAAGTGCTCCTCTTCTCCAAGCTACCTCTCTCTTCTTCTCCAAACACAGCAAAAACCTTTATTCCGTTTCTGCCACCATTACCCTTCACAAGTTCAACACAGCAAAAACAAAAAAGAGTAGTTCAGGTGAATGCATGTGTTCTTTCAACTCATTTGATTCAACAATATATCAAAATTAGGAAAAACAGTAGAAAACCTAAGCCTATTAAAATAACTCTTCACAGCTAATCTGAAACAGATATTCCAAGTAGAGAAACCATTAAGGTACCATAAATGAACAGTTGTTTAGGATGCTGGTTTTGACATGTAAAATACATCTCCTTGGATGAAGATGCTTTTTAGCTAAACATTTCGAAGATAAAATACAATTTAGTATAGATATTGCCAAAAAAAAAAACCTTCAAAATATTTAAGAAAATGTTGACTTCAGCATGCTGGATCACTAGTTCATTGTGTAGGTCAGTTTTGTCTCAATAGGAAAAAAATGGATTCTGCATGCTAGATTAGAATACCATGATTTACAATCTAAATGTCACAGTCCTGAACTGTGCTGGTTAGTCAAACGTCTGGTGACATGACAACTGAAACTTTTAGACAGGTTCAAGACTTCAGTGAAAATGCAACTACAATAGCATGGCATAAAAGCATGAGGAGATGTATGCTTTCTAACGACAAAACTACCTTATCACCAGTACTTACAATTGAGGAGAAGAACTATGTCTATGTCCTTTTCTACAAAATGCATTTCTTTTGGAGGAAATCCTTTTTACAAGATTAACAAAAGGATTCAGAAAATGATGATCTCAATTGGTCTTCAAATCATGCTCTGACACCATCATGTCTGCAAAAAATTAGACTTCCTAGTTTGTCAAAACCCACAAATTTATGATCGAAGCCAAGCGATCTTCTCCGATCACACAGCACACTGTGGAGGCGAAGATTATACGATGTTCACCAAGATGCAATCTTGGCAAATGGATGCCGAAGCTTCGACAAACAAACATGAACAAGCGGATGAATCCTCTCGAGACGGAGAGCTACCTTCTTGGAGAAGGACGTCAGCGGGCGCCGAAGCGAAACGGGGAGGAGAGACAACGCTGCTGCGGCCGTCGCCATGGCCGGCAAGGGGCGGAAACAAGACCGGACCTGGTGCCCCTCGTTTGGATGCCCGATTTGGGGAATCGGGTTGGCGAGCAGCGGGCGCTGATAAGAGCCCGAGCGCGCCGCACGAAATCTGGGCTGGCCGCCCACGAGTCGACACGTGGACTTACGACCGACGTATTGGCCGCCAAGGTGGACGCGGCAGCCTCCACAAGCTCCCGCGGGGCCCACTGACCGAGAAGCTACTAAAATCTTGCCACGTCATCCCATATCTTGGCTTATAGATTTTTCCTTCCTATTTTTCATGGTGCACGCAGGCACTGTACCCAAATGGTACCCAGTGGGACCCAAAGGGTCCGAATGCCTCGATCATTTCCCTTATCGTGAGTTTTGGATGAAATCCTTTTCTATCATATATTAAAGTCTATCCGATGTGTTTAAACCGATCCAAATGTTTCTGCCTTTGTAGTTTAAATTATCAAGATTTTAGTCACGAAAACCATCTCTTTTATCTATAAATATCATCCTTATAATATATATATATATAATTTTGTCTCATGCCAACTCATTTGTTACATAAGCTAACATATAAGTATGGTTCCAAATCTCTCGTAGTGCTTTCGGATGTATCCTGCATCAATGATGGGTAATAATTATCATACCTTATCAAAATCAGAAAATAATCAGACAATTCATCTAATCTTTTCTCACGTCATTCAATAAGAAAACTTAGAGATCAAATATAAAAAGGAATTAATCAGCTCATGTTAAAAGTGAGACTCTTTATACACTAAATCAGTCATACGGTTTATCCTACTGTCTTTTTTCTTTCGTTGACTTAAGCATCGAAAGGATTACATTGGACAATCCACGACGCCGACCTATCATGCACAGGATCATACACTAGGATAATCCAATCTCGAGAAGAAACCTTGCAACCAGGAAGATCCTGATCCGCCTACTCGATCAATCCTCGACAATAGGTGACTTTCGAAACAGTGTATGTGATTTTCTCTCACCAAAAATTTCATATAAAATAAAAAGAAATATCTC
Source organism: Musa acuminata AAA Group (assembly GCF_036884655.1). Lineage (NCBI taxonomy): Eukaryota > Viridiplantae > Streptophyta > Magnoliopsida > Zingiberales > Musaceae > Musa > Musa acuminata. The sequence goes on along the minus strand of NC_088332.1, from coordinate 15,493,709 downwards.
AATAAGCTTATACGTTTAATTCACTGTATCGATCGAGGATACTCATGACACCACCCGGAGGTACATCTATTTGGCACATAAATGTTTGTGTGTGTTCTTGTCTAACTGTGATGGGGAGGTAAATCCGTTTCACCATATAATCATTTGTCTTATATGGACTTGTTTTGTTTACATATAATCTTTCTTCAGCATTCATAACAGCATCATAGAATATGTACAAATAAAGACCATACCTAACTTAATTTGACTGAACTCAGTTTATTCGAACACAAAGTTTGATTCAATGTCTTGTTACATAATGTTTATCTTGTGATGTATGAAAGCAGTCATATTAAGTACAAGGTTAGCTTGTCATGGGCGAGGATTGTATGGCATGATTGGCCAAAAGGGCATTCTTTAATGCCCTTTTTTTAATAGAAAATATCATAAAATAAATGAAACATGAACATATCTAATCACCTTTCTATTACATATCTATAAAGAGATCCTCTTGTGATTTTTTTTTTGCTTAGATCGGACAAAGCCACACATGTAAAATAAGGATTCCATCATGCAAAAGACACGTAGATGGACGCAGAATCGAGTGAGCATGACTAAGATCAAACGTGGCGATTTGTCTGCCTTCCAATATAGTCTTTAAGAGTGGTGGCATGTGATTTGATGACTCCACTAGTTTTGGCTATTGAATAGGAAGAGGAGTCCGACATAATTCTATGGGTGAGTGACGTGCAATAATTCGTCAGTGATATATATAGAATAATATATTCCTTGGTGGTACAAAAGCATGCTTTTAACTAAAATTAATGTAATTGGTGTCTCGTACAACCTTCATATGCAATCCGACATCAACTCGAATGTTACAAGACGTTAGGTTTCGAGGAATCCGATATTATATTTCGTGTTTGGCTTCAATTTTGGATGCTCATATATATATATATATATATATATATATATATAAAGATGTTACATTAGTTCCCCAATCCGAATTGTTCGCGCCACTCGTCCAATCGCCACTGGCGCAGCAAGGAAGCAATCGTAGCCGCCTAGTAGCGTAACTTATGTTCCGTACCCGTTTCTGGGCCCCGCGCAGGACCAACATGTGGGGTACCAAAAAATATTCAATCATGAGGAAGGTAGGGAAGCGGGCACCAAGCATAGACCAGCGTTCCCCCGAGTCCAGAGACGACTGTGGTTGTTGCTGGTAAAGCTGAAGGCGTTCGAGCTTGGCGAGGAGGGAAGGTAGAGGAGGATGGAGAAGTACGAGGTGGTGCGCGACATCGGATCTGGTAACTTTGGTGTGGCCAAGCTGATGCGCCACAAGGACACCAAGGAGCTCGTCGCCATGAAGCACATCGAGCGAGGTCAACGGGTGAGCTCCATTGCTCGTTCGCTCGATCGATCGGATTGGTTTGGTTTTCTTTCCCGTCTCCTTCTTTTTCTGATTCGTGGTTTTTGGGGAAGTAGATAGATGAGAACGTGGCGAGGGAGATCATCAACCACCGGTCGCTTCGTCATCCCAACATCATCCGCTTCAAGGAGGTCTGGGGATTCCCTCGAATCGAAGAGCGGCCCCCCTCTTGTCCTCGCTTTTCTTTTTGATTGGCATCGGAATTCTCTCTTCAGGTTGTGTTGACGCCGACGCATCTGGCGATCGTGATGGAGTACGCCGCAGGCGGCGAGCTCTTCGAGCGGATCTGCGACGCCGGAAGATTCAGTGAAGACGAGGTTCCCGAATTTACCCTTCTCGATCGTCTTCTTCACAAATTAACTCGAGAATTAGTATCGATTTCCTCTTGCAGGCGAGATATTTCTTCCAGCAACTCATCTGCGGTGTCAGCTACTGCCATCTCAGGGTACAAAATTACCCTAAAATTTGCTTTTTTAACCCCAAAATCGAAGATTAATATGAACTTACAACTATATTCGATACGTAAAACAACCCTTCAGCAAATTTGCCACCGGGATCTGAAGCTGGAGAACACCCTGCTCGATGGCAGCCCGGCGCCGCGCCTCAAGATCTGCGATTTCGGCTACTCCAAGGTGCTCCCCTTCTCCCGATTATTAGCAGCTCAAAACATCAACACGTACCATTAGAATCTCTATCCGTTGTCGCAGTCGTCGCTGCTGCACTCGAGGCCGAAATCGACGGTGGGGACGCCCGCGTACATCGCCCCGGAGGTTCTCTCCCCCCGTGAGTACGACGGAAAGGTGACCCGCTCCTCCTCCCTCGTTTACTTGATCACTACCAGCATATGGTCTCCATCGATAGTGTCGATACTATGCAGTCAATGAGGACTGCGTCTTGGGGAGCGGGGAAGCACGGATCTGGACCCTTTAACAGAGGGGCCCCGCCTCAAGATTCGTGAATGGGCCGGAAAGGACCCGGCACGTGGCTTGGGGGCCACGTCTGGTGCCGTTGAGGTTGGGTGGGAAGAGGTGGGGGGGGAACGAGGTTGGTCCTCTTGTTCGAATCCTCCTCTTCGTTTATTGACGGGAATGAATCTGTCCCATCAATTACTGGATGGACATTGTCACATTGGATGGTCCTTGATGAAAACACCTGACTGTCAAAGGATACTTGGTCAAAATGATATTTTGACCTGTTAATTTGCAAGAAAAAGAAGCTACTCTGAAAGATAATTGCTTGAAATGTTTTATATGGACAAGGAAGAGAAATAATTAGCCTTTCGGATGGATTATTTTGGCTCATTATAATGGTAGATGAATCAATATGGTCTTGGGGTACTTTGATCTCCTGTCCTACAAACTGAAGTATACATACAGTGATGTAGACCGATCAAAGTAAATGGTGATCTTTGTGATAAACTTTACATCAAAGTACCAAAGAGTATGGTTGATTTTTATAGGCCTGTGTCTAGCTTGTGGATTTGTGTTCATGGAATGAATCAGTTGCGGTTGACTTGTTATTGTGAATGTTGTGTTGTATGGCTATGCATCAATTCAAGAACAAGACAAATTGTTCTTCCATATTTCTTTTGATTGCATTATCCTTTCATCTACTCCATGTTGTTCTTTCATCTCCAATTTCGCAGATGCTGTTGTTTGCAACACATCACACTTTCTTTTTCCCAATAAACAACGAGAGTGGTATCTCATTGTAGAATCTGCAGTGTCTTTTTCTTTCCTGACAACCTTCTCTTCCAAACGGAAGTGGCCTAGTAGATGACTGCTATTGCATGGTGTAGTCTTTCCTAATGTATATTCCAGTTCACAGCAGTTTGCCTGTTGTGTTTTCGACTTAAGCAACATGTTACTTGTGCATCTAATTTTGTGCTAGAAAAATGTGTAGCAAGCAGATGTATGGTCATGTGGAGTAACTCTGTATGTCATGCTGGTGGGAGCCTACCCTTTTGAGGACCAAAACGATCCCAAGAACATCAGGAAGACCATCAGAGTAAGACTGCAAACTGATCTTTTTTCTTTAGAATTCTTTGATTTATCTTGACATAACCCAATAACCATTGTGATTGCAGAGAATAATGTCGGTGCAGTACAAGATACCAGACTATGTTCACATATCACAAGACTGCAGGCAACTCATTTCCCGCATCTTCGACGCCAATCCGATGAGGGTAATTCTTTGAAATGTTTTCCACGCTCTACTTGTAGAAGAATGGTATGACTGGATTGGCATGTAATGTAATGCTATGCAGAGGATCAAAATAAGGGAGATAAGAACCCACCCTTGGTTCCTGAAGAATCTCCCCAGGGAGCTCACAGAAGCAGCACAAGCAGTGTACTACAGGAGGGACAACAGCATTCCCCCCTTCTCCACCCAGAGCATCGATGAGATCAGGAAGATATTAACAGAAGCTAGGACACTTCCAAAGCCATCTCGGTCGATTTCCGGCTTTGGGTGGTCCGAGGTCGATTCTGAAGAAGAGGATAATAAGGAAGAGAACCAAGAGGTGGAAGAAGAAGAAGAGGATGACGAGTATGATAAGACAGTGAAGGCAGTCCATGCTAGTGGAGAGTTCCACATCAATTGACATGTAAGTATGGATCTCATTGATGTAAGATACAAACCATCTTGCCTACTCCTCTGCTGCTTGTGTTGATGGATGACCCGTTTATTTTACAAGTATGTCTGTGTAGTAATTCAAGAATTTTATGGAGTTATTTTAAGACTTGAAGCCAAGTATTTCTTATGATATGTTTATTTTACTTTATATGTATATATATATACATATATGTATACATATATACATATATGTATACATATATACATATATGTATACATATATACATATATGTATACATATATACATATATGTATACATATATACATATATGTATACATATATACATATATGTATACATATATACATATATGTATACATATATACATATATGTATACATATATACATATATGTATATGTGTGTGTGTATATATAAACAGTTTACAGAGCAGCTTAAAAAGAATGATATCTCAGAGAATATGGAGATTATAAACTACATTAGAATTGCTAATAGTATAAATGCTGTGTATGGGTTATATTAGAAGTTACTATGCATCTCGATAGATGTTTATTTCAAAGTAACAATTGTTATAGACACCAGTAGTATAGTTATGATATGATACGTATATGTACATTATATTTTTTAATGCTTCTTTTTATCTCTCATCTGTGAATATATTAGCAATATGATCAATTTTCACTATGCTAATCATGGAGTTCCTGTATTAAGGGTTAACATCTAAGTTAACACATATGAGATCATATATCAAGACAATCCAAAAACTTCAACTGTCATATTGTGATGCCCACCCAAATCTTTGAATCTAAGTTAAGCTTGTTTGCTCAAAGTGCATTTCTTAATTCTTCTCCAAGAAATCATTCGATTAACTATTTTCATCAATTATTGTACATGTCAAACACATTCATACAGCTGATCTTACTGGCTACCAAAACATGAGTGCATCATATTACAAGGTTTATTAGCAGTACAAACCAAGTTCTCATCAAACTCAGAAATCAATCAGGGCTTGTTTCATATCACTACATTCCTACTACTTATGATTGCATGGGAGAACTCTTTGACTTTGCTACCATGCTTTATTAGCAACATAACAGCTGAAGAGACCATTAATGTCGGCATCATGAGCTATCAATCTATGGAAGAAAACATGCTGTGCTTGATTCATTAGACTGTGAGACAAGGAGAGCAACTTGTCCAAAACCTTCCAATCCATCATATGCCCATTACGGTTGCTTCTCTTCTTACCGGCACTCGTCTCATCACTGCCTACAACATCACCTTCAAGAATCTCCGCCCGTGGAATGATGCTATACCCAACAGCTCTCTCATCACAAAAGTTGCCTCTCATGCTCACTGTGGTTTCAAGACTGTTGTTGTAGGTAGCACTAACATTGCTGGCGCATGGCCTTTGAGTAGGTGTTGGCTTTTGGAATGCTCTACATACGGACCCAACCTTCTTCCTGCAATTCCTGTAATTGAATGAGCATGATACCAAGTGCAGAATGATGCAGTCGACTGACTTGCCTGAGAAGATGCAAGTTCACTGGATTGAAGACGGTATTCATGCATGAGCCAATCGGTCTTCCTCCCATTTGGAGCTCTTCCCTTGTAGAACACAAGAGTCTTCCTCAACCCTATGAATCGGGAGCTCGAAATCACCGGTTTGTCTCGCCCCGTTGCTTTCCAGAATCCAGCAGCGGTGGCTCTGTTGGTGCGAGTTCCACTTGGATACTTCCTGTCCTTGTGGCTGCACAAGTACCACTCCCTTTGCTCGTCATGCCCATGCCTGCACCTGTCTATATATCGATCGAAGAGAGAGAGAGAGAGAGAGAGAGAGAGAGAGTTTAAGGCTACTATAAGAATCTTACAGTAAGTTCTCCATGGACAGAGATCACGAAACTTGGAGATCCCATGGTTCTATTCCGTAGAGATCGACATCCTTAATGACAACAAGATCGATCTTCTGAGAAGCCACCTTCGTCGCAAGGTAGTATCCGACGAGCTCTTCCTCGGTGGGGTGGAATCTGAAACCAGGTGGAACGCAAGAGTCCACCACCTCCATTGCCAATTCACCTGCGGACCACCACAGGTTGAAGAAGATGGTACGTGAAGCACGTAGTAAGCCCTAGAGAACGAACCTTCTTAGATGTCCTACAATGCATTCTCTTTGAGTGCACCACAATGTTTGGGGTTCCATCAACATCCACCACCGCGCCCCACACAGATCTGAATGGGTGAAGGCACTAACGATGACCATGCGCCGCAAACAAATTGACCGCTTACCACTTGTAACTCGATCTCATGAGCATGCATGCATGAGTGATCATTTCAAAGGAAAGGGATGAACGGTGATAAGGTATATTTTGGATCTAGGTCATGTCACGGTCGACGCCATGCTATGTTACAGCCAAGTCAGCAAGAGGAGCATCCTCACGCGCCAAGCCAGAATCCGTACCAAAGCGTTGCTCGGTACGTCCCATCCCGGAAAGCCCGGGACGATGCCACATGGCGCCGTTCCGTGCATTCCGGGACGGCGGCCGCATAAAGGTAGCATCTCACCTCTCGAGGATCGGTCACCATGCTAAACCCACGTATGACCGACCCTCGTACAGTAGTATAAAAACCCATAGCCGGCATCCGGCCCAGAGAGAGGCAAAAGAGAGAGAGAGAGAGAGAGAGAGAGAGAGAAACCCACCACTGACTTACTCATCGGAGGGGCCACAGTCAGAAAACACCCAACGGGGGCCTTCTGTGCAGGAAAGCAGATCTCCCCAAGGCGAGACCATCTCGATCGAAAGAGGCGCTTTCAACATTTCGACGCCAGCACCCCGCCCAGAGGGCACGACCGACCTCGGCAACCAGTCCACCCGGCCGAAGACTCACAACATTGACCCGTGAACCAGGGCGTGCTGACTCATCAGCCATGGCGCATCAGTTCATCAATATTTTTGGTGCTATAAGGAGGGTCATATCGTAGGAGCATCTCATAGGGGCTCTCCCTGAGGGAGAACCACTAGCCGGCCACCCTTCTGTCGGGCCCGGAGATCAGCCCCTCCCCATCCTTCGAGACGGGGAGATCCCGGCCTCGACACTAGATCATTACTGGCGCCTATTCAATGACCTGGGGTTGTCGCCCCCCGGACTTATCACAGGACCCTCGACTGTGTTGCCCGAGGCATTCCTCAACTGACCAAGCAAGTATAGGCAATGGCGGGGATGATGCAGATGATCGCCCCACTCATCCCCCAGATTGTACGGCTAGTGTCTCCCCCGGTCGACCCAACACGGCAAAGGCTGAGCAGGGAGCAGGTCGGGACGAGGGAAGCTCAAGAGCAAACAATGGACCCGACAGGTCCGCCCGAGCAGGGCATACCCGCACCCTGCCGAATCACTCTGCCCCGCTCCGAGCCTGACACCATATCGTCCGACTCGACGGATGATGTTGAATCTCGGATTTTGATGATGAAATCAATTGTCATTTGTTGTCTAATCTATATGTTGAGATAAGTGTGCAGGATTAACTACGATTAAAGTAAGATATGCAGCAGGAGTTGCGCCAGAGTCAAGACAATGATCACGTTGGGAGTTCGAGAGTTCGACGGAAGTTCAGACAGTCGTCAGAGGTTCTGCGGGAACAAATCCGAGAAGTCCATGAGCTTGCCAAAGAAGCTCGTCGGAACTCACCAAGTGGATCGTCGCAAGTCCAGGAGTTTGTCGGAAGTCCGCACGAGCATCACCGAGGGTTCATCGGATGATCGACGGAAGTTCGCCGGAAGCTTGCCGGAAGAAGCGATTGACGCACCGGAGCAAGTTACAGTAAATGTCTTAGGAAATATCATAGTTAGCACAATGATTAAGTTGGAAATGGGAGGTGATCCCATTAACTTAATCTTGGGGCAATTGGGCCCCTGAAAAACCCAAATTGGGCCGAATGGATCAACCCATTCGGACCCTGATTTCAGCCAGGCGGTTGAACCGCCCAAGCCAGGAGGTGGCACCGCCTGGGCTAAGTCTCCGAGAGAGACTAGGCGGTGCAACCGCCCCAGCTAGGAGGTGGCACCGCCTAGGCTCAGTCTCCGAGCGGAGGTGCAACCGCCTCAGTCTTGGAGGCGGTCTTGGAGCTCTGGCAAGAGGTGCAACCGCCTCAGTCAAGCGGTGCAACCGCCTCAGTCAGGCGGTGGCACCGCCTAAGCTCAGTCTTCGAGCTCTGGCAGGAGGTGCAACCGCCCCTGACAGGAGGTGGCACCGCCCAGAGGCTCAGTCTTCGAGCTCTGCCAGGCGGTGCAACCGCCAGATCCCGGAATTCCGGGAATTGACAGTTTTGAGCTCCAAATTCAAACTGGGTTGGGGCCTATAAATACCCCACCCATTCAGCACTGAAAGGAAACAACATATACACCAAAATCCTGACCTTGTTCTATGATTTTTAGAGCTCAAAATTGTTGTAAAGGCCAAAAGTTCTTCTCCCTCTTTTTTTCCAAGTTCTAAGCTTTAAAGAGAGGAGAGAAAATTCTGTAAGGGTTGTCTCCTAAGCCCGTCAAAAGGAGTGAAACTGTAAAAGGGTGGTTGGCCTTCGCCTATTGAAGGAAGGCCTCTAGTTGACGTCGGTGACCTCGTCGGTGGAGGAAGCCAAAAGTGGAGTAGGTCAAGATTGACCGAACCACTCTAAATCTTGATTTGCATTTACTTTGAGCATCTTATCTTTACTGCAAACCTCCTCAATAGCTTACTGCCTTCTATGCTTTTACAAACGTGTTTCAAAGTTCAGTGCTTTCCGAATCGGCATTTAGACGCAAATCAGTTTTATCGTACGAACATCATATTTCAGTTTGCGCTTACGTTCTGATTTCTATCATAACTGCAAACCGCCTTTATATCTTTGCTTTAACTGCATCTCGCTTCATCTCAAGTTAAAGTGGTTTACGAATCGGCTTTCATACCGAAATCGCATTTATCGTACGAACGTCGTATTTCAGTTTGCGCTTATATTCTAATTTTCATCATAACTGCAAACTGCCTTCATAGATTGACTTTAACGTCACCTCGCTTGATCTTAAGTTAAAGTAATCTTAGAATCGGCTTTCACACCGAAATCGCTTTTATCGTTCGAACGTTTTTTATCGTCGAAAGATTTTCGCTGCACTAATTCACCCCCCCCTCTTAGTGCTCTTGATCCTAACAATTGGTATCAGAGCGGGGTTAACTCTCAAACGGATTAAAACCCAAGAGAGATGGCATACGCCGGAAACCAAGAGGGCCATTCTATTACACGTCCACCCATGTTCAATGGGACAGACTACACCTATTAGAAGACCCGAATGAGGATCTTTCTTATTTCTATGGATTTTGAACTTTGAAATCTTGTCGAAAATGGATTTTCAAAGTCTTCTCTTCCAATGATCGATTGGAATGAATTGGAGAAGAAGGCTTTCGCTCTTAATGCAAAGGCTATGAATGGCTTATTTTGTGCGCTTGATAAAAACGAGTTCAACCATGTTTCGGTTTGTAAAACCGCATTTGATATTTGGCACATACTCGAAGTGACTCACGAAGGCACAAGTAAAGTGAAAGAGTCAAAAATCAATCTTTTGTTACATTCTTTCGAACTTTTCCGGATGAAACCGAGTGTGACTATTGGCGACATGTTTACCCGTTTCACGGATGTCGTCAATGGTCTAAAAGGACTCGGAAAAAGTTTTTCGGATTTTGAGCTCATAAATAAGATTCTAAGATCCCTTCCTAAGAGTTGGGATCCTAAAGTCACTACTATTCAAGAGGTGAAAGATCTAAATAACTTCCCTCTTGAAGAACTAATCGGGTCATTAATGACCTACGAGATGACTTGCAAAGCTCATGAATAGCAAGAAGACATCCTTCCAAAGAACAGGAAGGATATGACACTTAGAACTTTAGAAGACCACTTGAGAGAAAACTCAAGTGATGAGGACTGTGACGATGACTTGGCACTTCTAACAAGAAAATTTAAAAAATTCATTAAAAGAAACAAGTTTAAGAATGACACAAAAAATAAACTTGAACCCAAGAAGGACCAAGTTATTTGCTATGAGTGCAAAAAGCCGGGACACTACAAGAGTGATTATCCCCAAGTCAAAAAGAGAACATCAAAGAAGAAGGCGCTCAAAGCAACATGGGATGACTCGAGCGCGTCCGAAGAAGAGGAGTCCAACACCGAGCAAGTTGCTCATTACACCTTAATGGCCATCGGAGATGAGGTAACGAATTTAATAGATGCAGATTTATCATTTGATGAATTATTAAATGCCTTCCATGACTTATTTGATGAATGCAAGATTATTAGTAGAAAATACAAATTGCTAAAAAAGGAGCATGATAGTCTTACTTGTAATTTCGATAAGTTAAAAGCTGAATATCATGATAGTTTAGGTTCATGCATAAAATGCCATGATCTAGAAACTCTCCAAAAGGAAAACTTGCTACTTAAGGTGAAGAAATTCGAGGTTGGTAGCAAGTCCTTGAACATGATCCTTGCAAACAAGGGTCACGTTCCCAAAAGAAGTGGAATCGGATTTGTGAGAAGTCCTCACCAAAATCCAACCACCTTCATAAAAGGCCCCATCTTACATGTTCGACACCAAAGCAAATGCAACTTTTGTTGCAAACTTGGACACAAAACGCATTATTGTCCATTCAAGAAAATTAGTCCGAACAAATTAATTTATGTTCCAAAAGGAACCATGATAAATTCTATGCAACATGATAAACAATGTAGATCTATTTTTGAGGCACCCAAAAGCAAATGGGTACTTAAAGATCATCCTTTCTTGTAAAAACATAAAACATCATAAGCTGGGAGCAAGAAATAATATCCTGCTCTTTGGATTCTCGATATTCATGACCCGAGATCCAAAAAGAAGCCACGATGCTCTCTAGCCTAAATAACAGAAGAGGATTAGAAAATTAAAATTACAAATGCGATATAGATACAATCCTATTGGAAACCCATGATTCTCACTTCACATATCCTCTGGATTTTCGAATCTATTGATATCATCCGTTCGAATCCAACTATATCATGAACTTACTAAGTTTGTCATAAATTTGCAAGGCTTACCGACTTGAACAATCTGTCACAAACATGTGCATGACATTTAGAGTATGCACGTCATAAGATCTATCTTGATCATGCAAAATTTCTTATCTTACAATGAAAATTCTTACGTAATTACGTAAGTAAAGTTGATTGCTCTAAATGAAAATTCTTCTTAACTCAAAAACATTCAAATCAGATCACACTGCAGTCAGAACAAGTGCTCACCGCCTGCAAGCAGTGGCACCGCCCCAGCTGGAGGTAGCACCTCCGGCTATCACGTGTTGCAAGCGGTTGCACCGCCCCAGCTAGTGGTGCAACCGCCCGCAACTTTGCCTCTTTTTAACCCAAGCTAGGGCCGGCGGTGGAACCGACCCCAACTCCCTCCCTTCCCCTCTTTACTCTTCCAAAGCTTCGTCATCTCTGTTTCACCCCTCATAGCATCCCAAATACTTCTCATTTTGAAGCAAAAGATCAACAATCTCTCCTTCTATTGAAGATCTCACTAAGGTATTCTCTAAGAACCCCTTAAATTTTATTTTTGATTCATTTACTCTTGCTCATTACTATCATCTTAAATAGCAGTAGTTATGGGGTCTAGAAGATCCTCAAGGGACAGAGGGAAGAGGAGATTAGTGGAAGATTTTGATCTTACCCTTTTCGATTCAAAATATCATGCTGAAAAGTTTTCCTCTTTCGAACTTAGGAGTGTTAATAAGGGAAAACATGTAGATTTAAATGAACTAAGAGACTTAGAGATAATCCAATGGTTTGCAAACTTAGATCTACTCCATAATTTACAAATTAGTGAACCCATCTATCCAAGACTTGTTAGATTGTTTTACAACAATATACAAGTAGATGAAGAAGAAAGAATGTCTACCTATCTCTTAGGACAACACATCTCCATTACGGATAAATTCATTTGCGATATGATAAGCATTCCCATAAAAATAGAGGACTCTACTTTAGAGGATCATGGGATGATGAAACTGTTGGGACAACATATGTTGAAGCCTTAGGAACAATTTTTGCCAATCCCAACTTAGCATTTGTTCCTAAAAGTTGTGAACATCTACTGCCACTAAACACTAAGGTACTTCATCATATCCTAACTAGCATCATTCTCCCTAAACAATACCATCATGATGAAGTAAGCCAATTAGAATTAGGAACTATGTATTGGATCATGAAAGGACATGACATCTGTCTTGGTTATCTTATCCAGCAAAACATATTAGAACTATCTAAGAAAGACATGATGCTCCCATATGGTGGTATAATCACTAGAATACTGAAAGCCTATGATATTCCAATACCACCGGAAGAAGAAGTAATAAAAGTAGATAGGTTTAGCATAATAAATAAAAATCTACTTCACCGATTAAGATGTGTTTATAGAAACGGTAACTGGGTTAGAATGCCTAGAAGAACCGATCCCCCTCAACTTGAACCAGAACCGGAAACACCACTCTTTAGGGGTACTCAATCTCCTCCGATCTGTCCCTTTGAGGAAACACATTCATTTGAGCAAGCTCCTGCATCATCTATCGAAGATATTAAGATTCGGATGGACCGATTTGAACAAAGACAAGAACGGCTTGAACATCGACAAGATCAAATCCTATCTGAGTTGTAGCAAATTCATCGACAATTTGACTCTTTATTTAGGCATTTTAATTTTCCACCTCCTGAATGAGCTTATATGTGTATTGTAAACTCTTTATATTACTCACTATGATCACAATGCTTTGTGCCTTGATCTTTGATATGGTTACTTGATGTATTTATTTATGAGCAGAGTTACAAACATCACTCATTATTTAATCTCGTTACTTACTGTCAGATTTTACATCGAAACTAAATGTTTTTGAAAACCTTGTGTCTTGGTTTCCATGATTTGTGAAAATGATATACCAATGCAGTTGATGCGTCATGTTATTATATTGCCATAATATTAAACATCAACTAGCTGATATTTTTAGAAAACCTCTAAGTGAAGAACAATTTGATTTCATAAGAAGAGAATTAGGAATGTTGATGTGTTCGAACACATAAACTAGTTAAAATTATTTTTTGGACTTTATTGAATGATCAAATCACTTGAAAATTATGTGTTGAATACAAAAATTTCCATAACAATAAGCATGTTTTGTCTTTATGATTATATAGCATAGTCTTGTCCGAATGCATGAAAGTGTTAATTTCATTTTCGGATTCGCTTAACAATTGGTATCCTAAAAATCGGATTTTCTTGTACACTTATTATATGAAAAATATTTTTTTGAAATGGAATTGATGAAATGATTCCTGCTTATAAATTCCATCTTAAAATATGGATGATAGTGTTTTTACTTGCAAAGATTTGTTTCACATACATATCTTGATACCTGTAAAAATGAAGCATGATTCAATCTCTCATCGACTTTAACTTCATGATTTAATCTTTCATCGGTTTTAATTTCACTCAAAGTAATCTCACAAATAGCTGGTATCACAAATGGCCTTCCTCTTTCATGCAAAAAGATTATAACAAATAAAAAGGAAGAAGTATTCAAAGCAATCTATGTATCATGCTTTCCTTTATATGCTTGGAAAATAACATGTAAAGGCATGAACAACTATCACACTTATGCTTAAAATTCGTTTATTGTTCTCCTGCTATCACAATTACCATGCTTTTTGTTGATGACAAAGGGGGAGAAATATATGAGTATTAATGCCATGCTTGCATCACCAAGAGATATATGAATAGATGCTATGATTGCTATAATTTGCATTATGCCTTGTTTGTATCATGTCAAGATATCAAAAAACTTGCATCGTAATTTTACGTATTGATATCTTACCATGTGATGAAATGCTATAATTGCTAAAACATTTGAAATGTGTGCATAATATAATGATATCAAAATCTTACTTCGCAGTTTTACATGTTGATATCTTACAATATGATGAATTGCTACTATTGCCATCATTCAAACTTGTAATGTAAGATTTGAAAATGAATGTCAAGCTTTGACATCATCTTCAGAGAGATACATCATGATGGGAATCATGATGGGAGTATTGATAAGTTTAAATGATTTTAACTTATCAATATGTTTCTTGAATTCAAAGGGTTTGAATTCAAGAATGACTTATCTCAAGTATAGCATATAGATAGGGGGAGTTAAGGTTAACTCCATTATCAATTGATTGTCATCATCAAAAAGGGGGAGATTATTGAATCTCGGATTTTGATGATGAAGTCAATTATCATTTGTTGTCTAATCTATATGTTGAGATAAGTGTGCAGGATTAACTACGATTAAAGTAAGATATGCAGTAGGAGTTGCGCCGGAGTCAAGACAATGATCACGTTGGGAGTTTGAGAGTTCGACGGAAGTTCGGACAGTCGTCGGAGGTTCTGTGGGAACAAATCCGAGAAGTCCATGAGCTTGCCAAAGAAGCTCGTCGGAACTCGCCAAGTGGATCGTCGCAAGTCCAGGAGTTTGCTGGAAGTCCGCAGGAGCATCACTGAGGGTTCATCGGATGATCGACGGAAGTTCGCTGGAAGAAGCGATTGACGCACCGGAGCAAGTTGTAGTAAATGTCTTAGGAAATATTGTAGTTAGCACAATGATTAAGTTGGAAATGGGAGGTGATCCCATTAACTTAATCTTGGGGCAATTGGGCCCTTGAGAAACCCAAATTGGGCCGAATGGATCAACCCATTCGGACCCTGATTTCAGCCAGGTAGTTGAACTGCCCAAGCCAGGAGGTGGCACCGCCTGGGCTAAGTCTCCGAGCGAGACTGGGCGGTGCAACCGCCCCAGCCAGGAGGTGGCACCGCCTGGGCTCAGTCTCCGAGCGAGACTGGGCGGTGCAACCTCCCTTGACAGGAGGTGGCACCGCTTGAGCTCGGTCTTGGAGCTCTGGCAGGAGGTGCAACCGCCTCAGTCAGGCGGTGGCACCGCCTGAGCTCAGTCTTCGAGCTCTAGCAGGAGGTGCAACCGCCCCTGACAGGAGGTGGCACCGCCCAGAGGCTCAGTCTTCGAGCTTTGCCAAGCGGTGCAACCGCTCCAGTCAGGAGGTGCAACCACCAGATCCCGGAATTCCGGGAATTGACAGTTTTGAGCTCCAAATTCAAACTGGGTTGGGGCCTATAAATACCCCACCCATTCAGCACTGAAAGGAAACAACATATACACCAAAATCCTGATCTTGTTCTATGATTTTTAGAGCTCAAAATTGTTGTCAAGGCCAAAAGTTCTTCTCCCTCTTTTATTCCAAGTTCTAAGCTTTAAAGAGAGGAGAGAAAATTCTGTAAGGGTTGTCTCCTAAGCCCGTCAAAAGGAGTGAAACTGTAAAAGGGTGGTTGGCCTTCGCCTATTGAAGGAAGGCCTCTAGTTGACGTCGGTGACCTCATCGGTGGAGGAAGCCAAAAGTGGAGTAGGTCAAGATTGACCGAACCACTCTAAATCTCGGTTTGCATTTACTTTGACCATCTTATCTTTACTGCAAACCTCCTCAATAGCTTACTACCTTCTGTGCTTTTACGAACGTGTTTCAAAGTTCAGTGCTTTCCGAATCGGCGTTTAGACGCAAATCAGTTTTATCGTACAAACATCATATTTCAGTTTGCGCTTACGTTCTGATTTCCATCATAAGTGCAAACTGCCTTTATATCTTTGTTTTAACTGCATCTCGCTTCATCTCAAGTTAAAGTGGTTTACGAATCGGCTTTCATACCGAAATCGCTTTTATCGTACGAACGTCGTATTTCAGTTTGCGCTTATATTCTAATTTTCATCATAACTGCAAACTGCCTTCATAGATTGACTTTAACGCCATCTCGCTTGATCTTAAGTTAAAGTAATCTTAGAATCAGCTTTCACACCGAAATCGCTTTTATCGTTCGAACGTTTTTTATCGTCGAAAGATTTCCGTTGCACTAATTCACACCCCACCCCCCCCCCCCCCCTCTTAGTGCTCTTGATCCTAACAGATGACTCGTTCAAGATCCAGCTGTCCCGGGTCAACCAACGCTTGGACGAGTTCCAACGCGAGTTCTAGAAGTCGCGAGGTGAGTTGGACGAAGGCACCTCGAGTGGATCCCCCTTTACTCAGAAAATATAGGACAAGCTTGTGCCCCTCAACTTCAAACTATCGACATTAGAGACATACGACGGCAGCTTTGATCCCACAGAGCACGTTGCCGCGTTCCGGGCTCAGATGGCCCTCTATGGCACCTCCGATGCCCTGATGTGTTGGGCATTCCCGACCACCTTTAGGGGACTGGCACGAGCGTGGTTTAGTCGGCTGTGCCCGTCCTCGGTCTCATCTTTTGACCAGCTTGCAAGGGAGTTCGAGAAGAATTTCCTCACTAGCGTACGACCCAGGCCTTCCATGGCCACCTTACTCGCGTTGTCCCAACGCGAAGACGAGTCGCTCTCTCAGTTTATGGCACGCTTCGCCACTAAAATCTGGGGATTCTCGGACGTTCATCCCTATTTAATCATGCAGGCATTTCTGATGGGTTTGAAGCCTTCAAGGTTCTTCTAGTTGTTGATCGAGAAGCCGCCATCAACCATCCCCGAGATGCTCCAGTGTGCTAACCAGTACATCGACGCCGAAGCTCTAGTGGTGGGAAAGCACATGGACGGAAAGAGGCCAAGGGCTGAACAGTCTCGAGGAACGACCTCAGTAACCCCGATGCAACCCCGCCGGAGGCCCGACCGACAAGAGCTGCTGCTCCCGAGGCCCCCGCCTCTTCCTCTGAACATATCTCATACTGAGATCTTCCTCCAAATCAAGAAGAAGGGTCTCTTGCGATAACCCAACCCCATGAAAGCTACTCACAAATACTGGTCCAAATATTGCAGGTTCCACCGAGACTACAGCCATGACACGAAAGACTGCCGCAACCTCCAGAATCAAATCGAGGACTTGATCCAAAGAGGTAACCTCGAGCGCTATCTCAAGGAACCCCGGGAAGTGACTCCACGCCCCAGGGGACCCGTAAAAAAACAGATCGACGTCATCTCCGGAGGACTAGCAACAGGCGGCAACAGCTCAATGGTGAGGAAGGCCTACGCCCGGAGTGCGGTCGAGAAACGTCCATGACCCGAGCTCAAGCCTGAAATCACTTTTGGAGCTAGAGAGGTCGAGCGCTCCCTTCACGACGATGCTTTGGTGATCTCCATTCAGATCGCCAATGCTCGGGTCAAAAGAGTAATGGTCGACACCGGGAGTTCTGCTGACGTGCTATACCTCAATGCCTTTAAGAAGCTCGGCTTGACCAAGGAGGACCTCACCCCCATGGCATCAGCTCTCACTGGGTTCACGGGGGACTCTATCTCCTCTCTCGGGACCACCATCCTTCCTGTCACCATCGGGGAAGAGCCGAGGGCCAAGACATTAATGACTACCTTCATGGTAGTCAATCTACCCTCGACCTATAACGTCATCCTCGGCCGACCGACGCTCAACAAGTTGAAAGCGATGGTGTCCACCTACCACCGGGCCATTAAGTTTCCAACTTTGGCAGGGATCAGGGAATCTCGAAGCGATCCGGGAGAATCAAGGCGATGCTATCTTACAGCGGTTACCCTCCCGAAGAGGTCACGCCCCCGTCAAGTCCCGGATCCCCGAGAAGGAGCCATGGCACTGATGTGCTTGGAGCCCCCTGAGCAACTCATCGAGGTGCCCTTGAAAAGGAACTGGCCCGATTTGACCATGAAAATCGGGACGACACTCCCAGAAGCAAATCAGCTCCAGCTCATCGACTTCCTAAGGGAAAATGCCGATGTGTTTACATGGTCCCCTAGGGAGATGCCCGGGATGAACCTAGGGGTGACCTAGCACCAGCTCAACATCGACCCCAAGGCTAAGCCGATGAAGCAAAGGCCGAGGAAGTTCACTCCCGACCGGTAGAAGGCGATCAGCAACGAGATCGACCGCCTTAAAGAGGCAGGATTTACTACCGAGGTGAAATACCCTCGGTGGCTGTCGAATGTACTCCTCATGAGCTCGGCTCCAAATAGAATCTGGGGATCGAGTTGTGAGCTTGGCTCCGAATTGAATCTGGGGACCGAGGTATGAGCTCAGCTCCGAATTAAATCTAGGGATCGAGTTGTGAGCTCAGCTCCAAATTGGACCTGGGGACTGAGTTGTGAGCTCGACTCCGAATTGAATATGGGGCCTGAATTGTGAGCCCGACTCTGAATTGGACCTGGGGACCGAGTTGTGAGCTCGACTCCGAATAGAATCTGAGGACCGAGTTGTGAGGTCGGCTCCAAATTGAATCTGGGGACCGAGGTGTGAGCTCGGCTCCGAATAGAATTTTGGGACTGAGTTGTGATCTCGGCTTTGAATTGGACCTGGGGACCGAGTTGTGAGCTCGGCACCGAATTGGACCTGCGTATCGAGTTGTGAGCTCGGTTCCGAATTGAATCTGGGGACCGAGGTGTGAGCTCAGCTCTGAATAGAATATGGGGACCGAGTTGTGAGCTCGGCTCCGAATTGAATCTGGGGACCAAGTTGTGAGCTCGGCTCCGAATTGTACCTGGGGACCGAGTTGTGAGCTCGGCTCCGAATTGAATCTAGGGATCGAGTTGTGAGCTCGGCTCCGAATTGAATCTAGGGATCGAGTTGTGAGCTCGGCTCCAAATTGAATCTAGGGACCGAGTTGTGAGCTCGGCTCCGAATAGAATCTGGGGACCGAGGTGTGAGCTCGACTCCGAATTGAATATAGAGGAAGGTCTCTACGGGCGGTCTTCATAGGGTGAGGCTGCTGCAAGAGGCTTGTCTCTTTGATTTGGAGGAAGATCTCGGTGCGTGATGCGTTTAGGGGGAGAGGTGGGGGTCTTGGGAGCAGCAGCTCTTGTTGGTTGGGCCCCCGGCGGGGAGGCATCGGGAGCACCAAGGTCGTTCCTTGAGAGAGCTCCATCCTTGGCTTCTTGCCTTCCACGCGCCTCCCCACCACCAAAGCCTTGGCGGCAATGTACTGGTTGATGCATTGAAGCATCTTAGAGATGGTCACTGGTGGCTTCTCGATCAACGATCAGAAGAACCTTGAAGGTTTGAGACCCATCAGAAAGGCCTACAAGATTAGAGAAGGGTGAGCATCCAGAAAACCTCGGATCTCGGTGGCGAACCATGCCACAAACTGAGAGAGCGACTCGTCCTCGCGCTGAGATAGTGCAAGCAAAGTGGCCATGGAGGGTCTGGGCCATGCGTTGGCGAGGAAGCTTTGCTCAAATTCCTCGGCCAGCTGGTCGAAGGACGAGACTGAAACTTGGCGTAGCCCTCAAACGAGTCAAGCACCGGTTGAAGTGGCAAGGTCGGCCTGAGCCTCACTACGAGCCAGCATTCCAAAGCTGGCCGATATGAGCATTGTTCGTGGGAAGATGTGTCCTCTCATCCCCTCGGATGGTTGGAGATCCTCCTTATGGTGTGGAAGCCTCTTGGAGATGGGAGATGCGGGCTAACACTTATCGGGTCTGACTCGTTGGGCCACCCTCCTATGTGTACCGGGTGCCGTCCGCGTGAAGAAGACATTCGTAGCTCGGCGACGACTTCCTCCCTGCAAAAAGGCCCTCGTCAGGTAAGTCCCGACTTTGGCCCCTCCGATGAGCAAGTTAAATTCGTTCTAAATCTCTCACCCTAAATTGGATCAGGTCGAGGGTATTTATACCTGCGTGCGGGAATTAGTCGAGCCATGGTCTAGCATGGCCGTTGACTTTGGGTGCGGAACAACCTCTCTGACGAGATGACGTCTTCGGGGTGCTCGAGGGGTGTCAGACGACATTGCCCTAGTAGCAGACGGCACTGCCCCCAGCTCTTGGGGTGGTCAGGCTGTACAGTCGTACCGTTGGGGCTTGACGTGACGTGCACCCCAGGTGCACAGTGTCACATCGGTCTGCAACGTCTTTCGATGGTTCACATAGGGCCAAAATACGCCCTATCACTGGGATGTTCGAATTCAATCAAAAAACTAAGTAGAATCGATCCAAAATCGATTTGGTTTGAACTAATTCACTAATTGTTTAGTTTTAAATGTGATAAATAATTTTAGCTTAGGATTACTCTTTTCTGATTTGATTAACTAATTTGAATGGAGCTAAACCTATTTTAATTTAAGAAATATCAGTGTCATTGAGTTTATTACCCGAAGCCTTCAATTCAGTTCGAATCAATTAATCAAACCAGTTCAAAAGTTTAATTTTACAAATGATATGGGCTCAAATTCATAAATATTATTATGTCGATCGAATTGGATAAAGATTTCAGCTTAGTTTAATTGAAAGATATATATTATTTAAATTTATTTAAAATTATAAATTAAATAACTGATTAATTAAATCAGATTAATCAATTTTGGATTTGATGAGATAAACTAAATCAAATTAAAAAATAATTTGATTCAATTCGAATCCATTTAAATACCTCTATTATTCTCTTAGAGAGAGAGAGAGAGAGAGAGAGAGAGAGAGAGAGAAGTAGTAGCCATCGATTGCGGGTTGGTGGCCAAAGAGGAACGAAAAGTAATGAAAGAGATGAAGGAAGTCGATTTAGGTCGCAGGGAGAGAGAATAAGAAAGAAATGCTTACTCCACCTCTACCCTCCCCACTTTGTTTGAAGATTTTGTACATATAATAATAGATGTTAGATTGAAAAATACTTATTAGACATTTAGTCACTTTTGGTGATACATTGGTTGAATCGTAAGGCACGGAGACATCGAAGAAATCAAAGATATCGTAAAGATCTTATTCCTTGAAGGAATAAGATCTTATGAAGACAATTTATTATAACCATCCAAGAATTTGTTTCACAAAAGGTATTAAAACAAATAAATAAAAAAGAAGAGTTGTTAATATTATGTTCTCACAGCATTTATTTTTATTTGAAATGGAACTAAAAAGTGTATAACATTGAATATTTTTTCTTTTGTAATTGTTTTATGTCATGAAAATATTATGATGATATTTGATATATATTTGGAAGCTGAATCTCCACACAAAATATAGTTAATATTTTGTATAGAAATAGACTGCACAAGATGGAGGGGGAAAAGGAAACCAAGATAATTTGATTAATAGTAAGAATATATATATATATATATATATATATATTCTTAATTATTTATGTCTATTCACACAATAAATTTGTGTCATTTCTAATGCTATGTTGGAATCTTTTTTTATAGGTATTCAAGTTCAAACAAAATCAAATTTCTTAAGATTATCATATAGGATGGATACCATCAAAATAAAATATTTTAATCTTATCAAACCTAATATATATCATCTGATTTTTTTTAATCCTTTATTAATATAATACTATTTTAGTCCTATATTTATCTCCATCTCAAATGTAGTTTGATATCTTTCTCTTTCTTTCAAATCATTTCTTCATCAAAAAAGAATTAGCTCTTAATTTCTTCCTCAAAATTCTGTTATTTTCTTTGCTTGACTCCTCTTAGAAGAACCAGGAGTCAAAAAGGAGTGGCTTGTAAGTTTCACTTGGACTAACTCCAAGCACTGTTCCCAGCCTTCACAATCTGAAAACATGCTTCATGAAATCTGTCAGACTTCAACTTGGGTCTTAATTTGCTCACATTTGGTTAACCAGTAAGCCTGATTTAATTTGGTCTCAATATGATGCCATTGTGATGCAAACATACCACATTCAAGTGGACATTTATTTTGGGTTTGTGTCTACAATGTGGCAGTCTCTATGATTCATTTTGATGAACACAAAGCTCAGATCAGTCTATGGAGATTTGCAACACTAGCAGCTTAACTTGATAATGATTTTTACTCATTGCATCTTAATCTTGTTATTAATCTTGCAACGTTCTGCTCTTTAAGGTTGTAGTTTGGATACAAACTTGATTGTTTTAAGTCACTATTCAGGTGCATACTTTGATGAATCCTCCTGTAGTTTCTGATGATGAAAATTGCTGAAAATTTAGTTTACTGGTCTTCTTTTTTTCTTCTGTGTTTCTGCATGATTATACCATGCAAATTAATCTGATCCTATCTTCAGATCATTGGCATCATGACAACACCCATTGCCTCTCTGCTCCATTCTCTTTGGCTCTTTCTTGCTACTTTTTCTGGTTGAGATTCCAATCTAATCTCAGCAAATAAAAGAAAATATTCTGCTGTTGCCTTTTCCATTGACAAACTTGTCTTATCTTGGCAAGTCAAGCAAATGCCATAAGTTATGGAGTCCATTAATTTATACTCAATGTAGTAGTAATAACAATAATAAAAGGAACCATCTCCAACAGATACAAACTTCAACAAATTCTTGGAGGAAATTAAAAATATGCATGCTCTTGAAACTTTGTTTCAGCTGCTAATTCTAAGCAAGGATTGAGGGGAATCCACATATTTGCACACAAGCATCAACCTTAGCAGCAAATGTCAGTCTTCCACCTATGAGAGAGTGACAAGGATCAAGGAAAAATTGCACCTCTTGTTGCTTCAGTATTTTGATATCAGTCCAGAGTTGGATGCAGTCTAATGGCTAATGGACATGAACTTATTTCTACCAGTCCAAAAGTCTGATCTTTTGAAGGCAATCTGTCTTCTCTTAAACAAATCAAACCAATCTAGCTGCAGCAAAAGCCAAAGTATCAAATAACAAAGCTGTGAAGTGTGATTGATCTACCATTCAATCCCAGAATGGCACATGTTCCTGTTTGTCATGGTTTACAACACTAACACTTGTTTATGCTTTTGGTGAACTGGAAGGCAATGCCTGCCTGTGTCACTTCAACTCCACATGCTTTCTAGTTTAGTGTCATGAACAGCAAGAGGAGCCATGACTAAGCATATAGAATTCTGTGATTCCCTTCTCCATGTTTCTAGGAATTCATCAGAAAACAATTCAAGATAAAGAATTGATGGATTTCCTCCTACAAGTTTCTAGAAATTCTTCAGAATACAATTTAAAGTAGACATGGTGTACAAGGCTTCAGTTGCTAATTCTTTTAGCAAGGAGTAGGCTGAACAGAGAAAAGGAAACTACACTTTTCCTGCATAAAAATATCAAGTTTAATCTCAACCTACAATTTTAATCCAAGATGAAATCATGTTTTGCTCAATCACAGTTAATGACACTGATGATGCTTGTTCAGTAAGGCCCACCAGGGAATCATTTCAATTGAATTGGGACATTGGATCAATACAAAGTGCACTTTCAGGTTTATCCACTCTTTCCTTTAGAGAAGAGGATCAAGCAACAACTAGACATATAGAATCTTGTTCTTTCTATGTTTATCCACTCTTTCCATGCTTGCCCTGGACCACAGTTTGGCTCTTTAACTCCAGCATAACACAAGTGTTCTCCTTCTGTATCCCACACACACACTCTCTCTCTCTCTTCTATTGCTTGCATGCATCATCCACAAGATCAAGAGTGTTAGTACCATTAACTATTCAGACATTTGGAAGCCTCCTTGAAGAGAAACAAAGTCCTATATTGTTTTATCTATACATCAAACTTAAGCTGAACAAAGATTTACATTCACTTAGGTTAACAAAGTGTGAAAGTATAATATCCCAAAGGTTTTCCATCTTCTTCATGCAATTCATGTGCAGATCTGCTGCAGCTCTCTGGCTATGAACCTGGCAGATACTTTGCATATTTCTATGGCTCAGTAATGCAGAGTTGCCATGAAAGAAATATTCCTAGCATGAGAAAACTGTGTGAAAACTTCGACATGATGGAGACATTGCAAGTGAGAATATTAGCCACTAGAACATTACAATGACCTTCACCGACATACCATTTTAAAGGCCTTCATCAAATCTGTTCATATTGATCTAAAATATTTCTCACTGAAGTTAAACATCCCCCTTGCATGGTGTTCATCTTTACACTCGTTTCTCAGTGTTTCAGACTAAAAAATCTTTGTTTTAGATTGCAAGCCAGGTAAGTAAGAGAGATGGTCTTAAAAGAATCATTAAGGTATAACACTGTACCTAAATGATCCAGTGATCCTCCTCAGGCTTTCTGTAACCCCAATCATGTATTCCCTGTTTTGCTTTTGTCAAGAAGGCCAAATAAGTCTACTGATACAGACATTATTCAAGTGCAAGTAGAACACTACAATTTAAGCACAGCAAGCTTTCTTGGACATTCATGAGAAACCAAATACGATCACAACTATCAATTTGTCAGATCAAATCAATAGCACGAGCATGTAATCTGTAGCAGATGATTCCTAATCATCTAATCCTTTTTGGTTGATGGGCTGAGTTTTTGGGCCCTTAATGATGAGTGATAATGCATCAATCACACAGAGGCTTTGAGCAGAGAGAAGAAAGAATGACCGTGAGTGACCGACCGCGACGGCCGTCTGCTTCTGTTGGTCCTCCACTGGTTATATTTGTTAACTGGTTCCTTTTTCTAACATTAAAAGATATGATGTTCTATTATTGTATTACAATATGGAGTAGGTTAATAAAGATAGTTATGGAGGAACACCAGAAACCAGTTCTCCGTCCTATTTATTTGGTAGCGAAGGAAGCAGCGAGGTCAAGCGAGGAGAGAGCGGAGACTTCTATGGACGAGGAGGTGGAGTTGGATCGCGACTTGGACGCAGTAAATAGGTTTGTGTATTCGGAGATGGATCGAAGGTGATGAGCTGCACGAGGGAAGGTGGGGTTTCTCTGTGTGCTGCTCTAAGCTCGCTTGGTCTCTTTGTAACTGTAGTTCTCTTCCTTTTGGGGGATTTGGTGATGGTGGAATCGGAAAAAAGAGATTTTTGGGGGTGTCCCTTTTCGAAGATTTTGAGATTTTTGGCTGATTTGTTGCTGGATGTTGTGAGATTTCCGATTAAAAGGCTTTTTGGAGGGTTTGGATTAGATTAATTTGACTGCCAACTATCTTTTGCTTGGTAGATTGACGAGCT
This sequence comes from Musa acuminata AAA Group, assembly GCF_036884655.1. Lineage (NCBI taxonomy): Eukaryota > Viridiplantae > Streptophyta > Magnoliopsida > Zingiberales > Musaceae > Musa > Musa acuminata. The sequence goes on along the minus strand of NC_088332.1, from coordinate 15,468,722 downwards.
AGCTGTTTCCTTGGAACATGCACCCATAGTACTCTTGCTTGATCATCGATGTTCACTTCTCTTGATAGTGTCTTGCTAACAGAATCTGGAAGAGATGAGATTTTGGGGATGTGGAAATAGTTGCCCTCTTGCATGTTGTGTTTGTACATGATGTTATTCTTCCTCCAGAATTACCAAAAGGGGGATTTTTGTTCGTATAATTGTTAAGATAGTTCCTTTCTTCAACTTTAGCTTTTCATATTGAGTGATATTGTTGGAATCCATCAAAGTTGTATTCTTAAGGCCTAATCTTTTCTTTTTTTCCTGATAAAAATATGAAGAAACAAGGAAAACAAAAGGGAATGGTTTGAAGCTTGAAAGAACTTACAGAAATTTTTGGAAACTAAAAGATCTCATCATCTGATTCAACACAAAGATATTAGAAAGTACATCAAAAATGTGGACTTGGATAACCAGTACTGGCTTTTTCTTCTTTGGTTGTAGAACGACCTAATACCTTGGCTGATCTTAATGGTGTGGTTATGGAGATATGGTCTTTTGTTTGTCTGTGTAGAAAGAATACGAGCTTGAGGTATATCCATTGGGTCTGTTGTTTCTTGTTTGTTGATTAGTAATAGAAATTCTCCTAAAACCATAATTTTCATGACGTTATGGTTATCAAAGTGTTTCATTTCCTCTTAACTTTCTCCTTCTTTTCCTTACACTTTCCATTGTACAACTCCATGTTGATGTGGTTGTCTAATTTTGTTGCTTGGTTACTGCTACAGGTTTGTTCTGGGACCTGGTTTACTGACAAAAATCTCGGTCAAAAACTAGAGTTGATGGTATGGACTTGTTTTCATAGAGAGAGGAGCTAAGATGGTTCCCGAACGAAGAAGACCTCCGGAAGCATCATCAAAATCTTCCTGCTCAATGATGAGTGAGTCTCCGAGAAATCGGAAACCAGACCTGCCATTCGCCCCATTTGATTCCACAAATTTGTGGTGTGGTGATAGACATGGTCGATCCTTCCTGGAATTTTCTCCACCTTTGGTAACCCAGTCCAGTGGCTTGTTTGGTCCTGACCGAGAGACAAAATCCAAAAAACAACATGAACCTTCTCCAGTAGATGATCCAGTCATGGATTGGAACCCTAGATTGATGCTGAGCAACCTGTCATTCCTTGAGCAAAAGATCCACCAAGTTCAGGATATTGTCCGTTCCATAATTAGTCATGAAGATCAGTTCCTTGACCAAGCTAATGAGTTAGCAGCACAGCAGCAGCTTGTTACAGCTGATCTAACTTATATCATAATTCAATTGATCTCGACTGCTGGCACTCTTCTTCCTGACATCAAGAATGCTCTCCTGTCAACTAATCCTGCTGTTGGTCGGCCAGGCAGTAATCAGAAACAACATGAGATCTTGCCTGTGGAGGTAGCTAAAGCTTCTCAGTATGATTCGTTGGTTAAAGATTTGAATAGTTGTGGTGGTAACGAAGATGAGTTAATCAAATGTTCAAATAATTCTGGGGTTGACGCATCTGAGCCCATTCCAATTGAAGACCATGACACAAAGGATAATGATGATGGTATGGATGGAGAGAACCTCCCACCTGGTTCTTATGAAGTTCTGCAATTGGAGGAGGAGGAGATTTTGGCTCCACATACTCACTTCTGTTTGATCTGTGGAAAGGGATTCAAGAGAGATGCAAACCTAAGAATGCACATGAGAGGTCATGGCGACGAGTATAAGAGTCCAGCTGCCCTTGCTAAGCCTAGCAAGGAAGCAAGCATAGAACCACAACCCCTCAGGAGATATTCTTGCCCCTTTGTGGGTTGCAAGCGGAATAAGGAACACAAGAAGTTCCAACCTCTCAAAACAATTCTGTGCGTGAAGAACCATTACAAGAGAAGCCACTGCGATAAGAGTTACACTTGCAGTAGGTGCAGAACCAAGAAATTTTCAATCATTGCTGACCTGAAAACTCATGAGAAGCACTGTGGGAGGGACAAGTGGATTTGCTCATGCGGGACAACTTTTTCGAGAAAGGATAAGTTGTTTGGTCATGTTGCTCTCTTCCAAGGCCATGCACCGGCCATTCCCATGGATGATGCTAAGGTTTTAGTAACATCAGATAAAGCACAGGTCAGTGAAGCATCAAGTGGAATGCCAGGGAATATGGGCTATAACTTCAGTGGGAACACCTCACTTGATGCCCAAAGTCCTGATATAAAAGGAGTTGATGATGGCCATGGTTGTTTCTCCCCCATGACCTTGGACGCATGTAACATTTGGGGGCTCGCCGAATTTCCTCACTCTGCATATGAAGTCTCTGAAAGCACATTCTCTTTCCTTGCTACTGGCTCTTGCAGTTCCATTCAAAGGAATGGAGAAAATTAAGTTCCAGCCTGCAGGGATGATGAACTGCTCGGAACAACATTATCCAGTTATGTAAGTTGTGCTGTATGAATAGACTAGCTTAGTTTATGTTCTGATCATAGTGATCGATGAATATGATCACCTTCATGTTTCCGTACGACTTTTACTTGATGCTCCATTAATTTGCACTCTCAAGTTCATTTTCAGTTCCAAGAATGTTCCAATATTATGGAATGGAGTTACAGTAAAGGTTTTCATGGATTCGATATTTTGCTTGCTGGCTTAAAGATAAACAAAGTTCTTTTATTACGTTTATTGTCTCTTTCCATGAAAACTTGTGCTTGTATCAACTACCAATTCATCGTTCAAATCAGCAGGGACTCTGGTATTATCAGTAAATAGTTATTGCATCTGAACCTACAGATGGCTGCTTGTTTTTGTTCCCAGATTATGTTTCCTTTGCAGAGAATATATCAGGAGCAACAAAGGGGTACAAGTCGGAACGAGCATCATGACCGATGCCCATGCCCGAACAGTGAGTTTTCAGGTTCCTGTTTATTCTTGGCATCTGAATCCAACATCAGGTATGTGTTTTTCTTTACACATTCATAGATTCAAACATGCTGCTATCTGAGAAAAGGCAACACATCAACCAAGTTTCTTAGAATCATGCATTTTAATAAAGTTGCCCCTTTTTATTTCATCTGGCAGAGAGGAAAGAATGAGGAGACCAGTGCTCTGAGGGCATGCTCACACAACGCACACACTCATCTTTTACTTGATCTGCATTTATTTCCCGTCCAATTTAGATTGTCAATAAATACGGTGCATAACATTTGCTGCTCAACTCATTTTTGTGCACAGAAATCCACATAAGTAGGTTATTTACTGTGTTGTAGTTAATCCTCACTGTTCTGTAGTTTTGTGTCAAACATCTTTCACATAGAGTATATAAGACCAGACTTTACTAATTATTTAGGGCTACAGATTAGGATCACACATTGAAGTGGCACTCAGTAGCACATAGACCAGTACGGCTATTTTATTTCGAGATTAGAGAGCAATATTGCTAGTTATAGGATTATGTGGGTTTAGCTTCTAAGGGCATTTGGGTTTACCATGGCGAGTCTTCATGTGAGCATAACAGGGGCATTCCTCTTTGTGGCCGTATGTACCGGGCGGGACGCAGTGGCACTTGTGACAGCAGTCGATGCAAGCTCTCATGCACATCTTGTGCCTTGATGCCTTGGAGCAACGGTGCGAACACTTCGCCTCACAATCTGCAGCAATACCAACCGTGATTCGAGGTCACTGATCATCTGATTGTGTTACTTGATGATCTCTCTATGTGCTAGAAATGTGCATTGACTTACTGATTTCTTTTTCTGCGACAGCTGAGATATCCATCTGCAGAACACAGCACGAGAGAGGTAAGTATTACAAGTGCAGAATCACATAATAAAGTGCATTTGAACCGCAACATAATTCTCCAGTTCTCAATCAAAGAGCAGAGACACCCAAACACTACCACAGATGTTAACACCAATCATGACTTCATAGATCCGGCTACAGAGTGCAGTAGACAAATTTTGTTGCGCTTGTATATATACCCAAAGCAAACAAAAAAAGTTCTCAATTTTAGGCTACATCAGTTTTCCATGTTCATAATTTTGCTGCAAGTCTTAAAAGAGATTGCAAGTTCCTTTAAATTGTGGATTATCCCCACCCAAGTATATGTTATAATCACACACATGGACTCACCTCCACCAGAAGTAAGAAGAGAAGCAGTGCACAGGCGATGGAAGACTTCGCCATGAGAGAGGAAGTATAACAGAGCAAGGGAGACGATTCGGACGTAGGGAAGAGCTCACCGTGTGTTCGCCTTTATAGTAGACTGCTCTCCATGCGAACATGATATTTGCGTGGGTCAAGTGCCGTGTGGTTCTCTGATTCGCCCGATTAGCCATCCCTGCACGCTATCGAATGCTTCACACCTGCATGAACTCATAATTCAGGAACAAAAGGAAAGGAAGAATGGGCACGTTACATTTACTCGAACACTTTTGGCACCATGAGAACTGAGAAATTTACGGTAGGTAGCTTAGAATGTGAGATTGGAATCCGTATACAATCCCAAATCTGAAAGAGAGTATAAATCTTGAGAAATGATATTTTAAAATATATTTTAAGTTTGGAAATTATCTACGTAGATCAGCAAAAGATAGTGGGAGAAGGTAGTACAAACAACTCCAAATGACATGGAAGGATGCTCAAACCTGATGAGTCCGGTGAGCTCATCGTCGTGGGTTTGTATGTTTGGTCTCACCGCACCTTCATCATAGTCTGCATCACAGGCAGCTTCAGTCAAGAACCAGGATACCTTGGAAATAAAGAAATAAATTGTTGGGAAAATATGAGAAAGAAGAGGATAAAAACACTATGGAAACAAATAACAAACACAAGATCAAGAATACTATAGAAAATATATTTAGGCTTGAAACGTATATAAACGTTTTCTTAAAAATGATATTTGCACCCTCTTCTCAATAAAATTACTATGGGTTTGATGCAAATAGTTTTAGTAGATATGACAAACCTTTAGAAGATCTGTATTGAGCAAACAATAAAGAATCTTGAGGAATTAGAGAATGTCTAATTCAATCACTTGGAGAGTAAAGAAGAAGAGTATGAAAAAGATGTGTATATAAATTACCCTCAAATACTTATTTATAGATATTTTCTCAAAAGATACAGAAAATAACTACCAAAATAACTACAAAAGAAACCACCTTTTCAAATAAATATTTTGAAAATAATTTTTTTTTTATTTGAACAATTTATAATAATCCCCCACTTATTCAAATTTAAAATTTTCAAAAAAGTGATTAAATAGTATTTATGAATAAATAATATATCTTTCGATTTGAATATTACCTTATTGTAAGCATCATAAAGTGAAGTCGAAACCCCAAATAGCATAAAAAACTTTCAATTTGTTATTCCTAATGACAACACCAGTGGTACCACACACATAAATACAACATCTTTGTATTTCTCATAAATTCTCGCTTAGCCCTAATATGGCCTTGGGCTCATCCAAATTCATGAACTTTTATGAGAGAAACTCCAACTCTCAGTCGAAGCGACACCACTTCTAAGTTCATATAGGTGAAGTTCTTATAGTATCTTTGTCACTCTTTGATATACTTGTCCTAACTTGACTGAACTTTATTAAGAGTATAATTAACTCAACCCTCATTCGGTGACAACCATCACTTTAACATCTTTAGATGGGACTCGTAAAATATTTCAAAGTGCTGAACCACTCCACGTATCAATGACTTGTTCTTACCCTTTGAACTCTTTATTACTCATTTCATAATATTAAGTAGGGTTGCTATCATTGGTGGATCTTTTATTCAAGGAGTTTTAGCCCCATCTATTTTGATGTTGATCTTACAACTTCTCTTATAAGAGGTTTGTGTTAGGATCAAGAGCACTAAGAGGGGGGGTGAATTAGTGCAGCGGAAAACTTTCGACGATTAAAAAGGTGTTCGTACGATAAAAGCGATTTCGGTAGAAAAGTCGATTCGTAAATCTCTTTAACTTGTAATCAAGCGAGAAGTAGTTAAAGGAAATCTATGAAGGCAGTTTGCAGTTATGATGAAAGTTAAAATGTAAGCGCAAACTGAAATATGATGTTCGTACGATAAAACTGATTTACGTCTAAACGCTGATTCGGAAAATACTAAACTTTAAAACACGATCGTAAATGTGCAGAAGGCAGTAAACTATTGAGGAGGTTTGCAGTAAGGATAAGATGCTCAAAGTAAATGCAAACCGAGATTTAGAGTGGTTCGGTCAATCTTAACCTACATCCACTTTTGGCTTCCTCCACCGACGAGGTCACCGACGTCTACTAGAGGCCTTCCTTCAATAGGCGAAGACCAACCACCCTTTTACAGTTTCACTCCTTTTGACGGGCTTAGGAGATAACTCTTACAGAATTTTCTTTCCTCTCTTATCAGATTAGAACTTGGAAGAAAAGAGGAAGAAGAACTTTCAACTCATACAACACTTTTGAGCTCTAAAAATCACAAAGTAAAATCAGAATTTCGGTGGTTTCTGGGTGCCCTTTCAGTGCTGAAAGTGTGGGGTATTTATAGGCCCCAACCCAGTTTGAATTTCAAGCTAAAAACTGTCAATTCCCGGAATTCCGGGATATGGCGGTTGCACCTCCTGACTGAGGCGGTTGCACCGTCTGGCAGCGCTCTAAGACTGAGCCTCTAGGCGGTGCCACCTCCTGTCAGGGGCAATTGCACCTCCTGCCAGAGCTCGAAGACCGAGCTCAGGCGGTGCCACCGCCTGACTGAGGCGGTTGCACCTCCTGACTGAGCTCGAAGACCGAGCTCAAGCGGTGCCACCTCCTGGCTGGGGCGGTTCAACCGCCTGGCAGAAATCAGGGTCCGAATGGGTTGATCCATTCGGCCCAATTTGAATTTTTCAGGAGCCCAATTGTCCCAAGATTAAGTTAATGGGATCACCTCCCATTTTCAACTTAATCATTGTGCTAACTACGATATTTCCTAAGACATTTACTGCAACTTACTCCGGTGCATCAATCGCTTCTTCCGACGAGCTTCCGACGAACTTCTGTCGATCATCCGATGAACCCTCGGTGATGCTCCTGCGGACTTCCGGCAAACTCCTGGACTTGCGACGATCTACTTGGCGAGTTCCGACGAGCTTCTTTGGCAAGCTCATGGACTTCTCGGATTTGTTCCCGTAGAACCTCCGACGACTGTCCGAACTTCCGTCGAACTCTTGAACTCCCAACATGATCATTGTCTTGATTCCGGCGTAACTCCTGCTGGATATCTTACTTTCATCGTAGTTAATCCTACACACTTATCTCAACATATAGATTAGATAACAAATGACAATTGACTTCATCATCAAAATCCGAGATTCAATAGTTTGGTGAATGGATCAGCCAAATTCTCACTTATTTTCATAAATGTGAGTGAAATAATCCCACTCTTAATTAATTTTCTCACATAATCATGTCTAAGACTTATATATCTTGATTTTCCATTATATATTTCACTATATGTATGAGCTAAAGTGGCTTGACTATCACAAAGTATAGAAATTGAATTCACACTCTTAGAAGTCAATGAAATTTCTAATAGAAAGTCCCTCAACCATTCAGCCTCCTTTCCTGCATCTACTAGAGCAACAAATTCTGATTTCATAGTTGAGTGAGTTATACACGTTTGTTTTTTGCTCTTCCAAGAAATAACACCACCTCCTAAGGTGAACACCCAACTAGTAGTGAATTTGTTATCTCCAAAACTCGATATCCAACTTGCATCGGTATATCCTTCTAAAATAGAAAAAAATTTTGAGTATTGAAGGTCATAATCTTTGGTCCATTTAAGGTACCCAAGAACTCTTTCGATAGCCTTCCAAAGCTCTACATTTGGATTGCTAGTAAATCTACTCAATTTACTAACTACAAATGCTATATCAAGTCTTGTGCACTGCGTTACATACATAAGACTTCCTATAGCATATGAATATTCTAATTGAGCCACTGTTATTCCAATATTCTTGACTAATTTGATACTTGGGTCAAACGGAGTATTTACTTTTTTAATTTTTAAGTGACTGAATTTCTTCAGTACTTTCTCTATGTAATGAGTTTGACTCAAAACATATCCCCCACTATTTCTTTCTACCTTGATACCTAGTATGGTATCAATTTGCCTAAGATCTTTCATTTTAAATGTTGAAGGTAGAAACCTCTTTGTTTCTACAATACCTTTCATGTCGTTACTCACTATTAGCATATTATCAACATAAAGGCAAACTATCACCATATAGTCATCATAAGTTTTGAGATAAACACATTTATCTACAACATTATGAACAAATCCATTAGAAAGAATTATTGTATCAAATTTCTCATGCCATTGTTTTGGAACATGCTTTAAACCATACAATGACTTAATAAGTTTACACACTTTATGTTCATTTCCCGGTAGAACATAACCCTCGGATTGTTCCATATATACCTCCTCATCGAGGTCTCCATTTAGAAATGCCGCTTTGACATCCATTTGATGAACATAAAGATAAAAAATTGATACTAAAGCAAAAATAATTCTAATCGATGTGATCCTAGCTACAAGAGCATATGTGTCAAAATAATCTATTCCTTCCTTTTGTCGAAATCCTTTAGCAACTAACCTTGCTTTGAACGTTTGGAGAGTACCATTTGTATGATACTTTCTACAAAATACTCATCTACAACTAATAGGTTTAGAGGCAAAAGGTAAATCGACAAGTTCTCAAGTGTGGTTTGACATAATAGAATCAATCTCATCATTAATAGCATCTTTCCAAAAATCAGCATCACGAGAGGCCATAGCTTCTTTAAACGATTTAGGATCATCTTCCCCTTGTAAAATAAGAGGAATTATTTTTAAAACTCTCTCATTAGTTCCTTCTACAAGATAAAAAGAAATACTTTGAAAATCAATCTCATCCGATCTTAATGTTTTTGTTTTTCGTACATGAGTGCTTCTCCTTAATTCATAAGATTTCTCTTTAATCTTTTGTGAACTTGATTGATGTTCAATCAAAGGAATATTAGGTTACTCACCGACCTTTTGAGATGTCTCCATTGATAACTCTTCACTAGTTGGAGGATGAATATTATTACTTGAAGTCATTAAATATTCAAAGAACTCTGCATCTCAAGATTCTATTATGATACTAGACTTCAAATTAAGAAGTCTATATGCTTTGCTATTTGAGGCATAGCCTATAAATACACATTTGATTCCTCTAGATCCCAATTTTGTCCTTTGATGATCATTATTCTTACAATATACAAGACACCCCCACACTTTAAAATAACCAATGTTAGGTTGTCTTCCTTTCTATAACTCATATGGAGAGATCTTATTCTTTTTAAAGGAAATTCTATTTAAGATATGACATACAGCCAATAAAGCTTCTCCCCACAAATTATAAGATAATTTAGCATGCAACAATATAGCATTAATCATCTCTAGATAAGTTTTATTTTTTCTTTCTGCTAATCCATTTTGCTCAGGTGTTCTAGGGGCTGAACATTCATGAATTATGTTATGTTGTTCACAAAACAAGTTAAATTCATTAGGAAAGTATTCTCCTCCTCTATCACTTCTTAAAGCTTTAATTTTCTTCCCCAATTGGTTTTCAAATTCTGTTTTATATGCCTTAAAAGCATTAAAAGCATCATTTTTATGTTTCAATAAGTACTCATACGTGAATCTAGGCACATCATCTATAAAAGTAATAAAATATCTATTACCTCCTCTCGTTAATATGCTATTTAATTCACATATATCAGAATGTATTAAGTCTAACAAATTAGTATATCTTTCAACACTTTTGAAGGGTTTCTTCATCATCTTTAATTTAACATAAATTTCATATTTATTAAGATCATCATAATGATAATTTATTAAGCCACACTTAACTAGTGCTAGTTCCAATATGTGCTAATCTATCATGCCATAATGAATAAGAATCAACAATATAAATAGAAGCAACATATTTATTAAATTTAGAATCATTGTCAACAATAGATAATTTGACTATTCTCTCAACGGAATAGCCTTTTCCAACAAAAGTTCCATTTCGGGATAGAATTAACTTTCCGGATTCAAATACAGATTTAATTCCAGCTTTGCCAAGGAGATTCTCACTCACTAAATCTCTACTCATATCTAGTACATGAAGAACATTAGTAAGAGTGACTTTCTTGTCAGAAGTAAAAGTGAATTCCACATTTCCCTTACCAATCACCTTAGAACGAACTTCATTTCCCATTTGAATCTCTTGCCCTTCTGTGACTTCTTTGTAAGTCTTGAAGAGTGTCTTATCATAGTAAACATGGATGGTAGCACAAGTATCATACCACCAACCAGAAACCTTGCCAAATATGGCATTCACTTCGCTCACCGTAGCGATTATATTATCATCTCCCTCAACGGAGTTGACTTCCGGTTTCTAACATTTCTTAAATCTGCAATCCCTAGCAAAATGATTAGGTTTCCACAAACAAAACAGCCTCCACTCTTTGGCTTGTTAAATTTTCTTTGATCCCTTTTGGGGCCAAAATGATTCTCTTTGTTTTGCTTGCCTTTGTTGGAATTCTTAGGCTGATTCACAGTATTTGCTTTTATATTGCAAAAAGAGTTCTCACTCTCGTCTCTCATCCTCGATTCGAAGATGTTTTTGAATTTGATCCAAAGTGATATCCTTGGACTCATGCAAAATCTTCTTCCTATACCCTTTTCAAGATAAAGGCAACTTGACTATTATAGCCCCTACTTGTAAAGGTTCAGGAAGTTCGATTTTTTCAGCCTTCAATTGATTAACAATGACTTGCAACTCATGCACTTGTTCCAAGATTGACTTGTCATCCACAAACTTGTAACCAAAATATTTAGAAATTAAAATTTTCTTTGTACCTTCCTCCTCGGCATGATACTTGAATTCCAAAGCATTCCAAATTATTTTTGTAGATGATTCCACCGTATAAAGATCATAAAGTCGATCCGAAAGAGCATTGAGAATGTGTCCTCTACACCTGACTTTATCTTCAATTCTCTTCTTTTGTTCAGCCTTGACTTCATCAGTGTCATCATCGGTTAGATCAGGAATTGGTTGAAGATTTGGATCAAGCACATAGAAAATCTTCAAAGCAATCAACATGAACTTCATCTTATCTTGCCAATGGGTAAAATTCGTTCCATCAAAACGAATAAAATCTTGATTCAATAATTTGATGGTATTTGTAGCCTCTATGGTGAATTTGTATAAACTCACAAAATATCATTTTTAGATTGTTGGAAAAATACGACAAAGAAGACAAAGAAGATGATAAAAACACTATGGAAACAAATAACAAACACAAGATCAAGAATACTATAGGAAATATATTTAGACTTGAAACGTGTATAAACACTTTTCTAAAAACGATATTTGTACCCTCTTCTCAATAAGATTACTATGGGTTTGATGCAAATAGTTTTAGTAGATATGACAAACAATAAAGAATCTTCAAAGATAAATTAGAGATGTGTACATAATTTACCCTCAAATATCTATTTATAGATATTTTCTCAAAAGACTCGATCTTTAAAAATAACTACCAAAATAACTAAAAAAACCACCTTTTCAGATAAATCTTTTGAAAAAAAAATTCTTTTTCTTTTTAATTTGAACAATTTATAACACAAATTCAGTGGTACATGATATGATAGTTGCTGATAATGTTAAGAACCGCTGCCACGATGAGTATTTCCACGTCAAGGCCTGCAACTTTATAGAGAATGCCACATACTAGGAACAAAAGAAGTAACACAATATCTGTACTAAATATTTACATGACAATTCCTGTTGCAAGTACACTTTTACATGTGGTAATAACATACTAGGAAACTGCAGAGGATAGCTACCAGATAGATAAAAGGTGAATGAACTTTCAGAGACGAATTGCTGTGCTGAAATGAATTATGTGAATCCCAAGAGAAAACTTGCAATAAGTTCTACTGGATGCGTATAAATTGGCCAGAGATGGCCATTCAATAACCTCCATGGCGATAAACAAGTACCGATCGATATATTGTAGCAAGATGGAGGATAACAACCAGCAAGACAATGAGATCATCCAGAAGACCAACAAATCCAAATACTCCTGTACCAAGAGCCAACATTAATTGTTTGAAAAATGCATGATAAATAATTATTTAACTACAAAACAGTACAAGTGCAAATATCCACGAGAATCATGCAGATGTGGAATTACCTTCTGGGAGAATGTCCACTGGACTCAGCACATATATTGTGCTTACTGCCATCTGCAAAAATAAAATCTGAATAAATTGCCTCATAAAATGAAAGACCGACAATCACATTTTAGTATATCATCAAAAGTAAACCAAAGCGAGCATGAGGCATGTCTATTGACAATGTTCATTGAAATTAACGTGTAGTTACTCTATATTTGCTTAACAATCTGTAGGAATCAAATTCTAAGCCTGTTACATATTATTTATATTATTTGCAGGGACTGTCTGATTCTACTTCTGGACAAGCTCAAGCCTATAGAATTTATACCTAAACTAAAAATTGGTGCCTACTAGTTAGAAATTGACATTTCATGATTGCCCAAAAGTTTATCCAACCAGGAAATATCAACCAAATGCAACAAACTAAGTTTGACAGAAGTCATGAGATGTACGAGCACCAATTATCATAGTTATTTTCCTTGTTTAAGTAAACATTTACAGGAATCTGCTTTGTTGAATATGCATCACTTTGCCTGAGTAGTCTGTTACTTACAGCAAAAAATATTCGTGCCCTGAGGACAAGGGGCAGTAGTGACCTTTGCGTATCTATCAGTTCTCTTAACAGCCTTCGCATGAAGAATGGAAGATCCCTTAACCTCTGTGAAACCAAAATAGTTAACTTTTTTAACAAGTTCACTTTCAGTTATATCAATGCTAGGGTACCATAGGAACTGAAAAAGCAATCAATAAATAGATACTCAGATAAAGAAAGCCCTAAATGCGCTAAGTACAGTCGGCTCCGATGCTTCTACGTAGGAACAGGATTCATATGGTAAAAATAGAAGACAAATAGGTAAATAATGTAACAATTTCTCTTTGATATGATTCTGACAGAACAAATATTGCATAGAGTAGATGTATTGGGAACCTTCCTCCCCAGCTGGAATTAATTTTTGCTGCACTTGGCCTAGTAAATTTCTTAAATTCAATTCTTTATCAAGAACGAAGATTCATATAAAACATGCATTTGACTTAATATGCTTAGATGAATATTCAGCACCAGTAAATATTCATCTGAACACTTCATCAAGAAATGATTTCCAATAATGACATAAGCAAAATTTGTTAGGCAGCATGTATATTGATCACCTTGGGAATGACTTCCTTGCTGTCCCCCTGAAGAACTCCATAAGTAGATAGATATGTGATAGGAAATTTACCTGTATAATACTGGACGGGCCTCCACCAAACTTACGGTTGTATTTCTCAATGTTTTCAAGGACTTGACTAGCTCCTGTGTCCTGGCGCTCTTGTACAGCAGCATCAGCAGGTATTAGCAAAGTTATGAAACGACGGCAAATAGGACACTTGCATGGCTGAAGGGCAGATCCATGATGCCACACGCGCAGAATACAATGCCCTGAGAGTGCACAGGGAGTAGTCTTGAAAACTATCATAACTAATCAATCAACAAAGACATTAAGACAAGAATAACAAACTGATTCTACCACTGGCACTTAACTTGGGATCAAGAAAACCAGCCTTAATTCTTTTATCATAGCTAAACATAAATCAAGGGTACATCCATTATCTTTGAGATATTTGTGGTAGATGATAATGCTAATCTTCAAAGCTGTATGCTACATGTATAATCTGAGCAAATTTGGCATCACTTTTGATATGAAAGATCATAAGGAATGTTCTCTAATTGCCACTGGAAAATATCATGATCTTCACTACTTCCATGTAAAATCTCTATGGGACACCATATGAAACTATGTGACAGGGAACCTGGCATGCTTATTATAGAAAAAGCATGTGTAGAACTGAAAATATCACCATTAATTCTTTGAGAAAGCCTCAACAGAGAATGAAGAACAATGAAGATAACTTGCACAGATTGAAAATGACAACTTACAAATGACCTTGCAAGGTGGAGCATTAATCTGAACTATATCAAAGCATAGTCTTGATGATGCTAATGGTGAAGAAGAACCTACACTACAATGCAACACGATAATAAACAGGTTTTGGAACAGTTATTTTAACATATACAACTGGTTTTATGAGTAATAATTAGGAAACAAACAAGAATGTGGCACTCCAAATTATAGCATGATGTTTGACAAGGATGGGGAATGTGATAAAAGTTTTCTTCATGACATTCTTGAAGAACACTGGAATTTTAGTCTTTCCAAGTTGAACCACCACTACTTATACATGATAATTATTTGTGAAAAGGTCATAAAAATTCTATTGTAGAATATAATCATCCAAATGACAAGTTCCTCATCTTTTTACACTTCAAAATTTATTGGCTCCAACATGTTGCATGAAGAGACTGTCCGTATTGCATATGTTTCACATAACACATGCCAAAATCACATGGTCAAGAAGTATGCATGGCCAAGCACCACCAGAATTCTCAGGTCTTACTCGCACAAAACTCGATGCAAGTTTCTTTTGAACAATTAGAAGGTCGTAAATGTCCACAGTTTCAAACACACGTCGGTCCTCATATCCTTGCATACAAATCAAATGGAAAATAAAAGCATCTTGATTAATTATACAAGTCTTGACAACCATTCCGAAACTTTAATCACATCTAGCCCCATGCGAAGTGCATTTCAAAAAATTATCAGATATTATTAGGTCCGATACGAGGGGATTCCATAAGTATTCTTCATCCAACAGCCAAGAATCAGAGAATTTATAGCATAGGATGCGACCCAATGAAATCAACGAATGTATCGGATCCACCACCCAACGTTAGCGCAAAATCCCGACTGTGTCCCAAACTTGGGGCTCATTGCAATTAAACCCAATTAACAACAAAAACAACGATCTAAGAAAGAAGTCAAGAATAAGACTTAGGGCTCAAGATCGGAGGGAGAGAAGGCGAGTTCTGACCGCAGAACCAATGGGAGCAATTGGCTTGGCATGGGAGGGTGAAGTTATCATGGCAGATGGAGCAGAAGTCGTCTTCCGGCGGAGATTCCATCCCCCTTTCTCTCTCTCGGAGGGATCTCAATAAGAACAATCAACAAGGTAAAGCGAAGATCCAAACGGAGGACGCCATCCTCGTTGTTTGTTCGGCTTCTACGCGTCGGGCCGTCTTATTGTCTGTTATGAGCCGATGAAAGAAGTAAATTGAACGGTAGCAGACGAAGCAGTCGAGCTTGTTTTTGACGGTCACACTTCGGACATGACCAGGCTGCCGATGAAGCGGCTAATAATCCGAATCCGGATCCAAAAATTTGGATGTAAATGCAGTGCATGTTATGGATCCACATTCTACTTCCGATAACGTATTATAAGTCCAAAATCCGATTTGAATCCGGCTTGAAATGATGGATGTGTAGATATGAACCCGCAGCTAAAGTCGTTGCTTAGTAGTGGGACGAAACAATTCTCTTCTTCTTTAGCACGTACCAGCCTTGTCTGCCACGGGCAGCAGCGAGCGGAGCCCGGCTTGGCGCCCACCATATCTGCCCAATCACCACACGATTCAGACAAGTTTTAGATGTGAGTCCTTAATACTGGATCTAATAATTTTCGGATCCATTATGCATAGCAATATCCACATCTCATGTTCGGATCCATCCTAGCATGCATAACTGAGATTTTCCCAATAATTTCATTGGTATTACTTCTAATTTACATATGCCAAAATTGCTATCTGTGTTCTGCAATTAGAGGATAATGTACATATGAGATCTTTCAGGTGAATAATTCCTTGTTTTCTGTCATTTCACCATAATACACGTAGCCACAGGTGAAGAGAATGTGACGATAGAGATGAAGAGGGGATGAGAACTGAATCAAGATTTCCTGCATGGAAAAGAAAAAGGAAATGCATGAGGATAAAACATTTCACATCATTAACATAAGTTGATAATGACCGATTTACGTAGACAATGATCCAGACATTCACCTGATAATTCCAGAAAGGAGATAATAAGGCTTAGATGCTTGCTTTCTTGATACCAAAAAAGAATGCAACCAAGGTCAGCTTGATTCTCGAGGAAGATGCCATGTTGCTCTTGCATTCGGGTGGTGCAATGGTAAAACCATCAGCTGCATAGATGCCATATCATTTCTTTCAGGCTAACTGGATGTGCCAGTTCTCCAGGTCAAATTGAAAGAACAAGCAGAAATTAGTTTGCAGGTTATCCCCCGGAAGGATAACAAACAAAGAACTGTTGGAAGGTTACCGCAGCAATATCAGTATCTATTAACTCAGAAGAAAAGAGAAGCTGAAAGCCAATAGAAAATATGATGAAAGACCCATTTGGGTGACCAAAGAAAATGAGAGCAACTCCATGTCAAGAGTTCATAAGCGCAGAGACATTACCTGCCACAACAAGCCAATTTGACTTAAAAATCTCATTTATGATAACCATAGCTTGTGCATGACATGCAATTCATGTAGACTGGTTGATTTCAATGAGAGCCTATACATCTCCCTCAGCTTGGCAGCATCTCCACCTCTACTGCAATGCGGTGCTTGACCGATAACTCCAGCTTTATTTGCACCAGCTGAGAGTGCGGCAGCCAACATATTCTTAAGGAGTGCCTGTAACTGATTCCAGAATTTCTCTTTGATCTCAGAAGTCTGATCATTATCAGCTTCAACAACATGGCGAGCTTCCAGTAGGTGTACTAGTGCAGCTTCCAACATCTACAGAATAGGTAAAGATTTGAGATATATGAGTCACAAGATAATCATCTCTTGTTGCCTTCATCATATTTCAGACTAACTAATTCAGATGAGCTAGAATATTGATCTGAACCTTCTTGTCAGCAAAATACTATGAGTTGTACCCATAAAGGATATTGTAGATACAATTTGTAAAACATCTTAATGGAGATGATCCGAAAACTAAAATTTAACAAGTAAAAATTAGAGCTATATACCAGTGTTATACACTGATAAATAGTTGTGTAAGCCAAAGAAGGATACGCTTAAAAACAGAATCTGATCAAACATCATGACTGCACTAGCACGGCAGAGTATCCTATAGCTTTTTGCTCTCCAAATGTTTTATGAACTTAATATTAACCCCAAACACCATTCCAGCATGTCCATGACAACAAAATACTATACTGCAACATGGTAAAAGAAAGGGTTCAGGATAACATACCGTGTTCGAATGAAATGACTCTGAGAGGCGCAAAGAAAGGGATGATTGCTCCATAAGCATATTTAAGTACATAACAGCATATGTCTGCGGACTGTAGAAAGCAATAGATTTCTGCCAGTTCTTCTCTGCTAAAGAGGCATACCATTTTGCCTTCTGTCGATTTTTGTTTTCAGTTTTAGAGTCTTTCACTTGTTTGTGGTCCAAATCCAAGAACTTTAAACATAAATCCCTGTAGTAGCAGGCAAGCTGGAACTGAGCAAAAGCAGCCTCCTGTTTACGCAGCTCACCAAGGGCTTCATATGTCGACAAAGCCTCCCTAAAAGCATCGCTTGCTGATATCACATGCTTTTCTTGTTCCTTTTTTTCATCACTAAGCAAGACATCAATGTGTCCAGAGTCATAACTCTCAGTCGAAATGCTTTCTTTTGCCAAAAGCATTCCAAACCTCAGATATGTGTTAGCATATTGTGTGTGTGCTTCATTGCATAGAAAAGTATCAACCTTCTCACTAACCAAGTTCATTTCCATTATTGCAGCACCATAGTGTTTCAGAGATTTTGTGTATTCGGACTTAGCTGAATTCATAGCTTGCTTATATGCATTTTGGAGTAGGTCATACTTCTTAAGTTCATCCATCTTGGAAACTAGTTCTTCAGCCAATGCTCTTCTGCCATGGCCTAAATTACAGTTGATCAGTATGATGTTGGTATGATCACTAACTTCTTTAAATGCTTTTATGGCATCTGCAAATGCAATTTCAGCATCAGCCAATTTCCTGTTCTCAAGTTTGTATCGACCAAGTTCATTGGAGACCCATCCCCACTTCTTCAAGACAGAACCAAGTTCTCCTAAGCCACTAGGAAGTCCGTCCATGGCTTTACTAGCTTCTCTGTAACAACCGACAGCAGCAGATAAGTTATATTCAACATCTCCAGGCTTAGGACCTTCAAGAAACTTAAAGACACCTCCACTTCTTGCCTTGGATGAATCAGTACTACATGGTTCAGAAACAATTGCTTCTTTAGAATTTTTGGTGCAAATATCCTTATCATGATTGATGTGTTCAACACCAGTTGATATAGAGCTTTCCTTGGGCTCCTCATCTCCTCTCGATCCAACAGGTACATCATACTGCAACTGGTCACCATCAAAAACACTTGATATCCCTACCATACATGGATTATTATTATTTTGGGTTTGTACAGAAGGTGAAAATGGCAAGTTTTTTATTGTTGATTTTCTACTGGGTTTTCTGTTGTAAAATGAGGGAGTATCTCTGGTGCTACTGCTCGCGCTGTTTCCACTGCTTGCCCTATCACTCTGGCAGCTACAGTTCATCAAAGAACAAGTGCTGCAATTTTGCTTGCACCGTCCTAGTTTTTTTTTCAGACGTTTTACCTCCTTCACAACTTCATTTGACATTCGAACCTCACTTCCTGATGTATTTTTTTCTGCTTGAACTGTTATGTCTTTACCATTTCTTCTATGATACTCCACATATACATCCCCAATGTGTGTCCATACCTTAGCCCAGAATAAGTTAGTTGGAGAGAACTGACCATCACAACAAGCATCCTCAAAGAGCTTTGGTTCCAAATCTGTTGCAGAATCTGCAACTACATAAGTCGAATCTTTGCCACTATCAAGCTTTAGCTGACATGATGAGCTACTGGTCATAGATGATATGAATTGAGCATCCTCAAGATATTGAGGCATTGACCCGTAAAGTAAACACGCTAATTCTACAACCTTGAGGGCCCGAAGCAATTGTCCATCCTCCTTATAAGCCTCACCCAGAGATAGATAGGACTCTCCTAACAAAAGAACAAGCTTCCACATTTTGTGATCAATTCTAGATTTTGGAAGCCATTCACGAATATCACAAACTTCAATACAATCAGCATCACCACAAGAACATAAAGAAAAATTGACAGAGGAAGATATATCATGAATCCTGCTTCCATGGTCAATCAAATCCCCTTGAGTGTTTTGCAGCTGACGCTTCCATCTGAGAGATTTGATAGCTTGGGACACATGGTGTATTGCAACTAACTTGGAGGAGATTGGATCAGCAACCGTACTAACCATAGGTGGAGAACTTATGTTCTGACACATAACCAAGCTATCACGTATTCCGGAACTAACCTTGCTTTCTAATGTCTCGATTTCCATAGTTGCAGATGACTGAACATTTTCATTTGAATATGTTTCTGTTTCGAGTTTCTCCATTCCAGATTCTTTTGGATTCTCATGTTTAACATCATCAGACAACCTCTTATCTTGGGACTTTGAAACAAACATTTCTACCGAAGATTCATCTTCTAAGTTAGTAACACTAACTTCTGATTCTGGAAGAAATGGTTCTAATGTTAGTTCAAGTTCCTCATAACATTTTAAAATTAGTCTCGCAAACTGTTCATGAGCATATGCACGGACCACCTAGCATGTATAAATTGCATGATTAGGAAAATATATCAGGTTAGTGCAATGATTTAAAATCAAGAAGAAAACTGGACAGATGTTGAAGAAAGTGACTGATGGGCAAAACAACGTACTAGGTGATCTTGCTCACTAAGGAACTCCAAACATTTTTTGAAAAACTTTGCACACTTTACCCTATTATCAGGTGCCTACAGAACACAATCACAACAAGGAATGTTTAAGAAAAACATTAGCAAACACAAAACTGACCTAAGTAAAAGCTTTAATTCAAGTACCTTTGAAAGTGACAGCCTGTGAGCAACACGATAGAGAAGTGTTCCAAGAGAAAACAATGAATCCCTTCTTCCTTTGTCCATCAGTGATGACAAAGAACTACAACTTTCATCATGATCATCAGTTGAGTGCTTCTTTGGTATGACAGAAAGATCAAACAGTTGTATCACATCTTCTCCATTACCCTTATAGAGCTGACAAGAAAAATACAAATATAAAACCATGAAGCTAGTACAATGAAGTCATCAAAGTGAGGATCAGATATTAGAAAATATAATACAATAAATTTCAGCATCTTACCCAATATGCACCAGGATCTTGTTTGCAGTTATCCTGAAGAAACCTCAGCACTGACAACCCATTTTGTTGGACAATTTGTGGATGAAAAGCTGGTGTGCCATCTGCAGATATACCCTTGAGGAGGAATATATCATCAGTTTTTAGGAGTTCATAGCCTTGAACAACACCATTCTGATGGTAGCAGATAGCTAACTCAGGCACACTTGCCATGACATTGTCAAGCCATGCTTCAAGCCAAGTTAATGGAGTGACCTATCAGAATGAACTAGAGTGAAAACAAAAGCCACCAAATCAAGGTTAAACAAGCATTCAGTAACTTGTATATCACCTGTCTTGAGACATCCCAGAGATGTAGGCTTACTGCAACATATTTCTCATTGCTGAATAAAAGCAAGTCAGAGCCCAAAAGCATTCGGAAATTGTGAAATTGCCAAAACAAGACCCTTAGAAAACCATTATTACCCAATCTTTTGAACTTATCAGACTCTTGCATTGGAAATCTCGGCTTCTCACCAACTTGTGAAGACTTTTCAATAGGATCTGATGTTTTATTTTTCTGCTTGTTCTGCTTGGTACCCCAAAAATATGCATCCTGATTCCCTTGAGAAGGTTTCCGAGTGCCACTGGAATTTTGATCAAGAAACTGAGACTTACTAACATGAGTGTTTGTTGAAGATACAAAAGGAACCTCTCTATGTCCAAAATGCCCTGGTAGGATTGTGGAACTTGACTGCTCCATGGATGATGGCTTGTAACTAGGTGGGCAGTCACAGGCCTCAGCTCTCACAGAGTGCATAGCAAAGTTTAACAAAATTGAAGGATCAGAATTTCTAGATTGATTGCTCTGTCTTCTGTAAACCTTTTCTCCTTCCTCGAAATCAGGGCTATTCAAAGCAAAGTTAAAGACCAATAGTAATTATAGTATATGTGAACCTTAACAATTTCTTTAACACCTTACCCTGTGTTCAAGATGAGTGTATCACCAATACGATGAACAGCGACAGATAATTGAGCCTTTGAATAAGGTATTTTAAAAATTTGCTTAAGAATGTCAGCCGGAGCTACTACATCTATTTCATCTCCATACTCCGTCAGACCAGAGACAGCGAGAGCCTCACATTTCCGCGACAAATTTTGACTAATTGGGTTGCTCTCCAAATGAAACCCTGAAGTTATAACAGGAAATCTAATAATAAGAATAAAGATATACCGAGTAAAGAAATAGCTTTGTAAAGCAAAATAGTTCAGGCTTCCAGTGGCAGCCAATACATCCAACAGTCACCAAAATGGACTGATGTCAGCCTGGTCCAAACTAAACCTATGTCAAACTTGTTATTGGCTTAGTTTTCATCAGATCAGTCAGAACTGAACCATTTAGAGTCTAGTTACACCTAAAGTAATAGGTTTTTCCCAGGAATGATCAAAACCAACACAAATCCTTTAAGAACAATTTCATACTCCTTTCAACCCATTTTTACCCTTTCTATCTTTTTCTTTGTCCTGAAAACAAAACAAAATCAGAAAATTTAATCAGAAATCATCTAATTTCTATTGTAGATCGCATTCTCTACTCCTACATATATGTACATGTACATCGTATCAAGTATTTGGACAGACTAAATTAAGCCAGCTTTCCTCAACCTCCAAGACTAGGCAGGAGTGAAGGAGAATCAGATTCTAGAAAGGATACCAGAAAGGAGTAGTTGTATCAACTCAACTTTTAATCAGCAGACACATGAAAACAGGGTTCCTGAATATGTAACCGCTCAAGATATCATCTCACCACCTTCCGTGGAAATAGTTGACACAACACAACATATTAGCTAACCTGACAGAACCAATTGATTTATGTATTGGATTACAAATCAGGCGAGATCGTGGATATCGTACAAAACCAACAACTAACTGTCAAAATGGAAGTTATCCTATAGATGCTGTCAATTTTGATTCTATCCCCAGGTAGTATCCTTATAAAACTGCACCAGATCCTTCCCGAAATATAACCTATAAAACTGCACCAGATCCTTCCCGAAATATAACCTAGAATTACATCTTCATTTTCGAAGCAGACCTGGAACATACCGTTGGGAAGTGCTTCAGTAATTAAACCTTGATGAATCAATTGTCGTTCTTTCATTCCAGGTAGGAAGGATAATGGAAATGAGTAGTTGTATCAACTCAACTTTTAATCAGCAGACACATGAAGAGATACAAACATTAGACAAATACCAAATTATGGAATCATATTTCTTAAGACTGACATGGGAAGAACTGGATCAATATTGGACTATGATGAATACATGTATACATCAGATGTTGGACTTGGCCAGATACAGATCAAATCTTAGGCAGACAGGAATACAGATTAAGATTGAAACAAATATAAATTAGGATTGATGCTGATAGGATCGAACATGATGAGCATGCCTAAGATGTCAAGTGACTGTGTTACAATTTAGCCCTTAGCCTCCCAAGTTCAAAGAAAAGTAACCTCCCGGGAGATTAATTAAACTAAAAGGTAATTTTATTATGGGAAAAAAGTGAAAAAAAGACAATTCTTAACAAAAGAAAAGGCTTACAAGACTTTATGAGATAACAATATCCTCATCCTGTTCATATTGGGCTTCCATCAAGTGCCCAGTACTTTTCCCATTTTTATAATATATTTCTTGTCACCTTGCTATTGGGACTTTGCAGGTTTGTTATTGTTGTTTGCACAAAAATCTCAAGAATAACACAAATAGTTAAAGATTCATCTATGGAACAGCTAGTACTTCATAGGAGTTATGTACATGCATTTGACAGCACATCTGAAATATTTCAACCATTTCCAAATTCCAAGCAAATTCTTGGCAGGACACCAAAAGAAGTAGCAAGGTGATCATTAAAATCACTAATGGATGTAGCCCATGAAAAAATAATTTAAAACCCATTTTGAGGACTAACAGGATTCAGCCTTCGGAAGTTGGCAATAGAGAGCAGTATAAACTGAAGCAATTGCATTCTTGACATAGAACAACATTATGGTGAACTAAAAATTACCCAATGAGAACAAATGAAGACAGTTTTAAATATTAAGAAACTAACAGCTAGTGAGGAATAATAACAAGAAATAAGAGTACCTAATTGGTAACTTATTACTATCCAATTCTCTGATGTCATTCCTTTATGCCATACACATCCATAGTAAATAAGCCAATAAGCAAATTGTGCCGATCTGATTAATATTCTGCAGGTAAATAATTATCAAAAAATTCTACATATGTGAACTACGACTCCCATTTTTTTAAGACTTCATCCATGCGATCATGATAATCCATCTTTTTACTCTTCAAAATAATCCTAGCCACTCTACTTATTAACTATTCCATATATATTAATCCTTGGATTAGGTATATTATCTCAATGTGGCATCCACATCCCTTCAATTAATGGTCACTGCATCAGGAATAAACAAGTTCTTCAGATAGAAGCATCATTTCAACTTTCTGAGGAAAGAAAAATTCCAAGGTGAAAAATAAGAAAGAAAAATTGCTCTCTGCATGATTATGATAGATCCTTTTAGGAACTTATCTTAACGTGTTGGAAAAAAGATATCCATTAAGGAAATGACAAAAGGATCACAAAAAATTACAAATGTAAAAATAAAATAAAATAACCTCTTTATATATAAACGACATATCATCTAACTCCCTAACATCATCAGCATTCTCTTTTGTCATAGTGTAGGCATCCAATAAAGGAACTGGTCCATATTCCCAAATCTGCTGATAAATCCGCACATCATCAGTGTGCCCTAATGCTCTTGCCATTTAACATACTTGGGCTCCATGTGAGGAGTGAGGACAATATCATCCTTATGCGTCTATGCATCATGTGAGGCCAACATTATCTGCTGTTTTTCCCTCTTTTGAAGCCTCTGGATTCTTTACTTCTTTGTCCTCCTTCTGCTGGAAGCCCTTGCTGCTTTCCTTTCTCTCCAGGTGTAGCACATGCAGAGTTTAGTAAGTGTTAAATTCTCCGACCAGTCGATATCTCAATCCATACGCACAAAAAAGATATGGCTGCTAGTTACCATGGAAAATGTGGATTGACTGGTATTTGTTTAAAGTTTAAACTGATATAATAAAGATGTGGCTCCCTTTATGTACCGATCCTATAGTATGACTTGTTCTCTCTGTGATATCAGTTGGGATACATCCCAGTTCACTAATATACTTATTCTTAACTATCACTATGCATATTAACCACCATTAGGAGTTTGTCCTTTCTTTCCCTGGAGATTCTGATACTATCTTTACTTCCATGCATCTCTATGTCCTCTACAACGGGAATTACCAAACTATACAACAACCACTAAAAAAAAAACATATGATTGTAGTGCTTGGAAGACGGACACTTTTTTTTCTTTTTCATGAGAGAAAAAACCATACCATCCTAATTATAATTCTTTCACTGAGAAGTATTACAGAATAAAACCCATTTCAAATTCTATCCACAAGTTGAATATACTGAGTTGATTCAGACACATCTATCCTACAATTATTAATTTAAATGATAAGATGGACACTTCCAATAATTAATTAAACTCATCGCGATGATATTAGAAATTGACATTTTTTGTTTTATCATCCATAAAATGCTACAAAACAAAAAGTTACAAAAAAAAAAATTCAAACATATTATTTTCTTTCGCAAACCTTTAGTCATCATCTCTCCTGATCGTATCCATCACTTGGATGTGCATATGTTTCATACCTCCTCAAACCAGTTCTCATGACCATATATCAATGTAACGATGGTGATGTCCCTTCTAGATATTCATGACATGTATGTTCACTTAGCACTGTATACATAACAACTTCATTAATGCTTAAACTAGACAAACACCATCTTTGACCTCCACATTTCCTTGGGAACTTAATAGCTTATGCTTTATTTCTTACTCTTTCTTGATGCCAATAATTACAACCAAAGAGTAGTATCCACTTCCTAATTATGCTAGTGTCCACATGGCTTCTTCTTATTTAGTTTCTTTGGCAGCAAGAAGCTTGAATTTTAACATAAAACATATATTGTTCACTCAAATGACTTCTCAAACAACAATTCATATTACCAGTTTCTTAAGCTACGAAATAATTTCATTAAAAAGGCATATCAGAGTGCAAATCAGGAGAGCATAATTGGATAATCCTCCAACCAAATCTGACTTGGTATGTGTCAGAATGAACAATTATTGAAGCTTTTGGCTGCCTGATTCCCTTCCCGAATTACATCACTTTTGTTGGAAGGGAGATGAAAAGAAGATCAAAGAATAAAGAGGTACCGTGGATAGATATAAGAATCCGATTTACATCACCTTTGTTGGAAGGGAGAAAAAGAGGAGATCAAATGAATAAAGAGGGTCCGTGGATAAACGTAACAATCCGGTTTGTTTCCTGCTAGGGCCTGTGGCAATCTCAGTATAAATTCAACTCAACCGCTCTCCTCAAACAGTGTCTTTCGAGTAAAAAGGATCAAAGAGAGACAAGAAAGAGAACCTTCGTTTATCTTTGCAGCGGACGGGAAGACCTTCTCAGGAAGGTTGGACAGAATAGGAAGGGTGTTGAGATCGGTCTCGGCCGGCAGCATCTGATACCTAGGCGCCCCAATTCTGCACCAACCGGGGGAAAATCACAAAACTAACACAGGGGAGAGAGGAGAGAGGCAGAGAGAGAGAGAGCGGGCAGGGCGTACACATGGGGGGAGGGAAGGAGGGCGGACTGGAAGAGGGGGAAGGTGGAATCGGTCGGCACGGGGAGGGTTCCGCAGAGGAACCCGACGGGCTTCGGGTTCGCGATCTCCAGCTTCCCAACGCATTGGAGCTCCCCTGCGCCGCCCTCCATCGCCATCTCGTCTTCCTGCTCTTTGCATGCGTTGTCTACTTCGAGGAGGAGGAGGATGTACGGGGGGGAAAGCCTGGAGATCCAACAGCGCCGAGCAGCCCGTCGACGGTGTAGGCTTGTGCGAGTCTCGGAAGGCGGAAGAAGCCGTGAGATTTGTTTTGGGGCGGACGGGGCGGAAGGATCACGAGGCACGCTTTTTGTTGTTGTTGAACTATCTTTTACCAAAAGGCCCTTCAAAAGAAGAATATTAATTCTCACCATGACGTCATTTATCCCAATACGACCCTCAATTCTCCAATTTTACGGAGAAAAATATCCCTTTTAAATTAATTTTTTTCTTTTCAATTGGGTATATAAACAGACCGATTTAATCAATGATTTTAGATTGATCCAAAATAATATAATATTTTTCTTAGTATTGACCTTTTACTGTACTACTAAACTATATTAATTTGATAAACATGTTGGATCATACTATCTCCTTGATTGCTTACTATATGGTGATTGGTGGAGTCATATATACACGTGTCATGAAATGTCAAAAAGATATTAGATCGAGTCAGTTGTTATTATTTCTCCTTTGCTATTGAAATACATTCGAATCCTTATATATATATATATATATATATATATATATATATATATATATATATATATATATATATATATATATATATATATATATATATGTTCTTTAAAAATGTCCGCAAGATCTTTAAAGTCAGTTTTGATATAATTTTTGAATACTTTATGGTTAAAAATACTTCTCTCACTGGTTTCTTGCAAGTAAGTGTTTTTAAAAAAATTAGATATCATAATTTCAGTGCTAAGTGAAGTAAGATATTTTATAATATTAAAATATTAAAAATTTTGAGGAAGATAAAGAAAAAAAATAGCAAACGAAGATGCGTATAAAGATGGCATTAGTGGAGGAAGCTACGGATAAAGACGATGGCAGATGTTGCGGGAAACAACTGTATGCCGTGGCCTCGGGGTCATCGCGGCTTGGTTCGGGTCCGAATGCCGGGGGATCTCACGCGGCGTTCCTCGGGACAGCCGGGGTGGACGGTTGCAATGGTCCGGGCGGGACGTTGCGTGTGGAGCGAAGCCTCGCCACGGCGCCGAGAAGGTGCGACCTCACCTTTATTCCTGCACACAGGTCGGGTCGGAAGCTCGGCCCGACCCCTCCGACGATCAAGTCAGATGATGTGGAAGGGAGTTTTTCTAGTGAAGAAGTGTCCTCCCCCTCGTTTAGAACTCGGGGGTATTTATAGGGCAGTTTAGTATTACCTGATGTGCCTGCCTGCGGGAGGCAGGATCGTACCTCTGATAGCGTCTGACATTGCTATTGACGTTGCGTGGAGAACCGACTTGCCGCAGGGTATGGGCGAGGGTCGGTTGTCGTCCTCCTTTACCTCGGTCAAGTGCGCGGGGTCAAACAACGATGAAGTCATTGTCTGAGAGCGGATGACGTCAGGGCGTGTCGAGTCAGCATTATTGCCCTCCTCCTCGGGCAGAGTGGCGCCCAGGTGAGGTCGTCGTCATGACATGTCATATCGCCATTATTACCCCTATCATATTCCCCCCCCCCCAAGAAGAAGCTATGTGTCGGTTACGGGAATTGGGGGGAGTGCGAGGCATGGCTTTGTCCCTCGGTGCCACAATAGTCTCAAGCGACATGAGGTCGAGCTCGTCTCGGGCGGTCAAGTGAGAGCATAGGGCCGAGGAGCACGACGCAGACGGGCTAGCCGCGCAGGCGTGTTTCGGGGGAGCCTAGGGCCGAGGAGCACGACGCAGGCGGGCTGGCCGCGCAGGCGTGTCTCGGGGGGCATAGGGCCGAGGAGCACGACGCATGCGGGCTGGCCGCGCAGGCGTGTCCGGGGGAGCCTAGGGCCGAGGAGCACGACGTAGGCGGGCTGGCCGCGCAGGTGTGTCTCGGGAACATGGAGCCAAGGAGCACGACGCAGGCGGGCTGGCCGCGTAGGTGTGTCTCGGGAACATTGGGCCAAGGAGCACGACGCATGTGGACTGGCCGCGCAGGTGTGGTCTCGGGCATTATGTGGCCGAGGATCACGATGCAGGCGGGCAGACCTCGCGGGCGTGGTCACGATGGTCATGCGGCCGAGTAGCACGACGCAGGCGGGCAAACCGCGCAGGCATGGTCGCGATGGTCATGCGGCCGAGTAGCACGACGCAGGCGGGCAGACCGCGCAGGTGTGGTCGCAAGGGCCATGCGGCCGGGTAGCACGACGTAGGCGGGCAGACCGCGCATGCGTGGTCGCGATGGTCATGCGGCCGAGTAGCACGACGCAGGAGGGCTGACCGCGCACGTGTCTTGGGGGCATGAAGCCGAGGAGCATGACGCAGGCGGGCTGGCCGTGCAGGTGTGGTCTCGGGCATTATGCGGCCGAGGAGGCGGCCTCGGGCGTTATGTGGCCGAGGAGGTGGCCTCGGGCATTATGCGACCGAGGAGGTGGCTTTGGGCAGCCTGTAGCTGAGGAGCATGGCGCAGGCGGGCCGACCGCGCAAGTGTGTCTCGGGAGCATGGGGCCAAGCAGCACGACGCAGGTGTACTGGCCGCGCGGGTGTGTCTCGGGAACATGGGGCCAAGGAGCACGACGCAGGCGGGCTGGCCACGCAGGTGTGGTCTCGGGCATTATGCGGCCGAGGATCACGACGCAGGCGAGCAGACCGCGCAGGCGTGGTCGCGATGGTCATGCGACCGAGTAGCACGACGCAGGCGGATAGACCGCGTAGGTGTGGGCTCGGGCATCATGCGGCCGAGCAGCACGGCACGATTTGACGACCCGAGAAGCTACTTGTGTTTCTTTCCCTCCTTGCCTACTTAGCAGTAGCGGGAGTTGGAAAGCTATCGTATTTGATTTCCTTTCTGAGGGGACTGGTTGCTTTTGTCGCACGCTTTCAGGCATTGAGATCGAGGCGCCAGCCAGCTGCCGCTTCAGCGGGGTTGCCACGTCAGGCTTTCATTAAGGCGGGGCGCCTTTTGGTCGTTTCCGATGCAATGTGGCGATTACGCACGTGCACGGGTGGGCTGCCGCCCACTCTCGGGAGGTGAAGGGGCATTGGTTCTGGTGGCGTATCTCCTTTAAATAGCAGACGCCCGGCTTTACTTCTATCTTTTGCTGCTGAGTCTCCCTCTTCTGGCCTTGCTGTCCCCTTTCCAATCTTCTGCTTCCTGCGTCGTCCTCCCCTTCTCCGTAGCACCTCCTTGTTAAGGTCAGTTGAGATGTCGTCCTTTCCTCCTTCCCCTTCTTCCCCTTTCCGTGTGGCTGAGGGGGGACGTCCTTCGACGCCCCCCGTAGAATCCTATGATGGGGAAGCGGCGCGTGCCCTAGAGGCCTTGATGTGGCTGCATGATATTGACTCCACCGTGAGTGGATCTCTGCTGGGGGGACTCCAGGAGCGCTATTGCATCCCGGAGGATCACATCCTTAGTGCCCCAGAGCCGGGACAACAGGCGTACGACCCTGTCCCGAAGGGTTTTGCGCTGACTTTGGATGCCCTGGAGGCGGGTCTACACTTTCCCCTTCATCCCCTCATTGTGTCCTGTCTGTCTTTCTAGCGGATTTCGCCATCCCAAGTGGCGCCGAACTCTTGGCGTTACCTAGTGGTATTCCTAGGGGAATGCCACTACGCCAATATCACACCCACCCTCAACCTCTTTCTTTCCTGTTACCGCCTTTCCAAGGGTTCGGGGGGTTACTTCCTGTCTGCCCGGACGGGCTTTCGAGTCGGAGGGGCCCCTTCCAGTAATAAAGGGTGGAAGGGGAGGTTTTTTTACATTTGCCGTGCACGGGACTGGGGTTTTGGGGTTCGGTGGTCCGCGAGGGCGATCGACAATACCACCCCATGTTTGGGCGAAGCAAAGCGTCAAGATCTGGGGAGGCTCAAAGAGATTCTCCCCAGGTCGCAGGCCATCCAAAACATGACCGAGCGATGGCTGGTCGAGGCGGGTCTCAGCCCAATGCCTTTGGGTACGTTAGTGACGTTTGGTTCGGGTGTTCGCGTGGTTCATTTTTGGTACTAACATTTTCTCTATCTCTTACAGAAATGGTGAACCTCCGATCGCTTCTGGGGGGTCAGGCGTCGCAAGCTCCTCCCCCAGCTCCGCCGGTCGACCCACAACCCGGCTCGGAGGACGCCCCGTTGGAGGTCGAGGCCGGGCGCCCTCTGAAGAAGGCAAAGACAACACCTTTGAAGGGGCCTGAGGCGGGCCCCCGTCGGGGCGTGGCCGGGCCTAGTCGGCGGGCGGCTGGGAAGGGTCCGCACCCTATCTCCGTACGCGACCTGTGCCGACTGCCAGCCGGGGACGGGGAGTCGTTCCTGATGCGGCTGGTGAGCGAGATCCCACTCGTGGAGTCCAGCAAGCCCCCGGTCGTCCTGTCACGGACTTAGCTGGTTTTGCCTAAGTCGTGCGGCACCCTTGCGTATCCGTCCGCAAAGGTCAGCCTCCCCGAAGCCTCCCATTGTCCCTTAGGACCAACAAAAGAGAGAACGGGTTAGAGAGAACGCCTCAATCGGGATCCACAAGCAAACATCTCTGAAAAATACTTCATAGACAATGCAAATTAAAAACAGACTTTACAAGCTCTGGACAGTGGCACAACAAAGGGTAAAATGGTCCATTACAGACCGAAAATCTCTCGCACGTGTCCACATGACACAACCTTTATTTACAAGCCTAAAGAGGCCACCAACCCAACTAAAATGGGACTATTAAGCCTTCGGCCGCCCCTCTACATGCTGTACAAGGCATGGACATGCCAAAAGACACGAACATACATAAGCATTACATCAAACATCCTGTTTCGAAGTTTGTCCGTGACATTCTCCCCCACTTATTCCTTCAACGTCCTCGTTGAAGCCTTTGTTGCCATTGCAACTCCTCGCCTTTGCTGAGTCTTCAATCTTCTGCTCCAGCTACAATGCGTCTCTTGACTCCTGGCTGCTCTCCGTTGCTATTTTTGAGTAGTCGAACCTTTGATCCGCCATGCTGCTTCAACTCACCAATGACTCTGACTCTGGTGTGGGGTTGGCTGAGTTGTGTTGATCATTGTTGATTCCTGCGGATCCCCCAGATGAAGGAAAAGACCATCCTTACTACGCCAGTCTCTCAAATTCCTCATGCTGCTTGAACTGGGTGGATGCTTGTTGGAGCTTTAACGAGCATCGTCTCGCAAACTTCTGAAGTTTTGGGTCCTTTCTCCACAAAATTTGCTCATTGACTCTTCTTTCACTTAGTTGTCACATCCAAATAGGTTCGTATCACTTTCGCTTTCGATTGGCATTTCGTTGGGAAATGAAGCGGACAATCTAGTCTCAGTAGCACTGATCACCGTTGGTGAGGAGTTGACAACTATTATCTTCCATTATCTTCAAAGGGTCTTTGAACATATGCAGAGCTCCTCTGCTGGATAAATAAGAGAATTGGGGTACTCGGTTTCGCCCATTCTCTTAAGAGTTGAGAAGGTAAAGGTTACTTGACTTCGCCCGCCTCCTCGAGGTTGTACTCCATGCATCGAGCTGGTTACTGGCCTTCGCCTGCTCTTTGCTCACACTTCTGAAGCACTTGAAGTGTTTGCACTCCTTGTATTGAGTTAGCTACTGTGATTCACCTTCTTAATGCCATTGAACTTCTGGAATGTAGGAAGTTTTCACCCTAACTTGGAGTAGTTCTCTCATAGGTTTGGTCACTTCTGGGATTGTACCGTCTTCTCCATCAACCCTGTAGCCTACTCCCCTAAGTAGCGAAGGTACAGCACTGCGTACTGCCTGCTTCGTTCCTTGGTTATGCACTCTTGCATGACCCGAAGTCCTTCACTTTCAGCTATCTTAATGAGAAGCACATTGACACCGGTCTTACGAATTTCCTCGGCCTCTGCCCTTCAGCCTTGTCTCGGTACTTGGAGATTGCCTCTGTATGCTCCACCTCCTCGGCCCCTTTCACGACCAAGCACTCTCCCTTCATGAGAGCAAGGGATCAATGACTTTCACGGAAGTCCCGCCTCTATGGTACCATGGCGCTGCCATGCCCATGGCACTATTATCCGTCGCCTCGCATCTACATCCCTTTTCTTCATAATCAGTAGATATGCCTCCGTGACACTCCTCCGAGTCCACCTCCATTCTAACTGATTGCTTGATTTTTGGGTAGCTAAGTCCCTCTGGACTCGTCGTTGCTTCCTCGCCCCTTTCGACCCCCTGCTTCAACACCTCTGTGTTCTCCAAGCAATCCATTTGGTCGATGGAAAGACAGACTGCAACTCCCATGCATGGCCTCTGCCATCACGTTGTAGAGTTTGCACCGATTATGTTCTCCTTAGCTTCCTTGGTAGCAACGTTCGCTTACTCGGTCTTGTCGTCTGACTTGCAGGGCTCCCTTAAGCGAATATGAGCTCTGGAGTAGTCCAACTCTCCAGCTGCTTCGATCATACCTCTGCATGATCAAGTCCCTCCCATGGGACTCACTGACTCACTGGTACTTGCATTCAAACTTTTCCCTTAGTGGAACTCAGCCCCCATATGCTGATGACCAAGATTTTCATCCGATGCACGCACGGAAGACCCGCCTCTGCGGTACCATGGCCTTCACTCCTTGAATCCATAGCCCTTCTTACCGTCGTGTTGTTCACCGAAGTGGAGCTTCCAGTAGCTCCCGATCATACCTCCATATGATCTAGTCCCTCACGGGACTATGTTGTGTGTATCGCATTACCACGAACTATCCCACCACGATCCGCTGCACCATGTCGCCTCCTGGTGACATCTCCATTGCATTCTGATCCTTGTGGAATAAACTCGAATTGTGAACCCTCCATGTGTGGCCTCTGCCAATACATCGCAGGGTCTCTTCCACCTTCGATTTTGTTCGCTCCTTTGGCAATCGACCTTCATCCACCCACTCTTGGGTCACACCTAGATGAAGCACCGCTCTAGGATAGTCCGTCGCCTAGTAGCTCCCAAAGTCCACTTACTTCACTGTAATTTGTGCACCATTGTCTGGATCCTGGGCCTCTGCCCCTACCAACACAATCTCCGCTGCGCACTGCTTCCTTCATGATAACTTGAATGGCAACACTATGGCATATTCTTCAAGAGTACCCACCTTTGAGTCATCTTGCCCCGTGCTAAGGCCTTCTGAACCCAACTTCGCCTCTGTAAATTGAATCACCTTAGTTCCTCCATCAAATGCTCCTCCGAGATAAGGTGCATGTGCCCAGAAGCTCCCTTCATCTTTGGCACCATGCAAGATGAGTCCTCTCTGATAGAATGAATGGCCCATGGAACAACATGATCCTACTCTTGCCTCTACAAGAGTTCATGTCTTTGACCTCTGTCTAAGGAAAGCACTGCGCCTCTGCTCCATGTTCCAACTTCTATGATGGCTCCCTTCATGCGGCTTGGGTACTTCGCCAAGTTACACCCAAGTTGCTCCGCTCCTCGTTTTTGCATTGAGTCGATGGTAGCCCTCACGCCCACCATTCCACGGGTCAGCCCTCCCTTGAGTTCGATCTCCATATCGACTCCAAGTGTGCCTTCATTTAAGTTGCTTTGGGTCGGTCCCCCACTTGATCTCGCAATGCATCCACCAATGCATTCTCTTAAGCAAGATCATGTGACGACTCCTCGCTGCTTGCTCAGTCCATCGAGCTTCGTGGAGTTATTGTTTGTTGAGGTACTCCTCCTCAACATGTGAGGTTCGTCTCACATGATTCTCCCTCTGGAGAGCTGGGACTTATCCCTCCTGGATAACTGTCCCATTGGAGCAGCATCTCTCTTCGTTTCGGAGACCACCATCCCCTTAGACTACTCCGATCTGCTGAACAAACTATGCATTGTTCTGCCTCCTGCAAACGCACTTGCTAGATTGCGACTCCACGTCAATACAGCCCTCGCTGCACCACTCAAGGCCTAGCAACATGCTGAACTCGTTGCACACTTCAGCCTTCTACGGACGTATCCTTCACATGCCGAAGATAAAGTTTCAATGCTCCATGACGCCGAGTTTCGGTCGCCTTGGGATGGCCACGAACATTCCATCGTCCGCATACAAGCCCATGCATGAGTACCAAATTCTTCGAGTTAGCAATTCCCCTCACCTTTGTGAGCTTTGCATAACTCTTTTG
Organism: Musa acuminata AAA Group; assembly: GCF_036884655.1. Classification (NCBI taxonomy): domain Eukaryota; kingdom Viridiplantae; phylum Streptophyta; class Magnoliopsida; order Zingiberales; family Musaceae; genus Musa; species Musa acuminata. The sequence goes on along the minus strand of NC_088332.1, from coordinate 15,434,319 downwards.
GTCGTCGAGCAACTCATTCCACCTTGGATGGTCTCATCCTTTACCAAGCGCCTCGCTTGCCTTTAGCACCATCAAGTATAGTTGTCAACGTTGAGCTGCAGCTCAAACTCAGCCATCCCAAACTTTGTGCGCTCCAAATTCTTCCAAGCTTGCCTGTTCTCGTGGTGCCTCTTGTACGAAGGGTTGGCCATTCCTCTGAATGCCTATGTCAGATGCACGCTCCTCCAAGTGACTCCTTTTCCCTACATCTCCATGCCCGTTTTTCCCCAAACGGTGACGCGTATGCTGACTGCCCTCAATGCAGCCCCGCTAGGTCCCCCACGTTTGCATGCTAAGTGTTTCTATGAGTGCTTGTCCCGCTCTGATACCATCTGTCAAGGACTTAGCTGGTTTTGCCTAAGTCGTGCGGCACCCTTGCGTGTCCGTCCGTAAAGGTCAGCCTCCCCGAAGCCTCCCATTGTCCCTTAGGACCAACAAAAGAGAGAACGAGTTAGAGAGAACGCCTCAATCGGGATTCACAAGCAAACATCTCTGAAAAACACTTCATAGACAATGCAAATTACAAACAGACTTTACAAGCTCTGAACAGTGGCACAACAAAGGGTAAAATGGTCCATTACAGATCGAAAATCTCTCGTACGTGTCCACATGACACAACCTTTATTTACAAGCCTAAAGAGGCCACCAACCCAACTAAAATGGGACTATTAAGCTTTCGGTCGTCCCTCTACATGTTGTACAAGGCATGAACATGCCAAAAGACACGGACATACATAAGCATTACATCAAACATCCTATTTCGAAGTTTGTCCGTGACAGCCCGCTGGGGGGGCTTGTCCCGGGGGGACAGAGTGTGGGCCGAAGGGGATCTCTCCGCAGCGTTCCTCCGAGGCGCGCTTCACCCCGATATGGCTCGGGATTTGTACGTCCTACCCTCGGAGGTGCTGCTCAACAAGTCCGCCCAATCACTGACCTGGGTAAGTACATCTCCTCTTTTCCTGTTTGGTTTCGTCTGTCCGACGCTGACCTTCTTGACCCATCTCTCCTTTTGCAGGGCCTCCATTATGCGACGGCCCTGATGGACAGGGTGCGTGACGCCGGCCGGGTCATCGGGGGCCTCGTCAACTGCAACGCCGAGCTTCACCGCCAGGTCGAGGAGGTCCGAGCCGGGGACGGCCCAGAGGCTGTGGCGGCCGCCGAGAAGCGCGTGGCGGATTCTGAGGCGGAGGTGGCTCGCCTCCGGTCGGAGCTCAAAGCCTCCAAGAAAGCAAACGAGGAGCTCCAGAAAACAATAAGGGTGGAGCGAACGAACTCCGCCTGTTGAAGACGGAGGCGAGCGCCCTCAGCAAGAAGCTGGAGGAGGCGAAGGCCGAGACGAGAGCAGCCTCGGAGGCACTAGCGGAGGAGGCCCGTCTTCGACCCACCAGAGACAACGAGCTCCTCGAGGCGTACAAGAAGTCCGAGGGGTTTGTACTCGGGCAAACGCGGATGGGGCGGGTGTCCTTTGAGTATGGATACCGAATCGCCACGTCCCGTTTCCCGCTCGCCACCCTGGTCTTGAGGTGGAGGAGGACCCCTTCACTCCCCACCCCGAGGATCAAGGGGTAGACATGCCCGAGGAGGTCCCCTTCGACGACCGCCTGGACGTTCCACTGTAATAAAGGTGTTGTATTTTTGTTTTCTAAGTTGCTAGTTGGTTTTGTAAGTCGGGGTCGAGTCCTGTAAGTTGAGTCCTGTAAGTTTGTTTTCTTGAATAAAAAAACTTTTTCTCCTCTCGTGTGTCGCTTTCTTCTTCCTTCCTTTAGACGGAGACTTCTTCCCTTAGACGAATAACTTCATTTAAATGAAAAACTTCTTAAGGTTCTGGACGTTCCATGTTCTCGGCAAAGAAGAACCATCCATTATCGCGAGCCGGTATGTACCCGGTCGGATCACCTCGATAACCCGATAAAGTCCTTCCCATTTGGGGGCCAGCTTCCCCCTCGCTCGGGTCGGGTCGCTAACTTCGGTCTTTCGCAGGACTAGGTCGCTTAACTTAATTGGTCGGGGTCGTACCTTCTTATTGTAGACCCTTGCGACGGCCCTTTTATAAGAGAGAGCCTTCACGTGTGCGTCGGTGCGTCGCTCCTCGAGCACGTTGAGGCTGGCTCGAAGTCCTTCGTTCGAGACCTTCTCGTCATAGCCTCCTGTCCGAAGGGTGGCAATGGCTACCTCGGGCGGCAGGACAGCTTCGGTTCTAAACGCGAGGCTATAAGGGGACTCTCCAGTCGCGGTCTTGGGGGTGGTGCGTAGCGACCATAAGACGCTCGGGAGCTCGTTCGTCCAAGCCGATCGGGCTGCGGATACCCTTCTTTTGAGTCCGTCCAGAATGGACCGATTGGTTACCTCTACTAGCCCGTTCGTCTGAGGGTAAGCCACCGAGCTGAACCTTAGCTGGATTCCGTGGTTCGCGCAGAACTCCCGGAACCTCCTACTGGCGAACTGGGGCCCATTGTCGGTGATGATGGTTTTGGGCAAGCCAAACCGAGTCACCAGGTTCCTCCATATGAACTTTTCTATTTGCCGCTCCGTGATCGTCGCCAATGGTTCGGCCTCGACCCACTTTGTGAAATAATCCACACCTACGACGAGGTACTTTCGTTGTCCCGAGGCTGGGGGGAAAGGGCCGAGCAGGTCCAGCCCCCATTGCGCGAACGGCCATGCGCAGTCGATGGGGGTGAGCGGGACCGCGGGCTGCCGGGGTGTGCGGGCGTGTTCTTGGCACGAACTACACCGTTGCACGTGGGCCTTCGCATCCCGGCACATGGTCGGCCAGTAGTAACCTTGGCGAAGTATTTTGTGTGCCAGGGTTCGCCCGCCGATGTGTTCCCCGCAGATTCCCTCATGGACCTCAGCCAGAACTGTCCGAGCTTCGTCGGGCTCCAAACACCGTAGGAGGGGGTATGTGAAGGACCGCTTGTAGAGCCGTCCACTCACCTCAGTATACCACGCATGCGTGCGACGCAGGCACTGAGTCGTCGCTTCGTCGGGCGGAAGAGTCCCGTCCCGTTTGAAGCGTAATAATTCTTGTACCCATGTGGAAGGCGCGCCGCCCGAGGTTGCCGTTGCGACTTCGATGGCACGGGCAGGGAGCTCCTTGACCTCAGGCCCGACTTCGGGGGCTGGCTTCGATGCCAGCTTAGCTAGCGCATCGGCTCGCTCGTTTTCTCCCCTTGGGACGTTAGATAATGTAAAATGAGGGAACTTGGCGGTCAGGTTCTTTACCTATGCCAGGTACTTCGCCATGGTCGGGTCCTGGGCCTCGTATCCCCCGCTGAGTTGCTCGGCTACCAGCTGCGAGTCGGTGAGGACGCGGATGGTGACCACCTGCATCTCGAGGGCCAACCTGAGTCTTGCTAGGAGCGCCTCGTATTCCGCCTCGTTGTTAGTGGCCTGGAACCCGAAGCGGAGGGAACGCTCGAACGACCGCCCGTCGGGAGCTTGCAACACCAGCCCCGCGCCAGCGCCTTTTGAGTTGGCCGATCCGTCGACGTGCAGGACCCAGGCCTAGGGAGGTTGTTCGAGACCTTCGTCCCCGATCTGGGTTAATTCTGCGATGAAGTCGGCCGCGGACTGGGCTTTGATAGCGGTCCTGGGCACGTATTGTATGTCATGCTCGCCGAGCTCCACCGCCCATTTGAGAAGACGTCCTGCAACATCAAATTTAGACAAGATCTACCGAAGCGGCTGGTCAGTAATGACCTCCACCGGATGAGCCTGGAAGTAGGGGCGTAGCTTCCGGGCGGACATCACGAGCGCAAGTGCCAGCTTCTCAATTGGTGGGTATCGTTCCTCGGGCCCGTTCAGGACGTGGCTGACATAGTAGACTGGAAGCTGTTCGCCGGAATTTTCCTTGACCAGGACGGAACTGACTGCGTGCTGGGAGGCAGCCAGGTAGATGCCTAGCTTCTCCCCCGGAGAGACTGAGGCAAGTCGGGGAAGGTTGGCCAAGTGTTGCTTCATTTGCTTGAGGGCTTCCTCGCATTCTTCCGTCCACTGAAAATTTTTCGTGTTCTTCAATGCTCTGAAGAAGGGGAGGCAGCGATCACCTGATCGGGCAAGGAAACGGGACATGGCGACAAGCCTCCCGTTAAGGCGTTGTAGGTCTTTGATCGTCCGAGGTGACTGCATATTGATGATCGCCTGGACTTTCTCCGGGTTGGCGTCAATTCCTCTTTCGTGTATGATGAACCCGAGGAACTTTCCCAAGGTAACGCCGAAGGCGCACTTCGCGGGGTTGAGCCGCATGCCGTACTTGCGCAGCGTGGCGAATGCCTCGGCCAGATCGGCCAGGTGGGCTCCCGCCTCTTGGCTTTTGACAATCATGTCGTCGACGTAAACTTCCATGTTCTGCCCGATCTGGTGGGCGAACATCTTGTTTATTGTTCTCTGGTATGTAGCCCTGGTGTTCTTCAATCCGAAGGGCATGACCTTGTAGAAGTAGACCCCTTGATCGGTGAGGAAGGTCGTATGCTCTTGGTCTTCGGGTGCCATTCTGATCTGGTTGTATACCGAGAAGGCATCCATAAACGAGAGGCGGGCATGTCCGGCCGTAGCGTCGACTAACTGGTCGACTTTTGGAAGGGGATAGCAATCCTTCGGGCATGCATTGTTGAGACTGGTGTAATCAACGAACATCCTCCAGCTTCCATTAGCTTTCTTGACGAGGACTACATTGGATAGCCATTGTGGGTATCTGGCTTCTTCTATGAAGTCCGCCGCCAGAAGTCGGCCCACTTCTTCCCGTATGGCCAGCTACCGATCAGGGGCCTGCTGCCTGGGCTTTTGTTTTACCAGGCGGGTGTCGGGTGAAATACTGAGGTGATGCTGTGCGACCTCCGGGTCGACGCACGTCATGTCGGATGGCGACCAGGCGAAGACGTCGACATTCTTCTGTAGGAGGCCGACGAGCTGTCTTCGTTCTTGCTCGGGTAGCTCCGACCCGATCTTAACCGTCTGCTCTGGCCGATCCTCTAGTAGCGGCACGTCGATGGTGGACCCCCTCGGCTCAGGATGGGGGGCTGGCTTCTTCGTCTCCCGGGGGTCCGCCAACGGTGGTTCGACCCTGGCCCTCTTGTGTAACGAAACGATGGTCAAGTAGCAGCGCCTGGATTCTCGGGGACTTCCTGCGACCTCTCCGGTCCCGGCGTGGGTCGGGAACTTCACAGTTTGGTTGTAGGTTGAGACGACAACTCTGATTTTGTTGAGGGTCGACCGGCCGAGAATGGCGTTGTATGCAATGGGGAGGTCGATTACCAGGAAGGTGGTCATCACCGTCTTCGACCTCGGCGGGGCTCCCAGGGTCAAGGGTAAAGTGATCGCCCCTAGCGGCGAGATTGAATCACCGGTGAATCCGGTGAGTGCCGAGAATATCAGCTTCATGTTATCTCCAGCTAAGCCGAGCTTTTGGAAGGCATCGAAGTAGAGTATGTCGGCCGAGCTCCCAGTATCGACCATGATCCTTCTTACTTGCGCATTGGCTATTCTGGCCGATATCACGAGCGCATCGTCGTGCTCGGTTTGTTCGGATGTCCCGGCCGGGAAGGTGATGTTAGGCTCGGGCCCGTGTCTGGGAGCTTCGACCGAAGCGGCTCTAGCGTACGCCTTTCTTCTGGTCATGGAATCCCCACCAGACGTGGGGCCGCCAGCTATTACGTCGATGTGTCATTCGATGGGACCCTCCGGGCGTGGTGAAGGTTCCTTGTCCGGTCGGAGGTACTGGCCGAGGTGTCCCCTACGAATAAGCTCCTCGATCTGCCTCTTTAGCTCCCGACACTGTTCAGTATCATGCCCATGTTGCCGGTGGAAGCGGCAGTACTTCGATTGGTCCGCCAGCGCCCGCGGACTCCTCATCGGGTAAGGTTCTTTGAGCAGTCCCTTTTCCCTTATGTGGAGGAATATTTCCGTTCGGGATGAGTTCAAGGCTGGGAGAGGGGGCCTTGATGCCGGCGGGTCGGTTCTGTCCAACCTACGCCGAGACGCAGCGGGTTGCTGCTGCCGGGGTGGCTCCGACTTGATCCTCTTGTGCTCCTCGCGTCTCCCGGCCATCCACGTCTCCGCGACGACGAACTGGCTCGCCCGTTGGAGCATCTCGGGTACCGTCATGGGAGGTCGCTCCACCAGAGACCAGAAGAACCTGGAGGGCCGCAGGCCTATCATGAATGCCTGCATCAATAGAGAAGGGTGAGCGTCCGAGAGTCCTCGGATTTGCGTCGTAAAACGGTTCACGAAGTGGGAGAGGGGCTCATCCTCCCTTTGGTTGAGTCCGAGGAGCAACGCCACGGACGGCTTCGGACGGGCGTAGGCGAGGAAGTTGAGCTCGAAGTCTCGGACGAGCTGATCGAAGGAAGAGATGGTCCCGGTCTTCAGGCCGATGTACCATGCACAGGCCGGTCCCCTCAAGGTCGTTGGGAACGCCCTGCACATCAAGGTGTCAGAAGTCCCATATAGCGCCATTTGGGCGCGAAACACAGCTACGTGATCCGCGGGGTCAGTGGCGCCGTCATAGGCGTCCAGGGATGGGAGCCGGAAGTGTGGTGGAATCACTTGATCTTGTATTTCGGGTGCGAACGGTGACCCTTGGTATCCGTCCACTCCGAGCTCCCCCTTTGACCTGCGAACCTCCTATTGTACTTCGTCGAGGCGTTGATTGAAGAGGCGCAACTAGGCTCGCAGGGCGTTCGTCGAGTCCGCGGATGGCACCTCAGGCTCCGGACGACTCGACGTGCCTTCCACCTCTCGGTCCCCGAGCTGGGCTGTTTGGTTTCGAGGCGAAGTAGGGCGCTCGGGGAGCGACGCGTGTGTCCGGGCGAGGGGCTCACGCTGTTGCAAAGGCTGGGTTGCATGTGGGGGCGTCGGCTGGGAGACGAGCGGGATGATAGTCTGCATCATGCCCGCCAGTGCTCGGACTTGGTGAGCGAGATCGTGGAAGGCTTCGGGCGAAACAGGCGGTGGGCCGACGGGGACGTCGGGTGGCGACAAACCCGGGTCGTTGAATAGCCGCCAGTAGCGCTCCGATGTCGTGGCAGGGCGTTCTTCGCCGGGTTCATCATGCAGGGGATGTTCTTCTAGGGTGTTGATCGGACGCGACCCCATGGCTGCGGGTTCGCCAGAGTGGATCTGCTGATCGCTCGACATTCGGCCCTCCTTCTAGCGCCAAAATGTTGCGGGAAACAACTGTATGTCGTGGCCTCGGGGCCGTCGCGGCTTGGTTCGGGTCCGAATGCGGGGGGATCTCGCGCGGCGTTCCTCGGGACAGCCGGGGTGGCCGGTTGCAATGGTCCGGGCGGGACGTTGCGTGTGGAGCGAAGCCTCGCCGCGGCACCGGGAAGGAGGGACCTCGCCTTTGTTCCTGCACACAGGTCAGGTCGGAAGCTTGGCCCGACCCCTCCGACGATCAAGTCAGATGATGTGGAAGGGAGTTTTTCTAGTGAAGAAGTGTCCTCCCCCTCGTTTAGAACTCGGGGGTATTTATAGGGCAGTTTAGTATTACCTGATATGCCTGCCTGCGGGAGGCAGGATCGTACCTCTGATGGCGTTTGACATTGCTATTGACGTTGCGTAGAGAACCGACTTGCCGTAGGATATGGGCGAGGGTTGGTTGTCGTCCTCCTCTGCCTCGGTCAAGCGCGCGGGGTCAGACAACGATGAAGTCGTTATCTGAGAGCGGATGACATCAGGGCGTGTCGAGTCAGCATTATTGCCCTCCTCCTCGGGCAGAGTGGCGCCCATGTGAGGCCGACATCGTGACATGTCATGTCGTCATTATTACCCCTATCAGCAGAGGAGAAAGCTACAAACTGCAGTGGACATATGATTTTACTTTGAAGATAAACTTTAGGGGGTGAGTTTCGGACAAATTAGTTAGTTCATAATCAAACTAGGTACGAACCCAAACCCATCTACATTTGAGTGCTCGCTTGACACACAAAACACTTGGACTTAAGCAAGTACTTGGGCAAAACACTACGCTCACCTCTTTAAGCATGATCAATTAGGAGCTCCTCTACATTGTTAACAATAAAATAAGTAGACTTAAAATGAAAGAAAGTATCAAAAATCTAAGTATGAGTGAAAAGATTAGCAGAGGCTCCATTATTAACAATATCTAGGACTTGAGATTTAAGCTGGTGGAAGGTTTAGAGAAATAACCTTTCAACTCCAATTCATGTTAGATTTAGATCTACTCGACCACGGGTTCAAGATGTCATATTTATCTTAAACATGGACTCAAATACCATCATTCTTTTTCTTGAGATATTGTTTCAATATGTTTGGATTGTAAAATATATTTAGAAATATTAATATCCCTATCTCCTAACTCCTCACTAGCTTTAGAAGCAATAACAAGTAGATGCAACCCCTCAGCTTTTTACCACAAAAACCTCATAATATGTTTGTTAATGCCATTAAGGATAGATTGGAGAATTCAACTAACACTTGAAAAGAGTCAAGAGACAGTAGTTTTGTTGGCCCTAAAATATAGGAGAATATTATCAGTATAAAGCAAGCAGATGATAAAACTCATGAAATTGTTTAAGACAGAGGAGTGATAAGACCATTAAAGCTTGGCAAAACAATATCCCTATCCAATATCTTGTTGGCCCCTAAAAAGTGAGAAGCTTTCCATTAATCAAACTTGCATAAGAAGGGCAAGTTATGCAAGACATAATCCAATGAATACAATTAATGCTTAGAAAAGTTAACTAATAAACATTCTGTGAATGGCTCGCAAGAGTCTCTTGATGATCGTAAACCTACTCGGGGTCAAGTCAAATGAGAATATATAGATTTTTATCTTTCGAATCATATATAAAATACATAATTTCTTGGGTTACGATGTTATTTCGGATATTATGATTGAAAAAGATAAAGGTTGATTACTCTTTACAATAAGTGAGTTAAGAAAAGGTTGGCCGAAACTTTTACAAGAATTTAATTACTCTTGGGGTATTGGTTTTTGGGAATGAAAACTGTGAATATTAGTCCAATTGGGAAAGATTAATAGTAGAGTGAAATTATTGAAAAACCTTCATTATAGGCTCTTGGATAATATCCTATTATGCTCAATAAAATTTGATAAGATAGTTGTTAGGTCTAAGTTTCTACTAAAACCAAGAAAAATTAAGATAGAAAAGTTTTCAACATTGCTTGATACCCCAATTAGCACCAATTAGGAGGAGTATAATAAAACAGTAAATAGGCTCATGATTCCAAATATTACAATAAAAGTTGACAAATTCATTCATAATAAGTTTTTGCTCGGTGATAGAATCACTCGTAATAGAATTGGCTCTAAGACATATGAACACAAGGCTATGATAGTATATGGTATTAACAATTTACCATCACCTTGACCAACCCACCTAGACTTTTTCGACGGCGGGAGATTAATCTGGCTAGTGTCGACAATAATTTATTTTGTAAATACAACAACTTAATAGTTTCCTAATTAGTGAAGCCCATAGAAGAGTCTCTGACTTCCAAAGAAGGGATCTCTATCTGGGTGAAAGTATGCAGGTCCTCAAGCCTACCCAAACAAGTTTTGTTCAAACAAGTCTAATTTTTGAAGGTTAAAGAAAATCTTATAAAAGGGTTCATTATGCCAACTGTTTTTGTCTAGTTATCCCTAATTAATATCTTTAGTTCATGATACTCAGTCCAAAAGTTTTGAAATCAAATAAAAATATAATTATGCAAACTAGAATATAAAGTAGAAACACTTAAAAGACCATGATAAAAAACCATTAGAGAGTAGTGTAAAATAGAAAAAAAAAATAATATTAAAAAATAAAGCCAAGTAGATATTAGTGAAGATAAACTCAGATTGTTACAAAGATGCTGCAACAGAGGGGTCTTAAAGGTAAGAAACAACACCAGCACTAGGGCCAATGACAGGAGGAGCAGGTGGTTGGGGAGCGAACATAGCGAAAGGCGAGGAGGAATTCTAGGGGCTATATTATCCCAAATCGCCATGAGCTAAGGAGAGAGAAGCTCCACGACAAGAGAGAGAAATATGTGCTAAGTACTACATCAATATTCGATAGCATAAGAACCAGTTGATTTTTCTCTTCTATAATAACTACTATTGGGGAACTTTATGTCGGGGTCGAGGTGTCATGGCTTGGTTTGATCCCGAGTGCGTACGGTCACCCACACGGAGGCTTGAGCCAAACAGATCGACGTCGGATCAGGTCAGATCAAAACTATGTCACCCGAGTGTGGTCTTTTCCTTAGCAGGCTATTATTTATTTATCATGTTTGTACACAAATACTAGAGACGGGGAGGGAAGAATTTTTGACTCGAACCCTCAGAAGATTAAGTCAGTGCTGGGTGGAGTTAAGTGGAGTCGAAGTGTTCGAGTCTTCCTTTTGGCACCAATCAGAGGTTCGGCTTTTATACTTACGAACGAGTAATGGTAGTCGACCCCTTGGGTGGTTTGGCATGTACCTCTTGTGCGAGCATTGATCGACCGGCATGGATTCACACTGCGCAGCGTCATTTCGAGCTTTCCGAAGTGGCTCTGTGCTTTGTGGCGTTGTCTTGTACAACGCCAGATAGCGCGGGAGCATGCGATTGTCCTATTCGAGTTCGAGATATCATGTTGATGCATCATACCACATCAGCCTTGACCTTCCTTGTTGGCGACCACATGGCTGGACTTTTACCAACTTTTACTTCTTGCCTTAATAGAATTAATATGGATAAAACTATAAACCATCGAAGAAGTAGAAGCAACAAAGTTTTACGATTTTTGGGGACACTCGATGAGAAGCAAAACAAATAAGGAAATGCATGCGCATGTGGCCTATTAATCATACAAGCTGACTTGTGATATATTTTCTGAAGATGAGTTTTCGAGTGTTCATATATTATATCGTTCGTAGTTTAAAAATGAGTGATAAGGTTCATGCCGCTGTTATTCATGTATACTTTGATGTATAACGCAAATCCTTATTTGACTCTAAGTTTAAGTGTTTTTAATATGACCAAACCAGGTTTTGGCACACTATTATCAACCGCCCTTCTGTTCCTCTCAAATGTATTCCCTCGACTATATGTCAATAAAGTGAAGAGTGATAGGAAAAGCAATGGCACATGCAATGTACTTTTGATCCACCCGATCATGAGCCACCACTTGGAGTTAACATGCATGCAAGAGCTCGCACCATCCCCTCACGTGGTCGTCGACTGGAGGACGATCCTCAGGGAAGTCGAACGAGTTGACCATCGGTACATGGCAACCAGACTGACTTGTCAACTTCCCCATGATTGCACCATAAAACCTCTAAACTTCCCCTAGGTTGTGTTATCGATCACCAACGATCACCCTCGGCCATGATTTCGGAAGGGTTTGGACATTTAATCGTAGGAATCATTAATTTTTGATGACGTGGCCTGACTCTTTGGGCACTTGACATCGATCCCCATTCTCTATCTGTTTCAAGCATGTCCCTACTATGATAGACGACATACCCCCGGTCGTCCTTCTTTGACATAACTAATATGAAAATGTATTCACTAATCGTTGACATAAATAGACCATTGACCGTACGAGAAGTTGAAGGAAGGATGAGCAATCGACTACCCTCCACCAACAAATCAAGTATAAAGGTCGGTCCTCGAAACCACAAACATACTCAATCTAAACTTTCTTCAGCTTTATTAAATTCTCTCTACTTTTTATACTGACTTAAGCATCGAATGGGTTGGGTCGAGATATCCCCTGACGTTGACCGATCATGCAGAACCTGATGCATCTAAGGAGTATCTCGGGACAATATAGAGCATTACCATACAAGACCAAAATGCACCTCAAGAGACTCTAAACTTCCTTCAATAGATAAACCATATTTCGAAAGGATCACGGGTCGATCATCACAAATTAGCATAGCCTCGGGAGTCCACCTATCTCCCTAACCTTGCACGGAGTTTGCTTGGGCTTCTAAGATGATCCATACTTTTGGGATAGAATCAGGTATCATATTGACTATCTGATCAATGACACGAAGGCAACGAGAAAAGAAACGGTGCATAAACACTTACCATTCTGTTGGGCTTGCTTTGCTGTTGGCATTTATGGATTTTGATTGTCGTGCAACGCTGAATTGACCCAAAGTGGTCGTTGGGATATTAATGAGTGGTTATTGTTGCTGTACCTCTTTCCTATCCTATTTGAGCGATGGACTAGTAGGAACTGCGGTGCTCGCAAACAATCACGGGGGTTCGCGAAAGGTTCCATATCAGATCATCATGGGGCCAAACCAGATTGGATCACGCAGCGGGCGATTGAGCCGGACCTACACCTCACCACAAATGTAATTAACGTCAAAGATTTTGACCGTTGACTCGGCTTCGCCACTTGCATCAGAAAGGGGGATCGCTTATCACCGTGGTCAGATGGATCGTCTCACGAATGATACTGTTGTGTCCTCCAAGAGAGACCGTCGCCGACTTCGCTGCAATAACCCAATTAGTTTACACGGAAGAGTTTGCGTACTTCTTGTATTGACCCGTGCCTACCGCATTGACAGAAGAATAAACTCAGTTGGTGTGGGTCATTGATGATAACCAATACCGATGAAGGTAAGATTCAGGGGTACGTTCGCAGTGAGGTGAAACATATTTTAGTGCATTCCATTCCTCCAAATAAATCAAAAACCTCCCTCCGAATTCCCGTGTGCGGATAGAGGAGAGAGATCGAGAAGGGGCGGAAGGACCTCTTTCGCCCTCCGATCTCCGTAGATCCAGCCGCGAGGATGGTCCTCACCGCCCGATCCCTCGCCCCCCTCCTCCTCATCCTCCTCGTTGTAGCCGCCGCATCCCCGGCGTCCGCCTCGGAGTCCGACCATACGGTGCGCTTCTAGATCGTTCTTTAACCATGGATCTTGCCAATTGGAAACGCAGATGTTTAGAACCAATTTTCCTGTTTCGAATCGGTTACCCACGCTGCGTCTCCTGCCCAGCTTGATCCGTATTGGTCTTTCCTGTTAGTGCTTGCCACGGAATCACTCTAAGTGACGCAGATGGATCGATCTGTTGTTCCCGAGCATAAAATTGACCGTTTTGTTCATTACACTTAGATTTGTTCTTGATGCGACGGCAATAAAGTAGCTCTGTTGTATCTATTTAGCTCTTCTGTTCCGAGATTTTCGTGCTATAGATCTAAGATGCATATAGATTTTTGTTCTTTGAGATGATCTATTAATCATGTTTCGAACTGCCTTTGCATGATCTAACTTAGTTCACCTTTTCTTTTTATTTGGTTAAACTGACTAGAGAGAAGAACGTAATTGGTAATTGTGGTGTTTGGGAGAAATCACGGATGTGGATGATTTACACCTTAAGTGTCGAAGAACATTTACAGATGATCTATGTAGATAATCACAGTGAGAATTATACTCTAATGCACAAGGGGTTTTTCATGTATTCAAGAGAATCTAATTTCTCTCTTTATCACATTTAGCATGAGCTGAAGAAGAGCTCCCAGAAATTATAGCTTCTCTTTTTATTCTTGGATACGTATTGTTTATGATTTTTATCATCTCAATGGCAGTCATCAAGCTGCATGAAGACTGCTAGGACATATATTGAGGTCATTACACTCTGTGTTTGAATGGTAATGTTGTTTGGTCATGATTGTTTTCTTCAATTGTACTGACTGCACAGGATCTAGAACCTGTAATCTTTTAAGCTTTCTTTCTGAGTGATTTTTGAATCACCATAAAGTCAACTTTTGGAAAGCAGAGTCCTTTGTTGCCTCCATTGTCACTTTGTCTAAACTTTTTATTGGTTCTCGGTAACATCAGTTATCTATCATTTAGTTGCCTGGATATTGAACTTTTTAAGGACAAGCATACTAGGTTTTGCCAAATAATGGAAATTGATCCACATGATTGAACTGAATGATTCATACTTAGGATTTCTTCTCACTGTTAATGTTATTAGGATTCTTACTACCAATGCATGCTTCAATTGCCAGATCTCTTGCTCTAATTTTTGAAAAGCTGTTTTCTCAAGCCCTCGGTTATAAGTTGGAGGCTTTTCTTATGTTCATTATCGAGCTTGGAGAAACTTTGAATGGGGTTCTTCTATCACAAATTCTATGATATGTTTTGAAACGAGTTCATACATCGTTAAGTAAATGTCTGGACCTTATCACATGTACAGTTTGAAAAGCACCATTTTTAATATAAATCATTCAGTGACTGATATTTGATACAACACATCATGTGATGGCAAAGTAAAAAAAATATATTTAATAATGCTTTTGGTTTATCTTTAGCCATAGCACTACTACTTGCAACTTTTTCATATTGCAATAGAAATCAAAATTCAAAAACAAGGATAAAATCTAAAAACTTACCTATATAGAGAATGTTCAATGAAACAAGTGTCTGTGGCAAGAATAAGAATTGGCATGAATATTTGGTCAACTGGAGGTACCAAGTGTGGAAGAATGTGTTAGAGATGTAGGGTCAATTTATCATATGAAATGGAGAATCATTTGAGATATTTTGGTGATCTGCAAGGACAAATGATATGGCTGTGGTAAAGATATCTTAAAACTCAGGTGGGTTATGGTGGAATCAGAATGGAGGGAAATCTAACCTGGATGGAAGTTGTTAGAAATCTTTTTATATGCTTGTGATAGAACCAAGAGTAGTAATTTCATGCACCAGACCCATATTGGTACTGGACCTGTATTGGTCTTCAGCCAGACCGGTATGTATCAGTCGGTATGTGGTACATCGGTACATATCAAAACATAACATACTGGTTGGTACTTGGACAGGGTACATCGGTACGTACTGATGTTATGAAGACAAAGAAGTAGAAGAGGAAGACTAAGTGGAGGAAGAGGAGGAAGGAGGAGGAGGAAGGAAGAAAAGGAGGAGAAAGGAAGAATAGGGTAGTGGAGGAAGAGGAGGAAGAGGAAGGAGTGGAGGAAGAAGAAGTGGAGGAAGAAGTAGAGGAAGAAGGAAGAGGAAGAGGAAGAGGAGGAGGAAGTGTACCTGTCGGTGGCGCATAGCGTGCGACGGGCGGCAGGATGAGGAAAAAGGGCTCACGAACATGTTTATTAATTTTTTTTAAATGGTTCGATCCAGACTGTACGAAATAGGCCCATCCACATACCGGTTCATACCTAGTCAATACATATTGCCCGTGTCAAAGTGATTAAGGCAAAACATCAAACATTGGATAGAACCATTGGTAGCACTTATAGTGGTTCTATCATTGTGATTTAGACCTTCGGCAAGTGTACACATATTGCTAAGTATATATACAAAAATGAAAATTGGGCTTAAGCCCTTTTTTCCCATTGCCGATCCCGTTTATTTGGGTACCAGACCTGAAAGTATTGGAAGCATATTTGCCTTTAAAAATTAAGTGCAATTTTGTTTACATTGGCAAAGAGGAAGCAATTTTGCATTACATCAAACATACTCATCATTGTTTGAAGAGTTTCCTGAGCTCTATAATATGAGACTTAATTAGAATGGTGGCACAAATAATAAATGCAGCTACCTGGGTTGGGGTGTCTGTCCATTAGATTATTATCAGTTTATGGTGGAATGATGAAACAATTGTTTGATTTGTTTTCCTTTATTCTTTGTAAATCCACAGCTACATAAGGTCTATATATTTATGGTTTATTTAGCTAGGATATTGAAACTTTTAGATACTGTTCTCAACATGTTTGTTATAGATGGAACAAATATCAGATTTTCTTAGTTCTCACACAAATGACTCTAACACTATGCAAAAGTTTTCTCTGAGAAATTTCCTCACAGGAAAATGTACTCTCTTGTCAAATAGTACCTAATGCTGATATTCTGGTTTAATTTCATTTAATTTACCCTGAGTATTTCTAGTACTCATGTCAATCTAATCATGACCACTGTTTGAACTACTTTTCTTTACACCATAGATGCTGTGCTGTTTCTTTATAAAATCTCCAATTTTGTTACTCAAGTCATTCACTTTTATAAATAATCTCTATTGTTCACCTATTCATGTGACTGTACAAGTTTTTTTATACTGAATTCCGTTCTTGTATTATAAAAATGTGTCTCTAAAGCTGACCTCTTCTTTTAGAATCTTGATTTCTTGGTCAAGCTGTATCTATATTATCTCTGAAAAATCTCGTGTCAACATCATTGAAAGAATTTAGAGTATTTTTTGCTTCAATATATATATATATATATATATATATATATATATATGATTTGTTTTTTTGTATTATATTTAAGAAGAGATGCAATATTGCCTTCGCAAATTGTCTGATTTAGTTACATTTTATTTTGCAGTACCAAAACGATGACCATGTTACTCTTTGGGTAAACAAGGTTGGGCCATATAACAATCCTCAAGAGACATACAATTATTATATCCTTCCGTTTTGCCAACTACCAGGGAATGCTGCCCATAAGTGGGGTGGGCTCGGGGAGGTTCTAGGTGGTAATCAACTTGTTGATAGCCAGATTGAGATAAAGTTTCGAAGTACGTGGACTGTCTTTTAGATTTTTCTTTATTCCATGTACCATGAGAATAATATATGATTAAACGTAATTTTTTTAAGGTTAAAATTAATCTGTGATTTTGTTTCTTTCAGAAAATGTTGATAAGGCTTCTATCTGTGCTATTAATCTTGATGCTGCTAAGGTAAAACAATTCAAAGATGCAGTAGAGAGTTCGTATTGGTTTGAATTCTTCATTGGTATGTTGTGAACCATGTTATGTATTTAATTTTTTAAGATTTCTTAATTCTTACATAGTACAGTCTCCATTGATTGCTGATGTTTTGTTTCATATGCTTATCTGTTGATTTTCACTCTTCACTTTTCTTTGTCCCTGTTCCATGCCTACATGACGACTTCAGATGATTTGCCTCTATGGGGTATGTGTCTATCACATTTTTCTTGAAGGGGAGATATCTATGCTAATTCTTTTGTAACATACAACTACCAATATTCAGGTTTCATTGGGGAGACTGATAAGACCAATGAAAATCGACACTATCTTTTCACTCACAAGGATATTGTTGTAAAGTACAATGCTGATCAGGTTGGCAATTTTTTAGATGTTAAGGATCTCAAATAAATAGTCTCCATAATACTTTAACTCCTTATTAACTCCTTGCAGATTATTCATGTCAATCTCACCCAAGAATCTCCTAAACTCTTGGAAGCTGGCAAAAGCTTAGACATGACATACTCAGTGAAATGGATAGAAACTGATGTAAAATTTGCTCGACGTTTTGATGTATACTTGGATTATCCTTTCTTTGAGCACCAGGTACTTTTTCTTTCTCAAATTTGGGTCTCTGTCATGTGGAATGTAATTTATAATTGGAGTGCAATTCATAACTTAGATTCTGAAACATCATTTATTATGATGTCTTCATTTCCTTCCAGAAGCTTTTGCTAGTTTTGTTATAACATGTTTGAAAACTTATATTCTCTACTTACAACTATTGAACTGATTTGTGTTGACCATTTGCAGATTCACTGGTTTTCGATTTTCAATTCTTTCATGATGGTTATATTCCTCACTGGTCTTGTATCAATGATTTTGATGCGAACTCTTAGAAACGATTACGCAAAATATGCTCGTGAAGATGATGATTTGGAGACTCTGGTGAGTTTTTGATTGTGTTTAGTTACAGTTGCACTCAAGACTGTGTGCCTAGTTTACAATCCTTGAGGTGTCAATGAATTGTTTTATTTGTATATCCATGAGTAAGCCTGAAGACAGTTTTATACTTTTCATGGCAATTTATTGATTATTGTTTTTGTGCATAATTATTAGGAAAGAGATGCGAGTGAAGAGTCTGGATGGAAGCTTGTTCATGGTGATGTCTTTCGCCCCCCGTGTAATCTAGTTCTTCTTTCAGCAGTTGTTGGTACTGGTGCTCAGTTGGCTATGCTTGTCCTCTTGGTCATTTTGTTGGCAATAATCGGGATGTTGTATGTTGGGTACGTATTTGTCACTTTTTATCTTAATTTGTAGTTGAATGTTCCTTTTTTTATTGACTCTATGATTCTGATAACAAGTTTTGAAATTCTTATTGTGTTAAGCATATATTTTCAATCATGTTGTTTGCCCAAGTGAGAGTGGGATAACATATTGGAATTCTTACTATGTTATATTTTGGAATTTTTTTTCTATATTTTTGATATTGTAATGATATTTCTGTGTAATAATTGTTTTTTCCTTGTATCTGGATTCTTTATTAAAAATGTCCCTGTAAACGTATTTTTTCAATGTCTATATGAAAATTTTCATGCCAGTAATCCAGTAAATCTTTTGCTGATAAAGAACAGATTTTGACATAATTTCAGCAGCTGTTGGCTTTTAGAAAAAGAGAATCAATCACTAGATTATTAAACATATGACTTCCAAAAGTTAGATCTCTATGTATCTTAACCTTTAGAGGGCATGATTGAAGGCAGATTCTACTCAATCATTGATGGAATGTGTTTTTAGATGTGATGTTGAGAATATTCAAGGGTGAGATGTAGGAGTCCCAGATCACATAAATTATGTCAACAAGAACCCCTGAAAAGATGTCCTTGTCAAACACACAGTACCTGTTATCCACAGACCAATCAGAATCCCCTAGACTTCCAAAATAATATATACACATATACGACACAGGAGATTTCCTCAAACAAATCGGTAGTTGCATGTCAATATGTTGATGTTATTAACTATCAGGAACTAGGCTAATGATGAAAGAAGCGATCTGAAAATTAGAAAACATAGAGAAGCTATTGAATATTCTCTTCTCAATTGTCTCCACTCTGTGATAATACATGGTTATTGTCTGTTCAATTTTATGTTTCCATTTGTGTGCCTTTATCTTGATCTGCAGAGTTGATTGCTTGGAGACATACCTGAATTTGAGACTCATGCCCATGCAAACACCAAAGTTAAATTTAAAGAGTAAACAATAAATACTTTGTGTGAAAGGCTTGGTTTAACATTTTATCAAGATAGTCTTGAAACTTGTTTCTGTAAGATAGCCTTGAAAACAGTAAAAGAGTTGTAATTGGATTTTTCATCTTCTTTCCTACTTATTATAGGATGAGCTTGTGCTGCTTAATATGAAATCTCTAAACTATGGTATTCTTCATACATTTCCGAATACCATTGAAATACTTATACAGGTTTTTTAAGAATCATAGAGTGTTGGACTTGTTGCATTTGTTGCTTTGGCTGCTCCCTAGTAAATCTTGTCACTTAAGATGGGCTTCTTTTATTGATCATATGAGCTTAAGTTGTGAAGAAAAAACACAGATTATAAAATGAGCCTTTTCTAAGCCTATTTATGCCTCAGCTAAATCAATACCTTTTTCAAGGAATGACTTCTGGTTGCAGATTCTTTTGCACCCTGTTTACTAAACTTTGATCCATCAATCTGATGTTTTTTAATGCAAGTTGTGTCCTATTGTGGATCATTGTTTCTGTTTAGTTTTTTATCTCACCTTTTTTTCATTTTCCTCTAGTAACATATGTATCTTTCGTCATTGTTGATTCACTACCAAAAGTTAAATGTTCTTTGGCCAGGCGAGGAGCTATTGCTACTACTTTCATTGTGTGCTATGCTCTTACATCTTTCATTTCAGGCTATGTAAGTGGCGGTCTTTATTCACAAAATGGTGGTATGATTCTCAACAAGCTTCCCACTGTACAGTGTTCTCACGATATATATAGCATGATCTATTGTGTATTTCTTTGGTGTGATTGCTCATTCATCTTTGCTGCTGTTATTGTTTGTTTGATGCATGGCTTTCTTTTCTCAGGTAAAAGCTGGATAAAGTCGATGATCCTTGCTGCATCCTTGTTCCCATTTATGTGCTTTGGGATTGGCTTTATACTTAACACAATTGCTATCTTTTATGGTTCACTAGCTGCTATTCCATTTGGCACTATGGTAGTTGTGTTTATAATTTGGGCCTTCATCTCATTTCCACTGGCACTTCTTGGCACTGTTGTTGGTAGAAACTGGAGTGGTTCTCCAAACAATCCTTGCCGTGTGAAAACAATTCCTCGTCTGATTCCTGAAAAGAAATGGTATCTTACACCCTCCATAATCTCACTTATGGGCGGGTTGCTTCCTTTTGGTAGCATATTCATCGAGATGTATTTTGTCTTCACATCCTTTTGGAATTACAAGGTATCCCTTGCCTTAAGGTCTTTGTTTTCCATAGAAATAGATTATTATATCAACAATTGCTGTCTTATCTACTATTAGCTTTTGGTTACTTGTATATTTCAATTCTTATTGGTCTAGGCATCTGTTACTTGGACCATTTTATTTTGATTCTCCATGTTATCCAGATATTCATATGAATTAACTTGACCTCATCTGAGACCAATATATGAGTTGCTCTCAATCCTCTCTGCTACGGTCATATTTGTCAGGTGTACTATGTCTATGGATTCATGTTGCTGGTTTTCCTGATCCTAATCATCGTCACTATGTGTGTAACAATTGTTGGCACATACTTCTTGCTCAATGCTGAGAACTATCACTGGCAGTGGACTTCATTCTTCTCTGCCGCTTCAACAGCTGTGTATGTGTATCTCTACTCTGTGTATTACTACTACATGAAGACCAAGATGTCAGGCTTTTTCCAGACCAGCTTCTATTTTGGTTACACATTGATGTTTTGTTTGGGTTTAGGTATACTATGTGGTGAGTATTTGTTATTCAATCATCCGTCAGTTCTTACCTGTCAAGAGTTTTGCTCTTCCACTGTATTTAAAGTCGTGTTCACTTAAATTTGTAGGTGCTGTGGGATATCTCGGCTCTACCATGTTTGTGAGAAGGATATACAGAAACATCAAATGTGATTAGGTCCAGAATCAGGAGGCTCTGTGCACATCTAATAATACATCACCAAGAGAGACCAACCTGTTCTGTGTAAGATGTGAGTTGCTGATCAAAATTGATGGCCTTCTAAACATGGATGACACTGCTTTTGCTTGCTTCATATTTTTGCAACCTATCTGCCCTTTGTTTATTTTTCTGGATGTAGAGATGGTCTTCTTATACTAAATTTAGAGATACTGTCACGTCTAAAATCTTGTAGCAATCATAAAACTTATTAGTTATCTTTTGGGTTACTCAGGACTTGGAACCTTGTGACCCTTTGAACAAATGAATTCACAGATTAATAATGCTTTAGTCTTGATTTATATGTCTCTAAATATAGCTTGCATGTTGCTGATTAATTTGTACCACGACATGCCATTTCATGGCAAAACATGTTAAAAGATCCATCTATCTTAGGATCACAGCCTCCAATTCTAATATGTGCTGCTTTCTTATGGTCTCAAAAGTTTTCCAAATGATCCAAGCATGACACCATTTAGTATCAGGTCACACAGTTAACTTGACCCTTTAGATATGTCTAGAAAACATATAATGAAACTAGGGAATCTGTTCTTTCAGTGCAAACAAGTAAAACCTTCAACATGTTAAAGGAGACATTAGCCAGCCACATTTGTTTGAAGAGCCTGATCAATTTACTCCCCTGGCTTCTTTCTCTCCTTCTTAAGAAGGAGAAGATAAATGATCATTCTATTAATTCAAATGACGCTCCTGAAATAATTGCATGCGGTAGTTCAAACCTTTGAAAGGAAGGTCTACATGTTGGCCTACCAACCTAATATTGCATCCATCCACCGAACATGAAGAAATACTACAGGGATGCTAGTCCTCGTGACCAACCAAACGATCGGCATATGGTGGCATTATGTTTTCTTATTCTTTCCTTATCCAATTGTAAATCTTCTTCTACCTTGCACAGATGTGTAACTCATATAGAATTCAATCAAATATGTTGGTCGTCCCTTTCATCATCTATATTGAAATGGGTTGCCTCATCACGGAAGCTTTTTCCTTAGTCATTCCATGATTCAAGTGATGGGCCTCAACATATTGACTTGTAATAGAGCTTCCACAGTCTGGACAGCTCAAGATTGGTTTGATATTAATTCCATCACCATCATTATCATGATTTGAAGTGGCCAACGCAACATTGTCGCCTCTAACACGTATATTTATGTGGAGGAAAATAAAGATCTAATCCATTGTAGAATCCTTATCTGGAGGTGTTAATATAAATCCACTTATTTGTTAGCTACATAAGCCATCCAATCATATGACTGTTTCTAGATGATGGAAACAATAGATTCGAACATCCAACCTATCTTATCTCCTTTAGTTCAAAGTGGTGCTGTAAAATATTTATAAAAAAAAAAGATAGCGGATTCAATTTTTTTTTCTTTATGTTTACTGTAAATATCAAATTCAACTGTTGTAGCAGAATGGGTACAAATAAAAGCAGTGAGTGAGAGAGAGAGAGAAATCAAGTAATTAAAAGTAATATTTCTTCAATTTGGCTGTCGAACAGTGTCATCCGAGGAACCAAATGACATCATTTGAAATTGCAAACTGCAAACTATTGGCATCATCGTCAAGATGACGGATTCCATGAGCAACTTGGTCTACAAAACCTTTGATGTATTGCCACCAGCCACCACAGTTTGTGTACACAGGAATCAAGAAAGCTACATTTCCCCTCTAGTGAGTGATATGGACTTCTTATGCTAAAAAAAGCTGAGCAAAAGTGAAGGCTTAATTCTTTTAGGTGCATGTCCCAAGCCATCACCACGGGGACCCACTGCTCTTGTGGGGCCAGAGAGGACTGAGATGGCGTGCAGCGGCAGCACTTCCACGAGCGCTGCCTCCAACCCGATCCGGTTTGAGGGAGTTTTGATCCGAATCCGATGGATCGGATCGTGAGATTTTTGACCCGATACAGATGGATATGATGCATACGGGTCAGGGTTAACGAGGCAATGTGAGCTCTGGTAAATTAAGCCATTTGATCGAACCGAACCGCTTAACATGGATCGTCTTTTCTCAAAGTGGCCACGTGCGTTGCACGCCCCTACAAGAGAAGCCGCAATCCAATGCAAAGCTCCGAAACCTGCTTGCTCTTCTTTTCATTAGCCAACGTGTCCTCCATTTTAGAAAATAACAATAAAAAACAAAAAAATAATAATAAATGTTGGAATCACTTCGTTTTGCTAATATTCAAATCACAATTGAACCTAATACAATCTCTGAGAATATATGTTAATAATTAAGATGGTGAGATATGTTAAGTATAATAGTCTTGTCAAATTTTATCATTGTGAGCACGAAAGTGAATTATTCACTTTGGAAAGTGAATTATTCACTTTGGATGAGTCTATATGATTTTATATTTTCGAGGTGGACGTCAAAAAATGTTGTTGATGATAAAGATGATGTTATAGGTCTATAAGCCTTTAGTCCCCTGCTCCTCTACCTGGCCTCGGATTATTGGAGGTTAATGTATGTATTTTAATTGATTGATGGTCAAAATAGAAAAAAAAAAAATCTATTCCATCCACCATAGGGTGTGAGAAAATATAAAGAAATTCCTCTATCTTTAGGATGTTAACCAAAGAGGATAAGAGATAATACTCCTCTATCGTCTAGCATTAAAAGGGTCATCAAGGGTCTCCATGCTCACATAACTCTCTCTCTCTCTCCCTCTCTCCTATTTCTCTTTTATTTATTAAAATATCAATCAAGTAAGATATAAAAAGATACTCTTAATATCGCTTGTGGGATCTAGCCAACAACTTCATAAACCCCAATCAAGACAAGGCGGCCTCCCACTCACCATAAAATCACATTCCTTGATCAAGATAGAGCACCTCCTTGGGATCATTCCACCAAGAAATCCACTATGACGAAAAAACGGGCTAGGAAGACACATAAGGTGAGTGAGTCGAGCATGCTCGATACGTATAAGAAGAAATTCATTATAGTAAATAAAACCCCTAATTTCCCAAAAAGATGTTCGTTGTCGTGTAAAGATTGGTGCCCAAAATTCTGTAAACTTAAAACTGCATATAGAGTAGATTATGTTACCTAGGGAGTTCGTATATCCCTGAATTCTTTCAAATCTCTAGAAGAGGGTGAATGAGGTCAAGCGTCATCCTCTCTAGCGGTGATTCACACAGCAAGGCTATAACGATGCTCCTCAAAACTCCAGGCCTAAAGAATATGAGAGACAAGCAAATACTCTAGCTTATGAACCACTGATTTCCTCATATTTATCGATGTCCCTTGTCATCTTAACCCTAATGGATCCTCCCCTATTGGGTATTGGATCTTTATCCAACTACCCATGCCTCTTAGATTATTAGATTTCTATCCAATAAATCTCTCATGGGCTCTTATTGGATCTCGTCCATGAGATCCAATAATTCAGGGGCTTATTGGATATCAAAAAAGATAGGATCTCCGACGGATATCTCATATCCGAACCTCTACTCATCGCAATGCCTATCATATGTGTGTGACCCTCTAGGCCTAATATCGAGCTAGACGTGAGTCATACTAATCAGAACTTCTTTTGGCTTAGTGAATTATTATGGAAATAATAATTCACTCGACTCATCGACCACGAACGTATTAGGCCACTACGCCGTAGTCCCCAAACGATACAAGGGAATCCAATTCATTAGACTTGTTTATCCTTAGTTATCATATACCTATAGTCCCTCATCTATCTAATATCCTAGAGACCGAATATCGGGCATGGTGATGTCAGACCTATACGGTTTCTACTTGAGTCTCGCTCTAATCAGATTCTTTCGGAGAACTCTTTCTCTCTCAATCCAAATGACCCTGCCTAGGGATTTGTCTGAGCAAGAATACATGAGACATTCCTCTCATGACAATATGAGTGGATGATCCTCTATCGACACTCAATAGCCCTCGTAAGATTGATTATCACTCCCGAAAACTAGTTGTGCTAGATCTGAAACATCCAAACCTATAAGTTCGGTATCAAAGAGTGGAGCACTCATACATGACATCCTTAGTGTCTCAAGTCTAAGGACCAAATACACAATTGAGATGACAAAATCGATGTCTAATAATAAGGCATCATCAACCATCCAATATTTCGTAAGCGGATCAATCAGTGAACTCATTCTCCAATGAGCACCTGTACTATATCCCTAGTGTCCCCACATGAGTAGCTATGAGACTAGCTACATCTATCATATAGACGGGTATACAACACACTAGTTTGTCCGGTTATCTTAATGTCCCTCTCGAGTAATCTATGATTGAGATTATTAAGGATATGTGTTTAAAAGTAAATCGGTCTCATTATCGTGATATCATCACGATCTAATTCCCATTATATAGATTCAAGGACATCAATATATATATTGCATATATGCAATAGTCGATATAAAATGATAAAATGCTAAAATATAATAAACAAAAAGATTGCGTGTCAAGTCACACATGTTATCACTCATATGATTAGTTTGCAGGACACATATTACTAGCAATCTCTCACTTGACCTAAAGTCAATCACCAAATCCCCATTAGACCCCTATGACGCTCAAAGATAATCAGAGACAACGACTTTGTCAGTGGATCTACAATGTTATTTTTGGATGGAACTCTTTCCACTACTATATCTCCTTGGGTCATGATCTCTCTAATAAGTTAAAACATCCTTAGAACACTTCTGAAAAGACCCGAGTTCCCTTATTTAAGTAATCGCCTCGTAGTTGTCGCAATATAAGGGAATCGACTCCTCGTTGCCTGACATAACTCCCAGATCTGTGATGAACTTCTTCATCCAGACTCCCTCCTTTGTTGTCTCTACTGCAGCAATGTACTCCGCCTCTACGGTCAAGTCAACAGTAATATCTTGCTTGGAACTCTTCCAGCACATTGCTCCTCCATTCAAGGTGTACACATACCTTGAATTTGACTTGCTATCATCGATATCAGACTGAAAACTCGAGTCCGTGTAGCCTTCAACCCTGAGGCTATTACCTTCATATATTAGTAAAAGATCCTTAGTCCTTCTCAAGTACTTAAGGATACACTTTACTGCTTTCCAGTGCTCCAAGCCTAGATCCGCCTGATACCTACTCATGACACTCAGAGCATACACTATATCAGGCCTGGTATATAGCATTACATACATGATAGATCCTATTATTGATGCATAGGGTATCCTATCAATATTCGCCCTTTCTTCAGGAGTATTTGGGGACATACTTCTAGAAAGTAATATCCCATGTCTTATCGATATGAAACTTCTCTTTGAATTTTTCATGCCAAACCTTTTAACAATTGTGTCTATATACCTGGACTGGATAAGCCAAGCATTCTCTTAGATCTATCTCTATAAATCTGAATCCCTAAGATATAAGATACTTCCCCTAAGTCCTTCATGGAGAAGTGTTTAGTTAACCAAGCCTTTATTGTAGACAACATTCCTACATCATTACCAATGATCAGGATGTCATCCACATATAATACCAAAGAAGTGATAGCGCTCCCACTTACCTTCCTATACACACAAGGCTCATCTTCATTCTTAACGAAGTCATAAGATCTGATTGTCTCATCAAATCTTATGTTACAACTTCGAAAAACTTGCTTTAGTCCATAAATGGATCTAAACAACCTGCGCACCTTATCTATACAGTCCTTAGATACGAATCCCTCGGGTTGTATCATATACACATCCTCGAGGTTCCCATTGAGGAATGTGATTTTCACATCCATCTGTCAGATCTTATAATCATAGTGTGTTGCAATAGCCAATAGAATTCGGATGGATTTTAGCATTGCTACGGGTGAGAAGGTTTTGTCATAGTCAACACATTGTCTTTGACGATACCCCTTAGCCACTAGCCTTGCTTTATAGGTCTCTACCTTTTCATCTACTCCGATCTTTTTCTTAAAGATCCACTTGCAACCGATGAGTACAATACCCTTGGGCGCATCAACTAGGTTCCAAACCTTATTGGAGTACATGGAATCCATCTCAGAATTCATTGCTTCTTGCCACTTCCCGGAGTCTATACTTATAATAGCCTTCTCGTAGGTCTGAGGATCAATATCCTCAACATTCTCTCCTTTAATATGTCCCACATATCTCTCAGGAGGATAAGATACTTTGTCGGACCTACATAAAGTTGAAACTTGTATATTAGGTACTTGAACAAACTCGAGCTGTAGAGTGGTGCTTGAGCTAGATTCTCCAACCTCACTCAACTCTATCATGCTCCCACTATCTCTGCCAAGAATATGTTCTTTCTCAAGGAACATCGTTCTCTTAGCTGCAAAGACCTTTTGGCCCTCGAGATGATAAAAATAATATCCACAAGTTTTCTTGGGGTATCCTAGGAACTTATACCACTCCGTCCTTGATTCCAATTTATCAGAGTTGTGTCTTTTAATATGGGTAGGGCAACCTCAAATCTTAACAACCTTAAGTTCGAGTTTCTTCTCTTTCCATATCTCATATGGTGTATACTCTACCGATTTAGTTGGAACTCTATTCAGATAGTAAGCTACAGTCTCTAGGGCATATCCCCAGAATGAGATGAGTAGGTCAGCGAAACTCATCATGGACCGTACCATATCTAACAGTATACGATTCCTCCTTTCAGACACACCATTAAACTGAGATATATAAAGAGGTGTCCATTGGGATAATATCTCATGGTCCTTGAGGAACTGAGTAAACTATGTACTTAAATACTCATCTCCTCGATTTGATTGAAGAGCCTTTATACTCTTTCTAGTCTATTTCTTCACTTCAGTTTTATACTCTCTGAATTTTTCAAATATCTCAGACTTGTACTTCATTAAGTACACATATTCATACCTTGAGAAATCATCAGTAAATGTAATGAAGTAGGAGTAACCACCAATGGCATGAGTTGACATGGGTCCACATGCATCACTATATATGAGTTCCAGCGGCTCAGTGGCTCTCTCTCCAGTTCTACTAAATGGAGAGTTGGTCAGTTTTCTATGAAGGCAATGCTCGTAAGTTGCATATGACTTATAGTCGAATGAATCTAGATATACATCCTTTAGTTACTTTTGAATCCTTTCCTCATGAATGTGACCTAGCTTATAATGCTATAGGTATGCACTATTCACCTCATCTCATTTTCTCTTGGACACACATACATTCATGATATATGGAGTAGTGTCTAGTATAAACAAACCATTATGCAATATTCCTCTCGCCAATCTCCTCAGCTTTACCAGAATCTACAACAA
The DNA here is from genome assembly GCF_036884655.1 of Musa acuminata AAA Group. Classification (NCBI taxonomy): domain Eukaryota; kingdom Viridiplantae; phylum Streptophyta; class Magnoliopsida; order Zingiberales; family Musaceae; genus Musa; species Musa acuminata. The sequence continues at coordinate 15,406,110 of NC_088332.1, read as the reverse complement.
ATTGCAGATGTGATAAGTAATGCCAATATCCAATACCAATGCACTATTATAAAAATTTGACAATTGGAGATTGATCATGAATGTACCTGAAGCTTCTCTAAACTTCTGTTTTACCCTTTCTGCAAGGTATTCTTTGCAGTTCCTCTTCCAATGCCTATCTTTTTCGTAGTGGAAGTATTGGCCTTTGTCCTTTGGGTTTTTCTTAGCATCCTTTGCTTTACTTGGTCTGTCCTCGCTCTTGCCCTTCTTAAGGGACTTTTCTGCTTTTATTTTCTTTATGGTCTCACTAGTGTAGAGAACCGGCTTCTCCTTTTTGATAGTACTCTCTGCCTCCCTCAACATATTGTGGAGCTCCGGGAGATTCACCTCAAGCTTATTCATATTAAAATTTATTATGAATTGTGAAAAGAAATTTGGTAGGGATTGAAGCACAATATCCACACATAAGTTATCCTCTGGGATCATTCCTAAACATGTCAGTTTCTTTATCCACTCAATCATCTTTAGGACATGGTTCTGAACCGGTATCCCATCAGTCATCCTAGCACGGAAGAGTCTCTTGGATATCTCATATTGTTTAGTCCTTCCCTGTTCCTCAAATAGTTTGCAGACATGTAGGAGAATAGATCTAGCATCCAACTTTTCATGTTGTCTTTGTAACTCAGGAGTCATAGAGCCCAATATATAATACTGAGCAAGAGTGGAGTCATCAATATACTTCACGTAGCGAGCAATCTCATACTTGCTTGCCCCTTTCTCGGGTATAGGCATCACTATATTAAGGACGTACACGATTTTTTCCGCCGTAAAAACAATTCTCAAGTTACGGAGCCAATTCGTATAATTTGGACCAGTGAGGTGGTTGACTTCAAGTATGCCATGTAAGAGATTTGAAAATGACATATTCTAAAAATAAATATGCGGTAGAAATAAATAACATGCAGATTTTACAAAATTAAACAATCAAGATATGAGTTTCTATCTTAATCTGCTTCCACTATTTTACTAGTGTGTCATGTAACACCCTTAGCGCATGAAACGGAAGTCTCTGGTAGGCTTCTAGTGAGGATCAGGATCCAATCAGTATCTTAGTGTAACCTCGAGGGACTCGACCAATCACACTAAGCCTAAAAGGTAGACAATTCTTGTCGATCACAACTCCTTGTGATTCCCGTCTTGTTCGGCCTTCGAATCACCATGGTCTCAAGGAACTCGACCAACTATGATGTTCAATTAAGTCAACACCATCGTTATAAGATGAGTCTGATTCGATGATATACACTTAAGGGACTCGACCAAGCATACCATGTCCTTAGGTCACCGGTGACATCTCTATGTTGTATGCAAGATAGCGAATCACAATATAGGTGAGCCTTGAGGAACTCGACCAACTCAACCTACATTGGGAATCGATCCCTACCTATAACGATGGAAGGCCACGTGGGTCAATCTAATTACCTCACGTTTACCGACTTAATATTATCGAGAGAGGGGTTTCTATGATTTGGTCTCGACATGTCACACATATACATATTTAATATATATCTACATCGCATGCAAATATATATACATATCTAGTATATGTATAAGCAATCACACATCACATGAGCAATCACACCAGATGATCATGGACCACAACCTAATGTGATCAAACCTGAGCTAATAGGCCTAATCACTCATATCAAGATCTATGTATGCAACGATATATCTCCATGCCATGTGATCGTCCATCTCGTGCTCGTCGATTCCGTTGGTATCTCGACGCATCTCCATGCATCACGATCGTTCGTCTCGTGGGTCCCGCTATCGCATCCATTCTCCCGCTGCGCCTCCTCGTGTGATTACAACTTAATCATAGGCACATAGGCCCGGCAATAAATAAGAATATAATAGAGACTCGTAGGCCTCAATAATAATAATCACAAGTATACACATCACACGGTCCATGATCATCTATTCACACATTATACATCACATATATAAATCATCATAATGTAGGACTACTAGATAATAAATAATAATAATCAATTAAACTTTTTAATTAATTAATATTTTCTAAAATCAGGAACATGCCGTTAATTTTCTAAATTATGAGAGGGTATTTTCGTAATTTAGACAAAGGATAGAACTAGAATTTCCTAAATTTCGATGGGCAAAATTGTCTTTTGCCACCTCTGCGGTGGGTTGCGGGAGCGCCGCCCCTGCCTGCGGGCGGCTCGCCCGCGGGTGGTTGGGCGCCGCCACGGGTGAGCGCCCCTGCGGGCGGTTCTGCCCGCGGGGGCTGCTCCCACAGCGGCCGCCCGTGCGGGCGGTTGCCCATGCGGTCGGCGCTGCAGGTGGCGGCCGCCCCTGCGGGCCGCTCGCCTACGGGCGCTGTGCGCGCAGGCAGCGCCCGAGGGTGCCACCGCCTGCGCACCGCAGGCGGCTCTTCCTGCGGGCGGCCGACTGCCTGCGGCTGCAACTGCGCGCAGCAACAGATGTTGCGCGCAGGCGGCCTGCTTGCCGGCGCCGCCTGCCCTTGCGGGCGCTGTGGCCGCAGGCAGCGCCCGCGGGTGGGGCACCCGCGGACTGCCAGCCCCGCCTGCCGCAAGCCTACTGCATGCTGGCCGCCGGCCGGCTTCTACAGGCGCAGCGCCTGCGCCGGCGCTGTGCTGCCGGCTTCCGCTACTGGCGGCTGCACACACACATATCGAGGGCAGCAAGGGCAACTATTGCTGCCCTTTTGCGTCAACGATTTTGATGTCAAAAATTTAAATTTTGTAAAACTTAAAACTGTATAGAGTAGATTGTATTACCTAGGAAGATTGTATATCCCTAAATTCTTACAAATCTCTAGGAGATGGTGAAAGAGGTCAAAACGCGCTCCTCTCTAGCGGTGATCTCTCCTTAAAACTCCAAACCTACTTTGAGGTGGAGAGGAGGAGAAGAATATGAGAGGAAAGCAAAAGCTCTAGCCTATGAATCACTGATTTCCTCCAACTACCGAAGCCTCTTAGATTAATGATATTTATCCAATAATCTCTCATGGGCTCTTATTGAATCTTCTCGTCCATGATATCTAATAATTCAGTGGTATATTAGATATCCAATAAGATAGGGTCTCCGACGGATCTCATATTCGAACCTCTACTCATCGCAACGCCTACCATATGTGTGTGACCCTCTAGGCCCAATATTGAGCTAGCTGTGAGTTATACCTATCAGAATTAGTGAATTATTATCTTCATAATAATTCACTCGATTCATCGACTGTGAACGTACTAGGCCACTACGCCACAGTCCCTAGACGATATAGGGGAATCAAATCCATTAGACCTATTTTTATCCTCAATTACCATGTACCTATAGTCTCTCATCCATCTAATATCCCAAAGACCATATACCAGGCATGGTGCTGTCAGACCCATATGGTTTTTACTCGAGTCTCGCTCTAACCGGATTCTTCCAGAGAACTCTTTCTCTCTCAATCCAAATGACCCTGGCTAGGGATTTGTCTGAGCAAGAACACATGGGACATTCCTTTGATGACACCGAGAGTGGATAATCCTCTATCGACTCTCAATAGCCCTCGTAAGATTGACTACCACTCTCGAAGACTGATTGTGTTAGATCTGGGACTTCCAAACCTATAAGTCCGGTATCAAAGAGTGGAGCACTTATACACGACATCCTTGGTGTCTTAAGTCTAAGGACCAGATATACCGCTGGGACCACAAAATCACTATCTGACAATAAGGCATCATCTACCATCCAGCATTCTATAAGCGGATCAATCAGTGAACTTATTCTCCAATGAGCACTTGTACTGTATCCCTACACGAGTAGCTATGAGACTAGTTGCATCCATTATATGGATGGGTATACAGCACACCAGTCTGTCGGGTTATCTCGATAACCCTCTCGAGAAACCTATGATTGTGATTATTAAGGATCTGTGTTTAAAGGTGAATCAGTCTCATTATCGTGATCTCAACACGATCCGATTCTCATTGCATAGGTCCAAGGACATCACAATATATATATATATATATATATATATATATATATATATATATATATATATATATATATGCATATATGCAATAGTTATAAAGTGATATATGCTAAAATATAATAAGCAAAAAGATTCTATATCAAGTCACACGTGTCATCACTCACGTGATTGGCTTACTGGGCACCTATGACTACATATCAAGTCACATGTGTTATCACTCACGTGATTGGCTTGCAGGACACATATAACTAGCATCCAAGATATGTGAGTCGAGCACAACCAACCTGCACAAGAAAACACAAAAGAAGAAATTTGCTACGATAAAAAAATGGGCGAGGAAGGCACCTAAGGTGCGTGAGTCAAGCATACCCAACCCGCGTAAGAAGAAATCTGCTATAGTGAAAAACTGAACCTAGAAAAATACTCGAGATATATAAGGTACAAAAACTTAACCCACACTCGACGAAACTCACAACAAAGGTATGAAGCGAAGAATGCTCAAAGCACCTAAAGCCCAAAAGATAGCTCGGGTCAATTATCAAGTTGTTGAGGCTACCTCCTCGATAAAATATTCACAAGGATATTCCTAGAAGACCAAAAGGTGGTTCAAGTCAATTATGAACCAACTCCCATACAAAATATTTATAAGACTATTCATAAAAGACCATAAGGCAATTTAGGTCAATTACAAGCCGATTCCCTTATAGAATATTCGAAGAAATATTTTCAAAAAACTAGAAGGCAGTTCGGGTCAGTTACAAACCAACTCCCCTATGAAATATTCGTAGGAATAGTTTAGGAAGATCAGAAGGTAATTCCATCAATTACAAATAGGCTCCTCCGTGGAATATTCATAGAAATATTTCAAAAAAAATAAGAGGCAATTCAGGCCGATCATGAACTGTCTTCTCTATAGGATCTTCACAAGAAATTCTCTCCTCTTTTGTGGTGAGAATAAAAATATATCATTAGCTCCACGAAGAGGAAGAAAGAAGATAAGAAAAGATGCAATTAAATACTAACTTGAGCATCGAAGAATCGACTTGGGAAACTCTTCTCATCCTTGATCTTTGTATAGGAACGAGATTGGAGAAACCCTGCTCTATCCTGAACGGCTCCTCACAAACATATCAAGGCCATGTCATACTGATACAAGCATCACCAATATTTTTTCCTAATAATTTTGATTATAATTTTTTAATTAAAAAATCAGAATCGAAATCGAATCAGAGCCGGTTTGAATGGTTCCAATTTGAATCGCTATTTTTTTTATTATTCAAATTGTTAATTTTTAATTAAAAATAAAATATAAATTTATTTTTAAATAATTTAAAATCACATAATTGATTTCGATTTTTTAAATCTAAGTACTAAAACCGAATTGTTCGTGATTGATTCTGAGTATCTAAGACAAACATTCTGTAACATGAAAAAAAAATAAAAAAAATCATAATTAAACCAAAATCCATCAATTCAAAAATATAGAGAGCGAGCATAGTTCTATGATGAGGAGTTTAGAGGTGACGTGTCTAATATGTATATTATATAATAATTGAATAAAAAATTAATTAAACAAAAGCTATGAATCTAAAAGCTCAAGAGAATTACTTCATTAAATAAGAACAGAAAAGATAACTAAATGGTTGAGGTAAAAAGTGTATAGTTCTAAAATTAGACATCAGAGTCATGTTTAATATGAGTATTATATAATACCCGATTGGAATAAGTAAAAACAAAAAGTTACATTGATTAAAATTAGACGGGATATAGTTTGCCTTCGAACTAATGTGCATCTCATGTAATACTATAATTAAACTCAAAGGATTAATTATATATTATCCTTATAATTAGTTATATTAAGTATTTTGATTTTTATATTTTAAAAAGTTACATTAGCATCCTTGTAGTTATGAAAATGAGACATCTATATCTATTTACTCTAATGTTGTAGGTTTTATCAACGAAAATATAAAAACAACAGATAAAAATAATAATTTAAATATTTCATTTGATGGTGATAGACGTTGAGGGTGGCAGATGACGGTACCGTTGGGAGTCGTGGGTGGATATTATGGATAAAAAAAGTGGCGACGAGAAGTGATGGTCGTTTTGTATCTACATCGACATCAATGTAGTTGTCGAGCGATAAAAGGGCTACCAATGTAGATGTTGAGTGGTCCTTTCGTTGCTCAGTAACTACGCCAACACCGATGCAGATGTAGAGCGACGAAAGAGTCACTCGACAACTACATCGACATCGATACATATGCAAAAACGTCGTCGACGTAGATGTAGAGTTGCTCGGCAATTGCATTAACGTCGTCGACGTAGATGTAGAGTGACCCTCATCTCTCGTCATCGCTCTCTTTATTTACACATCCACCCATGGCCCCCAATGGTATTGTCATCCCCCACTATCGACATTATTCATTATCATCAATTGAAATATTAAAATTATTTTTTATTTTTTTTATTTTTATATTTTTATTGATAAAATCGATGTTTCACTTTTATAATCATACAGATACCAATATAATTTTTTAAAATATAAAAATCGAATTACTCAATATAACTATGTACGAGAGGCAGTAATTAGTCCCAACTTAAACCATCCAAACATTGTGCACACCAATACGATCATGCAACAATAACAATCATCTTTGTGGCAATCGAATCAACCCCTCCAACCACAAAACACAAAGGTATTCTCTTTGTTGGCAAGCCAGATATATGATCGATCGATAAGCATGAGATCGTTGTTGTCACTGTTACGAATCAAATCAAAATCTCGAATCTAAAAAAAGCGTGGGATTATTGGTGTCACTGAGATGGCATTGGGAGCATCATGATCACAATAAGTGACATCTTCATCATGTGGATGTCAACTCCAACCACCCAAACATTGTACACATTAATAGGATCATGTCGATGGAATCAACCCCTCCCTCAAACAGCCACATTCAAAAGTGTTTCCTTTGTTGGCAAGCCATGGCGAGATGCATGATCGATCAATAAGCGGATAACTCAGCATGAGGAGAAAGGGAAGACGTTGATGTTGATGTTGACGTTGATGGCCTCCTCTTTTGTTTTAGCTTGCAAGAATCCAAAGTCTATGACAACAATGGGATGTGTCTATAGGAATACTGTATCCCTTCTACCCCTTTTGTCATGTATGTGACATGGGTCCTATATCTTATCACCACCTTGTTTGTTTTATGTGGAATTCTTCTATGAATAAATTGATAGTTTTATTCAGTTAATTTAAAATTTGAGTAGTGATTTTATGAACACCTCCTCAATTTTTTTTAGTCATTTAAAAGAGTTAATAAGACTGATGGGGAGGGAGAGAGAGAGAGAGAGAGAGAGAGAGAGAGAGAGGAAAAAGAGTAAGAGAGATCCTTTAGAGGAGGAGAGGAGATAAAGAAGGAAGAATGGAGTAGGGTATGAGACCGATTTATGACGATAACGAAAGAGGGAGACACAAACATGAGGAAAGAGATGAAGATGATGAGAAACATATTTATAAAAATAAGTATAGAAAATTTTTTTGGAAACAACTTAAAAAAACATGTTTATGGGGATAAATCATCATAATTTTTAAATTTTGAACTATTTCTTTGTTTAGAAAATTGAGAATTTTCTTAATATCTCTCCTCCATTTCTTTCCAATTTTTTTATTTATTTATCATGTAATAATATATTTGTTTTATTTATCTATATATGCATTCTCCTTCTCTCTCTTTCTCCGCATACCAGCTCCTCTTGCTCATAGCTCTCTCTCTCTCTCGCTCTCTCTCTCTCTCTCTCTCTCGCGGTGACCATGGCGGACGAAGCCCAAAGCAAGGCACACGATGCGGCACCCGCGGCGGAGGTCGTCGTCTCTGAGGCCCCGGCGGAGGAAAAGGTGGCGGTGACCGAGGCGCCGCCTGCGGTAACCGCTCCTGAGGCGGTGGTGGCGGAGGAGCCCGAGAAGCCTGCCGAGGAGGCGGCGCCGGAGGCTGGGGAGAAGAAGCCGAAGGCGGAGGAGGGGGCGGCGCCGGCTGAGACCACTGAGGCACCGTCTGTCTCCTTGAAGGAGGAGAGCACCGCCGTTCCTGACCCCGTCGACCCCGAGAAGAAGGCCCTCGATGATTTCAAGCAGCTCGTGCAAGCTGCCCTTGCGAACAACGAGTTTGCTCCTCCTCCACCTCCTCCGTCTCCACCTACGCCTCCGGCCAAAGAGGAGGAATCGGCTCCAGCCAAGGAGGAGGAATCCAAGCCTGAAGAGCCCGCTGCCCCTGCTACGGAGGAACCCAAGATTGAGACCGAAGAGCCTCCGAAGCCAGCGGAGACGGAGACACCCGCCCCGCCGGTGGCAGCTGAGGAGGAACCCGTCCCACCTGTAAAGGTGGAGCCTTTACCTCCCCCGCCACCACCAGTGGAGGAGAAGGTTGTTGCAGCCGATGAGGACGGCGCCAAGACAGTTGAAGCGATCGAGGAAACCGTCGTCGCCGTCACCGCCCCTCCTCCGGCTACCACCGAGGAGGTCACTCCGGCGGCTGAGGAGGCGACAAAGGAGCAGCCAGCCGAGACCCCTGCTCCGCCACCGGCGGAACCGCCGGAGGAGGTGTTCATCTGGGGCGTCCCGCTCGTCGGCGACGAGAAGTGCGACACCATCCTCCTCAAGTTCCTCCGCGCCAGGGACTTCAAGGTGAAGGACGCCATGGTGATGCTCAAGAACGCCGTCATCTGGAGGAAGCAGTTCGGCATCGAGGCCCTCCTCGAGGAGGACCTCGGCCTGCCGGAGCTGGAGAAGGCCGTGTTCATGCACGGCGTCGACAAGGAGGGCCACCCCGTGTGCTACAACGTCTACGGCGAGTTCCAAAACAAGGAGCTTTACGAGAAGGCCTTCGGCGACGAGGAGAAGAGGCAGAAGTTCCTGAAGTGGAGGATCCAATATCTGGAGAAGGGAATCAGGGAGCTCTTGGACTTCTCTCCCGGTGGCATCTCATCCATGGTTCAGGTGACCGACCTCAAGAACACGCCACGGCTCGGGAAGCATCGCCAGGCTACGAAGCAGGCCGTCACCCTGTTGCAGGACAACTACCCTGAATTCATCGCCAAGAAGGTACTTTTAGCATAGAATTCTAGTCCTCCTCTTCCTGTTTCAGTTCACCTTTATCTGCATGATGTGCAATTGGATCCGAGTTGTGTTAACCAAACTGCATCTCTGCGAGAGAGATCAAATTCTTCAATCAACTAATTCCTAATTACCAGAGCACAAAAATTATGTCGGCTTTGCTTGATATATAGGATGATCAGATAGTTGGATACATGTAAGTGAGAGTGTAAATTATATTCCAGCTATCTTTGCATCTCCTAAGGCGTTTGCTTATAGAATGGATGCAATTGTTCCTTATAAATGAAGGCTAAGGTGGTCAAATCGATTCTTTTGTCGAAACTCTCGAATAGATCTTAACTCTATCGATTGGATGAGAGTAATCCATCTGCATATGTAATTCATCCAAGCAAAGGTTTTTTCGTTAAAGTAATTTTATATGATATATGTGTTTATAATTGGATGAGACAGATCCATCTTCACATATAATTTGTAACATCCATGTTATTTTAGGTGTTCATCAACGTTCCGTGGTGGTATTTGGCTTTTAATCGGATGATAAGTCCCTTCTTCACCCAGAGGACCAAGAGCAAGTTTGTCTTCGCTGGGCCATCCAAGTCGGCAGAGACTCTATTCAAGTGTGTGAAGATCCCTTAAGTTTCTTTGCTGATACAATCCCTAGGCAATTTGACGACCTTTCTTACATGAGTTCTTGTTCTTGATTCAGGTACATAGCGCCTGAGCAAGTGCCGGTTGCAATTGGAGGCCTAAGCAAGGAGAATGATCCAGATTTCACTACTGCTGATGCTGTCACCGAGGTTACCATTAAGCCCTCATCAAAGCAATCCATAGAAATACCAGTTCCTGAGGTTGTGCCTCAATCACATTCACCTTATCTTGAATTCTTCTTTGTTTCATTAGTGATTAGAGGAATTATTCATGCTTTAAGCAGTTTGGTAATAGCTCTATTTGGATCATGATGCTGTCTTGACAGACAACCCTCCTGGTCTGGGAACTCCGCGTCTTGGGATGGGAGGTCAGTTACGGTGCTGAGTTTGTGCCAAGCGCAGAGGACGGGTACACGGTGATCGTGCAGAAGACAAGGAAGCTGATCGCTACTGATGAGCCTGTCATCAAGACCTCTTTCAAGATCGGTGAGCCCGGAAAAGTAGTTCTTAACATCGAGAACCCGACATCCAAGAAGAAGAAGCTCCTCTACCGATCCAAGGCTAAGAGCTCTGCCGAATCAACATAGGCGGCTGCCGTTCTTCCTCTCCATTTGTTCAAGTCAAAAGAAATAAAGCTAAAGATTAGGAAGCACTGGGTTTTCTTTGGATGATAAAATCTTTTCTTTTCTTTTCCTTTTTTTTGGGTGTGAAATTGGTTTGTTTGTTGGAGTCATTTGTTCACCTGTGTGAGTTGCTGCTGTAGTTTCTTAATACAGTTCATGTGTCATGATTCTAGAGTCAGAAAGGAGCTAAGAGGACTCATGCTGCTTGCTATCATTGTAAATGCTTCTTTGTACATTGGCTTCTTCTGTGCACTTTCTTGTCATATGGTTTGCATTGTTTGAAACTTTTCATACAAGAAGAATGTAGCTTATGTTCCTTTATCTACATCATACTGTTTGCTGGTTACTTTTGTGGCAGGGGAAATTAAGTTTTCCCGGTTTGCTTTCAGAGTCCTTCATTCTATGCTGCTGCAAATCTTATGTTCTCTGTACTAAATGGAATGAGGCAGTTCCATTGCGCAAACAGGAATGGCTGCCGGTGGGCATGTGAGTGGTGAAGAGCACAACCAAAGCAAGGTGGAGAATGCTATCTTTCACCTGATGATGGCATCATGTTAGTCAGCTCCTTGTTCAGAGGGGGGTGATTGGTTTGCCAAGCAAACAAGTCTGCCCCCAACATTATCATGCTTCTTCCTTCTTTCTCTCTCTTGGTTCTTTTCAGCACAGCACTGAAGAGCTTTCTCCAGGCCAGCCATGTGCATGCTGGCCACAGCTTTTATGGGTTACAGTGGATTCTGCAGTTGAATGTTCCTCTGCCTGCACACATCCCATTCTCCTCCATCCTCCCTTTACTCAGCTCCCATTTCTAAAGCATAACCAGCAACCTGAGTGCTTGATTGCACACACATACCTGCACTGTCGATGATGAGTTCTTCTTGTATTCTGTCGACCGAAATGGTCAATTGTAGGTACAACCAATTTAGGATTATTCAGCAGACCAAGTTTTCGGCGAGAGACAGGACATGGCACAACCTGTACCATCTCAGTCTTTGGTGGTATCTGGACCCACTTGCTCGGACAAGGTCACAGGAGGTGGGTGGCAGGGAGAGCTGAGCCTGTCATGACTCAAGTGGAACATGGAGGCGAAGAGGGAGGGGTGCCATTCTTTTATGACATTTGCAGACCACCTTGGTACCAAAGAGTCAACAGTCACAGCTAATGCATGGGGTCATCTGAAGGCCATGTTTCCCGGCTTCCCTTCCTCTCTTTACCATCATCCATGTGGCAGCAGCATGGTCTTCCTTCTTGCTCTTGTTTCTGCAGCGAGGCATTTGTGTGGTAAACGAGGCACCGGTTGACGCTCCCATTGGACATTATCATTGTTGTCGTCGTCCTCGGCAAACTCTGAACCGAGACAAATACCGGAATTGCTTTCAAGAGTGAGCCCATGATTTGACACCAAAGAATAAACAGAAAAAGGATAGGAAGAGCATGCTGATGACGGGAAGGAGTAGTAGGATTCTCTGATTCGAGCAGATTGTTGTTTGGGTTTATGATGTTAACCTCTTCTTTTATCGTCCATCGTTAGCATGATTCTTTTGAGGACAAGATTCAGATGGAAAGCCACTAGAAAATGAAATGCTTTTGCACACACTGTCCAACTTGCTTTTGCTGTTTTCTCATCATACCATCTTTGCAATTTGCCATCTGTCTCAAGATTTGTTTAATTCCAGGCTAATTTGTTTCAGAAAATTTCCAGTATTCCAAGTGACTTTTTAGTAAGACTTTGAATTGCTTGTGCTTTTTGGTGCTATCAGAGCAAATCATAGAGGCCATTTCTTCAAAAGATGGAAAAAGCAATCATGAGATAGGGTTGCCAACCAGCTCAAAGGCCAATATAAATTCTTGCAATTTGCCATCTTTGCAATTTGAACAACAACTTCTTTTCGATAAAGAAAAAATATATATATGTATATAATTTTGAAAAAAAAAGATTGTTGAATAAGATTTACGTATCGTACTTATCGACGACGACGAGAAGTAACCTTTTGAAAAATATGATGTATGAAGTTATGATTCAATTGTTGTGTATATTGTTGTGACTTTAATTATCCATACTAGAGTTCAAGTTAATTTCTAAAATGATGAAAAATGATGAAATGATCTCAATTAAGGTTTGTGAAGTACAATTCCAACCTGAAACAATAAGTTGGGTTTGCCCCCTCCCCACATCTTAGAGAAGCTTTCCTCATCCCCCAGAATCATTTGGTCCATGGTCCAAGCATGTGGATCTTCATGTGCTTTATATGATTGCTTCCTCTTCCTCTTCCTCTTCCTCTTCACCTTCTTCCATCTTCCATCCCTCTCTTTTGCTGTTGCAGTACTTAAATCAAAACTGGAGGACCAACTTGCTCATTTCACACCAAATTGGCAGCTGTTGTGTACTGAAGGGCAAAGAAATGGATGATGATACAAAATAAAAGAAAAGTCTGGACCAAACCACTTTGAAAGAGGCCTTTTTTTCCCATGTGCATAGGGAGTACATGTCTTTAGTTGAGTGGGGTTAAGGCCCCTCTCTCACCTCTCACTTCTCTGTAGTTGTGGAAAGGAACATATAGTGAAAGAGGATTCTGAGCTCTCTCTCTTGGATTGTGGACATAAGTCTGAAGGGAATCTTTCCATGGGAGTAGGATATCTGGGATTTTAGAGACATGGTGAGTGATGTTTGTGATAGATAGAGAGAGAGAGATGTGAAGGGACTTCACCTCTCTTACCTAAGAAGGAGAAGAGAGTCCATACCAGGACTCATTAGTGAATGCTTGAGTACTTGAATCTACTCATAGAAATTAAAGGATAATGCATCAAAAAGGGAACTGTTTCCTTCTATTTCATTGTTGTGGTGTGTTTGGTGAATCCTTCTGGACAAACAAAAGGTAGGGCAATGATACTTGGTTTCTAGCAATTGGATTTTTCTACATAGAGAGAGGGTGCTAAAGGTCCCAGATTCATGCCTAGGTGGGGCTGGGATGCTCAAGAGTTTCCTCTCTCCCTAGGTTCCATGTATCTAACTAAATTCAAATTCCAAATTTTATGGGTACAAATGCTTTAGAAATTTATAAACAAGCATTCTAAATTGACCTATGGACTTGTTACAATCCATGCCCTATATGATATGTTAGGATCCTAAAAGTGCATGAAACTTGGACAGAGTAGGACTAGGTCCTCAAAAGATAATAGGGTCATTGTAGCATTATTGGTTGGCAAAGATCTAACCAGATCAAAATTCTAATATTCAAAGCACATATACTAGGTGAAGGGCATTAGTTTTCTTCTATTTATGGGAAGCAGTACTGTATTGTATTCAAAGATGATTTTTTTTTCTCTCCTTAACATAAATTAAATTGTCATAAATAATGTATTATTTTATTTAAATTATTAACTTCCTTATTTATATAATATGAATAAGGAAATAATTAAAATTTAGTTCCTTGATCATATGGACATGTTAGAAATTTTATCAATCAATTAAATTGTTAATTGATTTATTTCCTAATTTTTTAAAAATAAATAATTTAAATTTTATATTTATATGTGAACCATAAGAAAATAAATAATGAGTGATGTAATTTTTAGAAAATAAATCATTAGCTTCCTTGTTTCTGTAGTATGGTTAAGGAAATAATTAAAATTGATTTCCTTAATTATATGGACAAGTTAAGAATGTTATTGATTTATTTCCTAATGAGTGATGTAATTTTTAGAAAGTCATAATTTAAATTTTATTTTTTTGTGTGAACTATAAAAAATAAATATCACGATTCTTTCTTTGTATATGAAAATAAAATAAATTTAAATTTTAAAATAAAATTTAAATTATTAATTTACCTTTAGATAAAAAGCTCATCTTTTGGGGGTTCTCCCCTCTCATTATTCACTGAGCCTAGTAGTGATAGGATCCTTTATTATTTTCTAATCAATTTTTATTTATATTTTAATTTTAAAATTTTATAAATAATAAATAATCATCATTGAAGGGTGATGTTGGAATAATTAGTTAATTAAATAGTAGTTTTAAGTTATTTAATTATACATATTTATGCTTCAAAAAATTATGTGTGAATTTTATAATTGAATTTATTTTAAATTTGAAATCATGAATCTAAATTAGTTAATTCATGAAAAAGAATGGAGTTGTGGTTAATTATTATTTTATAATATTTTAAAATACTTCTCAAAATGTTAAAATCTAATTTAATAATAAGGGTCAAATTATAGTTAGACTTGAATTAAGTTGATTAGTTAAACCAACTCATATGGTCAAGCACAACCTATCACATGTGCTCCGATATAACCTAGCTCATGTGATCAGGTATGATTCAACTCTTATGGTTAAGTATATCCCAACCCATGTTAGTTAAATACGATCTAACCCATGTGACCCACATGATTGAATCCATATTGCTAGATACAACTCAGCCCATGTGATTGGGCATGACCTAGCCCATGTGGCTAAGTATAGTACAATCGATATGGTTAGCATATCCCAGCCTATGTGGCTAGGCATGACCTAGCCCATATAGCCAAATATGACGCAATCTATGTGGCCAAGCACGGTCCAACTCATATGATCAAACATAACTAACTCATGCTATCACATGTCTTTTGGTTATGTTTATGCTTTGCACAATATGTAGAGGGCTTGTAGTAGGTTTGGTAGCCCCATTTTGGTTGACTTTTATGGTTGTTTTAACCCTATAAATGCAGGTTGTGTGCAGTTGTTGCATAGAGGTAAAGCTATCCAAAAATAGATCATCTAGGGTTTTCTAGCTTTGTAGAGTAATACAGAGTGTTAGTTAATATAGCACCCAAGAGTTACTTAGGTGATACATAGCTAGATGGACCTTTGGGGTAGTGTCTAGAGTTGGTTCGTCTTATTTCACAATAGTATCATGTGATCACTTATAGAGATTTTTTATTATAACGAACTATCTTAGACCTTTTGTCGTGTGTTCATTTAGAGTCTCCGAAATATATATTTATAATTTATATAGCCTATCAAATATTTGTTGAAATGTTTGCTTATGGGATCCCGAGTTAAATATTTCCTCTAACTCGTCTTTTTTTTTTGTAAGTCCTTAGAGGACTATAAAAGGTTTCGGGAAGACTGGTTGTTTATAAAAGGACATGCAAGGGTGCCATATGACTTTGGCAAAACTATCTAAGTCCGTGACAATGTGGTCAAACATGACCCAACTTATGTGGCTAGGCACAATCCAAATCATAAGCCAAGCACAACCCAATTCAATGATATGGCTCAGCCCAACTCACGAAACTAGGCTCGCCCAACTATGCAATTAGCGCTAAACACATCGTCACCGTTCTACCTAACCCGTTATACCTCGCTCAACTTACTACTTGGGATAGGCATGTACAATGCACATGACCTGTCCAAAGCTCATGTGGGTTAATTTCGTTTGGACTAGAACTATGCGACATAGTCCAATTTTCTTTTCGGTTTGAGCTTATTAGTTGACTAAATCAGATAGATTTGATCGGTTCAAGCCGGTTTAGGATGATTTCAGACTAACTTGATCGATTTAAACTCATTTGATTTAATTGAAACCAATCAAATCCAAATTATATTAGGTGATTCCAAACTAATTTTATAAGGATTTAAGGTTAATTATGTTATATTCTAATTGAATTAAGTTTAATTAAAATGAGTTGGACTATTCCAATTAGAGTTTTGAATAATCGAGGACTATCGAGTGATTGATGTTGCGTGTCTTTATGATTTGATGAATTTAAAAATTTTATTAAATATATTATTTGAAAATAATTAATAATTTTCTCTTTTTATAGATTAAATTGATGATATTAATATAATTATTACTATGTAATATATATATGACTACACTGAGTGATCCATAATGAAAGTGTACATGAGAAAGGAGCTACGGGTCCATTATACTACAGAACCACCAATGAACATAGTCTGATAAATCATATATCAAACAATAGTCTATCATAATATTTTATCATAATACTTCTTGGAAGCATGCATCAATGAATAGACGAACGTAAATGAATGATCATAGTTGACTATATATCCCTATCGAGAGCGGATAATGTGATTTTCTTCGAGGATCAAACGTTACGGTTAGATAGTTCCTCCATCTACTATTAAGAGGATCATATCCCCATTTGGGTTTGGTGGGTAAGGGATACAATTTCATCTATTATTTAGTTCCTCCATCTACTATTAAGAGGATCATATCCCCATTTGGGTTTGGTGGGTAAGGGATACAATTTCATCTATTATTTAGTTCTTCCATCTCCTGTTAAGAGGATCATATCCCCATTTGGGTTTGGTGAGTTCATATCCCCATTTGGGTTTGGTGAGTGAGGGATACAACTTCATCTATTATTATGAGTGTCAGATGAGTTTTCTCCATCCCATAAAAGATGTCTTTTTATTCGTTATTAAGAAAGGACACTATTAGGTACAACACGTTATTAAGAAAGAACTCTATATATATATATATATATATATATTAAAAATATTTTTATAATTTTTTAAAAATTCTACTAACATATGTGATTATGTTTTTATCTTATATTTATTTTTAAAATAAAAAAATCTTCATCATTTATGACGCTCTTCTTTTTTTCAATTAAAAAAATATTTAGTGTTATAAAATTAAAATTTTAAATTTAAAGATAAAAAATCTAAATAATAAATAATAAATTCATAATTTATTCGTTTTATAAATATGGGATGTGACTAGTGTTCTCATTTTAAAACAATACAACATCATCTAGAACTATGCATATCAAACTATGTTAAAGTCTTAACAATTAAAGTGCAGATTACCATCAATGACAAATGGAACTATAAATATAAATGCATAAAATAAAATAGAAAATAGTCCAATAAGCATAGAAATTACGTTATAGGTTCGAAAGCAGAAAGGCCAAATCGAGAGATCATTTAAAGAATACTGCCTCCTGTAACTCAAACCCGAAATAGTGAGATTTGTGAAAGTGTACAAGCACCCACATCTTAAACGTGTTCTTGGTAGTCAAAACTATCAGAAATACAGTCATCAATACATAAACCTCTAAATCTTATCCTGCTTATCGCTTACAAGGGGGAGAAGCTCCATTAGGCTTCGAGGGGTGCGAGGAGTCCGAGGTGTTCCAGGAACAACAGTCTGTTGAGAGAGTTTATGCCTGACATATCCATAGAAGGTGCAGCCCAACAGGGTCACTGCACATCCAAAAGCATTCATGACAGAGATTGGATTTCTGAAAATTAGCCATGAAACTAATACGGCAACAGCAACCTGTAACAAAACACTCTTCTTTTAGCATCAAACAGTAACAAGGATCTTTCTGAATGTTGCATAATCAACTTAATGAAATGCATTACAAAAGTTAACTCACTTTTAGATTGCCTGCAACATTGAAGGTAACCGCTGTAGTTGAATGTATGACGTAGAAGATTGAGAAGTTGAGACAGAAGGCTGAAACCCCAGAGCCAAAAATAATGAACATTGCCGAAGAAACAGATTCATGAGTGTAAAACCAGTTGAATACTCCAGCTCCTTCGAGGAGGATTGCCGGTACAGATAGTATCATAGTTGCAAAAGGTGCCATATAGTACACCGTGTTTATGCTACACATTGTAGGCACTACCAAATCAACATATAATTAACCAAGAAAAAAAGAATAATATTATTTATTTTAAAGAATAATCTCATGAATCTGCAAATAACCTGAAGATGACTTTTAAATGTTGCAGATCATTCAACTTGTAGAAGGCACATGCATTCAATGAATTCCATGAATTTATAGTATAAGCTTCGTTTCAGATCAGGCATACACTATGTTTGCATCCGGCGAAATTCACACGGTGCAATGTGTCTAGTCTCACATGAATATCTTACACCATTTAGCTTTCTGTTATTGCCATGTTAAAGCACACAAAATTAAACAGGTAAAATACTACAGAATGGATATAATCCTCTAGCTTTACCCTCTTTTTTGTTCAGGTTTTAGGCTGCTGACCTACAAAATCCACAAATCGATAATTCTCATGGAAATTAGGCAATTTAAAAGGAGGTATTTCTCACAAAATGGTCTGTGTTTCCTTTGGACCTCATTGTTCTAGTTCTTTTATAATAATTAAAAATGTGTCGAAGGCTTTACTACAAGTAGAAGTCAAGTCAACCGATATCAACACTTAACCAAAAAAGGCCGGATATCGATAAAAGTTGCATTTGCACTGACATTCTAGATCCAGAGGTTTACATTTTCTTAAAACTCAAATTTCCTAACAGTGTGCTCTAAACAACAGACACAATTGTACTCAAGTTAGAAATGGTTACAAACAAGAAGCTTAAGACACAATACCCAATAGGGAGAGTGATGTATGTGCCAAAGACTACCAGGATGGAAGTAATCATGACATGGTAAATTACTCAAAAAAAGTTTTACGAGTCAAAATAACTAAAAAAATTGCAACATGAATAATTATATGCACGGGCTGGTAACAATAAAATTGCAACTTAAGACACCAATTAAGCAATACATATTAATTCAAATCTAGAGTATTCCAATTTCCACACTTTTTTCTTAGAAGTTACAAAGAGCAAAGGCTTAAAATGATCCATGAAAATGATGTTTTAGCTAAAACATGTTATGCTCGAAATACACAAAAAAAGGTCCACAAACCATAAGCTTTACTAGCAAACTATAAAGTATGTGGTTGAAGATTCCATAAATTATGGCATCTGCAATGATGTGAGAATCACAAAATAATTTACCTTGCATATGGCATTGAGTGAATTTATCATTCTTCTCTTCAAGAAATGAATATGAATGCATAGGTTGTATACCTAAAGAACGCTAGACAGTTCTTAGACGGTGACGCAGTCTCAGTATAAATGATTGAAGATAAAGTTTGAAGTTTAAGAAACATGACAGTGTAAATTCATTTTGTTCTACGCAATTGAACATGCAAAAGTAACACATGTAAACTTTCAACAAATTGAAAACAAAGGAAAGGAAAATATTGACAAAATTTGACAACTTCAATCAAACTCCAACAAATTCACATGTAGAAAGAAACATCAAGTAACTTCTAGACTACTAAAAACAACATTAACGGAAATGATAAAGTTTAATATAGGCTCCATTCCAAACTTGTAATCACGTGAAAGTCATGCAAATATTATCCTGTACAACAGGAACATGATGTTCTTATCTTTGTGTCAACAACTTTTCATGGACACATTTGGAAGTAAACTCACATCAACACTGGAGAAGTCTTATCTTTGGTAGCACCAAAAAGTAAGTTGACTGAATTCAATGAAGTTGACAGGTGCCAATCAGCAATGAGGAAAAGAAAGTTTAAGAAAAATTTCATTGGAAAAATGTTGGGCACATTAAAACATAAAGTTAGGTACCTGTCAAATTTATATCCATGAAGCAGTGACTCTGCTAAAATTGTCTTTGTTGACGTAGCGAGACAACCAAATAATGCAGCACAGAATCCAGATATATCAAAACTAAGTTCGGATAAAGAGGTTAAAAGTATACCCCCAACGATGGGCACCAATGAAGCCCATATACGCCACTCAAAAACTTTTCTCCATACCAACCACTGCAGAATGACTGACAAGGATGTACAAATAAGAATAAAATGATACAAATGCATGAATAGCAAAAAAACATGACATACAACACTATAAACCAACCTGTTGTTGCAGGAGTGAAGGATTTTATTGTCTGCATGAATGAGACTGGAATATACCTCAAGCTTACATTCCCCAATACAATATTAATGCAAAAGACAAATGACATGGGAAATATTCTCCGCCAGCGATCTTCAGGATCAACCTCAATTAATGGTTTGAGCTTAAGCAACTTGATAACAATATATGCTCCAACAGCAGAGCATATGAAATGGATACATGATACTGTCAGAGGAAACTTGAAGTCCAGATTCTGTATACACAAGTCGTTCTTTTAGCCAACAACTCAAAATGAAACAAAAGTTCAGATAATTGCATGGATGACTAAAAGAAAAACATTTTATCTTTAATCAATTATTTTTGGTGATGGCTAAATAAGAATAATTGCGACAAAATAGCTTATATGAAGAAAAAGTTAGTTCAAGAGTAACATACATGAAACTTAATTAATTCCATTGCTTTCCAATTCTTACATTTAACTTAAATTCTGCTCAATATTGTACCGTCAAAGTTAATTCACAATTTGTCTTTATTCTCATTGTGATCCAAAAAGTGTGGTTATCCATTTCCATCATTGTACAAAATTATACTGCTGATAACTTAAATATCATGTAAAACAAGAAAATGAATTAGCATTTCCATCTATCGTGAGTCACTAAATGGTCAAACTGCGCTGAGATAAATAACTGACTTCCTACTGTTTATAAAACTTCAACAGCAACCTTTCCACCATCCTCTACTATTATAATGTATGTGGCCTGCATGACTTGAGGGGGACATCATCTTGATACTGAATCACAGTGCACAGAGAGGAACATCATCTTGAAAATAGATCATAGTGATCCATTTTATGCACAAAGATCTCTGCAATGTATCTATCCATGCGCAAAGCACATGCTGATTTTTATTTGTCAATATGAAGAACAGCCTTGATCTATTGATCAGTTTGTGTAAGAAAAGAAGAAACAAATTATGATGAAGCATGCCAGCCACCAGCAACTGATAATCTCAGTCATGTTGTTGCTGAAACCTGCATTTGTTCCCCATGCAGATCTTTTGTTCAGAAATGTTGGTAATTCATCGAAAATCAAACCAGCTTTATCTTAATGCCATAGCACCATAACCTTAAAAACAAGATGTGCGGTACATTGTGCCAGAGGAGCATACAAGTGAAAGATTGGAGATCTAAGAGCTAAAGAAACGTACAGCTACTGACACTATAAATCTAATAAAGAATAGCATAAAAAACTAATTAAACCGCAACTTCCAGGGATCAACTCCAGGAAAGAACCTAACCCTAATATCTTCACGAGCCTATATTTCCTCTAACGACCTTCCAGAATCGAAATATGGGAAATATGGTAGGAAGAATCAGATCTAGTGCACGTCCTCATTCCTACCACATAACAATATCATTAAACCCATATAGGAAGGTGAAAAGTACCTCCAACCCAACGGTTCTCTGAAAAGACACCAACTTTATCACATAAGATTGCGAGAAACTTACATATATGAATCACAGACAAAGAATAATAAAGATTCTAATACAAATAAAGAAAAAACCTAAACCTTTCCTAAGATCTCGCCAAGGGGAAGAACATTAGGACGGAAATCGGTAAATCCACCAACAAGCCAGAACAATCTCCACCTAATTGACTAAAAACAGAGGGCAAAAGGAACGGATCGGAGCCAGACCTGAAAGATCCACTTGTTCATGATGATGACCGTGACATTGAACGCCCACCACTGGAGGATGGAGAGCACGGCGCGAAGCATCCCCCAATTCGACGTCTTGCTGTCCTCCATCCGTCCCACTTCAGATCAGAAAGCCCTCGGCTGCGCGCCCTCCGCCGCCCCCGCCGCCGCGCAGCCGCAGAAACGGGTGAATCCGAAGAAATTAAGGACGGCGACGGGGCCTGGAAGCTGCGAATTAAACCCCCCCCCCCCCGCCCGTATCCTCGACCTTCGCCCCCTCCAAATCCGAAACGGAAGATGGAAAGGAGACTTCTTTAGAAGGGGGGTTGATAGACACTATAACGAGTTCTATTGCTGCTCCTTTGGTCGCTTCTGCCCAGAGGATGGCAACGGGTCAACCAGCGCTCGCTCGGTCACTCAAAAATATTTTGTACTATTAGTATACAATATATATACGTATAATTTGGTTATAATTATATAACCCGGTCACATAAATATATACTTATAATTCAAGATAATTCTTTTAAAAAAATAACTTTTCACTTTCAATTTTTTATTTTTTAAATGAGATTTATTTGATTTTCGTCCTATCTGGTACATGTGGTTGTCTTTGCCTCATCGTGAGACCTGATTATTATCGAACTGTATCGAGATAAGGGACAAGGCTAAAGATAGGGAAGTGACCAGGGTTGCCTCCGTCACAACACGAGACTCTACTATATTTTGTCACACCTCTTTTTAAGCTATCTTCGTACGTTACGTTGTTGATCTCAATAAAATGAAATGAGACAATTATGATGGAGCTTCCCTTCCTTCCTCCCCTATATGGTCCCCCATGTCTTACTCTTAAGCTACTTTGCTCCTATAATCAAGTCGTGACAAGAGGCTAAATTGACAAGGTGGAAAGGGTACACTTCTTTAGCATTATGACTTTAGAATCCAAGAGGTGAAGGAGGTTGAGGATCTCCGAGGTAAAGTGAATATAGAAACAACAATAATAATACAGATTATGATAGAGAGAAAATGTGAAAGCCTCGTAATAGAGTTTTAATGGTGTCTGAACAATAATGGTGGATGAGGACGAGGGTAGAGGTAGTGGATAATAACACAATAGTAACTAACAAGATATGGGAGTGAATGATCTCATCATTTTAAAAAATAAGAGGCATTGTATAAAAATAAATTAGATGAAAAACACTTTGTAGCAATTTTTTAAGAATTTATCTTATAATTTATATATGCATAATTATATTTTATATTATTAACATATATTCATTGATTGTATTATAACCTATCCGATCCAATTTGATGAAAGCCTTTTTTTTTTTTTCCCTTCTTCTTCCACTGTGCTAGAGAGAGGAAGTGATTGAGCCAAAAAAGCTCACAGTATATTGTTTTCCTTTTATTGTAATAATTTAATGAAGTTTTAAGAAAAATGTTCATTGTATCCATTTTCATTTTATTTCCTAATCGAAGAAATAATTGATTCATCCTTTCGTTGAAAAAATGTTAATTTTGTAGAAAAATATAAGTTTCTTTAGTGCAAGTCATGTATTTATTTAAGAAATGTATAGAAAACATTGACACGATATTATTGTCATCATCATCATCCTCATCATCATCTACATTCATTATTCAAACATTAATTTAACTATTTAGCCAAAATGATATCTCATGAGAAATAAAAAATAATTATTATTCTTTCCAAAGAAACATATATATATATATATATATATATATATATATATATATATATATATATATATATAGAGAGAGAGAGAGAGAGAGAGAGAGAGAGAGAGAATTGTAAATGAAAAATACTTTATTGGATAGAATTTTTATTAATTTCCAAACAAATATGTGGAATGTGCTTCTTGATTAGAACAATAGCGGAATAAGCAGTAAAGAAAAAAAAAGATGAATCCAATGCATAATGCTTTTTTTATTTCACCGAAACAAAAAGATATATTACTCGATCAAACGAGAACAAAAATCACCCCTCGAGAAGGCCAATCCCCTCTCCAATGGTTAGCTATGCTCCATAAACAGGGTTACTTAATCTAACCTTTATAAACACAAATAGAGAGGTGCATTATTACATAATAGATCGTGTGAATAATAGGAACAAGAGGTGGAGGATTAGACCAATTCTTAAACTCAATACTCGGGATTCCTTTGCTCCTCCATTCTTTTGAGAGCAGTGATATGATGCTTTGATGGGCTCAACACATGGTGTGCTAATCCCTTGCACATGCCGTCTCAGACCTGGTAATGTTCCCCACCACAGTACATTCTCCTCGGGAAGAGTAATACAAGGTTGAGAATAATTTAGATCAAATGTTGCTGTGTGGTTATTGTTTTGAGTGTTATGCCATGCATGATATGATTTTGACCAGTCGTCCTGTGATTTTGACTAATCTTTGACGTTGGATTAGCGGAGAGGGTGTCGGTGTTCATGGCTCGAACCTTTCATGACATGTGAGAGCTACTGAGAGCGACAGGGAATAAGAACAAGAGCTTCCCATCAGTGATGTCTATGTTTCTTTCTTTTCCTATTTTGTTTGTGTTTTGATGCAGGAGTAGATACCTCAATTATGTGATCGACACATAAATATCACATGATTAATATTTTAGCGACACGTGAGCAACACCTCTGCATGAGGTTGTACTACCATAAACACTGTTAAGTTCAGAAGAGGAGCACCATCTTCTTCATAATCGATCTCTAATGCAAAAATAATAATATCCAAAACCCATTATATATATATATATATATTCTTTCTTGCTTTCATAAGAAGGAAAACTAATCACCAACTCGGCACCTTGTGGTGTTTATGTGTGGGTATGCTTGTCTTCACCTGAGACTGAGTTCTTGTTAAAGGCACAGTCCATCGATCATCATCTCATCAAGAGGACTCAGCGAAACAACCTCCGGTTCTAAGTATCATCTTACGATCACAAGCATCGTTGCCATGATTCGTTTCATGTATCTGAAGCAGTCCTCCTAAGTTAATCAACCGATCTCCATATCATCTTCCCAAAAAACAAGTTCCTTTTGTCTCTACCAAGTCTCTCTCGTCTTCAGCACAGCCGGTAATGAAACCCTAAAGATAAAGAAATTATCATGTAAGCACAGTTCTGTGTTGCCATTACAGACCTGAAACACTCGGACTTACTGAGGAGAGGTCATTCACTTTGCCCATGATCTCCTGCATCTGTTAATGGAGAGGAACTTTTGTTTTGCCGAACGAGCTGAAGCAATAGTTACAATGAAACAGTTGAGATTTTATGACTTGTTGTTTGTTTAACGAGAAACATCTTGTTGAGGATGGTGAAGAACATGGATCAATAATGATGCTAGTCAAGAAAAACGTGCCTAAACAATTGAAAGCAGTGACTCATAGATAATATAGTTAAATGAGAAATGAACCACATTCAACCTTGTCAAATAATAGTGCCTTCAGTACATGTAAATAGAAAAGATTATCCTTCGGCATCCCCACAAGACCACTGTAGAAGAAGGCTGTACTCCTGTCCATGCCCACTATCTTCAACTAGGCTGAGGGAGTCCTACAAACACCAAGGGCTGGACTCTCGCAATATTGGTCTCAAAGAATATGTTGGGTGAGGGGCATGTGGTGAAAGGGAGAGTGTGCGGCACATAACTCCTTCGATATTGTCTAATAATTAGAACCATAAGCTTTTGCTTTACCAACTTTTTTCCTTCCTCAAAAGAATCTAAGTGCGGAGATAAAAATTGGAAGAATAATGGTAATGTAAATTTCGATCTTCAACCTGATGTGTCGATATTGATTCTGTCTAACCTCGAAACTATTTGCTGAGTCTCAAAAAAACAAAAAACTCTCCTTGTATAGTCAGTCATCTCTGTGGAGACACTGTAGTGATCGATGCATTATTATGCAAGTGAGGAAGCATTGACCTGATTGACGACCACATAGGCTTTCTCAAATATGGTACCGAAGACACAAAGTTAGGACTGCTAAAAATGAACTAAACTAAGTGTGGAACTTATCGCACCTACAACTCCGACAGCTCATCCAAGAGGGTACACTCTTGTCACCACCCCATAAAGACGAGTCATGGTAGTGAACACTTATCCGGTTAAACCTCCTGTTTGCAGACTGGTCCAACCTATAACCCCTAGCTCGCAGTCATAAACCCCAAGCCATGCGCAGGCCTAAGTCCTGGACCACCCTTCTTCTTATGTTAAACAGCGATGAATCATAGATAAAATGATATACATATGCATTTATATACGCTGTGCTTAGTCCCTCTAACCTTGGGTTGATTAAGTAGGATTGAGATAAAATCTCATGTGCCTCTCCATCCACCTCACATGCAAACACGTCGCCAGCGTCAGAAGGAGACGTATCGAGGGTGTATGAATGATGGCCTCTATTCGCGGCTATGGCAGCTACGTAATCCAAGAGTGGGTCGTTGCCGAAGCATACAGGACTACTCACATCGCCGGCCTTTTTTCGGCGTGCTCGTCCAAACTCGCAGCCGGTGCGATCCAAGGCTGACGTGGCGGGATCCTAATCGGCCTTTGCTTGTGGAGCCCTGATGACATGTACAATATTCAGGCTTCGAGTGATTACCCAGCCATCTCTGTTGAGTTGTGCACGAGCGATCTGATAGATGCACCTTACTTCTGACACGCGTCACCTCGCAGTTGGACCAAACATCGTTTTGTCCGTGTGCGCCAACGCCCTCCCCCTCTCTCGCGCTCGTGCGGAACAACGCGAGCCTTAACCCGCGCCGCCTGATGCTACTGTTATTACCACGCGCGCCGCACGTGTCGCCCGTAGAGGGGGTCGATTGTGGTCGCGTCACCCTGGTCGCGTTTCGGAACCCGGTGAAGCTCACCGTTTTGCGCTCCATTTAAGGTCGCGAGGCCTACGCGTCCTTTCGAAGCGACGGGCGGACGGAGATCGAAATTCCCCTGCGATTGATCTCTGTCGCCGGGAGTCTGTGATGGCGGAGGGGAGGGATCGGGAAGAGGCGGTGGAGGGCGGACGCGGAGGAGGGATGGGCAGGCTGGTGACGGCGGAGTTACGGGAGTTGTGGACAATGGCGGCGCCGATCACCGCGTTGAACTGCCTGGTGTACCTACGGGCGATGGTGTCGGTGGTGTGTCTGGGGCGACTCGGCCCGCTGGAGCTCGCCGGCGGCGCGCTATCTATCGGGTTCACTAACATCACCGGCTACTCCGTGCTGTTCGGCCTCGCCTCCGGCCTCGAGCCGCTCTGCTCCCAGGCCTACGGCTCCCGCAACTGGGAACTCATCTCCCTTTCGCTCCAGCGCACCATCTTGCTGCTGCTGCTCGCCGCCGTCCCCATCGCTGTCCTGTGGGTCAACCTCGGCCCCATCCTCGTCGCCCTGGGGCAGGACCCGGCCATCACGGCCGCCGCCGCCACCTACTGCCTTCACTCCCTCCCGGACCTCCTCACCAACGCCCTCCTCCAGCCCCTCCGCGTCTTCCTCCGCTCCCAGGGCATCGCCCGCCCCATGGCCGCCTGCTCCGCCGCCGCCGTCCTCCTCCACATCCCTCTCAACTTCCTCCTCGTCTTCGTCCTCCGCCTCGGCGTTCCCGGCGTGGCTCTCGCCGCCGTCGTCACCAACCTCAACATGGCCCTCTTCCTGCTCGGCTACCTCCGCGTGTCGCGCGCCTGCGAACTCTCCTGGCGGGGATGGTCCAGGGCGTCCCTCCGCGGGCTCTCCCCGGTGCTCCGCCTGGCGCTCCCCAGCTGCATCGGCGTCTGTCTCGAGTGGTGGTGGTACGAGATCATGACCGTACTAGCCGGCTACCTCCCCGACCCGACCTCCGCCGTCGCCGCCACGGCCGTCCTCATCCAGACCACCAGCCTCATGTACACCGTCCCCATGGCTCTCGCCGCCTGCGTCTCCACAAGGGTAACCTACTCCCCTCCTTTCCGCTCTTCCATCTCGTTTCTATTTACCTCGTCGTTCGTGCACCGTCTTTGGATGGATTCTCTTTAGGGGTGTTCCGCCGGAGCACCGGACCCGCAGGGTTCTTTTGGGGGTCTGCCGTTTTCTATATCTGGCAAGATTTTGTTGGGGTTTTCGAATTCCCGTAAAGGTGAGAATTATGTTGTCTCTACGAATCAGAACTCGCCACGTAGGATGTTCGCCTTTGTTGTTCTTCGCCTTCAGTCTCTGACACTGTTCCATTGGTCGCTTTTATCGCTCATATACTGAAACGGGAGTGGTCGTCGTGGATTCGTCATCTTGTGTTTGTTGCGTGCTCTGATGGCTCACGCAGGTGGGCAGTGAGCTCGGCGCCGGGAGGCCGAAGCGGGCAAAGATGGCGGCGCTGGTGGCGCTCGGCTGCGCAGTCGTGATCGGCGTCATCCACGTCGCGTGGACCACGCTCTTCCGGGAGCAGTGGGCGAGGCTGTTTACGGTGGACGCGTCGGTGCTGCGGCTGGCGGCGGCCGCGCTTCCGCTCGTGGGACTGTGCGAGCTCGGCAACTGCCCCCAGACCACCGGGTGCGGCGTGCTGCGCGGGACGGCGCGACCGGCCACCGGGGCGCGGATCAACCTCCTCTCCTTCTACCTGGTGGGCGCCCCGGTGGCGGTCGGGCTGGCGTTCCAGCTCCGCATCGGCTTCGGCGGGCTCTGGTACGGCCTCCTGACGGCGCAGGTGGTGTGCGTCGTCCTGGTGCTGGCCGTGGTGCTTCTGCGCACCGACTGGGAGGTGGAGGCACTGCGGGCCAAGAAGCTGACCAACTTGGAAGTGACAGTGATGTCCGAGGACGCCAAGGCACTGATAATTTGCGACAGTGACGACGAAGCTGTTCGAAGCATATAGTGGGGAGGGAGGTGAACAGTGTGATCTGTAGCTTTTAGGAAGTTGCGGTTTGTAGTTAGCAGGGGATGGGGAAGGGAGTCATATAAAGAAGCTTTTAGGTGGCGACGATGACTACTTGCTTTCTGCTGTGGGTCTAAACGAATCTGATCTCTCTCTCTCTCTCACTGTCTCTGCTCAAAATCGTCTCCAGGTTTAGAATCAAATGATGCCCTCACAGAGAGCACAGATATTTCTCTACTGTAGAAAAGGTGCAACACAACTCGCACACAGTGCTTTGCACACAGTGTCTTCGTCCTGTGGGTTTGAAAGGGAGCATGGAGACAATCAAGTACACTCTCGACCTACTCCATGCGCATTATTCCTAGGCCTTCTGCCGTGGGACTGGGGGGTCTCACATTTGGAGCCACCTTTTGCCCTCCTCCCCCTGCCGTTCCTGCACAGTATAAAAGTAGTATGACCCTGCAGTAATGCACGCAGAATGACCATGTCATTTACCACATCCCCAATCATGCAGCTTTAGATCTGTGTCTCTAACATGTGTGTCCGTGTCCTCTTTGGTGATGCACAAGGGATGATGAGGATTGTGGAGACACAGGCATTCTTGTATTCACCATGCATCATTTGTCCTTCCTCAGAAAGGAGGATCCAATCTCTTTCCGACAGTTCAACCATATCATTAAGGCAGCAACAGTTGGATAAATAATTGCTCTTCTCTGCACAGTACAACATACACTCATTTCTTCTGTTCTTTCCTCATCTGCAGTGCCAGCTAACGGTCAGTTTTCACTGTATCTGTGCAAAGGATGAGTAAGATTTTGATCGTCACTACAAAAGCAATGTCTACTTTTCTTGCTTGTCAGTTTAATCTCATTTTCAAAGCATCGATCAAAACTTAAATTAAACTTATAAATATTTCATAGGTTTTATATCATTATCAACTTAGATCTAATCATTTTGAATCAATAATTTAGTTATCTCAAATGGGATAAAGACTCTACATCACATTGCATGATAAATTTTTTACCAATATTATTTTATCTAAAAGTTTAAGTTCTTACCTGAGATATATATATATATATATATATATATATACACACACACACACACTTGTAACAAAATTTAAGTTGTTTGTCATATTTAGACTCCATAAAAAGCTTTGTTATGATTTTTAAAAATTTAAAAAAAAATTTTGTCAAAAGAGAAATTAAAAGATTTTATTACTAAAATTGATAGGAAACAATCCCATTGACCTCAAAATGAATCAAAATATAAAAATTACTCTAAAGACTAAAGAGTTTATTGGCTGTAGCATAAGTGGCCAATGAATTAGCTACATAATTTCTTTCATAGAATACATGCCAGATCTTACAATTATCCATAATAGACATTAGATGTAAAATATTCCTACCATTATTCAAAATTCATCTTAGAGCAGGAGATTGATTGCTTACTATATCCACCATCATCAAAGAATCTATCTCGATATGAACTCGATAAAAATCATCTTTATAAATCAAGCATAACTCTTCCAAAATAATTTTTAATTTTTGCGTCACAATAATTATTGTCTCGCTTTTGAAGGTATTTACAATCCAAAAAAATAATAGAAGCATCATCACGTCTAATAAAAGTAGGCTTGAGATTTAACAGAGGGATATCAAAAATCTAAAGATTAGAAAGAATGGATGTACAAGAACCAAGAGCAGTAAATATCATAAAACTATGTCTAAGTTTGTTCAAAGCCTTACCAAAAAACCTCAAGTCCAACTGTACTTACCATGCATAGATTAAATTCTAGGGATCAAGGTGACCATACTTAGCCTTGACGATACTAATCCAAATCGAATCAACATCATTAAAATGTTTTATACGTTTAGCATGTAAAACAAATTTAATTAAATGAAGATCATCTATACCCAAAATCGCCCACAGCTTTTGGGGCACAAACCATCTCACAAGAAAATAAATGAAGACTACGAGAGTAGTCTGCTGTATACTAAAGAAATCAAGGTCCGTTATACCGTATCGTATCGGAGTTTCGACCCGAGCTCGGTACGATACGGTACGGGTGTACCGATCGGTATACCGAGGTGTACCGAGCGGTACACCTGATTTTATCGATTTATCCCTCCAAAATATCTGAAAATTAGAAAAAAAAAAAGGTTAGGATAGTGTTGTCAAGTTACAAATACATACTTCTTGATTAGAAAACGAATACATACCTCTTAATTAGAAAAGTTAGGATAGTCTTAATTACTCTCTAATTAAAAAAAACGAATACATATCTCTTGATTAGAAAGTTCTTCCTCTTAATTTTCCCAAATTAGCTTCGATTGAATTCACAAATCGTTGTTTTA
Organism: Musa acuminata AAA Group; assembly: GCF_036884655.1. NCBI lineage: Eukaryota > Viridiplantae > Streptophyta > Magnoliopsida > Zingiberales > Musaceae > Musa > Musa acuminata. Next base: position 15,375,124 of record NC_088332.1, on the reverse strand, counting down.
TAGAGCTTAGAAGAGAAAAAGAAAGTATGAGAGAGTTTAAGAGAGTATAATGAAATGGGGGAGAGAAAAATGGTTTAAATAGGAGGAGAAAAAGCTCCAACGGTCAAATTGGCTGTTGGAACACTATAGCCCTGCTATGTGGTAACGGTCGATTTCGACCATTACCGAGTGGTACCAAGTGGTGCCGGGCGGTAACGGTCGAAATTTTGATCGTTACCGCTCGATTTTGCCTCGTATCGCCCGATACGAGGTTTTTTGAGGCGTACCGTCCGGTAGCGAACGGTCCGCGTACCGATAACCTATTGGACCAGTACGTATCGCCCGATACGGGTGGTACGCTTTGGTATGATAGACCTTGAAAGAAACTATCTAATAATATGATTAATACCTTCAAGAATAGAATTAGGAATCCAACGAGCACTAAAAGTATGCAAGGGAAGCTAATAGAGCACAGAGTTAACAAGAGTAATGCACTCAGCTGGGATAACAAGTTAGTTTTGTAAGTGCTTAATCTATTTCTAACATTTTGAGTAGAATGCTCTAAGTACCCAATTAGGAATCCGACGAGGAGCACTGAAGGATCCCAAATACTTGAAAGGAAATTTACCTTCCTTGAAGGATCCCTCCCAATTAGGAATTTCGAAAGATTGTTTCTGTATTGTGTGCTTTCATAATAAAACTTAGACTCAAGTTAGATAAATAAATAAATAAATTTTAAATGGTGGACTAAATCAAAATCCAAATGGATCATTGAGGGTGACCTCAATATTAAGTACTACTTCATCTTATCAGTCAGCTTCATCACTCTAATCATATCGCCATCTTCAGATTAATGGCAATTTTGTTCAAGATCATAGTCTTAATGAGTTTATCACTTTTTTATTTTTAGCTTTGGAATGCTAAACCATCCCAACCAACTATCCTTTTGTCTTGGCTTATTCCAACTGATTGGGGTATCTCTATTTAGGAGAGCAATCAACTCATTTCGTATTTCCCAATCAAAGAGATTTATGAAACTATTTGTTATTTTGGCCTAATGATTATAGTTGAGTTTTATAAGTACCATTGAGATATTCTGCCTAATGATTATAGTTCAGTGAACTTAGAATCATTAAATCATCACAAACAATCTTTAGATTCTAATACAGAAATATTATGTTGAGCACTAGCTAAAGAATCCTCAACATCACCAAGCTTGTGCTTATTCTAATAAGAAAGCAAATGACAAAGATTATGTAGGTTAGTAGAGAAGATCTAAAGAGGAGCACTACCATTAGAACCCCAAGTATTGCGAGGAATATCTGTGACTTCATTATACCCACTCTAAACGTTTTGAAATTTAAAATTATAAAGAAAATAATAAACAGAAGATAATGAACAAAAAAGAAGCATCCAACAATTATTAGCAAGAGTATGATCTAACCTAACCTAGATTTGAACAGATCCTTTATGGTTATTACAAAGTGTTCTTGGGGTTGGAAAAACCTAGATTTAAAAGATGAGCCATGTCAACAAATGATTGAAATCCTCGAACAAACTCGAAACATAAAAAACAAAATCTCCACGTTTATCTTAGAGAATATAATTAAAATCACTGATGAGAAACCATGAAATACAAGTCATGTCAAGCATAGAAAAGTATTCCCATAATATGTTACTAAGGATGGACTAATATACAGCCGTAAGCAACCATTGATTGCTGTTGGTGTATTGAACAACCACATTGCACATATTGAGATTGCATAGAAAGCACATGAGCAAATACTCACCAACTGTTTCAAGCAACAAGAACACTGCCCCAACGCTCGAATTGCAGGCTACGCATCCCCTGTCCAATTTTTTCCTAACCTTCGGATGAACCTCACACAATATTCCTTAGAAGCCTGGATTTCCTGTAAAATCAAAGAATCTACATGGTCAGATCGAATCATATTTTGAATACAGTCACTCACATGCCTTCTTCGCAGCCCACGACAATTCTAGTTAATTATTTTTATGGCATAAAAGGTTGCAAAGGTGTGGTCAAGGGAAGGGCCATCGTCAGCCAACATAAACAAGCGAGGAGGGGCATCTTTGCCATAGTAGGTTTCGCCACAGCGACATTCTTGACACGGTTAGTTTCCTTAACCACAAGTTGCGTCTTTTTCTGCCTAGCCTTAGGCTTAAGCAAGGCGGCGACCTCCTTGACTTTAGCGCGAGCTGCCGCTCGGGTGGAGACATTCTTAACACAAGTTTTTCCTTGATCCTAGTACTCAAAGGGTAAGCCAAGCATTTGTACCCACACCGGGGCAGCATGCATCGGTTCCAACAGAGGCTGGAAATCCAATCGCCAAGGCATAAGATGCAAGAGTTCACCTCGGATGGACCAAGGACCATTAGTGAGCACCTTCAAGATATCTTCCTACGAAGAAAATCGAAATAGCACATTGCCCTTTCTCCATATCCATGGTCAGAGGGGGGACAGAAGCATTCCAAGACTTGGAAACAAATGATTTAATCACTTATATGGGAGGAGGACGACGTAAAAAACGACTAACTAAACTAAACTTCCAATGCTCACGCCAATTTTCCAAATTCTCGTCGTCAAGACAAACGAAATCCGCAGACGAATTAATGATCCGATCAAAATGAGAGTGAGAAAGAAACCAACTTTCGAACTAGCAGAGGGTGTTTCAGAGATTCCCTTAGCCCATGTAAGGGGAGCAGATCCAACCTGTTTGTTGCGACTATCCAAGCCCTGCTTGGAAACGGGATGCCTCATAGGAGCAGGAGCAATACCAGCATTGTCATGTAACGGTTATTATTAAATATCTTATTTAATAATAACGTAACAGATTCATAATTCATTATCATGAATTTCTTCATTTATTATGGTTTAAATGATTTCAGTTTCTTATTCTTTATGCATGAAACCGTTATTATTAAATTAAATATTTAATATCATTAAGTTCTTCATTATGGTCCAAACGTTACAAATTTGAATTAATTCTTGAACGTTATGAGTTGGTGATGATAAATGTTCTTGATGGGAGAACATCTATATATACATGAGGATTTTGGTCCCTTGGCTCAATCATCTCTTTGAAGCGAAAGGCTTTCTTACACCATCTAAAGCGAGAGTTCTGAGCCGAGAAGAACCAAAGTTTAAGAAGAAACCTCTGCAGAAATTCTTGGCGACAATGGCTGGAGGTACGCTATTTCGTTTCCGCATTAGTTTTATTGTGTTTCTATTACAATGATTTAGAAACACAAGTTGGCTTCATTAAAATTTCTTACATTTGGTATCAGAGCCAAATGACCTCTGCCTTGATATGAAAAAATTTTCATTTTTATGCCATGAAAATGATTTGATTTTGGTTTCTTCTTGGAAACTTCTTGATATATTTTATTGAAAATCATGAGGAAATATCATTTTCAACATTTTTAATCGGTAAAATGCTCATATTATGTATGCATATTTAGTTATATTAAATTATGTTTATGAGCAAATTTTTTTATGTTTAAAATGTCTAGTGATCCATATAATCTTAATTAATTAAGAATTAGCCACAACATCCTTAATTAATTAAAATTATATATAAAGTTAAAATAAGGATCACATAAGTAATTAGACATCATATTGTGATTGATTATATTTCGTATAATAATTGTTATCCCACAGGATCTTTTATTATATTTAATATAATTAATCAGGATAAAATATCAGATTATTTTCATAATTTACCCACATGGATTATGAATTGGAATATAATTTGATAGTTTTATCATAAAGACCATTTGAATCTATTTGAATTAAGAATTTAGCCCACAGGCAATTTTTATGTCATGAGATTCATATTTTTGGCATGTTTCACATTGGTAAAACATGTAATTTAGTCTATTAAGCTTCAAATTTTGACATAAGCATGTTTGATTTTATGCAGTTTCTCAAACTGTTAATTTCTCTGATATTCGATGTGATATTCCCGAACTTAGTGGTGATAACTATAAGATATGGAAGGAGAGGGTTCTCCTCCATTTAGGGTGGATGGATATTGATTATGCTATTAGAAAAGATGAACCACCTATAGTCACTGATACCAGCACTCTAACTGAGATCGCGTTATATGAGCGATGAGAGCGATCCAATCGGCTCAGCGTGGTGTTTATCAAAACTAAGATAACTGCTGGCATACGTGGTTCTGTTGTCCAGCATGAAAATGTCCGAGACTTGCTAAAGGCTATCGATGAACAATTCATCACTTCGGATAAGGCACTAGCAAGCACCCTTATAATGAAATTTTCATCTCTTAGACTCACCAATATAAAGGGTGTGCGTGAGCACATAATGCAAATGCGAGATATTACGGCTCAACTTAAGAAACTTGAGATTAATATGTCAGAATCCTTCCTGGTGCACTATATTCTGAACACTCTTCCACCTCAATATAGCCCTTTTAAAATTTCATACAATACACATAAGGATAAATGATCAATTAATGAATTAATGACCATGTGTGTTCAAGAAGAAGAGAGGCTAGTAATGGAATTGGGTGAGAGTGTATTGGTAGTAACCACTCGAGGGAAGAACAAAACTGACAAACATCAAGCCAATCAAAAAGCTTATCAGCAGGGAAAAGGTAAAATACCACCCCAAGCTGATATCAAGAAAGAAGAAAGGTGTTTCTTTTGTAAAAGAAAGAGACACGTGAAGAAGGAATGTACGAAATTCCAACAATGGCTTGAAAAGAAAGGTAAACCAACCTCATATGTATGTTATGAATCTAATATGGTCAATGTTAATATTAACACCTGGTGGATTGACTCTGGATCAACAATCCATATTGCAAACTCTTTGCAGGGTATGCAAAACCTAAGGAAGCCAGTGAGAAGTGAGCAAAGCATCTTATCAGGAAATAAGATGGGCTCACATGTGGAAGCAATTGGAACATGCATTTTAACTTTAAGTACTGGTTTTGTTTTAAAATTGGAAAGAACCTTTTATGTACCAAGTTTCTCACGAAACTTAATTTCTGTTTCTAGACTATACCATTTGGATATTCCTTTAATTTTAAAGACACATCATTTCGTTTATTATATAAATCTGATTGTGTTGGGAATGGTATTTTGTCTGACGGTCTTTACCGTATTTTATTACAAAATGATAATACTCAAGGTTCAATGCATGTTCACGCTGGCATTAAGAGGTGTAATATTAATGAGGACTCCTCTATATTATGGCATCGGAGATTAGGACATATCTCCATAGAGAGAATTAAAAGATTAGTTAAAGATGGGGTATTTAGTACTCTTGATTTTACTAATTTTAAGACTTGTGTGGACTGTATTAAAGGAAAACAGACCAATAAGTCCAAAAAGGGTGCTAATAGGAGTTCAGACTCATTAGAAATAATTCATACTGATATATGTTGTCCAGACATGGACATACATGGTCAGAAATACTTCATCTCCTTTATAGATGATTACTCACGATATATGTATATATATTTGCTTCATAATAAAAATGAAGCATTGGATGCCTTCAAAGTCTTTAAGATTAAAGTTGAGAACCAATGTGGTAAGCAAATTAAAATTGTGAGATCAAATAGGGGTGGAGAATATTATGGTAGATATACTGAAAATGGACAAGCACCTGGTCCTTTTGCTAAGTTTCTTCAAGAACATGGGATTATTGCCCAATACACTATGCCTGGTTCTCCAGACCAGAATGGTGTTGCAGAAAGAAGAAACCGAACATTATTGGACATGGTGCGGAGTATGCTTAGTAACTCCAATCTTCCTAAGTTCTTGTGGACTGAAGCATTAAAAACGGCTGTGTATATATTAAACCGAGTTCCAACCAAGGCTGTCCAAAAGACACCATTTGAACTATGGAAAGGTTGGAAACCGAGTTTGCGACATATGCGCGTTTGGGGATGTCCGTCTGAAGTTAGAATATATAATCCACAAGAGAAGAAACTGGACCCGAGGACTATTAGTGGGTATTTCATTGGATATGCCGAAAAGTCCGAAGGTTACAGGTTCTATTGTCCATCTCACACAACTAGGATTGTGGAATCAAGAAACGCTAAATTTCTTGAGGATGATGTGATTAGTGGGAGCGATCATTTCAGGAACATAGTTTCCGCACATGATCATATAGAATCTCAACCTTCCACATCAAATGATAGATTGATTATAGTTCATAGCACTCCTCAAGTACAAACTAGTGCTGAACAACCAATCATTGAAATTCCATAAGTTGTTGATAGTATTCTAATAGATCAAGCAGTTCAGGAATTACAACAAGCTCCTGAACAACTAGTTGAACCACAAGTTCCTCAAGGAACCATTGGTACAACATTAAGAAGATCTACTAGAAATAAAAGATCAGCAATTCCTAGTGATTATGTTGTATATCTACAAGAATTTGACTATAATATTGGAGCCAAAAATGATCCTGAAACATTTTCACAAGCCATGAGTTGCAAAAAGTCAAATTTGTGGCATGATGCTATGAAAGAAGAGATGAATTCCATGATGAGCAATGGAGTCTGGAATCTTGTAGAGTTGCCTAATGAAGCAAAGGCCATTGGTTGCAAATGGGTCTTTAAAACTAAGAAAGATTCGTTAGGCAACATTGAGAGATACAAGGCAAGACTTGTTGCAAAGGGATTTACTCAAAAAGAGGGAATCGATTATACGGAGATATTTTCTCCTGTATCTAAGAAAGATTCTCTACGTATTATTTTAGCATTAGTTGCTCATTTTGACTTTGAGTTGCAACAAATGGATATGAAAACAACATTTCTTAATGGAGATCTAGAGGAAGAGGTTTATATGAAACAACCTGAAGGTTTCTCCTCTAGTGTTGGTGAGCACTTGGTTTGCAAGCTTAGGAAGTCTATATACGGCTTAAAACAAGCCTCCCGCCAATGGTATTTTAAATTTCATGAAGTGATTTCTTCATTCGGATTTGTTGAAAATCTCATGGATCAATGCATATACCAGAAGGTTAGTGGGAGTAAAATATGTTTCCTTGTTTTATACGTAGATGATATTTTGCTTGCAACCAATGATAAGGATTTGCTGCATGAGGTGAAACAATTTCTTTCTAAAAATTTTGACATGAAGGATATGGGTGAAGCATCTTATGTCATTGGCATTAAGATCTATAGAGATAGACCTCGAGGCATTTTAGGTATATCACAAGAAACCTATATTGATAAACTTTTAGAAAGATTTCGGATGAAGGATTGTTCACCAAGTGTTGCTCCCATTGTGAAAGGTGATAGGTTCAATTTGAACCAATGCCCAAAGAACAATTTTGAAAGGGAATCAATGAAAAACATCCCATATGCTTCTATCGTAGGAAGCCTTATGTATGCTCAGGTCTGTACTAGACCTGATATTGCATTTATTGTGGGGATGCTAGGTCGATATCAGAGTAATCCAGGTATGGACCACTGGAGAGCTGCAAAGAAAGTGATGAGGTATCTACAAGGAACCAAAGATTACATGCTTATGTATAGACATACAGACAATCTGGATGTGATTGGTTACTCAGATTCAGACTTCGCCGGTTGTGTTAATTCTCGTAAATCAACATCAAGATATATTTTTATGATGGCCGGTGGAGCTATTTCTTGGAGAAGCGCTAAGCAGACCTTGACTGCTACTTCTACCATGGAAGCTGAGTTTGTCTCCTGCTTTGAGGCTACTTCACATGGTGTATGGCTTAAGAGTTTCATTTCTGGGCTTAGAATCATGGATTCTATTTCTAGGCCATTAAGAATTTTCTGTGACAATTCAGTTGCTGTCTTTATGGCTAAAAACAATAAAAGTGGAAGTCGAAGTAAACACATCGACATTAAGTATTTAGCCATAAGAGAACGTGTAAAAGAAAAGAAAGTGGTCATTGAGCACATTAGCACTGAATTGATGATTGTTGATCCTTTGACTAAAGGCATGCCACCTCTAAAATTCGAGGATCATGTAAAGAAAATGGGACTTAGTTCCACTTTGTAATGATATTGAAACTCTTATATATTGTGAAATTTTCTCATTTATGTGCACATTATTTTGAGAAAATAAATTGTTGTTGGACCAAGAATAAACATAAGGTTTATTCATAAAGTAATATTACCACATTAAGATTAAGAAACTAAATACATCGTGATACATGGATGATAATACTTGCTCTTAGAGGACTTATCGCTATGATTCATGTATTTATTTCTTAAGAAAGTTGTTCGAGAAAGATTAATTCAAATTATTAAGATAAACGTATGGACCAAGTTGGAGAATGTAACGGTTATTATTAAATATCTTATTTAATAATAACGTAACAGTTCTTATTAAGATTCATAATTCATTATCATGAATTTCTTCATTTATTATGGTTTAAATGATTTCAGTTTCTTATTCTTTATGCATGAAACCGTTATTATTAAATTAAATATTTAATATCATTAAGTTCTTCATTATGGTCCAAACGTTACAAATTTGAATTAATTCTTGAACGTTATGAGTTGGTGATGATAAATGTTTTTGATGGGAGAACATCTATATATACATGAGGATTTTGGTCCCTTGGCTCAATCATCTCTTTGAAGCGAAAGGCTTTCTTACACCATCTAAAGCAAGAGTTCTGAGCCGAGAAGAACCAAAGTTCAAGAAGAAACCTCTGCAGAAATTCTTGGCGACAATGGCTGGAGGTACGCTATTTCGTTTCCGCATTAGTTTTATTGTGTTTCTATTACAATGATTTAGAAACACAAGTTGGCTTTATTAAAATTTCTTACATGTCAACCATGAGCACGGTGATGCCTGTGGATGGGAGCACAAAAGAAGGTGAAGAGAAAGAAGAGTTGTGGAAGAGAGTAAGTGAGCGTCGGAAGAGAGGAAGAGGAAGGTGACGGGGTTTCCCCCCCACGCCCAAGAAGAATCTCTTTCCGTTTCTTTGTACCCCTTCTTTACTAGCACCTTTCATTGAGTGTCTTTTACTTTCGCTAAATTTAGACTAGCAATTGATAATAATCACTATAAATGATGGTTAATATTGATTATATATATATATATATATATATATATATATATAATGCAAATATTGATAAGAGATATATGCATTCTATCGAAAAAAAACCCATTATATTTACTTTTTAGCCCCCCATATTCGTTTTTAGCCTTGGGGGCACATTTTTCAACTTGGACGAAAATAATCTCAATGTTTTAGTAAAATAATATGATTATATATGATATTCAAAAAAATAATTAATCATTATAAAATTTAAAAATAATACTAATCATCTTAGAATAATTAGAATATAATTCTAATATGATTAGTACTTAAAAATATATATAATAATTAATTATCAAAATTAAAATTATTTTTGTCCAAATAAAAAGTTAACTTTTTCCCGATAAAATGTAGTTAAATATACTTAAATTAGGGTTAATTATAAATTATCACTATAAGTAACTATTTTCACTATCTCATTCTTTATATTTTAAATAGTTAAATCGAGATTTTTATATTTATGAAAGTTACAAATTTAACCTAGTTCTTCTCGTGTTGTCTACTCTATTTATAAAAATACCATACGTGCTCATTGATAAATTGAAATGAGATAAAATCAATATATGCTCAATAATAAATTTTATAATATTTTTTTAATAAAATCGATAATGTGATAAAAAAAATTAAATTAAATATTTTTTTTATAAATATAAAAATTTAAATATAAATTTTACAAATATAAAGATGAAGATAATAGAGATTACTAACTAATTAAATAATAACATGTAATCAGCCCTACAAAATAAGAAAAAAAAAAGGGTTATCCCTCCACAAGCCCACCATCTTCGAAGTTGGAAGGCGGGCTTCTTCGCTGCCTCACCGTCTTTTCTTCTTCCCTCCTCCCTCATCGTCGTTACCCTCCCAAGACCATAACTCTCGCTACTTCCCTCTCTTCTTTGACGCCCCTTCCTCGCTTCGACTTAACGCTCTCCTCACGCGCCGCCTCCCTGAAGTCGGCCAGCGGCGCCCACGCGGCGAAGCATCCGCCGCCTGCAACGAACAGGAAGAATTCCGGGAAGACGAGGGCTCCGGAGAAGCCGCCCGCGGAATGCGATGGATCGGCGTAGCCATCCTTCCCCGCTGCCGAAGCCGCCCGCTGGATTCTTGCTCGGCCAGCACGGGAGGGTCCTCCTGGCCGCCTCGAAGCGGATCGCCACCATCGTAAGCAAATTTTGAACGGTTTTCTTTCCTTCATGGCGTCTGTTTGTTTGTCCGATCGGCGCGGACTTTATCTGGACATTGTTGTGGACTCGAATCTTGATATGGCTATTAGGTTATAGATTTATGCTTCGGTGATGGCCAAAATTCGTTCTTGAATTAGATTAACAGTGAGCACAAGCAGAGGCGGGAAACCTAATTGGATAGATTTTGCAAATCTTCGTTTCAGCGAGCTCAAACTAGGGTTTGTATGTAGTAGGGTAACTGTTGATGCTTACACTGTGTCCTGTACCTTCCTTCTGCTCTACAGCGATTATTGCACTGAAAAGCATGACTTTGATTCCTTTTCATGACCAGATAAAGAGTTACTTATTTTCCTGTGACATATTTGCTGGTTGATGCTTCCAATAATCTGCCCTTAGAATGTGTAATTAGGAGAGTGTTCCAAAGTTCTAAAGGGGATGAATGCATGCTGCTCTGCCCAGTGGATACGTATGTGTTCAACATTTTGAGTACTGGGTTCCTTCTTGCTGCAACTATTATATTATAAGCCGTTATCTTCCTGGGCAGGCCCATACAAATATTGAAGAGCACAAACTTCAGTGGCTGGTCAGCAGTATGTGTCATATTCTTATATTTTCATTTACTTGTGTTTTCGGTATTACTAATCTTTCTACTGAAGTAAATTCATAGTTGAAGCTCTTAATGTTGATTGATTGGAATTGCATTTGGACTTTTCGATTGTGTTCCTATTTCTGATCCTCTTTTTAATTTAGTACATAGCTTTTCTTCTACACAGGTTGGATGGGGTTAGATCAGTAATGAAAATTTCTTTTCTAATATTACGGTAGTCAGTAGGCTCAGGTTAATTACTGGCACATCAGAAATTAAGGACCATAGAAGGCCACAGGAACATCATGGTCCTTGTGTTTGAAGTAGCTTTTCTATCTAAAGTGTCTTAGCTAAGCATGTGGTCTTTCACCACAAGATCCTCATAAAGCATGGGGTCTTTCAGTATCAAGATATCTTGGTCGTAACTTTTACCAAGTCAGTGCAGGCTAAAATATCTATTTTTACTCCTTTGCAACCACAAATGAAGTACTTTTAGGTAATAACTTTACGCAAAGCAAAACTTATGGTTTTCTACTTTCAAAACATGTAGAATTTTTAGATGTTGCTTATGGTTATAAGTTCATGCATCATCCTTTGTGCATAAGATTATCATGTATATTTGCTGCTAAGGCTTTTTAAAATAAAACTCAAGGATCATGAAGAAGAATTGCAATGTTTTGGTTTGTTAAACCAACCTCTCTCTCTCTCTCTCTCTCTCTCTCTTCCTCTCCTTCCCATCTACGTTTATTAATACACACAAATGGAGAAAAAGGAAAATCCAGAATTCCTAGATGCATTGCTCTACCTTTAACATGTTTGAAGTCTATATTAGTGTACTTTGTGAGTTTCTTTTTCAGGTTATCCCTGCTGCTGCACGTGCCCTTGCCAAAATCCATATGCATCTTGTATTCAGTGTGTTAGGACAACAGATTTTTGATTTTTCTTCCCTTTCAGGTTTTGTTACTCTGAAGAAGACATACTGGAGTTTGGCACTGATAGTTCTTCTGTTGGATATCTCTCTATGAAAATGATTTTTGATTTTTCTTATCTATTTGTTTATGTGAAAATGGGTTCCTTCAAATAATTTGTTCTAGATAAGATGATAAATGTGACTGAAAATTATCTATCCATAATTATTGATTGTTAAAAGAACTAAATCTTTACCTGTTTTTGTTTGGAAACAAGTCACTAAAAATCACTACTTATTGATATACCTGAAACTAGGCTATTACTAGGGGAGTATTTTGTGCGTTGAAGGTATTTGATTGAATATTTCTTTTACTTCTTGATTTTTTAGTTGTCAGTCACTATAATTTACTATGTGTTGCCTTTTATTTGAATCAGCCATGCAGGGCTAGGTCAAATCAGTTGTTAGGTCTTTTAGATTCACCTTATTGTGTAATTTTTTTTGCATCTCTTAATGAGAAACCAATGCCCTTAAAGATTTTGCATGTTTAAAGTTTGTTTTTTGTTGACTTAACAAATATGTATTGATATTTGGAGGAAATACTTTGTATCGTCTAAACAGTTGTATCATCTATGTTACATGGAGTCTTATTAAACCTTTAAACATGGACATCTGATTTATGTAAACTGCTTCCATAGCCTTAACCTCTGTCTCCAATTTACTTCTTGGGATACCGTTATACACTTGTGCTGAATATGATTAAAATGAGCATTATAGAACTGTGTTATCTCATTTCTGTAGTCAGTATATTCTGTAATGGTAAGTTCTGTCCTATGTTGCGTAGAAAAAAAAATAACGTGTTATAGTCTGGATGGTTTTAGGCATCTTCAATCAGTTAGATCCACTTCAACTTGACATTACCCAATTCCTCTTCAACATCCAGTTTTGATGAAGGTTGCACTGTCCTTTGGTGTATTTGTTTTAAGGATTTTACTTTGTTGTCATCATATATGATTTCTATAGCTGTATTTTATTGCATTGGAGGTTAAGATTTTCCAGTTCCATAAATTATGTCAGTAACATCAATTTATATATTGGGAAAATGTGGCACATAGCACTTTCTTAACTATAATCAGTTTGCATGTTTCAGTTATGTGATCTTTTTCTTTAGTTTTGATAGATGTTTATGCTTTATCATCTGTCATTTTAAGAGTAATGTCTATCCTTCAAATTTTTGTTTCAATGACAACAATGATTTTGATTCTTCAGATGATGGTGAAAATATTGAAGGATTGCCCAGTGAAGGTGTTGAGATAACTTGCTTCAATTTGGTGAGATAACTAGTAAGTTACATGATCTTCCTAGTATGATGTTCTACTACTGTAGCTAAAGTTTCAGCAGACAGCAAATGGGTAATTTGTTGTATCCAAAGGTCAGTCGGAATCTGATAGGGACCTGTATTCAGAACCTGGGTTTGTCCTCTTAGTTTTCCATTAATTTTATTTAAACTGATGGTTTGCGGTTTGCACAGCTGGGGTCTGTTAGACTTTAATAGGTTTGCGTAGTTTGGTCTTGGTGATGTTGACAGATTGGATTGAGATTGTTAGTTTCTTTTTGCTAAGAATAATACTTTAATAGTACAATTTGTGCATACACACCCCAAGCACCTCATTGACATGCACCCACCATTCTCCCATTAATGCTTACTATATAAAAGGGCGAGCCCAGCGGATGTGGCTCCCTCTAATGCTTGATTATATACATGTTCTTACATGTACAGATATATACAGTAAATTGGCTGAATTGGAATGTACATCAAATTCTTTTCAAATGACTTTAATCAGTTGGGATCAGGGGGGATCTGCTAGATTTGGAGTGATCAGCTGGCATTGACTTAAATTGTGAATAACTAATCAATCCACTAGGATTAGCCAAAAATCCATCAATCAGTTTGATCAGCCAAAATGGCTTATGCCATTAATCTCTTGAAGGTTATTGGTGTTGGACTCAACCAGATTTGCTGGATTGAATCGAGACATGCCAATCTTGAGAATTATGATTCTGCTGCTAGGAGTCCACTGGGTGGTTCTGATTGTAAGCTAAATCAACCTTTGTTGAAGACCTTTGAATAACCTCATCTATGTTAATTTCAGAGTAAGGAATATTTTAGGCTTTTTATCTTCATGGTTGATACCCCTCTTCTTCTGGCACCACAAAACAAGAAAAATCAAGAAAACACTGCTAAATAATAAATGAATTGTAGAATAAGAGAGGTTTGGATGAGTTGGGATATGATTTAGGGATGAGTATAGGTATGGATGATATGGTTCGAGTATGATTCTGTTAATGCTCTTCAAGCCATGTAAATGGGTTTTGTTTTTCTTTTTTTTTTGACTCTGTGCTGACTTATGGAATTTTTGTTTGTACTGTGAATATGACCAACAGGGTTGTTTAGATAATTTCTTGTTTCAAACATCACATTGTAATTTTATGTTCATGTGATTCGATCTGTAGGATGGTGCACATTACATGATCTACACACCATCTGATCCACTTCTCTTTGTTGCTGTCAAGGTACATTGCCTATTTTCTTTTTGTTTATCCTCCAGATGAAAACATTCTTGATGTTTTTAAGATCGATGTCTGTAATATATCTGTTATATTTTTCGTTTCTTGTACAATATTTACTAATAAATAAGAATAACAGTGATTTAATTCTGCAGGGTGAAAATGGTGTTCTCCAAATTGCTGACGATGCAAATGATTCATCTCTATGAAATGGGTTTTGAATTCAGTATTCATTTATTGCTTATGGTTATTCTGCATGCCTTTGATATATTAATCACTGTTTCTTGATTTAATTTTTCTGGATGTTGTGGCCCCTGGTTTATTTCAGGTTAGTTTGTTTGCTTCCTACTTTCAGATATTGCCTGTTAGATTGTATTGAGTTCTTGGATATTTTAGCCTTTTATGTTTGTAGATCAGATGCTGATTTTTTTTTGCCCCTCGTAGACCAAGTTTCTTCTCGGGATCCCAGTTTGAGCTACATGTAACCTTTTTCTCTTGCATTTTGGAAAAAAGTTACTTTTTCTTCAATAAGTTATGTAGTTAGAATCATTAATCAGTGTTCCGATTATGGATTATATTGAAACCATGTCTGTCCTTATTTCAATAAGGAAACAGTTGGTTTTTTTTATGCCCTATTCTTTTCCATGACCTGGAAATCAGGATCTGCCGGAGGACCCTGTTACCGTTGCTGCCATAGATGAGGAGACAGAATTTAATGCTCTTGTGGTATGTTTTACAGTCATTTTTTTTTTGTGATTATTTCTCTATTATTTAGAATTCACATTGTCATAAACTTAGTTGGAATTGCTTATGTCCTGAGGCACTTTTACGTTATCTGTTTGTAAAGGGTCAGCTTAGTTGCAATCTCGCTCAGGTCCCGAAGGACTTGTCAAAGAGCAAATTGATTAGTTCGGAAACAAGTGACGGACAAATCCCGATGTTTCGCGAAGAGACTAAATACTTAGTGTGTGAGAAAGAAAAGAGAGAAAGAAGAAAACAATAACTTTAGAAGACAAACAAACAGTTGCAAATCCACAAACGACTATTTACTAGGTATCGGGTGCGTTGGCAAGTTCCTATAGGCTTAATGTGTGAATTTGTGAATCAAATCAACGCTCAACACTACCTTAAACCCTCATGTGAAAACTAAGTCATTTTGAGATAATTTTGTCCATTATGATGAGCAATTGTTTTGTAGCTTTGTAAATTGTTCTTGCTCACAGTTTTAAGCAAAGAGATATTAAAACAAGGTAAAAGAGATATACAGCAAACAAAAGCGACGAAATGCTCATTGACGAAGGTGTTGCGTGGGTGTGATGATTGTCAATGACAACACATTGGCACTCGAGTTAATTGGCCTCTAGGTCTTAATAGAGAGATCAGGAGGCAACCTTCTCCGAAGAAAGCGCCTTTACCTTGTGCAATTTGACATGTTTAACTGAACCCCGTGAAAACTCTTTTGATGTGGTTGCTTACAAGCTTTTATGTTGTGTGTAGGAAGAGGAGGCTGCACTTCTTGAATCATTGTTGGGAGAAAGATGACAAACAGAGATCTTTTATGAGCTGATCGATTGGGAAAATGATGAGGAAGATTCTGTGTTATCATTTAGAAAAGAAGTTTCAAAAGATAAGTTGGCCTTTGTGTTACGAGGACTTGTTAAGAAAATGTTTAACAGTGTGTGATCTACATTTATGGAAAATTAGCCAACACAGACTTACTTTCTTTCCAATCTGCAATAGAGCGAGCGATATGGAATATCTTCATTTGTTGCCTTCGCAACCGAGTACCGTATCGTTAGATTTGTTCATGATAATGGATACATTGATCCCTGCACAACTGACATCAATTCTCTCTTTCTAAAGTCAGTGTGCCTTAAGTAGTTTTGGCTGCTTTGCCTCGACTAATCGTGCCTCAGCTAATCGTTCTCCGGAACCCAACCGGTTCACTACTATACTTGTTATTGGGAATATTTGAAGTGGGCAGGCATTTGAGTACTACTACATCAGCAAAGTGGACATCTGAGTACTGCATCAACACCAAGTCGGGCTCATAGTCAGCCTTGTGTGTCAGCTCCTGGTCATATTCAGTATGACACCAAACAATGAACGATAACAATCGATGGTTTGGGCGGTTCTTCACGCTCAAATACTGTCTAACAAACATCTTAAGGTTTCACAACCTATGGTAAAATATTCATAAATATTAGACGGTTATATATCTCATTTATGTAAGGTGGAAGATGCATTCTCTGTCAAAAAAGCTCTCGAGACAAGTCATTGTTCTTTAAGCTAGATGTCGGAGATGTCTTATCGAGAATATCTTAACCTAAGTTTTGCATGTTTAGATTAATAGAATTGAAATAGAAAGAAAAATATTATATTGAAGAAGCTTTATTGAAGTAACTTTAGTTTAAATGCATTAATATGTCCTCAGAATAGATCACTACTGCTGTAGCTGTTGCGGCAGAGAGGACTGCTGTGGCTGCAAGGGCTGCTGCGGCAAGGACGGCGACAACGGCACTTCTCGCTCAAGCGAGATGCGAGAACGAGGAGGAGAGGTCGCTGGTCGGGGAGCAGTTACAAGGCTGCGTCGGCTTTGCTTCCTGGCAAAGGAAGGGCAACAGTAAAGAATGCCGCCAGCGTAGCACAGGGAGGAGAAGAGAGCACGGCGTGGTGGCCCTTGTTCAACTTCGAAGGAGGCTAAATACATTAACATGTCCTCTTCTATTTATACAGATTAGGAGGGAGGATTTCCCTTAACAGAATAGAGAGATTTCCTCATATAGTTGGAAAATCTTATCTGCTATCATAGATGATCGACTCTCACTTGCTTGATTTATGATGAAAATAGTCTCGAACCAATTTGCATTTGCAACACCAGCTGATTTAGCATAGAACTAAATTAGATATTGACAATTTGTACCCATATTAGTGTAAGTCAACTCTCACTTGCTTTTGGGGTCGATTTGTAATGAAAGTAGTCTCAAACCAATTTGCATTTGCAACGTTTACTAATTTGGCATAGAACTAAATTAGATATTAACAATTTGCGCCCATATTATCATAAGAGAAACGAGTCAGTAGTCAGCAAGAGCGCCCACTGGACGAGTCTTATCTCCTAGCTTATAACCTAGTATCGAGATTGGGATTAGGATACCAAGGGTTTCTGAATCAACATCGGCTTTTAGATGTCTGTTTTAATGTCCAAGGGTTGGCCACTACTATGGTAAATCCATCATTAATAAATAATATTTCAAATGAAGCTTCCTTGTGTAACATAATAAGTACAAACCTGATGGGAACGATACAATCTAACATATTTATTATTATATGCATACATCATCTAGCATCATCAGTCAATATAGACATTTTAAAATTAATTTATTTTACAGTGTTAAATCCTTATAATATGACACTATTATTTAAAACTCAAACATCTTCAACTTCACAATTTCACTAAATTTTTATAGATGACTTTGTAATATTTTTATAGGTCAAAATCATATAATAACCTAGGCTTGTAATCATACGACTTACATAATATATAATGTTTAGTTATGTTAGTTCTTTTTTATTTTATTCATCATTAGCGAATATATAAAAGGCTTATAAGAGGCTCGATAAATCCATTTTGATTACCTGTGATAACTTTTAAGCATGTTGGGCTACGTCAAATCATTTGTTACATAATTATTCAAAGCTTGCAAAGTCACTCTTTATATTTTACATTGCCAACAAGTGCATTTGAAATGTTTGTTTGTGAGACCCCAAGTTAAATACTCATTTGTGAGGTTACGAGGAGATTGATCATTTGTGAACGAATAATCAAAGGTGCCATAGACAAAACTAAGTCCATAACATATGGTATTAAAGTGGGACAAGAAAACTTAGAAACGCTTAGTATGTAAACATAGAGGACTTAGTAAGACTATAGTGAGGGCAATCAATATGTGACTATTTAAGGGAAATGAGCATAGAGACATAGGAAAATAAGTTGCTTAATGGAGTAGACATCCGATGTTAATATTTAGAGGAATGACCAACTCTTTGCATGAGAGGCACCACAAGAGCATGTAATGTACAAAGATTATGATGGTCAAGTTTGAGCTATGGCTCGATGTTGGTAATCAAACTTGATAGTGCTAAATACAAGTGGGAGTGTTTCGAAAAGGACGAGATTGAACAAAGAGGGATAAGTTGCTCAATAACTGAAAGAGTTTGTTCAAAGTTCATAAAGGTGAGGAAAATTAACTCAAAAAATTCAATACTTACGCAAACTTATACATGAATGATAGGCTATCCGTGACCATCTCAAGGTAATTGAAACTTGATGTCATGGAGTATGAAAATTTTTTCTACAACATGTGATAGATACGTCCATAAGAGCTAAATTGTTCAGTAGGTTTTACACGTTTCCAAATATTGTGGGGTACAACGAGGGACTATATTAGTGAATAGTCATAATTTAACAAGTGCATTCGTAGTGATAGAATAATATAATTTTTCACAACAATGTAGAGTAGTCCAAGGAGATAGTAGTTTTTGAAAATTTTAGAGAAAATATAGAAAGAGGATAATTACTCCAACAAGACAAATATATAGGAGAGATAAATCTCAATTCTTCAGTGGTAGATTCATGTACAATGAAGCACATATATTGAGGGAGATATCTTAAGTTTGAAGTTTTGTAAAACTCAAAGGATCAAGTGAGTAATAAGGATTCATCACGTAATCTCACATAAGATAATGCATTGATTGACGCATTATAAGATTAAGTGAAAGAGCGACCGAAGGTAATACCAAACAAAGACACACTTTAAGCTTATGAGGAGATCGAGTTCAACGAAAGGTTGACACATGAAATGGTGGGCATAATGCATGAGAGACACCATCATCTTAATTCAAATCAAGGAGTGGAGGACTTCAGTGAAACTTAGTAAACTTGGTAAAGTACCTATGCCGTGTGAAGGGAGTCAACTTAAAAGATATAACATGAAGCAAAGGCGTGAAGACAAATGTCAAGGATATGAACTCTTGTAGAGATAAGAGTGAGATTATGTCGTTTCTTAGTTTTCTCATTTTGATGGGGTGGACTCATCTTATAAGGTGCAAAAGTCAAAGAGAACTTTGAGATACATGCACCTTAACTTAGTGAGGTAATTAACAAAGAGATTAGAATAAGAAGTTAACTCAATTTGTGAAGATAAATTTAGAGTCGAAATTCCTTAGCACAAGGCAAGATGACACAAAGACAGGTACTCCTAAAGAATATACAATAGTACTATCATTTAAGTTACTATAAAGGAAGCTATGTGCAACAAAGATTGTATTAGGGGTGGAGACTCAGGATCTAGATAATGACACATCAACTTTTAGTGAAGTCGGTGGACTTTAAGAGTTACTAAACGACAGACTATCTTAGAACTTTAATTCATCTACTAGTGACCTAAGTGTGGATCGACAAAGGTATAAAACTCTACTCCTAATTTTATTCATATCACATGCATGATTAAAATAGTATGCCATCATACAATTTACTTATGCCATCAATAATAATATAATGAGAAAGTGGGCCAATTTGAACCATATATATCATAAAAAATTATCAAGTAATGGTAATACATATATGTTATTTGTATTTTCATTAGTATGCTAGGTGGGTACTATGTAAAATACTTGGGCACCATAGAAGGTTAATTGCCAAAAAGACAAGCATAATCGAAGGAGGCATAGGCCCTACAATGTTTTGGCATAAACCACATGAAAATCACAATTTGAGTTCACCATATAAAGATCATAGTACAATTGACCTATAGGCAACGCAATGCAATGGATCATGATGGAATAGTTCAAAATAATCTAACACACAAATTAAGTCTCATGAGGAATTTAATCATCAGGAGGGAAATGATTGGAGCTATTGGAAGCTTTGCTTCAATAGATAACATAACGATAAGAAGGGTTATAGGTTTAAGGAGTAAATGTCATTATACCACAAAGGTGAGATCTTCCGTGCATGCATCGAAGTTTATATTAGATAGTAAGGTCATGAGCATGAAGAAGTGTTATAGTACCACAAAGGTAAGACTTTCGAGTGCAAGTATAAATTAATCCTGTGAGGGACTTGACCATATAAATGTATGATTAAAGCTATTAGAGAGTAGATTTCTCAAGAGCTTATATTCGCTTGAGGGAGCTCAACAAGTAAGAGGACAAGGTCAAGTGAGTAAATATTGCTATTAAGGATACAAACGAGAATAGAATTAGCGTGAGCCCTATAACATGATGGCAGAGGCCATGCAAGAGAGTTATGTTGAATCTCAGATTTTGATAATGAAATCAATTAATGAGTTTATGATCTAATCTATGTTTTGAGTGACACATGACTAGCTTCGATCAAGGAGAGGCAAATTGATTAAAGCAGTAAGAATCGGACATTGGGCCAAAGTGAATATGTCAAACAATTGGACGTCAGGCTGAAGGATCGGTCGACGTGTCGGTAGAAGGCTTCGTGCCATGAATTCGGGTATCAGGTCGAAGGATCGAACATTAAGCCAAGGAGATCAAAAGTTGTGAGAGTCAACATGCCGATTTTGTAATACGTCGAAGGAGAGAACGATGCACCGAAGGATCGGACGAGCGCCGGATAAACCAATGACATGCTAGACAAAGGATTTATGCTTTGTAATCATTTCTCTAAAATTGAAGTAGTTTATGGGGCTAATTGAGTTAGCTTTTGATGTAATCATGCTAACTCAATTAGGGGCCAATTGTGCCTTAATTGAGACTAATTTGGGCTCATTGGGAGGCCCGTTCAATGACCCAAAAGTTGGGTCAGGTGGTGGAACTATCTATGAGTTGGAAAACTCAAAAAACCCGATCTCCGAGGCTGTCAGGTGGTGGTATGACCAGACTGGGTGGTGATACCACCCAATATCAGGCTGTAGGCAGTGGTACCACCCGTACTCGGAAGACCTGAAAGTTTAAATTTTTGGGTCCAAATTTGAAACTATTTGGGGCCTATAAATACCCCACTTGGGCAACAAAAAAGAAGCAAGAATTTTTAAGGAAAAAACGAAGTAAACTCTGCCAAAAATTTGAGTTCCCTCCTCCTAGTGCTTAGAGTTAGTCCTAAGGGAGGTGTGTGAGGGAATACTTGTAAAAGAGTGACTTGTAAGGGTTATCTCCGAAACTCATGAAAAGGAGAGAGTGCTGTAAAAAGGTGGTTGGTCTTTGCTTATTGAAAGAAGACCTTTAGTATATGCTAGTGGCTTCAACGAAGGAGGAATCAGAAGTGGATGTAGGTCACTACGACCAAACCACTATAAATTCCGATGTGTTCTTTCCTTACTTCTTATTCTTTTTACTGCATTCTACTTTACTTCATCGCAAACTATCCAATCCCCTCTTCTCTATTCACTTGCAAACTTATATGAGTTAAACAGACGATTTCGTCGAAATCAGTTTTTATTGTTCGAAGATTTTCAAACCGACGTAATTTTTTCACTACACTAATTCACCCCTCCTCGTAGTGTTGACTCGATCCTAACAAGTTAGAATATCTTTCCATTAACTAAGGTAAATTACTTGGAGAATATAAAGGTATTGAAGTAGGTAATTGAAAGGGGCAAGAAAGTGATGATGAGTCCAAATGGACTTAGTTACCCAAAATCAAGTATCAGTTAAAATATATGTTAACTTAAGAGTACTACAATGCCAAAGAGACAAATTTATCGATTACGAGGAGAAGAAAAGGAATGGAGATATAAGGCAATAAATTATAGCATCGTGGTCATAGAAGCATCATGGTACCATAGAGGTGAGACTTTCATAAAATCATTGATCCCTTGCTCTCGTGGAGGGAGAGTGTATAGTTATGAAAGGGGTCGAGGAGTTAAAAAATATAATAACATACTCTAAGTATTATGATAAAATAAAATAATAAATGCCATAGAATGTTATAAAATCGGTGTTGACAAGCATCTCATCAAGATAGTCAAAAGTAGGGAACTTTGGTTCGATGCGAAAGTTCTTGACTAAGGAACGAAGTATGTAATATGTGATGTTGTACCCTTTTTGCTCAAAGGGGTAGGCAACAAAAATGATCAAGTATGTGGTACATTCATGAGAGATGACCAAAACTAATAAAAAGTTGCTCTAGTTAGGAAAAAATTTTGTTCCATCGGGCAATGCTTCTTGCATTCCGGAAGCTCGACGACAACGATAAGGCAACTTATAATAGCTAACTCAATACAAATAATATAATAATTTAAGTGATTCAAAAGTGTGAGCAAAGAGTAAGTGAAGGAAGTATAATCCTGAGGAGGTAAGTGAAGTCAAGTACCCTTAGCCTTCTCAACTCTTAAGAGAATAAGCGAAACTGAGTGTCCCAGTTATTTTAGTTATCCAATAGAAGAGCTCTATACATATTTAAAGGCCCTTCGAAGAGATATAGTGGTAAACAATCAATGGTGATTGGTTTTATAAAAAATAGCTTGTTTGCTTCATTTCTCAACAAAGTGATAATTGAAAGCAAAGATGATAACTAGGTAAAAGATAAGTCAATGGGTAACTTTTATGAAAAAATGACCTAAAAACTTTAAATTTTATAAGGCAATACTCATTAAAGTTA
Organism: Musa acuminata AAA Group; assembly: GCF_036884655.1. Lineage (NCBI taxonomy): Eukaryota > Viridiplantae > Streptophyta > Magnoliopsida > Zingiberales > Musaceae > Musa > Musa acuminata. The sequence continues at coordinate 15,352,189 of NC_088332.1, read as the reverse complement.
TAATAGACATCTATCCAATTCAGTTGGCATAGACATTTGAGGGATTGATACATAATAGGGAATGTCTTTTCATTCATTTAAAGGGTTTGGAGGAACCAATGAAAGTCAATGCAACTTGACCGACTCTACACTAAAGTCAGATTCACTAGCAAGTCAAAATAACATTGGTAGATCAAAGTTTGACCACTTAATAGTAACGACAAAGAGCAACTAAAGGTGAGAAGTGCATTATGACTAATGCAGGAGATTAAAGATTTAGTGAAGTAATAAGGTGCAGTATTTGTAAAGGTTTCAATAAGGACATCCAATGAATAAATGGAGAATAATGTTATAAATAGCTTAAAGGGAACGTGTCTAACATAATATCTAGATGTGTCCATGCTTTTTGATTCCATTCATGCCTTAGGTAGTACATAAGGGGCTTGTAGTTGGTTTGACAACTCCATTTTGATATATGTGATTATCGTATAAATATAAAATTATCTAAAAATAAGACATGTAGTCATTTTGGATGTTTTTTAGGTGCACAAAGTAACATGAAATATCATTCACCTAAGCACCTTAGAGCTACTCAAGTGGCACAATGTTATATAGGCCTTTAGAATAGTGTTTTGGGTTAGTTTGCTGCTAAATTCCGTAGCGGTATCATATGGACACTTATGAGGACTCTTGAGTGTAGCCAACTACCTTAGATCCTTTGTTTGATGGTTAGCTTATAAATTTCATCTTTATATTTTAAAAAATTATCTATCAAGTGTTTGCTTAAATATTTTTTTGTGAGATCTTGAGTTAAACATTTCTACTAACCCATCTTCTATTTTACAAGTTTTTAGAAAACCCTATGAGATTATAAAGAGATCGACTATTTGCATATGGACTTGAAAGGATGTCGTATAACTTAAGCAATATCAATTAAATCTATAAGAATATGGTCTACAAACAAAAAGATATTATTCATAAAATTTTTAATAGTTGATTTAGATGAAGGAATAGTTATCATCTTTACATAGACGATTAATTTATTGAATAAAATCATTTGATAAACGTATCATCATGTTAATTAAAAACGAAAAGATCTCACTCCTCATTCATTTTAGGTTTCTCGATGCTACTTAATATTACTATATAATTAAAAAAAAAAAGAATCATCATAGAGGTATCGTATGCTTAATTCACAATCATTTCCATCCGATAATAAAGCTCTCATGTAAATAAATGATCACCCTCATTTGCTCTTCGTAAACTACTATATCCTTTCAACCATCAAATCATACTAACTATATATTTTTCATCTTAAAACCTCCTCCCTTCCATAACCATGAATTTTGAATAAAGACGATATCACTAACATTCCATATAAACTTTGAATCAATATCCATAAGAATCATGGATTACTTATATTAAAATTAAAATGGTCAACAAATTCCGTACATGATTTCTCCAATGACATCTACACATATGTAGTATTTGGTGATACCCTTAAATCTCCGTATCTTCCATCCATGGCGAAATCCTTGTAACCTCTCATCCCACATTCTCTCAACTTACATAATTCAATCATAGTTGCCTAATTATTCCTGTCTTAATATCGTTAAACACTTTCCTATCTCAATCTCAAACATCCATTTTCCCTGAATTGCTTGTCTCCAATGTCCTGTCCCCTAGTTTATTAACATTTACATTCTTTAATGCTAGCCGTTTGATTTCGATCCAAAGGCAGACTAAAACTGGTCATTTGTGTCCCGTCAACTGAAATGCCCATCAAATAATAGTAATAATAATAATCATTATTATTATTATTATTATAACGTACATCACGAAATCTAAAAAGAAGTCCACCGAAGTCTTTTGCATTGGAGTATCTCATTATCTCCGCACGTAAGCAACGATAGGCTTTCGTTCTCCTTTGATCTAATTACCCGCGTTCCACCTGCGCCCTCCTCCTCCCACGTGGAAGTCATGGTGTGGGCCCCACGATCCGGTCTCTTAGAAGGTGTTCGGTATATGTGTTGCGGTACGTGTGGTTTAGGATCTCGTAGGGAAATCAGACGCCGACAGATGGTCTGCTCGAGGATAGGATCAACTGGACCCAGTCGGCACAGGATTCAGGTACGGGAGGATGCATGGGACGTGGGTCCCGCTTGGACAATAATTGGTATGGCGATTATTGTTGGATCCCGGCTTGGATAGGACAGGCGACGCGGCACCCGGACCGACAACGCCTTCCCTGTTCCTTTGGGTTTCCCCAATCGCCTGCGCTGCTCAGTGTCATGCACGGAAAGTGATGGTTGTCGATGCAACTGCAATTACCGCGATTCCCTGCGGTGAAATCACAGGGTTAGCTGTTCGCAGCTGTCACGCTCTCTCCTCTCCTGCCTTCCTTCCGCCTCCCGGCGTCTCTATAAACTCAGCTGATGGCCTCCCGCAGCTCGAGTTACACTTGCTGCCATGGCCAAGAACGCTGGCCTCCTCATCCTCTCTCTTTCCTTTCTCTTCTTCCTCTTCATCTCTGTTGCAGTCTCGCGCAATGTCACCTTCGACCACCGCTCCCTCATCATCGACGGCCAGCGCAAGCTCCTCATCTCCGCCTCCATTCACTACCCTCGCAGCGTCCCAGCCGTACGCTCTCCACCCTCCTTTCTGTTGTTCATGTTGCTGCTCTTCTTCTGCTTCTTCTTTCTCTAAGCCACTCTCGGTCTTTGATCCTACTCCCAGATGTGGCCCGACCTCGTCGCGGCGGCAAAAAGGGGAGGCGTGGACGTCATCGAGACCTACGTCTTTTGGAATGGCCACGAGCCCTCTCCCGGCCAAGTCAGTTCCCTTCCAACTCCCTTCCCATGTTTCTTGATCGCGCTCCTGCTTGATATGTTCCTCAACATAACCCGCTTCCTCTGCCGTTTCTCTCTGTTTGCAGTTTTATTTCGAGGACCGCTTCGATCTGGTCAGGTTCGCGAAGATCGTCAGAGATGCGGGCATGTATATGATCCTTCGCATTGGGCCATTTGTGGCCGCAGAGTGGAATTACGGGTGTGTATGCCGAGTGACGTTCAGATTTTTGCACCTCTGTTGGTTTTGTTCTTGAGGGGATTCGATTGTTATTGGGCTTTGGATTTGCAATGCAGGGGAGTGCCGGTTTGGCTGCACTATGTTCCGGGGACTGTTTTCCGGACTGACAATGAACCTTTCAAGGTCTGTGGATGAATAAAGCTTCAATCTTTCTTTGGTGGGAACAGCATGTTCTTGGTTTTTTTTGTCTATGCGGAGTGTAATCTGACAGACAAGAGTTTGTCTTTGATTGTTGGCTTTCAGAGTCATATGGCGAGCTTCACCACATTCATAGTGCAGATGATGAAGCGAGAGAATTTGTTTGCATCACAAGGAGGCCATATCATTTTGGCTCAGGCAACTGCTCTTAACTATCATTTAATTTCTGCAACTGACCAAGTTCTTTGATTTCTTTGTAGAAAAATTTGATTCTCATACATCTTTACTTGAATCTACTGTTATCTCTACAATTCCTGCCTTCCCAAATATTGTAGTTAGCTCAATCCAGCCTCATGGTTCAACTACAAGTATTGACCAAATGATCGCAATCCTCTCTTGCAATCCGCATAGCGAGCACGTTTTACGCATTTAGATAACCTTCAAATGGGGCGCGCTTTAATATTGAGCTTATTTTGCAATAGCATCCAAGCATGGAACAGAACTTTCGTTGGAACTTAGTTTTACAGACCATATTGCTTCTGTTACCTCTTTTCAGTGCGACTGACCGAGCTGTTTTGGAGACTTTGCTTATTAGTAATAAGAGTGGAAGATAGAAACTGTAACTGAGAATTTTTATCTAACTTCGAAGTGTATATATATCATAGCCAGCTAAAGGTGTAGCCTCATAGCTCTATCAGTCTTTTCGAGTTTTTGCATGATATAAGAGTGTTCTTCCTCGTTCCAATAGAAAGTGCTCTGCCACTGTGAAAGATCATCGATGGCTGATAGGGCTGAGTTTTATCTGTTTCATATATCATCATTTGTTCAAAAATCCTATCAAAGATCATTCTTTTATTGTCGTCGAAGCTCAAGAACTGAAATCAGTTTCTTATTTTCGTTCCTTTTTTTGGCTTGACTGCAGATTGAAAATGAATATGGAGATATTGAAGCAGTGTATGGTGATGGGGGGAGGTCATATTCAAGGTGGGCTGCCAATATGGCACTCTCTCAAAACATTGGTGTACCTTGGATCATGTGCCAACAGTATGATGCCCCTGATAATGTGGTAATGGTTCATATCCATGTTGATGTACAATTTCTGGATTCCATCTCAAATTTTTTGAGGATTCAGATTAATGGTAGTAGGCCAATATAATATACAGCATGGAACTTGCTAACCACTGTTTATTTTGAATGACAAAGCTATTTACAAGAAGTTGTCAGTAGCTTTTTCAAACTTTGTGTTAAGTAGTTAGAGCAGCAATGCATAAGAGAAAATTCACTACTCTGTTCAATTGGAACTCCAAGACAGTGCAGCTGCTTCCTATCATATAAAGTGCATCAAGCAAAATCAAACAGAATTTGCTATTCTTTCTTGTTTTGCGTGTCTCTTATCTTGTGACTCAACTTGTGAGAATGCAAAATTATGGCTCTTTACATTTATATGTATCATCATTGTTATATTAGTGTCAATCCCTGTTTCACAGCTTCAAAAATTAGAAACATATTATCGTGTAGCGACTAAAGTTTGATTTTTTTTCTTCTTCTTCAAACTTGCAGATAAATACTTGCAACTCATTTTATTGCGATCAATTCAAACCAAGTTCTGCGAACAAACCAAAATTTTGGACAGAAAATTGGCCTGGATGGTAATTTCTATGTTGAATCAGCATTATCTTCTTTGCTTTTAAAGTGTTACTCTCAAGTTTAACTTTCTGACATGGAGAATCTAATTTATAGAATTGACTTTGCCAAATAAACTACATGTGAGTAAATGAGAAGTTGAGAATAAATACGTAAACTTTGGGTGGATATAGTTGGTTTCCTTTTCATTATATTTTAGATGATATTTAAGGATGCAAGTATGTTGGTCCAAATCTGTGGACAACACTCTGGTCTGTCAAATAAGTGAAGCTTCTATGTATTATGATTTTGACACCTTAACTTTATAGAGACTAGCATGCTAGAATCATATTCACACATGGGGACAACTTGTTTCTGATCTGAAAAGGAAGTCACAGGTTCACAATAGTTAAGATATGTGGAAATGGTGGTCGGAAGGGGAGAGATAGGTGAGAGAAATAAGGTTCATCTAGAGTGGACATGGATCAACTACACTTACCAACATATCATACGTAATAGATGGGTATTCCACCTTTTCTTTGGGAAAGGAAAACATTGATATATGTTCATGCATAAATATTTTCAATGTTCCCAGCACACAGAGGGGAAATTGGGTTTTTTTTCCCTCCAAGTAATCTATCTTATTCTTGATAAATGGTGGGTTTGGGTTGATAATGGGTGCAAGGGGCATAGGAACTTATCTGAACCTGATGAGACTTGCTATCAGGACAAGATTTCTTGACTCAAACTTGATCATTGTAGCTGGTGAATAGGCCAGGCTGGGACAAGATGGTTTGGACTGGATCAATCTGGTGGACTAAGGCAAATTTTATTTTGGCTTTCAGAAATGAGAAAGAAAGAGAATTTGAATCAAGTGGGGTCAGTAGGTTTATGCTTGAGACTAACTCAGACCCATACCCAAGAAGACTTGCAAAGAGGCTATGATTTCTTGATTGTTCCACTCCGCACCTGATTAGTTCTCAGTGATAACTAGAAGATGCTTCTGTAAATATGTTTCTAATGCTTTACTTTATTAACTATAAACTGGAGGAATTACCTAATGCCCCAAATCCAGAGCACTATAATCTTTCTAGGTCTTGCTGGCTGTAAATTTCTATGATTTTATGCTCTGCATCTGGTCAACCATAGTATCTCTTTGATGCATCTTATGTCAACAAAATCTCATGGCACAATTTTTTTACTTCCATTGTTGTAAGCTCAATTACAGATCTTTTAGGCTTTTACTAATACTAAAATGTAACCTTTTTCCAGGTTTCAGAATTTTGGGACGGCAAAGCCTCATAGACCACCTCAGGATATTGCATTTGCTGTTGCTCGCTTTTTTCAGAAGGGTGGTAGTCTGCAAAACTATTACATGGTATGTCTTTTAAAAATCATTATATTTTTTGGTAGGAGACTGCAAATTATTTCATGCTACTGAAAACAATGAATGCACACTTCACATCTTTTTCTTAGTATCATGGTGGAACAAATTTTGGTCGCACTTCAGGGGGACCATTCATCACTACAAGCTATGATTATGATGCTCCAATAGATGAATATGGTATGTTACTTTCTAGATTTTCATTGACTGAGTTACAAATAACTAATATTTTTTAAATTTTAATTGAAAGGTTTATTTCTTTGATATTTGATTTCACTAATGAAGATGGATTGCATTTTAGGGTTGGTTAGGCTCCCAAAATGGTCACATCTGAAGGAGCTCCATGAAGCCATAAAATTATGTGAACAAACTTTGCTCTATGGCACGTCAAAGTTTCTGTCTCTTGGCTCTCATCAAGAGGTGACACAGTTTCTTTTTTTTTTCTTATGATATAGTTTCCTCACTAAGTTCAAAACCAAGTATTTCTTTATGTGTTTGTATAGGCATAGTGACACCCAAATATATCCACTTTATGCATAATTAAAAAATTAAGCACTATAAAGTAATAACTACAAAAATGCAAGTATATTTTATAATTTGTTATCATTTTTAAGGGTTAATTATAAATTATCTCCTATAATTAACTACCTTTAATATTTTGATCCTTACACTTTCAAAGTTACATTGGATTTTTTATACTTACGAAAGTGAAATATTGAGATCTTTATTTATGATTAAAAAAATAATTTTACAAAGTTAAAAATCAAGAGAGATGGATTTTATTGGAGTAACGGAGTTAAATATTTTATTTTCGTTAGTGTAGGGATCTTAATGTAACTTTTGAAAGTATAGGGACTGGGATGCTAAGAGTAACTAATTACAGGGGATAATCTATAATTAGCCTCATTTCTAATTATTATAATAATTTTAAGCAAGGAAAGAGAGCCAAAAAGTACACCTATACGGTTAATATCATTCTAATTATGTTTTCCCACCCCTATTTCATGAATCTTATTTGGAAAATATTATCATGTTTTTGGACTTTTAACCTATTATCAAATAAGTGCACTTTAAATAAAAGTGCCAATCAAGTCTTGGAATACTCATGAAATAGCATGCTGTTTATGCCTTCCTCTTTAAGTTTAATGTTTTCACTAGTCATTACATTAAGAGGATAGGCTTCATTCTTTTAAATTATCTTTTTGGTGGGTTTCAGCTATTCTGTTTTATTTATATTATCAACATAAGTTCCTTGCTTATGCAGGCTGATATTTTTGAACACTCAGGGAAGTGTGTTGCATTCCTTGCTAACGTGGATGAACGAAATGATAAGTTGGTCATATTTCGGAATGTACGATACAATCTTCCAGCCTGGTCTGTCAGCATCCTTCCAGATTGCAAGAATGTTGTGTTCAACACTGCAAAGGTATGTTCAATCTTCCATTTACTTATTATTTACATACTATGGGCAACATTAATGTATATCCTATAGTTCTTAAGAACCAAATTCAAATTGTTACCTGATATGATATCTATTATGAGGGGCTAAATGATAGACAGAGATGCAAAACCTGCTTATATAAGCTGTAATATTAGCTATACTCTATTTCAATTCAAATATTTAAGCATACAGTGAATTTTCAAGATCACTTTTGAAGCGCTTAAAGAGCATTTTGTTAAACTTCTTTTTATCAAAATTCAGACATCATCAGATGCATGTTAGTGCTCATGTTCTGGTGCTTTCTTTACAATGACAAGGCATTTGCTTCGTTTAATACTAGGTGGTAACTTTCTATCACATACCATGACAGGAAACTCTGTGACAGTAATATTTGTTTGATCAAAAGAGAAATGCTAATATCTGTTATGGTTATAAGAAAGAAAATTCCAAAGAATCATATGAACAGCTTCACATACACTTGCACATGTATTGTGCTAGTAAGCATTATACCATGTATTGTACCAGATTAGCTATCTCAAGTTCCATTTATTAAATAACTACTAAATAAAGATGTCTGCCTTTTCCATCATTGGTATGCCGACTAAATATTGCAACATTATGTTATACTAATTAATACCTTTATGATAACTTGCAATGAAGGCCTTTTTGGGCATTAAGTGCACTGTTACATACCAATGAAAATGCTGCTACACTGTGATAACTAAATATAGATCAGGACTTGAAATATAAAGGTGAAATTGGTTGTGTTTCTTTCATTTATGTCTTTGAAGAATTTTGTAACTATAGCAAATTAAAATTCTTATTCCTGTATTTTGATGTTGCTAACAGTCTCGATTGGTATTTATTATTCAGGTCCGATCACAAAATTCCAGAGTAGAAATGGTACCAGAGAACTTGAAAGCATCTGCAGGTTCAGGAAAGCTACCTTGGCAAGTTTACACAGAGAAAGCCGGTGTTTGGGGAGCACCTGATTTTATTAAAAATGAGCTTGTAGATCATATTAATACGACAAAGGATACAACTGATTATCTTTGGTATACAACAAGGTAAGCTTAACTCTGCAATTTTTGTTATCTTCTTTGCTAGTTTATTGCAGTACTTCCATATTGACAGATAGTTTTCGTTTTCCTTCTTCTTTGCACATTTATTACGTCAACCACAATTCACTATATGCTCAATGGGACTTGAAGCACTGACCACTTGACCATGCATAAAATGTGCTAACAACCTGGATGTCTCCGTGGAGACTCATCTTGTTACATAGTTACTAGAGAATAATTTTGATCTGGAAGAATTCTTTTTTTGGCAAGTGCAACTAATTCAGCATTAAGGAAACCTTGTATTTGCAGAGGCCGATATCATCATTAGTTACGTTTTCTTTCTTCGAAATTCAGAGATCATCTGATAACATATGGCATTAGGAACCTGCATGATGCGTTAGATATACATAAACAATGTAATTAGCTGTTCTGTTTTTCATGAAAGTTGGTCCATGATTGCAATGTAGATACTAATTTTTCTTTAATTTTTTTTATAAATGCAGTTTTTATATAGATGGAAATGAATTTCTTAGTAATGGGAGTCTTCCAATTCTGATGGTTGAATCTAAAGGCCATGCTGTTCAGGCTTTTGTAAATGGTCAACTTCAAGGTTCTTTCCCGACTTTCTCATCATATATAGATCATTTCACCATGGATCATTGCTGTAAAAATATGATACACTCTGGTGCCTGACTTGGTTATCTGCACATTCCAAGAATCTGTTTCTTAGCCAAATCTTTGTGATTTACTCATAATAATGCTTTTATGGATATAATACATATAGCAAATGCAGAGAGGAAGATTAAACTGCTCTATTGTAGAAGCTTTAGAAGTTTTATTGGGAACCATCGATAAGCCTATTCCATGGAGTCACCTTTTCCCATAGAGCAATTTCATCTTTCCTACCATAGACAGCCTTGTTTTGAACTGATAGATTGCAAATGGTGACCACAGATAGAACATATTTAGTATGATGCTAGTGTTCTGGGGAGGTGGAACTCCACAAATACATAATTAACATGTACTCGCTTCCACCTATACATACATAGTAATGCATATGTACATGTAGATATTCAATTAGTTGTACTAGTCATTTATCATTAATCTTGCATGAGCAGACCAATAACTATAATAAGGACAATCTTGGGCCTTAAAAAGTTAAGGCTAAGGAAATGTCCTGTGAAGCTAATCATTGACAACCACAGATGGTCCTCTTGCCACTTCAAATTGATTACAACATTTTGTTATCTGCTTCATTCAATGCTGGTTCTAGTTGCCTTCTTTCCTGTGAAACTTAACATGGCATATAGACCGTGACTTCACATGAATGATTTTTCAGTTGTCATCAAATGCAGTCATAAGGCAGACAATACAGAACTCTGGTGCTCTTGCTTTTCATGCTACTTCATCGCCTTTGTCCTATTAAATCATGTGCATCTAGTGGTTGATGCTATTCAAGTCTCTTTGGATATGTCCATATCTATTAACTCATAAAAGTTGACTGATGATTCCTATGGCTTCTATCTTACAGCCAATTCTTCTGGTTATACTATCAAGCTTGAGGCTCCCATAACCCTAAGGGCAGGGGTAAATGAAATTGCTTTATTGAGCATGACTGTTGGGCTGCAAGTAAGTAATTGTGCCTTGTCTTATCTGATAGTGTTGCTTATAACATGTCTTACTCCGAAAACCAGAATGACAATATGTGGAGAGTAAAAGGATTTTCTAATGTACTACAGCTCTTCAAGTCATTATTTCTATCATCTGCCTCATAGATCTTCGAGGAGTTTCTGAGTAACAAATATCTGTATTAATGCATCATATATTATTGGTCTCCCCAATGTTCATTTTAAAAACAAGAAAAATTAATTCTTCTAACAATCTAAGAATTTTGCCAATGCTCTATATTCTTTGTCATGCACACGGTATGTGCGTTGATGCGTAAGACTCTCCAAACCATGATAGAGACTGAAAATTGTATAGACAGCAATTATTTGATCTCTGAAAAAGCAACACAGCAACTTTGAACTGGGTGTCTAAGAAATTTTCACTGAAAATGTAAATACTTGTTCTTGGTCTAAAAATAGCCGTGGTATGTTTTTTTAGTGGCATGACCGGTCTATAAGCTCCTTTTGGATTCTGATATTTTGTCTTCCAACCAAAGAATGCAGGACCTTTTTATGAATGGCTAGGTGCAGGGTTAACCAGCGTGAAGATATCTGGACTTAGAAATGGAGGTTTAGACTTGTCAGGAGCTGCATGGGCATATAAGGTAATCAGATTGGCTACTGTATCCATCTTGAGCTTTTAATTCTCAAAACTGTTTGCTAGCATTTATATGTGATGTATTCAAGTTTCCACTATCATGGAGCTAAATTTATGTTGAATGCTGTTAGTTTTCTCTTGCCTCCACTGCAGGATGACTCTTAGTTTTGCTCGTTTCCAGGGGGTTCTGTGTTGTATATGAACAAAATGCAACAAGTTATGGCATTGTAACTCTCAATATAGTCTGTCATTTGCTACCATAGAAATTGGTTTTGTAGTTAACCATACAAGTATTATTTAATCTAGGACAGTAACATAGTGGTTGAACAGAAATTCTTTGTCATGTTTGTGGTCATGTGAATAATAGAGCCAAATTTATTTTGTATGTTTGCTTGGACTCCAAGAACAGAAAAAGGCAAGCCAAGTATAAGGCTCCCGACATTATTAGGTCTAGGGAGGCTCAATGTGTGCAGCCTTAACTCTTAGCAAAGAAAGAGGTCGTTTTGCTTCCGCGACAAGGGGTAATCTAATCCATGACATCAAGGCTTACCCTTTTTCTGACTCAAGAATCCATTACATTAAACTATTTATCTACTGGGAGATGGCTTATTGCATTGTGTTCATCATAGTGATTAGTTAGGCAGGTGTTACTCATAGTAAGTCAACAACCTGTTATTATGTCATAGGTCAGTACCTCACAAGGGTGGCATCAGGACTTTTGACTTGCATTCGGAACAACGTAAATTAAGATCTTCTCTTCCTCATTTCTAGTAGTTTGAGAGACTGAATTTTAAGATTACATGTTTATTTTTTTGCATAGGTATGTCATTGGCTGTATGGTATTTTAATGCTTAGAAACGCAACAACCTTTTGACAGTGCTAATTCTTGGAAATATATCACCTAAGAAGCTCTATAATATGATGTGCTTCTCTTTGCAGATTGGGTTGGAAGGAGAGCATCAAAATATATTCAAGGCAGATGGTAACCATGATGTTAGGTGGACACCAGCATCTGATCCTCCAAAAAATCAACCTCTGACATGGTACAAGGTATTAATTGTTCGTTTCTTGATCTTTCTTAATATTTATTATCCTAAAATGGGTTTTATCAACATCAAGTCAGAGATGCTAAGTTTCATGAAAACTGTGCTGCAATTGTCATTGGTATATATCATTGTTATTAGCTTGTTCTGCTCTTCCTCAACCTTCAATCTAATAAATTGCGTGAAAATTCTCTGACTCTTATTTCACTGCAGGTAGAAATTGCTCCTCCCCAAGGAAATGAACCAGTTGCACTCGACATGCAGTCCATGTGGAAAGGTCAGGCCTGGCTGAATGGCAAAGCCATTGGAAGATACTGGTCTCTAACAAGTTCTGTATACAACAAGTGCAACCAGAATTGTGACTACAGAGGCCCATTTTCCCCAGACAAATGTAGGACAGGATGTGGAGAGATCTCCCAGAGATGGTACTTTCTCTTCCTAAATCTCAATTGGTTGTTCTACTCTTCTGTCTAATGATTCCACTCCTCTATAGAACCTACACATGAATTCTCTGAATCTAGCATCCTCCTTCAGCTGAGAAGATCTCTTCATCTTCTCTTTATTTGGCCAATTATATGAATGACTTAATATGTGGTCTGTGTTTCAGTAACAAATTTCCGAAAAATACTAACACTCTCTTCGAAATCTTCATTACATCGTACTCTCTTACACCTACTAATTAATCCACTTCAAGAAACAAAATCTTGTAGTCTTTGCTGTAACAAAAATCTGCACCAAAGATTTCTTCTCCTTCGGGTATTGACTTCCTTGTGTGCTTTAAACTTTGACCACAGGTACCATGTTCCAAGATCATGGTTTCAGCCATCAAGAAACACACTCGTCTTTTTCGAAGAGAAAGGGGGAGATCCTACCCGGATCACCTTTGCAAGAAGACGTGTGACGGCTGGTGCACCGGCATAACCAAGACTCCGGCTGTTGAAGCTTGCAGAGAAATTAAGATGTCATGAGTAGATGCGGCTGTGTAGTAGGTTAATGAATAATTTGCTTTCCATGCATGTGAAAGAAGACTTGCGTATGTTGTGCTTATTGTATACATCTCAACCCTATTTATCTGACATTCACACAAACAAAGGAATATCAAATATCTTGCGTGATGATAAATTATGGGAATAGTATTAGAATCCTGATGATAATGCTTATCGATTATGATTGTTGATTCATCGTCAGTATCAATTAAATAGAATGACAGTCATTTTTAATATATTTTATACGTTCCGAAGAAGAGATATCAGTTTGAATAATCAAAAGTTGAGTGGATGATTTAAATGGTAATCCTAAATATTTAAGTAATCTATGGTATCACAATCACAATCACAATCACAGGTGTTTATTTTGCTCCTTAAGAAAATCAAATAATTGTTTAAAAAATAATATATATATATATAATCATAATATTTTTATTATTGAGATCACTTGCCGAATAGCTAATTAAGCTAACATAATGAATAGACTAAGGAATAAATGTAAATTGGCAGACTAAATAATAAACCACATATGATAAATCTAAATGCACAACAATGGATAAACAAGACTATCAATAAGTTTTGTATGTTTACTATGCTAATATAAATGGTATTAGTTCAAGTGTGAAGATCAAAGGTGCATTTGGATTGTTTGGTATGATGCAAACAAAAAATATATATAACAAATAAATAAAAACTTCAAAGATCATTTATAATGTCAAAATGATCAAGATATATTAACTGAAGTATTAATAATCCGTGTCGCGATCCTACGATTATTATCATCCTACAAATGCTTTTAGAATTCTGAATCATATTTAATTGATAATTTAATATCACTAGTGAGATAGTACTGCAGTTGTATATTTAATTGTAGTACTTATATAATTCTAATTGACAATCAAAGCATAGAACACATGGAAATTAGGTCAAAGTTGACATCTTGTTGTGCAAGTAGCTGTGCATTAACTCCCCTAACAAATCAAATTGTGGTCTTGATTACTGCACTGCAACACACATAAAAATGAGGTCCACTCTAGCTGTGATCACCCAGATATTTAGCACAACTCCATGCATGTTCTGAGGACATCAGTGATGCCACAGGAGGGCTGAAACCTTGTTGAAGAAGAGAGCCACAGAAGTGATGGTGGGTAAAGCCTGTTGTTGCTAAGGACCCAACTCCAATTGTCGGAATCAGATCTCAATCTACATCCCTAATGCATGCAACAAAGTCCCAATCCAAGACAGCAAAGATATGCTTTGGTTTGCTACATAAACCATGTGCTCTGAACTTGTTCTCTTCTGTTCTTTCTTGTTTTCTGGATATGGATAAAGACATCAAGAACATGAAACTAATAGGGGGGGCAATACCTAATCAAAGATAAGGTGAAGGTGCCTAAATCCATGTGCAGTGTTGGAACAGCTGCTGTCTAAATATCCATGCAGCAGAACAGTGTTCTTAGTCGATGAGATATTATTACTACTTAAGAGATTGCTGACTGATGACCAGGATGGATACCAAATGCTGGAACCCAACATTGCATGTGCTTCTCACAGTTGTTGCTTTGTATCATCCAACCTACAGGATTGTTTGCATGGCATATTTAATTATGGATTGATAGGTCTGCAGTCATATTTAATATAAAGATATTATGCACACAAGCTGAGTTTCAATTATGCTGGGACTTGGCAATTTATTTTCTCATGTTTGATACAGGTTGAGATTTTGTTGGTAGAGACTTGAGGAACTTGGAATCATGTTCAATATTGTGTACTTGTCTCATTCAAGTTCTCAATTATTGGCTTTGAATGCAAAGCATAAAGGACAAATACTTGTGAGTTTATCCTATCCCAAGTCCTATATATTACTACTATTGTGATATCATTGAAATAGTGGTTATAAATTGACCATCTCAAATCAAATCCATCAAAAGTGGTCTCATCATCATAAAAAAAATAGAATTTAAATAAAGAAATTATTATTATCTTGAATCTAAGTATTTCATAAGAAATTGATGATCTTATCGGATCAGATGGTGATGATAACTCTTATACAACTTACAAACAGAAAGTATTCTTCCGAGAGTCCAACAATACAAGGTTTCTTCTCTTGTCCCAAGTCAAAGATTTGGCAGGTGATACGGTATCTTGCGCACCTCTTCCAAAGATTCACACAACCAGATTCCGGATTCCAGTTGCTGACACGAATACACACAGTCATTGGAGTTCGTCTATATTTTCTAGCTTATCTTATTGTATGTGATGATTTGGAATCCACGCGTAAAGATTATCCATACGTATCCTCCAGTTTAGTGGGCCCCCACTCGAATTAAATAGGTATACTATATATAGGATGATGAGATCGTTCTCGTACGGTACCCGTTGACCGTATACGTATATGTTGCAGGTAAAATTCCTTCTCTAATTTACATTTTTATTCACGTCATCATCCAATCTGAGCACATGGTTTTGGAATAACGGCCGCAAGTTTCTTTACTGCACGAATCACGAACAGATCGTGACGACACTTGGGACCGGTCAAAGGTGTGCGCCAAAAAAGTCAGCAACTGAAGTGAATTCCTCCAATCTCACGTGCCCAACACGCTTCATACCTTTTGTCTCTTTCCCTCCTCTATTATTATTATTATTATATATTATTGTTATAGTGCTCGGAATGAATCGTGTGCTCGCGTACCTAATCTCTTTCACCCGCGTCCAGCATCCTTATCCACCCACGTCAAAAAAGAGCGCGAAACCGTACCAGCTACGTGTCGCGCTAGCGATGGCCAAACCCCCAGTCAGCCCTAGCGGGACCCGCGGGCCGGGAAGCGACGAAACAGGTGACGTAAGCCATGACAGAATCCCGCCGCAACCCTCGCTAGGTAAGCCCCCCACCGCCGCTGGATGCGTGACACGGAGGCTGGTGGTCCTTCTCGAAGCTGCCCACCGCCTGGGCCCCGCAGTCGACCGGTTTGCCACCGCGTTGTCGTTTTCTTCGACCCACCCGCCTGCCATTCGCGTCTATTTATGTGGCTCTCCTCGTGGCTTTCCAAGTTTTAAAGCTTCTCTCCCCTTCCGTGCCTTAATATATCACGCAGGAGATCCGACGGGCGTGGATCGAAGGGATCGAACGATGAACGGCGGAGATCTGCAGCTGCCACCCGGGTTCCGGTTCCACCCCACGGACGAGGAGCTCGTGATGCACTACCTCTGCCGTAGGTGCGCCGGCCTCCCCGTCGCCGTCCCCATCATCGCCGAGCTCGACCTCTACAAGTTCGACCCCTGGCAACTCCCAGGTAGGTTTCGATTTGGCTTACGGCCTCGTGCGCGCGTGTGATGGCCGCGTGATCTGGATCTGCTGCCTGTGACAGGGATGGCGCTGTACGGGGAGAAGGAGTGGTATTTCTTCTCGCCGAGGGACCGGAAGTACCCCAACGGGTCGAGGCCGAACCGGGCGGCCGGGTCGGGGTACTGGAAGGCGACCGGTGCGGATAAGCCGGTCGGATCGCCTAAGCCGGTGGCCATCAAGAAGGCCCTCGTGTTCTACACCGGGAAGGCCCCTAAGGGCGACAAGACCAACTGGATCATGCACGAGTACCGCCTCGCCGACGTCGACCGCTCCGCCCGCAAGAAGAACTCGCTCCGGGTATGTTCTGCACTCACCATATTATATTAATCGAACACATGCAAAGGGCCGAGGTCTTTGACGGGTATCGTAATTTTATTGGTTTTGGTGGGGGAGACGCACTGGATCCTCTTCCGTTATTGGTGTGGGTGACCATCCCGATGCAACTTGCCAGGTTGCTATCAGGGTGAGCCGGTGAGGAACCCTCATCGTTTGAACAGTGCACGAGAGGAGTCATCGTGTCCTCTTGGGTGATAGATAATCTAAACAAGAAAGCAGCATGATGTACTAACATGTGGGACGTGTCGGACTGCAGCTGGATGACTGGGTTCTATGCCGTATCTACAACAAGAAAGGAAGCAGCGGTTCGGAGAAGCTTGGGAACACGGATGGGAAGCCGGTGGTGTCAAGGAGCGTCTGGCCGGGCCCGGCCACGAGCCCCGAGGAGCGGAAGCCGGTGCTCGGCCCTTACGCACCATCGCCGCTCGCCCACGTGCCGGCGGAGATGGTGTACAGCTTTGCCCCGTCGGACTCGATGCCGAAGCTGCACGCCGACTCGAGCTGCTCGGAGCGGCCGGAGTTCACGTGCGAGAGGGAGGTCCAGAGCCAGCCGCGGTGGCGGCCCACCACCGAGTGGGACCGGGCCCTCGGCCTCGAGTCCGCCGCTACCGCCGGCGGCGGCTCGGTCTTCTCCCAGATCGAACCGGGTCTGTTCTCCTCCGAGTCGAGGGACCCGTTCCAGGACATCCTCACGTACCTGGGGAAGCCCTTTTGAGCTACAAACGAGCCGCACGCAGGACATGTAACTGAGTTGACACGGTGGCGACTCCGCGAGCTGCGGTGGAAATGGAATCGTCTGGAGGATGATCTCCGGCCGTCAGTCACGGGACCAACCGAATCGGACGGCTGGAGTCGCCACGGCAGCGATGAAACCTAGTCGATTCCGGGCTGAGTCAACGCGTCATAGATGTCATAGGGATGTGAGTGTGGATATGGGCATACTACATAGCCACCATTCTTTGATTTGAAGTGTTAGTATTTGGAGTATTGGTAGATACTTATACCTTGTCAGATATGGTACTTTCATCATTTAAAAGTCTTGTATATTATGAAGAAAAAACTCCGATTTTAATCTCAATCTCATGAACTAAATAAATGAAAAGTAGATCATGAAAAATGAGCATAAAGATTACACAATTGACCACTAATTTTATTCATGAATTCTCACTCAGAATAAATATGCTCTTGGGATAATTCTACAATGTTCTTCCATATTGTAGAACGGAAGATAAGTTCATTCGGTACTTATCAAAAGCTTCATTGACTGAAAACACTTTGCCCGGATCAATATGCCTCGTACATTCTATCAGATGTAGTGAAGAGAGGACAAACTAAGTAGCCATCTAACAGGTTTCACACTTGAGAAATCTCATGCAGACAAAGGATGGCCTTTGACACCGTAGATTGATTGCTTAATCTGTGGAAAAGCTTCTGAGACATTCTCTTTGGTTGTGCCAACCGGAAGAAGCTTTGGTCTGCAGTCTGTCATGTTTCAAGAGTTGATGCTTTGCCTTCGATGGACCAACACAATTAAATCGAGTAACCAGCTTGAACAAAGGCAAATTCCGATCTGCAACATTGAACAATTAGCATCGACCTCAGAGACCCACTAGTACGTCTGCTCCGTTTCTCGATCAGGAGCAAGAGCAACGACGGTTTTAGAGTTATGCCCACTGATCGTATGAGCTTCACAAAACTCCTATAGTTGATGCTCACTTGGCAGCTTCCAACCACTTGATTCTTGAGGATTTATCAGATATGTGGAATGAAACCTGTACAAAAAAGCAGAATTAGGATTTGCATTATCAAACATTGATTGGTTGACCATTTTGATGTCTTGCTTGACATGAAGAGCCAAAAAAGTAAAGTGGATCAATTAACCATTTTCCTGTATGTGATCTACTGGTTAACATAGCTTTCATGGTTGCAAAGCTAAACTGCTACCAGAAAATAAGATGGAGGTTTCCAAGAGTATACTTCAGAGATTAAATGAGCACCTGATGCCACATCTAAAGAAGCCTATTCGTATTCCTTATCCAAGCAGGAAACTGGATAAAACTATATAACTATTAATGCTAGATAGTAGATACTTGGCCTCTTGTTCGTGCAGGAAACGAGATAAATTTGTATGCTGGAGGCATTGCCTCTCAAAAAATATGTAAATTGTATGATACCTGCAGCAACAAAAAGATAATGAAGACAGTGATCAGACTTTTCATTTATCTTCCAGGGAGTATAGAATTGTATGCAGAATGTGTTTGTTCCTTCTATTCCTTGCTTCTCGTGTGCATGAAATATATGCCAGAAGCATTAGATGCCAAGTTCACCACTTGTTATACATGAAATATATGTCAGAAGCATTAGATGCCAAGTTCACCACTTGTTATATACCATAAGCGTCCCCCACCAGCTACCAAATCCTTGCATTTGGCCGCGTTAAGGATATTAAAATTGATGAATATAACTTTTACTTTCATTATCATTTCTATTTATGTTAACAGCTCCTCCTAGCAGCTCGTTACAAAGTAGAGACATTTCAAGCGTGGAATTTGCAACTCTTTCTATAGCACATCTATTTTGACTTTTTTGTTAAACAAAACCTTTTTTCAGTTCTACAGGCTGTTATATTTCAAAAACAGTAAACTTGTCACGTTAAACGACATTAGATGTATCACACAATGACTTCTGATGATGGCAATTAGATAACATCTACTTATCTATAACAACTTGTACGGTAAAATAACTAAGCTCTAAAAGAATGCTCAACCATAAACTAATCATCATCATTGTTTGCATGGTTCGCAACACATTGACCCTCCCCACTGTATATGGAGTATTTTTTGCACTGGGCTGTTCTTTTTCATATGGATGTTTCAATCATTTCATCCTCTATACCTGTAAATGAAATCTTGCTTTGAGATTGCACTCTAACTGCTTTCTATAGTCTCCTTTAGTAGACTTGTTTTTCGGTGGCAATATACAGATTTCATGTAAGGCCTCTTCTTATGTTTCATTCAGTATTTTTAGTCCTTTTTTTTTCCCCAAACTCATACTACATGTTTAAAAGTGCATGACTTGCTATCCTTTGGTAAGAACAAGCTGATCTTGCGATACGCCAATTCGACTCTTGAAGGCATCATCATAATTGTAAAACAGCTACCAGTACTATCATCTAAATACTGAAAACAACATCCTCTGCTGAAAACCTTGACTAATTTCTATAGTCTTCTCTTCTAGTTGACTTGTTTTCTCAAGTCCATTTAAGATTTATGTTAGGCCTCTTTTTATGCCTCGATCATGTTTCATTTTCCTTGTCACTGTTCCCAACTTCTACTTGTTTAATTACTACATCCTTGGAAGTACATGACTTATTATCCTTTCACAAATAACATCAAGCTATTCTTACCGCATGGCAGCAGATCACTCTTCCATTCACCTCATAATTCTGAAAGTGAGTCCTATCATCTGCCACGAACCCCTTCATCTAAACTCCTAAGAAGCCTTTCTCCGCAGAGAACTTCACAAATAAGCATCCGAATCTTAGTTGGTCCATCACTCGATGATTTCATGAAAGTTCATTGATAAGTGGTCTCCCCGCGTTTTTTTTTTTTTTCAAGTCATACAGTTTCAGAGAAGGCAAGTGCTTCAGTAAGTAGCATGCCATTTTCTGTGGTCAGATAGATAAACAGGTCAGTTGCAAATGAATCAGAAACTACATATATTAGACAGCAAATGAAGTCATATGGAAACTTGGTTGAAGTTTCCACAATTTATAATCATGAAGAAGCTTACAGAAAGAATGAAAACATAGTAAAAAAGGATAATAACCTACACTAACATACTCTTAACAGATGCATACAACTGAAATTAGCTTAACAGGAAACTCGAGATTATCGAAATGCTAATCTGTCAATTCAAGATAATCATTCTGTAATTCCAATCAAATAGACTGAAATGGCAACGTAAGCAGGGCTAATCATAGTTTGGAGAAGATAAATGACCTGAATTAGTAGGGAAGCCTGCGAAGACGTTGGAGTAAGACTTTGTAAGATAGGCAAAGTTTGCAATTGGCGGCAACACGGGCACTCTTTCTCCTTTCTTTAGAAGCTCTTGCAAATCTACTCTCTGCAAGGTCAGGACAGACTTCGACTCCTTCCACACAAATGCAAGTAGTCCATTCTGGAGCACGAACAAGGAGCCAGGCTTCGATCCTGGGTACTGGAACCCATAACCACTCACAATCCCCTCCCCGGAGTAACTATTTTTTACTTCCACCTGAAGAGACTCAGCACTAGTCTCCCATGGGAATGGTTCTGATCCTATCTCATCCATCTTCGCGATGAACGTTGCCGAGCCATTGGGGTGGAGGACATAATGGGTTCCTTCCAGTATCTTGGTGCCAATTAGCAGAAGATGACCTTCGACCTCCTCGTAAGAAAGCAACAAGAAGAACAAGGCCTTCTCTGATTTGCCCTCGGAAGGCTGTCCCGGAGGCCAGCCAAAGGTGCCACCCCACAGGCCTGCATACTCTCGGCCAGCCATTGGACCCTGTAATGGGAGTTTATACAGCGCGATCCTGCTGTCGTGCATGTTCGGCCATGCCCTGTACGTAGTTAGCCTCATGTGTGTTGCTCGTAAGCTCAGTCCGATGAGATCGCCTGACCTCAAGAACTCGTGGAGCTGCGCATGCTTGTTCTTGCTGCTGCCCGAAGAACTCCCATTTCTCGAAATCGAACAGGATGCACTGGGAAAGCTGGACCTGCCCATGAATTGTTTAAAGTACCCAGTTATGGAGGAAAAGGCTCTCCCTTGGTGAGCAGCAGGACATGGCCGGTCGTCGATGGCGTTGATGTTTTCAGCACTTTGGTGCTCCATCAAACCTAATGCCAACTCAGCCACATCCCGATTGATCCATCCTCCATTAAGCTTAAGCATTTCGATGAGCTCCAACCTTCGATCTGCCAAGAGACTGGCATCATCGCAAAAAGAGGAACGTTCGAATAGAGGAGCAGAGGCCAGGTCCCGGGGGACCTTGAGGCGGACTCTGGCCGCCACCAATTCTAGAAGCCGGCGGCCATCTCTAAATGGCAATCGGTTGAAGGGAAGGGAAGAAGCCCGCGGAGCAGCCAAGGAACGGTAGATTACGGTGGCATACGACCGGCAATATTGTCTTCCTAAACTTGGACCTTTGGATTCAGAAATGGCAGGGAAGCTCCGGGCGGGGAACAAATGCTGTTTCGAGGGAAAGGTGGAGACTATGTGACGGGCATCGGCCTCTAGAAAGAGCACGTTGCAAGAGGACTCGATGGATCGGACGAAGCCAGGGTAGAGGCAGTCGAAGCCGCAGTCTCGGCCGTGGAGGAAGAAGCGAGAGGGCGCGCCGTTGGCATCGGCGAGGATCTCGAAAACCGGCGCCCAGAGAAGCGGTCCGGCGTCGAGGCCCAGGGGCCCGAGTTCCTGGGGAATGACGCGGACGCCGACGATGGAGAGGAAACCCCAGATGACGCAGACGACGTTGCCCAGCTCCGGGTTCTGATGCACCCATATGCCAAGAAGCGGTGCGACGGCAGCGAGGAAGCGGCAGAGGGCGCGGTAGGAGCGAACGCCCATTCGCCACCTGGAAAGGAGGTGGGGCGGCGGGCCGAGGCGACGGCACTGCGAGAGCCAGACCCTCTCGGAGGCCGCTATGGCCGCGTGGAGGCCGCGGCAGCAGAGGGCAAGAGCGCAGAGGTCACCGTGGCGGAGCCCGGCAGAGATGAGCGCCAGCACGTCGTCCGGCAGCCCTAAGAAAAAACCGGAGCCGCAATCCTCCGCCTCCACCGCCACCCCACCGGACATGGTTCCCAAACCGCAAAGGAGTCTCCTTTCTTCTCTCTTCTTGATCAAATACTAGAGTAAAGGCCAAAGTCGAGCAGAAGGTAGCTCCTTGCTACTCTTATCTCAGCACAGAGCCATAAAGGTAGAACCTTTCTTGGCTCTTCTCAATGGTGAACCAGAGAAGAAGCTCACCAGAGGAGCAGGTTTTATATGTAAAAATTACAATGCAACCGTGAGCTGTGGGAGAGTCTACTACTCAGGTTGTGCAGCAGCAAAGATGACTGACTGAACAGGAACAGATGCTCCTCAACTGTGGAATGGTAGTAAATTGCACAATCTAATTGATTCGTATGCTGTTTGTTTCTTTAGTGCTCAGCAAGTTTGAAATCAGAACCTCATTAGATCCTGAGGTGGATGTATGTGGTTTGTCATACCACAAGCAACTTATTTACGCTTTCACATTCTGTGGAGATGTGCAGTCACAATACTGCCATGTGAATCGTCTCTTGGCACACCAAGTCTTTATCCAGAGGAGTTCTACCAATCAATGTTCCCACGCCTCTGTTCACCGCTACTGATCTGAAAGATGATTGCCGCCTGGGATGATCACTTGTGTTCCGATTCCCTACTCAGTTCAGACTCCGAAAAGTCAAACATTGACTAGGGTTTCAGCTTCAACTGGTAGAGCAGTTCAATCATGTTCACAGAGGTGAAAGCAACAAGGAAGAAGCCTCCAGAAAACTATGGGTTGTCAATCACTTCCTTTTCCTTCTGTCATCTCCGAAGCAGGTGACGACTTGTGTCCTGGACCTATTTGGAAGGACATGATCTGAAACTTCATTCGTGGATTAAGATGAGGAGGTTTGACAGTAGTAATCTGAGCTGCTCGGAAACAAGAGAGCAGAGACACGAGAGGGACAAGTAACAGGGCATGTCGAGACGGCAAGATTGACTGGTCCGAAACCTGCGGTCGCATGCGAGAATGATGCATGGGATGCACACAAAGACACGTGGAAAGCAGTACGGGCTTTCAAGTGATGCCCATATAACGGCCCAATAAAAGCCGCGGGTAAAACCCATCTTGTCGAACAATTCGACCTAAAGGGGACACGAAAGGGGTTCGCACACCTATGGAAGGAATTCGCAGGCGATACGTTGCACCGCACTCGCTTAACCGACCTGATCATAATTCGCGATTCCAGTGGGTCCCGGTGGGAGCCATCTCAGATCCATTCATGAGAAAGGTAGCGTACTTTGGACAGCGTGAACGGGTATCAAAAGCACAACCGGAAAAGGTATTCCATATCAGGCTCTCTCAACCAAGGCTTCGAACAGGGAAATAATAGCCTTCTCACCGATCGGAGAAATCGGGACCCACAGGAGACTACCGCCACTAATCTATGCGACAAGAAGAACAGGGGCCCAACCGGAAGGAAACGCATTCCCCGCCAAGCCAAGAAAAGAGTTCAAACCCCTTTCTTGCTCTTCGCTCTGTGACATCGACGCGAACGGTGAGCCGATGAAAAGGGATAGGAGACCAGATGACAACGGTAGCGACAACGAAGGGGGAGCGTCGCCGGAGAAGAAGGCGAATCTGGAGGAGACACCAACGAGATCATTATCCGCAAGGTGAGCCGTATCGAGCACACACCGCCGAACCCCAAGCCCGTGTTCTCGTTTCCTCCCCGTTCTCGAGCGCATTGTGTCGTTCCGATAAGGGTTTTGATTCTCTTGTTTTACGAGGTGAAGCTGTCGAATAAACGGAGGGTTTCCGTGAGGAAATGGAAGGCGGTGGCCGTGGTGTACTTCCGAGAATTGTACTTCAAGAAGGGCAAACCGCATCCGGGGATGAAAGGTTTCTACTAGTTCTTTAGTACTTCAAAGATTTTGCTTTGTTATTGTTGCTTTAGGGATTAAACATTCCTGGGTTTTTGCCTTTTCTGCATTCATGGGAGTTATGGCTAAAAGTTCGTTTTAATTTCCTTGATTCTTTAGTCTCGTGTCATTTTCTGCTCTAATCATGAATTGGGCCTCGTACAATTCTTGCAAGTTTTGGCTATGTAATTTTAGTCTCGATTTTAGTCGTTAATTCAACGTGATGGATTGACCCGAACTGGCCCCTGTTTCTTTTAATCTTATCACATTTGAAATTTGATGATGGTCCACTTCAGGATGAGATCCGACCTGGAAATCCAAAAAGGATTTCCCTGCTAGGATATCTGACCGGGATGCCCAACCAGGATGCTCGACTTGAGCCTACCGAGTCATTTAGCTTGTGGTGAATTCTTTTGAGTTCAACGAGTGTTCAATTGTCTGATCTTGATCTAGGTGTTTCCTACGAGGTCGGTGTAATGGGAATATCTGATGAGACTCCTACAAAGCTCAAGTTAGTACTCGACTGTAGGGGAGAAAAGACCGAAGGGATCGAGGTTGGTTTAGAGTGTTGGAGCTCATTGCTGACCTAGAGAGGCCCGTATTTATAGTATTTGATCAGTGATTTTTGTTTGTTGCAGAAGATTAAACACGTAAATGAAGATTAACCACATTCCCTGATAAGCTAACCATCTGTATGTAGTTATATGGGTTGATAAATCATTCGGGAAACCAAAATGTTAACAGAACTTCAGTAAACATTCATTATCTTGTTCAGTTTTGTGGTCGGAGAATAATATACAGAAAATGATAATTTAACAATCTACACTCATTCATTTGTGCTGAATTTTTATGAGTAGATAGATTTGTACACCTTTTAGTCGTCTGTCAGGAGTGGCATCAAAGAATGCCACCTTTTAGTCATCTCTTCTCCGGTTTCACTTCTTTTCCCGAATTTCGCCAATTTACTGTTAGGACCGGAGCGACACTAAGAGGGGGGGGTGAATTAGTGCAACAGTAAAGTATGATAAACTTTCGACGATTTAAACACTTTCGGAAACTTCGTACGATAAAATCAATGTTTCGTTTGAAACCGTTTCGATTACGTTTTAACTTGAAGGCAGTAAGTTATTGAAGGGGTTTGCAGTAAGGTAATAGCAGGAAGTAAATGCAAACCAGAGAAGACGGTAGTTTATAGTGGTTCGGTCAATCGTGACCTACATCCACTCCTCTGATTCCTCTTCCGTCGAGGCCACGGGCATCCACTAATGATCTTCCTTTACTAGGCGAAGATCAACCTCCTTCTTACACCCCTCTTACAACCTCTTACAAGTGGTTCACCCTTTTACAAAGATTTCAATGAAAAGAAAGGAGGTGAACACTTAAGCTATTGAAAACAAGACTTTTCCTAAAGCTTTTCTCAACTTCTAGCTTCTCAAAAGGTTGTATTCTCTGCTGAGAAATGAGGGGTATTTATAGGCCTCAAGAGGATTCAAATTTGGGCTCCAAAATTTGAATTCTCTTTGGTTTCCGAGGCCGGCGGTGCCACCGCCCAGCCAAGCGGTGCCACCGCCTAGTCTAGGCGGTGCCACCGCTTAGGCCAATTCAGCTCACTGGTTGGGCTCCAAACTTGGCCCAAACCAGTCCGAACTCGGGCCCAATTGGCCCCTACTTGGGTTATAGGATTAACACCTAATCCTAACCCTAATTAACGTGCTAACTACGAATTTAAAGACATTTTCTAAGCTATTACAAAGTCCGTAAGTCAAGACTTCTTCCGGCGAGCTTCCGGCGAACTTCCGGCGGTCTTCCGATAAACTCTCGGAAACCATTCTGCGGACTCCCAGCAAGCTCCTAGACTTCACGATTTGATCTTGGCGAGTTCCAATGAGCTTCTTCGGCAAGCTCCGATCTTTCTCGGCGAGCTCCACGAACTTCCAACGAACCTTCCGGTGAGCTTCCGAAAAACCCTTCGGCAAGCTCCCTACTCATTCTCGGCTAGTTCCGGCAACATTCCCGACGAACCTTCGGACTTCCGTCGAACTCTCGAACTCGCAACAAATCCTTCGCACTTGACTCCGACACTTTGTTTCGCTTTATGTCTTCATCGTTATCGTAGTTAATCCTGCACACATAAGTAAAAACTCTACTCCGATCTAGACAATTATTACAACGCGAATTGACATTCTATTGCCCGGCACGTCATTGGTTGGCGCTTCGTCCGATTCTTCAGCGCATCGTCCTCTCTTGCGGCTTGTTGCCCAATCGACGGTTGACCTCCGCAACCCCGATATCCTTGGCGTAATTCCGCTCTCCTTGGCCCGATGCCCGACGTCCGAAGCCTTCTGCCGTCCAATATCCTGACGTGATATCCTCCGGTGCAACGTTAATTCCTCCTGCGTTAATTGTCTAATCCTGATCGAGTAGACCTGCATCACTCAAAATGTAATTTAAATTATAAACACATATCAAGTGGTTTCATCATCAAAATACGAGATTCAACAATCTCCCCCTTTTTGATGATGACAACCACTTAATGACGGAGTTAACCTTAACTCCCGGAGTTTGAACAAACTCCCCCTATCAATATGCCATATTGATAGAACCTTGAATTCAAACAGAATTTAAGTCATTGCAATATCTATCATGAATACTTGCAACACATCATCATGAACATGTGCATAAACTTATGCATCACATGTCATGTCATCAACATACTTCTCCCCCTTTGTCATCAACAGAAAGGAGAAGTACCACAATCAAGTGTTTGTTATATGGGTTCAACTCATTGTATGAAAAAAATAATATTAAATTTTTATTATCATGCAATCTAGCAATTTTACAATGTTATAGAACTTGCAAGCTAGCAATTTAGAGATGTTCAAGAAAGCAACTCTTGCTTCTTGAAATATGCAAGTTTTATAAGCTAGCAAATTCAAATATATGCAAGTTGGCATATTTGCTTTTCTTGAAATAGGCACGATAGCACATTTTTGCATTTTCTTGATGTTTCAAGCTAGCAATTCTCGGTGATGTTCAAGATAGCAATTTCTTCTCTTTTGAGAAGTGCAATTTTTGTTTTTTTCTTGAATTGTGCTAGCAATCTATCTCCCCCTTTGTCATTGTCAAAAAGAAGGGAAAAACCCTTTACATCAATTTCTAAATCATGACAAAGGTAAGTAATCATTCTTCTTTGTGCATCATTATAGTTTCAATGCACAAATTCATTAACATTACATTTCATTTTTTTTTTTATGCACGATACCGAATCATCATTATGAGCATATTAAACATGATATTCAAGCATTCATGATATATCATTTTGGCAACATGATCATAGCTATTCAAATGATGGTATCTAAATGTCAAAATTCATTACATCCTATCATGCATGATTATTGACTTCTCATTTGTATTTCATGCATTATTTCATTTCATCTCATAAGAAATATCAAGAAGAGTTATTGGGTGATGAGATAAATATTTTATGAATACACGGAATTGTATAAAAATCATATCATAAGTGTTTCATGTATTCATATTATCACATGAAGCATACAAGACAATAATGCAAAGAAATCATGTCATAAAGGATATCAATGTGAAAATTCAGCAAAGATCACATGATACAATCACAAAGCATGATATAATTATGCGATATATCATGAGATGATAATTTATCATATCAATGAAAGATATCAATTGTTAAACATGATATGATAATAGTCTCAAAATTTTCAATTTGTGATACATGTGATACATTGCGATACACTAAAAACTTTAATGCGATGCTTTTAAGGATATCAACCTATTTTTGATACAAAGCATGGCAAGAGCAATTATATTACAAGTTTTCTAAGTTTTGTATTTTTTGCTTCTTTCGAAATAGCAATTCTTTGTTTTTCTTTATATTGCAAGATTTGTAATTCATTGGTAGTGTTCATGATAGCAAGCTCTTTCAATGAAATGATCGAGCTAGCAAATTTTTCTTTCTTTGAAATATGCAGGCTAGTAAACTAACTCCCCCTTTATCATTATCGAAAAGAAGGGAGAACTCAATGGCTAAAAATTTCAACCATTCAACAAGCCAAATATGCAAAGAATTCATGAAAGATATCAATAAGGATCAATTCGTGAATACCAAAGATATGATTCATGGTTCATTAAAATTCTTCTTAACAAGTTCACGATCAAGATTCATATAATTCATAATAAAGCAAATTGATATACAATCATCACACAAGACATACAAGGCAAAGAAATCTTGTTATTTCTATATTATGAAATATATGATATCAAGGCTCATGATTCATTTGAAAAGATATAGCACAAAGAGCAACTTGAAACATTCTTATCAAGATCACATTTTAAAACATTCCAAGTATCAAGATATCAATATGACACTTCATTGAATTCTGAGAAATCAAAAGACAAGTTACAAAAAAAAAAAAATCATAATCAAATTATCATTTTTGAGATTCATACCATGTTATTACTATTTCATCAAAATCAATTTCAAGATTCACACAATATCATGAAATCATTAATCTCGATAAGATGGGAAAAGCATTTTCTTTTTAAGTGATTCTTTTAACACATCATAAAAAAAAAAAAAACTCATTCATAATTCAAGTGATTTACAAGATATCATAAATGAATTTATCACTTGTATTTCATCAAAATCGAGAACTCTAGAGATAGAAAATGATTGAAGCATTTAACATGATTGAAGCATGATTCATATTTAAAATGTATCTTATGTCGTAAATACGAATCAAGCATTTGTCAAATCTGAAATCATCCTCAAAATTACATTCAATAAATTCATATATGACAAGCATAGATTTATTGAAAAATCAATAAGATAAAGGATTATATTTCATTTTTATAAATTTCTATTCATGTGATTTGCTTATTATAAGCATGTCTTTGCTTTAAAAATAATGCAACATTCAAGATAGAAAGGTAAATTTTGTAAAATAAATTATCAAGCATGATTCCATGATAACATCCTTTTAATATCTTGATATTCATTATCAAGTATGATTTCAAAAAGTATGTTCAAGAGAAATTATTAAGACCAAATGCATGATACACTCATTTGTTTTCAAAATATTCATCATATTTATTTTCATGAGATTCACAAGATTGGTAAACTAAATTCATTAATCTCAATAGGATATAATATTCATTTCCATTTCATACAATTGATTTCAAGAGAGGGTGTTCAAGTCTTTTTGTGAAAACATGTATCATCATTTAAAATCGGAAAGATCAAAAATCATAAAAAAAAGTGCAACACATAATTCAAAAAAAAATTATTTCAACTCATTACTTCAAGTCAAACATGATTTCATTTAATCAAAATTGAATAACTTCAAGATCAATAAATCATTATGTATAACAATCATCAAGTATGATACAAACTTTTCAAAACATTTATCATGATAAGGCATATAAGCCAAATAAACTATTAAATATAAAGCATATTCATCAATGATGGTTTCATTGGGCATAAGGCATTTTCGAACAAAATTATTTTGTTATTTGTTGTAGTCATACATTTTTCTTTTTAGGTGAATCTATCTTTTCATGCTTAAATTTTTTAATTTTTCAAAGATGCTAAAAAGAAAAACATGATATAATTTTTGAAAA
Source organism: Musa acuminata AAA Group (assembly GCF_036884655.1). Taxonomy (NCBI): domain Eukaryota; kingdom Viridiplantae; phylum Streptophyta; class Magnoliopsida; order Zingiberales; family Musaceae; genus Musa; species Musa acuminata. The sequence continues at coordinate 15,322,156 of NC_088332.1, read as the reverse complement.
ATAATTTTTTATTTCCTATTCCTACTATCTAAATTAAGCACTCATGAAAAACTTCAAGTAATTTCAAAATAATTCAAGAGAGTTGAGTTACTTACCTTATAGTCGAAGCTCGTCAAAGCCCAATTCGTCGTTTCACCTTTGGAAGTTCTTGATTCATCCTTGGATGCCTTCCTTTTCTTTGGCCTCTTCCTCCGTTCAAGTTCATTGTTTATTTTAGATTTTTGTTTAATGAACTTATTAAGAGTTAGTGTTCGAAGTTCAAGTTCATCATTGTCCTCATCACTTGAGTCATCGCTCAAGTGGCATTCATTTGTTCGGAGTTCCAAATCCTTCCTATTCTTTGGAAGGTGGTTCAAGTGTTCATTGTATTCATCATGTGCATTGCGCACCATTTCATATGTCATCAATGAGCCGATAAGTTCTTCAAGTGGAAAAATATTTAAATCTTTTGTTTCTTGTATTGCCGTTGCTTTTGATTCCCAAGCTTTAGAAAGTGATCGTAAAACTTTACTAACAAGTTCAAAATTTGAGAAACATTTGCCAAGAGCTTGTAAACCATTGACGACATCCGTAAAACGGGTGTACATGTCAACAATGGTTTCGCTCGGCTTCATTCGAAAAAGCTCGAAATCATGCATTAAAATGTTGATTTTCGAATCTTTAACTCTAGAAGTGCCTTCGTGTGTGATTTCAAGAGTCTATCATATGTCGAAAGCTGTTTCGCACAAAGAAAACCGATTGAACTCATTTTTGTCCAAAGCGCAAAATAAGACATTCATAGTCTTTGCGTTTAAAGAAAAATACTTCTTCTCCAAATCCGACCATTCGATCATCGGTTTAGAGGGAAGTTGAAAACTGTTTTCAACAATATTCCATAAATCCAAATTTATAGAAATCAAGAAAACTCTCATTCGAGTTTTCCAATAAGTGTAGTCCAATCCGTTAAACAACGGTGGACGAACAACCGAAAAGCCTTCTTGAAAGCCATGAAGAGCCATTTCTCTCGGGTGTAAATCCGAAATGAGAAATACCGGGCTCTGATACCAATTGTTAGGACCGGAGCGGCACTAAGAGGGGGGGGGGGGGTGAATTAGTGCAACGGTAAAGTATGATAAACTTTCGACGATTTAAACACTTTCGGAAACTTCGTACGATAAAATCAACGTTTCGTTTGAAACTGTTTCGATTGCGTTTTAACTTAAAGGCAGTAAGCTATTGAAGGGGTTTGCAGTAAGGTAATAGCAGGAAGTAAATGCAAACCAGAGAAGACGATAGTTTATAGTGGTTCGGTCAATCGTGACCTACATCCACTCCTCTGATTCCTCTTCCGTCGAGGCCATGGGCATCCACTAATGATCTTCCTTTACTAGGCGAAGATCAACCTCCTTCTTACACCCCTCTTACAACCTCTTACAAGTGGTTCACCCTTTTACAAAGATTTCAATGAAAAGAAAGGAGGTGAACACTCAAGCTATTGAAAACAAGACTTTTCCTAAAGCTTTTCTCAACTTCTAGCTTTTCAAAAGGTTGTATTCTCTGTTGAGAAATGAGGGGTATTTATAGGCCTCAAGAGGATTCAAATTTGGGCTCCAAAATTTGAATTCTCTTTGGTTTCCGAGGCCGGCGGTGCCACCGCCTGTCAGTGGCGGTGCCACCGCCCAGTCTAGGCGGTGCCACCGCCTAGGCCAATTCAGCTCACTGGTTGGGCTCCAAACTTGGCCCAAACCAGTCCGAACTCGGGCCCAATTGGCCCCTACTTGGGTTATAGGATTAACACCTAATCCTAACCCTAATTAACATGCTAACTACGAATTTAAAGACATTTTCTAAGCTATTACAAAGTCCGTAAGTCAAGACTTCTTCCGATGAACTTCCGGCGGTCTTCCGATAAACTCTTGGAAACCATTCTGCGGACTCCCGGCAAGCTCCTAGACTTCACGATTTGATCTTGGTGAGTTCCAATGAGCTTCTTCGGCAAGCTCCGATCTTTCTCGGCGAGCTCCGCGAACTTCCAACAAACCTTCCGGTGAGCTTCTGAAAAACCCTTCGGCAAGCTCCCTACTCATTCTCGGCTAGTTCCGGCAACATTCCTGACGAACCTTCGGACTTCCGTCGAACTCACGAACTCGCAACAAATCCTTCGCGCTTGATTCCGACACTTTGTTTCGCTTTATGTCTTCATCGTTATCGTAGTTAATCCTGCACACACAAGTAAAAACTCTACTCCGATCTAGACAATTATTACAACGCGAATTGACATTCTGTTGCCCAGCACGTCATTGGTTGGCGCTTCGTCCGATTCTTCAGCGCTTCGTCCTCTCTTGCGGCTTGTTGCCCAATCGACGGTTGACCTCTGCAACCCCGATATCCTTGGCGTAATTCCGCTCTCCTTGGCCCGATGCCCGACGTCCGAAGCCTTCTACCGTCCAATATCCTGACGTGATCTCCTCCGGTGCAATGTCAATTCCTCCTGCGTTAACTGTCTAATCCTGATCGAGTAGACCTGCATCACTCAAAATGCAGTTTAAATTATAAACATATATCAAGTGATTTCATCATCAAAATACGAGATTCAACATTTACATCTACTATTACATTTACATCAAGAAATAGCTCTTTTGCTAGCAGCACTGTACTGCATTAGTGATAGTTGTAAAATAAATGAAGAATGTGAACAAGACTATGATGCATATCTTTCATAGAAAGTTCATGTCTTGGGCACTGGCTCCCTTTCTCAACCTTCACCTCATGAGTACTTATACTGATGTGCTTGCTCTATCATGGGATTTCAGTATTCATACGACATAGGTATCAGCTTGTTATAATTTGGCTAAATTGTCCTCTCAGTCCAGACTGGCATTTGATGCCTCTTTCAATTTAATTCTCTTTCTGTTCAACTTTCATCGTCAGTATCTTTCCCTGGAGCTCTTTTCTTCATATATTGGGTAGTTATTTCTCCAAAGCTTCCTTGGTTCTGTATTATATTAGGTTTTGAACGGCAACAATCTAGCTTTACCTTTTGCATAGCATTGATTTAGGAGTGTTGTGTTTGTTCCTAGTTTGGTACTTTTCTTTATAATCTAGCAATTACCTAGTCATATTTATGAAAATCTACACTACCTTCTTTAATATTGTTGCCGTCCACTAGCTAATCATAATTCCAGCATGTAAGACTAATGCATGGGTACTTGAAATATGCACTCTTATTCATTCTCCTTTGTCTGGATCGCTTGAGTCTTAACTTTCTCCAGTCGGCTTCATATTCTTTATTGCAACAGCAAGATCTTAGTTAATGCAAAGATAACTTGACATGAAGAGATAAGTACAGTTGTGTATCGTGAAGATCATGATTGGCTTCTATAGGTGACAATGATGCAAACAAGGAGCCTTTTATTCTTCTCTATATTCAGATATGTCAAATTGGAAACAAGTTAAGATTACTAAATGATCTTAGAGACCACACTGTCGCCCATTATGAGCTTCTGCTGAATTGAATATTGTACTTGAATTATTGACATCTCAAAGTGATTTCTATATCTACTAAACCCTCTCTAGATTTTGTCCAAACATGGTGCAACTTTCTTCCTGTGTTGTTTAGTAGGAATATAGTTCTTTTATGCTATGATTCCAAATTTGCTAACAAAGGCTCATTGCTTTCCTTGTAGGCATATCACTGTCTGCAGACCAGGTACTCGTCACTACATTATTGTGGTGGTGCTTTTCATCATATCATGGTTTTACGTTCTGGATAATTCTCCAATGGTTTGTGAAGTTAAGCCATCTCAGGAGCTCAATGATCACATTCTCTCTTTTCATTTTTATGCTGTTCTAAAATTTTCTTGTAACTACACTGCAGAACTTTGATTGTGTGGTCTAATTTCCATTTTCATATTTTGCCAATCTCATTTTGATCTTTTCTTGTTCTTGTCAGATGAAGGGGAATACACTGTGAACATATTGAAGATATCATAGGCTTCTTATTGGTGAGAGAAGTATAACTTGGGAATGTTTCCTGTTGCGAATTTTGATTTGTGGTGTAAATGCGAATATGGAACAACATTTGAAGTAAACACTGCTGAGACGAGCTATCATAATAGACTAACCCCATTTTGTGCAAAACTTGTCCATGAGGAGTCGTCCAAATCTTCATTTCGATGATTGACATGTTAAACCATGAAATGATTGAGGGGAATCCGTGGACAAATAAAGGTACCTATTCACATGTGATTGTGGAAGAAAAATCTTGTATGGTTGACAATTTCGATGGAAAATGATTTATCTGTTCTGTCTGTTGCAATTATTAGAGGCATCTGAAATTTCATATTTAGTCCAAAGAATTTACAAGGATGTTGATGTCTCATCACCATATCTGTGAGTCTAATTTGTGGAATCGAGTGTGCTCTTGCTTATCATTAACGAGTACAGGTTTTGTATCTTCCATCATCGTTGAGCAGTTTGAGAGGCTGACAGTTGCTGAGCATCGAACCTCTCGTCCGCTATCTGCTTGATACAGGTAATCATCCTCGATACTTGGCCTTACCCATCGTTCTATTAGTCCTGCATATATGACATCCGTGATGATTCAATTTGATGTTTGCTTCAGACGATCGATCGAGTCTTGTTGATGGTGTTAGAGCTAGCCCCGGTATATTTACCAAAGGGTAATTTTGGCAACACAACAAAGACAATAAAGCGGAAATAATAAAAGCGACAAGAACAAACAAAACACCAGAACACCAGATATACGTGGTTCGGTCAAATGACTTTGACCTACATCCACGGAAGAAAGAGGAGCAAATTACTATTATAAAAGAGGGACACTTACAAATGCCTTAGGAAATGTTCCTAGGCCATAAAACACCTTCAGCTTCCTAAACAAAAAGACTTCAAACCATAAGCAGGTTTTCTTGTGATGCCTGCTGTACTTCTTGTGGTGTCTGTGGTACTTCTCGTGGTGTGTCTAACATCAAAGCTCAGGCCCTTATTTATAGTTCCAAGACGAGACAACAAGTCTGATTTTCCCGACGTGGGACTATGGGACTTGCCAAACTAACAAATCTCCACCTTGGCATGTCCCAACAAAACTTGCTCCACCTTCTTCACAAAAGCCCCAACGGGCAATCACCAACAATGAACACCAACCAAGTCCAAGCACTGCTTGAACTTGTAAACCGGAACATGCTTCGTAAGCATATCAACTGGATTGTCCTTCGTATGAATTTTCTGAACAAGGACTTTTCCTTCGGCAATCAACCACTTAGCGGAATTATCAAAAGAAACTGCATCTGAATAGGAAGTAGGCTCACCAACTTCACTTGTTTCTTCTACAACAGACAAAGCATATGCAACCAAATTTGCATACCTTTGTGGTGGTCGAATATTTCTCATATGACGCATATGCCATAATTTGGTGATGTCAGAATCAGACAATGATGATGACGAAACTGCAACTGAACCTGTCAACTGAACCTGTGACAGTAGTTCCCTGCAAAATATACAAGCTACCAGACCTATAAGCTTTCATAACAATAAGAGCACTTCTAGAAACTTTCATAACTCCACCTTCAGCTGTGTATTTACACCTAAGGGCCTCTAGGGTGCCTAAAGAGATGAGATTCTTTTTCAAATCAGGAACATGTCTAACATTAGTGAGCGTCCTCACAATACCATCATGCATTTTAATTCGGATTGTTCCTCTACCAACAACATCACATGCGGCATTATTGCCCATCAAAACAATTCCACCATTATAAGATTCATATGTGGAAAACAAATCCCTATTGGGACACATGTGATAAGAACAACCTGAATCTAAAATCCATTCATTTTTAGACATCGTCCTGTCATCAATAGCAGAGAAAATATTTTCAACATTCTCATCAGTTGCTACACTAACTTCAGTGGATTCAATAGTTTTCTCAACAAATTTTTCCTTTTGCTTTAATTTATTTTTCAATTTAAAGCAATCAGATTTAATGTGCCCCATTTTATGACAATATCTGCATTCCAAATTTCTATGTCTGGATTTAGATCTAGATTTAGATCTACTACTGTCAAATTCTCTTTTATCCATTCTCCCCCTAACAACCAGACCCTCGGCCTGATTCTCTCTACTTTCCCCAGTCAATCATCCGAAGCATATACAGTCTCTGCTTCAAGTAGAGACGATTCTCCACTATCCTCTTCATATACAAGACTTTAAGCTTGTCCCACATGCTCTTAGCCGTAGTCTCCGTAGCTACCTCCCGTAAAACCTCGTTAGAGAGGTTTAGAATGATGCTGGATCGGGCCTGGAATGTTCTCAGCACCCTGAAGTACCAAATCAACTCCGTCTTGAACCAGAATGGCCTCCATCTTGAGTTGCCACATGCCGAAGTTGACATTTCTATCGAATTTCTCGACAACAATCTTTGTTATTGTCATCGTTGCCAAAAGATCCCAAAACCAGGCTCTGATACCAGTTTGTTATGGTTCGGTCAAATGACTTTGACCTACATCCACGGAAGAAAGAGGAGCAAATTACTATTATAAAAGAGGGACACTTACAAATGCCTTAGGAAATGTTCCTAGGCCATAAAACACCTACAGCTTCCTAAACAAGAAGACTTCAAACCATAAACAGGTTTTCTTGTGATGCCTGCTGTACTTCTTGTGGTGTTTGTGGTACTCAGGCCCTTATTTATAGTTCCAAGACGAGACAACAAGTCTGATTTTCCCGATGTGGGACTATGGGACTTGCCAAACTAACAGATGGTTACTCTCTAACACAAGTATTCGAATGTCAGGTTTACAGATTGGATCCACTTTCATGAACTCACCAGATATATCGTCATCGGAGATCTAATTTGATTCTCAAACAAGACGAGTTGAAGGACCGGACCTGATTGAATTGGTTACACCATGTATGGTTCGCATTTCTTTTCTTTTTCCTTATCGTATGGCAACTTTCCTTATCCCAATTTCAGATCTAATCATGATTTTTGTTTTTTTGTTTTATCATATACATCCACGAACCCGCCCTTAGTAATTTTTCGTTACGTAAAAATCTATAATTGATTTCTCAATGTTGAGATTCATTATATTTCGCTTTTGGACAATCCTCACAACAACCAAGAATATCGGATTATTTAAAATACAAGAAATTGAAGATCCTGCATACATTAGATTTTTTTTTTTCTAGGAAAATCTAATGTATGCAGATCCTTCTTCGGCTGTACCAGCAACATGAGAAAAGACAACCCTTGGATCCACGTCCTCGTGTGATCGAGCAATTCTATCAGTCATGATTCGAGTTCTTTGAGCTGCAGGGCCAAGGATGGGAATCATGGCAAATGATGGTGATGTTGACGTAACAACGCTTGCTCGGACCCCCCATCTCATACCTGCTTCTTTCTCTTGGAGCACAATGATTGCACTCTGCTTCCTCTGCGTTACCACGAGTCGATGGTTTCTACCCTTCAGATCTCGTGGCCTTCCCGGCTTGTGTTTGAGAGATTCAACTGCCAATGCTGCTGGACTGAGCTTTCTTTGCAGTTAAGGCAGCGTTATCAGAGCCAGTGGTCATGGAAGAGACTGCTAAGAAGAAGAAAGAAGAAAGAAAATGCAACAAGAAGCAGCATCAGAGCTTCAAAGATTTAAAATCCAACCAGGAATCCGAACACTGGTGTTCGAACATAAAACAATCATCTCCCTCTCTCTCTCTCTTTCTCTCTCTCTCTCTCTCTTATTAGTTCCTCGATCTTTGTTCGAGAACTTGGCATGTGAACGAGGTAAAGCCTCTCCGGCAACTGCTCGATGTTGCTGTATAATCAAATACGATTCAGAAGAACACATAAGTATAAACCCTATACAAAACACAACGATCAATCGAAGCTTGACGAGCGGCTCCATCTCCATTGCAGGTAGTTCTCCACGGAAGTGCTCACCGTCAGGGAATCAACCGTGTGATCCGTGCTGCTGACTGAGATCGAGTCATCCTCCACATCGAGCAATGCAAGATTAAGATGCGATCGGATGTCGGATTCCAGGTTCGGCATTTCATCATCCAACACATCAGCCCGAGTGGTAACTTCTGACCTTGCCCACTTAACAGTATCATCATCTCCTTGGAGTAGTTTCAGTACCTGTCATAAGAAAAAGTTTTGATTGCTCGATTTCAATAAGTGAATTCACAGTATTTGCCAATAATAACTGTTCAAGTAGCTTCGATATTAACTAGCTGAAGTATGTTGCCAAGTCCAAGCTACCCCTTAAAATTTGTGATACCTTAGATATTTCATGGTTACACTAGGACTTAGCATGAAGATGCATATATAATGAATCATAAGCAGGCAGGATATGAGATCATACAATGCTCATCGAAGGTCGTGCACGATGAAGCCTCCTTACACACAGGGAAGCAGCTAAGATCATCCTTTCCACTTGATCACTATTGAAGTCATTCTTTAAGGATGGATCTATAAGCTGCTTAACATCTTCGTCTTGTAAGATTGGCTTTGCCTGCAGTTACATGGGGTACAAGAATAAGGACAAAGTGTTGGAAGTTCCTCCGCAAAGATCTGCTAACGACAGACATGCTCAACAAAACCCTAACTAGTTGTTCAGATCTTTAGCTAGATACTGAGTATTTCCTATTGCATTGAGTCTGAATGTAGATACAGGAAATAAAACCGGTGGCGGACTCACCCACATGACAAGGCTCTCCTGGCCCTTGGGACAACCAGAGCTGATGGGCTTCCTTCCTGAAAGAAGCTCGAGAAGCACCACACCAAAAGCATAGATGTCAATCTTTTCATTAACTTTCCCATACAAGATGTACTCAGGAGCTAAGTAACTGTCATCAAAAGTGCATAGATTAGAACATCGATCCAAAGATAAATCAATGTTGTATTGGTACACAAACAACACAGACCCAAAAGTCCCTGCAACATCACTGCAAACGGGTTGCGATGTTGTTGCTGATGCCCATTTTGCCAATCCGAAGTCCGACAACTGAATAAAGAAAAAGAAATAACAATGTGATATGCGTGCATAAAAGGAGAGTTAAAACACACAATTTATTGTGAAAGACACAACACCTGTGGCTCAAAATTCTCGGAGAGAAGGATGTTTGAGGATTTCACATCTCTATGGATCACAGGCTCAATACTACCACCCCCATGTAAATAATCCAGTGCCTCTGAGACGCCTATTGCTACCTTGTATCTCTCAGGCCAACTGAGAACATGCTTGTTCTCTTCTTTATCTAACATATCAATAATTGGACAGATACATCATTTTAGAGAAATCTAAGCAAATAAAAAGCAAAAAATAAGAAGCAATTCATGGGTGTAAAATGCATACCATGGAGGATTTCTTCTAAGTTACCCTGTGATACATACTCATAGACCAACATCAGACTATTGTTCTCCATGCAAAATCCAAGCAATGGGATAATGTTTTTGTGATGCAAGGTGGTAATAATCTCAATCTCCGAAACAAACTCTTTTACTGCAACTTCAGAAGGCTTCAAGATTTTCACAGCCAATTCCCTGCCATCCGAAAGGTAGCCCTTATAAACACTGCTACTGCCACCATTCCCAATTAGATTCTCTGCATCACAGATTCAACCAGCATCAGACATGTTCATAAACTATAAGCTATATGCATGACAAGTTTTGGTAAATGACCAGGTAAGAAGCTGGATGTTGCTTGGATCAGTTCGTCGTAGCTGAATAATCTACAAACAGATGAATACTTTTGTTGAAGAGGCTCCAACTCCTCTGGAAGCCTTTCTTCTGCATCATTGACAAGAAACGGGGGTGGTGGCAGACTGGCTCCAACCGGAACAATGGCACAGCTCTCTCCATCTTGGCCGAGTGTCATATGTTTTCCATCTGATTTCTTAGACTTATGATCTGGATGCATAGATTGGTGTCGGTTCGGAAGCCACTTCACCCACTGGACCACAGAGATCTTATGCTTCTCAGAGGAGACACTCTTCCTGTTGGTCAAGGCCAGTCTTCTAAGAGAAGGCCAACCATGTCGAGCTTCTGGTAGATCCTTGCCCACAATTGGCACAGAGCTGCTCGGTGTAGTTTCAGTTTTCCCCGCTGGAGCCGAGGCCAAAGAGTCCTCATCCTTCGACGCATTCAGGGAAGCAGGATCAGATTCAGGTACACAGATTGAGCAGTTATCCCTCAGTGCGCCATCGATGGTGTTTGGGTCGTTCCCGACAGGGGAATTGCTACAGCCAGTCGACTCATCTTCTGGCACAAGTGAAGGCCTGCAGGCTGTGTCGTGCAACCTCTTCGGGCCTGCAATCGGCAACAAGCAGTACATCTCGTTGTTCTCGTCAATCTTAGTTGACTCCTTGCTCGACTTCTCCTGAGATTTGTTGTTCTCTGTCAACAGTATCGAGCTCCAAAGATTACAAGTGAAAACAGAGAACATAAAGCAGAATAAAAAGGTCACTGGCGACGAACCAACCTGCTGCTGCTCTCTGGAAAACGATCTTGCCGTCGCTCAACGCGACCACCGAGCAATAGCTTGGTAGCTTCTTGGCGCAGTACTTGGCTACAGAGATCGAATACGACCTGAAAGAGGTCGATAAATATTTCGGCACAAAGGAGACGATGACAGAGAACTCATAGGAAGCACCGACTCACCCCATGGTGCGGTTGTTCTTGGTCACCCCAAGAATGAGTTGTGACGCAGCGAAAGATTTCGTCTCGCTGACAAGAAGCTTGCGGATGGACGAGCCCTTGCAAATTTTCAGCTTTAGGTCGATCTGCCCAAGAAATCGATGAGGAACAGAAACCACTGGGGTCGAAAAGGGGCGATTTTGAGCATAAAGATCGGATTTTGAGGTCGAGGGGCGGAGACCTGCTTTAGGTTGCAGAAGCCCTCGTAGACGGCGAGCATGGCGTCGAGTTCCTTGGCGAGAGAGAACACGGCGGCGGGCTGGCCACCGGGATCTACGGCCGGTGGGGGCCCGCCGGCTGAGGAGGACGAGGAGAGGACGTGGAGGGCGAGGACGCGGTCACCGGGGGCGGTGGCCTTGACGAGCGCCCACGTAAGGAGTTCTCGACTCTGCGAGTCCATCCTGATGCCCACCACCACCGTCTTCCCTTCTCCTCCCTCCCCGGTCTTCTCTTTCGGCTCCTCCTCCACAAAGGCCTCATCTTTTTTGCTGCTCCCCCTCCTCCTCCTCCTCTTCTTCTGAGCAGCTTCTCCTTCTTTAGCCATCTTCATGCCTTAAGTCTTCTGCAACCTCCTCTTCTCTGCCGCTGCTGATCCCTCTCTCCTTCCTCTCCGCAAATCTCTGTCTTCTTGTTTCCCTGTTCTCATCATGCAGCGGGACAGAGTGAGAGAGGGCAAAGCTTCAACGCTCCTTTTACCTGCGGTCTCTGATGGGGCCTCTTCGCTTTCCTGCACTGCCCGTGGCCCTCTCTGCCATGGCTCGGGGCGGTGTGCAGCGGCGGCACAAAATGGCAAAGACCTGAGACAGGTATTTTGTTCCCAAACACACATCGAAGTATATGTTGGACCGAACATTGAATACATACTTGTCTCTCTGTAGGTAACCAAAATACCTGTCGGAAAAGACTAATTTTAAGTGTATATATATATATATATATATATATATATATATATATATATATATATATATATATATGTTAGAAAATCCTCTATCATGTGTAAATCATAGAAGAATCAATAGAATTGGTAGATGAATCAAAGTAAATATACTTTGGGGAATGACTTTTACAACCATGAAAAGAAAAGGTAAAATATTGAAAATAAAAATAAAAACAATAATATGGATATCATAATGATATTTATATTAAATTACTATCTTTAAACAGTACATGATTTATTCTACTTTTTTTACTTTTTCTCTTTCTATCTTCCTCATTTGGATGAGCAATTCTAGATGAAGGCTTTGTACAAGTTGTACTCTTTTATGTTCTAAGAGCAACATGGAAGGTTGAATGGGATAAGAAACGGAAGACTTCCTCGTCTTCCAAGTCATTAAATTGGTCAACCATTTCCACCTTCAAGTGGGCAATTAGAAGAATGGAACATTAATGGCAATGGTCAATATGTGCTTTGAAGAACCATTTGGTGCCTCTTAAACTAAATTGAGTCTTTGCCAATGGCTGCCTTTTGCCTTACTTTTGGGTAATTCGGATCCAAATATGTGCCATAAAAATAAGTTTAGGTTTTTTCATTGACAAATCACTATTATGTTTTTCAATTTCTTTAGGTTCTCAAGTTATTTTTGTTTCAGAAAAAAGAAAAAAAATCAGACTTACTCAATTTTACTTTTTATTATTTTCTTTTTGTGTTTTTTCATTGTTTTATTTTAAAATTAAATTTTAAAAAAAAATAGACTCTTAAAAGTTGAAACTACACTACCCACTAAAATTATTCTTGAAACAATCAATTGGAATTAAAAATAAGTGCATCTTATTTTTATAAACATCAAAAACAAAAACAAAAAATTAAAATAACTAACTCAAGAATAGCTCAAAGATTGAATGAAGTACATCTCCTTAGGTGATCCATGTCAATTATTGAGTTCATACTCCCCCATAGGACAAGGAGAAGGCATATGCTTCCTTCCTCTTTTATACATACATACATGTATACATACATATATACATATATATAATATTTATTTATTTATTTGTGATCCCAAATCATGTCGATTGATCTCAATCTATGTAGGCACGATTTTTATAGCACATGGATCTTAGTAGCAAGAGTTGAACGTGAGGAGAGGAGGCGGGTCTTAAACTATTATGACATGTGAGATTGTGTTTATGACTTCTTCCATGCTCTCATATTTTATTATTTCTTTGTCGATTCCATATTTCTCTACTTTTCTCTTCAGTTGGGAGTAGAAATATGTCTTTATCATTTGCATTTTTAATTTATGTTTTCTAAAAGAGTTGGAAGTCCCAAAAATTTGTCCCGCTACAAACCCTAATATTCATAGAGAGAGTGTTTAACTTTTAATTAATAAATATTAGTCAAATTACATATATGGATTCCTCAAATATATATATTCCTTTGGCATGTATTGTTTCAAAACCTAAAAACTACTGTACATCTGAATTAATCTTCCGAATAATTATTATTTTTAAGACTCGTCATATTAAGAATATCGAGAGAATCTTAAACATATTGATTTTTATTTTATTAATTTAGACTAACTAACTAGTAATAATGATGGTTAAATGGAATGGAATGGAATGGGTTACATGGTTTATCTTAATATTTGAAGTTGTATATAATTTATATTTAATTTTTTGTAAGGCGAAATATGTTATTTGCAAACTTTTATATAAGGACAAAAAAAAATCATATATATATATACAAAAAAAAAATTGTGGGTTTACTTTTACTCAATAGTTAATACTAATAAATAACCCATTCAAATTAGTGATTCGTTTGTGAAATATAATGAAGTGATATTTTTATTTTAGGGTAAATTTTCTAGAAAAATATCTTGTTTTTATAAATTTTAAGTTAGCGTCATTTTTTTCATCTATTCTCATTGAAAAAAATGATATTATCCTTAGTCTCTACCTCATTAGTCGTTGCCTCTATCTTATTGTAAGTCCAATCATCCTCGTCTCCCTCTTTTTCTCTATCATCATCTACGAGAATTTGTTGTCGCTTACTAGCGACCTTGGCATCACCCATTATGGTGGGTGGTTGCGTGTCGTGTCCCTATCTCGCTTACACTATTATTTATATCATTGTCCTCACCCACATATACTCACCCTCATTGTTATTATTATAGATTCTGACATAAGTTCTTGTGACTACTATCATATATGTATAACTGACACGAACAAATATGCTACCTATGGAGTAGTTGGTTTTGGCTCACTCTTACCTCTGTTATCGTCATGTTGTCATGAGATGTTCGACGATTATATCTATGCGTGACTAGAGCGAATGCAATCCAACGAAAGAACGATGAAACCTTATGACAAATAATATTTAGAGGCAAAGATAAAGCTTCACGATGAATGATAATGAGGGGCGAAGGCCGAATGTCAGAAATAATATTATCTTAAGAAATATTATAAAAAATAAATAAATAAGAGGATCCAGAATTTATAAAAATAATATTTATGGAAAGACAAAAAATAGAGAAGACTTTATATTATGTTTTTAGGACTGTCTATGCGTAGGCTAATTATTTCTGTAGTGGGGACTTCTTCAACATACTGCCTTTGTTTGCCTTTTCAATGTCACATCATAACACCACAAATAGTACTGCTTCCAAAGTCGAAGAAGCATCTCTGGAAATGCTCGTCTGGTAGCCTGACGGACATACAAACAGTGAAACACTGAATACCTCCTTTTTATTTCTTGGAGACTTGTGTGTCTCCAAAGTATTGCTTGCTAGCTTTTGTTTCAGAGCAACCTACTTTTTATCCTTCGATCGTTCATCATTCTTGAGGAATAACGAAGCTGATTGCCATGCTAAAACAAAGATTGCATCTGCCAAAGATGTGAACATATCCTTAGTAGCCATTAGCCTTTTTTGACTATGAGCCCCACCTGTTAAAGTGCATGTTCTTGATCAGTAGACCCTGCAATCCTTGGATTCCTCCTTCCAATGCTAGCTTTAGATCACTGCAAAAATCCTTGCCTCACATGTTCACCATTAATCAATAACATTCACTTTGTTTCTTCTTCTCTCTCTCTCTCTCTCTCTCTCTTTTTTATATATATATTCTTGAACAAGCATAAAGAAAGAATGAAGAAAATGAAGAAATGAATACACTTAATGATCATCATAAAAGAGCTTTGGCTTGTGGGTTGACATCAGGAAAAAGAGGTGGTTTGGGATGCAGCCAAGCAGAGAGGATAACACCACTTTTCATCTACTACATGCTCTGCAATCTTCATGGAGTCACAGAGGTTGTCACTCCCTTAATCATCATCTTATATGTCTTATTCTTTTTGTCATCATAGCCTGAGTAGGTAGTCATCGAGTTGTAATCATCTTTAAGTGGATAGTTGTTGAATCTTATCTCCCCAAATTCATTAAAAGAACATGGTTGCTGAGAATCTAAATCTGATTCAAATTGATCCCATGCAATCTAAAAGTTTTAAATTATAGATCAAACTCAATATATATTATCCGATTGTTTCAATCTTCATTTCACAACATTAAAAGTATAATAAATAATAGGTTATTTTAAAAAATATTTATATTTATTCTTTAATTATATTCGGCATAGATTAAGCTTAGCGAGCAAAAAAATAATAATAATAAAATAAAATTTATGAAAAACCTATCCATCATTATTCGATGATACGAGATTCGGATATTTGATATTCGATGAATTTAAATAGGATATAAATATGTATCGGAGTTAATTAAATAGATTTAAATTTAAATAAAATCAACATTATTACTATTGTTGTTATTATTTATGATACTGCCAGACTAATAATGCGAGTGTATATTTGTCAAACTAAAAATTCAATAAAGCGAAATTTATGAGGACACCTACCCATCGTTTTCTGATGTGATTGGGAGGGCTCCGATGTTGAATATTCTAATACGTACGAGTCAACTTCGGATTTGGAATTGAATGCTATGTAATTAAACGGATTTTAATGTTAATGAAATTAATATTGAATATAATTACTATTATTTTCTTGTTCTGCCGATTAAAGCTGTGAGTGTGTGTCTGTCTACTTATCATCACATCAAAACTTGCGTCTGCCGACGAAATCCAACAGTGACTGCTGTACTCGTTTTGTTTCTTTGTTGGCCACCCAAACAATGCCACATGCAACCAAAGACGAAGAAGATTCATAGCGTGGAGTTATGAGGTCACCGCACACACTCTTCAGTCTGTGGCTTGTGGCCATCTTTCTATGTCCCATCATACATTCATAATGCTATTAATGACTGTTTGATTTTCACTATTCATGTCTACGTCTTAGTTTATGATTGACGTGATAGTTACTAAAGAGACTGGTCATCTAATAGTTGCAATCCCAACGTTGCGTGGCATGATTTCACGAGATCGAGCAGCCTTCACCTACTACTGTATATGTGGTGGTGTTTGCACTTAAATAAGATGAATTCCACATAATTAACTCTTTTTTTCTTTCTTGGCTTGCGTGAATTAGGTGGTGGTTGGCAATTATAGCGTGATGATGCGTTTTGCTCCACCAACTTATTAAGATAAGTCGTATTATTATGTGCTAAAATATTAAGATAATAAAATAATAAATTAAAAGAATGGTTATATATTGTTAATAAGTAAGAGGGTCGGATGATACAATAAATTCGGTTCATAATAAAATTATTTAGGATTTAGGATTGTGTCGGTGTCGGTGTGATAAAAATAGAAAAAAATAAGATAAGATGAGCTAAGTGAGTAGGGTTAGAGTAAGACAAGTTATTCAAGTGAGCTTCATGGATTAAATAACTTATGTGAATTTGTGATTTAACTGAATGAATATGAGTTATAATTAGACGCGAGTGAACTATTATATAGATTTAAAAAAAAAAATATTTGCTTAAAATTTTATTATAACCAATAATTTGCTGTTAAAAGAAGAGTATGAGAGCATAGGTCATCTGCTAATTCCAAAAACCTATAACCTTATTTCATGTAGCAAAATTAGTCAATAAATTTTGTAAATACATGCATAATAGAATATTCAATAAATTTTGTATTAAGTTCAAATCAACTTCTATGGAGATTTAATTTTTCTCTCAAAAATCTTAACGACCAATCGCAATTATTAGTTTAGTAATTTCTTCCATTAAGACACATTTATTATAGTTACATCCTTCACTCTCTTCGAAAATGTACCCTATAAGTAAATAAGTAGCCTTAGTATTCCTAAGAAAAAACTCAACTCCCTTCTTTATATTCATATGCTAATGAGTCATCAATATTAAGTTTAATTCAATCATCATTATGAGAAAGCCATCTTATTATTATGATTTGACAATTCTACAAAAGTCACCTCTGACTCTAAGTACTATTATTCAAAGCTATACAATGCACTTATATACCACTTACAGGAGAAGATTTTTGCTTTTTGGAATTCATAATATTACGGGTCTTTTAGATCAAATAGAAATAATATAAAATTAAGTCTCTAAGAATCATAGCACCCTACTTGGTTAGATCATCTCTCTCTCTCTCTCTTAGCCTATCGGTATCATTATATTGATCATAACACCTTGTTTGGTAACTACCTTATAGAGTTAAAAAGATACAAATGAATTTAAATCGTTAGTAATAGAAGAAGATGATCGACAGACACACTCATGTCTGAGATGAGAAAAATTAGATGAAGAAATAAATAGTTTTAAATTATATATATATATATATATATATATATATATATATATATATATATTTACATACATAAAAGATTATGTAGCACAGAACAAACAAAGAGAGTAAACCTAAAGGAGGTGTTTGGTGGAGAGAGAGAGAGAGAGAGAGAGAGAGAGAGAGAGAGAGAGAGAGAGAGAGAGAGAGTCAATGTGCTTGTTATGTCGATCTTTGGAGTTATCATTGGACATGGAGGACCACGTCCGTGCATCAATTATGAGATGCAGCATAAATGTTCCATCAAAGTTCTCTTCTCCAAATTAGCAGATGGACCAACAAATGGCATTGCATGCATTTGGAGTAGTCATCAATAGAGTTGCAATGTCCATTTGCTCCAGACCAAGACATTCTTCATGGAAGCAACATATATCATCTACTGCTTCCAATATGCCTTCAGTGACAGCATTTGGACTTACACTTGTTGGTTTATAGCCACAGCAATCCTATTCCACAACAGCACCTCTCTCTCTCTCTCTCTCTCTCTCTCTCTCTCTCTCCTTCTTGCACTAAAGGCTGAAGAATGTCTTCGCATAGTTGCTGTTTGGCATATGGAAACGAGCTTCCCCTTCATAGTCACAGCATTCCCACTCTAACATGCTCTTCTCATGGTGATTCATGCAGGCTAACCTTCATTCACACTTTTACTATTTGGTATAAACAAGTGCAGCAATTATCAGATGATATGATAGCATATATAGTCAAGTAGTTTGCGCAGGAAATATAAAGTTGCATATTTGAGCTGCTGATATGGTCTTAAATTATCTGTCATTACCATTATTTGTAATATGTAGAACATGAGATGACTTATAGAATATAAGGAAATCACGAGTCTTTAGCAGGAAGGATGGACGAGGAAGAAAGTGGAGAAGATGAGCTGTGTCACTGAACTCCCACCTACAACCATGTGGAGTTTCCTTTCAGAATCTGATGCTCTGAGAAAAGCTCTGAGATTCCTCCTCCTCCTCCTCCTCCTCCTCCTCCTCCTCCTCCTCCTCATCATCATCATCATCATCATCTTCCATTCTCTGCTGCTCCATCCAATCAAGAACAGTATTGTTTGCATGTGGACACCATCATCAATATAGAAGAAAGCACTCTCATTACATTAAGCCTCATCTACTCCCAAGTGATGGGGCACGTGGTTGTGCGCTATGTACATTGAATCCTTTTTACTTCTCTTCACATGGACTTGTAATAACAACAATAATCGCTCCAGTATTATTTGGAGATGATTGATGGACTAAATGACTGGCTTTAAGGTTCACCCAATGGGCCATGCAGGCTGATTTCTATGATTCTATGCCATAGATACTGAGCTTACTCTTTTCTTCTTCTTCTTCTTCTTCTTTTTTTCTCAGTCAAAGTATACCTTACAGCTCTTCGATCATCACCATCCGCCATAATTGTCGAGTGCGCTGTGCATGGCCCGCCCCCACAGCCCAGTATTGCATCGTCTTTAGATTTGATAACACAATCCAATCCTGCATTATAAAAGATTCATCAGTTTCAAGAATAAGTCGCTATATATCTCTTGGGGTGCCTTCTCCCCAACAGTTGTCTACCAATTCCCCTCCGGCAAATCCCAACGAGAGAAGTACTCTCTAGAATGGGACCAAACAGAAGAAAGACAAAATTTCACTCAGACGATCGCTATGTTTGGCCTCGTTGCAGCTTACCCTAAGAAACCAAAAACCAAAAGCAACAATGGTCTCTAACGAAGTTAGTCGCCACTCAACCAAGAATCCATAAATCGAAAGGAGATAGAGAGTTGCTGCTGAACAAGGTTCCAAAACTCACAAGCAAGCCAGCAGTCCAAATAGATATATGTTTAGGAGAATCGTCAAACAAGTATAGATGAAACACGAGTTGAGTTGAAAATGAAACAAGTGTGATAACTAGCTAGAAGTGAGCAGTTTATTCCAACTTGAACTTCCAGAGAAATGTTTTCACCCTAGGAGTCACCCTCAAGTGCCAAAGAGCCTTCCAACCAAGCCACTCTTCCTCTCCATTGCACTGCTAGAAGGACAAAGCGTTGAAAACATCTTTGATCATTAGCACTCATTCGGGGTTCTCAGCCTGTTCTCAGCCTAGATATGTCATCATTAGGGATAGCATATAAGTAAATACCCTCAACATAATCCCTCAAAGCTAGGCCGAAGAGCAGTGTATTTCTATTCTCATTTCAATTCCTACTAGCGATAAGTTCGTCCATGTAAGTGTGGTATGTGATTTGCTCTATATTCACAAAGGTAGGCCGAAAGCTTAAGGGGGTGTTACTAATCGATAGATCCAACCAAATCAAAACTTTAGCGATATCACTTACTGAGATCCTAAATACTTTTCGATTATTTTTAGGAGATTATGGATATTTCTAATGGCCCAATAAGACCTATCACTCCTAAGGTAAATTCATGGGTGAGGAGACGCATACTTTCACTTATAAGTCATTCTCTCCATTAAGAAGTGGAAGAAGCCTTCTTGTACAAATGTATCTCTTAATCAAAGAGATATTCGTGACTCCTAGGCCAACTTGCTCTTTATTTTGACGTATTATATCCGAGGAGATGAAGCCTTTTGAAAGATAACTTTTCTTTCTATAAGAAAGTCCCTAGTTAATTTAGTTTAAGAATTTTTTTAAGATATGACTGTTCAGTAACATATAAGTAGGAAGAGCATTTAGGATAATTTTAATTAGCATCAACCGATCAATCTGGGACAAGAAATTTTTATACCAACCTTGAATTCTTTCTAAAGCCTTATTAGCCATAAGCATTCGAAAACGTTCTACGAGTTTGCTAAATCCAATGTGTGTGACCAGGTAGGTACTTGAAAGGCCACTCCCTTAATCTCAAGAGCATTGCTAAATAACCTCATGTGTGACTCTAGGGGGTTAATATTCAAAAAGTAAATATTTAACTTTGACAACATTAACTCATAGATTTGTCAATACCTCAAAAACTTTCAATACTCTTAAGACAGATTTGTAAGAGGAAGCATTAGCTCTAAAGCACAAAATGAGATCATTAGTAAAAAAGAAGTAATATATCTTTAACACCTTTCAAATTAAATGGGATGATTTATTTCATTGAGATAGCTTACGAAATCAGACAAAATATGATCTACTGAATAGGATAAATAAGTAGGGGGAGATTGAGTCCCTTTGCCTGATACTCCTCTTACTCCTGAACAAGTGCGACCTTTTACCATTAATAAGCATGCAAAGTGAAAGGAGAAAAGACAAGCCACCATCCACTCAATAAATCTATTAAAAAAATTCATTTTCCTTAGGATTTACTTAATAATCAAGACATTAAGCTTTTCGAATGTCCAACTTTAAAAAGACAAAGGGCTTTTCCACAAGAATAAAGCATAATATAAACGAGCTCATTAATAATTATAATGTCATGAATATTCGAATAAAGGAAAATTACTTGTGATTGATTAATGAGTTAAGGATACCTTTTAATCTATTAGTAAGGACCTTGGTAAGAATCTTATAAAGGATCTTATAAAGAGGGATTGGTATGAAGTCTTTAACCTTATAGACATTTGGATTCTTAGGTATAAACATAAGATAAGTTTGCTCTCAACTAGGGAAAAGGGTGGCTGAGGTATGAAACGAGTTAAGGGCTTTAAGAACTAAAGTACCAACTTAATCTAGTGAACATAAAAGTCTACATTAAAGCCATTTGGACTGGGCTCTTACCCCTACCCATTTACTTAAAAGCTATAGTAGCATCATTTAAGGAGAATATCTGACACAACTGCTCATAAGGAGCCATGATAATAATTGAGAGACACAAGTTAGCAAGCTACTAAAAGAGATTGGTTGACATAGGATTGTTCTAAGGAGAAATGTAGCAATTCATAAAGGCTCCTAGAATGGCTTCGATTTTGAAAACTTTAATGCCTTAAGGGGACTTAATAACCATAATTTGGTTCCTTCATTGATAAGGCTTCCATAATATTGGGTTCTTCTCTTCTGTCTCAAGTAAGATCACTAAATCTAGATTACATATTCTAATGAAAATAGACAAGACGTCTTTACACTCTCTTTTAACAACTCTCTTATAGTTTCAAATGATGTGATTTATAGGGAATTACTCTCTACTAGCTCCCCTCCTGTCCATCGACCTTGGACCTCTTAGAACTCTCAATCTTCATAGCATTTATTCTCCTTTTCTTATGCTTGTGTTTGATGGGGTTGAAGAGAAGGTAAGGTGCTCCCTATTGAAACTTCCTTCTTGAAGAAACAAGTGGGGCACTAGGTAGATTACGTATTTAGTATCATCCCCCTCCTCTAGCATCGTCAAACATCACTTTCTTAAATAATGTTAAAAGCTTCTCCATTAGCTACTCAAAGGATAGAGCTTCTCTTACTGACTTAATCGATTTGTTGATCATCTGTTCATCCTCAACCGTTGGTCCTACAGAGAAAAAGAACTACGAGAGAATGGAAGGGGTATTAGATTTCTTCATCTTCATCTTCATCTCCTTAAATATTAGCATTATAAATGAATTGAAAATTGTTGAATCTCATATTTTGATGATGAAATCACTTGATATGTGTTTATGTTTTAATCTGCGTTTTGAGTGACGTTGGATGCTCCGTTTAGGATGAGACAATTAAAGCAGGAAAATCATGTTGTGCCGGAGGAACATGTCAGAAGATTGGACGTCGGGCCGATGGATCGATCGACGTATCGACAGAAGGCTTCCGGCCGTGGACTCAAGCATCGGGCTAAGAAGAGCGGGTATTGTGCCAAGGATATTGGAGTTGCAGAGTCAATTGACCGATTGAGCAATAGGCTGCAGGAGATGACGATGCGCTGAAGAATCGGATGAAGCGTCGAGGGATCAATGACATGCCGGACAACTTGGTTAATTGCTTAGGATTAATTGTCTCGATCGAAGTTTTGTTTTAAGTGTGCAGGTTTAACTACGATGGAAGAAAGACATGCAGTAGGAGTTGCGCCGGAGTCAAGACTATGATCACGTTGGGAGTTCGAGAGTTCGATGGAAGTCCGGACGGTCATCGGAGGTTCTACGGGAACAAATCTGAGAAGTCCAGGAGCTTGCCAAAGAAGCTTGTTGGAACTCGCCAAGTGGATCGTCGCAAGTCCAGGAGTTTGCCGAAAGTCCGCAGGAGCATCACCGAGGGTTCATCGGATGATCGACGGAAGCTCGCCGGAAGAAGCGATTGACGCACCGGAGCAAGTTGCAGTAAATGTCTTAAGAAATTCATAGTTAGCACGATGATTAAGTTAGAAATGGGAGGTGATCCCATTAACTTAATCTTGGGGCAATTGGGCCCTTGATAGACCCAAATTGGGCCGAATGGATCAGCCCATTCGAACCCAAATTTCTTGGCCAGAGGTGGCACCGCCCAGGGCTTAATCTCCGAGCTCTAGTTGGGCGGTGCAACCGTCCTAGTCAGCCGGTGGCACCGCCTGAGCTCGGTCTCCGAGCTCTGGTAGGAGGTGCAACCGCCCCTGACAGGAGGTGGCATCGCCCAGAGGCTCAGTCTTCGAGCTCTGCAAGGTGGTGCAACCGCCCTAGTTAGGCAGTGCAACCGTCAGACCCCGAAATTCCGGGAATTGACAGTTTTGAGCTCGGAATTCAAACTGGATTGGAGCCTATAAATACCCCACCCTTTCAGCAATGAAAGGGTAACAAAAACACACCGAAGTCATGATCTTATTATGTGAATTTTAGAGCTCAAAAGTGTTGTAATGGCCAAAATTTCTTCTCCCTCTTTTCTTCCAAGTTTTGATCTTTCAAGAGAGGAGAGAAAATTCTGTAAGGGTTGTCTCCTAAGCCTGTCACGCCCCTCAAAATATCGACAATATTTAAAATTTTCATCATAACTAACCCAGGATCCAAACACACCTTTGAGGTCACTAAGAAAACATTCAGATCAAAATTTCACCACTATAGTCTACAAATTCATAACCCTATGCAGTTCATAAACATACCACACATCACTCGATAATTCATACAATCTGAACCCAACTCATCAAAATAATAACCACAACATAAATTCACAAGTGGGGAAGTCTATGCAGTCACCAAACCAACGATTACCATAAGATCATAACATTACATGAATTTAACTTAACATTCCAAAATCCTATACAGGAGGGATCATTTATCTTACACAAAATCCACAGGTTTAGATTCATCGTCACATTTCATAAGATGCATAGTATCTTATACAACAAATACACATATGCTAACAAAGATCTGCCCAAAATCTTCTAAACTTTCCACTGCCTCAGCCCAATCTTAACATTTAAGCAAGCGACACGCTATCCTGAAAAATTTATCAACAAACGGGGTGAGCATAAAGAGCTCAGCAAGTGACTAACATATCCATATCAAAATAGTACAATTTCCAAAGAGATACAGTTTCAAAATACAAGGCAGAATATACGATTTCGTAGACATAATATCATTA
This sequence comes from Musa acuminata AAA Group, assembly GCF_036884655.1. Lineage (NCBI taxonomy): Eukaryota > Viridiplantae > Streptophyta > Magnoliopsida > Zingiberales > Musaceae > Musa > Musa acuminata. Next base: position 15,298,321 of record NC_088332.1, on the reverse strand, counting down.
GGAGCAGAAACACAATTGTCCTTTCAATCTTACATATTTGGTTCCTGACAGATGGGGCATAGAGTAATTGGAGCATATCAGTAACAAAGGAAACATATCGGAGCTTATCAATGGCATATAAAATGTTCCGAAGCATATTAACAACATATGGAACATTTCGAAGCAAAATCATCAGTGAATGAAGCATTTCAAAGCATATCAAAAACAAATATCATACAGAAGCTCAAACGTTGTCCTTGACGTCGCAATCATATCATTCTTATCCAAAGCATGAATAGAAACAACTCACCAAAACTCTGGATGTCATATCAAACCTATAGAAGGTGTAGTGGGATCTCAGTCAGAATGTGATTCATCCATTTCTGAATGACCACCTGACAAAAGTCTCCCACGTTTGGGAGCTCCATCCACCCACGTCTAGGTGAAGTCAGAGGGGGCCGGCAGAGCATCGCAGGCTCTAAGCACATACCCTTTACCATTTCTGGCAAAGGTCCAGAATATCCCACAGAGCGGGCAATAAGCGCATACCCTTTACCATTTCTGGCAAAGGTCCAGACAATCCCACACACCAAAGTACAAGAGGGCAGTTTTAACAATAAGTAGCATATATCGGAAGCACACGCGGAACAACAAAACGTGCATGTGCCTTTTCGAGACAATACGAAACAAAGAACAAATCTCTCACAAATGTATTCAGATTTGGAATAAAATGAAAACAAGAGTGTACAGGGATTCCAAGCAATCATATTTAGCTCAATTCCAATAAGAAGGTTAGACAAATTCAAATATCCAAAGGAATGGAACAGAATACGCGAAATCGACCAAAGCTCGATTTCGGACAGAATTCCAGTGGCACATCAAACAAATATTTCAGAATATCAATTATGCTCCAATACCCATAAGAAAGCTATGGTCGAACCATATATCAATCTATATTCTGATGGAACAAATTTCATATGAAACAGGGTTCCCAACACGGAGTTACCTTTGATTTGGTAACCCAAGGTCAAAAACACAATCACTGTTTTACAGAATTTATAGGGTCGGATTCAACAGATAATAGGGTAGGCAATTGAATTCCAAAATTTTCAAACTATATTTCAAAGGAAATATTTTCAAGTCTAGTTTCAAATAAAATCAGTTTGGTACAAATCAGAATTTTCAACAGGGAGTTATAGGCATTTTAGTATCGACAGGTCAGAAATCTTGAACCCTGTTTTACAACATCTATAAGCTCATTTGAAACAGATGTTTGGGTAAGTATTCGGTGTCCAAAATCTACAAAATCAGTGTCAAAAGGAAGATATAGGAGTCTAATTTCAAAAAAAATAGTTTCTGCCTGAATTCAAATTTTGTACTAAAACTTATAGCTGAAATAGTGTATAGGGGTCAGTTTACCGAAAAACTTCAGAATCCATGGTTCTATGTCCAAAGAGAGACATATCAGTTTCTAAATAGAAATCCTTCAATTTATTTTGAATCAACATAAAAACAGAGACTAAATATTCTGTAGGATGGGGTTAGAATACTTGCCTTTGAGAATTTTGACCCGAAGTGAAAAGATTAAAGCAAGAACCCTAAAAACCCCAATTTTTTTTTTCTTCTTCTTCTTCTTCTTCTTCTTCTTCTTCTTTCTTTCTTTCCCTGATCACCCACGAGCTGCCTTCTCTGCTTCCTTAAGAACGAAGGCAGAGAGGCTTAAACGGTGGAATTTGTCATTTTGTGTGTTTTGCAGTTTAGTCCTTGTTTTTATCATATTCACGATTAGGTCCTTAGGGTTTACATATAGGTCCCCAGATTCTTTTTTTTTTTTTGAACAGATCTCCCAAATCTTACAAATAGGTTACCTCTGATTCATACTCTATTTCTTTTGTCAATTTAAAATAAATGCTTATATTATCACCAGAAATTTATACGAAAATTCGGAAATGAGGGGTGTTACACTCTCCCACCCTTAAAAGAAAAAATTTAGTCCTCTAAATTTATCGTACCTCTATCGATGAAAAGACTGGGATACACCTTTTTCATTTCCTCCTCTAGCTCCCACGTTGTCTCCTCTCCAGAATGATGTCTCCAAATTACTTGAACTAGTGGGATGACCCGATTCCTTAGGACTTTTTCTTTCTTATCAACAATCTGAATAGGCTCTTCCACATAAGATAAATCTTTATCGATCTCCACCAGCTCATACTTAATGATGTGAGAAGGGTCATATATATACTTTCTAATCATCGAGACATGAAATATATCATGGACATGGCACAATGCTGGTGGCAAGGCAATCCTGTAAGCGACAGAACCAACCCTCTCAAGAACCTCAAAAGGTCCAATAAATCTTGGGCTTAATTTTCCTTTCTTCCCAAACCTTATAATGCCTTTGGAAGGGGAGACTTTTAAGAATTCAAAATCTCCGATTTCAAACTCAATGTCTCGTCTTCTATTGTCGGCATAACTCTTTTGATGACTCTGAGCAGTTTTTAACCTTTTCCTTATTACTTAAATTTTCTCGGTAGTTTCTTGTACCTTGTTCGGTGCTAACAGCTTCCTGTCACCAACTTCCTCCCAACATATAGGTGTTATACACTTTCGCCCATATAAAGCTTCATAAGGAGCCATCTGAATACTTGAATGATAACTATTATTATACGTGAACTCAACAAGTGAAATATCCTTATCCCATTCACCTTTCCAATCCATAACATAGGCTCTAAGCAAATCCTCAAGTGTTTGAATTGTTCTTTCTGACTGACCATCAGTCTGAGGATGATATGCAGTACTAAACTTAACTTTAGTGCCCATCGACTCCTGCAATCTTTTACAGAATCTAGAGAGAAATCTGGAGTCTCTATCAGAGATGATCTCCTTTGGAATACCATGAAGTCTTACTATTTCATTAACATATAAATCTGCAAGTCTATCAAGCGAATAAGTCATATTAATCGGTAGGAAATGCGCAGATTTTGTTAACCTATCAATGATAACCCAAATAGCATCATGCTTTCTAGAGGTTCTGGGTAGTCCTGAAACAAAATCCATAGTAATACATTCCCATTTCCATTCAGGAATATCTAAAGGTTGCAACAACTCTCCAGGTCTTTGGTGTTCTACTTTGATTTGCTGACAAGTCAAACATTTTGAAACATACATTGCAATTTCCTTCTTCATGCCTTCCCACCAATAATGACTTTGAAGATCTCTATACATCTTAGTGCTTCCAGGATGTATGGTGTACTTCGAAGTATGACTTTCCTTTAGGATTTGATTCTTGATATCCGATTCATTTGGTACACATACTCTCTCCCCAAATCTCAATAGGCCATCCTTTGAAACTTGAAATTATGGCTTCAATTCCTTTTCTACTTCATTCCTCAAGTAGATTAAATATGGATCTCGTAATTGTCCTTCCTTAATTTGTTGAATAAGATCAGATTGCACTTGAATGGAGGCCATCAATATCATCGAGTCTTGCTCTTTCCTCAAAGCTTTCAAATCAAAATTTTCTTCTAATAACTTCCATTGCTTCACGACTAGACTAGCCATAAAACTTGTAGATTTCCTACTAAGTGCATCAGCTACAACATTGGCCTTGCCCGGGTGATAACGGATGGCACAATCATAATCCTTCAGAAGTTCTATCCATCTTCGTTGCCTCATGTTTAACTCTTTCTGAGTGAAAATATATTTTAAACTCTTGTGATCAGTAAAGATTTCAAACTGTCGACCATACAAATAATGTCTCCAAATCTTTAGAGCAAAAATAATTGCTGCCAATTCCAAATCATGAGTTGGATAATTCAATTCATAACCTTTAAGTTGCCTAGAAGCATACGCAATTACTCTCCCTTCCTGCATCAAAACACATCCTAGGCCCTTTCTTGAAGCATCAGTATAAACTACAAACTCATCACTACCACTTGGAATAGTGAGAATAGGGGCACTAGTCAATCTTCTTTTTAACTCTTGAAAACTTTGCTCACAATCATCACCCCATACAAATTTCATATTCTTCTTAGTGAGTTTGGTGAGAGGTTGAGCAATTCGAGAAAATCCCTCCACAAATCTCCTGTAATAACCTGCCATGCCTAAGAAACTTCTAACTTCCGTTACATTTGTTGGTGCTTCCCATTCAACTATAACTTCTATTTTTCTTGGATCAACAGATATACCCTTCCCTGAAATCACATGGCCTAAGAAAGCAACTTCATTCAACCAAAATTCACATTTGCTGAACTTTGCATACAACTTCTTTTCTCTTAGTATAGACAATACATTTCTCAAGTGTTCCTCATGCTCTTGATTACTCCTTGAATACACCAATATGTCATCAATAAATATAATTACATAGATATCCAAGAGCGGTTGAAATATCCTATTCATTAGTTCCATAAAAGCTGCAGGGGCATTTGTCAAACCAAAAGGCATCACCAAGAATTCATAATGACCATATCGAGTTCTGAAAGCTGTTTTTGAAATATCCTCCTCCTTGATCTTCAACTGATAGTAACCTGATCTCAGGTCAATCTTAGAGAATACTTGTGCACCCTGCAGTTGATCAAACAAATCATCAATTCTAGGTATGGGATACTTGTTTTTGATGGTCACCTGATTCAACTGTCTATAATCAATACAAAGCCTCAATGTTCCATCCTTCTTCTTCACTAATAGTACCGGAGCACCCCATGGGGATACACTGGGTCGTATGAAACCCTTATCTAATAATTCTTGTATTTGCTTCTTTAATTCCTCTAGCTCGAGTGGTGCCATTCTGTAGGGAGGCTTAGATATTGGGGTTGTACTGGGGACCAGATTAATAGCAAATTCACCCTCTCTATCTAGAGGTAAACCAGGCAAGTCATCTGGGAATACATCAGGGAATTCTTTGACCACTGAAATTTCATCTAGGTGGGTTTCCTGATTTGAATGCTCCTTTACACACACCATATAACAAAAACAACCTTTCTGCATAAGACGATAAGCTTGAAGTGCTGATATCAAGCAAGGAGGCAAATCATGCCTAATGCCCTCAAAGAAAAATATAGGCTGATCTGGTATGCAGAAAGTAATTATTTTTTTGTAACAATCAATACTAGCGTGATGAGAAGATAACCAATCCATGCCAAGTATAATATCAAAGCCCTGGATCTCTAGGAGAATCAAATCAGCAAGGAGTTCGCGGTCTCCAATAGAGATCAAACAAGATGGGTAGACCAAGTTTGTTGCCAATGAATCTCCAACAGCAGTTGTTACATATAACATATAATCCAGGGGTTTAGGTAGAATATCCAAGTGACAAGCAAAGTATTGTGAAACAAACGATAAGTTGGAGCCGGGATCAAACAAAACTTTTGCATTTCTTTTAGAAACATGAAGAATACCTTCCACCACTGATTTAGAAGCTTTAGAATCTTGTTCAGTGATAGCGTACACTCTAGCATGGGCTGAGGGTTTAGGAGACAGTGGCTCTTTCTTCCTTTTCAATGGGCAATCTCTTAATTGATGATCTAGCTTTCCACAACCAAAACATACTCCAGTCACCCGAAAACACTGACTTGTTTCATGATTTAATCCACATTTTGCACATGACTGAGTCCTCCGCAATGGTTTCTATTTCTCAAATCCAGATGTCTTAAACCTCTTGTTACTAGCTTCATATTCATTTTCTCTCCTGCTTTTGCTAGTAAATTTGTCCTTTTTGTTCTTGCCAATGATTTCTTGAATTTCCTCCATGTCTCGTTCAATTTTCAAGGCTCTTTCTACCGTATCTGCATATGTTTGTAGTTTTAAAGCTGACATTCGGCTTCTTATTGCTGGCCGTAATCCCCTTTCAAACCTTCTTGCTTTTCTAGATTCATCATCAGTCATATGTGTGGCAAACCTGGAGAGCTCAGTGAATTTAGATTCATACTTTGTAACCGTCATACTTCCCTGGATAAGATTCAAGAACTCCATTTCTTTTTGCTCTCTCATACAATCTGGAAAATATTTATCATTAAACTTTTCTTGGAATAACTTCCATGTCACTGGCTCATGTTTGATTTCAGACATCCTCTTAATCATTCTCCACTAGTGTTCAGCTTCTCCTTCCAACATAAAGGTGGCAAGAAAAACCTTTCGATCATTAGGGTAATTTAAGGCATCAAATATTTTCTCTATCTGCATCATCCATCGTTCTGCCACCATTGGATCAGACTCACCACTAAAACTGGGAGGACTAAGCTTCTTAAACTGTTCAATTCCCAACCCCGTCTGGTTTGATGTTCCTGTTCCCTCATTTCTTCCTTGTAGGACAGGTTGTTGTTGTTGTTGCATCACTTGTGCCATAGTCTCCAAAGTCCGCATGATACCACTCAATTGATCAGCAGTAGATGCAACAGGAGAACCAGATGATCTCGTCATCCTTGCTTCCTAAAATATCAAAAGAACATTTTCTTTGATCAATCTCTAAATAATAGTCAATAAACCTCAAAAAAAAATAATATTCTTAGTGGTTCTCAAATCATGCTCTGATACCACCTCTGTCACGCCCCTCAAAATATCGACAATATTTAAAATTTTCATCATAACTAACCCAGGATCCAAACACACCTTTGAGGTCACTAAGAAAACATTCAGATCAAAATTTCACCACTATAGTCTACAAATTCATAACCCTGTGCAGTTCTTAAACATACCACACATCACTCGATAATTCATACAATCTGAACCCAACTCATCAAAATAATAACCACAATATAAATTCACAAGTGGGGAAGTCTATGCAGTCACAAAACCAACGATTACCATAAGATCATAACATTACATGAATTTAACTTAACATTCCAAAATCCTATACATGAGGGATCCTTTATCTTACACAAAATCCACAGGTTTCGTCACATTTCATAAGATGCAGAGTATCTTATACAACAAATACACATATGCTATCAAAGATTTGCCCAAAATCTTCTAAACTTTCCACTGCCTCAGCCCAATCTTAACATTTAAGCAAGCGACACGCTATCCTGAAAAATTTATCAACAAACGGGGTGAGCATAAAGAGCTCAGCAAGTGACTAACATATCCATATCAAAATAGTAAATTTCCAAAGAGATACAGTTTCAAAATACAAGGCAGAATATACGATTTCGTAGACATAATATCATTAGGAGCAGAAACATAATTGTCCTTTCAATCTAACATATTTGGTTCCTGACAGATGGGGCATAGAGTAATTGGAGCATATCAGTAACAAAGGAAACATATCGGAGCTTATCAATGGTATATAAAATGTTCCGAAGCATATCAACGGCATATGGAACATTTCGAAGCAAAATCATCAGCGAATGAAGCATTTCAGAGCATATCAAAAACAAATATCGTACAGAAGCTCAAACGTCGTCCTTGACGTCGCAATCATATCATTCTTATCCAGAGCATGAACAGAAACAACTCACCAAAACTCTGGATGTCATATCAAATATATAGAAGGTGTAGTGGGATCTCAGTCAGAATGTGATTCATCCATTTCTGAATGACCACCTGACAAAAGTCTCCCACATCTGGGAGCTCCATCCACCAACATCTAGGTGAAGTCAGAGGGGGCCGGCAGAGCATCGCAGGCTCTAAGCACATACCCTTTACCATTTCTGGCAAAGGTCCATAATATCCCACAGAGCGGGACCCCACAGAGCGGGCAATAAGCGCATACCCTTTACCATTTCTGGCAAAGGTCCAGACAATCCCATACACCAGAGTACAAGAGGGCAGTTTTAATAATAAGTAGCATATATCGGAAGCACACGCGGAACAACAAAACGTGCATGTGCCTTTTCGAGACAATACGAAACAAAGAACAAATCTCTCACAAATGTATTCAGATTTGGAATGAAATGAAAACAAGAGTGTACAGGGATTCCAAGCAATCATATTTAGCTCAATTCCAATAAGAAGGTTAGATGAATTCAAATATCCAAAGGAATGGAACAGAATACGCGAAATCGACCAAAGCTCGATTTCGGACAGAATTCCAGTGGCACATCAAACAAATATTTCAGAATATCAATTATGCTCCAATACCTATAAGAAAGCTATGGTCGAACCATATATCAATCTATATTCTGATGGAACAAATTTCATATGATACAGGGTTCCCAACACGGAGTTACTTTTGATTTGGTAACCCAAGGTCAAAAACACAATCACTGTTTTGCAGAATTTATAGGGTCGGATTCAACAGATAATAGGGTAGGCAATTGAATTCCAAAATTTTCAAACTATATGTCAAAGGAAAGATTTTCAAGTCTAGTTTCAAATAAAATCATTTTGGTACAAATCAGAATTTTCAACAGGGAGTTATAGGCATTTTAGTATCGACAGGTCAGAAATCTTGAACCCTGTTTTACAGCGTCTATAGGCTCATTTGAAACAGATGTTTGGGTAAGTGTTCTGTGTCCAAAATCTACAAAATCAGTGTCAAAAGGAAGATATAAGAGTCTAATTTGAAACAAAATAGTTCCTGCCTGAATTCAAATTTTGTACTAAAACTTATAGCTGAAACAGTATATAGGGGTCAGTTTACCGAAAAACTTTAGAATCCATGGTTCTATGTCCAAAGAGAGACATATCAGTTTCTAAATAGAAATCCTTCAATTTATTTTGAATCAACATAAAAAAAGAGACTAAAGATTCTGTAGGATGGGGTTAGAACACTTGCCTTTGAGAATTTTGACCCGAAGTGAAAAGATTAAAGCAAGAACCCTAAAAACCCTAATTTTTTTCTTCTTCTTCTTCTTCTTTCTTTCTTTCTTTCCCTGATCACCCACGAGCTGCCTTCTCTGCTTCCTTAAGAACGAAGGCAGAGAGGCTTAAACGGTGGAATTTGTCATTTTGTGTGTTTTGCAGTTTAGTCCTTGTTTTTATCATATTCACGATTAGGTCCTTAGGGTTTACATATAGGTCCCCAGATTCTTTTTTTTTTTTTTTGTTGAACAGATCTCCCAAATCTTACAAATAGGTTACCTCTGATTCATACTCTATTTCTTTTGTCAATTTAAAATAAACGCTTACATTATCACTAGAAATTTATATGAAAATTCGGAAATGAGGGGTGTTACAAAGCCCGTCAAAAGGAGTGAAACTGTAAAAGGGTGGTTGGCCTTCGTCTATTGAAGGAAGGCCTCTAGTGGACGTCGGTGACCTCGTCGGTGGAGGAAGCCAGAAGTGGATGTAGGTCAAGATTGACCGAACCACTCTAAAATTACGGTGCTCTCTGGTTTGCATTTACTTTGAGTATATTATCTTTACTGCAAACCTCCTCAATAGCTTACTTCCTTTTGCGTATTTACGATCGTGTTTCAAAGTTCAGTATTTTTTGAATCAGTGTTTATACGTAAATCAGTTTTATCGTACGAACATCATATTTCAGTTTGCGCTTACATTCTGATTTCCATCATAACTGCAAACTGCCTTTATAGATTTGCTTTAACTGCATCTCGCTTGATCACAAGTTAAAGTGATTTACGAATCGGGTTTTCTATCGAAATAGCTTTTATCGTACGAACGCAGTTTTAATTCGGTTGCACTAATTCACCCCCCCCCCCTCTTAGTGCTCCTGATCCTAACAAAAATCTCCAAGGGGGAATCGGATTTTCTCCTTTTCTCCCCAAGCAAGCCTTCACAAGTTGAGTAGGCATATTCGTAGACCCAACAATAGTCGATCGAGGTAACCAAATCCTAGGGTCATTTTCAATAGATCCTTAGTAAGAGAACGTATTGTACTAGTATTAGAACAACTACTAGGTGCCTTAAATATGACAAGTAATCTTTACATGTCTCACAAAATGGATTACAAAAGGGGTTACCATAGCTTTACGAGAGCTTGACTCCATTTTAGATACAACACCCTATTGAGTCAACCCAGTTACTATCAGTCTCCCTTATAAATTGGTCGAGATTAGGACTGGCCTTAGAGCCTTAAGACTTAGATTTGCTTGGTTGCACTAGCTTTTCCCTAGGTGTCACCCAAATCCAAGGCCTATAGATAAGGTTATATTCCTCCTTGGAATTGCTCCAAAGCCTTAGTAGGGCCTTCTTAGTTTTGCTCCTTACCTCCATCCCATTTCATGGGACACATTCATTGATGTGGTAACATATTCTATCACAAGTAAAATAAATATATTGTTTCTTCTTAAAAGTTATAAATTGAAGAAAATTAAAATTTACCAATCTTAACCCACATCCTTTGTGTGAGTGGTTTAGAAGTATATAGGAGACACACTTGAGCAAACTTGACTTGGGTTTTAGATACACATTGAATTACAACTAGTATGTCAATAGAAATAAAAATAATATGTATATGTTACACTTATTTAGTGATATAATTTATTATATCTATGCTTTATAAATACGATAAATGATCTGCTTATATTTTTAACTTTTAAATTTAAAGTGCATGCTTTTTCAAAATATATTATTTATAATATTCTATAAAATTTTGATTAAGCATGTATAAACATCACTGTCAACTTTAAGTATATTTTATAATAAGAAGTCATAGTCCTTTAGTAACAATAAAACAAAGTGTACTAGCGAACTTAAATATGAGATTAAGTTATAATAATAAATATATATAATGATTAAAAGTGATGATTAAATTTTAATCGACCTTTAATGACTTGAATGAGTTTGACCATAATTAAAATAGAAAAGTTTGAGTTTTAAATATCATATATATGAAGGATAATAAATTACTTAGGCATGAATAAAGTAATAAAAAATTAAATAAAAATATAAATTAAAGAAAAATATTATGCTAAAAAAAGTTGAGATACATAAAGAAGATTGAAGGATAAGCTTAGACTAAAAATATTATCTTTACAAATCAAATTAGACTCAATTGAAGTTGCTATACTCTTATAATTATATTAGTAAGAAAAACTTAAAATAAAATCTAATGAGATTGAACCCTAGACTTTATAATAATCTCGTAAGTATTTTTATCTTATTTTATCCTCATCCTCTTTACTAACTTGATAAGTCATAACCTTTTCTCTCATTCTTTAGTTATTCTCTTAGTTTTTCTTATGCATGCTAGGAAACCTCATAGGCTAAGATAAGAAAAATCTAATTCTTTCCTTACTATAACTAGGTATTCAGTTTTATAGATTATAGACTAATAGATTTCAAATTTATATTTAATTTTTAGATATATTTTATATAAATCTCTTATAATTCTAAGGTTTCTAATATAATTTTAATCTGAGATAGATGCATAGAGTTCTTTTGATGTCTTAAAAGGTTAGACTCTATCCTTAAAGATATGATTAGACTCTATCCTTTTGATGTCTTAAAAGGTTCTTTTAGAGTTCTATAAAATTTATAATTGAGTAAATATTACTTTTGTGCACAAAGATATGTGATTTGTAAATTTAGATAATGCCAACCCAATTTTAGTATAATAGAATAAATGTCATTCGTTGAATTAGGAGGATAGTTTAGCCTCTAAATAATTTTATTTTAAGCTAAAATTAGTATGTATTTAGTTATATATGTATCCTAATTTTTTTAATAAAATTTTATGATAATTCAAGATCATTAGATCAGTTTAAAAAGTGAAGTAAAATTTATTTACACGATTATGCAATGGTTTAAGTAATGCTAACTAGTTCATTTATTTATATAATGAATTGTTATTAATAATTTTATCATAATTTTAATAAAATAGACTATAGTCAATTCATCAATAATTTAATATATATGATTTTTAATTAAGATATCTTGTAATCGTATGCCCCTAATTTAATAGGTATACTACTCTCTGGCACACTAGATCACAAAGGAATATGATCTTTCGCTAACATCATTATTTTTTAGTTAAATTAAATAAGTATACATTTAATTCATTATAAAAAAGTGATAACATAAATCATCGTATTCATAATACATTTTAGAAAGCATGTTTCCAATGATATGATTATCATAAACTTGGCATAAGCTAAATATGAATATAGATATCTTATAAACATAAAATATATGAATTATGTTAAAAACATCTTGTATGCATGCATATATAATTAAGTGTATATATTTTCTGTTAAATCTCGGATTTTGATGATGAAGTCAATTGTCATTTGTTATCTAATCTATATGTTGAGACAAGTGTGCAGGATTAACTACGACGAAAGTAAGATATGCAGCAGGAGTTGCGCCGGAGTCATGACAATGATCACGTTGGGAGTTCGAGAGTTCGACGGAAGTTCGGACAGTCGTCGGAGGTTCTACGGGAATGAATCCGAGAAGTCCATGAGCTTGCCAAAAGAAGCTCATCGGAACTCGCCAAGTGGATCATCGCAAGTCCAAGAGTTTGCCGAAAGTCCGCAGGAGTATCACCGAAGGTTCATCGGATGATCGATGGAAGTTCGCCGGAAGCTCGACGGAAGTTCGCCGGAAGCTCGTCGGAAGAAGCGATTGACGCACCGGAGCAAGTTGCAGTAAATATCTTAGGAAAAATCGTAGTTAGCACAATGATTAAGTTGGAAATGGGAGGTGATCCCATTAACTTAATCTTGAGGCAATTGGGCCCCTGAAAATCCCAAATTGGGCCGAATGGATCAACCCATTCGGACCCTGATTTCTACCAGGTGGTTGAACCGCCCAAGCCAGGAGGTGGCACCGCTTGGGCTAAGTCTCCGAGCGAGACTGGGCGGTGCAACCGCCCCAGCCAGGAGGTGGCACCGCCTGGGCTCAGTCTCCGAGCGAGACTAGGCGGTGCAACCTCCCCTGACAAAGGTGGCACTGCTTGGGCTCGGTCTCTGAGCTCTGGTTGAGCGGTGCAACCGCCTCAGTCAGGAGGTGGCACCGCCTGAGCTCGGTCTTCGAGCTCTGGCAGGAGGTGCAACCACCCCTGGCAGGAGGTGGCACCGCCTAGAGGCTCAATCTTCAAGCTTTGCCAGGCGGTGCAACCGCTCCAGTCAGGAGGTGCAACCGCCAAATCCCGGAATTCCGAGAATTGATAGTTTTGAGCTCCAAATTCAAACTGGGTTGGGGCCTATAAATACCCCACCCATTCAGCACTGAAAGGGCACTGCATATACACCGAAATCTTAATCTTATTCTGTGATTTTTAGAGCTCAAAATTATTGTAAAGGCCAAAAGTTCTTCTCCCTCTTTTCTTCCAAGTTCTAAGCTTTAAAGAGAGGAGAGAAAATTCTGTAAGGGTTGTCTCCTAAGCCCGTCAAAAGGAGTGAAACTGTAAAAGGGTGGTTGGCCTTCACCTATTGAAGGAAGGCCTCTAGTTGACGTCGGTGACCTCGTCGGTGGAGGAAGCCAAAAGTGGAGTAGGTTAAGATTGACCGAACCACTCTAAATCTCGGTTTGCATTTACTTTGAGCATATTATCTTTACTGCAAACCTCCTCTGAAGCTTACTACTTTCTGCACATATACGATCGGGTTTCAAGCTTTGCACTTTCCAAATTGGCATTTAGACGTAAAACAGTTTCATCGTACGATCATCATATTTTTGTTTGCGTTTACGTTTTGATTTCTATCATAACTGCAAACTACCTTTATATCCTTGCTTAAACTGCATCTCGCTTAATCAAGTGATTTACGAATCAGCATTAAGACGTAAATCAGTGTTTTCGTACGAATATCATATTTCAGTTTGCGCCTACTATCTGATTAGAATCATAACTGCAAACTGCATTTGTATCTTTGCTGCATCTCGCTTAAACAAAAGTTAAAGTGATTTACGAATCGGCTTTCTTACCAAAATCACTTTTAACGAACGAACGTAGTTTTTATTTTTCGTAGAAGGTTTTCCGCTGCACTAATTCACCCTCCCACCCCCCCCCCCCCCCCCCTTAGTGCTCTTGATCCTAACAATTGGTATCAGAGCGGGGTTAACTCTCAAACGGATTAAAACCCAAGAGAGATGGCATACGCCGGAAACCAAGAGGGTCATTCTATTACACGTCCACCCATGTTCAATGGGACGGACTACACCTATTGGAAGACCCGAATGAGGATCTTTCTTATTTCTATGGATTTTGAACTTTGGAATCTTGTCGAAAATGGATTTTCAAAGTCTTCGATTGGAATGAATTGGAGAAGAAGGCTTTCACTCTTAATGCAAAGGCTATGAATGCCTTATTTTGTGCACTTGATAAAAACGAGTTTAACCTGTTTCAACTTATGAAACCGTATTTGATATTTGGCACACACTCGAAGTAACTCACGAAGGCACAAGTAGAGTGAAAGAGTCAAAAATCAATCTTCTGTTACATTCTTTCAAACTTTTCTGGATGAAACCGAGTGAAACCATGGATTTTGAACTTTGGAATCTTGTCGAAAATGGATTTTCGTAGTCTTCTCTTCCAATGATCGATTGGAATGAATTGGAGAAGAAAGCTTTCGCTCTTAATGCAAAGGCTATGAATGCCTTATTTTGTGCGCTTGATAAAAATGAGTTCAACCGTGTTTCGGTCTATGAAACCGCATTTGATATTTGGCACACACTCGAAGTGACTCACGAAGGATCCTAAAGTCACTACTATTCAAGAGGCGAAAGATCTAAACAACTTCCCACTTGAAGAACTAATCGGGTCATTAATGACCTACGAGATGACTTGCAAAGCTCATGAAGAGCAAGAAGACATCCTTCCAAAGAACAGGAAGGATATGGCACTTAGAACTTCAGAAGACCACTTGAGAGAAAACTCAAGTGACGAGGACTGTGATGATGACTTGACACTTCTAACAAGAAATTTTAAAAAATTCATTAAAAGAAACAAGTTTAAGAATGACACAAAAAATAAACTTGAACCCAAGAAGGACCAAGTTATTTGCTATGAGTGCAAAAAGTCGGGACACTACAAGAGTGATTGTCCCCAAGTCAAAAAGAGAACATCAAAGAAGAAGGCGCTCAAAGCAACATGGGATGACTCGAGCGCGTCCGAAGAAGAGGAATCCAACACCAAGCAAGTTGCTCATTACGCCTTAATGGCCATCGGAGAGGAGGTAACGAATTTAATAGATGCAGATTTATCATTTGATGAATTATTAAATGCCTTCCATGACTTATTTGATGAATGCAAGATTATTAGTAGAAAATACAAATTGCTAAAAAAGGAGCATGATAGTCTTACTTGTAATTTCGATAAGTTAAAAGCTAAATATCATGATAGTTTAGGTTCATGCATAAAATGCCATGATTTAGAAACTCTCCAAAAGGAAAACTTGCTACTTAAGGACACCTTGAATAAATTCGAGATTGGTAGCAAGTCCTTGAACATGATCCTTGCAAACAAGGGTCACGTTCCCAAAAGAAGTGAAATCAAATTTATGAGAAGTCCTCACCAAAATCCAACCATCTTCATAAAAGGTCCCATCTTACATGTTCGACACTAAGACAAATGTAACTTTTGTTGCAAACTTGGACACAAAACGCATTATTGTCCATTCAAGAAAATTAGTCCGAACAAATTAATTTGGGTTCCTAAAGGAACCATGATAAATTCTATGTAACATGATAAATAATGTAGATCTATTTTTGAGGCACCCAAAAGCAAATGGGTACCTAAAGTTCATCTTTTCTTGTAGAAACCTATACCATCGCAAGCTAGGTGCAAGAGATGGTACCTTGATAGTGGATGCTCAAGGCATATGACCAGAGATCCATCTCAATTCTCTAAGCTCACTAGCATAGACGAAGGCTATGTCACCTTCGGAGACAACAACAAGAGTAAAATCATTGGCAAAGGAACCATAGGTAACAAATCCAACTTCTTTATTGAAGATGTTTTGTTAGTTGATGGTTTAAAACATAACCTCTTGAGCATTAGTCAATTATGTGATAAAGAATATATTGTCAGATTCGAATCTAATGCTTGCATCATTGAAAAACCACACAAAAACACATCTATGATTGCATTAAAACAAAATAACGTATACACTATTGACATCAATGATTTGTGTAATGAAATGTGTTTTTTGATTTTGAATGAGGATGCTTGGCTATGGCATAGAAGATTAGGTCATGCTAGCATGAAACTAATCACTCAAATATCATCTAAAGAACTTGTAAGAGGAATTCCTCATATCAAGTTCATGAAAGATAATGTATGTGATGCTTGCCAATTAGGTAAACAAATTAAGGGCAGTTTCAAATCTAAGAATCAAATAAGCACCTCTAGACCCTTACAATTGATCCATATGGACTTGTTTGGACAAATCTCTACATCAAGCCTAGGAGGTAGCAAATACACCTTCGTCATTGTGGATGACTATAACAGATACACATGGACTTACTTCTTAAAACAGAAAAGTGAATGCTTTAGATATTTTACCAAGTTTTGTAAACTTGTTCAGAATGAGAAGGGTTCTATGATTTCGTCAATTAGAAGTGATCACGGTGGTGAATTTCAAAACCATGATTTCTAAGAATTTTGTGAACTCAATGGATACAACCATAATTTCTCTACTCCTAGAAATCCTCAACAAAATGGAGTAGTAGAAAGAAAAATTCGAAATTTACAAGAAATGGCAAGAACCATGTTGAATGAACATAGCCTACCCAAATATTTTTGGGCCGAAGCCGTAAATACTGCATGCTATATTTTGAATAGAGTTCTAGTAAGACCCTTACTCACCAAAACTCTCTATGAGTTATGGAACAATAAAAAACCCAATGTTTCATATTTTAAAGTCTTTGGATGTAAGTGTTTTATCTTGAATGAAAAGGATAACTTAGGAAAATTTGATGCTAAATCCGATGAAGGAATCTTTCTTGGTTATTCTTCGGTTTCTAAAGCCTTTCGTATCTTCAATAAAAGAACTTTAATTATTGAAGAATCCATTCATGTTATTTTCAATGAGATTTCCGAAATCAGGAAAAACGATTTTGATGATGATGTTAATTTTGATTCCTTGAATTTAAATGAAACCCCGTCTCCAACTAGCAAATTGGATGCATCCACTTCCGAAACATCCTTACCCAAGGATTGGAAGTATGTAGATGCTCATCCCAAGGAGCTAATCTTAGGAGACACATCAAAGGGGGTTCAAACACATTCTTCTCTTAAAAATTTTTGTTCCAACGCCGCTTTTCTCTCCCAAATTGAACCCAAATGTGTTGACGAAGCCATGAAAGATGATTCATGGATTATCACAATGCAAGATGAATTAAATCAATTTGAGAGAAAGGAGGTGTGGAAGCTTGTTCCTAGGCCAAATGACCATTTAGTTATTGGTACTAAATGAGTTTTTAGAAACAAGCAAGATGAATATGGTATCTTGGTTAGAAACAAGGCTAGATTAGTGGCCAAAGGTTTCAACCAAGAAGAAGGTATCGATTACGAAGAAACCTTCGCTCTTGTGGCTCGATTAGAAGCCATAAGGATGCTCTTTGCCTACGCTAGTAGTAATAATTTTAAGTTGTTTCAAATGGATGTTAAAAGTGCTTTTCTTAATGGCTTTATTTCCGAAGAAGTCTATGTTGAACAACCTCCTGGATTTGAAAATAATAGCCTCCCTAATCATGTGTTTAGATTAACTAAAGCTCTCTATGGTTTAAAACAAGCTCCGATGGCTTGGTATGAGAGACTTAGTTCTTTTCTTATCGAAAATAATTTCACAAAAGGCAAGGTTGACACTACATTGTTCATCAAGAATTTTAAAAATGATTTTCTCATTGTTCAGATTTATGTTGATGATATTATCTTTGGTTCTACGAATGAATCTCTTTATGAATCTTTTGCTAAAACTATGAGTCTTGAATTCGAAATAAGTTTAATGGGAGAATTAACATTCTTCTTAGGCTTACAAATCAAATAACTAAGCAATGACATCTTTATTAGTCAAACTAAATATGCTATGAATTTGCTAAAAAAGTTTAATATGAATAACTCAAAAGCTATTAACACTCCTATGAGCACCTCCACTAAGTTAGAAATCGATGAAAATGGAGAAAGCTTCGATCAAAAAACTTATAGGGGCATGATAGGAAGTTTACTTTACCTCACTGCAACTAGACCAGATATCATGTTCAGTGTAGGACTTTGTGCTAGATTTCAATCAAACCCTAAGATATCTCATCTTAAAGCAGTTAAAAGAATACTTAGATATCTTAATGGTACCACAAATCTAGGATTATGGTACCCAAAATCAAAGAATCTTGAGTTAATTGCTTATGCTTATGCGGACTTTGCTGGTTGTAAACTAGATAGAAAAAGCACATCAGGAACATGTCAATTTTTAGGACATGCCCTTGTTTTCTGGTCATCTAAGAAACAAAACTCGGTTGCACTATCAACAACCGAAGCTGAATATATTGCAGCAAGTGCATGTTGTGCACAAGTTGTATGGATGAAAAAAACCTTAGAAGATTATAAAATTTATCTTAAAAATATTCCCATTAAATGTGATAACACAACTGCAATATGCTTAACGAAGAATCCTATACAACACTCAAGAACAAAACATATTGATATTAGACATCACTTTAGATCATGTTACTAATCATAATGTAATCATAGAGTTCATTGATATTAAACATCAACTAGCTGATATTTTTACAAAACCTCTAAATGAAGAACAATTTGATTTCATAAGAAGAGAATTAGGAATGTTGATGTGTCCGAATACATAAACTAGTTAAAATTATCTTTCGGACTTTATTGAATGATCAAATCACTTGACTGTCATTACATGCCTAAATAACATGTTGAAAATTATGTGTTGAATACAAAAATTTCCATAACAATAAGCATGTTTTGTCTTCATGATTGAATAGCATAGTCTTGTCTGAATGCATAAAAGTGTTACTTTCATTTTTGGATTCGCTTAACAATTGGTATCCTAAAAATCGAATTTTCTCGTACACTTATTATATGAAAAATATTTTTCTGAAATGGATTTGATGAAATGATTCCTGCTTATGAATTTCATCTTGAAATACGAATGATAGTGTTTTTACTTGCAAAGATTTGTTTCACATACATATCTTGATACCTGTAAAAATGAAGCATGATTCAATCTCTCATCGACTTTAACTTCATGAGTTGATCTCTCATCGGTTTTAACTTCACTCAAAGTAAACTCATAAATAGCTGGTATCGCAAATAGCCTTCCTCCTTCATGCAAAAAGATTATAACAAATAAAAAGGAAGAAGTATTCAAAGCAATCTATGTATCAAGCTTTCCTTTATATGCTTAGAAAATAACATGTAAAGGCATGAACAACTATCACGCTTATGCTCAAAATTCGCTTATCGTTCTCCTGCTATCACAATTACCATGCTTTTTGCTGATGACAAAGGGGGAGAAATATATGAGTATTAATGCCATGCTTGCATCACCGAGAAATATATGAGTATTAATGTCATGCTTACATCACCAAGAGATATATGAATTGATGCTATGATTGCTATAATTTGCATTATGCCTTGGTTATATCATGTAATGATATCAAAATCTTACTTCGCAGTTTTACATGTTGATATCTTACAATATGATGAATTGCTATTATTACCATCATTCAAACCTATTATGTAAAATTTGAAAATGAATGTCACATCATCTTCAGAGAGAAACATCATGATGGGAATCATGATAGGAGTATTGATAAGTTTAAATAATTTTAACTTATCAATATGTCTCTTGAATTCAAAGGTTTTGAATTCAAGAATGACTTATCTTAAGTATGGCATATAGACAGGGGGAGTTAAGGTTAAATCCATTATCAATTGATTGTCATCATCAAAAAGGAGGAGATTATTGAATCTCGGATTTTGATGATGAAGTCAATTGTCATTTGTTATCTAATATATATGTTGAGACAAGTATGCAGGATTAACTACGATGAAAGTAAGATATGCAGCAGGAGTTGCGCCGGAGTCAAGACAATAATCACGTTGGGAGTTCGAGAGTTCTACGGAAGTTCGGATAGTCGTCGGAGGTTCTGCGGGAACGAATCCGAGAAGTCCATGAGCTTGCCAAAAGAAGCTCGTCGGAACTCGCCAAGTGGATCGTCGCAAGTCCAGGAGTTTGCCGGAAGTCCGCAGGAGCATCACCGAAGGTTCATCGGATGATCGACGGAAGTTCGCTGGAAGCTCGCCGGAAGAAGCGATTGACGCACCGGAGCAAGTTGTAATAAATATCTTAGGAAAAATCGTAGTTAGCACAATGATTAAGTTGGAAATAGGAGGTGATCCCATTAACTTAATCTTGGGACAATTGGGCCCCTAAAAAACCCAAATTGGGCCGAATGGATCAACCCATTCGGACCCTGATTTCTGTCAGGCGGTTGAACCGCCCAAGCCAGGAGGTGGCACCGCTTGGGCTAAGTCTCCGAGCGAGACTGGGCGGTGCAACTGCCCCAGCCAGGAGGTGGCACCGCCTAAGCTTAGTCTCCGAGCGAGACTGGGCGGTGCAACCTCCCCTGACAAAGGTGGCACCGCCTGGGCTCGGTCTCCGAGTTCTGGCTGAGCGGTGCAACCGCCTCAGTCAAGAGGTGGCATCGCCTGAGCTCGGTCTTCGAGCTCTGGCAGGAGGTGCAACCGCCCTTGACAAGAGGTGGCATCGCCTAGAGGCTCAGTCTTCGAGCTCTACCAGGTGGTGCAACCGCTCTAGTCAGGAGGTGTAATCGCCCCTGACAAGAGATGGCATCGCCCAGAGGCTCAGTCTTCGAGCTCTGCCAGGCGGTGCAACCGCTCCAGTCAGGAGGTGCAACCGCCAGATCTCAGAATTCCGAGAATTGACAGTTTTGAGCCCCAAATTCAAACTGGGTTGGGGCCTATAAATACCCGACCCATTCAGCACTGAAAGGGCACTGCATATACACCGAAATCCTGATCTTGTTCTGTGATTTTTAGAGCTCAAAATTGTTGTAAAGGCCAAAAGTTCTTCTCCCTCTTTTCTTCCAAGTTCTGAGCTTTAAAGAGAGGAGAGAAAACTCTGTAAGGGTTGTCTCCTAAGCCTGTCAAAAGGAATGAAACTGTAAAAGGGTGGTTGGCCTTCGCCTATTGAAGGAAGGCCTCTAGTTGACGTCGGTGACCTCGTCGGTGGAGGAAGCCAAAAGTGGAGTAGGTCAAGATTGACCGAACCACTCTAAATCTCAATTTGCATTTACTTTGAGCATATTATCTTTACTGCAAACCTCCTCTAAAGCTTACTGCTTTCTGCACATATACGATCGGGTTTCAAGCTTTGCACTTTCCGAATCGGCGTTTAGACGTAAAATAGTTTCATCGTACGATCATCATATTTCTGTTTGCGTTTACGTTTTGATTTCTATCATAACTGCAAACTGCCTTTATATCCTTGCTTAAACTACATCTCGCTTAATCAAGTGATTTACGAATCAACATTAAGACGTAAATCAGTGTTTTCGTACGAATATCATATTTCAGTTTGCGCCTACTATCTGATTAGAATCATAACTGCAAACTGCATTTGTATCTTTGTTGCCTCTCGCTTAAACAAAAGTTAAAGTGATTTACGAATCGACTTTCTTACCAAAATCACTTTTAACGAACAAATGTAGTTTTTATCTTTCGTAGAAGGTTTTCCGCTGCACTAATTCACCCCCCCCCCCTCTTAGTGCTCTTGATCCTAATATATATATATATATATATATATATATATATATATATATATATATATATATATATATAAAAGCAGAGTGATAGTGCATATATATATATTATGATATGAGTATAAAAGTTTATGAATTTACTATATTTTCTATATATGCATATAAGAATTTTAAATTATTTTGATAAATATTTTATCTCTTTATTATATATATATATATATTATATTATAAGATTATGTTAGCTAAAGAAGACAAGAGGTTTATAGTTAAACAACTTTTATTGATGATTTTAAAATATTATATATAATATAATATATACTCACCTAAATAAAATTATAAAAAAAATTATTACTATGACATCACATGTAAGACTAACCACAGGAGTGTGTTGAACAGAATCCTTCGAAACTTAAATCATTATGTTATTTTGAATATAAATAAAAATAAAAATTCATACCGGAGAAATTTTCATTTATTGAAAGTGACGAAAAGTTTAATAGATTCCTAATTTTATAGCTATCGAAATGGTACCTATGAATGATCCTATAAAATCAAATGTCTATTTTATAGGGAGAGCCAACTCTAGCAAGTCTAGTATCTCTTTCGATAGTTTGGTTGCTTGCACGAGAGGAGGATCATTCCATCTCCATTTAGTTGCCTATTTTGGATTGTCGTCTGCATAAAACATTAATCATTTCAGCACTGTGAAACACTTCAAATAGCATTAATGTTGAATGAATCTCTCGGATAGCAACATATTACTGTCTCATGATTTGCTCTCATCATCATTTCATTCATTCTATATATAACACCGTATGGGATGGTAATAAGAAACATTAATACTGAATATATTTTCTCTGGTATATATATATATATATACGGCATTTTTTTGTTGGTAAAAAAAATATTTACACAAGATTTTATTTTTATTTTTTTGAAAAAAATAAAATAGATATTGAATTGATTTCCCGTCTTTTCCACACGCTTCCTTGGCGAGACAACAGAATGCAAAGCTGGAGAGACAACGTCGGAAGCTCTATTTCCACCACCCCACTTTGGTGATCGAAGGCGAGAGGGGGCTTAAAACCAGCGAGCTGTTTCGGTGCCTCCCCGAAAGTTTCCTTCGCCCCCAGCCCAGGATGGAAAGCCGTCCTCTTTATCTCCTCCCTTTGCTCCCTTTCATCGCTTTCCCATCTTCCTTATCTTCCTGTTGGACTGCTCTGAGCGAGGTCGCTGGGTCGAGATGGGGCGAGGCAAGATAGAGATCAAGCGGATCGAGAACTCCACCAACCGGCAGGTAACCTTCTCCAAGCGCCGGAATGGCATCATCAAGAAGGCGAGGGAGATCAGCATACTCTGTGACGCCCACGTCTCCGTCGTCATCTTCTCCGGCTCCGGGAAGATGTCCGACTACTGCACCCCCACCACCGCGTGAGCTCGCCTCCCCCTACCCGTACCCATCTTTTTCTGTATTTTTCCCCCCTTATCTGATCGGTGGATTTTTGGGGTGTTTCGGAAGGTTGCCGAAGATCCTGGAGAGGTACCAACAGAACTCCGGGAGGAAGCTCTGGGATGCAGAGCATGAGGTAACTCGCTGCGGGAGAAATCTTGCCTTTTGTCGAGCTTCGGCCTAAAAAGACTCTTCTTTTCGGCCTTTTGTTTTGATGAAAACAAGCTACAAAAACGACAACTTTAACCTGTTCATGGGTGTCTACTGCAGAGTCTGAGTGCTGAAATCGATCGGATCAAGAAAGAGAATGACAACATGCAGATCGAGCTAAGGTTTGTAATGCCACTCTATGTTTCGTCTAATTCGTTCGCGTATTTTGTATTCGGTAAAATTTGTGGTAACATGGTGTGGGGATGATTAGGCATCTGAAGGGGGAGGATCTGAACTCACTTTACCCTAAGGAGCTGATCCCTATCGAAGAGGGCCTCCAGATTGGGCTCGCCAGCGTGAGGGATAAGCAAGCAAGTTTCCTTTTTCTTTTCTTCTGATTTGATTTGATTTGATTTTATCTGTGCAATTGAGGTGGTGTTGGTGTTGCTGGATCTTACCGATGTGTTCCTTACCTGTTGTAGATGGAGATCTGGAAGATGCACAAGAAGAATGTAAAGATCCAATAACTAACTCATGTCCTTTCCTTTTTGATCTGTTCAAATTACTTGTTGCCTTTTGTTTCTCCCTCAAACCATATCTTCCATGCAATTCTCAGGAGAAGTTGCTCGAGGAGGAGAACGAGCAACTGACTTGTATGCTGGTAATGATACTTCCTATCGGACGATCTTCTCATTTCAGATACTTTCTGCAGGGCATATAGATGCACAGATTATATAGTTGATGTCATCTTGTCTAGGCAACACTTGTTGCATCTTTCATTACGACGCAGAACGAAAACAAAATCAAGAAAATACTCCTAGAAAAGATTATAGCAAACTGACCTAAGGGAGGACGAGTGGAATCAACTCTTTATAGTGGTGAAGACTTTTACAATATTTGAAAAATATTGTTTCTTGATGATTCTATAGGCTTAGAGGAGATCTTTATTTATACTAGTTTTAGGTCTTAAAAATTAGTTAACTAGCAATGTGAGCTAAATTTAGGCTTTGAAAACTAATTAACTAGTAATATGAAATAAAAGAAACATAAAAATGACAAGGGGACAACTTTAGATTCTTTGAAAATAGTCTTTTTGGTTACTGTAGCTTGGATCATTTTACTCGTACTATTTTGTGGAATGTGTTGATATTTGGACTTAGAATTACATACTTTTCAATGTTTTTTCCTGTGAAAGTAATGTTTATTGATGGCCCTCGGGTTTCATGAATTCAGCACCACCAGCAACGGGCAATGGAAGGAAATGTCATGGAACTGGAGGTTGGGTATCATCAAAGGGATAGCGAATTTGCCCCCCAGATGACTATGGCCTTCCGCGTGCAGCCGATTCAGCCTAACTTGCAGGAGAACAAATGATAACAAGAGCTTGTCATTTGTCAGTCTAATCTGGGTTGATGCTAAATTATCCGTAGGAGGATCATCTTTACACCTTCTCATCTTCTTCCCATGGTCATTTCATAAGTGTGTCGGAACTAGACAGATGAATTGTGCCAATGAATGCTTGCTCTTTACTAGATAAAGTTGTTTCTTCCCGTATGGTAATTCTGTTCATGCAAGTAGTCTTGCTGCCCATCTGCTGATCCCTGATGGTATCTATATGAAACTAGAATTGTAACTACTGTTCTTAATCTCTATAGTTGGACATGCTCAGTTCTCTTTTTTGCCTTCTTATGAACCTCAACAGAGTTAAATGCCATCCACAACAGCTACAATCTTCTTCCAAGTGTAGAAGGGATTGAACTGTGTTAATCTTCACTTCATATTACTTTCTTAGAGTGACATGATCGAGCAAAACTTCTGAAGGTTTGATCTGAAATCAATGTTACAAGGGTTTTCTGAGCTTGATTTGTTGGCGGTCTAAAGAATCGATAGCAGAGTAAGCAGACTATTGCTTGGCTGATGACCCGATCAACTCGAGTGCTTTCGATTCTTGTCGAGCATGAAAAGAAGAGAACTAAACGATTCGAACAAGCTTAGCTTCTCAAGTACACGGCATCGCCCTGCGGCAAGAAACGATAGCCGGTTCCCCTCCTCCTCGAAGGAAACACCACGAACAGGACGCTGAAGAGGAACCCGATCACCAGCGGCCCCGTGTTCGTCACCTTCCTCGGCAAGTCGATGTGGTAGCATCGCATCACGTCGTCATGAAGCAGCGCTATCGTGAGGAACACCACCAACGACAGCGACGGGTAGAAGAGGTCCGACTAGGTGAGGCGATACGTGCCGGGTTCCGACGGGCCTTTGCGCCGCACGTTGAACGCCCATATCCCCCTGAGCATCGCCACGGTGTAGTAAAGCCGCCCCGACACTGCCCGGTAGCTGTTGGTGAAGGTGAAAGAGACGCAATAGTGTTGGGGATGGAGGAGTAAGAAAAAAACAGAATACTATGATGCAAGTAAAAAGAAGCCTTTCGACTCAAGAAAACTGATGTAGTATTAAAAAACAGGAGGATTAATAAGAACACTTATAAGATACCAAATGCACACAGACTCTCACTATCTCAATCTTAATCTATTTCTATGCCTTGCTACATGAACTATGATCATATTTATAGGACTTAATGACAACCACCCTATAACTACTAGATTGAGATAGTTATTGAAACCACCCTATAACTACTAGATCATGATTGAGGTGGTTATTGAAATCATCATGTAACCACTAAATCATGATAACTATCTAGATAGATAACTATGAATCAAATCTTAACTCTCCCTCTTGATCCCTCTTGATTCATAGTTGCATACGCTAATTTGCGAAATAAAATAAACATTCTTTCAAATTGGAAGTGATTTGGTGAGGATATCTGCAACTTGTTCATCCGTTCCATAATACTTCATTGTTATGGCTCCACTTGCCTGAAGTACTCTTTCGATCATCTAAAGCTCCTGCACAATCACTATCAGTAAAACCAAATAATTTGTATTTAAATTTTGTTTTGAACACCCATTTTAATCCAATCGCTTTCTTTTCTTTCGGTAGATCATTAGCTCCCAAGTTTTATTCTTCTTAATTGACTTGATTTCCTCCTTCATTGCTTTTCTCCATTCCTCTTTTTTAATTGCTTCCTTAAAAGTTGTTGGATCCGAAATAAACAAAGCAAATGTTGAGTTATAAATTTCTGTTAGTGATCTGAAATTTCTTGGAGGGGTTTCATTTGAGGAATCCGAATTTGAATTGCTATTGGGTGAGGTTGACGATGAACTTATTCGAGCAGGATCTGTCACTTGATTCTGCGGAGTGTCTAGTTCTGCTGGAATCTGCATTTGTGTTTCACCTTTATTGGTCTCCCAATTCCAACTTGCCCTTTCATCAAACATAACATTTCTGTTAATAATAACTTTGTCACTAATAGGGTTATATAATCGATATGTTTTCGATTGTAAAGAATAACCAATTAAAATGTATTTTTCAGATTTTTCATCAAGTTTGTGATGATTTTGCGAATTCACCAAAGCATAAGCAATACAACAAAAAATTCTTAGATGTCTAATACTTGGTTTCATACCATACCAAGCCTCAAAAAGAGTTCGATTCATAATAGTCTTTGTTGGTGAAATATTCAACAAATAAACTGCTGTTGCAACTGCTTCTGCCCAAAACTGATTTGGAAGATGTTTTCCTTTAAGCAAACTTCTTGCTATTTCAACAACAGTCCGATTCTTACGTTCAGCTACACCATTTTGCTCCGGTGTATATGGTGCTATCAATTCTCTGTGAATACCATTTTCTTCACAAAAAGAACTAAACTCATTAGATAAAAATTCATCACCTCTATCTGTCCGAAGTATCTTTATATATCTACAACTTTGTCTTTCTACAGGTGCCTTAAACTTTCAAAAACTATCAAATGTTTCATATTTCAATTTCAAAAAATATACTCAACTCATGCAACTATAATCATCCATAAACAATAAAAAATATTGACTTTCACCAAATGATTTTGTATTCATAGGTCCACATAAGTCAGCATGAATTAATTCAAGACAATTAGATGCTCTCCATGCTTTTCCAATAGGAAATGATTTTTTACTTTGTTTCCCATAAATACATCCTTCACATACATTAAGTGTATTAATCTTGGGCAATCCGAAAATCATTCCTTTTTGACTTAACAACCTTAAACCTTTAATGCTAATGTGTCCATATCTTAAATGCCATAAACTAGACTCATTCTTTTAAGTTGTGATAAGCGCATGCCTTTCAATATTTGACACATCAAGTGGAAACATCTTGTTTTGTATCATGCAAACATTTACTATAATCAAACCAGATTTTTTTATCTCTAATAGTGCATGAACCATCATCAGATATTACTGAATATCCATCATCTACTAATTGTCCAACACTCAACAAGTTATGTGATAAAGTAGGAACAAAGAAAACATTATCAAGGTATTTTACCTTCCCTTCAATTGTCTTCACCTCAATTGTTCCTTTCCCTTCCAGATTTGCTTGTTATCTCCAAGTCTAACTTTCAACTTGTGAGTTTCATCAATATCTCTAAATATTGATTTTATACCTGACATATGATTAGAACATCCACTATCCAGAAACCAAATATCATTTGAGATATTATGAACCTGTAAATGAGTCATAAACAATTTACTATTTTCTTCATTTTTCTTCATATAGCTTGCTTGCTTTTCTCTTTTCCAGCAATCTGTCTTCATGTGACCAAACTTTTTACAATAGTGACATTGAATTCCACTCTTGTAATTTCTTTGATCATAATTTGATTGTCTTTGTTCATCATGCCCATCAAAGTGTCCTCTTCTTCTTCCATTTCCTCTACCACGAAATCCTCCTCTGCCACGTCCTCTTCCTACTGATTTTTTGTCTTCTTTTGAAGTAGAAGACTCTCCCTTAACCTGAAATGCTTTTTCTTCACTTTTTTTAAGTGATCTGTTCAACCTTACTTCATGTGCTTGCAAGGAACCCATTAGTTCATCAAATGAATAAGTAGATAAATCTTTTGATTCCTCAATTACGGCAACAACATGATCAAATTTCGGAGTTAAACTTCTCAAAACTTTTGCAACAATTATATGATCAGGAAGATGTTCACCATAAGATTTCATTTGACTAACAATTTTAGTCACTCGAGAAAGAAAATCTTGCATCGATTCATTGCTTTTCATGAACAAAATTTTAAACTCGGAGGGTTTGAAGTTTTACCGTAATCACCCTTGATGAGCTTTGAAATTCATTTTGAAGTATTAACTAAGCTTGCTTTGAGGTTGTCACTACCGCAATTCTTGAGAAGATCGTCTCATGTACAGCTTGTTGAATGAAGAACAATGCCTTTGACTCCTTCTTTCTATTCTCCCTCAGCCTGATTTCGTCATCTGGATCTGCATATCCATTCTCTATTAAGTCCCAAAGATCTTGAGACTTGAATAGAGTCTTCATCTTGATACTCCAAAATTCATAGCTTTTGCCCGAGAAAATTGAGATAAGGGGTTGAGACATGGAATTATCGTTAAAAGCCATAATGCCCAGTTCATATTGAAACTAGGCTTTGATACCACAAATGTTGGGGATGGAGGAGCAAGGAAAAAACAAAATACTATGATGCAAGTAAAAAGAAGCCTTTCGACTCAAGAAAACTGATGTAGTATTAAAAAACAGGAGGATTGATAAGAACACTTACAAGATACCAAATGCACACAGACTTTCACTATCTCAATCTATTTCTATGCCTTGTTACATGAACTACGGTCCTATTTATAGGACCTAATGACAACTATCCTATAACTACTATATTGAGGTAGTTATTGAAACCACCCTATAACTACTAGATCATGATTGAGGTGGTTATTGAAATCATCATGTAACCACTAAATCATGATAACTATCTAGATAGATAACTATGAATCAAATCTCAATAAATAGGCGGCGCAGAGGGCGACGAGGAAAGTGTTCCAAATCTTTTTGGAGTGAAACTATGAGAATTGTAGTGGATTTGATTAACCTTTCTTCTCTAGTTTTACTAGATGAAGATGTTCCAAAAACAATATTGACAGAGAAAGATCTGTAGATTCCTCGCTCATCACTGCAGCCTCCTCTATAGTGCATCCTCCTTTGTAGTGCATCACTGCAGCCTCCTCTGCAGTGCATCGCTGTATCGCTACAGCCTCCTCTGCAGCGCATCGATCTGCTTTTCTCCTCCTCCCTCCCTCCTATATCTTTACATCTTCTATAAAGATCACTTAAACCGCCACAAAATACCTGAGATGTCTTCATTTTCCTCTTCCGATATTCCTGTCCCTGTTTCTGCAGGGACTCTAAGCACTTCTCAAAGTCTTATCACCATCAATGCTGCAGCACTCATTCCCTTCAAATTATCCAAAGGCGGCAACTACGCATCTTGGCGGGCACAACTTTCTAATCTTCTATTTGGCTATGATCTCCTAGGTTACGTTGATGGCTCTCTCTAATGTCCACCTGAAATGATCAACATCCCAGGTGAACCCGCCTAATCCAGTTCACAAACTATGGTTATGTCAAGATCACCTCATCCTCCAAGCTATTCAAGCTTCCGTTGCTGGATCCATTGCCCGCTAATATCCTCATGTACGATTGTTGCAGAAGCATGGTGCAAGTTACAAATAACTTTGGCAAGTCGCTCGCGTACTCGCATGCACGGACCTCTCTCCAATATGATGAAAACAAAACAAGAGGGAAGTACTATTGCTGATTATCTACAAAATATCAAAGTTATCATCGATGATTTAGCTTTGATTAGTCATTCTCTCAGTGATGAAGAAGTCCTAATCCATACCCTCAATGGCCTAGGAGGCGAGTACAAAGAACTGACAGCAGCACTTCGAGCACGTGACTCACCAATATCATTCGAAGAACTTTATGATAAGTTGATCGACTATGAGACGTACTTGAAGCATGATGATAGGTTGCCCGGACCACCTATTACAGCTCAGGTCAATCAAAAATCCAAGATGAAGAGTAACCAGTACAATAAGCACGTCAACAACGATTTGGCTAAGCTGCCTCCTAGCCCTATGGGGCCCAGACCAAACCCCCCTTATCCATATCAAGGTGGTAACTTTCATAATCCTCAGCCATCGCGTCCTGACTTCACAAGCCACCAACGAGTCGTTTGCCAACTATGTGATAAAGTCGGATACTCCGCAAAAGTTTATCGGTCTTACCCCAGACTCCTTGCTCCATCACAGTGGCCTCAGGCAAATTTCATGGCTACTCCAACTCCTACCCAACCTAATTGGATTGTGGACTTGGGCGCCTCTCATCACATCATCTCTGATCTTCAAAACTTATCCATCCACAACAACTATGACGTCCTGACTTCACAAGCCACCAACGAGTCGTTTGCCAACTATGTGATAAAGTCGGACACTCCGCGAAAGTTTGTCGGTCTCACCCCAGACTCCCTGCTCCATCACAGTGGCCTCAGGTAAATTTCATGGCTTCCCCAACTCCTACCCAACCTAATTGGATTGTGGACTCGAGCGCCTCTCATCACATCATCTCTGATCTTCAAAACTTGTCCATCCACAACAACTATGACGAAAATGAAGATATCATCATTGGTGACGGTAAAAGAATTCCTATTACTCATTATAGTTCCTCAATGCTTAGTTCACTTACCACAACTTTTACACTCGATGATGTTCTGTGTGCACCTAACATTAAAAGAAACCTTATTTCCGTTTCTCAATTCTATAAACAAAATAATACCTCAATTGAATTCTTTCCTAACTTTTTTCTTGTCAAGGATTTGAGCACGGGGGCATCATTGGTCCAGGGCCAGAACAAAGACAACATTTATGAGTAGCCATCCGCTTCGCAAATTACCCTTCATACTGCTCACTCTTCAGTCGCAGCTCCGGTTGTTGTATAGCATCGTCGTCTTGGTCATCCCTCTCCTTTTATCCAACAAAAATTACTTTCTCGTTATTCTCTTCCTACCTTAAAAATCAATAGCACTGTCAATCATTGTGATGCTTGTCTTTGTAATAAAAGTCATAAACTGTCTTTTGGAACAACCTCCATTTCTTGCTCTAAACCATTTGAAATCATTTATACCGACGTGTGGGGCCTTGCCCCAATTCCTTCTTTTGACAAGTTTTGCTTTTATGTCATTTTTGTAGACTATTTTACTAAGTACACATGGTTATATCCTCTCCACCATAAATCTGATGTTTCCACAGTATTTACCAACTTTCGAAGGTTGGTCGAGAATTTTTTTCAATCTTCTATTAAAACAGTTTACTCTGATGATGGAGGCGAATATCAAGCCCTCACATCCTGTCTCTCTGCTTGTGGTATACAACACCTCAAGTCACCCCCACATACTCCCAAATTGGTTGGCTCTGCCGAACGCAAACATCGGCATATCGTTGAAACTGGTCTCTCCCTTCTACATCAAGCATCCATGCCACAACATTTTTGGTCAGTAGCTTTTCAAACTGTAATTTATCTCATTAATCGTATACTCACTCCAGTTTTACAATACCAGTCATCATTTGAAAAATTATTTCACAAGCTTCCAAACTTTCATAAACTCAAAGTTTTTGGCTGTTTATGTTATCCATGACTTCGTCCCTATGCGTCACATAAGCTAACGCCACGATCTAAGCCTTGCATTTTTATAGGCTACTCTCTTGAACATAATGTTTTTCGATGCTATAAACCCCAAATTAAAAAAGTCTTTATATCACGTCATGTTATTTTTGAGGAGTCTGTCTTTCCTTTTCAAAATAATCCTACCATGCAAGCTACTCCGATAAACATGCATCATTGGAATATCCCTTCGATCTCATCACACGAACCTCCAATGACACCATACAGTCCTTACCCTCAAGATCTGCATACTACTATTACTCTAATTCAATAGCTTCTCACTCCCTCTATTTCTCCACTCCCTTCCTCACAAGTTTCCCCTATTAATGAAGTAATACTCTCGGCAATATTGCCACTGGCTTTACCTTCTCCTAGACCTAGTGACATTGTTGTGCCGATGGTTGGCCCGGTCCATGACAGTGACTCGCCCTCGGCTATATCACCAACACAATCTACCACTTTTATCCCCCTTAAACATCCAATAACAACACGTTCCAAAAGTGGTATTTTCAAACCACATCAAATCCTTGACTTACATGCTATAACAAGTTCCTCCACTGAGGCCAGCGAACCCACTACAATCACTCAAGCTCAAAAATCTTCTCACTGGTGTAAAGCCATGTGTGACGAATATGATGCTCTCCTCCATAACTCTACATGGACCTTAGTACCCGTTCATCACACACAAAATATCATCGGGTGTAAATGGGTCTTTCGAATTAAGCGGAACCCAGACGGATCCGTTGCTAGATATAAAGCACGTCTAGTCGCCAAAGGGTTTCATCAACGACCTGGTGTCGACTTCACAGAGACATTTAGTCCCATTGTTAAACCCACAACAATTCGTCTTATCCTGAGTTTGGCCATCTCAAAGGGCTGGCACATACGATAATTGGATGTTAACAATGCCTTTTTACAGGGGACACTTACTGAAGATGTCTTTATGCAGCAACCTCTTGGTTTCGTTCATCCTCAATATCCAAGGCATGTCTGCAAACTTCAAAAAGCTATTTATGGACTTTGTTAAGCTCCAAGGGCTTGGTATAACGAGCTTGGCTCATTGTTTATCTCAATTGGCTTCATCAATTCCAAGTCTGATACCTCATTATTCATTTGCCAGCACAATGGAAGCATAATATATCTTTTAGTATATGTGGATGATGTTATTGTCACAGGAAATGATCCTTTGAAGACTCAAGCATTTCTAAAGCACTTGGCTGATCGATTCTCCCTCAAAGATCTAGGAACTTTAAGCTACTTTTTGGGAGTGGAAGCAACATTTACATCTTCAGGTCTCTTCCTATCATAAAGAAAGTATATTCAAGATTTATTATCAAAGACAAACATGCTGGATGTGAAAGAGGTTACAACTCCTCTCTCTATCAATGAATCACTTAAATTATGTGATGGTAGTCCTACTACAAATTCGACTCAATATCGACAAGTCTTTGGTTCCTTACAGTACTTGGCACTCACCCGTCCAGATATTTCATTTGTCGTCAATAAATTATCGCAATTCATGCATCGACCATCTACTACGCATTGGTCTACAGTCAAACGAATTTTGCAGTATCTTAAAGGGACTCTTAATCATAGCATTTTTCTTAACAAAAATACTTCACTCCATCTCCATGCCTTTGCTGCTGATTAGGCAGGGAACTTTGATGATAGAACATCTACGTCAGGATACATTGTCTTCCTTGGAGTTCTAAAAAACAAAAGATGGTTGCACGATCTACAACTGAAGCTGAATACCGTGCCATCGCCACCGTCGCTGTTGAACTCAATTGGGTCACAAATCTGCTCAAGGAACTCAATGTCAACTCCATAGTTATTCCTACAATATATTGTAATAATATTGGAGCTACCTACTTATGTGCTAATCCAGTGTTTCATTCCCGCATGAAACACATTGTCATCGACTTCCACTTCATGCGAGATCAAGTTGTCAAACATCACAAAGCCTCTCGCCAGATAAGATTTCAAGAGCTCACTATCAAAATGAACTAGGCAATTACATCTTATACATTTCATAATTTCTTTTATAATTTTTATCTTTCTATCTTCTTCGTTTAATTCTTATCAGAAATAATCTTTTTAATTATATATTTTACTTTCATATATTCATGACTTTGTATCTGATCTTTTCTAAGATAGCGGGTGGCACATTTCGTAGGCAGGGAAGGCTGGCGCAATGGATTCTTTGGTGGAGGAGGTGGGAGAGAAGCACGACTATTAAAGCTCTGCGTTATGCTGCCATGGAGACGAAGCGAAGCGCCTTTCGTTCGGTGCTTCCTTTAACATCGGGACGTGCATCGCTTCGCTTGGCGGATCAACGCATTGGATTGGGTTATCGGGTTCGGGTTTCTACCCGAGTAAGACCCAAACTTTAGTGGAACCGGATCCAATAAGGATCCAACACCTAGAACGCCTTCACACCATCGCTGCTGCTTGATGAAATGCTTCAGAAAGGATGCTCGGTAGAGAAGAGGTCAGTCAACTCGGCGAGGCACGCATCCGGGTTCGTCCGTGCTTCGTGCAAGGCCAATGGTGAGCGTGGCGTCATGGGAGTGCTCGACAGAATGCCAAGGCATCATGAACGATGCCCACAAAGCAAGTCAAACTCTGGAATTGGTGGTGTGATCTTTGATCTGGACATGTACGACAGGTTGCATCATACATACGCGAACAGCACGGTGGAAGAACAGCACCGGGGCACGGTGCTTGGACTTTTGGAGTCCACCATGTTCTATCTGCACCTGAATCCCCCACCCAAAAGTGGTTCTACCTCTCTGTCTCAGGCCTCGTAGCTACAGCAATCATTGCCCCTTGTTTGACACCAGAACAAGGCAAGACCATGCCTCCTTTGTTGGAGGCTCTGTGATCAACAGTATTATCATACTGAGAGGAAGGGGCTCACTGATGACGTTCTTATTGCGGTGGCATGAGGTGTGCAGATAACAGTCTTTGTTTCGAAAGAATTCCTAGTTTTCATGGGGGAATTCTTATGGCCTATCGATCTTTGTATTCATCAAATCTTTATGTTGGTTTACTTTTGCTCACTTGATGAGAGCTATAGCTATGTATGAGCTTTTTACTAATCAGAAGAGCAGATTGGGAATGATTTAGGTAATAGATATTGCAGTAAGGTCAATGATAGGAGAATACTCTGATACAGTACATGGGAGCAAGGTACGTAGTGTTAAGCTCCATCATCATTAGATACCAGTTTGACACAGTCGAGAAGCACCATAGGACCCCCACGATAATTGGGGTGTGTGTGCTTGCACGCATGATTTGATGCAGGGAAATGTTATGTGGGGGCTTCGGCCATCATTAACTTCTCCATGTTGATCTCTTGCTCGGCACCCCACCTCCATTTTCTACTCTCTTGGTCTCCAAACCCGTGTCTCTTACGTCTGCTATATCCACCACGGCCATGAATCTTAGCACCATATAAGCTCCTGGATCATCCTCATCTTCTTCTTCCTCTTCCACCGCCATTGATACAAGTTGTCAGGATGAGTGACCTCCCTCCTGGTTTCCGGTTCTTCCCTACCGATGAAGAGCTCGTCGTCCATTTCCTCTCCCGCAAGGCTTCGCGTCTGCCATGCCAGCCTGATATCGTCCCCTTCCTTGATCTCCGCCACTTCGATCCATGGCAACTAAACGGTCAGCTTAACAGTGCTCACCTATTCTTCTTGCTCGATCGTCATGCATGACTTGGACCCATCACTTTGTATCGATACGTAACCTTTAGGTAAAGCCCTGCAAGGAGGCAACCACTGCTACTTCTTCAGTCACGCCACCGTAAACAAGGTCTCGCCGAGCGGCTACTGGATGCCGGTCGGAGCAAAGGAGACGGTCACGAGCGGCGACAAGGATGTCGGTACAAAGACTACTCTTGTCTTCCACATAGGAGAAGCCCCTCTGGGGGTAAAAACCAGTTGGGTGATGCATGAATACCGACTCTTGGAGGACGGCGCTGCTGTTCCCAGTAGCAGAACCAACAGAAACAGCAGTTCTTCTGCATCCAGAGCGAGAGGGAACAAGAGACCGGTGAGTGCATTAAGCCCTCACGCTATCTTTCCCTGTAATAGATCTCTCACTGAATCTCCCTTTGTTCTGCCAGGATCTTAACCTCGCAATTTGCCGAGTCCAGGAGGCGAGCTTCTTCGGCGTCGAGGAGACCGAGCTTTCGTGCTTGGACGAGGTGTTCTTGTCCTTGGATGATCTCGACGAGATAAGCATGCCGTATTAGGATTCATGCACGTAGTTTCTCGATCAAGGCGTGTTCCTGTCGCTCTGTGTGTGTGTGTTCAAGCATATATGTATAGATCAAGTGAAACAGTTCTTCTGCCAATGAGATTATAATCAACTCTTTGGCCTTTAATCTTGTATTCTCCTCCATGCACTGTTGATTTGCTAGTTGTCGGTGTTCTTTAATCTGCAACAATGCAGAAGGTGTTTTTGTCCCAATAAACTCTCTTTGAAAGAACAGAACTGCACAAGAAAAGTGAGTTTCTTTCATAGTGACTTGTGCCTAACTTCATTGGCAAAGTGCTTCAGTTTCATGCATCCTTTTCGCGAACTGTGCATGAGATAATGACTACGTCATCTTTACTTAATAAGTTGGTAATCCATCTGTACGCTCCTAATCTTCTGCTTTAATTCCAAAGCTTTGGTGGGAAACACGAAGGCACACTCATCAAAGAATGTTGGTTGGCCAATTCCTACACCCTGTCGGCTGATCATTCCACATATTTTTCTAAGTTCTCAGGTGCTTTATAGTCTTGAGGTAATCATGATCTGATGTGGATTTGTTGACCAAATGAAGGTTTAGAGAGATGAGTGAGCCCAGCCGCCTCTTTTCCACAAATCTCATCATGTGGATTCAAATCTTGCAACCCTTATGGGATGCCTAACTAAAGAGCTTATATAGCCAATCATATTAGATGTGACCTTACAAATTAATTCAACATTATTTAAAGTATCATGGAGGGTCATGGATGGCTAATTACATATTACCTTACCCTATATAGTTATACTTCTTTAATATTTTGATCTCTAGACTTAAAAAATTTATATTGAAATTTTTATAATTATGAAAATAAAATATTTAATCAATACAACATATACATGAATGACATAAAAATAATAGACAAAAAAATAATTTCAATGAAGATGATAGACTAATTACAAATTTTTTCCTATAATTAAATTCTTTTAGCATCTCGATCCATATATTTAAAAAATTTATATTGAAATATCTATAGTTATGAAGGTAAAATATTTAATCCTATTTACCCTAATACTATCGGCTTTACCAACGGAAGATATAGTATATGAATAAATCGCTTTGCCTCACCTGCTTTCTTTTCCTCCTTCTTCCTTATCGTCCATGACGTAAATGCCTCATCTATCTCTTCTTCCTTTTATAGCATCAACACAAATGCAAAACGATATCGAAGGAAGAAGAAAAGACAAAGCAGTGTGGCACCGACATAGATATCTCACCTCCCTCTTCTTCCTCCTCATCGTTAATGTTCAGATTGACATGGACAAGATCGACCATCACCACAAACAGCCACTCATGTTGTCACCATCAGTCACCACCATTAAAATTATTTTTTTGTTTATTATTTTTGTATCATTAATATAAGTACTATATCTTTCGTTAGTAAAACTGATGACATTAGGATAAATATGATTAAATATTTTACTTTAGTAATTATAGATACTTTAATATAATTTTTTTAAATTTATAGATCAAGATGCTAAAGAGATATAACTATAAGAGATAATTTATAATTAGCTCACTACTATTATTGAAATTAATTTTTATCCATCGTTTTCATATAATTCATGCACGTATTGTATTTTTTATTTATAAAATTGACGATATTAGAATAAATAAAATTAAATATTT
The DNA here is from genome assembly GCF_036884655.1 of Musa acuminata AAA Group. Classification (NCBI taxonomy): domain Eukaryota; kingdom Viridiplantae; phylum Streptophyta; class Magnoliopsida; order Zingiberales; family Musaceae; genus Musa; species Musa acuminata. The sequence continues at coordinate 15,260,600 of NC_088332.1, read as the reverse complement.
TATTTTTATAATTATAAAAGTTTATTTTTAAATCTTAGAGAGACATGCTAAAGAGGTGTAACATGTCATTACCCCCGCTGCATGGAAATGTCTCTTCCCTTCGTCTCATCCTCTTCTTCTTTCTCTTCGCCGCCCCACTCGGCCGGCAGGCGCCGTTATAATATCCCCAGACACCTCCAAATTCCAACCAAATCTTCTTCCGAATATCCTCGAAGGATATCCTTCGAATATTTGTTGATGCTCCGATCCCGAGTGCCAAGTCATAAGGCGGATCGATTCCTAATGTGGAGGAGGAGGAGGGATCGATCGGCTCGATGTGGAAGATGGAGGAGCGGAGTGGGGGATCGAACCCTAGTAGCCGGGGCGGGAAGGAGGAGGAGAGGGAGACGAGGAAGGAGAAGGGACCAGCTGAGTCGTTGTGGCGGCAGATGGAGGAGGAGGAGGAGGAGCGCCGATCCTCGTTGCCGCCGCACAACGTGGTGATCCTGGCCTGCGACGCCACAAGGGACCACAACGAGGTTGAGCTCCGACTTATCGTGAATGCCATCCGCAAGAGGGGCGGCATCCTCTGCGGCGGCGACACCCTCCTCGTCCTCGGCGTCCTCCACACCGTCACCAACCCCAGTAAGATTGAGGTTCACATTCTTCTTGTTGTTTTCTGCTTGAATTAATCAAGAAAGTGCCTCGTAATGCTAAGAAAACTGTTTCGAAATTCTCCACCTCCGCTACCACATCACCATTACCGCCACCACTGCAATTGCTGTCACCACCACATTGCTCGTAGCTACCACCAGTTCTTTTTTCCCCCGAAAAAAGAAACTATATTACATCAAAAGCCTGATACAAAGTAAACTATGCTCCTCGGAGCACAAAATTTGACCAAAGTCAGCTAAGATCCCCTCCAAATACTAGAAGACTTGAGGTTTTCGTAAAATGTGCTAACCAGTTAGCACTCTGATTTCTCTCCCTGAAAACATGACCAAAAGTGCAATGCTGAAAACAGCTTGCCAGACTCAAAATAGTTCTTAACACAATTTATCAAGTGTCATGAAGGATTATCCTCTTTGTTGAGGATTTTAGTAACAAGTTCTGCATCTGATTCAACTTCAAGATGTGTTATCCCTTTCTTCAGGGCAATTTCCAAGCCCAATTGATTGCATTGAGTTCAGCCCTCCAGCAGCAAATGTCTTCGAGGAGTTCATATCCAGCAAGTAGAGAAGCCATACCACTAGTTAGGCCATGACTGGTAAACATAACTTCTTTTTTTCTCACCAGATAAAAAAATGGAGATGAAAACTAGAAATACTATTGGAAAGTAGAGAAGTCATTAGTCTTTCCTAATACGGTTGGTAGTTTTGTCCCTTGTTAACTGTTCTGAGTGTTGCCTTTGGGGTTTTAGTTATCTATTTGAAGTGGAAGTATGACTAATAGAACAAATTAAAAGAAACTTATTGCATTATTAAACTCCAGAAAAGCTGAGATGTCAATTGTGATTTAACTTCACAAGGTAAGAGGTTATGCTTAAATAAAACAGGGGTAAGAACTTACATATTCTCCCGATTAAGATCATGAATGTTTGATGTTGCTTTTCTGTGGTTATTGACAAAAAATGAAGACAAAACATGTGTAACTTGTCAATCAGATGACCTTAGGCAGTATATTGAATAAATTCCTGGTGACTATCTGCCAATAAACCTAGCCACTATGTTCGTGTTTCTCCACTGAGCTATAAATTCAGATTTAAATTTTCTGTTCTTCGTCAGTTATTAGTTTAGCATTCATTTTATTGCTTCAGACATTGTTCACAGAGTATACAAGGGTTGTTTCTTTGCTAGAAAAATATCTAATTATGGATAGAATCGTTACTGAAGAAGCATTTGTAGACTGAAGTGAAAATGGTTGCTGCATTATTGGACGAAAGAAAGTAATTATTCAACTATGCATGTATTTTGGCAAAAGAGTTGTATAGCGTTATGTAATTTTACTTTCTACGATGAGTTGAACTATTTTGTTGTCACATGTAAACCATAATTGGGAGGGAATAACATAATGTTCTAGAAGGGAATAAAATAAAAAAGCTACAATGTTAAGTGTCTAATTTGTGTTGCATTATCTTCTTTTCTTGATTACTATGAGTCAGTTTGTTTGCTCTATTTAGTGGGATATCAGACAAAAGCATGCGCTGACTCCTTTGGTGGGACGAATTTTTGGGCACTTGAAGAGGAGGTCTCAAAGAAGGTTGATAAATATGAGAGCATGCTTCAACAGAGTGCTGAAATGTGTAACAATGAAGCGGTAATAGCAACAAATTTGGAACAAACACCTTTACTTATTTGTTGTAAGGTGATTTACTTTCGATACTTACCATTTGCAGAGTTTCTACCACGATGAGTTTTATTGAGGTGACACTTAATGTATCTTCCAGTACATGTGAATCAATTGGGATTAGCATAAGCACTCATGTCAAGCATCTTCAACTTGAGGCACATATATGATTTACATCTTCTTGTTCTCTTATTTTATCATTTTATGATATCCACCTGAATCTTCTCTTCCACTTTGGATTCTGGATTTAATCTGTCATGCAATCTTGCATCTATTGGAAAACACAAAAAATCATTGTCAAGTTAACATTTGGTTAGCTGCAATTCTTTATCTGCATCTTATAACTGCATCTGACATGTTTGAATGCTTGAAGGATTTCTGCAGAAACCAAATTTGGTTCTTGCTAATTTTATTTGGTTCTTAAATTTTTATTGATATATATCTTGTTCAACAAGGCAATGATGCCTTTTCATTCATATATGTGGCTATGCATCTATTTTGACCTTCCAATATGTAGAGGGTGTAAAAAAAAGGGGCAAACTATATCTCATGTATCTGTTTAATATCATATGATCAATGTGCTAGGTCAGCATTAATGTCAAAATTACTGCCGGAACTCCAGCAAAGGTTGTTATTCTGCAAGCGGTTGTTTCTAATAAAGCCTCCTGGGTGATACTTGATAGGTATTATGCTAATAATTGCTTGTGTTATTTAGATTCTTATTTCAATGCAAGTGAATCAATAGAAATTTTATATGTGTCAATAGAGATTATATATATATATATATATTCCATTGGCTTTTATATTGTATTATATCACTTTTGCCCTCTTATGGAATCAATCAACATTTGTTGCTACTAAATGAATTTGCATTTCAAAGTATGCCCTTTGAGTGCAGTATTCATGTTTATAAACAATCAACTGAAACAATGGTTTGCAACTTTGCATTAAACCAATGGGCTCCCACTACTTATGCTCTGTTTCTGGAAATATGCATGCAAGAGAGATCTACATAGATTTTTAATAATGCTTGGCTGGTACTTAATATGTCATATCAATAATCTATATAAAATTCGTTCTGCTGTAGGTAGCTACTTCTGACATATATTGGTTATTGCTTGTGACAGCCCTATATCAAATTAGTTCTACATTGAGGCCATGATTCAGTTTGAATTGGTTTACATGGATGCCTTTTCTCCTAGCATTTCGTTCATTATCCTTAGAGTACCATTTTAACAATAATCAATGAACTTTTAAATTTGATAAATTTGGATCATTGGTTCCATTTGCCAAGCGTTTTGAGGTTGAGGGCATAAGAGCAGTGATTGGTAAAGCAGCTGCAACTTGGGACATATGTTTTTAATTGTGACAAAATGATTTTGTTTTAGAAAACAGAGCTTTGTTCTGATGTATAATTAGTGAATTCATTCTGTGTACTGAGTCGCAACTTTTATGTGTTGGCAAGTCTTTCATGCTAATGTGTCTGGGACCAGAAACAAGCTTAGTAATTCCGGTAGGGTTCTAATGAATCTATCATAAAATAAATTATTTCAGGTTGCTTGCTTGTTTCTTTGGGATGCAGTTGAGATAAAATCACCACATATTTTTCTTAGTTACTAAAAATAACATGCATGAAATTTATGCCTCAAATTTTAGTCTTTACTGCACAAACTTGTCTTATTCAATAGCAAAGGTGAATTTTGTTTTAGAAAATGGAGTTTGTAGTTTAGTTGAACAGATCAAATATTAGCCAACTGTTGCTAGCTGCAGGAAGTGTGAATTTGTCAGTTGTCAAATAGACAAAAAAATTTATCACTGAACTAGTGCATCTCAACCTCTATTGAATAATTGAGCCTCTGAAAGGATTTGAGGAAGGATTAGGTGTTGGTCCATACCGGATACTTTGTTGCTAGCAGCTTGGTACAGTATATCTGTATAGGCAACCACAAGGAAGATTAAAGGCCCAGCTAAAAAAAACCAAGAGGAAAGAAAGTGATTTCAGCTTGTCTGCCCTTTGCTTCTTGGTGGAGGTGGAGTTGATTGGAGTTCTAGGTACTTGGGCATCCTTGTCATCCTCTCCTCCACCGCATCGGTTTTGTGATTCAATCGTCTCATAGTATATCCGATTAGGACCACCGCCACCTCCTCCTCCTGATCATTATCCCCTTATGTTCGGGACTTGAATCTCTCATTCATGAACCACTTTAAGGTTTAGGTTCCAGTTTCCACTAAAAGTTGCTCCTCAAAGTATACAGGTTTGCATGATTGATTCACTTCACTTAGCAAGTGGGTTATCGAAACCAGAAATAGATGTACTAGCCAAAACTCATTTTCCTTCATCTAGTACAGAGACAAAACTGAAAGAACCATCCGAATCATGATTGAACCATGTTCTTCTAAAACTGTATTTTGGGCTGAGAAATGGTGGTCCACTTACCAGGATGTGCCTGGACCAGTAAATACAGGTTGGTTTTTCAGTATACCACTTTTTTTTTCTCAAATGATGGAGAAAAGCCATGCAAACAGCTGCTAGTGCAAGTTATTTGTCCTGGATGCCTCTTTTTCCTCTTATCTCACGGAAGCACAAAATTTGTTATGATTTTTTCCTTTTAATATTTCAACCTAAAGTGCTTACTAAATCGTAATAATGACATGTTGACAGACACCTGCGAAGGGATTTGAAATTCTATATGAAACACATATCTTGCAAAGTTGCATTGATCAGTGATAATCTATCAATTGAAGTGCCAAAGCCATTCGTAACAAATTCTTCAAGTAAAGGAATATTAGAGCAGAAGTTTTATTCTGTCTGGAAAACCATTCAACCCAGTTCAAACATACAGGAGGATAACCAGCAGGAGAATCAAACCAATTTGTCTTCTTTGATGTATTCTGCAGACTATTATGCATCTGTAACTGCCCAAGATTGCTCCAATGCCTTGAAGCCAAAGTCAAGCATGATATCTTCATCCCCTGGAAGGTCCTGGGATTATAGTATATTGGCATCTGATACGACTGTGTCTTCATCTAAGCAATCTGGTATGTGAGAGTGGACCTCTACCATTTATTACAAGGTTTTGTTTGCATAATTGTTTCTTTCTTTGGAAGTTTATATTATTATCTCCTGACCTTCGTTTCATTTGGTAGTCACACAGTTGTGCAATCTTGGAATGATATTCAGAATTTTAATGATAAGAATTTTATGATTTTCATTCGGTTTTGAATATCGGTTCGTACCAACGTATCAAGCTTTGCTCGGTATGGTACATACCGATACGTGTTAGGATCATAAAAACACAAAGAAGGGGATCGATAAATTAGTGCTTTCGAAATAAAGTTTTGATTTGAAAATTTCGATTGATAAAACCTGTATCGGAAATGTGTTTAACTAAAAATATGAGTAAGAGTAGTGAGTAAATCAATAAGTAATGATAAGGGAAAGCAAGAAAAGGATGCAAACCGATTTATAGTGGTTTAGTCGTCCCGACCTACGTCCACTCTCGATTCCTCTTCCCTCGAGACCATCGGCTTTCATTACCGATCTTCTTTTCAATGGGCGAAGACCAACTACCTTCCTTATAATCCTTTCGAAAGAACTTTCACACATCTCTTTTAGAAAAGACCTCACTCCTCCTTAGTATAACCTATAAACTCAAGGAGGAAGAGACTCGACACTTTTTAAGAGAGTTTACACACTTCAAATCATAAGTTTTCGTTCATACACCAAGCAAGTATGAGTGGGGTATTTATAGATCCCAAATGGTTTAAAAAATAGAGCCAAAAAATCAAATCCTTGAGTTTTTGAGGTATTGGCGGTACTATCACCGAACAGAGCCTGGGAATCTGGGCTTTAGAACTACCATTGCCAGCCTAGGCGGTAATACTGTCATCCTGGGCGATACTATCGCCAAAACTCCCGAAAAGCACAACTCGTGCTTTCCGACTCTCAAGCAGTACCATCGCTTGGGCCAATCTCAGGTCACCGAATTGACTTTCCAATAGGCCCAATGAGCTTCTAATTAAGTTGCCATGGTTATGACCCAAAACCAAATCAATTAGACTCCAAACGACTTCGATCAGGACTTAACCACTCTAATTACAATCATGAAGCCTTTAGCACGTTGTTCAGCATGTCATCTGCTCATCCGACATTTCATCCGAACGTCCGACATATCGTCCTTTTCCACTCTTATCGGTATGTTAACCTCCTATAATATCCGATCTTCTTGGCGCAATACCTAATCCTTCCTGCCTTATGCTTGAACTTATGGTATGAAGTCCATCCTTCAGCACATCGACCAATCCTCTGGCTCGACATCCAATTTATGATATGATGCTTTCCGACCCAACATCTATTTCTCCTGCTTCGATAATTTATCCTTCAAAGGTTCGAGCCCATAATCGAAGTTTTCCTATGTTACTTATCTTAAAAACATATTAGCCTATAAATTCTTTAATTTATTTTCTCATCAAAATCTGAAATTTAACAGTATGTACCATTGGTACGTTAAGACATACTGACAATATACTCTAAAACCTTAAAAATACCTTTACTTACCATGTCAGGGCGTATCGACTGGTACGCCTTGGTAACAGTCAAAATCCGAGGCGGTACCGATCGGTACACCTCGGTACTAATCAAAATACTGGTGCCGCTTAGTAGAGAGTAGTTCACGTACCAGTATCCTCTCGGATCGGTACATACCGCCCATACCGGGCAGTACACATTGAAATTTAGAGCTCTAGTTTTCATATGATATCTTCTAATTACATAATTAATCTTTTTTAGTTTTGACGTTTCATGACCTGCAATTTCTTGTACAATTTTTCTGTGATATCTGCTGTGAATGCTGCTGGATTTAGCTGACTCTGAATTGGAAGGTTGCAAGGAAAAATTCACATGCCTTTTAGGTGTGAAGCCAGGACCAATTGAAAAACCTTGAGTGAAGGGTGAACTCAGTTCATTGGAATACTGAGCAAACTGCCACAGTTGATTGAATCTGTATGCATGTATCCTCTAGTACATAATAAGTAGCCTTCATTTTATACTTCATGTTGGTTGTATAATGAATACCGTAATTTTGTGCTCGATAAAATCAATATGATGATGAGTGCTTTATAGCTTGTTATAATTCTACAATAGCTTAATATGCTATTCTACTTGTCTGCTGGAATCTACTAGCTGGAAGTTCTTTTTTCATCCAAGTTTTTATTGTAACAACGAGCATGTCTTCTTACAGGGACGAGTTCCAAAGAACATAGAAGTCTCTTTTCTGCAAAGGTCCTGGCGGGCAACAATGAAAATGTTTTTCAGCATGATTTCTTAGAAAAGCCAATTCTTTGTGCTGCTTGTGGACTACGGTCAATGTTTTATATCAAAGAGTCTATGAAGTTCCGCTTTTCAGAGATTCAAGATGCAACTTCTGATTTTTCAAAAGAGAATCTATTGGGAGAAGGTGGATTTGGTCTTGTATACAAAGGCCAACTCAAAGATGGCCAGATTATTGCAGCAAAAATGCGAAAAGAAGAAAGCACCCAAGGATATACTGAATTCTTTTCTGAAGTACATGTTCTAAGTTTTGCAAGACATAGAAATATTGTGATGCTTTTGGGTTATTGTTGCAAGGAGAAATATAACATTTTGGTTTATGAATATATCTGCAACAAATCTCTTCACTGGCATCTGTTTAGTAAGTGATATATAGGACTGAATATGACCTATTGCTTGCATACTAAAATGATAAATTGTCAGTTATATTGTAGTTTAACAGCTATATGCAATGAATCAGTAACCTACCAAAATTTTGTTTTAGATTGATACTAATATCTTAAACAAAAAATTAGGTCAACCTGCAGAGTTACTAGAATGGCACCAAAGATATGCTATCGCTATGGGAATAGCCAAAGGTCTCCGTTTTCTACATGAAGAGTGCCGTGGAGGTACCATTATTCATCGAGATTTGCGTCCAAGAAATATTCTTCTTACACATGACTTTGTTCCCATGGTAATTTACTTCATCACTAATATCTACTAGCTTCTGCTTTAACTCAAACTATTTCAAATGTTGCTTTTTCATTATGTGAAAAAGAACAAGTTGCTTTGATGTGGATAAAAAATCGTTAATGCCAAAATCTGTAATTAGGTGATGTGGATGTAGTATGCTACTTTCTGTCACACAAAACCACTGACACTTAGTTCGAGGAACTGTCAAATTGCTTTTACATCAAGTGACACTTAGTCCCTTGTATCTAGGCATGCACAAAGTTCTTCCATATATTATGTCAAACATTTTTCTTCTCATGCTTTCTCTTTCTGGTATAAATAGCTTAAAATTTATTTAAATATTTGTTCTACTGCTTCAAAGGAGAGGTCTTTTTCATTTGGGGATTATGAAACAACAGAACACTTGCATCCACTTCAATATTGACACCCTGCATCCTTGTCTAATTTTGTGCTACAAAGAATTTACTATACAAAAGGTAAAAGAAGCTCTTCACTTTCATGTAGTTTTAATTTTGAACTTACTAAAAGATTAAGTTCTTGTTAGGTTAAGATCTAAATATATTTTCACCTCATATTAGCCATATCCTCATTTGCTGGGCTACCATAGCCACCCCAAAGCCTAAGGCACGTAATATAATGAAATTAATTTCAAATTCTGGTCCTTTGCTACTATTTCCAACCTGCATATCTTTCATGTAGCTTACTTTATTTGTTTGTAAGAGAAAAGATCACTTGCATTTATATCTTTACACAGTGCCAATGATGAAGTCTGCTTTTAAACAGCTCGGGGACTTTGGTCTTGCTAAATGGAAGTCCAATAGTGATTCATTCCAAACGAGAGTGCTAGGCACATCTGGGTAGGGAGCTTCTGTCGGTTACTATGCGCTGATTGACAGTTTTATTTGAACCTTCCATTTATTCATGCTGACAACTATTTTTGATCGAATGTAGGTATATTGCACCTGAGTATGCTGAATTTGGTATTGTCTCAGTAAGGACTGATGTTTATGCATTTGGAATAATACTGTTTCAACTGATATCAGGACGTAGGGTACTTGATGAAGCGAATGGGCATCACCAACATCTATTGCAATGGGTATGAGCATATTACTATATTTAAATTCTTGTTTCTTGTCAGATGGCAGCATGTGTAATTGGTGGTCTTTAATATTTTGTAGGTGGAGCCACTAGTTGAAAATCTGGCTTTACATGAGCTTATCGATCCCCGCCTTGGAGAATCTTATGACATTTATGAGCTTTACCATTTGGCTAGAGCAGCATTCCTTTGTGTCAGGAGAAACCCTGAGATGCGTCCATCCATTGGAGAGGTTTGTCTTTAGACCCTCATCGTTATAATTCTTCAATTAGTTCATGTAAGAGTAGTGATTTTGGTTGATAGATGATTGATGCAGTTCAGAAAGCACTTTTGCAACAGGATTTCTGCTTTCTAGACTCAGGTTTTTTGAAATTCCATTCTTGTAGATAATCTATTCCAAGAATTGGCCTTCTGAATGCAGAATTGGTAAAGTACATTTGTTAATAATTTTAGTGCATGATAATCACCATATTGTTAGTAAATTTACAATCATGTACTTTAACCTCAAACAACTGCATAATACAAGCTATGGTTGAACATTTTGGTAATTTTGGAGCAATATTTTCTTGGAGCCAAGATTATTGAATTGTATGTTGTCGCACCATTAATTCCTCAGTTAATTTGCCTAGCCAGCTAAAATCCTTAACTGCAATTTCTATTTTAAGAGCAAAATAGTATATTACCTTGTATGATTGATTTTTGATGGATATATCCATCTGCATATATATTTACTAGGCATGTATAACTAGGAAGAAGTTGGCTTCACTGTTATGGATAGGCTGGGTACTTTAGTGGCAAGCAGATGATTTATCATAAGGAGGTTGAGAACAATTTAGGGCTGGACTTGTGCAGTACCAGACACAAGGATCAGTAAAGGCTGTTGAACAACCTACTTTAAGTTTTACTAGAAAAGATCTAAATCCCAAAGGTACTTCAAGTTATGCACTTGTCACACGACAACCCCCTTAAAGGATGACTAAGCAACATGGGCAACTAGTAGAGCATAGAAGAGTTTGAGATATTTGGACATCACAAGATAACAGAGTTCTTTACTTGAATTAGAAGGTAACTTAGATGTTACAATACTGTGATCTACCGCTTCTATGGAAGTTTTCTCAATAGTTGAATGTTTATTCAGATCGTTTTAATATGACAGAATTAAGGTTGGTAGTTTGGATCTGTCCTTGAGATGTTTTTTTGATGATATGAAGCTATCCGATGACAAGGAGTTTGAGAAAGCATCATTTTCTATCTTGATTAATCAGATATTATCACCTTGAAAGGTTTGGATCATCAAATTAGTTTCAGTTATTTTTGAATTCATGTTGCAATGAATAATACTGGACCTGAATGTTGAGGTGGTCAAACACGAAGTTATATAATCTTCCCTGATTATAGCTTCAACTAACCCTCTGATCACAGTGTTCTAAGAGTAAAGCCTTTAATCTAAATGGATTGAGAGAATGTGGGGCTGGCAAGATAGACTGTCGTATCAAACCTATGATGTTTTGTGTTTTATGACTGACACATAAAAGCTCATGCTATATGTACTCCACCTATTTCCATATCGGTGTTGTTTACCTGAAGAAAGTAGAGAAACATACAGTTCACTTGGCAGCCTTCATCCTGAAATCCTCAAGAACACCAAACAAATAGCGAGTTGGTTTCCTAGGGACCTAACAATTGCAAGCTGCTTGGACTATTATCAAAGGTTCGGCTAGTTTGACAGATGATTCTGATGTTTGTTTGTGCGTGTCTTTTATCTTGCTTTCTCATTATTGACATCAATATAATATATGGAGCTAATAGTGACTTAAATTTCATGTGTGTTCTCTTTTCTTGTTGTTTTACTTCACTTAAGCTGCTGTAACTACTAGTTTCACTTGTGGAAAGACAGGTTGTGCACCTTCTTGAAGCAGGCCATGTACGAGACTTGGCACAGCAGTTTGTTCCACATTACATCAAATGAATGTATGCCTCTTCTTTGGTTTCTCATATGCACTGTGTATCCTTTGGATCATAAATATCACCGAGATGCTCCTTCAATATTTTTGTTGAACCACACGCTATATACATCGATTACAGTGAAAGATTCATGTACCTCCGACCTTATTAGACTAGCAGGAATCATGCATATGTTTTGAGTTAGTTAGGTTTTATGTTTTATCAAGTGACATGGCATCATAAAGCTTTGGCCTTTAGCAAATGTCACTTACTATTTTGGCACTCATCAATTCTTATTGCTAATCTTGTTTCATAATTCAGCATTAACGCTGGTGATGGCACATCTCACATGGTGGGTTCTCGTCCGTATGACAAGCGGCCACGTCACCCTCACCACCCAAGTAGGTTTTCCCCTTCCAAAACAATGCTAAATGTTCTCGTCACAAAAATAAAATTTGTATTCGTTTTGCTCTAAGCTATTAGATAATAACATATGTGGAATTAAAATCTTTTTTTTTTTTTATCTCAATTAGTTGAACCCGAGGATCTAATGTTGAATGGATTGACATTATCGATGTAGTTTGATTAAGGTATCTGCGTCAGACCGATTTATAATGAAAAGAAAAAAAAAAGAGCAGATAAAAGAGTGTGATGGTTGCTCAATGGGATAAGAACTAGAAACTCTTCTCGAGCAATGAGGGGCATCAGGCAATCTAGTCAAAATGGTTCTTGCGAGTGGCCGACAACTTCTAAATTGACATCAGCCAGCTTTATCTTGATGTGACAAAGTCCAAAGCATCATCATTTGCCGAATTGGGTGCCAATTGTGCCAACTTCCAAGTATGATAGATGACATTTCACATCAATTTTATCAGACACCCACCGGAAATGAAAATTCCTCACTCATCTCTATTCAGCAACGTCCAAAATCTCGGATCAATATCAGCAAATTTGGTATAGAAATAGAACAAGTAATATAAAACTACAAAAATGCAAAGAAAGTTGATCATGGAGGAACAAGAATAGATTCACTAGACATGTGTCAGTTGCAATTTCTAACTAAATTTCATGCATTAAATACAATATTGTAGAAGTTTTTATTTTTAAAATATCCAACACTACATAGGATTATTATGGCAAGTCACAAAAATCCATCGACAATATTAATGTCTGTGCCAAAGCAATTCTCCATCTAAATGTACTACAGACACTTATGAACATAGATTAGGATGGACTGAGATTTTTGTGTGATGAATCAATCGTCCATCTTACCGTGAAGTCTGCTTTTGGCTGTTCTCTTTATGAAAAGGGATCTGACGTACCCAACAAAACGTCGTCTTTTTGTGGTTCCTTTCACCCCTCCCGTCGCCCACACTTTTCTCTCACGAATCCTCGAATCAACCGAGTCTCGTCACCGCGTCGCGCTCGGCGGCATGGGTCCCACGAGGAGGCGCCAGAAATGAGCTCGGCAGACACGTGTCCTTCCGCGGCCCACCGGCGCTTCTCCCCTCCCCTCGCGTGACCCGGGACCTGGCTATAAATGAACCATTGCGGGAGCTCCGACGCTCAGGGCATCGGCTTCGATCCCTCGTCTCGCTTCCGGCTTCGGTTCGATCCCCTCCTTTCGGATTACTTCAGCATCCGATTCTTTCACCAGGTGATCGTCTCTCCGATTCCTGTTTCTTTTCTTTTCTTTTCTTTTCTTTCTTGAGTATTCGTGTAACCCTCGTTGATCCACTTCCAAGTTCGAATTTTTCGGTCGTTCCCTTTGAAGACGAGGAGGAGTTTTGCGAGCGAGGTTTTGGTACTCTGTTTCCCTTGCTCGTCAGTTTTCCTTCCGGGCAAAACTCGGTTCGCCTTATTCCGATGAACAGTTTCGAACTTAATGAGGTTTATAGAGCCAGCTGTCCGATGCTTCGTTGTTTCTTGATTAGGGTTTCCGAAAGTTTCCGTCTTCGCCAGTCTTTTCTGTGGATTTCTTGAAGCATCGGTTTGTGGGTTATGATGTTTGTGTAGGTCATCGTTGATATACGTTTAAATGTTCCTTCTGCGAGTGTCCGTTATCGCTTATTTTGTTGCTAACAGTTGAGATGTTATCTTTCTTCGCGTAAAGGTTGTTCTTTAATTTCTTGGAAGAAAGGAACTGAGGATTTTAGCTTCTGTCTGTGCGTCACTGTTACTTCGTTGATTCTTTTCTACTCTGTATGATATTTTATTTGGCCTTGCGTCTTTGCCTCCAACAGAAGGAAAAGAAAAAAAGAAAAAAAAAGATAATTTGATGCAATTTTATTGTTTACCTTTTATGCTTAAACTTGCTATGATGCAGGTGTTCTGTTGAATAATGCTTGGTAGGAGTTCAGAGTCGGGAGATTTGGACGTTTGGTTTAAGCGCCTCATTGTGTCTGGTGGTGGAGGGAAGATGGAGGGGGCAGGGGATGTCATGACAGGTTGGAAGGACCTCCCTATGGAACTTTTGCTGCGAGTCCTGTCTCCAGTGGACGACCGGACTGTGATTGTGGCTTCAGATGTTTGTACTAGCTGGAGAGATGCACTGCGGTTGGGAATTACTAGTATTTCTCTATCATGGTATGCTTTCCTGTTTTCTGCTTCTGTTATCCCTCTACAAACTGCTGCTTGTAACTCTATTGGACACTTTTAATTGTTCATCCTCCAGACGTTTGCTTTATTTTTTGATCCAGTAGGAAGTAATGGCATTTTTAAGAATGAGTCGTGGCTTCATTGACTGGCAGTTGATGCTTGACCAATTCGTTCATATTGGGAGGTTACGTGATAATGTATGAGAGTAGACGAGTTATTTCCCCCCTCTTCTCTTCTTGGTTACAATCACCATTTCTGACAATTTCTGAAATGTCTAGCAAGAATTTCTTATCCTACTAAATTCTTTGACCTATTGTATCCTGCTATATATGCTACATAAGAGTGGGTACACTATGTTGATGTGTTTTTTGTATTCGCCTGTTGAAAGCTATCATTTACTGGACCATCCTTCTAAATTTCCTTATCAATCTTGTTTCGAGGTTGATTTATTTTGCTGATTGATTTATACCCGAAGATAATTTCCAGCATCTGATGAGGGGCTTACCGGCTGAAATAACCTTGCTGCAAATGCCGTCTCCTGTCACTTTTTATCATTTCCCTGTTTGTAAGCATATAACTTATCAGTCGTCTTTCTTTTCTATGGTGATGTTTCTGGCTGACAATATTCTGGCCTGCAAGTTAATTGAATTCTGGTGTCTATGTGGCATCCACATGGCAAGTCCAAACATTGAAAGGGATCCATGTGTGCACCATTTGGGTGCATGTCGAAGACTGAGACTTGTTTACATAAAGCATCAATCTTCAGAGATAATAGGACACATATAATTGACTATTCGAAGCAGCAGTTCAAGAGGGATCCAATGGACCGGCTGATAGTTTATCTGTGTATTTCTTTTGTGACGTTCCTCGCTCAAGATCATGAATATAGGAACTTGGTCAGCATTATGAATATAGTATATTTTCTTTATGTGGTGATGTTAGTTCTGTAAGAGGCTAGATATTAGAACTAGAAGGAAATATGGGTATTTCATTCAAGAACTCTCCAACTAGGGACTGCAAGAACTCTCCAGAAGAAAGCTTCTGCAGAAAGTCACTGTTCCTATATATGAACCTTTGTTGTCTCAGAATCAGCTTCTGCAGGACATATTGTTAAACCTGAAAAGATGGTTATGGAAATTTATGGAGTATACAATGTTACCATCCTCATATTTGAATGTCATAAGTTATGTTGAAGCCTGAAAACATAGCTGTATGTATCAATCTAAATCGCGAAGCAAAAGCTGATTAACTTTCTTTGATAATTCTAAATTAATATATATAGATTTTTCAGCAGTACATGTTATGCTGTTATCGGTGCTATGGCAGGCTCACTTTCCAACTCTACATAAGGGCCAGGATTGTTCTGTAAATGAGGATAGCTACTAGCAAGATATTATGATGGATTCCCAGATTGACCTGCAACGGATGACCAATCAATTTGAGTTTTCTTAAATCATTTGCATCTTTTGGAACTTTTATTATGTTGTATTTCTCTTTTTAAGTTTCTTAATCCCATCCTTATTGTGTGTGTTGGATTTTTTAGTGATGAAAATAAGACTTGATAATCAGAGATGTGTCTCGTTGGATGTAGGTGCAAGTACAACATGAACAGTCTTGTGAAATCGCTTGCCCCTAAGTTTGTGAAGCTGCAGGTGTTGACACTTCGACAAAATTATCGACCTCAGCTTGAGGATGATGCTGTGGAGACTGTTGCTAGGTACTGCCATGATTTGAGGGATCTAGACCTTAGCAAAGGCCTGAAACTGAGTGACCGCTCTTTGTATGCTTTGGCCGATGGATGTCCCCACCTAACAAAACTAAACATCAGTGGCTGTGAAGCCTTCAGTGATTATGCTCTTGTATACCTGAGTAGTTGCTGCAAAAACCTGAAAAACTTGAACCTTTGTGGATGTTCGGCAGCTGCATCAGACAGAGCTCTACAGGTATGGTTTTGTTTGGTAATTTGGTCCCATTGGTGCTTTATCCTTTTGCAACATCTCCTTAGATCTGATGGGTATATTGCAGGCTATTTCATTTAATTGCCCTAAATTGCAGTATTTGAATTTGGGCTGGTGTGAAGACATCAGTGATGAAGGAGTTACCAATTTGGCAGTAGGTTGCCCTGATCTCAGGGCGTTGGACTTGTGTGGCTGTGTTCATATAACAGGTAATCTCCTTGAAGAGTCATGTGCAAATATCATTACCAAGAAAGGGATATCAAACTTAAATAGTCTTATTTCATCCTATTCCATGAACGATGTAATAGCTTTACATTCAAACCTTCATATCTAGTTTAGATTAGTGACATACTTGGGTTGTTTTATTTTGTCTACTTTGCTTAAATAGGACCTAGGAGCCTGCTGATGTTCCTTGTCCTTTAACCTGTTTCCCTTTAAGTTTCATGCATCAATGTTGGTCTAGTTACGTGCATCAATCTTGCAGTGTGTTATACAAGGTACACCATTACAAGCTTAGGATAAATCCCAACATAACATATATGAACAACACATGATTAGAAATCAGAGTAACCTAGAAGAATGCATCTTGGAACAACTCCTGTCAAATACAATGTGATAATATGCAAGCAGTCTTTCCTTAAAGTATTTGATGTACTTGAGCTAGCTCTATCATTTCATTTGCATATCATGTACATTAGAAAATTCTAATAGTTTGAATTTATCATATCTGTTAGTGAGTTGGTGAATGACCTAAGCCTAATGAGTTACATACATTCAATTTTTTTAAGAACATTTTGTACGTCTATTGCCGGAGCGTTAATTTTACACTAATCAGGTATCATCGATTTTGGGTTAAAGGCCCTTGATGGTTATTTGAAATAGATTATTAGTCGTTTTTTATGTTTTATGGTTCTTCTTGGCAAGCATTTTTTCACCCAAACATGGCATAATTTTATGAAGTTGGATAGAGCCTAGTTCATCTCTCCTATCTTGTGATCTTATGTTTGTGTAAATGAGATGATAAACGCTTATTTAATCCCTGTAATTTCAGCAGTTTTTTTCAAATAAATGCCGAATGGAAGAAAACTGGTAAGAGTAAAACAAACCAACAAGCTGTGAAAGCCACTCATGCCTATACAAAAGCTACTATTTGGCTTTTTTCTCAGTGTATACTGAGTTCTAACTATATGTGGTAAACATATGTTTAGTTTTATGGTGTTTTGAATAGAAGTACAATTTTGTCTTTCCCTTTTAAGGTGTTTTGAATGCCTGAACATATTATTAACATAGTGATGGTTCTGTTTTACATTGCTACTTCTCTGCAGAGAGGTAAATTTGGAGTTACTCATGGATTTTTCATTGAGATGGTATTTATTGTCTTTGGGTTTTGACAGATGATAGTAGATTGTGTTGCATGGATATTGCTGCCTCCTCTAGTTGCTGTGATCACTACACATCATCTTTTAGCGGCGAGTCAGTTCATACTCCAGCATCTAGTGTTAATGATTTGCTTGCTTCATTGCAGATAAAAGTGTGATTGCAATGGCAAATGGCTGTCCGCATCTGAGATCTCTCGGCTTGTATTACTGCCAAAACATCACTGATCGGGCCATGTACACGCTCGCAAACAGCCGTACAAGGAACGACACTCGGATGTGGCAGAACAGCAGCCATGACCAAGAAGGACTAGTGAACCTGAACATCAGCCAGTGCACGGCCTTGACACCTCCGGCAGTCCAAGCTGTTTGTGACTCATTCCCAGGGCTTCATACCTGTCCCGGAAGGCACTCACTCATCATCAGCGGCTGCCTCAGCCTCACTTCTGTTCACTGTGCTTGCACCTTTCAAACTTCCCGTGCCGGTGGAGCAACTTTAGCAGGCGATGCTTAGCACAAGTACCAGTCTCTGTACATATGTGCTCGACACAACATTGCTACACCAATGTAAGATCTTTAGAATTTAGAACTCGAACAAGTGTTCTGGTTGTCTGTTTCCTTTCTTGGCTTCTGAGTATGACTTTATATATAGATATAGTCTTTATGTGGTTGTTTCATTTCTGGCTGGGGATCCCATGACTCAAATGTTAGGGGATGAATGATGGTGTTCATTACTATCCCTGTGCATTGGTTTTCAGCATCTAAAGTATCTGCTTCCTTTACCTTCATACTACCTCCTAATTCTTACAGTAACGATGAGCAAGCTAATTCTGCCGGAGAATGAACCTCCACCGGTGATAAAAGTTGGTCATTGTCGCGGGTTGACTTTCTGTCCAGAGTTGCATGTCATAATGACTTCCATAGAAGAAAAGATGAAAAGATCATGCTGAAACACAGCTACTATGGTACAATCTTTTCCCCTGTTTCCCATTCATTTCGTTCAAATTCTTATGATCATGATAGAGGATATGAATTGCCGATATGATGAGAGAGAGGAGAGACTCCACCTTCGCTCAACTGGTATTTCCCTTGGACCGAGGCACTGCTTAGATCAAGACCAGCTTATATCGACGTCGGGGAGAGGGATGCGAGGAGCAGCAAGCAAGAACAGCTCTGATTTCCGAGATGCAGTCCCCCCCATATTCTCTGTCATGTCCAGATCTCCTGGCTTCATGGCATGGGGGAGTTCCCAGTCGAAGTAGAAGAGAAGATGAGCCAGCACCAGCTCCACGCCGACCATCGCAAACTGCACGCCGGGGCACATCCTCCTCCCAGCTCCGAAGGGTATGTACTCGAAGTTGGCCCCCTTGAAGTCGACCGGACTTCCTTGGAACCTCTCCGGCCGGAAGCACTCGGCGTCGTCGCCCCAGTATGTTGGGTCCCTCCCCAGTGCCCAGGCATTGACGACGACCCTGCTTCCTGCCGGTATCTTGAATCCCAGCACCTGCGACGTCTCCCTGCCTACTCTCGGGATCAGCAAGGGCGCTGGCGAATGCAGTCTCAGTGTCTCCTTGATTACTAGCTTCAAGTAGCTGAGCCCCTCCGCATCACGTTCCTCCACTTTACCCTTGCCTCTCATGGCTTCTCTCACTTCCTCCTGTGCTCTCTTCATCGTCTCGGGGTTCCTCATCAACTCCGACATCGCCCATTCCAGCGTCGTCGACGAGGTGTCAATCCCTCCCACGAATATATCCTGACAAGGAGAGGAAGAAGGAGATCGAGTCGCAACAGTCTAACTGATAGGGATAAAAAACTGATTTAACATAACACCCCGGATTTGACGTAATACACCCTCACGTCGGACACCCTGTGCGGCACACTGCCCCAGAACGAGCATTAAACAACGACACGACACGCACCCACACCCACCGTACCCAGACAACCTCCTCGGCTGACCCCTCATGGCCGACCGAGGTAGGAGAAGGCGGTGACTGACACCCCCCATACCCCGCGGCAGCTCGGCCTCCCACGCAACGCCCACGACGACGACAGACGCCATCAGAGGTACGACCCTGCTCCGGCAGGATGGCACATCAGGTAACATCAAACCCACTTATAAATACCCCCTGGCTCCCAACGGGCAAAGGGGGGGGACAATCTCACTAAAAAACTCCTCTCCGCATCACTGACTTGAGTCGGAGGGGTCGGGCCGAGCGACCAACCCGACCTGTGTGCAGGTACTCGACCGCCGCTGAATCCACTTGGCGTCGCAGAACTTTCCAGCCAGATCCCCTGCGTCAGCCACCACAACATCCCAAGGGGAGCCACGTCTGATCCCAACCATTTGGAGCCCTGAACCAGCCGCGTCGACCCCGATGTCACGGCTGAAAAAGTTACTTACCGTAATAGATTGGCGCTAGAAGGAGGGCGCCATCCAAATGTCAAGCGATCAGCGAATCCGCTTCGACGGACCCTCGACCACTGGGCTCCCCGCCTCGGGGGAACACCCCCTACATGATGAAACCCACGCCGAACGCCTCGCAGTAGTGTCAGAACGCTACTGGCAACTGTTCAATGACCCAGGCTTGTCGCCTCCCGACGATGCACCCGCCGGCCCGTTGCAAGTGTCACCCGAGGCCTTTCATGACCTCGCCCACCAGGTCCGAGCCCTGACAAGCATGGTGCAGACTATCGTCCCGATCGTCTCCCAACGGACCCCTCCACATGCGACCCGACCTTCGCAGCAACGGGAGACCCCTGTCCGGACTCACGCACCACTTCCAGAGCTTCCTGTCTCGCCTCGAAACCCCACAACTCGGCCCGGGAGCCGGGAAGCAGAGGACACGGCGAGCCGCCCCGAGCCCGAGGCTCCGACCGCCGACTCGACGAATGCCTTGCGAGCTCAGCTGCGCCTCGTCAGTCAAAAACTGGACGAGGTACAACAGGAAGTTCGCAAGTCAAAAGGAGAGCTCGGGGCGGACGGACACCAAGGATCCCCGTTCACCCCCGAGATACAAGAGCAGGCGATCCCGCCACACTTCCGCCTCCCCTCGCTGGACGCGTATGACGGCGCCGCTGACCCAGCGGACCACGTGGCCGCTTTCCGCGCCCAGATGGCGCTGTACGGGACTTCTGACGCTTTAATGTGCAGGGCATTCCCGACGACTCTGTGGGGGCCAGCCCGCGCGTGGTACAGCGGCCTGAAGCCCGGGACTGTCGCCTCCTTCGATCAGCTCGCCAAGGATTTCGAGCTTAACTTCTTGGCCTACGCCCGACCGAAGCCGTCCATGGCGCTGCTCCTCGGGCTCAACCAGAAGGAGGACAAGCCCCTCTCCCATTTTGTGAACCGCTTTACGACGCAGATCCGCGGATTATCGGATGCTCACCCCTCTCTCTTGATGCGGGCATTCATGACAGGCCTGTGGCCCTCCAGGTTCTTCTGGTCGCTCGTGGAGCGGCCCCCCGCCGCGGTCCCCGAAATGCTCCAGCGTGCCAGTCAATTCGTCGCCGCCAGACTTGGATGGCTGGGAAACGGGAGGATCACAAAAAGGTCAAGTCAGAGCCGCCCCGACAGCTACAACCCGCCACCTCCTGGCGGAGGATAGACAGACCCGAACCAAGGTCTCCTCTTCCCGCCTTGAATTCATCCCGAACTGAAATATTCCTGCTCGAGAAGGGGAAGGGGCTGCTCAAGGACCCTCACCCGATGAGGAACTCGCGGGAGCTCACAGACCGTTCAAGGTATTGCCGATTTCACCGACAGCACGGGCACGACACTGAGCAGTGCTACGAGCTGAAGAGGCAAATCGAGGAGCTTATCCTCAGAGGACACCTCGGCCAGTATCTCCGACCGAACAAGGAGCAGTCACCTCGACCGGAGGGCCCCGTCGAGTGGCACATCAATGTGATAGCCGGGGGCCTTGCATCAGGGGGAGGCGCCATGTCGGGCAGAAAGGCGTATGCCCGAGCCGCTCCTGACGAAGCCTCGGGACACGAGCCCGAGCCCGAGATTACCTTCCCAACCGGAGCTTCCGAGCACCCCGACCACGACGACGCCTTAGTGATATCGGCCAGGGTAGCCAACGCGCAAGTAAGGAGAATCATGGTCGACACAGGGAGCTCGGCCGATATACTTTACTTCGACGCCTTCCAGAAGCTGGGCTTGGCCAGGGAAAATCTGAGCCCGATGTGCTCGACACTCACTGGGTTCACGGGAGATTCAATATCACCCCTGGGAGCTATTACTTTGCCCTTGACTCTGGGGACCCCGCCGAGGTCGAAAACGGTGATGACCACTTTCTTGGTGGTCGACCTTCCCACTGCCTACAATGCCATACTCGGTCGGCCGACCCTCAACAAGGTCAGAGCCGTCGTCTCAACCTACTACTGGACCATCAAGTTCCCAACCCGTGCTGGAGTCGTGGAATTCACGGGAAGCCCCCGAGAGTCCAGGCGGTGCTACCTTACCGTCGTCTCATTGGGAAAGAAAGCCAGGACCGAGGCGCCACTGGAAGACCAACGGGAAACAAAAAAAAAAACTGGCTCCTCATCCCGAGCCGAGGGGATCCACTGTTGACGTACCTTTGCGAGAAGCTCGGCCAGACCATGCGATCAAGATCGGATCGGAGCTGCCCGAGCGGGAGCAGGAACGGCTCGTCGGGCTCCTACGGGAGAATGCCGACATCTTTCCCTGGTCCCCATCAGACATGACGGGTGTCGACCCCGAGGTCGCGGAGCATCATCTCAATATCCCACCCGACGCTCGCCCAGTGAAGCAAAAGCCCCGGCGCCAGGCTCCTGATCGACAACGCGCCATACAAGAAGAGGTGGACCGGCTCCTAGCAGCGGGCTTCATAGAAGAAGCCAAATATCCCCAGTGGTTGTCCAATGTAGTCCTCGTGAAAAAACACAATGGAAGCTGGAGGATGTGCGTTGACTACACCAGTCTTAACAGTGCGTGCCCTAAAGACTGCTACCCCCTCCCGAAGATCGACCAGCTGGTCGACGCAACAGCTGGGCACGCACGCCTATCTTTCATGGACGCCTATTCAGGGTACAACCAGATCAGGATGGCGCCCGAAGACAGAGAACATACGACTTTCCTCACCAATCAGGGGGTATACTTCTACAAGGTAATGTCGTTCGGGTTAAAAAATGCTGGGGCCACATACCAGAGAACGGTGAACAAGATGTTCGCCCATCAGATCGGGAGGAACATGGAGGTCTACGTGGACGATATGATCGTGAAAAGCCCGGAAGTCGGAACGCACCTTGTCGACTTGGCCGAGGCATTCGCCACACTGCGCAAGTTCGGCATGCGCCGCAACCCCACAAAGTGTGCTTTCGGCGTCACCTCTGGGAAATTCCTCAGGTTCATCGTACACGAGAGAGGAATTGACGCCAACCCAGAGAAGGTTCAAGCAATAATCAACATGCAGTCCCCCCGGACGGTTAAAAACCTGTAGCAACTTAACGGAAGGCTTGTCGCCCTGTCTCGCTTCCTCGCCCGGTCGGGCGATCGCTGCCTCCCGTTCTTCAAGGCGCTCAAAAACCCGAGGAACTTCCAGTGGACATCGGAATGCGAGGAGGCCTTCAAACAAATGAAGCAGCACCTGGCCAGCCTCCCCCGCCTCGCCTCTATCTCTCCTGGTGAGAAGCTGGGACTCTATTTAGCGGCCTCCCCGCATGCGGTCAGCTCTGTCCTAATTAAGGAAAGCTCCGGCCAACAACTCCTGATCTACTATGTCAGCCACGTCCTGAGTAGACCCGAGGAGCGTTACCCGCCAATAGAAAAACTCGCGCTCACCCTGGTGCTCTCAACTCGGAAGTTGCGCCCCTACTTCCAGGCACACCCAGTGGAGGTAATCACCGGCCAACCTCTTCGGCAGGTCTTAACAAAATTTGATGTTGCAGGTCGGCTCCTCAAATGGGCGGTGGAGCTCAGTGAGCATGATATATGATACGTGCCCCGGACCGCCCTTAAAGCCCAGGCGGTAGCCGACTTCATCGCGGAGTTAACTCAGGTGGAGGACGAAGACCCCAAGCAAACCCCCGAAGCTTGGACCCTACACGTGGACGGCTCGGCCAACTCAAGGGGTGCCGACGCGGGACTGGTCCTCCTTGCCCCTGACGGACGCTTGTTCGAGCGTTCCCTCCGCTTCGGGTTTAAAGCCACCAACGAGGCGGAGTATGAGGCGCTCCTAGCCGGACTAAGGCTGGCCCTCGAAATGCAGGTAGCCGCGATACACGTCCTCACCGACTCGCAGCTTGTGGCCGAGCAGCTCAGCGGTGGATACGAAGCTCGGGACCCAACCATGGCGAGATACCTGGCACGGGTAAGGGACCTAACCGCCAAGTTCCATTACTTTACTTTATCTAATGTTTCGAGAGAGGAAAACGAACGACCGGACGCGCTAGCTAAGCTGGCATCAAAGCCGACCTCCGAGGCACGGCCAGAGGTTGAGGAGTTCCCTGCTCGCGCCATTGAAGTGGCGACTACGGCTTCAGGCAGCGCGCCGATCACATGGGTGCAGGAGCTGCTGCGCTTCAAGCGGGATGGAACCCTTCCCCTCGACGAAGCCGCGGCTTGGCGCCTGCGTCGTACACACGTATGGTACACCGAGGAGAGTGGCCGACTTTACAAACGGTCCTTCACCTATCCCCTCCTGCGATGCTTGGAGCCTGACGAAGCCCAGACGGTCCTAGCCGAAACCCACGATGGGGTCTGCGGCGAGCACATCGACGGACGAACCTTGGTGCACAAAATACTCTACCAAGGCTACTACTGGCCGACCATGTGCCGAGATGCGAAAGCTTACGTACAGCGGTGCAGTTCGTGCCAGCAGCACGCCCTCGCACCCCGACAGCCCGCGGTCCCGCTCAGCCCCATCGATTGCGCATGGCCATTCACGCAGTGGGGTTTGGACCTCCTCGGACCCTTCCCATCGGCTTCTGGACAGCGGAAGTACATAATTGTAGGAGTGGACTACTTCACAAAGTGGGTCGAGGTCGAGCCACTGGCGACGATCACGAAACATCAAATGGAGAAGTTCGTATGGAGGAACCTAGTAACTCGGTTCGGGTTGCCCAAGGCCATCATTACAGATAACGGACCTCAGTTCGCCGGTAGGAGGTTCCGGGAGTTCTGTTCAGGTCATGGCATCCAGCTAAGGTTCAGCTCAGTGGCACACCCTTAGACAAATGGGCTGGTAGAGGTAACCAATCGGTCCATCTTGGACGGACTCAAAAGAAGGGTGTCCGCAGCCCGATCGGCCTGGACCAACGAACTCCCTAGCGTCCTATGGTCACTACGCACCACTCCCAAGGCCGCAACCGGAGAGTCCCCGTACAGCCTGACGTTCGGAACCGAGGCTGTCCTGCCGCCCGAGGTGGCTATCTCCACCCTTCGGACGAGGAGCTACGACGTGGAAGTCTCAAACGAGGGACTTCGCGCCAGCCTCGACATACTTGAGGAGCGATGCGCCGACGCACACCTAAAGGCCCTCTCTTACCAGAGAGCCGTCGCAAGGGTCTACAACAGGAAGGTACGACCTCGACCGATAAAGTTAGGCGACCTGGTCCTCCGAAAGGCCGAGGTCAACGACCCGACCCGAGCCAGAGGGAAGCTAGCCCCCAAATGGGAACGACCTTATCGGGTCGTCGAGGTAGTCCGACCGGGTACTTACCGACTCGCGTCGATGAACGGTTCTCCTTTGCCGAGAACCTGGAACGTCGGGAACCTTAAGAAGTTTTTCGTCTGAAACGAAGAAACCTTTTTCATTTAAAGAAGAAGAACTCCCTCCCAAAGGAAGAAGCTTTCGCCTAAGAAAAGAAGAAGGAAACAATAAAGCTGAAGGAGAAAAGTCTTTCCTTTCATTGAAGATAGCAAAACAAAATATAGGACCCGACGTACAAAACCAACCGACCAGCAAAACAAAACACAGGACCCCTTTCTTCGTTGCCGGGGCTCCTCCAGGTGATCATCGAAGGGGACCTCCTCGGGCATGTCCACCCCTTGGTCCTCAGGGTGAGGAGCGAAAGGGTTCCCCTCCACCTCGAGACCAAGGTGGCGAGCGCGGAAGCGGGACGTGGCGATTCAGTACCCGTATTCGAAGGATACCCGCCCCGTCCGCGTCAACCCAAGCTCGAACCCCTTCGACTTCTTGTATGCCTCGAGGAGCTCCTTGTCTTTTACGAGCCGAAGTCGGGCCTCCTCCGCCAGTGCTTCCGAGGCCGCCTTTGCTTCGGCCTTTGCCTCCTCCAGTTTTTTGCTGAGGGCACTCGCCTCCGTCTTCACCAGGCGGAGCTCAGTCCGCTCTACCCTTATTATCTTCTGGAGTCCCTCGTTTGCCTTCTTGGAGGCCTCGAGCTCCGACCGGAGGCGCGTCGCCTCCACCTCCAGGTCTGCCGCCCGCCGCTCGGCAGTCGCCACGGCCTCCGGACCAGCTCTGGCTCGAACCTCCTCGACCTGGTGGAGGAGCTCGGCGTTGCGACTAACGAGGCCCCCAATGACCCGACCGGCGTCGCGCACCATGTCCATTAGGGCCGTCGCATAGTGGAGGCCTTGCACGAGGAAAATCAGGTCAAGAAAGTCGGCATCGGACGGACGAACCTAAAAAACGAGAACGTACGTACCCCGGTCAATGACTGGGCGGACTTATTGAGTAGCACATCCGAAGGAAGAATGTACAAATCCCGAGCCATGTCGGGATGGAGCGCGCCTCGGAGGAACGCTGCGGAGGGATCCCCTCCGGCCCACACCCTATCTCCCCGAGTCAAGCCCTCCCAGCGCGCCACCAGGGGCTCGCTGGACTCAGCGAGCGAGATCTCGCTCGCCAACCGCGTCAGGAACGGCTCCCCATCTCCGGCTGGGAGTCGGCACAAGTCGCGTACGGAGACAGGGCGCGGGCCTTTCCTGGTTGTCCGTCGACTAGGTTCGGCCCCGTCGCGACGGTGGCCCGCCTTAGGACCCCTCGACGGGGTTGTCTTCGCCTTCTTCAAAGGGCGCTCAGCCTCGACCTCCGGCGGAGCCGCCTCCATGCCAGGCTACGGGTCGATCGACAGAGCTGGGAGAGAGGGTTCCGGGTCGGCCAGCGGAGCGAGAAGAGGGGGTTGCAGCGCCTGAACCTCCAGGAGTGAACGAAGATTCACCATTCGCTCCAAGGCGTTAAAACGTACCCAGAGGCATCGAGCTAAGGCCCGCCTCGACCAGCCACTGTTCGGTCATGGTCCGGATGGCCTGCGACCTAGGGAGGATCTCTCTGAGCCTCCCCAGAGCTTGGCACTCTACGTCGCCCAAATAGGGGATGGTGTTATCGATCGCCCTCGCGGACCATCGAACCCCGAAGCCCCAGTCCTGTGCGCGGCTGATATAGAAAAACCTCCCCTTCCATCCCTTGTTACTGGAAGGGGCCCCCCCGACACGAAAACTCGTTCGGGCCGATAGGAAGTAGCCCCCCGAGCCCTTGTAAAGACGATAACAAGAGAGAAAGAGGTCGAGGGTAGGGGTAATATCGACGTAATAACATTCCCCCAGGAATGCCACTAGGTAGCGCCAAGAGTTTGGTGCCACCTGAGACGGCGAAATCCGCCAAAGGGATAGGCAAGACACGATGAGGGGATGGAGAGGAAAGCGCAAGCCCGCTTCCAGGACATCAAGGGATAGGGCGAAGCCCTTCGGGACCGGATCGTACGCCCGCTGCCCCGGCTAAGGGGCGCAGAGGATGTGATCCTCCGGGATACTGTAGCGCTCCCGGAGTTCCTCCAGCGAAGACCCGCTCACAACGGAGTCCAGGTCGTGCGGCCACATCAAAGCTTCGAGGGCTCGTGTCGCTTCCTCGTCAGAAGATTCAACGGGGGGCGAAGGGGGATTCCCCTCCCCAGCCCCGAGGATAGGGGAAGGAGAAGAGGATGGAGAGGCAGAGGGAGAGGAAGAGGAAGAAGAAGAAGAGGACGACATCTCAATTGACCTTAGGAAGAGGAAAAAACTACGCAGGGGGCCAGGAAGAGAACTGGGGAGGCAACAGCGGAACTCGAAGGAAGAAACGCTGCAGCAGAAGATAGAGGTAAATTCTGGTGTCCGCTATTTAAAGATGATGTCCCGCCAGAATCAAGGCCCCTTCGCCTCCCAAGAGCGGGCAACAGCTCACCCGCGCACGCGCGTAGCCGTCGCGTCGCATCGGAAGGCACCCAAAGACGCTCTGCCTTAATGGAGGCTTGACGTGGCGACCCCGCTGAAGCGGCAACAACCGGACGCCTCGACCTCGACGCCCGGAGACGTACACCCAGCTCCCCCTTTCGAAGAATAAAATTAAATGCGGTAACTTTTCGACCCCCACCGCCGCCAAATTTAAAAGCAGAGCCCTCGGCTTTACGCCTCCCGAGATCACACATGCGTGGTCACCCCGCCTGCGTTGTGCTCCTCGGCTCTCAGCTTTACGCCTCCCGAGACCACACCTGCGCGGTCACCCCGCCTGCGTTGTACTCCTCGGCCCTTGGCTTTATGCCTCCCGAGATCACACCTGCGCGGTCACCCCGCCTGCGTTGTGCTCCTCGGCCCTCGGCTTTACGCCTCCCGAGATCACACATGCGCGGTCACCCCGCCTGCGTTGTGCTCCTCGGCCTTCGACTTTACGCCTCTCGAGACCACACTTGCGCGGTCACCCTGCCTGCGTTGTACTCCTCGGCCCTCGGCTTTACGCCTCCCGAGACCACACCTGCGCGGTCACCCCGCCTGCGTTGTGCTCCTCGACCCTCGGCTTTACGCCTCCTGAGATCACACCTGCGCGGTCATCCCGCCTGCGTTGTGCTCCTCGGCCCTCGGCTTTACGCCTCCCGAGACCACACCTACGCGGTCACCCCGCCTACGCTGTGCTCCTCGGCTCTCATTGGCTCCATTGCTCCCGAGATCACACCTGCGCGGTCACCCCACCTGCGTTGTGCTCCTCGGCCCTCGGCTTTACGCCTCCCGAGACCACACCTGCGCGGTCACCCCGCCTGCGTTGTGCTCCTCGGCCCTCGGCTTTACGCCTCACGAGACCACACCTGCGCGGTCACCCCGCCTGCGCTGTGCCCCTCGGCTCTCATCGGCTCCATTGCTCCCGAGATCACACCTACGCGGTCACCCCGCCTGCATTGTGCTCCTCGGCCCTCGGCTTTACGCCTCCCGAGACCACATTTGCGCGGTCACCCCGCCTGCGTTGTGCTCCTCGGCCCTCGGCTTTACGCCTCCCGAGACCACACTTGCGCGGTCACCCCGCCTGCGCTGTGCCCCTCGGCTCTCATCGGCTCCATTGCCCCCGAGTCCAATCCTGCTCAGCCTCCCGACTGAGTTGCGCGCCTCGGCCTAGTGCTGCTCGAGATGCGTTCACATAACCGACCCGCCTGAACAGCCCGCTTGAAGCAGGAAGCCATGCATCGGACTCCCTACATGCAAAACCGACGCATAGCTCCTTTCGGGTGGGGCATATGATAGGGGTAAAAAACTGATTTGACATAACACCCCGGATTTGACGTAATACACCCCCACGTCGGACACCCTGTGCGGCACACTGCCCCAGAACGAGCATTAAACAACGACACGACACGCACCCACACCCACCGAACCCAGACAACCTCCTCGGCTGACCCCTCATGGTCGGCCGAGGCAGGAGAAGGCGGTGACTGACACCCACCATACCCCGCGGCAGCTTGGCCTCCCACGCAACGCCCACGACGACGACAGACGCCATCAGAGGTACGACCCTGCTCCGGCAGGATGGCACATCAGGTAACATTAAACCCACTTATAAATACCCCCTGGCTCCCAACGGGCAAAGGGGGGGGGACAATCTCACTAAAAAACTCCTCTCCGCATCACTGACTTGATCGTCGGAGTGGTCGGGCCGAGCGACCGACCCGACCTGTGTGCAGGTACTCGACCGCTGATGAATCCACTTGGCATCGCAGAACTTTCCAGCAAGATCCCCTGCGTCAGCCACCACAACATCCCAAGGGGAGCCACGTCTGATCCCAGCCATTTGGAGCCCTGAACCAGCCGCGTCGACCCCGAGGTCACGGCTGAAAAAGTTACTTACCGTAACACTAACCACAATCGACTCAAGGCTCAAATCAGATTAGAATAAAAATCAAATTGATTCGATGATTCCTCAATTCCAAACCAAATCATAATCGAATTGATTGGTAGTTTCGATTTTTATTTTAAATTATATTTTTCTTATTTTTAAATCATTTTTAATTAAAAAATAAAAAAATCGATTGTTGGAATCTGAATTGGTTTCGATAGTTCGGTTTTTAATTAAAAAATAAAAAATCGATTGTCGAATCCATCGTCAAGATTAGGTGCAGCGCCACCGACAACTCCTCAACCAAGTTCGACTGTAGATCCACACCGCAGAATCCACCAAGTGGCTGATCTACCTTCTTCGTGAGAGCACAACGTTGGCCACCTCACCACTATCGCTCCTCTCCGCTGTAGTGTCCTCGCTTTTCAGCCTCTCAAGCCACAACTCCGCCACCTACGACAAAGCCATCGGATGACATCCCGGAGGCAACGATTGCAACGAACACGACTAGCCCCATCCCGTGACACCTCCAAAGTCCTCGAGTTTCTCCCCTCTAGTAGAAGAGCACAAGGCACTCTGCTTGCCCCAAGCGCCCCTTCCCACCTTTCCCAATGCTGCCACCCTCTTCGACAACACTGTCTCCATCCCAGATTTGACGATCTGAGCTCTTATAGTAACAGCAAGAGAGCTTTCAACTGCCAACTTCCTGGTGAATCTGATGGGATGACAAGTTCTTTATCGCTCAGATCTTCTGCCACAAGATCTGTAGAACTGTAGCAACTTTGCCTTGCTCGTTGCAGCAACCGTGCCTCTGGAAGAAGCATTGCACCTTGTCGCAGCCATATTCCACCCTTCTTCTACAATCGACGACTCCCAACTTGCTCCCTCAGATACATATCCTCTAAATGTCTTCATCGTCTACCTCTGATGCTCCAATTATTATCCCTCCAAGGAACCATAGCACTTCTCAACATACAGGCCTTATCACCATCAATGCTACAATACTCATCCCTTTCAAATTATCCAAAGGCGACAACTACGCATTTTAATATGCACAACTTTCTAATCTCCTATTTGGATATGATCTACTAGGCTACATTGACGGCTCTCTCTTATATCCACCATCAATGATCAACATCCCAGAAAAACCTATTCCAGCACTAAATCCAGCCCACAAACTATGATTACATCAAGATCATCTCATCCTCCAAGCTATTCAAGCCTCAGCCATTGGGTTCATCGCCCCACTGATATCTCATGTACGATTATTATAAAAGAATGGTACAAGTTGCAAACCACCTTGGCAAATCGCTCGCGTACTCGCATGCTCGGACTTCTATTCAATATAATGAAAACGAAATAAGAGGGAAGTACTATTGTTGATTATCTATAAAATATCAAAGTTATCATCGATGACTTAGCTTTGATAGGTCATTCTTTCAATGATGAAGAAGTCCTAGTCTATACCTTTAACGATCTAGGAGACAAGTACAAGGAACTGACAATAGCAATTCAGGCACACGACTCACCAATATAATTTGAAGAACTCTATGATAAATTGACTGACTATGAGACATATTTAAAGCATAATGATAGGTTGCCTAGACCAACTATTATATCTCAGGTTAGTCAAAAATCCAAGAGGAAGAGCAACTAGTACAATAAACACGTCAACAAAGGTCTGGCTAAGCTGCTTCCTGACCCTATAGGTCATAAACATACCCCTCCTCATCCACATCATTAACATTTCAATTATCATTATCAAGGTGGGAACTTTAATAGTCATCAACCCTAGCGAATTGACCTCACAAGCCAACAAAGAATCATTTGCCAATTGTGTGATAAAGTCGAATACTCTACGAAAGTCTGTCGGTCTTGACCCAGACTTCCTCGAATACTCAACCGAATCTCATGATTACTTTGACTACCAGCCAACCTAATTGGATTGTGAACTCTGGCTCCTCTCATCACATCACCTCTGATCTTTAGAACTTGTCTATCTACAGCAACTATGGCGGAAATGAAGATATCATCATCGGTGATGGTAAAGGAATTCTCATTAGTCATACTAGTTCCACAACACTTAATTCACTTACCACAACCTTTACACTTAGATGATATTTTATGTGCATATCACATAACAAAACCTCATTTTTGTTTCTCAATTTTACAAACAAAATAATACCTTAATTGAATTCTTTCCTAATTCTTTTCTTATCAAAGATTTGAGCACGGGGGCATCTTTAGTCCAAGGCCAGAACAAAGACAACATTTACGAGTGGCCATCAGCTTCACAAATAAACAAACCCATTGTTCACTCTTTAGTTGCAACTCCGATTGATGTGTAGCAACGTCATCTTGGTCACCCATTGTCCTTTATCCAACAAAAATTACTTTTCGTTATTATATTTCTACCTTTAAAACTAGTAGCATTATAATTCATTGTAATAATACTTATCTTAACAATAAAAGTCATAAACTACCTTTTGGCACATCCTTCATATCTTACTCTAAACAATTTGAAAGTATTTATATCGATGTTTAGGACTCTGCCCCAACCTCTTCTTTTGACAAGTTCAGATTTTATATTATTTTTATAGGCTATTTCACTAAGTAGATATGGTTATATCATTTACACGATAAATCTGAAATTTTAACAATTTTTACCAACTTTAGAAAGTTGGTCAAGAATTTCTTTCGGTCTTCATATATAACAGTTTACTTTGATGACGGAGGCGAATATCAAACCCTCATATTATGCCTCTCAGCTTGTGATATACAACATCTCAAGTCACCCTCACATACTCCCCAATTAGTTGGCTCTACCAAACGTAAACATCGACATATAGTTAAAACTGATCTCACACTTCTTCATTAGTTTCCCCTATTGATGAAGCAATGCCCTCGGCAATATCGCCATTGGCTTTACCTTCTCCTAGACCTAGTGACATTGAAGTGCTATAGGTTGGCCTGGCCCGTGTCAATGACTCACCACCAACTATACCAACAATACGACCTACCACTTCCATAGCCCATAGACATCAATAACAATATGCTCCAAAAGCTATATTTTCAAACCACATCAAGTCCTTGACCTATATGTTATAACAAACTCCTCCCCTAAGGCCAGTGAATCCATCATAATTATTTAAGCTCCAAGAACTTAATATATTAAACTTGGCTCGTTTTTTACATCAATTTGCTTCATCAACTCCAAGTCTGATGCCTCGTTATTCATACGCCAACAAAATGGAGGCACAATATATCTTATGGTGTATGTGGATGATATTATTATCACGGGCAATGATCCTTTGGAGATTCAAGCATTCCTAAAGCAATTGGCTGATTGATTCTCCCTGAAAGATCTTGGAACCTCGAGCTATATTTTGAGAGTGAAAGCAACATTTACATCTTCAAGTCTCTTCCCATCACAAGGAAAATATATTCAAAATTTATTATCAAAGACAAATATGCAGGATGCAAAGAATGTTACAACTCTCCTCTCTACTAGTGAATCACTCAAATTATATGATGGAAGCTCTGCTACGAACTCTACTCAATACCGACAAGTACTTGGTTTCTTATAATACTTAGCTCTCACTCATACAAATATCTCATTTAATATCAATAAATTATCATAATTCATGCATCGATCATCTACTATACATTAGTCTACAATCAAACGAATTTTGTGATATCTTAGAGGGACCTCAATGGCTAATCAACTAGCAGACTCATTCACGAAGCCTATCGCTCGTAAATTATTTTCGTTGCATCGGTTCAAGATCGACATCCTTGACAGGTGCTCAATCTTGTGAGGGCATGACAGCAAATAAAATTTTCTCAACCACACAAGAAAATTTTGCTGATCAGTTAAAGAAATTTTTTTCTTCATATAAATAGGCATTATATTCAACTAATTTAAATGTTACATTTCAGTTTACGAGAGAGAAGATGTTCCGACCTGGATCACAGCCTTGATGCTGTGCAGTGAAAGGTCTCCTTGGTCTTTAAATCTCATGAGCACATCAACCAAATCTTCCTCCACGTCTCCTGCTCCGCCCGCCTTCTTTATCTGGTGCTGCCTAATTATGTCGTCCGTGATATTTTCAAACTCCCGTCGGATCCTATTCAACCTGAAGCTCGTGCCGGTGACGACATCTACGAACTTCAACTTGGGGAAGGAGTCAGCGAAGCTAAACCTGGACAGTGATAACAACGCCTCCTTGACGAGTGGCAGCAGCAGATTTAAATCTGCTGCTGCTCGAATCTCTTGCCAACCACTGCCGCAGAAATGATGTCGCCGATCACCGTCATGAACTTGTTGCTGAGGTTGATGGGGACCGCCGGGGGCGTCATGGAGACGTCCCTCAGCAAGCGGAGGATGGCGTCCTCCCTGACCGAGGCGAAGGACTTGACGCGCTTCATGCTGAATAGCTCCGTGGCGCAGATCTTCCTTAGGTGTCTCCAGTAGCTCCCGTACGGGGAGAAGGCCACGTCCACGCAGCCGTAGGTGATGACTTTGGCGGCGGCGAGCGCAGGGCGGTCGGCGAAGTTGGCGTCCTGGGTCTTCAGGACCTCTTCGGCGGCCTCGCGGGAGGAGACGACCACCACGTCGACCTGGCCGACGCGGACGAGCACGAGGGGCCCGTGCTGGGCGGCAAGGTCACGCAGCGCCTGGTGGGTGGGCTTTCCGACGAGGTGGTGGATGTGGCCAATGACGGGCAGCCCCCAAGGGCTGGGAGGGAGAGGAGGTTCATGGTTCGGCTGGAACTCGGAGACGGATCTCCTCCACAGGAGGAGGAACGCGAAAGGCAGCAGTGGGAGGAGAGCAGGAAGTCCGAGATCCATGTGTTCGCCGAAGCCGAAGCCAGCCAGCTTGTGCGCGCAGTACTTGTAGGGGGTAACAGCCGCACTCATCATCATCAGTCCGATGCACGTTGGGGATAGAGGAGCAAGGAAAAAACAGAATAGCAAATACACATGATATCTCTATGACTAGAGTCCTATTTATAGGACCTAGTGACAACCATCCTATATTATTGAAATCATCCTATAATTACTAGATTACAATTGCAATCATTCTATAACCACTGAATCATGATAACTATCTAGATAGATAACTATGAATCAAACCTTAACAATGCATACCAAGGATATGAATTTAGTAGCCACTTGCTTATCTATCATCGATCATCAATTGACTGAATGCAGTAAGGGCGATGTGATCACCACAGCGGAGACTGGTGATCGATCACGTCAGCCCGCTACAGAGGTGATCGATCACCAGTCTCCGCTGATGATGATGATATGTACGTATGATAGGGCCATCAGCTTGGCTGCATTATTGTGCATGCATCCATGGATTCCCGTGCACAACAAGCAATAGCTTGCAAGATTTGACATGGAACTTACAAACAAGCACCCTTATATCTCAACAACGAGTCTCAAACAAACTTAGTTAACATACATACATACATTAGAGTCAAAAAATAAAAATAAAAATCGATATCGATCAATGTTAAACTACTTTCATAATCCTGTTTTAATCGTTTCGGATCAAATATTTCATAACAAAGCCAATGAAACACACGATGTGCAGCTGAATGATCAGTGCTTTGTGATAAATGCATGTGTATCAAGGAAGTGTTGAAAAAGTTTATGGTGTCGAAGAAACCAAGTAGTCAAAATCTTCCCACGTCTCCACACTTTCTTTAATTTGGAAAAAGGAAAGCTACTATCATTTCCACAATTCTAAATAATTAAGCAATTCAACTTAGATGTGACATCAAAGGTGACAAACTTTAAAAGAGGATGTCATATCTTATTGATCGCCCGAGAATCTTCACTTCAAACAAAAACTTTTTTAGTTTTTAATATATACAAACTATTATAAGCTAAGAGAGGTATAAGCATAAAAACATAATATGCTATATTATGTTACGTAAAAACATTTTAATGTCAAGATTGAATTAAATAACAATAGATCATATTTACGACGCGTAGTTTTCGATGTCAATTGAAAACTTTATCTGATTTACAGAGACACCATCTTTCAATCCGAAAACCACAATGATATCAATCTGCAAGGAGAATTAGATTCATCTTCTCTCTTCCTATCCTTTCATACGACCACTTAGATCGTAATAACCCTCACGTATCCATGTCTCGTGTCCATCAATTCAACTACTCTAATCCAACTCTCTTGACTTTTATCAATATGAAACTATTTTCATAATCCTTTTTTTAGTCATCCTGAATCAAATATTTCATAACAAAGCCAAAGAAACACACACACAATGTGCAGCTGAATGATAAGTGCCTTGTGATAAATGCATGTATATCAAGAAGTGTTTATGGTGTCGAAGAAACCAAGTAGTCAAAATCTTGTCACGTCACCACACTTTCTTTAATTTGGAAAAAGGAAAGCTACTATGATTTCCACAATTCTAAATAATTAAGCAATTTAAACATCGAAGGTGGAGTGAGCCGTGAATCTAAGTGTTAGCCACATGTCACAAACTTGAAAGAGGATGTCATATCTTCTATCGATCCCCCACGAGAATCCACTTCAAACAAAAACTTTTTTAGTTTTTAATATATACAGATTGTTATAAGCCAAGCATCATTTTGAGAGGGGTGTAACCATAAAGACTATAATATGCTATATTATATTACACGAAAAAATTTTAATATTAGAATTAAAATCAAATAACAATATATCATATTTATGATGCGTATCTTTCAATATCATTTAGAAAGAATTTTATCTATTTACAGACACCGTTTTCGGATCCAAAAACTATAATAATATTGATTTGAATTAGATTTATAATATATCTTATTAATAAGATAAGATCATATAATCTAACAAGAAAGAGAACTTTATAGATAGATATATTACATCTATATCTATATATATAATATATTTTATCCTTGAAATGTCTATATAGATAGATAGATAGATATTGCGTAAATAATAGCAAGGGGGAGATCTTGTTGGGTTACAAATAGGCAATCTAATATTTCAAATTTTCATTGCACAATAAAGTAGAAAGGAAGAGCCTTGTGATTATAAAACTTGGCGTCGTTTTTACTAAGCCACAACATCGAAAGAGAGTTAGATGAAATCGAATATGATTTAGGTTGTTGATATGTCCTTTGGATGTCAACTTGTGACCTCCACAAAAAGCTAGACCAGACCAGAAAATACCATTTGCGATCGAAAGCCAGTAAGGATCTGAAACTTTGTACGTCTATCTTAATTTGGTGTGCATTTCGATTCACGTACAAGATTGCAAAATCATGTCTCAGTTATGTACTTCCATCTAATTAATTATCTACCAACATCGATCTAATTTGATAGTTTATTTATTACAAGGTCGTCAATTTTATTTTTTTATAAATAATTATTATTATTATTATTACTGCTGTCTATTAAATTAGTTTATTGTTTAGATCATAGTAGTGTTCTGTAGCTTCCTTTTTTTATCCAAAAGAAAGAAAGGAAGTTAGCATCTTGATCTTTGTTTTGGGCTACTTGACTTCCTTGA
The DNA here is from genome assembly GCF_036884655.1 of Musa acuminata AAA Group. NCBI lineage: Eukaryota > Viridiplantae > Streptophyta > Magnoliopsida > Zingiberales > Musaceae > Musa > Musa acuminata. The sequence goes on along the minus strand of NC_088332.1, from coordinate 15,223,684 downwards.
CACCAAAAACTATTTCAACACTTGTCGAGATACATACACACGCATCTATCACAAGCCACTTATCATTCAGCTGCACCTTGGCTTTGTTATTTGATCCGTGATGCTCGAAAAGGAAGACTGTGAAAATAGTTTGTTTCACATTCATAACATCAGCTTCGGCTGCATTATTGCAGCATATGCATCCATGGATAAGCAATAGCTTTCAAATATCTGACATGGAACATTATAAACAAGCACCGAGTTGATTGTTATATATCAATCAATTGAGTCTTAATCAAACTAGTTAACATACATACGTACCGATCCAATAGTATATATGTACATAGATCGCCCTCCACCGGGTGGTACTGGTCACTTGACCCCCCGTATCAAGCGATACAGGGTCCATACCGGACGGTAATGATCAAAATCCGATCATTACCGATCAAGGGCTAAGATTGCCCTATTTCAAACAATCAATTTGATCATTTAAGACTTAGAAAATGATTTTTAAACTCTTTCCTCTCCCCTCTTTCAATTCATTTCACACTTTCAATCTCTTAGAATATGTCAAACTCTTTTTCACTTATCTCTTATTATTCTCATATTTTCACTCTCCTAAACTCATCAAAATTATGATTTGTGAATTGAATCAAATTTAAAAGACCAATTTGAAAGGATTAAGAGGAAGAACACTCTTTTTTTAATTTTTTATTAATTTATGAGATGAATAAACCTATTCTATATGATATATGACTGAATATCTAATATATTGCTTAATATGTTTTTGATTATAGAATGATGTTAACTATGAAGTAATTGAGGTCTCTAATATTGTGATTGGTATGTTTAATATTATTTTTTTTAATTAAATACTAAATAGATCAAATCTTTATATTTTATGCATATCAAGGATTAAATCATATGTTTGTTATAGTATAATAAATTTAATTAGATTTAATTAAAATTTTTAATATTATAATTAATAATTTTAATAATTTAATCAAAATTTGATAAATATTCAATCAATTCAATGTAATCAAAAATATATATAATACTATTCTTTCCTAATTTACATTATTTTTACTAAACTTATACTATATTTATATTTATTTATAACTTAATAATCCTAATCTAACTTTTTTTTTCTATTTTTAGTATTTTAAAATTTTTTTTATGATTTTGGATGTATCATCGATACGTACTTACATAACATCGATACACCTCGGTACATACCATATCAAGCAAAGCTCGATACACCGAAATTACAATCCTGGGTTGAAATAATTTATGGTGTCAAGGAAGCTAAGTAACCAAAACCAAGATCAAGATGCTAACTTCGCATGTCACAACACTTTCTTTTGAAAACAGAGAAGCTACATTACACTACTATGATTTCCATAGTTCTAAACAATAAACTAATTTTGTACAAAGAGATAGAAAGAGGCTTATAAGTACTAATTTGACATTTTTGCATCCGTCAAGATTTAACAAAAACTAAAAATAATCAACATCAACATTACACATTTTAGATTTTGATTCAGTAACTTTTATCACAATGTAAACCTGTAAGATCCATAGCAAACTTTAAATGCACAAAAGAACTTTCAAGATTACAAGAAGAGAGGCATTTATGGACATGTAACCTTAAAAGTAATTCGAACAGTACATATATATATCTTCTAATATACCAAAAAAAACAAATTTCCTTGCATACCTGACATCACTGCACTATAGTCGGTTCATGAACAATTGTTATCTGCCATGCTTATTCCTGCAAAATTTGCTCTTCTTTGTGAATTCCAGTCCAGATATCCCAAGTATCAGAACTGTTATACCAACTGATCCACATGACATTCTAATATTATATTCTGATCAACCAACAATCCATTCCAAGATGAGATCGTGGTTCTAAATAAGAGGATCCAACTGCAAGGAGGAACTGAGCAAACTGCAACCTCAAGAGAATTAACTGTCAAAATCTGTTTCCTCCACCACAGAGGCTTGATGTGTATTTGGTGCCAAAATAAACCATCAGAGCTTACTTGCAAGAAGAGGGATGTGTCAATAACTACAGCCCTGAATACCTTGTCTAAACAAGCAATGGAGAGTATATATGCAAGAAAGATAAACAAGACGATAGAGAGATATATATTATAAGCTTACCTCTGAGAGACTCTCAAGAGGTGAAAAGAACAAAATCTAAAGTTCATATATTACATAACTAACAATTGCAGTTACAAGGGCAAACAAACACAGTTAATACAGAATAATCAGAGGCTTTATGTGCAATGTTAGAAGACTGCTGTAAAGAATAAGCTTCAGATGGGCATGCAATTATTGAATAGACCATACAGCATGTGCAGTACGCTACTTAGGAATTAGATCACAAAGTAATGTCATTACAGATTCATTCAGCTTTAATGTCCAGATTGTCATCCAGTGTTCCTATTATTTATGATTTATTCGACTGTAACTTTTAAAAACATGCAAAACAAAGAAAATTGTGTGGCAGAAAGAACATAAACATTTTATCTCATTCACAGAAGTATCGACTTTGCGATCAAATTTTGTAGTCTTGTGATATTTGACTGAAACAACCAAAAAGATAATATAAATCCCCAAAAAGAGAGGGTGTGGTGTCGGCTTACAATTTTTTTCTCTTTCGCGTAAACCTCCACTGATTTAAGCTGATACTTTGAAAATACCTTTCTGCTGTATGCATAGCATGCAAGCTAGCACAAGGAAGCTACTCTAATCTGCTTGCTTGCTCTCCTTTTGTAAATATGATGCTTACCATGATGTCCCTTGATGAAAAAGTTGTCACTAATTCATTATAAATGTGGGATGCCTCAGATGCAAATCAAGCTAAACTAGACATAAGATTAATACAGAAAGTGAGAATTACATGGGCTGCAATGGACTGGAACACATGTAAATGAGGTGGTGGTAAAAGTCCTTCAGCTATTGCCCATGTACTATTGTTGCAAAATAAGTCTGTTTCACTCTTTAAGGTGAGGATTTCCAATCAAACTGAAGATTGTCAAAACCATTAACATGTCCAGACCCACTCAAAAGCCTGCTTTCCATGTCCTGCAACTGCTGATGATTCATGGTGTGTGGATACTGTGACAGGTGGTTCATCCCAACCCTACCAGTCATGGTCATAGTATCATTTGCCATAACCGCTCTTAATCCATTAGCAGTTGTTGATTGATCAGTCATACCCATGGCACTGAAACCCATTTCTCCATAACCCGAGTTGTTTGCCATCCCGTTTCTGACCAGACAATCAACTCCGTTCAAAGCAGGTGTAACACCATTAAGTCCCTTCAACTCATCTTCCAAGTTGCCTACACCATTCAGCTGAGAGGACATCATTTCCTGTAAGATTTTCTGCACAGAACTCTGTGATCCAGTTGGGTTGGCTTCATGAGACTGTACCGGAGGTTGTTGCAACATTGACATATTTGCAGGTGGGGGAACAGAGTTCAAATGAACAAGGTTAAGAGAGGTTGGGGCATTGTTACCACTTAATGCGGATGGCATCTGAGAGGGAAAAGGAGAAGATGCATTTGGTTGGGAAGGGAGCAGTGAATTGGAGGAGCTGGCTGATGGTATTGGAACCACACTCCCACCACCACTTTGGTCATTTGTGGTGCTCACCAGGTTTCCTTGCCTTGAATTTAGAGAGTTCTGGTGAAGAAGCTCCGATATGGAAGTTGTGGTGCAGGTCGCGGTTAGATTTCCAAGGGAATTCTCAACATTCATTGCACCATTACAACCAGCAATCTGAACACTATTTACATGAGAAGAGCTCTGATCATTGTGGGTTGAGTTTTGGGCAACCATCTGGTGATCCTTGGGTTGTTGGGTTTGTTGAGGGTGCAGTCCAAAAGAAGCTTTTCGTGGGAAGCTGTTTAAACTATCTGAACAAAAGATGAAATTGACAAGATAAAATTTAGAAATAGCTATTATAAAACAAACTGGTCAGACTGAACTTGATAATGTGAGAAACTTTCAAACCCTTCAATCAAATTTCAAGCTAACAAAGGTCACTTTCATAAAGGGAAAAAAATATCAACAGTTACTTTCCAAGTCATGACTAATAGTTTGAAAAAGAAATTCCATATAATTAAAAATATGGTTATCCCTTCCAGCTCCATATCATTGACAAGCCACGTACCACGTTTTTCTCATAGATGAACACCAAAATAAAAAACTGTGATTTTACAAACAATCAACAGTATCTCTGTATCTTATGCATCATGAACATTACAATCCCATAGCAGCCTGGGTTATTCATGGAGGATGGCACATAGCACACACTATCGATGGTATCATGAACCAAGATCAGGAGCACTATCATATATCTTACTAAATTCTAGATATTTTATTTTAGCAGAGATACAGAAAAAAAACAACAATAAGAAGCCATGATGCCCAAATATTTCAAGTCAGCTACATAGATCTTTACCATCATTGAGTGTGTGCAAAGCTAATACTCCTTAGTTACAACAATAGCATTCAAACCTTGATATATAGCTTTCAGAGAAGGCTCCTTGGGCTTACCTCTACCTTTACTCACACCACGGGTACTTCTTGCCTCACATCGTCTGACCAGAACCTCTATAGATCCCTTCAAAACATGTCTATACCATCAAAACTTTAGATGGTTCTCCCTTGTTTAATTTTGTATCAGAGCTACAACCAATCATTTACAAATAAAAATTCTTTTCTATCTTTCCAGGTAACTACAAATATCCACCTCAACATGCTCATTTTAGTGACACAAATTTTGTGCATGTTGCATTTTAATTGCTTAGCTGGTTCTTTGAAATGATGACTCAGAACAGACCCCTCATCAGTCAACTGGGTTGCCATGGCTGCTATGACTAATAGGCTTAAGGAGGCATAAAAATTCGATAGTGGCAAGCACCATAGCAGCCTTGGAATTGCTTAGAAACTGTCCAGAAACCTAAAAGCCAAAACCAGTGGCACACATGGTGGTGTAGTGCCTGTAGACCCAAGCCTATAGTGACATCTATGGTAACAACCACAGCTGCTTTTTAAAACATTGCATTATCTAGATCAAAGCAAAGAGTTCACTACAGAGTTCTAGAAGGATGTTTAAACAGCAACTGAGCAACTTAGAACTTGTTAATGTGCCAACCAAAAATCTACTATGAGGCATGCTCAGATAGAGGAAGGAATGAACTTACCCACAGGTCCAGTCCTGGTTTCTCTGCTGTAATCAATCAGGTCTTTCATACTATTAACCACCTCCGATATCTGTAGATTCAATAATTCAATAAAAAGGTTTAAAAAAATGCCTCTCTGTAACTTAGTTTCATCACATCTTGCTTAATGAAACACATATGAGAATACTAATGAAAAATAGTGTGCCATTTGGAATGCTTCTGAAATACAACATAGAAAAACCCAATGAGAAACATGTAATACCACTCATCAGTAGTCAACTACATTCTGTACAATCATTCTGTAAGTACGAGATGCTGAGGTTCAGTGGATCAGCCAATCTGAATCAAGTTTCATCAGTCCTGAAGCTGACTTTGCCGATATTTCAAACTTGTTGCCAGAGAAAGTGAGAGGCTCACCGAAACTGGAAACACCTGAGCATGGTAAATTTTGTCTGGTAGATGCCGACTTAGCCACTTTATTGGTCTTTTAGCTAGAGTCTACCAACTAAAGAGGGAAAGAAGGAAAAAAGAAAAGAAGCAAAGGAGGACGAGAAAAGAAGAGAAGAAATAAAATCTACCCTTCACCACTGATACATGCATATGACTCCCTTTTCATAGGGTTTTTTATAATATCTATGATTTACTTTTGTAAAATATTTCCAAATTATCTGAAATAATACATATGAAAATTTTCTAGCACATACAGTTCTACCTTTAACATTTACCCGTTTTCTAATCTTTTGACTTTTTATATTTGTCATTTTATAGTAATTTGTATTTGATCTATTACTACCAATACAATCAGACAGATCCCAAAGAGCCAGACCATAGGCTGATCACAACCGAGCAAACCTATGGAGATGCTCCACGTAGATCTTAAGTTCGTTCATATTACAGGTACCAACTAGACAAGTATAGGCATTAACAGAGACCAGGTTACAGAATACAAGAAAGAAATATTGTGTCCCTAGGATTTTTCAAAGACATTTCCCTCAATGGAATAAAAGCTAAATTAGCTAATGTTGGTGAAAAATAGCTATTGCACATGCTTGACAGAATAGTGTCATAAATCTGGACAAACTGTAACGACTTTAAACCTTTGCGCCAGATTTCGAAATCCCTTTTAAAAAGTCAAAACCTAACATGTAATGTGCATTCTATGCCTGATTCATAACTAGACAACTTCTTTGGTCCCTCAGGAAGGCCCAGAAAATACCATATTCATGAAATAGAAACATAAATGTGCTTTTATCAATGTGATATATGCTGAATTATTTGATTCGAATCAGAATTGTCAATCCATATCTTAGGTGAAATTGATTATGGTCAAATTAAATTGCATATTTTAGAGTTTGTTTGATGTACTGTGGGGAATGTTATGCTTAAATATTCATGTAATGGTTAATTGTCTCCGAGCTTGATTACTGTACCATAATGCACTTGAGACAATTATGTGAGTTACCTCAGGGACAAACCCAAGAAAAAGCAACATTACTGGTTTACATCCATTAAAGTGTGTGTCCTTAGTGGCACCATCAAGAACCCATCAAAAACCAAGCAACCCGAATATTTATTTAGTCTTAAGCATGAACAAATAATGTATTAAGACTTGCAAGCAATGCTTAAAGAAGGAATTCCACAATAAAAGTGCAAAATCTAATGTAAATAGAAAAAAACGAGACTTATTTTGCCAATAGCTAACTCAATATTGGATATAGGCTCTGAAAAAAAGAAGCTGCAGTTGAAAATTTTATTTAGCCAGCCATCTCATCTAAGATCTAGCAAATATCTAAACAATCAGTGACTCCTCATAGTCTGAACTTTAATAATGCACTAGTTCAGATTTTACATTGTTGGTTATACCTATTGCCCTATAGGTACCAAGATTTAGCACATGGAATCTTACATTTGCAAGTCTTAAACAGAATCTAAAGAAGATTTTCTGAACATAACATTTTTAACCATGCATTAGAAAAAAATTCAGGATGGGGATGGAGTAGAAATAAATTAACCAGCAAAAGAGAGCTTATCAAATAAATGGATAAGCACTAAAGACAAAAAAGGCCAAGGAGTTGTGCAAATTGCAACATGTTGCAACTTAAATAACAGAAGAAAGAAGTCAGCTAACAGGTAAAACACACTATCACGAAAACAGGAACTGAAGTATCAGAAAGCAACCAACCTGAAGGCAACGGATATATCTTTTTGTATATCCTAGATCATTTACTAATGGCACCTCCAGAGTTTTAGCCAATTGACGAGCAGACACCACAAATCTGACATACAACTCCAAAGTTGTCATAATAGAATTATATTATCCTGATTGAAGATCTGAAAAAATAGAAATAAACTGGCACACAGAGCATCCAATGTTCCGCGGTGCAGTTAATCATAACCTAGGACACCTTGCATGCAAGGTAGATAAATGTAAAAACAAACATGCAATTTAAGAAACAAATAATATAATGTAAATGACTACAAAAAAGACTTTGGTTCTCTAATTTAAGTTAACCTGAAAGCAAGGAACTTGATTGTTCTTTTGTCTCTACTTTGCTCCATAAGCTTGGCATAGGACAAGCAAAGGCTGCAAAGCCCTATGCCATTAACAGGACAATGCATCTCAGCAAACAACCTTCATTAATTGGCTATCAAGAAATTGGCACCCAAACAACTATATAACCAACTAGAACAATTTCTTCCTCAGCAGCAATTTATTTGAGAATGGCAGCAAAGATAGATAGATTGACGATAGAAGCGATGGAAGGACTATGGAGTTTTGCTCAAGGTATTCAAGGATGGCAGAGGTAGACATGTGCATTGACATGAATTGCTCGTTATGGCAACTGGACTAGAGAAATGTGCAATTCATCTGATGGAGACTTCAAGGTCTTCAGCTTGCCTCATCAATTCATGGCCAGACTCATGGCTTTTATTTTAAGATCTCTAAGGGAAACAATGAAGATTTTATGGCTATTTTTACAAATGGATGGTGGATTTTCAAGGGCATCAAAGACTAAAATTAGTCAGCATGGCTATAAGCAGAGGCATTGGGAGTTGGAGAGCAGTGGGTTCAGTGCTTCAGTTGTCTCCCTACATCACCCTATAAGAAGATATATATAACATGAGATATTACAGCCCGTCTGAGTAGGCCATATAACTGTTAACCAGTTTAATATCTATAAGTAGCCAAATTGATGATAAAGCTTGTAATATCCACAGCTCATCTCACCAGAATCACACGCACCTTACACACCTCAGTACATATTCTACCAGCAGAGGTTCACAAGGACATGATACCTGAGTTCCTGTCATGTTATCAAATGGTTGCTAGAGAGTTTCATATGCTTCTCTATTAGGCCAATAGAGACCTTCCCATGCAACACAGGGTTTGCTATAATGAAATTAGCTTGATAGCATGAAATAATATGGAACATCACCAGATAACGCATCCTAGACCAGAATTTTACAGTTTTATAAATCATGTATCACGATTGACTGAAACCTAAAGAATGCTATTGCACCAGGAAAAGTAAGATTTCAACCGACTGTTTCATTTTCACATGCCTATACAACCACAATTGCAGCATAATACATTACATATAAAATGATGTTACATGTAAGTGTGTAAATTCCAAAACCAGTGTCAGTGAGTCTAAAGATAAGAACATTTACATCTAACCAAGCAAAACCAATATATTATAGGTAGAGAAGACTTACGAATTACAAGTATTTTGCAAGTCCTGAGCAGATATGCTGGGAGGTGAATTTTGAGCTGTATTCTGATATTTCTGCGCGGCGGCTCCAAGTTGACTCACCTGAAGCAAGGGACCCATTGATACACCTTATCAAGGACTACAAGGACATCATTTGGATGCTACATTACATTATCCAGATAACATTTACATGACCATATGTCACCTATACCTGTGGTATTAACAACCTTCGAGGAACAAGCTCCTCATGCTGCCTGGCACAGAACTCCCACGAACATATCTGGCCATGGATAAGGAACGAGGATTATGACAATAAAATATAATAGAAGAAGGAAGCTCACAAAAAACATCACTATTACCAAAAATTCAGCTCCTTTAGTTATATTATACCTTCAATTCAGCAGAGAAAACAATCCGCAGTTGACCTTCACGCACCACGCGTAACTGCTCATAGACACTCTCCTGAATTGCTTTACCATAATCGAGGACAATCTGACCCAATGCATTTTGATATTCACGAGGCATATCAACATATAGAAGTTCCTCCAAAGTACCACTGGCATATTTAATTTGATATAGTCGTGGCAAAACTTCAAAAGTTGTTTCTTCAAAAATCAATATGCAAAAGAAAATAATATCAAATTACAAGGAACCAAGACATAAACCACATAAGAAACTATATATACATCTCAACATAATTGGGAACAAAAAAGACAGGAAACTTTATTAAAAGATTTTACATACCAAAACCACGACCAGGTTTACGGTTGCATACTTCACAGTGCCATGCATCCTGAAAAATTCACATGAACATATGTGAAGACGTTAGTAGACAATTTAGTCATGAGATTACAATTTACTCCATGATGAACACCAATCTGTGCATGAACATCAACCACGATCCATGTTTAAATTCTAAATAAGCTAGAACAAAAGGATACAACAGCCATCAAGATGTAGAAAACAAGTGAAGCAAAGTGTCAATGGTAAATACACCTGAGGAAAAACACCAGTAGTTTGACGCCCACTTCCATAGAGAGAAACACACCATCTCTTCCTGGCATTGGGGGCAAAGTATTCCGCAACAAATTTTCTCCAAAATTTGATATTATTATCCTGAATATGGAAAAAAAGTGTAAAAACAAAAGACACCAAAACAAAGCACGAAACATGACATGAAAAACTTAATACTTCTGGTCTATGCTGCTGGTGGTACATATATTGAGTCAAACGTCGAGCACACGTTCCTGGCTCATACAATGTGGGTTTTATTTGAGGTCTTATAGAAGCCTGTTGAAGCTGCTGTTGCAACTGGTTTCTTTGTTGTGGTCGGGTTTGAAGTATCTGTTGCTGTTGTTGTTGCTGAAGCTGCAACATCCTCTGTTGTTGCAGGAGACTCATCTGTGCAGCAGCAGCAGCCTGAGATGGCGGCCTTGACATCTGCAGCAACTGGTGCTGCTGCTGTTGCAGACCAAGAGCTGTATCGGAATGCTGACGTTCCAGTTTTGCTGGGCCCAGACTTCTAACAGAGTGCAGCTGCTGCGGCTCCAATTTTGTGGCACTGGAGCTACACAAGGTCTGCAAGTTCTGCGATGGACCAGTTTTATCAGACGGATCCATCTGCGGTTCCAACTTAACAGGAGCTATAGGGCCCATATTGCCCAACCCACCCCTCAGCATTTGCTGCTGGATGTGAGGCAAGGAGAACTGTCGCCGAAACTTGTGCATTCCCTCACGATGCTCGTTCTGTGAACGATCCACTGCAAGCTGATTCCTAGATGGATTCTGCAAAGACTGTCTTTGGGCTAGGCTAGATGCTGAAGTGAACGAGAGAGGATCAAGTTCAGCAGAGCTTAGCATCTCAACTGCACTTCCGACACCACCACGTTGTTGAAGACCAAGAGAAGCTGCCGAAAGCCCTCCGCCGGACACAGGCACTCCATTTCCAGTTGATTGGTTGAGGAGCGATGATATGTTGGTGTAGTTACCCAACAAGTTCATGTTGTTGCCATTACCATTACCAATATTGTCGAATTGGGTGCGAGGAGAAACCAAGGGCGAAGCTGGCTGCTGAGAAGGGAGAGAACCAGGCTGGGCTCCTCTCGACATGGCAGAGTTTGTCCGGAGAAGCGAGGCCGGGACCGACTGGCCTCCCCCAACCGGAGTAGGGGGTCCTGAAGGCACCATCTTTCTCGAGGGTAGGGATTAAACAGCCTATATGAGCCAATCAAAGAGACGAAATCTTTGATGCATCAGTTCAAATTATTAGTAATCCAGATACAGGTAGGCATCACCAACTCTGTTTGGGCCATCGAAAGACCGAGTCCTTGTTTTCAAACCCATAGGAAGAAAAAGGAATGGCGGAAGCAGATTCCAAGAAAGAACTTCTGGGTTGCAACATCCCCAAATTACACCCTCCGTTTAAAGAATCACACTCCGGTATTCCAAAAATCAGAAAGAACCAGTATCCAGGTCACAGAAATCGCCCGATAACTCGATCCTTTTTACCACAACTAGAAACAAAAAGGGGGATCAAGCAAGCAAGAAACCGAGCACCTTGCTGAAAAATTAGAACTCGAGGGTCAAAATTGCAACTTTTTTTGCCAGAAATAGAAACCTTTGGACCACAGCCCCACCGGAAAAGTGCTCGAGATCCGAACCTTTTTCTTGCGCCTTCGTCTGCATAAACTAATACTCGTCCACTTTCTTCCGCAACCGAAGGCCGAAGCAAGACCGGCGTTCGCTTGGGGCACCGGGTGTGGTGTACCACTTGCAAAGTAACCGAAATAAAGCACGGAAGCAGCTTCCCAAGAGATAAAAGCTATTCACGGCGGAAGACAGATTGGAAACCGACAAAGGGGAACGGCTTGCTTTTGTTCGAATCCACGGACCGAAGGGGTGACGGAGACCTCCGATGATGAAGGCGCCTTCTTCAGAAGCTTTGCACTTGGATCTCTAGCGACGGGGTTTCACCGGATTGATCCCGAGACGTGCCACAGCAAGGGTTTGGTTTGGACTCCCTTCCACAGACGTTTTCTTGAACTCACACACACACTCTCTCTCTCTCTCTCTCTCTTCTCTCTCTCTCTCTTCAGACTCTCGGGCTGGTGATATCGAGCTCCGGCGGACGCCAAATGCTACTTGGATTTAATTGAACTTGTGATAATTGTACCCCCGCAGTTTGGCCACTAAACCTCGCTTTCACTTTCCAATGCGGGTGAAAGGATCATGTTTACAAATTAGCCCTTTTCATTTACAAAATTACACTGCACTCCAAACAAAAAGGCCATTAGTGTTTTCATGAATATATCCGATTAAAAATATAGCAAAATTAATACAATTTAAAGAGTAATTACACTTCAAAAATGGATAATGGAATTTCTATGTTGATATTATAAAAAGGTGAAGAATGTAAAAGAAACTTCTAAAAGGCTCTGCAAATTCCCTTTCACAGCTTTCCTAAACAAAACCGAAAAATACGATCGTAATAATAAATAAGTCTTGGGCTTAAATGCAAAAACGCTGGCCACCGGGTATCGCCAGTCGAATGGGGCGTTATGATGACATGAGCATGCGTGATAATATCATTCCAGCTCGACCGTTCGTCATCTCTCTCCCTCTGCTTCGGCCTCATGTCATCCTCCTCGGCGACGATGCTATGGCCTCATGCGATCATCCATCACATCCAATCATAGCAAATATGGCAAATATAAAATATGATATAATATAATTAAAAATACGATCCGATCTCTATTATTATTTCCGTGAAAAAGTGGATTCGAAATCTAATTGGAAAGTCACATCGCTGCAGCAGCGCCGACTGACATGTGGTTTGATTGGTGGAGCCATGCACGTCAACGTGGCAGAATGGGAACCATACCGTCCATTTGTGTCGGTCTCGTGTCTCAGGTATCGTATTATCGTGGACACTAAGGTTTAGCCCTCGTCGTTGTCCATAGTATTCGAGCTCTACTCCGAAGCAGATAAGAGCTACGGACAAGAAGAGGGCAACACAGTCGCTTCGCTGTCATATGTACCAAAGACTTTCTTTGCATACGACCAAACCAAAGTGACACCCAACTAAAGTTGCATGGGAGATGATGAGTCCGTATATATATATACAAACAGACTCTTCCAACTATGTTTCGAATGAGAATAATCAACGATTTGATTATTTCAAATCTAATGAGAATCCAAGTTCTCATTATTAAATAATAATAATAAATAGCTTAATAAATAACTAATTTGAAATAATAAATCAATTTTGATTTTGTTTTTGTTTTTTCCAAAGTGAAAAAGAAGCCTCCTAACTCGCTACCAGCACACAATCCCATGGCTCTTCACCTTCACCGACCCCTCCTTCCTCTGGTGAACAACAAGATGCTTCTCCTCCATCAAATGCCTTTAGAACTCTTCCTTCTACCCTAGTTAGTGCCTCCTTCTCTAATGAACTTCGGAGCACAGTAGAAGGTCATGCCCTCCTCCTCTGTCGACTCATGGAACTTCGACATCAATATTACTGTCAAAATCACTAGGATATATTTAAGTCATCGACCCAACAAAGGTATAACAAATAAGGGACAACTAGAAGCTTTGTCTATACGATAATTTGTTTGGCAAAGTACCTTCTTTGGAGGTGATTGAGACAAACTTCCTGTCCTTTGACCTTGCAGGGGGATATTTTGTGCTTCTACTTTCGATCGGAGTAAGATAAGATGAGCATCCTCACAAGAGGCTCCTGGTTCCTCGAAGGTCATGCTGTTAACCTCTTTCCTTGGCACAGAGAACTTTCTAACCTCCAATGTTCATCATCCCAACCTGATTGTAACTCCCAGATCTACTGATCCAACTAAGGAAAAGATTTGCTTGAGTATCTATTATGCTTGACTACTTAGAGCCTTTGCTACGAGAGATGTAGAATAACGAATTTAGATTTCTTTTAAATCGTTGCTTAAGAGAATCTTTGAAGCTTTTATTTTTCCTAAGAGATTATGGATCATGATAGAAATGAAATTGAAAGAAGAAGATTGTATTGATTAAAATAATACACACTACTCCATATTTATACATGTTTAGAAGAGAGAATTTTTCTCAATAGGATTTTCCTTAACAGATTTATGATATCTCATCATGTAGTTGGGGAGATCTTGACTATTATGGAAGTTGTTATCATGGAAGATCTTGATTGTTATCATTTGCTATCATGCCCTCGCAAGAATGTGCTTTTGTCAAGGACACCGATCTTGGACCGATGTGATGAAAGCGATTTACGGGTGAGAGGCTTCGTGAGGGAGTCCGCTAATTGATCAGCCGTATGTACGTGAGAAATACGTAGTTGATATTTGACAACTTGTTCTCGCACAAAGTAAAAGTCGATGGCAATGTGTTTCATGCGTGAGTGGAATACCGGATTGGCGCATAGATAAGTGGCTTCGACATTGTCGCAATATATTATAGGAGTAGAGTTGATATTGATGCCAAGTTCCTTGAGGAGATTCATGACCCAATTGAGTTTTGTAGTAGCGATGGCAATGGCACGGTATTCAGCTTCAGTTGTAGAACATGCAATTGTCTTTTGCTTCTTGGAACTCCAACTGATTGGATTAGGTCCAAAGAAGAGAATATACCCCCCGATGCGGATGTGTTCTGTCATCAAAATTCCCTGCCCAACCAGTATCAACAAAGGCATGGAGATGAAGGGGGGAGTGTTTACGAAAAAAAAGATGCCATGATTGATAGTCTCGTAAAGATATCATAATATTCGTTTGACTGCAGACTAATGATAGTAGATAGTCGATGCATGAAATGGGATAATTTATTGACCACAAATGAGATATCTGGATGGGTGAAAGATAAGTACTGTAAGGAGCCAAGGACTTGACGGTATTGAGTTGGGTCTATAGTAGAGCTTTCATCATATAGTTTGAGCGACTCACCAGTAGACAAAGATATTGTAACTGCCTTTGCATCTTGCATGTTCATTTTAGATAATAGATCTTCAACATACTTTCGTTGTGATAGGAAGAGCCCGGAAGATGTGTATGTTGCTTCCACTCCCAAAAAATAGTTCAAGATTCCTAGATCTTTAAGGGAGAATCGATCTGCTAAATGCTTAAGGAATGCCTTGATTTCCATAGAATTGTTGCCTGTGATAATAATATCATCCATATATACCAGAAGATATAATATATTACTACTTTAGTATGAAGAAATAAGGAGATATCAGACTTAGAGTTGATGAAGCCAATTGATGCCAAAAACGAGCCAAGTTCAGTGTACCAAGCTCTTGGAGCCTGACAAAATCCATAAATAGCTTTTTGTAGTTTACAGATATGATTTGGATATTGAGGGTGGATGAAGCTACGAGGCTGCTATATGAAGACATCGTCAATTAGGGTCTCTTGTAGAAAGGCATTGTTAACGTCGAGTTAATGTAAATACCAACCTTTTGATATGGTCAAACTCAGAACAAGTCGGATTATTGTGGGTTTAACAACAAGGTTGAATGTCTTTGTGAAGTCAACACTAGGTGGTTGATAAAACCCTTTGGCCACTAGACGCACTTTATATCTAGCTATGGATCCATCTGGGTTCTGCTTAATTCGAAAGACCCACTTACACCCGATAATATTTTGTGTGGGATGAGAGGGTACAAGGGTCCATGTAGAATTATAGAGGAGTGCATCATATTCTTCACACATGGCTTTATGCTAATATAGAGATTTTTGGGCTTGAGTAATTGTGATAGGTTCAGTGGTCTCTGACGAGGATATTGTGATGGTATGTAAGTCAAGGATTTATCATGGTTTAAAGACACCACTTTTGGAGCATGTTGTCATTGGATGTCCAGGGGCTATAAAAGGTGTTATAGGTATGGGCGGTGGAGGGGCACAGATTAGAATAGGCTGAGAGACTTTAGTGTCATTGGTCCCAAAAGAGAATAAAGGTAGTGAATGTGATTCCGAGGGAATGCCTTCGGTCGTAGGAGAACCTTGTGAAGAAGAGAGAGGCATAATGGAGGGGATGAGGAGCTATTGCAATGGAAGAATGAGAGAGTGTGGATCTTGAGGAGAAGGACTGGATGATATTATGGGAGACTCGGTTGACGAGATTTATGGCGTACTCCAATGATGTATATGTGAAGGAGTAGGTCGCACAGTAGGAGACTCAGGGTTATGAAATGAAAAGGTAATAACATGACAGGACGTAAAGAATTTTCGAGATTGGTGTTCATAGCATCGAAAAGCATTATGGTCAAGGGAGTATCCAATGAAAACGCAAGGTTTAGATTTTGATGTTAACTTATGTAAGGCATAGGGACGGAGTCATGGATAACATAAACATCCAAACACTTTGAGTTTTTGAAGGTTTAGGGATTTATGAAATAATTTTTCAAATGGTGACTCGTATTTAAGGACAAGAGTGAGCATACGATTAATGAGGTAGATGGCAGATTGAAATGCTGCAGTCTAAAAAGTTGGTGGCATAGAGGCTTGGTGTAGAAGTGTGAGACCAGTTTCAACTATATGTCGATATTTGTATTCAGCAAAGCCGATGAGTTGAGGAGTGTGTGGAGGTGACTTGATGTGTTGTATACCACAAGCCGATAGGCAGGATGTGAGGGCTTGATATTCACCGCCACCATCGGAGTAAACAGTTTTAATTTTAGACTGAAAAAAGTTCTCGATCAATCTTCGAAAGTTGGTAAAGACTGTTAAAACTTCAGATTTATGATGAAGAGGGTATAACCATGTGTATTTAGTAAAATAGTCTACGAAAATAATATAAAATCTGAATTTGTCAAAAGAAGTGATTGGAGTAGGGCCCCAAACATTAGTGTAAATAACCAAGGGGTTTAGAGCAAGATATGGAGGATTTTCCAAAGGAAAGTCTATGACTTTTATTATTTAAACAAGCATCACAATGAGTTATGATGTTATTGGTTATAAGCGTAGGAAGAGAATATTGGGAAAGCAATTTTTACTGAATAAAAGTTGAGGGATGACCAAGACGACGATGTCACACATCAGTTGGAGCTGCGACTGAAGAGTAAACAGTGGGTTGGATGATTTGTGAAACTAACGACCACTCGTTAATGTTGTCTTTACTCTGGCCTCGGACCAAGGGTGCCCCCGTGCTCAAATCCTTGACAAGAAAGGAGTCAGAAAAGGATTCAATTGAGGTATGATTTTGTTTGCAGAATTGAGAAATAGAAATGAGGTTTCATTTGATATGGGGTGCACACAAAACATCATCTAGCGTAAACGAAGTGCTATGTGAATTAAGCATTGTGGAATCAGTATGAGTAATGGGGAGTCCGTTACTGTCATCGATGATGATGTCTTCATTTTCTCCATAATCGTTGTGGATAGACAAGTTTTGTAAATCAGAGGTGATATGATGAGATGCGCCAGAGTCCACAAAACAATTTTGATGACCAATAGTCAGAGTAGCTGTAAGATTTGCGCGAGGCCAATGCGACGGAAGAGGAAGTCTGAGTCGAGTTCTACAGACTTTTGTAGAGTGGCCAACTTTGTCACATAGTTGGCAGAAAACTCTTTGTTGATTTATATGATCAGGACAACTCTCAATTCTGTTTGCAGAATTGAGAAATAGAAATGAGGTTTCGTTTGATATGGGGTGCACACAAAATATCATCTAGCGTAAACGAAGTGTTATGTGAATTAAGCATTGTGGAACCAGTATGAGTAATGGGGAGTTCGTTACTGTCACCGATGATGATGTCTTCGTTTCCTCCATAATCGTTGTGGACAAACAAGTTTTATAAATCAGAGGTGATGTGATGAGATGCACCAGAGTCCACAATCCAATTTTGATGACCAATAGTCGGAGTAGCTGTAAGATTTGCACGAGGCCAATGCGACGGAAGAGGAAGTCTAAGTCGAGTTCTATAGACTTTTGTAGAGTGGCCAACTTTCACATAGTTGGCAGACAACTCTTTGTTGATTTATGTGATCAGGACACCAGGGTTGAGGATAATTGAAGCAGCCGCCTTGATGGTTGTAATTGAAATGTTGAGGATGGGAGGTTTGTTTGGAGCCCACAAGTGTAGGCATGCTGGCCAAACCTTTGTTGATAGATTTGTTGTACCGGTTGCTTTTCTTCTTAGATTGTTGACTGACTTGAGCTATAATGGATGGTCTTGGTAACTTGTCCTCACGCTTGAGATATATCTCATAGTCGGTCAACTTGTCATAGAGTTCTTCAAATGACACTGGTGAATCACGTGCGCATATTGCTACTACCAATTCCTTATACTCGTCTCCTAGGCCATTGAGGATATGAACAGTAACTTCTTCATCACTGAGGGAATGACCTATCAAGGCCAAGTTATCGGTGATAATCCTTATGTTATGTAGATAATCAGCAACAGTACTTCCCTCTTGTTTTATCATCATGAGATTGGACAAGAGACTAAGAGTGTGGGAACGATTGGCTAGGGTGGTTTGCAACTTGCACCAAGCTTCGGTAGCAGTGTCACATGAAAGCAAGGGATCCAGCGACCGAGGTTTGAATAGCTTGAAGGATAAGACGATCCTGGCATAACCATAATTTGTGGTCCGGATTTGGTATTGGATTGGGTGCGCCTGGGATGTTGAGCATCGTCGGTAGACAACGAAGAGAGCCATCGACATAGCCTAGAAGATCATAGCCAAATAGTATATTAGAGAATTAAGCACGCTAGGATGCGTAGTTGCCCCCTTTGGATAATTTGAAGGGGATGAGGGTTGCTACATTTATGGAGATAAGACCTGTATGTGAGAAAGTACTATGGTTCCCTACAGGAACAGTAATAGGAGCATCAGAGATAAATGATGAGGACATACGGAGGATATGTTCCAATATGTGGGAGCAACTAGAAGTCTGCAGCGATGACAATGATCAGAGAGAAAGAGGTGGTGGCAAATGGGTTGTGGGTTATGGTGGCAAATGGATTTGTGAGTTGTTGATCAATATTGATAATGATCAATATTGTATAAAGCTGTAGATCTCTGTGCAATAGTGCTACAGTCTCTATGCAACAGTTCTATAGTTGAGAACTTGGAAATGATTCCGGATGCTGCTTGTTGAGGCGAAGAAGGAGCAAGGGACAGCAACTTGGGAGAAGAGCAGATCACTACTACTGCAACTATTGTGGCAAAGAGGACTACTGCGGCAAGGACGGCGACAGCGGCACTTCTCGCTCGAGCGAGATGCGGGAACGAGAAGGAGAGGTCGCTGGCCGGGGAGCAGTTGCAAGGCTGCGTCAGCTTTGCTTCTGTAGGAAGAGGCAGAGGAAGGGTGATAGTAAAGAATGTTGTTGGTGCAGGGAGGAGAAGTGGGAGAATAAGAGGGCACGGTGTGGTGGCCCTTGTTCAGCTTCGAAGGAGGTCGAGGCAACGATCCTGGAGGATGTCCATGGAAAACGTTGCAATGATAAGAGCTCGATGGAGGAAGATGCCAATGTTGCTACCGCCTTTCGCTAAGGAAAAACACCGCACCTGATTGTCACGGACAAACTTCTAAACAAGATGTTTGATGTAATGCTTATGTATGTCCGTGTCTTTTGGCATGTTCATGTCTTGTACAGCATGTAGAGGGTCGGCCGAAGGCTTAATAGTCCCATTTTAGTTGGGTTGGTGGCCTCTTTAGGCTTGTAAATAAAGGTTGTGTCATGTGGACACGTGCGAGAGATTTTCGGTCTATAATGAACCATTTTACCCTTTGTTGTGCAATTGTTCAGAGCTTGTAAAGTCTATTTGTAATTTGCATTGTCTATGAAGTGTTTTTCGGAGATGTTTGCTTGTGGATCCCGATTGAGGCGTTCTCTCTAACCCGTTCTCTCTTTTGGTGGTCCTAAGGGACAATGGGAGGCTTCGGGGAGGCTGACCTTTACGGACGGACACGCAAGGGTGCCGCACGACTTAGGCAAAACCAGCTAAGTCCGTGACAGATGGTATCAGAGCGGGACAAACACTCATAGAAACACTTAGCATGCAAACGTGGGGGACCTAGCAGGGCTGCATTGAGGGCAGTCAGCACACGCGCGACCGTTTGGGGGAAAATGGGCATGGAGATGTAGGGAAAATGAGTCGCTAGGAGGAGCAGGCATATGACATTGGCATTCAGAGGAATGACCAACCCTTCGCGCAAGAGGCACCACGAGAACAGGCAAGCTTGGAAGAATTTGGAGCGCACAAAGGTTGGGATGGCTGAGTTTGAGCCGCGGTTCAACGTTGACAACTATACTTGATGGTGCTCAAGGCAAGCGAGGCGCTTGGTAAAGGATGAGACCATCCAAGGTGGAATGAGTTGCTCAACGACCAAAAGAGTTATGCAAATCTCACAGAGGTGAGGGGAATTGCTAACTCGAAGAATTTGGTACTCATGCATGGGCTTGTATGCGGACGATGGAATGTTCATGGCCATCCCAAGGCGACCGAAACTCGGCGCCATGGAGCATTGAAACTTTCTCTTCGGCATGTGAAGGATATGTCTGTAGGAGGCTGAAGTGTGCAACGAGTTCAGCATGTTGCTAGGCCTTGAGTGGTGCAACGGGGGCTGTATTGACGTGGAGTCACAATCTAGCAAGTGCGTTTGCAGGAGGTAGGACAATGCATAGTTTGTTCAGCAGATCGGAGTAGTCCAAGGGGATGGTGGTCTCCGAAACGAAGAGAATTGTTGCTCCAATGGGACAGTTATCCAGGAGGGATAAGTCCCGGCTCTCCAGAGGGAGAATCATGTGTGACGGACCGCACATGTTGAGGAGGAGTACCTCAACAAACAACAACTCCACGAAGCTCGATGGACTGAGCAAGCGGCGAGGAGTCGTCGCATGATCTCACTCGAGAGAATGCATTGGTGGATGCATTGTGAGATCAAGTGGGGGAGCGACCCAAAGCAACACAAAATGAAGGCACACATGGAGTCGATATGGAGATCGAACTCAAGGGAGGGCTGACCCGTGGAATGGTGGGCGCGAGGGCCACCATCGACTCAATGCAAAAACGAGGAGCGGAGCAACTTGGGTATAACTTGACGAAGTACTCAAGCCGCATGAAGGGAGCCAGCTTAGAAGTTGGAACATGGAGCGGAGGCACAGTGCTTTCCTTAGACAGAGGTCAAGGACATGAACTCTTGTAGAGGCAAGAGTAGGATCATGTTGTTCCATGGGTCCTTCATTCTAACGGAGCAGACTCATCTTGCATGGTGCCAAAGACGAAGGGATCTTCTGGGCACATGCATCTTATCTCGGAGGAGCATTTGATGGAGGAACTAAGGCAACTCAATTTGTAGAGGTGAAGTTGGGTTCGGAAGGCCTTAGCACGGGGCAAGAGGACGTAGAGACGGGTACTCTTGAAGAATATGTCATAGTGTTGCCATTCAAGTTGCCATGAAGGAAGCGGTGTGCAGCGGAGATTGTGCTGGTAGGGGCAGAGGCCCAGGATCTAGACAATGGTGCACAAATTACAAAGAAGTCGGTGGACTTCGGGAGCTACTAGGCGACGGACTGTCCTAGAGCGGTGCTTCATCTAGGTGTGACCCAAGAGTGGGTGGATGAAGGTCGATTGCCAAAGGAGCGAACAAAATTGAAGGTGGAAGAGACCCTGCGATGTATTGGCAGAGGCCACACATGGAGGGTTCACAATTCGAGTTTATTCCACAAGGATCGGAATGCAATGGAGATGTCACCAGGAGGCGACATGGTGCAGCGGATCGTGGTGGAACAGTTCGTGGCAAGGCGATACACACGACTTAGTCCCGGGAGGGACTAGATCATATGGAGGTATGATCGAGAGCTACTGGAAGCTCCACTTCGGTGAACAACATGACGGCAAGAAGGGCTATGGATTCAAGGAGTGAAGGCCATGGTACCGCAGAGGCGGGTCTTCCGTGCGTGCATCGAATTTTGCATCGGATGAAAACCTTGGTCATCAGCATATGGGGGCTGGGTTCCACCAAAGGAAAAGTTCGAATGCAAGTACCAGTGAGTCTCATGTGAGGGACTTGTTCATACAGAGGTATGGTTGAAGCAGCTGGAGAGTTGGACTGCTCCAGAGCTCATATTCGCTTAAGGGAGCCCGACAAGTCAGAGGACAAGGCCGAGTAAGCGAACGTTACTACCAAGGAAGCTAAGGAGAACAGAATCGGTGCAAACCCTACAACGTGATGGTAGAGGCCATGTATGGGAGTTGCAGTCTGTCTTTCCATCGACCAAACTGACTGCTTGGAGAACACAGAGGTGTTGAAGCAGGGGGTCGAAAGGGGCGAGGAAGCGACGACGAGTCCAGAGGGACTTAGCTACCCAAAATCAAGCATCAGTTAGAATGGAGGTGGACTCGGAGGAGTGTCACAGAGGCATATCTACTGATTATGAAGAAAAGGGATATAGATGCGAGGCGACGGATAGTAGTGCCATGGGCATGGCAGCGCTATGGTACCGCAGAGGTGGGACTTCCGTGAAAGTCATTGATCCCTTGCTCTCATGGAGGGAGAGCGCTTGGTCGTAAAAGGGGCCGAGGAGGTGGAGCATGCAGAGGCAATCTCCAAGTACTGAGACAAGGCTGAAGGGCAAAGGCCAAGGAACTTCGTAAGACCGGTGTCAATGAGTTTCTCATCAAGATAGCCGAAAGTGAAGGACTTCGGGTCATACAAGAGTGCATAACCAAGGAACAAAGCAAGCAGTACGCGGTGTTGTACCTTTGCTACTCAGGGGAGTAGGCGGCAGGGTTGATGGAGAAGACGGTACAATCCCAGAAGCGACCAAACCTATGAGAGAATTACTCCAAGTTGGGGTGAAAACTTCCTGCATTCCAGAAGTTCGATGGCATTGAGAAGGTGAATCACAGTAGCTTACTCAACGCAAGGAGTGCAAACACTTCAAGTGCTTCAGAAGTGTGAGCAAAGAGCAGGCGAAGGCTAGTAACCAGCTCGATGCATGAAGTACAACCTCGAGGAGGTGGGCGAAGTCAAGTAACCTTTGCCTTCTCAACTCTTAAGAGAATGGGCGAAACCGAGTACCCCAATTCTCTTATCTATCCAGCAGAGGAGCTCTGCATATGTGTAAAGACCCTTCGAAGATAATGGAAGACAATAGTTGTCAAATCCTCACCAACGGTGATCAGTGTTACTTAGAGTAGATTGTTCGCTTTATTTTCCAATGAAATGCCAATCGAAAGCGGAAGTGATGCGAACCTACTTGGATGTGACAACTAGGTGAAAGAAGAGTCAATGAGCAAATTTTGTGGAGGAAGGACCCAAAACTTCAGAAGTTTGCGAGACGATGCTCGTTAAAGCTCCAACAAGCATCGACCCAGTTCAAGCAGCATGTGAAATTTGAGAGACTGGCATAACAAGGATGGTCTTTTCCTTCATCTAGGGGATCCGCAGGAATCAACAAGGATCAACACAACTCGGCCAAGCCCACACCAGAGTCAGAGTCATTGGTGAGTTGAAGCAGCATGGCAGATCAAAGGTTCGACTACTCAAAAACAGTAGTGGAGAGCAGCTAGGAGCCAAGAGGTGCATTGTAGCTGGAGCAAAAGATTGAAGACTCAGCAAAGGCGAGGAGTTGCAGTGTCGACAAAGGCTTTAACGAGGACGTCGAAGGAATAAGTGGGGGAGAATGTCACGGACAAACTTCTAAACAAGATGTTTGATGTAATGCTTATGTATGTCCGTGTCTTTTGGCATGTTCATGTCTTGTACAGCATGTAGAGGGGCGGCCGAAGGCTTAATAGCCCCATTTTAGTTGGGTTGGTGGCCTCTTTAGGCTTGTAAATAAATGTTGTGTCATATGGACACGTGCGAGAGATTTTTGGTCTATAATGGACCATTTTACCCTTTGTTGTGCAACTGTTCAGAGCTTGTAAAGTCTGTTTGTAATTTGCATTGTCTATGAAGTGTTTTTCGGAGATGTTTGCTTGTGGATCCCGATTGAGGCGTTCTCTCTAACCCGTTCTCTCTTTTGGTGGTCCTAAGGGACAATGGGAGGCTTTGGGGAGGCTGACCTTTGCGGACGGACACGCAAGGGTGCCGCACGACTTAGGCAAAACCAACTAAGTCCGTGATATGATGGCGATGCTAGGTGCGGACATGGTGGGAGCAGCGATGGAGGGGCGAGCGATTGAGATAGAGTCGCGATCCACGAGACTATAGGAGGAGCCGAGATTCGTTGGAGTCCGGTGGGGAGACGGGTCTACTTCGAGATGTTTAGAAGTGACCTTCACGACGAGAGCTCTGATACCATGAAAGAAATGAAATAAAAAGAAAAAGACTATATTGATTGAAACAATACACACTACTCTATATTTATACATATTTAGAAGGGAGAATTTTCCTCAACAGAGGAGGATTTTCCTTAACTGATTTATAATATCTCATCATATAGTTGGGGAGATATTGGCTATTGTTGAGATTGTTATTGATGAGGGTAATAATAGTGACATGACGCGCCACGACGTCAGCCACGCCTGGACGACACTCTGCCCAAAGAGGGCAATAATGCCGACGCGATGTGTGCTGACGTCACCCGCTCTCATACAACGACTTCATCGTTGTCTGACCCAACATGCTTGGCCGAGGCATAGGAGAACGACGACCGAGGCACGCCCATGCCCTACGGCAGTTCGGTTCTTCACGTAATGCCAACGGCAATGTCAGACGCCATCAGAGGTATGATCCTGCTCCTGCGAGCAGGCACATCAGGTAACACTAAACTTCCCTATAAATACCCCCGAGTTCTAAACGATGAGGAAGGAGAAGAAATAGACAGAAGAACATACCACTTCCCATCACTAACTTGATCGTCGGAGGGGTCGAGTCGAGCACCTCAGCCCGACCTTTATGTAGGTGCGAGGCCGAAGGTCCCCCCCGGACGCGCAGGCGAGGAGTTCCTGCCCAGAAGAGACGACCACACCGTCCCGATCAGACACCGCCCCCGACCTCCTCAGCGGGCTCGAGGAACGTCGTACAAGATCCCCACCCATTCGGACCCGAATCAAGCCATGTTGGCTCCGAGGTCACGGCATAAAGTTATTTACACTAACAGTTATCATGGGAGATCTTGACTGTTATTAGTCAATCAGCATAACTAGAGCAAGCTGTCGGAGTAATGAAAGTCTAGAGAAAGCCTCAAAATGAAATCTACTTAACTCAGAACGATCACAATTTCATGATTTAGTTTAACCAAACCAAGTCTAAAGAAAGCCTTACTCTTCATTTATTGGTGAACTAATGTGTCGTGGCTGAGGAATCAGCACGACTTGGTCCATGGGTCGATGTCTGAAGTTCTCAGTTTGTCGGGAGAAGCGCTGGAGCAAACTAGATCAGGGGTCACGATGTTGACGCTATCTTTCGGGAGCACGTCTCTCAGTCGGGAAGCTGACGCCATCTTCCGGGAGCATATCTCTCGGTCAGGATGCTAGACATCGTCTTTGGGGGTGGCCAAGCTCCTACACAAAGGCCCTCGTTGGGGGGTTCTCGACTTTGGCCCCCCGTAGATTAAATTAGTCGTTGTCTTTTTTCTCTCTTCCTTTTGCCGCCTCTAGTCAGATGCCAGCCAGGGGTTTTAATACTACTGCTCAAGGATTGGTCGACCTAGCATGATGGCCAACCCCCGAGTGACGAGATGTTACTTTCGTGCGACCGTCGCCTGGTATGCGGGGAGCGGCGCCGTCCCAAGCTTTTTGGGACGGGACTTGCCGAGGGGGTGCCTCCCTGTACGGGCTTCGGTTCGATGTGAAAAGTCAACCCTCGTGTTGACTCGATAGGGGCATGACATGACATGGTCGGGATCCAAAATATACCCTATCATCCATTTTAGCACTGCCCTCAAGTCCCACCATTCTCTTATGATCTAGTTTAACAAAACCAAGTTAAGACTATATTAAAGGGCCTTTCTCTTGTCGATGATATTAATCTAAGATCGTGACATACCGAGGCGCATGCTTCGTCTTATCCTTATCTACCACCGAATCTATGTTGACTATAGTTTATCCCACAAAAATCCCTCGAGTAGTCTCCACCCGTTTATTTTCTATGAAGTTATTGTTTTGGTGATTAATTATAGAAATCTTCTAAGGATATCAAAGAATATAAATTGATATATATATATATATATATATATATATATATATATATATATATATATACCACTTTCTTTTGTTCCAAAATTTAAAACTTATTTATATATTTTAAAATTAAATAAAATCATAATATCGGATGGTATAAACTCGATACAAATAGAGATTTAATATTTTTTTACTCTTAATGTAGCCCTTTAAAGTTCAAAAAATAACCTGAAAATTAGGCTCTGAAGTGGATTTATAAAGTAGAAAAATAATATTTACCTCAAAAAATTAGATTTATATTTATCTTTTATAATTGACTCTCTACTCGATGATTAAATAGATATCTTATGTATCAAGAATAATTTTTATTTAAATTTTACTGACATGATATTTTTTAGGATATTTTTTTCTTTTTTTATAATATAACTATCATGTATCGAGTTTCGGATTAAAATAATTATTCATAAGATATCTCAAATTGGTAATTAGATGGGATATCGTCAACCCCTTCTATAGGTGTGAAAACATTTCAAGGACAGTTGTGGGAAGCACTTCCAATGGTTGCCGCGAGTCTCTTCCTGTCTAATAATTGCTTCATTTCCTGATGTGACCAAACTACCCCCCCTACCTTACTTGTCAGCATCACCACCGTTGGCCTTTTCACAAAGGTGAAGGAGTAGATTCTGATCTCCATCGCATATCATTGCTGTAAAAGGGGAGAGAAAAAGAAGGGCGTGATGGTCACGTGAGAAGCCTAATTTGGTAATTTCAATAAAAGAGGAATCTGGTCATCCTAATCCGCCAACGGGATGGTATGTGATGCATGCATGCGAGCGCATGTGGGGCATGGAGAGCCCGGATCATGTCGATGATGATGATGATGATGATGATGATGGTGTTCTGTCTACATCCCCGATGTCATTACGTCAAGCCTTGAGTTGCCGCAAATAAGGGCATTGCCGGATCCAATTCGAATAGGATGGATCCACCAAGGATCCGAAGCCAAATCCCGAAAGGATCTGTATGTATCATCATAAATATCCCTACGCATTAAGATGATTCACATATGTTCCACGTATGATCATTAATAGTGAACATAAGTATACCTGAGAAAGCACTATCACATCCTATGATCACCATTACAAGGTTGCGACAACTTAGGCGCATCATCATGCAGGAAAAGATCATACAGCTAACTTATCATCTTAAACTATTTCAGAACATACGAGCATACGCACCTGTCGGATAAGCGGCAGGAGGAAACTGCTGCTGCAGCTTGGCCAACGCTAGCTGGCCTTGCATTCCATCCTTAGAGTACTGCTTCCACAGCTGCTGCTCCTCCACGAGCAGATGCTGCTTCCTCTCCATCTCCGACATCTGGACGTACGAGGGCGGTGGCACCATCAACGACGCCGCGAACGGATCCCGGCCACCGCTGGTCGTGCCGCCTTCAAGCGGGGCCGGCAATGCCAGCACTGGCTGTGGTGCAGGCGCATGGACCACGACGCTACTCCCACTCCCGCTACCCAAGTGTCCGTGGCCCACGGCGGCCTG
Organism: Musa acuminata AAA Group; assembly: GCF_036884655.1. Lineage (NCBI taxonomy): Eukaryota > Viridiplantae > Streptophyta > Magnoliopsida > Zingiberales > Musaceae > Musa > Musa acuminata. The sequence continues at coordinate 15,196,165 of NC_088332.1, read as the reverse complement.
CGCCTGGTTGTACATTCCGTCCAGCAGCATCATGTCGAAGCCGCCGCCGAAAGACGCTTTCTGGCCCGACAGATTGCTCGACGTCTGGACCAATGCCGTCTCCCAGTCCGATGAGTTGTCGTCGTTCGTGAACGCCTCCCATTTAGGCGCTGCGTCCGCCATGTTGCCGTCGAACAGCGCCAGTGCCAGCATGTCCCCGTGTTCCTCGATGGTCATCGCGTCTTCCTTCAAGTTCAGCAAATCTGCTTCTGCTTCTTCCTCTTCTTGCTTCTCATCTGCGACGTCAGTCTTAACCTCGGCGATCGCACGCTCCTCCTTCGTATCTTCGGTGTCGTCCTCCGGCTCGGGCGATGACTCGACAGCGTTCATGTTGTGTTCGGGCTCTTCCTCGGGAGGTTTGGCGTCGTCGGATGCGTCGCGGTCCGCCTCGAGGCTGCGCTGCCGCTTGGTGTGGGTCAGGGCGGCCTTGTCGCGGATGAACTCGTCCATGATGTCGAGCTTCTTGGTCGTGATGCGCTCGATCTCGGGGTACTCGGAGGAGCGGCAGATGCCGGCGGACTTGGACCAGCCATAGAAGACTTCGAGCTCGTCGAACTGCTTGGAGAGGCGGGAGAAAATGTCGTGCACCCGAATGCAATCGGGGACTTGGAGCTCCATGAAGCGATCGACGAAGATGCTCATAATGTCGGCGAGATCCAAGTAGATCTGGAAGCTCTCCTTCACCAGCGGGTAAAGCGCCACGGCCACGATGCGGTTGTGTTTCGCTGCACCTACATGTATATATTGACCGAGGAGCAACGCATTAGCCCGTCGAACGAAACCCAAAACTGATCGGCCTCCTCTTACACCATGGCTATGCCATACCTGTAGGCCGGCACGCGAGGAAGCGTTCCAGAAGTTGCTGAAGCTGCTGCGTCCTCGTAAAGATCCGTTCGGTCTTCATCTCCCTCACAGGCGTCGCCTTAGAGGTCGATGCCGCAGCTGCCTTCTCCTCCTCCTCCTCCTTGTAGATGTTGCTCCTGCTGCCCCGCCGCTTGCGGCGGCCATGCATCCTGTAGTCCAGCCGCTCGTCCAGGTAGAGCGCGTACGTCCTCACGAAAGCGGAGAAGTCCCAGGCGTCGGACCTCGACGTGTCCCTGAAGTCGGACATGTTGAGCATCCGCGTGCCCCGGCGCGTGGCGAAGAAGATCTCCTGCTCATACGCCGGGTCGCCCTCGGAGAGGAGGCGGTGGATGAGGATGAGGGTCTTGAGGGCCACCGCCCAGCTCCGGGTCTTGCCTAACCGCCGCGACAGCAACGACACGCACGCGCCGATGTAGGCCCGGGAGTAGCACGTCAGGCTCAGGATCTCCCGTACGTGCTTCTCCTCGGCCGGGAACTCGTTGTGCCGCGTCGCCTTCACGATGGTCACGTCCAGTTCCGACATCGTCGTGCTGTTGCTCACCTTCGCCAGGCCGATGCTCGTCTGGTCCTTCACGGCCCCTAGTGCCATTCGGAGCCTACTGGGCGCCATGGCTCCTCCTTATATCTCCGGTATCTTTCTCGTCTTGTCACTTACAAGCACCACCAACATGACAGATGAATGGAAGACGGTGAGATCGATGTAGACACACGCAGAAGTGAGAGAGACGAGACACATACGTACATAGCGTAGGCGAGGAGGAAAGCGATGCGAAGAGGAAGGGAGACGGCCAAGCTATTCTACGAGAGCAGGGAACCCGAGGAGCCGCACGAAACTCGAAGCTAAGTCCTCCGTGAACCGTCCATCCCACTCTTGTATTAAATCTCATCCGTCCACTGGTTTTGGCAAGAAATAAATATCATTTGATCAGAATTAAACGGACGGTTGAGATCGGAGCATTCCGTGCTCCGTAGAATTTGCATCCGGAACAAGGGGACAACCGTTGGCTGGTAGAAGAACTCCCGTCCGTTGAGCGGAGGTGTTGTTTACCTCCTCCCCAGTCTTCGCCTTTGACGAGTTCCGCTTCCGCTGCACCAGTTGTCGGGCCAAGGCGACGTTCTATGGACGAAGGGAGCCCAAACCGGCCCAGGAAATCCATCATCATCATCATCATCGCCAATCTACTCTTTATCGACGACGAACTGGCTTTTATGGTCAGCGGCAGCACATCAGACGCACTATTTTCCCATGTTTCATATGAATTCTGACAAACTATTTGTACCATAAGGTTTCTTCTTTTGCATTGTAAGGAGACAGAGGAAGCATTACAAAATTTCAACTGCAAGGAGATGATAGCATCTGACTTCAATTGATGTCTTCAGTAACACAAACAATACTAAACACCTCAGAGTTGACGAATAAGCGTACGGCAATGCGAAATGTAAAACCAGAGTAGCTCACAAATGTAAGACATTAGAACATCGATGCTACAGCCAAACCAACAGAGATCTACAAATGATCTCCATAGCAGTCTAAATCAATCGACGCATAAAGACCTCACCAATTAGTGATCAATACATAAGCCCTAAATTATCAGAGCGGCCGACTTCAATCTACGTGATTGGACGACCAAATTACTCGGCAAAGCCCAATATCGTAACAAGCAATGAGAGAAGACGACACGGATCGCAGATCGATCGAGGAAATGAGAAGGCGATTGCAAGACAGAAAGGTTGAGAATTACGAACACACACCTGGGGGGAACCCAATGGAAGCGTAGGATGACGCCCCGCAAGTAGAGATTGATAGAAAGGCGGTGGGGGTTTTATACATGGAGTAGTCACTATTATCGCTAAGTTCCATTTAGTGATAATAGTCAACAAATTCATGAACCTAATTTATATTTATAATATATTATATCTAATACCATATATTTTGGGTCCAAGACACGTTAAAGTCGATGCCACATTATCACGGACAAACTTCTAAACAATATGTTTGATGTAATGCTTATGTATATCGGTGTCTTTTGGTATGTTTATGTTTTGTACAGCATGTATAGGGACGGTCGAAGGTTTAATAGTCTCATTTTAGTTAGGTTGGTGACCGCTTTAGGCTTGTAAATAAAGGTTGTGTCATGTGGATACGTGTGAGAGATTTTCGATCTGTAATTGATCATTTTACCCTTTATTGTGCAATTGTTCAGAGCTTGTAAAGTCTGTTTATAATTTGCTTTGTCTATGAAGTATTTTTCGGAAATATTTGCTTGTAGATCCCGAGTGAGGCGTTCTCTCTAACCTGTTCTCTCTTTTGTTGGTCCTAAGGGACAATGGGAGGCTTCGGGGATGCTGACATTTACGAACGGATACGCAAAGGTGCCGCCCGACTTAAGTAAAACCAGCTAAGTCCGTGACAGATGGTATCAGAGCGGGACAAGCACTCATAGAAACACTTAGCATACAAATGTGGGGGACCTAGCGGGCTGCGTTGAGAGCAGTCAGCACACGCGCGACCGTTTGGGGGAAAACGGGAATGGAGATGTAGGGAAAAGAGTCGCTCGAAGGAGCGGGCATATGAGATTGGCATTCAGAGTAATGGCCAACCCTTCGCGCAAGAGGCACCACGAGAACAGGCAAGCTTGGAAGAATGTGGAGCGCATAAAGAGTGGGATGACTGAGTTTGAGCTACGGCTCAACGTTGATAACTATACTTGATGCTCAAGGCAAGCGAGGCGCTTGGTAAAGGATGAGACCATGCAAGGTGGAATGAGTTGCTCAACGACTGAAAAAGTTATGCAAAGCTCACAAAGGTGAGGGGAATTGCTAACTCGAAGAATTTGGTACTCATGCATGGCTTGTATGCGGACGATGAAATGTTCGTGGCCATCCCAAGGTGATCGAAACTCGACACCATGGAGCATTGAAACTTTCTCTTCGACATGTGAATGATACGTCCATAGGAGGCTGAAGTGTGCAACGAGTTCAGCATGTTGCTAGGCCTTGAGTGGTGCAGTGGGGACTATATTAATGTGGAGTCGTAATCTAGCAAGTGCGTTTGCAGGAGGCAGAACAGAGATGTTGCTCCAACGGGACAATTATCCAGGAGGGATAAGTCTCGGCTCTCTAGAGGGAGAATCATGTGGGACGGACCTCACAAGTTGAGGAGGAGTACCTCAACAAACAACAACTCCACGAAGCTCAATGGACTGAACAAGCAGCGAGGAGTCGTCACATGATCTCGCTTGAGAGAATGCATTGGTAGATGCATTACGAGATCAAGTGGGGGAGCGACCCAAAGCAACTCAAATGAAGGCACACTTGGAGTCGATATGGAGATCAGACTCAAGGGCTAACCCGTGGAATGGTGGGCGCGAGGGACACCATCGACTCAATGCAAAAACGAGGAGCAGAGCAACTTGGGTGTAACTTAGCGAAGTACCCAAGCCGCATGAAGGGAGCCAACATAGAAGTTGGAACATGGAGCGGAGGCACAGTGCTTTCCTTAGACAGAGGTCAAGGACATAAACCCTTGCAGAGGCAAGAGTAGAATCATGTTGTTCCATGGGTCCTTCATTCTAACGAAGCGGACTCATCTTGTATGGTGCCAAAGACGAAGAAGGCTTCTGGGCACATGCACCTTATCTCAGAAAATCATTTGATGGAGGAACTAAGGTGACTCAATTTGCGGAGGCGAAGTTGGGTTCATAAGGCCTTAGCATGAGACAAGAGAACGTAGAGGCAGGTACTCTTGAAGAATATGTCACACTATTGTCAATCAAGTTGCTAGGCAGGAAGCGGTGCACAGCGGAGATTGTGCTAGTAGGGGTAGAGGCCTAGGATCCAGACAATGGTACACTAATTGCAGCGAAGTCAGAGGACTTCGGGAGCTACTAGGCAATGGACTATCCTAGAGCGGTGCTTCATCTAGGTGTGACCCAAGAGTGGATGGATGAAGGTCGATTGCCAAAGGAGCGAACAAAATCGAATGTGGAAGTGACCCTACGATGTATTGGCAAAGGCCACACATGGAGGGACCACAATTCAAGTTCATCCCACAAGGATCAGAATGCAATGGAGATGTCACCAGGAGGCGACATGGTGCAGCAGATCATGGTGGAACAGTTCGTGGCAATGCGATACACACGATATAGTCCCGTGAGGGACTAGATCATACGAAGGTATGATCGGGAGCTACTGGAAGCTCCACTTCGGTGAACAACATGACGACAATAAGGGCTATGGATTCAAGGAGTAAAGGCCATGGAACCGCAGAGGCGGGTCTTCCGTGCGTGCATTGAATTTTGCATCGGATGAAAGCCTTGGTCATTAGCATATGGGGGTTGTGTTCCACCAAGGGAAAAGTTCGAATGCAAGTACCAGTGAGCCCCATGTGAGGGACTTGATCATGTAGAGGTATGATCGAAGCAGCTGGAGAGTTGGACTACTCCAGAGCTCATATTCGCTTAAGGGAGCCCGGCAAGTCAGAGGATAAGGTCGAGTAAGCGAATATTGCTACCAAGGAAGCTAAGGAGAACAGAATCGATGCAAACCCTACAACGCGATGGAAGAGGCCATTCATGGGAGTTGTAGTCTGTCTTTCCATCGACCAAAGGGAGCTACTTGGAGAACACAGAGGTATTGAAGCAGGGGGTCGAAAGGGGCGAGGAAGCGACGACGAGTCCAAAGGGACTTAGCTACTCAAAATCAAGCATCAGTTAGAATGAAGGTGGACTCGGAGGAGTGCCACAAAGGCATATCTACTGATTGTGAAGAAAATGGATGCAGATGCAAGGCGACGGATAGTAGTGCCATGGGCATGGTAGTGCCATGGTACCGCAGAGGTGGGACTTCCGTGAAAGTCATTGATCCCTTGCTCTCATGGAGGGAGAGCGCTTGGTCGTGAAAGGGGCCGAGGATGTGGAGCATGCAGAGGCAAACTCCAAGTACCGTGACAAGGCTGAAGGGCAGAGGCCAAGGAACTTCGTAAGACCGATGTCAACGAGTTTCTCATCAAGATAGCCGAAAGTGAAGGACTTCGGGTCATGCAAGAGTGCACGACCAAGGAATGAAGCAGGCAGTACACGGTGTTGTACCTTCGCTACTCAGGGGAGTAGGCGGCAGGGTTGATGGAGAAGACGGTACAATCCCAAAGGCGACCAAATCTATTAGAGAATTACTCCAAGTTGGGGTGAAAACTTCTTACATTCCAGAAGTTCGATGGCATTGAGAAGGTGAATCACAGTAGCTAACTCAATGCAAGGAGTGCAAACACTTCAAGTGCTTCAGAAGTGTGAGCAAAAAGCAGGCGAAGGCCAGTAACTAGCTCGATGCTTGGAGTACAACCTCGAGGAGGCGAGCGAAGTCAAGTAACCTTTGCCTTCTTAACTCTTAAGAGAATGGGCGAAACCGAGTACCCCAATTCTCTTATATATCCAGCAGAGGAGCTCTGCACAAGTTCAAAGACCCTTTGAAGATAATGGAAGACAATAGTTGTTAAATCCTCACCAACGATGATCAGTGCTACTGAGAGTAGATTGTCCGCTTCATTTCCCAACGAAATGCCAATCGAAAGCGGAAGTGATGCGAACCTACTTGGATGTGACAACTAAGTGAAAGAAGAGTCAATGAGCAAATTTTGTGGAGGAATGACCCAAAATTCAGAAGTTTGCGAGAGGATGCTCGTTAAAGCTCAAACAAGCATCCACCCAGTTCAAGCAGCATGAGGCATTTGAGAGACTAGTATAGTAAGGATAGTCTTTTCCTTCATCTGGAGGATCTGCAAGAACCAACAGGGATCAACACAACTCAACCAACCCCACACTAGAGTTAGAGTCATTGGCGAGTTGAAGTAGCATAGCGGATTAAAGGTTCGACTACTCGAAAGCAAAAGTGGAGAGCAACTGGGAGCCAGAAGGCGCATTGCAGCAAGAGCAGAAGATTGAAGATTCAGCAAAAGCGAGGAGTTGCAGTGTCGACAAAGGCTTCGACGAGGACGTCGAAGGAATAAGTGGGGGAGAATGTCATGAACAAACTTCTAAACAGGATGTTTGATGTAATGCTTATGTATGTTCGTGCCTTTTGGTATGTTCATGCTTTGTACAGCACGTAAAGAGACGCCCGAAGGCTTAATAGTCCCATTTTAGTTAGGTTGGTGGCCACTTTAGGCTTGTAAATAAAGGTTGTGTCATTTGGACATGTGTGAGAGATTTTTGATCTATAATGGATCATTTTACCTTTTGTTGTGCAACTGTTTAGAGCTTGTAAGTCTGTTTGTAATTTGCTTTATCTATGAAGTATTTTTCGGAAATGTTTGCTTGTGGATCCCGAGTGAGACGTTCTCTCTAACTCGTTCTCTCTTTTGTTGGTCCTAAGGGACAATGGGAGGCTTCGGGGAGGCTGACCTTTGCGGACGAACACGCAAGGGTGTCGCATGACTTAGGCAAAACTAGCTAAGTCCGTGACAACACGCCAGGTCAGAATCCGTACTAAGGCATTGCTTGGCACATCTCATCTTGGGACAACGTCGCCCCCAAGACACACCGAGTCAGAGACCGTACTAAGGCACTGCTCGACACGTCACGTCTTGGGAATCCCAAGACGCCGCCGCCCCTAAGACACGCCAAGTCAGAATCCGTACCAAGACACTATTTAACACGTTCATCACACCAACCCGCATACGATCGACCCACGTACAGTAATATAAAGACCTCTGACCGATATCTGGCAAAAAAAAAAAAAGAAGGGAGAGACAAAAATCAATTGAACACTCCACTGACTTGCTCGTTGGAGGGACCAAAGTCGGGAATCACAGACCATTTTTGTCTGTCCAATGTACTAACCCAATTTTCTCTCCTCTTTTAATTTAGTTTGACATAATATTTTAAGTAAATAACGACTGAACCTACAAATGAAGGAATTAGAGGAATAAAGTGTCATGTTACAAACGCAGGTTGGAGGAAGGAAAACAACAATGTTTATTTATTCAATATTAACAAAAAAGGGTAAAATACAAAATGCCCCCATGCAGGATCGAACTACAGACCTTCAGTTTACAAGACTGGCGCTCTACCACTGAGCTATAGGGGCATCTTGCGTTATTTACGGCAAGCATTAATTACAGAAATACAAAGACACTCCATTTTAGTCAAAGTCAAAGGCAAGGTAATTGAGGTTCTACGGTATGTAGCTGCATCCTGGAGGAAGGAGGAGGACAAGCCTCAGCCATCCATGCGGATGATGCACCTGAGGCTGGCCCCTTGGAGCATGTAGTCGAATGCCTTGTTGATCTCTGAGAAGGTCACTTCATGCGTGATGAACTTCTCCAACTCTATCTCCTGCACAATACAAACATAGCCAACGGTTGCTCCTTCAATCCATTACCATTAGAGTGACAGAGAGAAAGAGAGAGGCTTCGGCAACGAGTGTACCTACCTTGTTCATGTATCTCTCAACCACTGAGGGGAGATCAGATCGAGGTTTGTAGTTCCCGAAGAAAGTCCCCTTGAGGGTCCTTTCGTTCAAGAAATTAACAGGATGAGTCTTGAGGACAGCGTCTTTATGAGGCACACCAACCAGCACAGCCACTCCCCAACCCTGGGCAATGTTAGAGGCACCGATGTCAGAGTGCTTCCAGGTATGAGCTCAAAGAGTTCAAAGCTTCTTACATCATGAACGCACTCGAACGCAGATATCATGGCGTCGATGTTCCCGGTGCACTCCACGCTCCGGTCGGCTCCACCGCCGGTCATTTCAGCAATCACCTGGAGCAAAGAATCAAACTCTATTGTACCTTAAGCTCATACTCCGCAAGAAGTGCTAAGAAGATCACAAACCTCCTGAACAGGTCTGTCATAGTCTTTTGGATTCACGAATTCGTTGACTCCAAACTTCTTGGCTGGTAAAACAGAGCAACAAGTAGTCCATTAAATGAAAATTTGCAGTCATGATCATGTTAGAGAGAGAGAGAGAGAGAGAGAGAGAGAGAGAGATTGATTTGATTCATTACCTTCTTCAAATCTCTTGGGGTTCACATCAACTCCAATGATCCTTGAAGCCCCTGAGACTCTTGCACCTTCCGCGGCCTACCAATACAAATTTGTGTCAGCAAGTTGAAGCTGCCGAGCAAGATAGGACAGAGAGGAGGAGAAAGTGAAGCTCACAGCAAGGCCTACTGCACCCAGTCCGAAAACTGCCACCGTCGAGCCCTTCGTTGGTTTGGCGACATTGACAGTGGCACCAAAGCCTAAGAGCAGAAGAATGATCATCCAAGGAATTGATCATGTGAGTGCATTGAACTAAAACTGGAAGTGGAAGTGGTCTCACCAGTTGAGAAGCCGCAGCTGAGCACGCACACTTTGTCGAGGGGGGCCAAGGGATTGATCTTGGCGACGCAGCCGCTGTGGACGACGGTGTACTCGCTGAAGGTGGAGGTGCCAAGGAAGTGGTTGATGGGCTTGCCTTTGATGGTGAACCTCGACTGGCCATCGCTGAGCATCACTCCCCTGTCGGTGTTTATCCTCAGGAGGTTGCACATGTTGCTCTCTTCGGACAAGCAGTGAGCACATTCTTTGCATTCTCCTGTGAAGACTGGGAGGACATGATCTCCTGGTGCCAGATCCGTCACTCCCTCTCCAACACTCTCTACGATCCTAATCACCAAACACATGGAAGCTGAGGTGAAATGGTGCCGAAAGTAATTGATGCTGAGAAACAAAGAGAGAAGGGATGAAATGTTGCAGTACCCTGCTGCCTCATGGCCCAAGATTCTTGGAAAGATTGGTTTTTGACCCTACAAGAAATGAAAGAATGCCAATTAGAATTCAGACGACAAATTTATATGAAAATTCGAAGAAAAAGAGATGTATTTGATCATTGGAAAGAGAATCTGCAAGATACACCTACCTTGGCTTCCCAGAAGTAAACATCAGTGTGGCAGAGTGATGTGTACAGGATCTTCAATCGAACCTCCATCGCCTGAGGTGGTGCCACCTCCACCTCTTCGATCACCAATGGCTTCCCTGCCTCCCATGCAACAGCAGCTACACACAAAAGAAACGTGAGTTGTGTCTGACAGCACAGAGACAAGAAAGGTGTATCTTCAATAGAGGATACGAACCTCTGCATTTTATGACCTGCCCAACTGTGCTCTCCATCTCTCTCCAACACTTGGCGATCACTTCCCACAAGCTTTTCTCTCTCTTTAGCTAACTTGGTGAGGAATGGAGGTGCGGACAAGCCTTTTATAGCCAGAGAAATACATAGCACTTAACGATTGCTTTTCTTTACCATCTCTGGAATCACAAATACCATGGCCTGTGAATGAAACCAGAGTTTGTATCCGCTGCTCTTCCACTAGCTTTTATCGACCATATTACTTCTCTAAGACAGAGTCAATGGCTTGAATTGTAGGGGTTGCGAGTTTGTCCCATTGAGAAGAGTAGAATAAGATGCACCACGAGATGGTGCCCTTTGAAACCAGAAACCACTTACAGACACTTGATTCCATTGCATCTGGTTTGAGTTGGTCAAAGGTGAATGGAAGGAGGGGGAATTGATTGGGTCCTGCTGCCTGTTAAACCATCAAACAAAATGCAGTCTGGGGGAATAGGACAAGGACCTACCTTGTTAGAATATTCTGTCAAGAGGAGGTCTTTGGGTTGATCAATTTGCCTTAATGTCTAATTTTTCCCTCTTCTTCCATTAAAGAACCATCAAAACTTGGTGCAGCTCAAGGTCATAGCAGAGCATTTTCTCACTCCCTATTCCATGTTACTGTTACATCAACAACATCATCATCATCATCATCATCATCATCAACACTTCCATGATCAAACGAGTTGGAAGCAGCCACAACGAAGCACAGATGAAGCCTCCTGTTTCCAGATACCACTTAGGAGTAGGTGCTTTGGAACAGCCAATGAAAGCTTGTATGATAGATTAGTTTATGTATGTCTCTGGCGTCCACTGTCAATTATTCTATGACAGAAATGGGGAATCTACCAGCTAAGGAAACAATGGATCTGGCACTGGTGCAGCTGGAAAAGAACCATCGGCTGTGTGCATGTCAGGATATCGACGAGTGGGAGCAGAAGGTGAATGGGCAATAAAATATATGAGGCACAAAGCTTCCAAATCTTGACCACATCATCTCTGGAATAGTTTAGATCAATGATAGACTTTGGTCAGAACTCCCGAAGTATCAAAAGCAGAGCTCTATGCCTCATCAGAGGATGCCTCCTGTCTTTATCTTGGAGCTGAGTCAAGGTAAAATAATACTGTTCTAGCAGTCAAGCATAAGTAATTCAAGTTACTCATGTAGCTGAGCTTTGATGTATCAACTGCTGCTTGTGGCAGCCCTCTTCACTACAAGTTCTTTCGATCCACTTCAAGAAATTTCTGCAAATGTGAGATCTTTCATATGCTTTCATGCTGCAATGCCATATTTCTCATGTGCCCTAAACTTCCAGATGAACTATGAACTCTGCTGTCAAAGCATGCATATTTCATTCTCTGTGATGGCTGTAAGCTGACATTAATTCTTCCAACCTCATACTTGACTTGAAAAAGAAGAGAGAAAAAGGATGAAAGCATATGAAAGATCTCACATTTATAGTTCTTCATCAGTTTCTCATCATCGGCATCTACAGAGATTGATTGCCTCATAAAAAATGTTATCTATACTATATTTCAATTACATACCATCTAGCTTAGCACATTACAGAACAAAACCATGAACATTAAATTCTCAGTTGACCTTTGCTACTTCATATCATCTCCAGCATCAGCTGCTGACAAACGTTGACCATTTCAACAGCCGTCGTTGGACGAGACGCTTTGGAGTTCTGCTGCCTTCCCCTTCTTTTATCTTTGTGACCTTTAAACCTTCTAACTTTCTGTCATTTCAACAGCGTCGGCTCCAAGGAGTGCACATACTTTATTGCACCGTTGGCTGAGGCTGTGCTGAGCTCGGTGCTGTGCCATACGTATCATCGTTGTCATTTAACGTCGTTCACTGTCCAGCATTGCCGACGTATTGTATGCTTGTGTGTGCCTGAGACAAACGGCTTCATCTACAATGTATTGGATCACCTTCTCTCTCTGCTAGTGAGTGCATGTGAGGAACTATCTACAGAATATCCATACTAATATATAATATCAGAATCACTGTTGGTGTAGGGTTTCAAGTTCCCATGCAAGTTTCCTTTGGTAAAAAGACAAAGGGTGACTCATTTGTTTCCGTCTCGTTATACATATGATTCTCATGCATATGATATCTTCTCTTGTCGAACACTTAGTGTACGTAGATTTCTTCTTACATGTACGTGTAATGCGTCAATTTGAGAGACATTTTGTTCTTTTCTCCTTCTCTTCTTTCCCGAGGAAGAAACACTCCTCAACTAACGTCCAACATAGCAATCATTAGTTGTAACATCAAACAATGCAGATGATCATACATATATGTGAGCATATATATATATATATATATATATATATATATATATATATATATATATATATATATATATATATATATATATATATTCTTATGGCTTGCACATCGAAGCAGTCATACACTGACGTGAGCCAAAGGCCAGTGTTATCATGAGACCATCGACCAGACTGTAACACACATGAAGAAGAGCAGAATGTAAAAGAAGGAGAGCACGCAGAAGCAAACTATGATCAAATAGAAGTTCTATGTACACCTTCCAAGCTACCACCTTGTTTATATGCTACGTTGTTTGGATTGCACCTCGACTACAACATTGCAGGGAATTATGAGCTAAATTACCAGCTATCAATCGTTTCCATCCAGGCTTCGTACTGACCTCTCGAAGCTTAGTGCCTGGGCTGGTGGGCACCCTGCTCACCGAAGCCGAACCCTAGTCCCAGTGGAGCTCTCATGGCGGAGGATGAGGAGGAGGGCGAAGAAGAGGCACGAGCCTCAGCCGTCGCGGGCCACTCCACGGCTCCGACGACCGTCCCGTCGACCACCCCGATCTGCGCTGCTGGTGGCTGAGGGTTGGACTGCAGATCATGCACCTGCCTCTTGAGGAACTTGACGTACCGAATGGCCTCGTCGAGCATGGAGGCGGTGTCCATCTTGGTGCCCCCCGGGACGAGCCGCTGGAGGATGCGGATCCTCTCGCTGATCCGCTCGCGCCGGTGCCGCGCCGCCACGCTCTGCGGGTCGTCGCTGATCCGCACGTTGCGCCGCATGGGCTTCTTGATGGTGGAGGGGTCGATGTCCACCGGCTGCATGGCGGCGATCCTGTACATCATCTCCTTCATGGCCCCCAGAGCTTCCTCTTCCTCTTCCTGCTCCCCTTCCCTCCCTCCTTGGACGCTGGCATGGGTGTTAGCAAAGCTCGGAGAATTGACGTGGGGCTGGAATGGGTCAGCAGTCTGAAACAATTCCAAAGGGGTGTGATCAAAGGGGAATTGACTCCCCATGCTCACCTCAAGATCCCAAGAGCCACCATTGTTGCTACTAATGTTATTCTCCATAAAGAACAGTCGATGGCATTGGTCTTGTGCCAAGAAAGAGATGTGAGTAGGAGGAGAGGGAGGGGGGGAGAAAGGAGAGAATATATGGAGATTGAGGACACCGCTGTTGATCCAAGAAACCTAACAAAGTGGACCTTATATAACCCAAAGGAGCTATAGACCAAATTTATTGGGTGCGAGGGAAGGGTGGGGGAAGATAGGAGGGAAGGGATTTAATGCACTGAGACTTCTGTAGAGCTTTTTGCCATAGGATGTGGGACATGTTTTGTTTCTTGTTTGCTGAATTGGATGTAGTGAGGGCAATAAAATAATGGAACGGTAGAGCGAGATAGGGAAGCCACCAAATGATCGATGGTACAGCTGTGCTCCTCGTGAAAGCTCGCAGGCTTTTCCACATCCCTAGGGTTTCTCTCTCTCTCTCTCTCTCTCTCTCTCTCTCTCTCTCAAGCACACACACACACGCACACATACGACTCTTCTCTTAACGAGTGACGAACGCAAGCATTGAATTCCAAGGCTTCCTTGGATCCAAACTAAACCTTCTGCACTGTGTCACATGTCATGCCTTTTCCATTCTTCTTGTCCATTCATGCTGCTGAAACACTCTCTCTTTACGAAGAGAATACCACCTTTCAGATCACATCGAGGAACAATGATCTCTCGAAGAAAAAAGGATAATTATAATTATTTTTGAACGGTCCTGATCTTTTATTTCGTCAGAAAAAGATCGAGACAAAAATGACATCTCATCTACCTGTTTATTTTCGCTGTGTGTCAATTCAGAAAAGAAGTTGTTGTGATTGCTGTGTCAATGAAACACAAAGTACTGAGTCTAATTGAAGGCAGTCACTCAGTGGAAGAAAAAGTCCCTCATTCAATCAACAATCAATGAGATTTTTACTGCACATGGAAAGTACAAGTAAAGTTGGAAGGGAAATTAATATGAACAGAGACAGTCGTCTCTAATGCCATTGCAGCAACAGTAGCATCACAAGCCATTTGACGAACCACTGAACTAATTACAGATTTAGTAGAACAATGCTTTCATGAGCTAATTTCTTTCAGAACTGATCAACAATTTCATTGTTTCAAGCCAATTTATGATAATGTGCTTACTGCATTACGATATGATGCATGATCAGGAAGTCAACTTATGGGAATAAACTTCTCAGGTAACACTAAGAACGCTATGATCAACCTGATGTAATCCAAGCATGATCTAAACCTTTGATTGTGTCATGTTACAGCATTAAGCGAAATGAATCTTCGACGACAAGGAGAAGGTTGATAAGAAGGTGACATTATATTTGGTTGATGAAAGCTCAAGTCTAGGATTTAAAGTTGGAACAACTCATGACTGAGAGAGCAACACGACACCCATTTGTGTCACCTAAGATCATAGATTGAGATTCACCATCAGGAGTAAGAAATAAATTTCGATATTCTCAATGACCTAATTAAAAGCTGAAGTCGACAGAGAACAATAGAATTCACTGCATGTCGATTATATGGCTACATTCCAATAAACAAGGTGCCGAAAAACTTCTTTGTAGCCCAGAGATTGGATCAAGTAACAAAAAAAATTCATAGATTACAAGCTAATATCATAATAATACCTAATTAAGATGAAAACAAGAGGCTATTTCTATGGCTAAGATTCTGATAAGATTACTGAAACTTGTTGTTGAAAGGAAATGATATCATGTAACTATATTTACTGATACTGGAACAGGTAATTAGTGTAAAGACTAGGTAATTGACATCTCATATTTATTGTCCATGTTACTCCATGGATTTCTTGATGAACTTGTGCAGTTCTCATCTTAATTCTATTAAAGATCCTCTCTCTAAGATGGTAGCAAGTAAGTTATATACTTCATGGGTTATAGGATCTGCTTGAAGCTGTTAATAGGAACTCTTTCTAATTTATAGGATTTTGTTTATCGTTTATCCAAGTGACCTGATCTTCATATGTGTCTTCACATTCTAATCCTCAAAGCAATTGAGGTAGCTCTGAGGTCAATGGCTAACAAGAAATGTGAATTGATTAAACAAGGGAAAAAATGCATATAGGATAAACATGAAATGTGAAATTTAACCAAGTAAAGTTCAAGTTTATGCTAGAATGCATTCAGTTCATCTGATCTATCCATCCTTAATATTCATCAATGAATATAGGATACACACTCTTCAAAGAAAAATCACAACACTTTGTTGTTGTTTTTGTTTGAAGAAAATAATGAAAATTCTAGCTTAGTTTAAATTAAAAATAGGTTATAATGTAAGAAATAAAATAGAGAGTTTAGGAGAAAAAAAATACAAAGACATACAAAAATTATTTTTAAGTATATTCCTCATCCCCGTGCAAGCGTCCATCGAGAAGTCACTCAGGATATGAGTAAGGATCCTTCTACATGCATGATCATAAAGAATCTTTAAAGACATTCTAAGCACTAATAATTTCAAAATATGAACAGAAGGTTATGGAAGAAAAGGGAGAAATAATTGGATTTAAAAAGAGGAATAGAGAGTAGCAACATAAGTATCAGTTGAGGAGACCATTTGCCTTTTTAAGTCTCACCCATGAAGAATGTGTAACCTATACGCTTCTCTTGCATACAACACTGAAATATAATTATAATCAATAATAAAAAAATATTTATCTCAATCATTATTCGATACATAGTGATAAAGTGGCAAAGTCAATATAGGAGTAAACCCTAGCTAGCAATATAGCCACCTAAGCTAAGTCATAATAAAAAATCTAAAAAAAATATTTTACTTTTATCATGAAATATTTGTTTGAACTAAATATGTCATAAAAACACATCACTCAACTTTACTAAGATCAATTACTATTTACTCATGATTTAATTCTCCATCTTAAAATTAACTTAAACATCAAAGGAACAATATCGAGTACCTATCCCGATCTTGATTCTTATATAAGTCAATCTTTCGATTAACATTCAATCTATCTTCTTGACCATATCAAATTTTCTATACATATAATCTCGAACTAAGTCAAACTAATTCGAATATCACTATCATTCATCACATCACTCTATTCAAATAATATATAAAGATATGATGAAAAAATAAAATTATTTAAAATATGAATAAAAAAGAGAAATATTATAAAATCTTATGTTTTGACGGTTTGTTGAGCGTTGTGCAGCCTCACATGATAGTTCAGCGTCATCAACAGTGGAGAGCATCACACTTTATGGAGCAACGGAGAGAGAGAGAGAGAGAGAGAGAGAGATATGCAGATAAAAGTGCTGCCTCAAGTCCTTCCCTTTATTCCAGCCTTTCCTGGTTAAGGAAAGACAAGTTCCGAGATGGATCCGACAAAATCTCACCTCATTAACTTTGAGCACGTGAGCGGGGGTGGGAAGCAAAAAGGAAAAAAGGATGTGCAGAGTAAGCTTGTGAGGAATCACACACCGGCACTGAATTTAATGGGTTTCCAAAGGAAATGGAATTTGGTGCCATTGATTGCTGACAGAAACGACAACGAGAATTCTTGGAAAGGAGTTGGAGTTCCCCATGTCTTTTGGATGGTGATGCAGTGACCAGATTTGGGAGCACGGACACATTTCATGGATTTAGTCGAACACTGTGTCTACCTCTACTCGCTTCGTCTCCCGTATTTTGCACTTTGTTGTAGCTAAATGCAACAACAAGAGAGAGAGAGAGAAATCATTTGTAAGATGAAGCAAATCTATGGGGTTCGGAAGCAAGAACATGAATCGGAACAAGAATCGTCTATCAGATGCAATCGTCTTCCTCCTCCGCCTAAACGTTACGAGCTAGGCAGAGCTGCAGAAGGATTCGCATTGGTATGGCGATCATTGGACGAGTTCTTCTCACCCCAATGCACCAGCATGCTCTCCCAGGAGCAGAACTTCTCTGCGCAGACATGCAATCTTGGATCTGTGATGTTCTTCCTCCAGTGTCCGTCAGGGTAGCTCGCCTTCTCCGCCTGCCTCCTGTTGTACTCCAAGTAAGCCTTCGTCTTGGTTGTTAGAAGACAAAAGGCCTTCAGCTTCTCCGTCAAGGTATCATGCACCTTCCACCATGTCTCGTGTGCTGCATCACTGGCAAATCCCCAGTACGTGCGCAGATCCCAGTTACAGTCGTAGTCCCGGAAGCACAGCCATGGCTTCAGCCCCAGGTAGTGAACGACGTAGAGAGCCGGTGGGTCTGCTCCCAGCAACCTGTTCTTCTTCTCTCTCCTCTTCTCTGTGTTCCCAGCCCAGAAGTGCTTCAAGAAGTTCATGCTCTTGGGGACGCGGTGCCACCATGTGAAGATCTCATTCAGGTAACCCTGGTCGCCGCCATTGTAGGACGTTATCTCGTCGATGTGATCCATCAGCAGCTGGAATGTGCAGTTGGATGGCTCCACCACCATCACGCCTGAGTTGAAGAGGGCGGCGTTGTTCCCCACCGCAGTTATCTCAGGCAACGCGAACAGGAAATCGATGTTCCTCAGCACGAGGAGGTCGGCGTCGAGGAAGACGACCTTGTCGTACTCCGTGAGCTGCCACAGCCGGAACTTGCTGTAGTTCCACTCGTTGTAGGCGTCGCGCTTGGCCTTGGGGTTGCGGATCCTCTCCATGGTTCTGACCTTCCACCCCGCAGCTTCGAGGCCGCTGCGGTCATGCTCGCTTATGGTGTCGTCCACCAAGATCACGAGGTCCCTTGCGGACCCCGACGAGCGGATGCTTCGGGCTGCTGCAATCGCGCCGCAGACGTAGCGCTCTGCTGAGTGCAGTATCGTAGCGTATGCTTCTCGCCGTCCTGCCTCCGTGTACGACCGCACTGCGTGCACGAAAGCAGCTTATGAATGCAAGCGATTGCATGCCGAAACAGGGATGACTACTTGTTGTTGCTCATCCATGGAGGCTGACCTTTTGCTTCGAAGGGGATTGCGAGTTTGCATGACCCAATAGGAAGACGAAGCTTCTCCTCCAATACCGGTGAGTCAGGCTTGTACAGCCAAAGATTTCCTCCATGTCCGATGAGATCTTTGCAGGTGAAGAGGTTTGGAATAGGGAGACACTCGGTCACTAGCAGGACATGGACCTGCGAAGCTGCAGCGAGTTGGGCGGCCGCGAGCTGCAGGTGCAACCTGGCCACATCCCTGGACCAGCTGCCTGATCTATCACAGGGCAGCTTGACTGCAACAAGATCGAACCTTGATCCTTTCTTGACCTGGGGACGAGGGAGAGAAGGACAAGCAGGCACTTCATACTCTTCTTCCTCGTCGATCCACTCCGGATAGAGAACCTCCCAAGTGATGCTCGTATCAGCAGAATTCAGATGCACCGATGAGAGCTTTGCATGTGGCACTGTTTGCTGCCACGATCTGACTTCAGAGAAGTTGAAGTTTAGTAGGCCAACGTTGAGATCTCCTTCCTCAGTGCTTATATCCTTAACAATATCGGACAATCGACCCCAATCGACATCCAAATTCGATACGTATCGAGGATCTGAAAGCGTCGTCTGCCGAATCCGTGCAGCATCTGCCAATCGAGACCTACGAGTCTTGAATTCAGAATCAAATCTACTTGAATCATCAAAGCACTCTTCCAACCGACGAAAACTGTACCTGGAAACAGAGGGCAGCAGCTGTTGCTCCTTGTGGATTGTGGGCGAGAAAGCAAGCGTCAACCCCATGCAGAACACAAGGATGAACAGGGCAAGCTTCAACAACTCAAGCTTGCAACCTGATCCCCTCTCCGAAAACAGAACCTTGTACTTGTCCACCTTGAACCTTTGAGGTCGTCTTCTACCTGCGTCATCCCTGCGCCAAGGGCGACGACCCCTCGTATCATCTTTAGAACTAAGAGAAGAAGTGAGCAATCGTACACGTACCGATGCATGGAATCAGTGGCGGTGGAAGACGCAGAGATGAACCCCTTCGTGAGGATTAGGTTGGCGATACAGGAAGGCTTCATCTGCCACATGATAACATACACAGGAACGGCGAATGCCAACTACAAGATTAGAGAACATCTGCGTACAAGTTCTTATAGCTTCGGTTGCCGAGATCATAATATAGGATCGGTGATCATGTTCTTGGACGAACGAACAATTATACTGTCTACTTCTCAGATAAAAACAACTACCGAGTTCGATCAGGAGACGGCAACGACGGCGACAAAAGGAGAACAAACCGAGGACAAAGTAAGCTCAAATGCTAGAGTTCGAAGAAGATGTTGACTGACAGGGTGGGGTTGGTTTGGTTTCTCCGCTTCTCTGATGGATTTTGTTTCTTTGTTGCTGTTCTTTTGCCCCCATGGATTCCGAGAAGTACAATCTTTCTGTCGATGTATCGATTCCTCGTAAGCTGGGGGAATGTCTTCACCTTCACCAAGCTTTTGGAAGCATTTGAAAGTGAGATGGAAATCATGTGCCATTACACCCACACAATGATTGCCCAAAAGAACATTATACCATATGATAGATCATATATATGCTAAAAAAAAATGTAAAGAGAGAAATATAAAAAAAAATCACTCATTTTGGAAGAATACATACACATATTTAGTGATATATTCTTGGAATAGGATATGGGTTGTCTCAAGCAAACTGGTATTTACCATCAAAAACCATTTTAATGCAATTAAAATGACAAGAAGAAGGAAACAGAGTAAGAAAAGCCTGAAACTTGCTCACCACTGTTTAGATCTTGAAACTTGCTCCCACTCTGACACCTGCACATGAATCCCAAAGAGAGGATAAGTGAGGCCTGCTTACTGATCTCTGTACACCACTCTTCTAGCTTTCTAGAGCTGGAACGTTGAGAGCAAACATTGTACTCTGCACCCACTGAACCAAATTGATGATGTTTATAAGACAGATGTGCTGACAACTGTTGATACCTGTGCTTCTTTCGATTGTTCAGGTTCTGGTAGTTGATCACCAGCTACATATATATGACTAGTTGTTGATTTATACTCAATGGGATGCCACTTTCAGAAACTGTGGGCAGGAGAAAAGATAATGATGTGGGGAGATGCATTTTCTCATTAAAAAATGATAATAGTTGTACCACCAAGAGAAATTTCTGAAGAACATTATGATTTGTGTCTTCATAATAATTCATTTCTTTTTAGTAAAAAAAAA
Organism: Musa acuminata AAA Group; assembly: GCF_036884655.1. Classification (NCBI taxonomy): domain Eukaryota; kingdom Viridiplantae; phylum Streptophyta; class Magnoliopsida; order Zingiberales; family Musaceae; genus Musa; species Musa acuminata. The sequence goes on along the minus strand of NC_088332.1, from coordinate 15,175,624 downwards.
AAAGAGAGAGGTGGTTTGGTAGCTTCCATGGCAGATGATACAGACTATAACTTACAAAGGCAAGACAGAGCAGCATCACCTCTTCAAGCATCCAATCCTCCTTCCTCCACTCTCCACAGTGCACCAGTGCAGAATCCATGGCTCCAAACTCAGTAGAACAAGAGAGGCAGAAGACAAACCAATGCATGGTTACATGAGGACATCCATGAACACAAAACAAGTAAGTTGGTGCCATATTTTTTTGGTGAGGCATGTCATGTGCTTGTAGGAAAAATGTCCAACCAACTACACTTAAATGTTCAGCCTTTCCTCATTATCATCTGGCAGTTGTTACCTCAATTGCATTATTTACTTTCCTGAATAATTATTATTATTATTATTATTTCATGTGACATGCTGGTACATTTTAATGTGTTAAGTGAAATGACATAAAGATTTTATTTTTGCTCTTGCACTTAATCATTGATAAGTAAAATTATATCATATTAGACACAGGAGAGATATCAAGATGACCGGATGGATTTGTTGTTATATGCTCTTATAACAAATGAAAAGATATATAGATAAAATAGTTTGAAGAGGTGAAATAATTAAATGAGAGATAAAGTGAGACTCGAAAAAGACTTTACTAGGAAATATAAATAAGATCTAAGTAATCTCAACTTCTTAACTAATGATATGAATTTTTAAAGGACTCAATAATTTTTTGTAGTTGATCCCAAATAATTAAAATTTTATAATTTTATTTTTATAGTTATTATTATAGTCAAGTTTGAATTAAATTGTTCAGGGATTAGAATAAATAATGATTGGACATTACAACAAATTAATAACATGAAACATTTTTCTTTCAATCTTTAGCAATACAAAATTAGTTTCTTTCATGCTATTGTAATTGCACTTGATTGGAAGATACCTATTTTTTCAAATAAAAAAAGGTTAGAAATATGGATTCTATAAATTGCTTCAAAACCCATGTAAATGCATTTGTTGTAGGAAGGCGAAGGCAAAAGACAATTGAGGTATCACTTTCTAGAATCCATACTATAGAAGAGATCTCTTCCTTTTAACTTTCCTGTCCTATTTATAATCATATTGACATGATATCTAAGGTAGATAAGATACCAAAGTGCACAATGTGACAAAGGATGTTGACCGGTGGCTGGACCAGGCAAAATACCTCATGAATAATTTAGTATTTGGAAGGTGACTGGTCGTCAGACCAAGTAAAAATACTCATGAATGATTTTATATTTATTTAGTAATTGAAAAGGTTGATGCTATTGTGTTTGATCATATTTGTAGTACGAATTTAGGGTTATTATACATGAAAATTGAACATCAATCCAATTCAAAAGTTCGAGTTATGAGATTATCTATATATGTCATTTGATCTTGCGATTAATTTTTGTCATAGGTGATGAATGATATGACAGAAATGTTATCACCATGTGATAATATGTGGTTGATATATGTTCGATAGTATGGTAACATCATATGGTTAACACGTTTGATTTATTGTGATTATATCAATCCCACCTAATCGATAGGTGATTCGAGTAGCACCCCAACACTATGTGACCAATATGTTGATCGTCCAGGGCCAATGATGATCGCATGTGATTAGCATTATATATTTTTAGTTTGGGTTGAACTCGTCAAAAAGTGCTTTGAACTCGATATAAATAATATCTTTCTTCAATTTAGCTCGAGAATGATGCATAATCATCTCATAATCATTGGTAATCCTGATTGTAATAATCCTCGGTCACCGTAAAAGGGGGCTCCCTATGTGCTTTTCTCATATTCTCCTCATTGAAATTATTTGACTTGCTGACGAGTTCAAATACAAAATTAACTTGACTATCGAAGAAATATTTATTACGAACGCCTCTTAATTAGTTTTACAAATTCAACATTTTATAAAGAATAATTATGATTAAGACGGACATGAAAACAAACTTGATTGGATCTTAGCTTTTTTTCGATCAAGGCAATTAGAATATGTACTACCAATTATAATTATGGGCCTAAATCAAATCGATCAATATCATTATAACTAAACAATCACAAAAGTATTTTTCATTCATGTAAAATTTTTAAAATTTATTAGATCTTTAATACCATAATTTTTACTAAAAATGATAGGATGAGGGTGTTCCAATCGGATCGGATGAAGAGGTGATGGATATGGGATTTCTTTATCGGATCGGATCGGATCAATATTGAACTTAAATCTAAATTAATTAGAGAGCATGCTGATCCTTTTCCTTATCGAGTCGAGATGATATTGGACTCAAATCCAAATCAGTTACAAACATGTTGATCCAATAAAAATAATCTAACCGTCGATAGAAGGATTCTGAGCAAAGCCCAATAGATTTCGAGTCTGTCTGTCTGTCTGTCTCCTTACCCACTCAAACATATCAACTATGATGTGCAATTTACTATTGATTTATTATTTATATATTATCTTGCTAATCATGCATATTGTTGCTAACTAAATATGTATAAAGTGTTTGGCTAATTTTGATTAAAGCATTTATTTATGTTGATGGTCAACATATATCTTCTATTTGTTTACATCAATCGATTATCCGTCATTTTGAACGTGATGTTCATCATTCATGAAAATTAAAAGAGTACATTATAATTATCGTGATTTTTGATAAGAAATATGAAAACATACTATTACTAATTTATCTATCATAAAATATTCCTTTAGTAGTGCATAACAGTTAAGTAACTTAAAACTGATACCAACACAACATCAACAACTAAACAATTAAATGGGAATTGCCACTTTTGAAAACCATTTGAGTTAGTAAAAATGAACTCTTTATCCACAACTCAGACATTAGTTTGTGACCGTTAAATATCTTTCAATGGTAAATGATATTTTTTTCTTTAGTATAGAATTTCTTTTATAATTTTATAGTTTTAAAAATAATTATTAAATATGTGAAGAAAATAAATGTTTGAACTTTAGAATTTCTATTTATTACTCCGTTCCTTTTATGTATGCATATAAGACAAATACTGAAATAAGAGAAGTCACCCTTATGTTGAGTTTATCCGAGTTATATGACACCCTTATTTATCTATCTATTTATAAAAGGTTAGCTTTATAAAGAAAAGAAAATGAGTTGAATTGCACATAAACTATCGTCACTATTTTTCTTTATATACTAAGCAGATATTAAAATAATATTTTATATACGATGTTGTTGGGATTGGGGGTCGGCACTAAGAGGGGAGGTGAATTAGTGCAGCGGTAAAATTACGTCGGTTTAAAAATTTTCGTACGATAAAAACTAATTTCGATGAAAACCGATTTCGGAAGCTTAATAACTTGGAAGCGTAGTGACTAAATAAAGTAGTTTGCAGTATGTAAATGGCAAGAATAAAATGTAAACTAGAGAACACAACAGTTTTAAAGTGGTTCGGTCAATGTGATCTACATCAACTTTCGGCTTCCTCCTCCAACGAGGTCATCAGCATCCATTAGAGGCATTCCTTCAATAGGCGAAGGCCAATCACCTTTTACACCCCTCTTCTCCTTTTCACGGGTTCAGGAGATAACCCTTACGAGCACTCACACTCCTCTTACAGATTTCTAAACTTTAGAGTGGAGGAGGGAATTTCTAAAGAGATTGCAGCAACGTTTTTCTATATTTGAACTCTCTGTGCTTGTGTGCTTTAACCAGGGATGAGAGGGGTGTTTATAGGCTTCAAGTTGATTCAAACTTGGGGCCTAAAAATATCTCATCCCGGGTTCCCCGGGCATGGGCGGTACCACCGCCTGGGGGGCAGTGTTGGGCGGTACCACCGCCTAACACCCTACCAGGGGCGGTACAACCGCCAAGACTGGCAGTACCACCGCCTGACATAGTCTCGAAGACTGTTCTACGACGGTGAGACTTCTTAGGGCACTGTTTGGGCCTCTTATTGGGCCCAACACAATTCTTACATGGGCCTAACTGGCCCCTAATTAGGTTGGCCCAAATCCAAGCCCAATTGCGTGCTAACTACGAAATCCTAAAACATTTGCTAAGTTAAACAAGTCCCTATGTATATTCTTCCGGCGAGCTTCCAGTGATCTTCCGACGAACTTCCAACAATCTCTCGGCAATGTTCCTGCGGACTCCCAGCAAGCTCCTGGACTTCATGACGATCTTCTTGGTGAGTTCCGACGAGCTTCTTTGGCAAGCTCTGAGACTTCTTTGGCTGGTTCCGATGGAACATCCGACGAACGTCCGGACTTCCGACGAACTCTCGAACTCCCAACGAAATCGCGTCTTTGACTTCGGGACTTCATTTTGCTTCATGCCTTGCTATCGTAATTAATCCTGCACATGTAAAATATACTTCTATCTAGACAATTAATACTAAGCATTTAATCATGTTGTCCGGCATGTCATTAGTCCCTCGACACTTCGTCTGATTCTTTAACGCATCGTTCTCTCCTGCGGCTTATTGCTCAATTGGTCAGTTGACTCCGCAACTCCGAATCCTTAGCGCAATATCCGCTCTTCTTGGCCCGATGCCTGAATCCATGGCCCGAAGCCTTCTGTCAATACGTCGACAAACTTCTAAACAAGATGTTTGATGTAATGCTTATGTATGTCCGTGTCTTTTGGCATGTTCATGCCTTGTACAGCATGTAGAGGGGCGGCCGAAGGCTTAATAGTCCCATTTTAGTTGGGTTGGTGGCCTCTTTAGGCTTGTAAATAAAGGTTGTGTCATGTGGACACATGCGAGAGATTTTCGATCTGTAATGGACCATTTTACCCTTTGTTGTGCCACTGTTCAGAGCTTGTAAAGTCTGTTTGTAATTTGCATTGTCTATGAAGTATTTTTCGGAGATGTTTGCTTGTGGATCCCGATTGAGGCGTTCTCTCTAACCCGTTCTCTCTTTTGTTGGTCCTAAGGGACAATGGGAGGCTTCGGGGAGGCTGACTTTTGCGGGCGGACACGCAAGAGTGCCGCACGACTTAGGCAAATCTAGCTAAGTCCATGATAGATGGTATCAGAGCGGGACAAGCACTCATAGAAACACTTAGCATGCAAACGTGGGGGACCTAGCGGGGCTGCGTTGAGGGCAGTCAGCACACACGCGACCGTTTGGGGGAAAACGAGCATGGAGATGTAGGGAAAAGGAGTCGCTCGGAGGAGCGGGCATCTGACATTGGCATTCAGAGGAATGGCCAACCCTTCGCGCAAGAGGCACCACGAGAACAGGCAAGCTTGGAAGAATTTGGAGCGCACAAAGGTTGGGATGGCTGAGTTTGAGCTGCGGCTCAACGTTGACAACTATACTTGATGGTGCTCAAGGCAAGCGAGGCACTTGGTAAAGGATGAGACCATGCAAGGTGGAATGAGTTGCTCAGCGATCGAAAGAGTTATGCAAAGCTCACAGAGGTGAGGGGAATTGCTAACTCAAAAAATTCGGTACTCATGCATGGGCTTGTATGCGGACGATGGAATGTTCACGGCCATCCCAAGGCGACCGAAACTCGGCGCCATGGAGCATTGAAACTTTATCTTCGGCATGTGAAAGATACGTCCGTAGGAGGCTGAAGTGTGCAATGAGTTTAGCATATTGCTAGGCCTTGAGTGGTGTAGTGGAGGCTGTATTGACGTGGAGTCGCAATCTAGCAAGTGCGTTAGGTGGCAGAACAATGCACAGTTTGGTCAGTAGATCGGAGTAGTCCAAGGGGATGGTGGTCTCCGAAACGAAGAGAGATATTGCTCCAATGGGACAGTTATCCAGGAGGGATAAGTCCCGGCTCTCCAGAGGGAGAATTATGTGCGACGGACCGCACATGTTGAGGAGGAGTACCTCAACAAACAACAACTCCACAAAGCTCAATGGACCGAGCAAGCGGCAAGGAGTCGTCGCATGATCTCGCTCGAGAGAATGCATTGGTGGATGCATTACGAGATCAAGTGGGGGAGCGACCCAAAGCAACTCAAATGAAGGCACACTTAGAGTCGATATGGAGATCGGACTTAAGGGAGGGCTGACCCGTGGAATGGTGGGCGCGAGGGCCACCATCAACTCAATGCAAAAACGAGGAGCGGAGCAACTTAGGTGTAACTTGGCGAAGTATCCAAGCCGCATGAAGGGAGCTAGCATAGAAGTTGGAACATGGAGCGGAAGCACAGTGCTTTCCTTAGACAGAGGTCAAGGACATGAACTCTTGCAGAGGCAAGAGTAGGATCATGTTGTTCCATGGGTCCTTCATTCTGACGGAACGGACTCATCTTGCATGGTGCCGAAGACGAAGGGAGCTTCTGGGCATATGCACCTTATCTCGGAGGAGCATTTGATGGAGGAACTAAGGCGACTCAATTTGCGGAGGCGAAGTTGGGTTCAGAAGGCCTTTGCACGGGGCAAGAGTACGCAGAGGCGGGTACTCTTGAAGAATATGCCACAGTGTTGTCATTCAAGTTGCCATGAAGGAAGCGGTGCGTAGCAGAGATTGTGCTAGTAGGGGCAGAGGCCCAGGATCCAGACAATGGTGCACAAATTACAGTGAAGTCGGTGGACTTCGGGAGTTACTAGGCTATGGACTGTCCTAGAGCGATACTTCATCTAGGTGTGACCCAAGAGTGGGTGGATGAAGGTCGATTGCCAAAGGAGCGAACAAAATCGAAAGTGGAAGAGACACTGCGATGTATTGACAGAGGCCACACATGGAGGGTTCACAATTCGAGTTTATTCCACAAGGATCAGAATGCAATGGAGATGTCACCAGGAGGCGACATGGTGCAGCGGATCGTGGTGGAACAGTTCGTGGCAATGCAATACACACGACATAGTCCCGTGAGGGACTAGATCATACAGAGGTATGATCGGGAGCTATTGGAAGCTCCACTTCGGTGAACAACACGATGGCAAGAAGGGCTATGGATTCAAGGAGTGAAGGCCATTGTACCGCAGAGGTGGGTCTTTCGTGCGTGCATCGAATTTTGCATCGGATGAAAGCCTTGGTCATCAGCATATGGGGGCTGTGTTAGACCAAGGGAAATGTTCAAATGCAAGTACCAGTGAGTTCCATGGGAGGGACTTGATCATGTAGAAGTATGATCGAAGCAGCTGGAGAGTTGGACTGCTCCAGAGCTCATATTCGCTTAAGGGAGCCCGGCAAGTCAGAGGACAAGGCCGAGTAAGTGAACGTTGCTACCAAGGAAGCTAAGGAGAACAGAATCGGTGCAAATTCTATAATGCGATGGCAGAGGCCATGCATGGGAGTTGCAGTCTGTCTTTCCATCGACCAAAGGAGAGCTGCTTGGAGAACACAGAGGTGTTAAAGTAGGGGGTTGAAAGGGGCGAGGAAGCGACGACGAGTCCAGAGGGACTTAGCTACCCAAAATCAAGCATCAGTTAGAATGGAGGTGAACTCGGAGGAGTGCCATAGAGGCATATCTATTAATTGCGAAGAAAAGGGATGCAGATGCGAGGCGACGGATAGTAGTGCCATGGGCATGGCAGCGCCATGGTACCGCAGAGGTGGGACTTCCGTGAAAGTCATTGATCCCTTGCTCTCATGGAGGGAGAGCGCTTGGTCGTGAAAGGGGCCGAGGAGGTGGAGCATGCAGAGGCAATCTCCAAGTACCGAGACAAGGCTAAAGGGCAGAGGCCGAGGAACTTCGTAAGACCGGTGTCAATGTGCTTCTCATCAAGATAGCCGAAAGTGAAGGACTTCGGGTCATGCAAGAGTGCATAACCAAGGAACGAAGCAGGCAATACGCGGTGCTGTACCTTTGCTACTCAGTGGAGTAGTAGGCAGGGTTGATGGAGAAGGCGGTACAATCCCAGAGGCGACCAAACCTATGAGAGAATTACTCCAAGTTGGGGTGAAAACTTCCTGCATTCCAGAAGTTTGATGGCATTGAGAAGGTGAATCACAGTAACTAACTCAACGCAAGGAGTGCAAACACTTCAAGTGCTTCAGAAGTGTGAGCAAAGAGCAGGCGAAGGCTAGTAACCAGCTCGATGCATGGAGTACAACCTGGAGGAGGTGGGCGAAGTCAAGTAACCTTTACCTTCTCAACCCTTAAGAGAATGGGCGAAACCGAGTACTCCAATTCTCTTGTCTATCCAGCAGAGGAGCTCTGCACAAGTTCAAAGACCCTTCGAAGATAATGGAAGACAATAGTTGTCAAATCCTCACCAACGGTGATCAGTGCTACTGAGAGTAGATTGTCCGCTTCATTTCCCAACGAAATGTCAATCGAAAGTGAAAGTGATGCGAACCTACTTGGATGCGACAACTAAGTGAAAGAAGAGTCAATGAGCAAATTTTGTAGAGGAAGGACCCAAAACTTCAGAAGTTTGCGAGACGATGCTCGTTAAAGCTCCAACAAGCATCCACCCAGTTCAAGCAGTATATGGAATTTGAGAGACTGGCGCAGTAAGGATGGTCTTTTCCTTCATCTGGGAGATCCGCAGAAATCAACAATGATAACATAACTCAGCCAACCCCACACCAGAGTCAGAGTCATTGGTGAGTTGAAGCAGAATGGCAGATCAAAGGTTCGACAACTCAAAAACAGCAGCGGAGAGCAGTTGGGAGCCAAGAGGCGCATTGTAGCTGGAGCAGAAGATTGAAGACTCAGCAAAGGCGAGGAGTTGCAATGGCGACAAAGGCTTCAACGAGGACGTCGAAGGAATAAGTGGGGGAGAATGTCACAGACAAACTTCTAAACAAGATGTTTGATGTAATGCTTATGTATGTCCGTGTCTTTTGGCATGTTCATGCCTTGTACAACATGTAGAGGGGCGGCTGAAGGCTTAATAGTCTCATTTTAGTTGGGTTGGTGGCCTCTTTAGGCTTGTAAATAAAGGTTGTGTCATGTGGACACGTGCGAGAGATTTTCGATCTGTAATGGACCATTTTACCCTTTGTTGTGCCACTGTTCAGAGCTTGTAAAGTCTGTTTGTAATTTGCATTGTCTATGAAGTGTTTTTCTAAGATGTTTACTTGTGGATCCCGATTGAGGCGTTTTCTCTAACCCGTTCTCTCTTTTGTTGGTTCTAAGGGACAATGGGAGGCTTCGGGAGGCTGACCTTTGCGGGCGGACACGCAAGGGTGCCGCATGACTTAGGCAAATCCAGCTAAGTCCGTGACAGCCTGAGGGGCATTGTTGGGTGGTACCATCGCCTGACACCCTACCAGGGGCGGTACAACCGCCCAGATTGGCAGTACCACCGCCTGACATAGTCTCGAAGACTGTGCTACGACGGTGAGACTTCTTAGGGCACTGTTTAGGCCTCTTATTGGGCCCAACACAATTCTTACATGGGCCTAACTGGCCCCTAATTAGGTTGGCCCAAATCCAAGCCCAATTACGTGCTAACTACGAAATCCTAAAACATTTGTAAAGCTAAACAAGTCCCTATGTCTATTCTTCCGGCTAGCTTCCAGTGATCTTCCGACGAACTTCCAACGATCTCTCGGCAATGTTCCGGTGGACTCCCGGCAAGCTCCTGGACTTCATGACGATCTTCTTGGTGAGTTCCGACGAGCTTCTCTGGCAAGCTCCGAGACTTCTCGGCCGGTTCCGATGGAACATCCGACGAACGTCCGGACTTCCGACAAACTCTCGAACTCCCAACGAAATCGCGTTCTTGACTTCGGGACTTCATTTTGCTTCATGCCTTGCTATCGTAGTTAATCCTGCACATGTAAAATATACTTCGATCTAAACAATTAATACTAAGCATTTAATCATGTTGTCCGGCATGTCATTGGTCCCTCGACACTTCGTCTGATTCTTCGGCGCATCGTTCTCTCTTGTGGCTTATTGCTCAATTGGTCAGTTGACTCCGCAACTCCGATATCCTTAGCGCAATATCCGCTCTTCTTGGCCCGATGCCTGAATCCATGGCCTGAAGCCTTCTGTCAATACGTCGACCGATCCACCCGTCCGACGTTCAATCTTCTGACATGTTTTCCTCCGGCACAACATGATTCTTCCTGCTTTAATTATCTCATCTTGATCGAAGCATCCTGCATCACTGAAAATGTAAATTAAAACATAAACATTTATTATCAAAATCTAAGATTCAATGGATGCAAAAATAAAGATAAATATTTCAAATTCTAAACAATCATACAACAAAAGCCCAAAACATTCAATTATGCACAGAAATCAATGCATGCAACTGTACATATAACGACACTATGGGAACATCACATCGGATACCTTCGCTAGGAATAATTCATCTCAAAACCCGTGAATCATATTGATTGAGAGCAAGATTTCTATCTTATCCCAAACTTTGTTGAACCTTTTGGTTAATAATAAATTAATGATTCCTCTCATAAAACTATAAGGATAATATATGTATATATATATATATATATATATATATATATATATATTCTCAATCGATATCCCCATAGTACTCCTAATTAAAATACATAAAAAATATGACTCAATTTTTTTTGCTTATTTTTTATTGGTTTTAGATTGTTATAGTGTTTTCATTTGGTTTGTTTATAGTATTTCTTAATAATATTTATATTATTTTATTGAGGTACTGAAAGTACTGTAAATGTTATTGAAAAATATGATAAATAACATCATATTTTGTCTCTCCGATTGTCATTGCTCATAAATCATTATGATATTATATTTTTAGGCTTATAGTTAGTTTGATTAAGGTTAGGAATTATTTACGGTGTTTTTGAGTAGATTTTATATTTTTTTTATTATGATGGTAACAACATTGTAACAAGTTAATTTTTTATTTTATTTAATATTTTTTAAACTATTGTAAATACCTATTTGAATCATAATATGATGTATCAAATCATTATCAATGTGTTTTGATTTCATTTAGCTTATTCACAGTATTCTCAAGTAATTTTATACTATTTTAATTATGGTGACCAAAATACTACAATAAGTGAAAAAAATTTTGAGGAAGAATTTAAGTATTTTTTTATAAAAATAAAAATATTATTAAAAGAATAAAATGAAAGGTATTGGATGAGAAATACCCTATATATATATATATATATATGTGCGTTATCCGATTCCATTAACATTAACTACGCGCGCGCGAGTCACAACTAACATTCCTCGAGCACCCTTTCTTCTGTTCGTGCTCTATTCCTTTATATATTGACGGCCGGAGGCGACACACGAAGTGGCGATGGCAGTCGCGATCGCAGCCGATCCCAGTTTCCGATTTCGATGGAACCCTCACATGTCTCCCACCCTAATTTCTACGATTTTCTCAATCGGATGCGCCGACCCGCTGCCGCCGATCTCGTCCGCTCCATCAAAAGGTCCTTTCCCACCTTTGTATTGACCTTTTTTTTCCCCCTGAATCTTGACAGCCACTGGAGCTCCTTTTCGGCGATTCTTTAGTTAGATTTTAGGGTTTAGTTACCGGTTCTGGAATTTGATTGCTGGCGGTGGTTCTTGGAGGTGGGATCGTGGGTTTTCTAGGTTTTGGATATTTGGGTCTGTTTGTTTGATGGATTTGGTAACATTCTAGTTCGGAATTCCTTGAGTTGTAATTTTTGTGTTTCTTTTGGTCATTCTTTGTTCAATCTTTAGGGTTTAGTTTGTAAATCTCGAATTGGAGTTGTGGTTCTTGGAAGTGAGATTATCGGTTCTAGTTTTCTTAAATATAAATTTCTAGTGTTTTGATGATTGGATCTGTTTGTGATGGCTTTATAGGTTCTTCCAGTCACCAGTTCTTTGGATTTAGCCTTCATGTGTTTCTTTAGCAAAATAAAAGAAAGAAGAGGAAGCAAGGAAATGAAACAAGAAGAGAGAGAGAAACTTCATTTCTTTTGAATTGAAATGAACACTTATAATTCTTGTGCGATTTTTACAATAAAAGTTTTAGATTTTTGGGCGTTTTCTGATCAAGTCCATGTTTTACTTTTTTTACATGAACAAAATTTCCTTGGCTGACAACAAACAATCGTACAACTGCCAACCGTTAATGCTGAACTTCACCTGATTGGGGTAGACCAGTATTTCAATCAAATTAGTCAAAATGCTAAATTGAATAGACCTACAGTGGTTTGGTTCAGTGATTAAAAGACACTTTAACTTTGTTGATAAACAATATAATCAAGTTTCAGTTAGTTTAAATTCCCACCAATCTTAATTATCAATCTTTTTTATAAATTTCAAGGTTTCATAATATAACTTTTATGAGAATTTGAGTAGTTTTGGATGGAACTTAGGGATATTTTAGTACATTTTAAATAAAGGATAACAAATCCTCTTTTTCCCACTAAATTTGAGCCTATATTATTTTAAAAATATACAATATCTATGTCTTATTGTGAAAGAATGATGATAGAAAACATGAAGACAAGTTTCAGTTATAGTATTTTTTTAATAGATTTATAATATTTTTTATTACTGAAACAAAATACAATTAATTTGTATAAAAATACTATAACAGAACTTATTTGGTTTTAGTTACAACAAACTTAACCAGCGGAACTTCATTTAGGTTTTTGAGGTCTCATAAAATGATTTATATGAGAATCTAATTAGTTTTGGATAGAAATTAGGAAGATTTTGGCATTTTTCAAAGTAAAGGATTACATGTCCTCATTTTTCTCCAGTTATTCTTAAATTTATGTTTTGTATATTCTGTAAACACTTATAATGTTTGTGTTCCATTTATCATGGAAGAAATAAATGACAATAAAAAAGATGAGACATTTCCTAATCACAATGTTTCTTGAATGGACTTATGAAATTTTTTTATTACTTAACAAATGCACTTAAATTCTGTTCAAAAAACATTATGACTGATTTGGTTTAGTTCTCGAATAGTTTGATTAAACAACTGGTCCACACTAAAAGCATTTCGGTGGGAAACCCAACTGTAATTGCTGTTTGCTGTCAGCTGTCAGCTGTCAGCCAGGGTAATTGTATCCTTTTGAAAAAGTTGGGGCTCTCTGCAGGTGTTGGAAACATTAGGCTTATCTGGGAAGACCCAGAAATATGAGGCTTTTCCCGAGAAACTGTCCTTCTTTCTTTTACCCAAATCTCTCAACTTTTTAAGAGAAAGATTAAAGGGCCTTTCCATTTCATTCCCATTGATGGGAGAAAGTTACAAGTACTGCATCAAAATGAGAGTATCCACTTCTTTCCAAGTCTCTCCTCTCCTCTTCTCTCCTCTCCATGCAAGTAGCCTGTTAGGATATGTGGTTCTCAGAAATGGTCCATCGATACCTTGTTCTTTCAATATATATTGTTTGATTTCTTGGGTTTGATCTTTGAGATGCATCTGATACAAGTATGGAATTTAATTTGATGGATTCATGTTTTGTGGAATATATATGAAATGATAAATCGATTAATTGCAGAGAAGATTTGGTGATGAATTGTTTGTGATAACTGTTATGTTCACTGGATTTTGCAGCACAATCTACTTTGATGTGATTATGAGTAGGTCATTTTGTAATAGAGATTCTTAGTCTCAAGGATGAGATGAATGTGGAGGAACATAAATTATGTTGTAATCTAGTCATAATTGAGTATAGGATTAAGCTAAATTGCATTTTTGTTCTAGGATAATTTTCAAACAAAGAGGCATGCAGATGGTTGTAGTTGGTTTTGATTTGATAACTGAGAAATTAAAGTTATGTTGTCCGAGGCCTTTTATATATATGTTTTGCTCTCTTTTTGTAATTTCTTCAAATTCTCTGCCTACCCCAGACTTGTTCTCTTTCTATATTTTCTTTCTTTTTTTAATGTTTAACGCACAGTTTATTGATTATCATTGTGCCCATATTTTATCAGCACCATATTAATAAATGACAGATCTTTGTGTGTGGAACTTCTATAATAGATTGATGACTTGAAAGTGTCTAACATTGCCTTTCAGCTTTGTCATATCGTTCCCATTTCAAACCTCCAATGCTGAACATGATGGCAACAAGGTGCAAGATTTTCTTACTATAATGGAGACCACCATCAAGGAGCATCCCTTGTGGGCTCATGCCACATATGAGGAAATAGATAGTGCAATTGAGGTAGTGTTTCTGCTGACATAGCATATAGATAAGTGGAAACTTTCGTGTATTAATTTTTATTTATTAGATTTTTTATTGGCACTTGTGATATAAAACTTAAAAATACCAAAATTAGTAGTGTTTGAAACATAGGGCTTATCATAGACAAGGTGCAAAATAGATTGTTCATTGATTATTCTTCTTGACAGTTTATTGCTTCAATTTATGGGATACTTTGACTATTGAACAAATGGTTGCAAACTTCATTAGCTCATTTTCGCTTAGTTTTTTACTGAGGTATTACTGTAGTATCTTCAATCACTTCTCTGAAGCTTTATAAAAACCCTTCATGCATTCAGATTTCTTTTTCTTGTGAAATAGTGGCATGCAAGAATCTTGATTAGGTTGCTACTCTTTTATTGCCTACAAATGATAGAACTTATATATTTCTGTTTTTTAGCTTTGCTTGACTTGCATTCAACAGGAAAAAAGCTTGATCTACAAAATTTATGTTCAAATTTGCAAAGTCATGTTAACTTAAAATAAGTTCTGAGGTCAGGAAAAATCAAAATAATCCATTTAGCATAGTAGTAAATTCATACACACGAATGTTATTGTTGACATATATATACAAAACTTCTGGTGAAAGTCTGGATCTGATTTACATACCTGACATCATACCAGAACCCTTGAAGAAATTTGCCCTGTTAACAATGTTCAACAAAAGATAGACTAAGAAATAAAATAATAATATTATCCTTTTAGGAGAAGGCTTTGTCTTCTTTGGTCCTTTTGTAATGGTTGCCTGAGACCTCTCTTTAGTTTATCTGTCAGTAGTTGAGCTTCTGAAAATCACTTCGAAATTGGTAGAACAGTGAAAGCTGGCTGTACACGGGATGAGATTGTTGAGGTAATCAAATATATGTCTTGAGTGGATCAACTGTAGTGAAAATAAATCTAGGATTCAGCCATTTGAGTAACTCTTCAGTTCACTTGTGTTTCATTATGCAGGATTGATTATCTGATTATTTAGCACTTGTTTTTCTGTTGAGTTAAATGTCAATTAGCCATGTTTCCTGAATCTTACTCGATCATGTTTCAATTCTACTTGTATCACGTTTTCTTTTTGGCTATGCAGGGTTTAGAAAAGTATATCATGACAAAGTTGTTCACTCATACATTTGCTTCCTCCTCAGAAGATGCGAAGTTGGACCTTGAGATTTCAGAGAAAATTTGCTTGTTGCAGCATTTTATTAAGCCAGATCACTTGGATGTGCCTAGAGTTTTTCAGAATGAAGCTTCATGGCTGGTATACATGATGTCCTCATAGTTTGCAAGTATACTTTCTTCACAACAGTGAAATGATTACAATTTCTGCTAGTATATTTTTTCATTATTTTATTAAGACTTAGTAACGTGTAGCTTATTCATTAGAAGACAGTAGAAATTAATTTGCATAGACATTTGTATTAGTAGTTTTTACAAGTTGGGAAACATTGTTAACATGATTAAAGTGTACTGGTGTTGTGTTTTCTTTAGTGAGCCCAATGTGGAAGTCTTTTTGGTTATATATTTAAGATTTAGATCTCTGTCCAAAGGCAGTTCCAGCAACTTCTTGGAGAGCAATATAGTGATCTGTATTGTTGATATTATAAAAAATATTTAAAAAATATTGACAACTTACAATCTATATAGCCCGGTACTGATCCTTGGTTGGGGTGGTATCGGACAGTTGAATATTGGTGGGTACATATATGACTGACTAATATTTAAGACCTTGATATGTATACTTTACCAAATTTTGTTGATGTATCATTTTCTCTTGTTTTCACTATGATCATTGTGAATATATTCCTAGTTTTATTAAATTCTTGTTACTTTTCTTTCCTCCATGTATCTTTCTGGAGTTTTAAAATTTAAATACGGATACTGAATGGGGCTCAGAAACTGATATTTCTGTCTTTATGAGTTTATAATTTCATACAGAATGGAACAAGAGAAGCTCTGTAATGGTAACCAACAAACCCAGCCGGGCCAAAGTTAGGAGCAGGGTTGTGATTATTGACCATTGGACTGAGGATCAGGATCTGTTGGATTGGCTATCTGAACCGGTGGACTAGCATTTCAGCCAAGAATTTTTCAAACCTGTAAACGAGCTAGAAGGGTTAATTTGAAAGCATGAGGATGTTCAGATGACCATATGGGAAAACATTAGAATGTGTTTCCAATTTTGCTTTCTCTCTTGTTTCCACTATCATCTCTTCCTCTTCTCCAACAATCAAATCCCAATGGCTTTCCCTTTTTCAACTTCCGCTCCACTTTAGAGTCAACTTCAGTGATGGGCTCAGTGAGGGATGGTGCTTACCTAGCTGACCTCTTTATCCTCTTATTTTTCTCCTCTTTTTCTTTAACACTTGCTAGTGCCAGCGGACTCCATCTATTGTTTCATTTTAACCTTGATTTTTCTTTTGACAGCAATGATGAGTATTGTCTCACCTAGCAATAGCTTGCAATGGAGGGGTATGCTAGACATGATTGTAGCTTGTCATTGTGATGTAGCTGAGATTTGTATCAGTATAATTAATTAGTAGGTTCAGTTTAATTTTAATTTATCAGATTTGAGTCTAGAAGCCAAGTCAAAAATTTATGCTCTCGGATCAAGTTAATAAAGTAATAAAGTCCCTTTTTGTTTTCCATCTTTGGATCTATATCTGAAGCTTTGTTTCTACTTTAGGAAGAATCATGTGGTAAGATTAGTGTCTGTTTTTGTTAGTTTAAGGGAACTAAGCTTCTATATCTTTTGGGTGTCTAATAGAGTATTTTGATATGCCATATTACTTGGAAATCAAAAAAAGGATCTACAAAAGAAAGACTGTTGGTATCAAGTTACTCGTGATTTTTTTCTTTTTGCACAATTTTCTGTCTTTCCTGTTCTGCCAGTACATCAATGTGTTGGCTGTGATGTGGCAATCCAGTGGTCCGCCAACATTGGTTTCTTCCTCAAGCATTTTGCTTACCGGCCACAGCTTCTTACCCATCTCACTTCTACCTCCAGAACATGAATATGTTATCCTGACATGTTTTATTTTTACTGGAATGCTTGATGTCAGGATGGACATTCCTGCAATGGCCATCTAAAAGTTATGGTATCTTATTGTTATGATATAAAAGCACTTGAGTTTGCACTAGATAATATGGAAGCTAAAATAAGATGTCAATTTGTCGCTTTACTCAAGACTTGAATATATTGAACAATCTCTTGCGAGAATAGGAAATGCACCAAACACATTTATCTGGGGATGCTTGAAGCCATCATAAAAGGACAACAAATTCAACTAGAAGATTTAGAATTACACCCTCCTATCTTGGAATAGGTTGCACCAGCCATGGTTCTATTTAGAGCCAATAAAACTAGATCAAAAGAGCCTTTTCCAATTCAAAGTGAAGATGATCCACTCAAATTGCCCTTGACAAAATTAAATTTAGCTGAAAAACTTAAATTTAGCTGAAAAACAAAAAAAGAAATTCATGAATCAAGTTTATGGTTGGAATTATTTAGATTTTAAAAGTGGTGGCCGCCATGCTTTCTTTATGAAATTATTATGCCGCTGTCTATGGTTGATGCTTATGATGAATTGAGTTCGACTGTGATTTGTTTGTTTTCTTCTAGAGCAGTGAAACTTAATTGCATGTCTTCTTTACATATGCTATTTTCTACAATGCATGATGCTAGTGCCAGCATCCACATTGCTTTAGAGTGGACTCTTTGATGGCATCAGTTTCCAACAAGAGAAAAGGCTTCCTACTCTATATCAGATAATAAGTATCGTTGATGAAATCTGGTGGAGGATGGATTTATGTGCAATGCTGATCAATGGCTTCATGCTAGACTCAACAATGTTGAGTAACCAATTAAGCTTGTGAGATTGAGGAAACAATGTTAAAAGAAATTAAGTCAACTGCAACTGATCGTGTCACAGTGTTTTTAGACATTATTTGGTCATGAATATGGCACAACTCTTGAGAATTAATATTGTGAGTGGCTGCTAAAATTAAACTTAGTTTACCCCAATGATTTCAATAGGCGCTCGGGTGCTCGCCTAGGCGCTCGGGTGAGGCGAGGCAAGGCCCGAGCACCTCGCTTCACTTCCAGGCAGCGCGCTTCAAAGAGGCGCCGCTTGGGCGCTCGCCCGAGCCCAGGCGCCGGGCGCTTCGGGCGAGCGCCTGGGTTAAATCAGGCGATCGAACCAGCGTTTTAGGTCTGGTCCGGTCTCCGGTGCTTTGTTGGTTCAATCGAACCAACTAAAGCATCGATATCAGCTGTCGCTGCCCAACCCTAACCTTGCTCGCCGTTCATGCTACCGCTGTCGTTGTCGCTGCCACTGCCGCTGCTGCTGTTGCCACTGCCGCTGTCGCCACTCGCCGCTCCCGCTGCCGTTGCTCGCCGCCGCTGCTGCCGTTGCCACTGTCGCCGCTCGCTGCTCTCGCTGCCGCTGCTCACTTTTACCACTGTTGTTGCACCCTTGGTCTTCCCTTACACTCCTCTTCCTTCTCCTCTTTCGAAGGTATACTGTTAACAGTATACTGTATATTGTTAACAGTATACTAGTAACAGTAATGTATTTGTATTTATTAGATTAATAATATATTATTTTGATTTTAATACTGTTAATTTTTATTTATTTGAAATTATTGTTAGGTTTCAGGATAAATGGCAAGTGTGCAGAGCAACTCAATAGTTTCTAATGGCATAAAAAAAAGATCCTGCAAGGAGGTATAATTATCTGAAGGATCCGAAAGGCCATAATGTAGTGCAAAAGTATCAGGCTCGGCTCCTGCTATTGTTGAAGACATAGAGAATGAAACATATTTTGATGAAGAGGAAGGAGTCGAAAGACAAGAGGAAGAGGACGAATTCAATGAAGATGATTTGTGTGAAAATGACGATAATATTGATTATGATGAATGACTTTGATGTAAAATTTTATTGTTTTGAATTTTGAAACTTTTTGTTAATGTGACATTGTGATTTTGTATCTTAGATTTTCTTAATTTAATAACATATTTTTATTTAAAATTTTAAATAATTATATTTATTATTTATTTTATATATTTTTATATTTTAGCGTTTCGCTTCGCTCGGGCGAGCGCCTAGCGCCTCGGGCGTTTTTGGACCTTGACGTCTAGCGTTTTTTAAATCACTGATTTACCCATAACATAACAAATTTACGAGAGCTGCACATCAAGAATAGATTTCTTCAGATTTTTTATGATTCTTTTATAAATTGCAATGTAGGTGTTGCAATGTGATTTTAGTTGCATCTTGCAACAACCTATTAGCTTTTAGTTTTTGTTTATCGAATGCTTTGACTAATTTTCTTTCTCCCTGGTTACCAGTTTGCTGCAAAAGAGCTGCAGAAAATTAATTTTTTTAAAGCTCCCCGAGATAAGCTTCTCTGCATTATGAATTGCTGCCGCATCATAAACAATTTATTGCTCGATATATCAATGACAACAAATCACACACCAGCTGGGGCTGATGACTTTCTTCCTATTCTTATATATGTTACTATCAAGGCAAGCTCTCTTTCTACTTATTTTCTTCCAGTTTTGTATATATTACTATCAAAGTAAGCTCTCTTTCTAATAATTCTGAGAAATCCCTTGTTATTTCATTATCTGTGCTGTTTCTTGCTGTTGTTGCTTGTAAACTTATATCTTAGGTCCTCTTGGTGGGTGTTTATTGTAGGATAACATACACCAAAAAAGTTTACTCTGCTATCAATGTACTTCAACATGCCATCTATTAACTCATTCTGAAAATACCAATATATCAATGAATAGGCCCTTTTTTTGCTTCTGCTGGCTGGCATAGTGGTAATGCCAAACAACTGAAATGACACTATATCTTGCCATGCCAGAACTCTATTGACATGCTCTTATTGCTAACAATAGCAAGCCCTGAATAAATCAACTGTATATTACTATACTATTAAAGGATGTCAGCAATAAGCAGTTGTTCTAAACTCAACATTGTTAAGATGTAGATCTCTGTTGAGCTTTAAATTGACATTATTTGATTTTGAAATGTAACTGTCAGAACCATGTTTGGATTCAAAGAAACAAGGTTATTTGTGCTTCCACACTATGTTTCTTGTTGCGTGCTAACCTGTACATGGCATGCTAGTGGTGAGTATTAAACCTAAGCTAAACAAAAACAGGTTGTCTATTGACCGGTTCAGTCACACCAATAAATACAGAGCCATATAATATGCTCAATATTTTTAAACCATTATCTGAGTTATCCAATCTCTAAAGGGCTCAAATCAGGAGTGTCATTCCAATATTTTCCACTGTATAAGATGATACATGTAGTTTCTCCATAAACTATATACAATGGTTCAACAACAATAATGACATACTAGTAGAGAAAAATCAAGTGGAATCGTTAAGAAAGTTGAATGGTTCAACAATGGAGAGGAAAGGAAGTGATAGTGAAATCAGTTAAGGAAGATGAGAAACCAATGGATGGGGTACCAACACCCATAGGTTTATTGTTATAGCTAGAAACCAGTAAAAATACCAGGCAAAGTGGAATTGGAACAAGAAAATTTCCTGGTCCATGTTTCGGCTTATGGTCAGACTGGTGAATAGCAGTTGGTATTAGTCGGTCCAACCAAAACCTTCAATCTTGGTGAGGATAGGCTCAACGTTGCCTCATGTGGTTGTTGACCTGGCTTGGATGGCCTTGCAGACTGATTCATGATTTCACAGGAAAAAAAAAAAGAAGTGCTTGTGGTGGCAACTTATGACCCATCTTGTGGAAAGAAAAATGCTACCTTGACCTTTCATAAGCTGCTGGACACTTCAAACCATTAAAGTTACTGGTTCATTAACGCACTGATATGACCAAATTTGACTGGTTTGTTGGTAAAACACAGAAACAACACCATTTTAAGTGCAGGGCTCACCATCTTCATGGAACCCCATTATGACAATTCCATTTCCTCATCAAAACAAATTGTTCTGCATGGAATGAGACAAAATGGGCGGAATTTTAATCCTTTACTGTAACATCATCTAATATTTTCTTTAAAAGATCTACTTTATGGTTGCAAAGTGTTTGCCTATAGTAATTGAGCTGTTAATGAGATTTTGTAAAATAGTTCTTTAGTATTGCTTTGACTGAACTTGGATGTCTCTTCTCCAAGGCAGAGTTTGCCTTTTCTGACCTTGAGCTTTTCTAATGTCTATTCCATGGCTGCACTTGAAGCTCTGTCAAGGACTAGTCTAATTCTTACCATGGAACAATTGGCCTGCTGTCTGTTTGAACCTTAACATGCATTCTCTTGATCAGATGAATGAAATTTGTTATTTATGTTTCTTTCTTGAATACATGTAGGCCAATCCACCCCAGTTGCATTCCAACCTTAAATTTGTTCAGCTCTACAGGAAGCATTCCAAGCTTGTCTCAGAAGTGGAATACTACCTTACCAATCTCATTTCAGCAAAAACATTTATAACAAATATCAATGCCAGTTCACTGTCCATGGATGAGAGTGAATTTCACAGGAACATGCAATTAGCAAGGTTGGCTAGTGAGATCACTGTCAATGAGCCTAGTGGTACATTCCAACTTTCAGAAGGCAGCCCTCCTATCGTGAGAAACAAGTATATCTATGTTGAAGGTAAGTTATATTATGTTTCTTGATAAATGTGCTTAAATCATAATTTGAAAAAATCATGTAGCAATCTGTGACTACAATCTCAATGATAGAGTGTCTGTTAACTAAGTCTGTAACTTATTGAACACTACCTACTCTTAATTTAGTACATGCATCATAAATGACCTTATCGAAACAGCAAATTTGTCTGGCACTATGAATCACCCTTAATATACGAATGACTTTTCATGAATCTGTTAGGACTCAGTGTAAACAGCAGAGTTAATGTCATTGCCAGATAGTATCATTGTGAAGCATTGCAAATTCTTGCAGTAGCTTCAACCCAAATAAGCCATGCAGTCATCACGTAGTAGCTTCAACCCATTGTTAAAGTACCTTTATAATGTGAAATAAAAGATAATTGCCAGATACCTGTGTTTGTCTGCTCATCTCATTTGCATGATCTAGTCATGAAAGTTGTGCTGGTTTTCTCACACATCAGTATATGTTCTCGATTAATCAATGTGGTGCATCCAATGTTAAATATTTTGGTAGTGTCGTTTTTTTTTTGTTTGTCCTGGTCAGCATAATAAATCAACTCATGCTAATGGATTTATGATGTGTAGAGCACCGAAAATTCAATATTATTTTCCTCATCTCGGATTCTTTTGAGCTGATGGACTGATAGGGAAATTTGGGGTATTTCTTTCTGTCCGTTCTTGATGCTTTTGCAGTTTCTTTTGGTATGATCATTTATTTACCACCCATTATGTTCTAGGTATGTTTTCTTTTTTGGGGTGTGTTTTTGTTGGGATGACTGGAATCAGGCTTGTTTTTCAGGTGTATTTTGCTAGCTATAGAAAAGAAATCTGTTTTCGCTCAGAGGTTAAATTCTTTGTTCTGGATTTTGCAGGCAATGGATATCCGTTCATGGAGGCAGAAGCACGGGACTTACGGTTGGAGGACGTGCAGCAGTTGCTTGGCTTGTATAAGCAAGTGGTAACTAAGTACAGAAAGTTGTCAGAGGCTCTGAGGCAGCTCTCCATAGACGAAAATCAGCTCCTCAACAATCACCAACGTCAAGATATGAAGGAAAAGATCGAGCAACAGTTGGAGCAAGGTAAGAATGGAACAAACTACATCCTGCTTCTTCCTTTATTTTACCTGGTAGATTATGTATGGTGTCTGGTGTCGGTTGTTTTCTGCAGCTGGCAACAGTGGAGGCACAAGGTGAATGGCATTCAATTAGGTACACTCCCAATCTACGAGTGCTGTAGAATGGTCACAGAGTTGTGTATGTCTGTGCGCAAGCTTCTAATCTAATCCGTGCATCAGGCTGCTCCGCTGTAAGGTTGACCGCAAGCCATCTCATCCTTTGCTCCTCCATTAGCTGGTGCGGTTATCACATGTAAATCCATTATGCAAGTACCACATCAGATTTGTTTTGTGCTTAGAAACAGTCAGAACAACTGCTTTCGTATAAACTCAGCAACTCCTGACACAAACCAATATAGATATGCTCGTTGACCATATGATTAGAAATGTGTGGCTAAATAAATCAACGAATGTTGTTTTTTTCAAACCAGCATCGGTTTAGACATCAATCTGTATGTGTATTGCTCTCATTTTCGTTCCACTCATATAAAAGAGAGAATTTTCTAATCCTAATTCACTTTTTATGTATGTCGCGAGCTTCCTAATCCTAAATATTTTTCATGCATGTCGTACCATTTGCTTCTCAACGTAACCTTTGCTTTTCAAGCTTGTCGTAACATTTGCTTCCTAATCCTAAAAAATTGTTCAACAAAAATGTTAATGACTCGGATTTAAATAAAAAGGTACTTGTCTAGAACTTACGATGAAAAAAAATGCATCAAAGAAAGATTGACGGGAACAAAACGAAAAATAATAAATTTTGAGCGAAAAAAAAGACTTTGCCGAATTGTACATTGGAATGCTATGCCTCGGTAGAATACGTAATATAACAGGACAAATTTCATCAATGGACAGCTTCTGACAACAGTCTTGAAATGACTGCAATTAAACCAAATAAAAAACAGGTGTACCTGTGATTTCTTTATAAAGACCAAGTTAGCGAACACAATTTGATAGCCATCAGAATGATCAGGAATGCATATTTCTTCTCAAATAAACAAAAAACAACAGGATCTACTTACGATACCTAAAGATTTGCAAATCAAAAGCATAAATTCAAGCGAATCGATTGCACATTACCAAACAGCACTCCAAAAGCAAGAAGGATGCAGCAGATTCCCATATGCCAAAACAAGGACACAAAATGGAGCACCCATGGTAAAGAAAAAGCTCTGGTCCTACACACACATATGAGATGCAATCAACTCAACACAAAGACAACCCTCAATACCAATCATAGAACTAAAAACAGAATTTCCCACCAATACCAAACTATCCATACAACTACAAACCACAAGAAAATTCCTTAACAGATGGCCAGAACAATCCGCAAAACCTAAAAGAATAAACACTAAGCAAAATTTAACGTAATGGACCTCGATGATCTCGCAGAGGACGCTACAATTGGTGATCTGCAACCTCAATAATAAAAAAAAAGATCAGTAATCGTACAAGATGTTGAACAATCGCCACATCTACAAATCATCGTGTATCACAACAAGATCCGTCCAGAAATATCAGAGAACAATGTCGAACTACTACGAATAGGATTTCAAGCGCAAAAAGAAGGAAAATCGTTACAGAAGGTACAGAGTTTTATCTGAATCCCGCGCCATGTTCTCGGATGAAGGAAAGATCAGCGAATTTCTTGAGCCACAGCCTCGATCACCGTCTTCTTGGCCGATGAAGGGAGGGAACAAGGAAACCCCGAACGCGACGACCCAAGTCGAGAAGATTCCTAACGGAACTGGCAAGAAATGGGGTGGAGCACTATTTATAGGGAGAGCTCCGTCTCCGACATAAGCGGTACAATGTTCCTTCCCAGTTTGGTGAATCTCAGCCGTTGATATCCACAATCATAGGATATTTAGGTAAACATAATGGCGAATCACAGCCGTCAATATCTAATTACACGGTTTCTTTAAGCATTCCTATGGAGCAACTTAACAAAAATTCGCAAAGTTAGGATAAAGTTCGCATTGAAAGTTTTATGCGATTGTATATGAAGTGTTCGGCTCTATGGGGTTATTGTCAATACATCCCACAAATTTTCTTAAATTAAAATATTAATTTGATAGTGATATATATGATTTATTAATATTATAAGTTGAGCATCTAAAATTTTATCTTCTTTATCTTAAGAATTTAATTTATGGAATGTATTAATTAATTAAGTTGGTAAAGACTTTATGAGGGTGAGGTGTTCCTTTCACCTGCTCAGTGGTTGGCATTGAAGAGGCAGTTGTCTTCATGAACATAAAGATCTAAAGAGCATTATAATGGTAGAGATATGACACCACATGTTCAGGTTGGGCATTGGCAAAACAGTGAACAAAAAACAATTCTCTTGTGGCTCAATCACTATTACTCTGCAAACCACCATAAAATCTTATTGGTAGAAGTTCACAAACTCGGATACAGAAAGGGCCAGTGAATACAAGTGCTGGTTTCCATCCTCACAAACTAGAAACATAATGCAGTTTAAGTCTGATATTGAATGGACTATGAGATTTCTTACATCTGATTTCCTGCTGAAAACATTTCTTGTGGTTGTTGATTCTAATTACACGATGAAGACATAACGCTGGACCTCCAAAAGTTAAGTGTCAGAAAAACCGCAGAACCAAACGCTGCTACTTTAGCGAGGAGTGGGCGTGCCTCTGCGCCATTGCTTTCGGCTATCAGAGCCATCGGCAGCTTCCTCTTACTACCTCGCTTGGACATCGGACCAATTGGTACGGTGTAAGTTCTTAACCTCTGAACATCTTTTACTTGCAGAGGTTTTAGGATGAAATCTTCAGCTCCGATGGCTCGACAGCTAAAAAAGAAGCACCGATGATTTAATCACTATGAAAAATGACAATCTCAGATTTAGAAGGTTTTTTGTTTTAGGAGAACTTCAAAGTAACTAGAATCTCTAGCAAGTAAGAATGTAGCAAATACTCGAGTCATTTGATCCGTAAATCTTTGAACAATTATGAGAAAATTTGATGTATTAAAGTGGAATACGGAAGATAGCTGGAACAAAACCTAAAGCAAGCTCAGAATCATAACTTGAAGAAGTTCACAGTGAAAACGGAAGCAGCAAACCTGCTGATTCTTTCAGAATCATTTTCGGATGACATCATGACTACCGGTATGGATCTTGAGCTGCTATTCGCCTAAGAAATGGAAAGAAAATTATACTCAGCTGAGTATAATCAATAATCAGGAGGTAATTAAAAACACAATTAATACCTTGACGGCCTTGAGGAGGTCTAAGCCAGTCATTTCTGGCATGCAATAGTCAGTAAGAACTATGTCAATCTTCTGGTCCTGCAGAATATATCAATAGACAGGTTTTGGTAGAATCAGCGTTTTTGTGAGGAAGGCAACATAAATAATCTCACACAGCCAGATTTTGCAACAGTAAAAAGGATGAGAAAAAGAAAACCTTGACAAATTCATCCAAAATACAGAAACAAAAGAACCTTTTTATACCTTCCTTTTTTATGGTCAACGATTTAGAGTGTTGCACTGTGCAACAGATCATTTATCCTCCCAATTGTGAGGACTCTTTGCATTATATCTTTGACAATCAACATCCAATAAAGCCTCACTACAAGTTTTATGAGTTCCCACAATTAAATCAATATTCTGTAACCACACAGAACCTCCTCCATGCTGTCACTTCAGTCCACCTCATAAATGCATTTACCTCATCGTTTATGATAGAGACTGAGTTCTTAAAGGTTTAGAAAAAGTTAAAAAGTGAAGAGCACAACAATAATAAGTTCCATGGGATTTTAAATGAACACTCTTGCATATTTAGCAAAAGGTTTTAGCATCTAAATCATGTTATGAATATATCATGATTGAAAATGTCAATATTGCATTCGAGTACCAGACACTTTCGTATAATATATTTACTTCTACAGATCATATAACTTGTCATTTAGATCATCTATAAAGGAAAGAATATTAAGCCATTAGCAACCAAGGATCTCATGCAATTAGAGAGCAATCTTCTGAAAATTCCACCTATAAGGGGACATTTTCTGACATTTGGAAAATGCTTTCTTCTTACTGCCTGCTGAGTTGAAGTTGATATTCAGCTGCTCTCCATAGAATAATATTCATTCCTTTTTCTTTTTCTTCTTGCAAGGTAATATTATTTTAGTGCTTTGAAAGGCATTAATTTTCTATATACATTTTCATGTTCCTCCTTATCCTTCTCCACATAAACAATGTGAAGAACACTTCTTTCCTTTCCTTGATAGTGAAGCAAGATTGATGCCAAAATACTCTTCATCGTCATCGACTCTTGAACAACTTTTTTTTAGCATGGGAAAAATTATCTAGCTACAGCAACGTTGTTAAATTCTGAGAGGGTATTTTTAAGTTGTAGTATAATTAGCAAAGATCAATCTAATTGGATTTGTAACGCAGTGATGCAAGGATCGATCCTCAGAACAACTTATTTACAGGCATGCAAACTGATGACTTTGCTTCTTGAATTTAACCAGGAGATTTCTATTTTCAACCGGCTGATATTGAATCACTGAGAAAAGGCCATGAACCAAGATATCAAAAGGGATCCGGTACAAGATTAATAAATAACATAGCTAAAAGAGTTTTTTTCTTTTACTTTTTTTTCATTTTGCAACTTACAGATTAAGTCAAACATAGCTTGCAGATTAAGCAATCGAATAGAAGCTTCAGAAAACTGAAAGAAGCATTGATGTCATCAATTTGCTCAGAAGTAACTATTAATCAACAAGATTGAGTCAAAAGTAAATTCGGAAGTTAATAGCATTTCAATGTATTGGTCCAACTGATAGCTGCAATTATTTAGTAACTGTTTTGTTGATTCTGATAAAGATGAATGACATCAGTTGAATAACAATTTAGATTATACCTATTTTATACGATATAAACAGAAGTCCCTAAGTTTGTCCCTGTTTTATATGATATAACAATTTGTTGAACTATTCTCGAATTATTCACAAGTTTGTGCTTGGGCAAATGGTTCAAAGGATAATTCTCAATAATTAGTCAACCTAAAATAAACTAATAAGTAATTGCTCAAAAAACTATGTGGTTTACTCTTGAATCATTCAGCATCACATCGAAAACTTATCATGAAATGCGAGGCTATGCCGCAACCATGTTCAACTCTGCAGCATCAAAATCTTTCTGTTTTCATATCTTTTTCTTTTCTAGCAACTATATAACCGAATCAGCTCTGAACTTCTATCGAATATACCGATCAATTGAGCATTTGCTTCAGCAATTCTTAAAAGGAAATTGCAAGAATTAATTCATCGCCTACATATGTTGCACATTACATATCAAAGAAACTTAGTGTCATGCAGCTGATAGCAAACAATAATTCCAAGAGCCAGAGCAGGCTATTATATCAAATAACTCAGAGAATAATAATACAAACTTACATCATGGTTGGGTGGTTTGGCCTCAATTTCATTGAGGCCGAGAACTTCCATGGCTTTCTTTCCTGAATCAACAGAAACAACTGGAAAGAGAAAAGAAGAAAGAAAAAGTTATAACTTTATGGAGAACAAAGAACAACCTTTTTTTATCAAATATATTAAAATTGATCTGCCTGCATTAGGAGTTCATCTAACCATGTAGCAAACAAGCCTACAAGTCAACCTCATTCCCACATAGAAACAAGAAAAAGCATTGACCCAAAAAAATGTAAAGAAAAAGGAGATTCTAAGAACAGAAACAAACTCATGTGACCAATGACAAAAGCATTTACATAGAACAGAGATTTCGAATCATAAAAATCACATCTTCCCCAATAATAATTAGTACTGAACAGAAATAGAACCTTATTTTACCATCAAAAATTCCTTCACTCCTTCTGAGCAACATCTCCACAATCTTCCTGTCCACAGGGGAGTCATCCACCACCAGCACTCTCACCACCTCCAATCCTCCACCGCCACAGTCATTTACGTCCATCTCCTCGCCCTCTTCCTTGACCTCCTCCATCTCCTCCACCGCCCTTCTCTGAACTCCCACGAGATGTCCGAGAGAGAAGGAGGGAGTGCGGTGGCTTTGCTTGTTCTCAAGAGGAGGGGAGGGGTGAGAATGGCGTGGGCGGGTGGAGTCGTCGTACCTGTCTTTTCCCAACCAGCAACCGCTCCTGTTGGCTCTCGTGTCGATCTCTGATTGGCTTCGATATGGTCCCAGGAATAGGATTTTAAAACATACTTGATTTGCTGTTTCCTACAGAGTAGCAATCGATGATCGTGGGATGATAAACCATGTCATGAGAAAATGGACGGTCGTGAAGGCAGCATAGCCTCTCGTCGCTGTTCGGAGCAAGCAGGAAGGCTACGTGTCGAATCCCGTGGGACCCACTACTGTTTACACCTGGGGCGAGCGGGAGGCGCAGAGGCTGTTCCCTGTTTACGAGCTGCAGCTGAAGCATTAGTGGGGGAACGGATTGATTTCTTTATAAGATTTTGTTGTCGGGAGAATCTTTGGATTTGAGTCATTGACCTCCTCCTCCTCGTCCTCCTCCTCCTCCTATCCCACCAGTTTTCTGAAAACAAATTAATTAATTGTTCTTAAAATCTAACTCATTTTTTTCGTCAGCAGAACAAAAAATACAGAGCGAGGTGAGAGGAATTAGGAGTGCCATCACAAACACAAGTGACAGTGCTGCTGCCGCTCCTCCTCCTCTGTTACACCCATGGATGCATAACGAAGTGCAATAAGCTCCTGCAAATGTGAATAGATGGGATTCAGTCCGTGGGGGTTGATCCTGGAGAGAGAGCAGGAAGATGAAGCAAGAACTCCTTGCTCCTACTGTCACATCTCTTGGGAAGATTGAAAGCAGTGTTGGATCCTCGAAATCCTGGGTCGGTTCCCTTGTCACCCAGTGGGTGCAAATAGACATGTCCCTGCCTTCATTACTCTCTGTCCCCGTCCGTCCTCGTTTCAGAGAGAGAGAGAGAGAGAGAGAGAATCTGCTGTAGCCACATTGAAGTCTCACTGTTGCAGACTTCATCATTCGAAGACCTGTGTTCATAGAGACAAGCAAACATGGCAGTACTGTACTGCAAATATGCTGCTGCTGTTTGCGATTATGCTTGTGATGCGTGCACCTGTGGCAACTAATGAAGGAGGCAGTACCGGAAAGCGAAGAGATGGGGCTGCATTTGCATGGATGCGTTCTCCCAAGTCAAGCTCGCTGTTCATCTCGAGACAGTAGGATTTCCAGGGACGAGGATACATGCTGTTCTGGCCGCAGAACACTGTTCCGATCCGTTGGTGAATCATGTCGACAGTGCCAAGTAGCCAAAATGGGTGAAGCAGAAGCGATGTGATGAGGCGAGTGCCGATGAGAAGGCACAGAATCTTGCTTGTGTGAGGTCACGTCAGGGCAGGTTTCGGAAGGAAGGCTGTGTACAGAGAGACTCCACTCCTTTGGAGGAGCAAAAAAGGCATCAAAGATCAGATCGAGTTGTTCTTCGGAAAGCTATGCAGTCGTATTTCGTCAAAGATTTGGGGGACATTACGGAGGAGAAAAGCTACGCACTCTTACTTCGTCAAAGATTTCATGGAGTACGTACGGTCGGGAAGAGAAGGTTGTGTGAGTTCTTCGTTGCGTCAAAAGAACTTTTATCCCGTTATGGAATTTGGAGTCGCCGACAAAATGATATGATATAAAAAGATTGTTACGTGGTCGGCAGGATTCGAACCTGCGCGGGCAGAGCCCACATGATTTCTAGTCATGCCCGATAACCACTCCGGCACGACCACTGAGTGATCACCAATCAAATAAAATCATATATATTCATTTTATGTCAATCTTTAATAATTGTGCTTGGCTGATGCTTTGTTGGAGAGATGAATGGGTGATGAAGGGAAGAAAATAACCTACAGCTTCTCTCTCTAACATGATTAATCTGATCCAAAAAAACCTCTATCGTTAATTAAACCATTTAAATTCGAATTGGTATTTATCCATCAGAACCAAGTAGTTACTCTTTTAGGACATGAGAAACCAAAGGTTCTAAGTAACAAAACAAAGACTTTTGAGCACATTCTTTTACCACATCTCAACAGATATACGAAGCAAAATAACACATTCTTCTTACATTATGATACTAATTTGTATTTCTTGGCAGGATGCTTTGAATTGTTCCAAATGCACATTAATAAGCAAACATTATGGAACTCCATATACCACAATTTTACAGCAAATTGCAAGCATGTGATTTACATGACCAACACTGTATCTGATACACCTGATGCACTTGTACAGTCTCATTCTTGTGCAGATGCAATCAACTAGCGAAAAGACTACAGCCCATGGAGAACTTATAGTGATCTCAAAGAGAGACCATCATTCACATATAAACAATGCTTACACGCCATACCAAATCTACTGATATGCTTACGTGAGATTATAGAACACACATATGTTTTCAGTAATAAGAGTTTCCAGGCTTCCATAAAAAGTAGATGCATATTGGATGAGGGGGGTGTCTTCCGGTGACTAGTTTGGAACACCTACGTCCGTGGATTCGTAATGCACCTCATTGAAGACCCACCACGGACCATGGGATCAAGCCACCAGAAGGTAGTGAGGCTCTCATGGTCGGGACGCGCCTCACAACTGAGAAAGCTTCATTGAGACGGGATGCATTGACTTTCAGCTGGAATGCCTTCTGCAATACAGAGATTTATCAGGAAGGGGATCCTCAGTGCATAAATTTGCCGAATCACATGATAAAGGATGTTTTATGATATTCTACATTACATTTATTTACCCAAGAATAGCCTCATTCAGGTTTCTTAAGCAAAGGCTATATTCTGGTACACATCATTTTAAATGCCAGATAAGGAGCAGACTAGCAGTTGAGCAACACAAAGCATGCTAGTAATTTCCGAGGAGAAAGTAAGTTGCAAAGCAAGAATGACTTGGGTAACCAAAGATAAAATTAACCAAACAATAATATTCAAAACTCCAACTGATTTAGCTCAAGGTTGTGGTTCATGTTCATTTACGATTGAGGCACATCAATGAACTTAATAGAGATAACACCAAATGCCGAATTTAGCAGGTCATCTTTAGTTGTATTAACTTGATGCAACCATAGCATAGAAACTCAATAGATCAGTTGGATGGAGTAAATTCCAAAGTGTTGGCTCAAATTCCCAACTAGGAAGATACAGCAACAAGAAACCTTTAGGAAAGCAAAAATGTAGCTTCACGCATCCAGTTACCATAGTATAGTGGGATCGCTATGTGTAGTAACTAGTTCAACATAGCACCTTCCTTGGCATACATGCAAACCACAAATTTTGGCAACTACAATAGCTAACTATCATGTTGTAACCAAGAAGGACACATAAGATCATCACCTAGGATGCCTAGTTGTTTGTGTATTGCAATCTGAAAGACAGGAACACCGAGAACTGTGTTTTTAACCATTATTTCAACCTTGTTCACTCTCAACTTGGTATTCGGTAGAGTTCAGCATTTAACAAAACATTGCCACAGAGTTCAGCATTTGCACACTACTACAATTAAGTAGCAAATGACCAAGTAAGAACGTTACTAGAGAATGGTAGATCTAAAGTTGAGTGTGTGAAACATAATCTAACTTTCTTTATCTTGTTGATAGATTGAATCTTTTTCATTCATTCAAGGTCCATTAACAAGGGAGTATGACCTTACAAACTAAGTTTCTATGCTATAACCAATAGAATCCAATATTATATGAAATATCATGTTGGTGTAATTACTCATACAATACAATTAAGACCATCAGTATATCTGTTCACAATGCACAGAAATATCAAGTCACAAACATAAATGCAAACAATAATTATAAAATGTTAAAGCAAGTGAAGATAGGAGGCAAACTCCAAAATATGAACATGAACAAGCAGGGGTTTAAATAGGTGTCCGGGCGCTCGCCTAAGCGCGTGGGTGAGGCGAGGCGAGGCAGGAGCACCTCACGCCTTGACCGAGCAATGCGCTGCCTAGGCGCTTGCCTGAACCCAGGCACCTTGGGCGAGCGATCGATTCAAACGAAGCAACCAAACCAGACTTTTAAGTTTGATTCGATTGAACAGTAGCTAGTTGGTTCGATAAAACCAACTAAGCTACATACTCCCCCAACCCTGCTCCCCTCACGCGACCCTGAGCCATAAACCCAAGCGCAGTTGCTACCTCCACCGTCGACGCTTCCACTACGACTACCTCCTTGCCAACACACAAGGTTGACGCTTCCCCTGTCACTGATGGATGGGTCCGACGACCTAGCTTTCGTGCGTAGTTCCCTTCGTCACCGCTGCTTTGGTGTGCAGCTTCTTCCACCATCGAGGGAGAGGAATGCAACTTCCTTCGCCATTGACAGACTCCTTTGAAGCTTCCTCTGCCTAGACGTTGTCGTTCGCAGCTTCCTCTACTACCGCTACTGTCGTCCGAAGCTTCCTCTGTTACTGTTGTTATCCGAAGGTTCCTCCGCCACTGCTACTGCCATTTGCAGCTTCCTTCGCCATCGTCGTCGTCGTCCGAAAGTTCCTCCATTACCGTTGCCCTCTCTTTCCCTACTTTCCACTCTTGGTGACTCTTTTCTCCCCCTCTAACTACTGTTAACAGTAGACAATTTACTGTTAACAATAGATTGTTAACTACTATTATCATATAATAGTCTACTGTTAACAATAGATTATTAACTACTATTATCATATAATAGTCCCTACTTAGATTTTAACATTGCTAATCTCTATTTATTTAGATCTATTATTAGAGTTTCAAGATTAATGACAAGTGTACAAAGCAATTCAGAAGATTCATAAAAAAATTCAAGAAATGATTCTGTTTGAAAATACAATTATCTAAAGGATCCTAAAGGTCCTAATGCAATTACTTGCATCTTTTGTGATAAGACCACCATAAATGGTATTTTCCGTACAAAGCAGCATTAAGTAGGAGACTTCAAGAATGCATCAACATGCAAGAAGTGTCCACCTAATATAAAAGAAAAATTGCTAACTTATATGACTGAAAAAAAAGATGCAAAAAAATGAATATTATGAGATTTTACTTGAGGATAATGTTGAACATATTAGATATGATGATGAAGAAGATTATTCAGAAAGTGTCAATCCAAATAAGAAAAGAATATATGACAGAAAATAAAAAGAAGTCATGATTGTTAAGAAGAATAAAAAGGGACCGATGAACTTATATATGTATTAAGGATCACAAAAGAAACAAGTGCAAGTAAGAGCAAAATTAGGATAAACAAATATACGTGATGTTTGTGATAATAAAATATAGGAAAAAATAATTCAACACATTGCTCGCTTGTTCTATCAGGCTAGCCTTCCTTTTAGTACTTGTCATTTAGATAATTTTAAAGAGATGATTGAAGCTATTGGAAGATATGATGGAGGATTAAAACCTTCAAATTATTACGAATTACGAGTTTCATTACTAAAAAAAAAGTTGGATTATACAAATGACTTATTAAAGAGTCACAAAGAATCATGGGTAAAGCATTATTGCTTTATTATGTCAGATGTTTGAAACGACAGGAGACGTAGAAGTATAATTAATTTTATGGTCAATTATCCTTTAGGAACCATGTTTGTAAAGTCAATAGATGCATTATCTTTTATGAAATATAGAGAAAAGATATATGAGTTGCTTGATAATAAGTTTGTGGAAGAAATTGATGAATAGAATATCGTCCAAGTTATAACCGACAATGGAAGCAATTATGTGTTAGCTGGTAAGATTTATCTTTTGAATTTTGAATTTTTTAATTACTTTATGTCTCTAATTTATATAAAAGAACTATGTGACTCCTAAGTCTTAACAATTTTGTTATCTTTTGTCTTGGGTAAATTATTTGAAACAAAAAAACAACACTTATATTAGACTTAATGTGCGGCACATTGCACTGATTTAATGTTGGAGAATATTGGAAAGATTTCTGACATCAAGAAACTTTAGAAAGGACAATATTTGTCCTTGGATTTCTTTATAATCATACTAGAGCTTTAAATATGATGAGAGAATTCATATGTAACAAGGAATTGGTGAGATATGGTGTCACATGATTTATTACCTCCTTCTTGACATTACAGAGCGTGTATCGTCAAAAACGTAACTTGAGAAATATGTTTACCTCGGAGAAATGAGTGATAAGCAAATGGGCAAAAGAAGCGAAAGGCAAGAGGGCCGATGATATTATCTTAATGCGGTTCTTTTAAAATCTTATAGTTTACACATTAAAGGTAATGAGCCCTCTTGTTTGAGTCCTTCAATTGTCAGATAATAAAAAGAAATCTGCAATGAGATATATTTATAAGACTATGGATAAAGCAAAAGAGATAATTAAAAAATCTTTTGATGAAAATGAAGACTAGTATAAGAAAATATTTGGAATCATTGACGAAAGATGGAATTATCAATTTCACCGTCCATTACATGCAGTAGGATATTATTTGAACCCATAATGCTTTTATAAGAACACCTCCATTGAGTTTAATGCACTAGTTGTAAATGGGTTATATAAGTGCACTGCAAGATTGGTTCTAAGCCTTGATGTGTAAGATAAGATCATACGTGAATTATCATTATATAAGAATGTCAGGTCTTTTTGAAATTTTAATGATAGCTCGATCTAGGACAACTACATCCCTAGGTATTTATAAATTTATATAATTAATTTTATGTATAGTATGTTATTGTTAATAATAAAGTAAATTTTCTAGCTAAATGGTGAAGTCTATTTGGAAATTTCACTTCGAACTTATAACAATTGACTATCAAAATTCTTAATTTGACTTGTAGTGCTGCAGGATGTGAGCAAAACTAGAGTGTCTTTGAGCATGTAAGGATGACAAAATATTTTTATTTCAATTAATCTATTTTTCTTAGATAGATGCATTAATATATTTTTAAATTAAACGATATAACATATTCACACAAAGAGAAAAATCAATTACAACATCAATGATTACATGATCTGATTTATATAAAGTGTAATCAAGTATTGAAAACTCGTCATGATTTGCGAAATACATTAATCTAATCTCATTACAAGATATTGATGATTCAAATGAGTGGTTGGTGAGGGAAAAGGGTGCGAACATACAAGATGCCGAAGATGAGTTTGTATTTGAAGATAACAACTTGACACGGAGAGATGTGGCAAGAGCCTCAGGTGTCGAAGAATTACAGACATATACAAGATAAATGACGAAGACAAAATGAGTGTAAAAGCCTCAAGTTCATCTCCTGATATTGTCGAAGAGGAGAAAACATATTTTAATGAAGATCGAAGAGAGAAAGAGAAAGATGATGATACGTTTGAGACTAATGATGTTGATTATGATGATGATTAAATTTGATTTAAAAATTTATTGTTTTGAGTCTTTTGACATTTTTGTTATTAGAAGATAGATAATATGACTTGATACTTTAGATTTTTTTCATTTAATGTCGTATTTTTATTTATATAATCATATTTATCAATTATATTATACATTTTTACATTTTAAGATTTCAGAGTTAGTCGTTTCGCTTGGGCAAGCACCTAGCGCCTTGGGTATTTTGGGACCTCGGCACCTTTTGGCTCCTAGTGGATTTTAAATCACTGTGAACAAATGAAGGATGGTTGAAATGACTTGTAGGAGGACAAGCTTGCATCAAATAGTTAACATGTGCCTTCATACCTTCATATGCTTATTAGGACAAGCAAATATCAACCTACATGCCAGTTCCCCATCTTTGAGTGGGGTTGAGACAGAAAATTAAAAAAGGGTCGAAGCTCCCAAATTATCTCCTTGACAAAAATTAGTGTTCAAGGGAAAATACAGCATTAATTGAACAAGATGCCTAGTGCAAACAATAATACTGATGATGATAAAAATATGCAAGGAAGCAAAAGCAACAAAAGAAATCAGCTGTTATCCAGGCTGACCTCTATATATTGACAAGTTTCTTTCACTTTAAAGCATAATCAACAGAATACTACCTCACAAACTAGTTAAAAACTAAGACAGTATGCAGCTATTAGTAATTTGATCACATGTTGCTGCTAACAATTTTGTTCAGAATGCACATAAATATTTAGGTTGCAAAGACCAATGTTATCAAGTAATGAATTGGAGTATAAAAATGAACATGGCAAAAACAAATATATACCATCAAAACCTTAAGATTTAGACAAGTATGATTTTAATTAGGATAGCTCTAGTACTTCCATAAAGGACAACATTGCAACAGATAGTTAAGAATGTGCCTTTAGATGCTTATTTGGACAGCTGGATAGCAAAAAACTCGAAAGAACGACAAAACTGATTGCTTCAAGTAAAAAATTTTTCTCCCCAACAAAAAATAATATGCAAGATATAGATTAACTAAGCAAGGAACCTGCTCAAGAAGTAAATAACTAAATAAATAACCATTGACTAAGCAAGGAAATAGATACCAAAAACTTTACCTTTTCATCCAGGCTGACCTTGAGAGGAATACTTATAGTCTTTTGTTTCATCCGATACAATCGTTTTCGGAGCATGAAAACCCCCAAGATCGCCGCAGCAATGGAGATACACCAAACTGGCTTCACCTTGAAAGCACAAAACTTTAGAATCTCAAATGGAAACTTCCACCAAACCATCCCTTTCTTCTCTCGTCCCCCATTCAAAACGTTCCCCGACCGAATGTTCTTAGCGCCCATTTCAACTGGAGAACTGTAGCACTCATCAGTCTTCGCACGTTCATCGGATCCCACTTCGTCAGGAATTTCAGCTCCCATCTCTGTCCCTTCGATCCCAACAATCCCCTCGGGACCCACTGCTTTCACATCCTCTTCTCCATCGGCCGTCTCTCCAGTCTCCAAACCTCCGGCGCTAAATTCCTCCTTTTCGCTACCAAGAAGTGACCTTTGCCCGTCCGACGACTCATCCGACCAAAACCCGCCCAAATCATTGCGACGGAACTCGATCACGGGAAAATCCACCTCCCTCTTTGGCCGATCGAGATACCTGGAGTCAGATTCTGGGTCGATCCAGCTAGGGTTATCGGAATCGACCTGCTCCTCCTCCTCCTCCTCCCCCTCAAGGGCAAAGGGAGCACCTTTCTGATACCGTATCTGGGAGTCGAGAGTAAAGTAATCAGACTTGATGGCGCCGTCTTCGGAGTCCTCCGACGACGCTTGTAAGGGCTTAATATCCTCTCCCGCCTCAGAGGCGAGGAGCATCTCCCAGTCGCGGAAGTCAGAGTGCTCTTCCATGGCGGCCTGGTCGAAAGATAGGGAGAGCGACGGAGGAGAGAAGCTCTTAACCTAGGCGTGCGATCGGGCGAGGGGACAAAAGCGCATCGGAGATGGGAAGACACGGACGTTATCTTTTTCTTGCGTCCTTCGTCGGTTTCGAAGGAATAAAGCGTAGACAAACGCTCGATTTGATGCGAGGGGCGAGAAGACGGTCATGTGGAGGCCAAGGGAAAGCCGTCAGCTGCAGGAGAGCCACCCATCACCGGCCTGCACGGATCTCGATGACCACTTATGGTCTCTCCACTCGACAGCGCCGCATGGAATCATACGTGAGACTACTACCAACGAACGGTCATGATGTGGGGATCGAAGGATCCCACGATCCGTCGACAGCGGCCACAGAACATGGCGGGCGCGGCTGCAGTACCGACAGAGGCACCAAACGTTAAAAGGTCGTCTTCCATTGGTCACTAATTGCGGGTCCCATATAACGACGGCGACCTCTCAGCTTGCGATTGGAGATGTGCTCTCGAGTGCGTCCCCTCGCAGACCGGCGTTGTGGAATTGGGTTACAGCCGAGAAGGCGAAAAGAGTCACCCCTGTTGACTCGTCGCCAGCTCGACTCGGTATCATGCCATGGCAGCCAAAAGATGAGAAGGTGCAGCATTCGATGTTATCATGAGTGACGAAACACACACAAAAAAGGTCGATTGTTTGATGAGATCAATGGACCATTAAGTTACGTGGATGGATTTGCATCAAAGCTTGTGGCAGTGGAGAGGTCACGATAATGCAGGAGGCAGCATGGAATCGATAGTAATTATAGTATCCATGAATGGGCATCATCAACCTTTGTCGAACATCTTCATCGCAGCTATCGATGCCTGTGAGAAATTTCTTTACTTTTGTTATGTTATGTGTGATAGTGGCTTTCAAAATCAAGAAGAAAGAATGGGAGGCATCGAAGAAGGAAGCTCACATCGCAAGTGTACACGTTCCACGCCTCCAAATTGATAACCTCCTGTCAATGGTGATAGGATATAAAGATAAATAACTTTTGTATATGAACAAATATTTGCAGGTCGCAATCGAATTAAATGAAATCATAATCAAATAAACACTAAGATATACGTGAAAAACTTCTTTAATGTGAAGGGTAAAAACCACAGGGTAAATTAGAGATAATCCACTATGAGAATAATTAATATACAAATCTCAATCTCTTGCCCTAAACCCTAGCAACAATCACAAGAGAATAATTGGATACAATGATCAGTCACTGTCCACAATATCTAAAACCTTCCCAAGTAATCACAGCAAGAGTTTCCTGTAGATTTAATCTAACTTGAGATGAGAACGCTGCTAGATGATTGAGAACAGTCTCTTTGCGTTGTCCTTGTTTTCTTTTCTTTCTTTCTCTTATTTTGCTGTCTTTTTCTACCAAAAAAACGCAACCACCTTTACGCCAAAACGCAGCCACCACACCTCCCTTATATTAATATAGGGTTAGGTTAAGAGAGGTGTAGACTGTGGGTTGATAAAATCCATATTGGGCTAAATATGGACTGTCAACCTAACAAATAGTTGGAGGATAACAATGACAATCGCGTCGTTATAATTTAAAATTATAATTTTTAATTATAATTTTCGACCATTAAACCGCACTTATAATATATTATTGATCTTTTATAGTGGCCTCATGAAACTATGAAGTTGTTCCTAGGAGTAAGAGATCCGCTGATTCCGTCTACATCCGCATCCGATATGGATCCGACCCGACAACACTGGTGAAAAATGTAAATTACCAAATTATAATGTTTCACGTCATCTCCGACGCTTAAACACGTGCATAGTCACGTGGTGATAACAGCGCTTGAAGCTCGACGGAATAAGGCCGTATCTGTCGTTCTTATGGTTCTGTTCTCGTGCTGGACGAAGCGATAATGGAGACGACATCCTCGGGGCAGTCCACCAGGCCACCGTTGCCGACTCGGCGGCCTACGAAACGCCTGTTGTTCGACAGGCGCTACGGTTGGGTGTACTGCTCCCCTTCAGCTTTTCTTATGCCAATTTCTAGACTAGGGTTTCCTTTCTCGACACTTAAAGAATCCATGATCGTGTCAAGATTGGTCTCGTGGATGTACGGATTTCATGAATTTTTCCTATTTTACAGCTTTGATGAGTGGAAGGATCCTTCAGAAGAAGCTTTAGCTGGTGGTCGAGGAATGTATGCTCTTCTTGCCGCTGTTTCTGATACTAGGAATGTTATCGCTTCTTTACCCTGTAATTTATCTCCTATGATTGTTTTTTTTTTAATTCAGGTTTTGCATTTTGCCGATCGCGAAGTCAATGCTGAATGTCGCATCGTTGTCGGTATGAATCACATAAAAAAGTATTCTTTGTATTTATTTTTAAAGTTGCAGTCTGCTGTAGAATTGAACACTTTGGATTTAGTTAATGATAATAGATTTATACCAGTTCTACAAGCATTCTCGTGAGTAGTAGCGCATAGGAAAGTGCAAGAAACATTAGAATTTGCAATATTGTCTTTAGTATAGTGTATAATAGCTTATCAGGCATTTAGTACAAGCGATATGCTTATCATTGTTGTTGACCACAATCAACTAATATTTTGTGGAAGCTTCTTTCTTTTCTGGA
This sequence comes from Musa acuminata AAA Group, assembly GCF_036884655.1. Lineage (NCBI taxonomy): Eukaryota > Viridiplantae > Streptophyta > Magnoliopsida > Zingiberales > Musaceae > Musa > Musa acuminata. The sequence goes on along the minus strand of NC_088332.1, from coordinate 15,134,875 downwards.
GAAAACTAGACAATTGTGCAAGAGCACAAGCATTTGCAATTTCAGATTTGTTTTTTACAATAAAAATGCTTAATGTTCAGGAATCAAGCAAATATCATTATAGCCCTTGTAACTCTGAGTCCAGATAACCATGATCAATTAATTACTTGTGGATGCTTCTTTCTCTAGTGCAAGGAACACTAGTATTTACCATCTCATTTTTAATTTGGATAGTCAATGGCAAATATTAAGGAGTTGAGCACATGGAATATTCTCACTACAGTCATCCTAGTGAATAAATACAGGCAGGTAATTGATTGGACTGAGTTTGCTTACAAAGCTTGTGCTTTTGAAAAGATGCTGATTTGATTTTCCTGCCTTGTAAATTAGGTTGATTTATGTGTTGCTATGTGTTGTAAAACTCACACTTAGTCTATGGTTTTATATAAAAGGCCTGGTTCCTAGCTATTACATTGTTAGAACTTAGATATGTACAATCTTTTCCTTTAATTACTTATATGAAGCTAAAATACAGATATAACGTTGTTATACACAATACATATGCATGGTACTTATGTTAAGCTAAAAATATGGTGTTTGGCTGCCTGGACTATCTTTATTTCTATATTTGTGTGTTATGGTAAATTATTTATCTAGAATATTGCCTCTAGATCAGTGATTTAAAAAGGCGCTTAGGCGCTCTCCTAGGCGCTCGGGCGAGGTGAGGCGAGGCCCGAGCGCCTCGCTAATCTCCCAGGCGGCGCGCTTCAAACAGGCGCCGCCGGGGCGCTCGCCCGAGCCAAGGCGCTGGGCGCTTCGGGCGAGCACCTAGGTTAACCAAGGCGACCGAACCAGGATTTTAGGTCTGGTTCGGTCCTGGTTCGGTCTTTGATGGTTAGTTGGTTCAATTGAACCAACTAAAATCGATATAAGTGAGAACCCAACCCTAACCCTCGTCGCTGCCGCTCCCGATCCCGATCCCGATCTCGCTGTCGCTGCTCGCAAACGCTGTCTCTATCGCCGCTCGCGCCTCCCGCTGCTCGCCGCTCCTGCTCCCGCTGCTCACCGCTGTCGCTGCTCACAAACACTGCCTCTGTCGCCGCTCACGCCTCCCGCCGCTCTGTCACGGACAAACTTTTAAACAAGGTGTTTGTTGTAATGCTTATGTATGTCCGTGTCTTTTGGCATGTTCATGCCTTGTACAACATGTAGAGGGGCGGCCGAAGGCTTAATAGTCCCATTTTAGTTGGGTTGGTGGCCTCTTTAGGCTTGTAAATAAGGGTTGTGTCATGTGGACACGTGTGAGAGATTTTCGATCTGTAATGGACCATTTTACCCTTTGTTGTGCAACTGTTCAGAGCTTGTAAAGTCTGTTTGTAATTTGCATTGTCTATGAAGTGTTTTTCGGAGATGTTTGCTTGTGGATCCCGATTGAGGCGTTCTCTCTAACCCGTTCTCTCTTTTGTTGGTCCTAAGGGACAATAGGAGGCTTCAGGGAGGCTGACCTTTGCGGACGGACACACAAGGGTGCCGCACGACTTAGGCAAAACCAGCTAAGTCCGTGACAGATGGTATCGGAGCGGGACAAGCACTCACAGAAACACTTAGCATGCAAACGTGGGGGACCTAGCGGGGCTGCGTTGAGGGCAGTCAGCACACGCGTGACCGTTTGGGGGAAAACGGGCATGGAGATGTAGGGAAAAGGAGTCGCTCGGAGGAGCGGGCATCTGACATTGGCATTCAGAGGAATGACCAACCCTTCGCGCAAGAGGCACCACGAGAATAGGCAAGCTTGGAAGAATGCGGAGCGCACAAAGGTTGGGATGGCTGAGTTTGAGCTACGGCTCAACGTTGACAACTATACTTGATGGTGCTCAAGGCAAGCGAGGCGCTTGGTAAAGGATGAGACCATGCAAGGTTGAATGAGTTGCTCAGCGATCGAAAGAGTTGTGCAAAGCTCACAGAGGTGAGGGGAATTGCTAACTCAAAGAATTCGATACTCATGCATGGGCTTGTATGCGGACGATGGAATGTTCGCAGCCATCCCAAGGCGACCGAAACTCGGCGCCATAGAGCATTGAAACTTTCTCTTCGGCATGTGAAGGATACGTCCGTAGGAGGCTGAAGTGTGCAACGAGTTCAGCATGTTGCTAGGCCTTGAGTGGTGCAGCGGGGGCTGTATTGACGTGGAGTCGCAATCTAGCAAGTGCGTTTGCAGGAGGCAGAACAATGCACAGCTTGTTCAGCAGATCGGAGTAGTCCAAGGGGATGGTGGTCTCCGAAACGAAGAGAGATGTTGCTCCAATGAGACAGTTATCCAGGAGGGATAAGTCCCGGCTCTCCAGAGGGAGAATCATGTGGGACGGACCTCACATGTTGAGGAGGAGTACCTCAACAAACAACGACTCCACGAAGCTCAATGGACTGAGCAAGCGGCGAGGAGTCGTCGCATGATCTCGCTTGAGAGAATGCATTGGTGGATGCATTGCGAGATCAAGTGAGGGAGCGACCCAAAGCAACTTAAATGAAAGCACACTTGGAGTCGATGTGGAGATCGGACTCAAGGGAGGGCTGACCCGTGGAATGGTGGGCGCGAGGGCCACCATCGACTCAATGCAAAAACGAGCAGCGGAGCAACTTGGGTGTAACTTGGCGAAGTACCTAAGCCGCATGAAGGGAGCTAGCATAGAAGTTGGAACATGGAGCGGAGGCACAGTACTTTCCTTAGACAGAGGTCAAGGACATGAACTCTTGCAGAGGCAAGAGTAGAATCATGTTGTTCCATGGGTTCTTCATTCTGACGGAGCAGACTCATCTTGCATGGTGCCAAAGACGTAATGAGCTTCTGGGCACATGCACCTTATCTCGGAGAAGCATTTGATGGAGGAACTAAGGCGACTCAATTTGGGGAGGCGAAATTGGGTTCAGAAGGCCTTAGCACGGGGCAAGAGGACTCAGAGGTGGGTACTCTTGAAGATTATGCCACAGTGTTGCCATTCAAGTTGCCATGAAGGAAGCGGTGCGCAACGGAGATTGTGCTGGTAGGGGCAGAGGCCCAGGATCCAGACAATGGTGCACAAATTACAGTGAAGTCAGTGGACTTCGGGAGCTACTAGGCGACGGACTGTCCTAGAGCGGTGCTTCATCTAGGTGTGACCCAAGAGTGGGTGGATGAAGGTCGATTGCCAAAAGGAGCGAACAAAATCGAAGGTGGAAGAGACCCTGCGATGTATTGGCAGAGGCCACACATGGAGGGTTCACAATTCGAGTTTATTCCACAAGAATCAGAATGCAATGGAGATGTCACCAGGAGACGACATGGTGCAGCGGATCGTGGTGGAACAGTTCGTGGCAATGCGATACACACGACATAGTCCCGTGAGGGACTAGATCATATGGAGGTATGATCGAGAGCTACTGGAAGCTCCACTTCGGTGAACAACACGACGACAAGAAGGGCTATGGATTCAAGGAGTGAAGGCCATGGTATCGTAGAGGCGGGTCTTCCGTGCGTGCATCGAATTTTGCATCGGATGAAAGCCTTGGTCATCAGCATATGGGGGCTGGGTTCCACCAAGGGAAAAGTTCGAATGCAAGTACTAGTGAGTTCCATGGGAGGGACTTGATCATGCAGAGGTATGATCGAAGCAGCTGGAGAGTTGGACTGCTCCAGAGCTCATATTCGCTTAAGGGAGCCCGACAAGTCAGAGGACAAGGCTGAGTAAGCGAACGTTGCTACCAAGGAAGCTAAGGAGAACAGAATCGGTGCAAACCCTACAACGTGATGGCAGAGGCCATGCATGGGAGTTGCAGTCTGTCTTTCCATCGACCAAACGGACTGCTTGAAGAACACAGAGGTGTTGAAGCAGGGGGTCGAAAGGGGCGAGGAAGCAACGACGAGTCCAGAGTAACTTAGCTACCCAAAATCAAGCATCAGTTAGAATGGAGGTGGACTCGAAGGAGTGCCACAGAGGCATATCTACTGATTGTGAAGAAAATGGATGCAGATGCGAGGCGACGGATAGTAGGGCCATGGGCATGACAGCCCCATGGTACCGCAGAGGAGGGACTTCCGTGAAAGTCATTGATCCCTTGCTCTCATGGAGGGAGAGCGCTTGGTCGTGAAAGGGGCCGAGGAGGTGGAGAATGCAGAGACAATCTCCAAGTACCGAGACAAAGCTGAAGGGCAGAGGCCGAAGAACTTCGTAAGATCGGTGTCAATGTGCTTCTCATCAAGATAGCCGAAAGTGAAGGACTTCAGGTCATGCAAGAGTGCATAACCAAGGAACGAAGCAGGCAGTACGCGGTGCTGTACCTTTGCTACTCAGAGGAGTAGGCGGCAGGGTTGATGGAGAAGACGGTACAATCCCAGAGGCGACCAAACCTATGAGAGAATTACTCCAAGTTGGGGTGAAAACTTCCTGCATTCCAGAAGTTTGATGGCATTGAGAGGGTGAATCACAGTAACTAACTCAACGCAAGGAGTGCAAACACTTCAAGTGCTTCAGAAGTGTGAGCAAAGAGCAGGCGAAGGCTAGTAACCAGCTCGATGCATGGAGTACAACCTGGAGGAGGCGGGCGAAGTCAAGTAACCTTTGCCTTCTCAACCCTTAAGAGAATGGGCAAAACCGAGTACCCCAATTCTCTTGTCTATCCAGCAGAGGAGCTCTGCACAAGTTCAAAGACCCTTCGAAGACAATGGAAGACAATAGTTGTCAAATCCTCACCAACGGTGATCAGTGCCACTGAGAGTAGATTGTCTGCTTCATTTCCCCACGAAATGCCAATCGAAAGCGGAAGTGATGCGAACCTACTTGGATGTGACAACTAAGTGAAAGAAGAGTCAATGAGCAAATTTTGTGGAGGAAGGACCCAAAACTTCAGAAGTTTGCGAGACGATACTCGTTAAAAGCTCCAACAAGCATCTACCCAGTTCAAGCAGCATGAGGCATTTGAGAGACTGGCGCAGTAAGGATGGTCTTTTCCTTCATCTGGGGGATCCGCATGAATCAACAATGATTAACACAACTCAGCCAACCCCACACCAAAGTCAGAGTCATTGGTGAGTTGAAGCAGCATGGCGGATCAAAGGTTCGATTACTCAAAAACAGCAGCGGAGAGTAGCTAGGAGCCAAGAGGCGCATTGTAGTTGGAGCAAAAGATTGAAGACTCAGTAAAGGCGAGGAGTTGCAGTGTCGACAAAGGCTTTAACGAGGACGTCGAAGGAATAAGTGGGGGAGAATGTCACGGACAAATTTTTAAACAAGGTGTTTGTTGTAATGCTTATGTATGTCCGTGTCGTTTGACATGTTCATGCCTTGTACAACATGTAGAGGGGCGATCGAAGGCTTAATAGTTCCATTTTAGTTGGGTTGGTGGCCTCTTTAGGCTTGTAAATAAAGGTTGTGTCATGTGGACACGTGTGAGAGATTTTCGGTCTGTAATGGACCATTTTACCCTTTGTTGTGCAACTGTTCAGAGCTTGTAAAGTCTGTTTGTAATTTGCATTGTCTATGAAGTGTTTTTCGGAGATGTATGCTTGTGGATCCCGATTGAGGCGTTCTCTCTAACTCGTTCTCTCTTTTGTTGGTCCTAAGGGACAATGGGAGGCTTCGAGGAGGCTGACCTTTGCGGACGGACACGCAAGAGTGCCGCACGACTTAGCCAAAACCAGCTAAGTCCGTGACAGCTCGTCGCTCCTGCTCCCGCTGCCGCTGCTCGCAAACGCTGCCTCTATCGCCGCTCGCGCCTCCCGCTGCTCGCCGCTCCTGCTCCCACTGCCGCTGCTCGCCGCTCCCTTTCCTGCTCTCTTTCTTAATTTAATAGCATATTTTTATTTAAAATTTTAAATAATTATATTTATTAATTATATTATATATTTTTATATTTTAGCGCCTCGCTTCTCTCGGGCGAGCGCCTGGCGCTTCGAGCGTTTTTGGACCTTGGCGCCTTTTGGCGCCTAGCACTTTTTAAATCACTGCTCTAGATCGTCACCTCTTTGAAGTATGAGCTTTACATTAAATTTCATAAGTGGTTAATATTGGTCAAAGTCCTTTTTCTTTTACAATGTTAACTTATGCAGTTCTTGTCCTAATAAACTATGTTTTAGAACTCCTAAGATATCATTTTAGCTTAACTTGCTTACAATAAAATAGAAATTCATTTCTTTTTTAGGCTTATTTCTACGTCATTAAGTTTTGGAGTCATATGGTAGTTCTTTTTTTGGTTCACATATGTGTCAAATTCTAAAACATATTAGGTTGTCTCGGTGAACTTATACAGGGCTTATCTCGCTATAACAAAATCAAATTGTTGATGTGAGATAGGTATACTTGTAATCTCGTTGGTAGTAGGTTCATAGTAACGTAGTTTTTCCCCCTTTGTTTGCTTGACAAGGCTATTCTTCTTCTTCATGCAAACTGTTGCTCCAATTTGGTGATTTTTTGTCTTTTGTTTTTTGAAGCTGACAAAGATGAACCTCATGGCCACTTCAATATATAATTAATTTGGTTTGCTACAATTTCTTCCCTCTATTTTCCTGGAAAATATGATTATCTTTTTGATTTTATAAAAAATTCTATTTCACAAAATGATTCCTTCTCTTTCTTTATCTTTTCCTGAGCTCACAATGATCGACCTCATTGCCATTTCTGTAGCACTATGACTATTTTGGACATATACGACTAGTACCATAATGTCACAAGGGGGTAAACATTGATGATAACATTTCTATTGTCCACTATTGCATTCTTATGAATACATTTTCTTCCTTAGTTATGGAGGGCCAGTTTTTCTTGATTTGCTCCATCCACCATTGTTTCTATATTGAATTTTATGTCCAAGGAAGCAACATCTTGTTCTTTTAATCTGCTTTGCTGTGTAGACAACAGAAGGGTTATAAAAACATAGATTTCAGATCAGAAGGATGTATCTAAGGAAGATGTTTTGCATTTCTAGGCTGTGTATCTTGGAAGTTACATTTATTTTTTTTTTGAAGTAGATAGAGGCACATGATTTTTTTCTGCCACATCTATATTGACTTGAGATAGCTATCTCTGCCATATATGTAACCACATATGCAAGTTGGCCAGTGATTATTTGAGTCCTTGGGAAATGAATGCGGGTTTGGCACAGGTGCCCAAGATGCCCTTGAGCTACACCAGAATCTAGGCCTGATAATCTACTTGCTAACTGCCTCCATCTGATTCAAAAAAGTAATAACTGTGTCATCAATTCCTCGAAGTGCTTCACTATCTATGCCTGAAAATTTACTTGATAAACTGCCTCTATCTGTTACTGATGCCATCCATATCAAGGCCAAAGACAGAATTTCTGTGTTCAATTTAACTTCATCATGATTTAAATCTTATCCTGAATAAGAAGTGAAATGACTACTTCTATGTGATTAGTTTTATTGATTATTGCTTTCCACTCTATCATTGTTTATGTGGTTTTAATCAAGGTTTTAATTTTGTACTGTATCGGTGTATCGAGCTTTGCTCCATACGGTACGGTAGGCATATCGCTCGGTATATATATTTATATAAAAATATGTTTATATATATATGTTTACTCATAAACATATATATTATTATATACATATGTAGTTCAACTACCGATAGTATCATCATCAATGTAATTTCTAACTTTAATATTTATTTGTGGACAACATCCTAAGTGATGCTAGGAATGTTTAAACATATATGAGTAACATATATAAAAAATTATCACCCCCTTTCCATCGTGAGAGATAGAAAGGGTGTGATGGTGGAGCGGGCGAGGATGCGATGGGTCGCCTTCATCCCCAGCTCGAACTCATCCCTCGCGAGGCACTCCGCAATGCTCCCGCGGTAACTGAATCCGGCGGGGATCCAGCCTAGAGCGAGCTCATCTCCTACTCCCCCGCTGCTGCCACCCTCATCGATTGTAAGGAAAAAGACCAAGATGATGGTGAGAGCGAGAAGGGGAAGCAATAGTCCAACCCGGGTCGTGATCCCTTCCTTCGCCGTCGACCACGACCTCCCTGACCACAACGGCCACGATCCCTTCGCTCCCTACCGCATTTTGCCCAACGGAGCGCTTCTTTGTGTCCTGCCATGTCCAACTCCCTTCTCCATCATGCCTTCTTCGTCCAACGAGTGCCGCAGCCTCGTCTTCCTCGCTGTCGTGGTCTTCGTCCTGTCTGCTAGCTGATACCGCTCGGTAGCGAGCGGTCCGCGTGCTTGTCAGCTGGCGGACTGGTACAAACCGCCCGTACCGAGCGGTACAATTTGAGATTTGAATCTTTGGTTTTAATTATAAAGTACATACCAACTTCTTAATACTGTTTTATTTATAGGAATCAAATTTTCACCTTTCTGGCAGACCATCATAATTGATTATAATTGGGATTAACAGGACACCATTGTCAGCTAAATTACCGTTAGCGTAAAGAAGGAATCGACTCGATAATGGATGAAATCCCTATGTTATTCGAAAGCACATTGATATAACATTTTCTCTGATGGGGCATAGTGGAATTGTTGTTCCTAACAGGGCTGTTGTTTTCTCCTGTTGTATAAGTGATGGATTGTTGTGAATTTGTTATGAGCCTTGTCTTGTCCATTATTGGTCTGATTTCTGAACTATGCTTGCTGTCTATATTATGAATATTCTGAGCTTCTAATTGTGTTATATCACGTAATCATTTGGCTTGTCCAGTATTGGTCTGAGTTCTGAACCATGCTTGCTATCTATGTTATGAATACTCTGAGCTTCTAAGTTATCAGACACATAAGTGATGCCTAGAGTAATGATCATGTACTATTGCAGCATGACATATATAATAGATATAAGACATTTATCTGTTTGAAAATTAAGTGAGCCTCTGGAGTTCACTATCAGAATATGGTTTCCCAATAATGCATGTCTCTTGACTTTCATTGCATGGTTCGGTTCATGTTTTTGCAAAATGTACTGTGTGACAATATTGCTGAACAAAGCAGAAAACAAGACCATAAACCTACACTGAAAGACGAAAGTTTGTACATGGTTTTCTTTTACCACCTTCATTTACCATAGATGATCTTGGTGAACTTATATTTCATATTTCACTTTGCAGATCAGTCTTGCAGCAGATTTTGTGATCAAAGCTCTTAAGTCTCCTATTCAACTTTCTCGACAAGAATTGCATGCTAACCTGTGTAGTCAGTTTCATAAGCTAGCACTTAATATGCAGGGATGGAATCTTAAGTTGATAACCTTGGGTAATAGGAGACAAAATGCCATGAACTCTGAAGAGGTTCCTACAAACTGAACCAATCCCTCGGCTGCATCATGCTGCAACTCAATGGATTCTGTTATGATGAACTATTGGAGTATGATGTTTGTTTGAGATGTATATGAAGATTTACATTTCATTCGAGGAAGTTACTGAATCTTGTGAGAAGACTATGTGATTACAAGGATTTGCATGATTGATTGAGCCAAGGTAACCCCTCAAACTGAGCTGAACTTGGTAGAAATGTGCATCATCAATTTCACATGGTCTTAAATGGGTGACATGTACATCTAATGTACATGAAACATACATGGCCTGTGGATCACACAAATTTACTCTTGGATAAACCTGTCTCATTTGAATAGTGATAGACCTTGAGCCACAAGCGGACCCGGACAATACATCCATAAAATTTTGGTAGTCAGCCAACTTTCTATCTTCATGAATTTTTGTTGGGTAAGCTTTTTTGTTTTCTTGTTCACAAATTTTGGTAGGATTTTTAATCAGGAAAGTCAAATGACCATTTATTCTCCTGTGTATAAATGGTTTGGGTAGCTATAGGCTCCAACTTGTGCTTACGGTTTACTTCACCAAACAGAGAAGAAGATCTTGATTCCTCAAGGTGGGGAAGAAGCGGTCCTCAAGTTAAGTAGGTATTGTGTGGCCGTGGCTACCTTCTTCTGGTTCATTCTACGACTGTTCTCACCTGCTTGTCCCATCCATCCGTTTCAAGTTCATGGTCCCCAAAAGGATCAATTTTAGCTTGGTTCTTATTACCAGGGTGAGAGACACCACATGAAAATAACAATGCCCAATTTGGCCAACTTCAACCATCATTATTGGGGCACTGTATTATTGATCTTCTGAAAAATCTAGCAACGATTGATGCCCTCACAGGCAACCCTTAAGGTGAATATTTTAGAAGCCTCATGTCCGTGGCGAAGCTCTTTGTTTCTGACAAAGAGTCTTTAAGTATTCCTGTCACTAGGCAATCCTTCTTCTATCCATCGGTTAATATTTTTTTCATCTTAAACATTTGATATGGTATCAAAAAATCTATATATTTTTACACCTAAAAAAACATTGATAAATCTGTTAAAAGTTTAAATGATATTATATGTTTTATAAAAAAAATAACAAATTACGTTGCCTTTTCTTCTTTTTAAAGAGAATATCCATTAATAGGTATTTTTTTGTTTTTGAAAAAAAAAAGAAATTTTAGTGGAGGAACCAATGATAAGAAATTTTAGGGCGATATGATGTTTTCTAGTGACTCAACTTCATACAAATTGAAGAGAAATTTTGATTCAATCACCGAAATATAAGATGAAACAATAGACATTAATTATATTTTTGATTGGGGGTCAAAAGGGAGCAGTTGGTTCGGTGCCAGTGGACTACGCCATCAAAACGAATGAATCGGTCACAAAATAACCACACACGGGTCTCCCACCAACGTGTCGATCAAGACGGTGCCAGGTGGACGAATCATGATCTCCGATTCCAAAGCCTCCCTTATCACCCAAACAAACAGCAAATATAAAAAAAGAGAGAGAGAAAAAAAAAGGCTTCAAAAATAAAGCTACTCTCATCTTCTCCTCCTCTCTTTGCTATATGGCAATCCCCAGCATCTAAACAATGCTCTCTGTGAGGCCATGCCTCTCCTCCTTCCCCGCCCCCTCTCCTCTCCTCTCTCCTCACTTCTCTTCTTTCTTCTCCCTCTCGAGTATCAGGCCGCGCCGCATCCCCTCCTTTCGGCCCCTCTCCTCGCTCAAGGAGTCCAAGAAGGTCGCGCTCCGGAAGGCCACCAATGTCCCCCAGAACCTCAGATTCGATAACCGGAAGGGGAGGGACGACGGAAGCCTCTCGGATGATGGCGAGGGGGAGGTTGGCGGCGACGCCGCCCTGAAGGGGACCGTCCTCGCCGGGCTTCTCTTGGTTGGAGTCGTCGGGGGGTTCGGGACCGTGGGATACCTGTACAGAGATCAGATTAATGCTTTCCTTACTCAGTTCTCCGGTTTCATCGATGGTATGTTCTTTCCCTCTTTTTCTTTGGTGAATTTGATTGGATCCATGTGGTTGGTTCTGTGGAATTTGGTTCGTCTCTGCTGTTCATTTCGAAAGGTGTTATTTATTAGTGAACCGTTGGATATGATCTTCTGAATTCTCGGTTCAAGCTTGCTCTAAGTACTACTTGCTCTAGATCGTATGCTATATCTACTATCTGCTACTAGGTTGACTTGGTAAACAAATTTCAAGAAATCAAAAATGCCAAAGTTTTTTACAAGTCCAATTGCTCTGCGAATAATATTGTTGGGATTTGTATAGTGGTGATCTGTAGGTCAATATTGTGCAGCTCATTCTTTACCAATTCTTGTTCAAGAAGCCAAGGCCTTATATGTACACTATGCACATCTAACAAAAGACTCATGTTTCTTGGGTTAAATATGGCCAAACGTACAGGGCACTGTGACAATCTAATGCAATCTAGCGACATAAGTAATGCAGAAGAAACATGGCTTGTGTGTAGCCACCACTAGGAAAAAAATGTTGCATATATTAGGTTATCATTTCATTCATGAGGTGCTTTTTGCTAGGTCTGCTGAATTTATCAAGCCTTTGGTCTGACTCTGCAACACCGATGATAGCCACCACTAGAATTTTAGTATAAATTTATGTGATGCCAGAGGTAGAAATGTGTGCTTCATGTGATTTTTCTTTTTCACCCAACATTTTCTGCAACTTGCTTTTTTTTTCATCTGTTTGTGAAGTGTTTTGAGTTGCAACTAAGCACTTCCATGCTGTTTCTTTTAGAACCATTTGAACATTTTCTACATATATATGTGTATATTTGTTCTTGCTGAATATGCTTCTACATTTTGAACCTGTTTTAGAAATATCATACTGCAGTATCTGGTACTTCCAGATATATTAGCCATTCAAGATTTGTTTCAGAGAGCATAATTGTGGATTCTTGCTTACAAATGTTGAAACATTTCTAATGGTTTGTGTAACCAGGTTATGGGACTGCTGGATATGCTTTATTTATTCTTGTTTATGCTGGACTTGAGGTGAGATTAACTACTGATTTTTTCTCAGAAAAAAATCACTTACACAGGAAAAACAAGTCAATTTATTCTTGTTTATGCTTTATTTATTCTTGCTTACAAATGTTGAAACATTTCCTAGATTAACTGCTGTATGTTCCTAGACCTAAATTGACTTGGAACTCTGTGAAGAACTTTTAGTCTCCATTTTGGTTTTGAATAATTATTTCTCAGTCGCTAACTATGTTTATCAATGTCATTTTTATCCCATCTTCCTTTTCTATTTCAGCTAGGAAATCTAGCTTTAATCTAGGAGGGCTGATATCAGGTGTTGACATAGCAGAACAGGTTCTAATAATGAACCTTGATGGATAATAATCAGAAAAGCCACTCCCTTCTTACACCTAAATTGCATCTGAACTCCTTCAGGAACTTTAATGTCTATTTTGGTTTTAAAGAGTTACTTTCTAGTCATTAATGAAACTTGATGGATGATAGTTAAAAAAGCCACACCCTTCTTACACCTAAATTGATTCTGAACTCCTTCAGGAACTTTAATGTCTATTTTGGTTTTGAAAAGTTACTTTCTAGTCATTAACTATGTCAGCTTGGAAATTTAGCTTCAGTCTGTGAGGACTGATTTTGAGGTGTTGAGCTAGCAGAACCAATTCTAGTAATACTACTTGTTCGACAAGTTTTGAGGATGATAGTCCTTTATCTAAATAGGTCTTGCTGGACGTATACCTTAGTACCCTTTTTTTGATATTATTGTATAAACTCTCTTGGGAACTTTAGAAGCAGAGAACAAGGCAATATGCTTTTTTGGTACGAATCTTTGACGTCTTATTCTTTCATCCTTACTCTGAATCACTTTTGTTGTAGATTTTGGCAATTCCAGCAATCCCCTTAACCATGTCATCTGGACTTCTATTTGGGAGCTTGACTGGCACCATCATTGTCTCAATCAGTGGGACGGTAATTTTCTTTACTTCGATAATTTTTGTTCATGGTGATTTCTTGAAATAGAATCATTAACTGCAATTTCTCACCATCAATTCCTTGATTTTCTAGGTTGCTGCTGCTGTAGCCTTTCTTATTGCTAGGTATTTTGCACGGGAGCGCATTCTTAAATTGGTCGAAGGAAATAAGAAGTTTTTGGCAATTGATAAGGCAATTGGAGAAAATGGTTTTAGAGTTGTTACACTCCTTCGTTTGAGTCCTTTACTCCCATTTTCTCTAGGGAACTATTTATATGGCTTGACATCGGTGAAATTTGTTCCTTATGTGCTGGGAAGGTCAGTTGTGCATCTTTCTTCGTTTTGTGCTTGCATATGCTGGACTTTGCCCTGTGTTTCTATAAGCTGTTGACACAACATATTGTGAATTGTTTAAAATGAGAACTTAATCAGAGAGGAAGTAGAAGTATGTTGAAATCCTGAACATAGTTGATGACAAATTACTTTCAAACGAAATTTTTTTGGGATTCTTGTAACTGTGATATTTTTGTGTACACAAAAAGTGTCACCAGGTGGTATTTACTGCAGAATGAACTAAGGTTGCTGAACATGACGTACCAACTGCATTATGCTTTAATAACTAGGAAGCAGGAGTTTTCAAAACATTTTTTTCTTTTACTGAGCAACTTAATAACTATCTTCCTTTTCTATAGTTGGTTGGGAATGCTTCCAGGGACTTGGGCTTATGTTAGTGCTGGTGCATTTGGGCGAGCCATAATTGTGAGTTTTTTCCATGTTGCATGAATTTACAAACTTTCTTTGTGAAGTTTATGGTTTTACATAGATACCCTTTACTATATCATGTTTCAGGATCTACCAGAAGTTCTTTTATAAAGTATTGTTTTATTTATATGCTGACTTCTAATAGTTGCTCATAGGATATGATACTCTTCAAAATAATGCTCATGTCTGCTAGTGATATTTGTATTATATGACTGAGATAGGATGGCTTATTATTTACTTTCGAACTTTCATATAGAAGTTTTCTAGCGACAATTCACGGTTATGTCATGTGGAATATTAGCATTCATATGTTTGCATGCATGGGTTGTCATATTTTGATCAGTATGTTCCAGCTTGATGTGGATGTGCCATCCCAAACATGTGTCACCACACGTGAACATTTGCGAAAATAAAATTTTGCCTATATTGGTTGGCATAGGGTCGTGAGAGGGTCGAAGGGGTATCAACATGCCATGGTGGTGTGAAATGATAATTCTTGTTTGCATGTGCACTGAATATGAACAATCTAGCTGAATTGTCACCATTGAACTTCGTAACCTGTTAAGTCTCATTTTTTAGTTGTCTATTACCAATGTGCCATTGTTTATCCAGCTTGACTACAAGGGAAGCTGTTCCTGTCCTTTAACATGTGAAAATGCATGTTGTGCATTCGTTGGAGAGTTTTAACTCTATGAATGTGCAAGTCGTACACACTTGTGGTACTGGGCAACATTGACTTCTTGCCCAGACAAATAGTTTTTATACTTGTGGTACAGGACAACATTGACTTTGCAAGATTCCTGTTACTAAGCTCATGTAAAAATTGCATGTTGTACACTTACCTGGAGCAGCAGGCTTCTAGCTCTCTGAATGTGCAAGACTTGCATACCTGTGGTACAGCACAATGGTGACTCAACTTCTTTTAATACATAGTTAATTCAAGATCATGCTATTTAAGCTGTGACTAGGAATATTCTTCTATGATACTAATGGAAGTTTCACATTAACAAATTGCATTTGGCAATTAATGATTTTTATTTTTTCAATGTCACCTAATGCTTCCCAAGAAGATGGCTTATCTAACTTCTCATTTTGCAGCAAGAGGAGTCAGATGTGGGGTTGTTAGGGGGAAATGGTCAATTACTGACTCTTGGCATAGGGCTGTTATTTACAGCCCTTGCCGCAGCTTATGTTACTCGTCTTGCAAAGGTAACAACTCCATATCCTAGACCTTACTATGTACTACCTAGTCAGTCAAATGTTTTGAAACAAAATATGACGGCAAATTGCATTCCTTGTTTCTTTTCAGTGAGTGTGGTCTTAGCCTGCTTCTTGCCATAAAGAATTTTTATCTATATGCTCTAAATCTTATTGGAATCCATTTACAGCTTGGAGATTCATCTCTTTTATGAAATAGAGGATTCACATAACATTGTTCTAAGTATATGCGCAGCACTCCAATGTCCTGGAGATTAGGAATCATCTTGATATTTGCCATAAGTGTCATATCAATCGTCTAGTGATTAAAGAAAACACTGGGCTCGTAAATCATTGAGCATATTTATGGAATTTACATTATATATGCTTAAAAATGGTTCGCAATCCACGTATTCCATTCTTTGCTTTATCAGTTTTGGTTCAATTGCTACCTAAGTTCCATGTATGAAGTTGTCAACAAGCATCACACATTTGCAGAAAACATGAATTTTGGTTAGTACTTTATTGTCTTCTTATTAGAACGTTCATAGCTGAATCTTCATGTCTTGCACTGGTCCTGTACTGTGACTATCTTCTTTGCTATCTACACGCACTTGTGGATCAGTATCTTTTTGGGCAGTTCTCTGGTATGATTAGTGTAAATGGCATCTTCTCATACCTGGGAATTTATGTGAGGCAATGAGTAGCACATAACCAGACTATAAGAAGTACAATGCTCTAACAAAAGGTCATCTAGTTTATGCTTCATTCAAAACTAATTGGAAGATGAGTTGCCACTTCCAAGATCTTTGATGAAAATAAAGCTTGATGCTGATGTAGAGTGTGAACTACATTGGACGAACTATTATTACAATAAAAAATTGATAACTAATCATGTATATTTCGGCTTATGCCTTCTGTACCTTAAATTGTAAGGAAATGTATTGACGATTGACATTAACTCGCTTTGTGTTACTTTATGTTGCAGGATGCTGTAAAAGATATCGAATAGGATAACCATTTATTGGGCCCAAACACGCGGTAAATGGCAGCCCCCTGATACAGAATGTAATTTATATACTTTTAACACCTACATAGTGGCATCTTTTAGATGCAACTAAAATTCCAAAACAATGCAATAATTTTGAAAAGGCAGAATATGCAGGTAATGATTTTGCATGCAGGTCGATTATGCAACTTGTTTTTTTCATTTTCAAAAACTGCCCAATATATTCAGAACTTATCTGTGGATCAAATAGTCAAGAGCCATTGATATGTCAACCAGATCTGCAGATAACAACAAAACTGTTCACTGATTTGCTATCTGAGCTACAGATAGAGTGCATACTCTTCGGATGGTTTTGGCACTATCTTCACGCGTGCTGCTTTCTTCTTCCTCCTCCTTGTTCCATGGTAGACATATGCCCAGCGTGCCAGAATCTCTACCATCTCTATATTAACTCAAGTTGTTTGCAACTTCCTCTTCCTTTTTAGTGCTGGTTTTCATCTCAAATTGCTCTATATTGACAAGTCATTTGCATCATTTTGCATACTGTGATAGAAAAGACAAGTTTTGTGTGTGTTGGCTAATTCAGTTGGGTCTCTTTTCAGTTCCTCAATCTTTGTCTTCTCTTCTGCTTTGTTGTTCATTAAAATGGAGACGAGGGATCCATCAGGACCGAGTTTGTATGCCGCCAAGAACGGTATCTTAGTTCACAAAGATGAGCACAGGGAATGAGTTTGCCTTCGACATGTCTTCCTATCTCCTTTCATGAAATTGAATGAAAAGCCATGAATAAGTGGATACAATCTCATCTGTTCTTACACCAACATCTGATGTCTGTGCCTTGCTATCAGCACCTTCGACTTGATCCGACTACAACCTATTCTTCTGCTGGTTCTGCCATCAATCTCCTTCCTCTGCATCCTTCGAACTGCTCGTGGGGCAGCAGCACATTTTACCTGAATCTCTACAGCCGGTGGTGAATAAAGGGAGATTAAGCAACTCATTCTTTGATATCGCATCACTTTGGTATAATTGTCAACAATCCCTGACAAGCTTCTTCCTGCCATGAACTCCGTGGACGGGTTCAGTAGTTGCTCACCTTCTCCGGCCACAACGTCGTGGCCATGGCATAACTAGATTCCGATTATATACCATGATTCAACTGTAGCGACAATAAAAAGAGGGTGGTTGCTATCAAAGGTTCAAGTCACCAAGACAGTCTTGGGATGTAAGAACAGTAGGCGTTTCTTTTCTCAGTTTAGCACATAGAAGTACGAGAAACAATACGTTTAGAACATATTGTTCTAAACAATATGTTTAAAACAAGTCGCCAACTATGTCCCCTTATCAACAAGATTTCATGCAGTCACCTCTGCTAATGCAAATTCCGTAGAGATACATGAGGCTCTGATCGTATAACAACAATTTATTTTCTTATGGGAATTCTGCAGGAGGAATTACTTGAATAGTATGTAAAGCTTCTAAATGCTTCATCATCGTTTCGATAGCTTCTCACGAGCAATTTCGAAGATGACTCGAATGATGCTTTTAGATTCCTTCTCTTCTGGCAGCTTAAGTAAGCTTGCAATCTGAGAGAATTCCAGATGGGGAATTTGAGCCTTTCCCTTCCAATCTGCTTCCAGCTCTTCCTTGTGAAGCTTTGGTGGAGACAATGCCCACTGCATTGCCCATATAGCTAGAGGGCGCATGTATTGCAATGACCGGTACTGACCGTTTGGTGTCCATGCTTCAGGGGTCTGAAACGAGTACCTGTTAAAACATTTTCCCAGATTAGTAACAGAGGTTGGTGACAAAAGGTGCATAATTTGTAATGCTACAAAGCTTTCAATGATTTCTTTTTCTTTTCATGAGCAAAAGGGGAAATTTTGTGTATGATGCAGTATAAAGTAGAAAACCATTTCTTCTAATCATAAGAATGGGTGATGGTAACTTGCGGAGGTGAATTTTCAAAGACTAAGATTATTGTCATTAAGGAAAGAAAGGCTTCCAATCTTGACATCAACAAATACTGCTGCAAGTTATTATGCTAATTATGATGGCCCTGTTTACCAAATGCCACCACACAAAAGTGCAGAAATTTCTCCAGTCGAGCTACTGAACTTGCACATGTATATCATAATAACAAGTATTCTTCTTAAGTACAAGAATTCAGGGATAACATCTTCTAAATATTCTTACGTAACTCTGTTGTCCTGTTCTAATTGGCACAATCGACAAAGCTGGAGAGCAGCATTATGTAATTCTATAAAATAACTAGTCCTCTATGATGAGTCTTTATCAACCATCAGAAGAAATTTTAGCAATATTTGTTAATCCCCAAATAGTAGGGTTTTCACTTGTTGTGGTTGTTATTAGCAATTTTTCGTTAACCTGAAGCTGCACTACCCCACGATTTCCTACTCGAGGCATACTCTTAGCATATGCTATGAAGTCAAGAGAAAGTGTTTATGCAATTTAGTTAAAAAACCTTCTCTGATGTTAGCAGATACATAATTTAGAAGAACTAACACAGCAAACTAGTCAGTGCCATGCAAAACCAAACAACCTATCCATCAGGCAACACATGGATGAATATATGATTGGGCTGAGCTTGTTGTCTCCTATAATTGGAAGCTCATAAAAAGAGAAGGAAAGTTAGAAGGACTTAATTATTTACTAAACTATTAAACATGTCTTCTTCATGCTAAGTTAGTCTAGGTGTGTTTATTTCTCTCTCAAAGACAAACAAGACACAAGCTTAAATGACCTGATAATGGGACATG
The DNA here is from genome assembly GCF_036884655.1 of Musa acuminata AAA Group. Classification (NCBI taxonomy): domain Eukaryota; kingdom Viridiplantae; phylum Streptophyta; class Magnoliopsida; order Zingiberales; family Musaceae; genus Musa; species Musa acuminata. The sequence goes on along the minus strand of NC_088332.1, from coordinate 15,115,865 downwards.
CTAAGGCCTATAGAAAGTGATTAAGCTCAACCAGAGCCCTATATTTGATACAAGCCAAATGTTGTTTGATGAACTACAGGTGTTATAGGGAAAGATTTTGGAGTATGCTTTGCTTTCTTGGAAAAAATCTTGGACTTAAAGAAACTGGAAATACCTGGATAAGTGCTATATAAACTTAAAACAGTCATATAAAACTTACCCGAGACCTTCGTGAGACCAGGCGGTTTCATGAATCCCTTCAGCTGTCTTAAATGCCGTTTCTGACATGCCTTCTTGGATCATTGCAGCCGCAACAGCATATGTCACTCCAGACCATATTTCATTTGCCTGAATTGCCGACGTGTCCATAGTTCCATCTGGTCTTATTCCATTAACTGCTCCGCACCTCCCTCCCTTCACCTTCAACACATTTAATTTATAGATCTTTTCAAATACACTTTGTGCCTTTTTCTCGTCAACAATTGGCTGAAGACCGCATGCTCTAGCATACCTGAAAGACAGTATTACAGATTATTTTTACCCTAGAGACCTTAAAAAAAAGTCATTTTCTTAAGATAAAGGAATAACAAGGGGTCTTACTGTGTTGATTATTTCGTTTGCGTTACTCAACCATATATATCAAAAATCAAGGTTCGTCGTACCGTGGTGTATCGCTCGGTACAGGTGGTATGTACTGATCCAATAAGTGATTGGTATGGGTAGTACATTGGTACGCCCTCATGTATTATGTGTTGGTATGCTCGATACGACGAACCATGTTAGAAATTAAAATCTTTCTTCGATGTTATTCTAATACCTTAGTTGCCTAAATTATTTCTATAAAGCTCAATCTGAACTTTAAACTATATAAGATGAACCTAATTGCAAATAAATCACAATCAATCTAATTTCTGACATATATTTCAAACTAGAGGCCATAAATAGGCTCACTAACAATGAGAAATAACTTAAATAACATCCTCTAAGATTTTTTTTTCTTTTATGTTACTTGTAAACTAGAAATTACTGAACTTTGAATGTGAAAAAAAGAAGGGTATAACAAGTTTATCAGAATTTACCATTGTCCAGCCAACTGATCAGCCAAAATAGTTGTGCTTGATATGCCACCACTGTTATCATAATTAAAATAGGAACCATTCCATAGTTGCTCATATACGATTTTTGCTTTCTGATACCGGTTCCAAAAATAATCCTCAGAAACTTTATCTCCAACCAGTTGTGCCATGGAAGAGGCAGCCTGCAAAGCAGCCACCCAAAGACCCCCGCTATATGCACTTACACCAACCACTGACCACATGTCATAAGTCTGATCAGGGAAACCTTCGTTTTCTATCATCCCATCTTTATCATTGTCAAACTGATCCATATAGGCCATTGCAATGTAGACAGATGGCCAAACAGCTTTTGCAAATGATCTATTGCCTGTTGCAACCACATCTCTGTAGACTTGCAAAACAAACTTGGGATTCAAGTCCTTCCACCTATTGATATCATGAAGGACATATGCATTTACTTGATTCCACGGGTCATTTAGTCCAAGATCATGAGGAACGGCACCAAGAATCTTTCTTGGAACCCGCTTTCCAGTGAGCATTTGGATCTTTTCAGGATCATGCATCAGTACAGCTGCTGCAAAATCTCTCTGAATGCTGAGTTCAAGTTTGGGAAACAGCATTATTAGGGCGAAGGATGAGTAGAAATGGACATCATAAGTGTTCCACATATGATACTCTATTCCTTCAAGATAAAGAAACTGACCAATGTTTTCCTCTCCTTCCTGAAGCAATGATGTACCAAATGCGGAATGTGATGTGATAGGAGACTGTAACTTCTTATTGATCAGTGACATGCTTGTCAGGATATTCGTGGCAGCATTGTTTTCTTGGATGTCATCATTCATTTCTTTACAACCTAAATTGGATATATCAAGAGAGAATTTTCTTTCTTCAATGCTTGCCAAACTCTCAACTGAGGGCAATCCATCTGTAGAAGTTCTTGTTATGATTAACTTTACCATGTCCAAATCATATTTTAAAATGGATATAGAATTTGATATCCAAGTTACCTGTCCATACTGTTCCCCCCGCATTTAGATAGTAGAGCTCATTAAAAAGGGTGACTGGGTACCTGAGTAGTGTTCTAAAAAGTTCATATTTCTTCTCGTAAGCTAACAAGATGGTCAACATTTGGGTCTAGAATATACCATGGAGGAAGCTTCCTGTCCTCCAAAATAGGTTTTTGCCAATCTTCAATCTGGGACTCCCAGTAGCAATAATCTAGATGAAAAATAGGAAGGGAACAGAATGTTAAATGGAAGATAAGAAAATCCAATATTAAAATAAAATGAATTCTAGTATAGTTGATGTGGTGATGGATGGTATTTTTTTCTTCTGTATTAGAATAGCATGTATAGAAGAGACTGCAGATCTTTTGTGCTTTCCTTCTCATGAAGCTTGAGTTTATATTCTCTTTTTTCTTTTTAATAAATTGATGGGGAAATAGACTGCAGAACCTAAGCTAGAAGAGCTGTCAGAAAATTTCCAAAAACAAATTGCCACAATTGTATAATTGAATTGCTGAAAGTGAGAATCAGACAAAGAAGGGACAATAGCAGAAGTTCTGATTTCATATCAGTGGCAAAAAACATTAAGCTAATTAGTAATTTTTTCCTAAGTGTCCAACTACCACTTCCTGAGTCTATTTTGTCAGACCTAATGCCGCATGAATCTATTTGGATAATACTAAGATAAGACATTCACATTTATCTAATTTTAAATAGTCCTAACTTACAACTTTCAAGCACCAATTCCACAGAAGTAGTAGCAGTAGCAAGGTGCATGTATATGAAACACCATACAGTTGATGTTCAGTAGTCATTAACTTCTATTAGCTGGTCTCCAAAAGTAAAAACTTGAGCAGGAGTTCATAAACTTTATCAGGGACCCAATATACCAAAATGAACTCATATGTGGCACCTTTGCATCGCAAGCATCTCATATTTCAAACTTACTAGTTATGGCATCATGAACAAGATTTGCTGCGGCAGTATCAGCATCAGTCCCATGGAACTTGGTATATCTCCTGTTATTAGATTCTCGTTAGGAAACTCGTTAGGTATTTAGTCATCTAGTTATGGATTGTCCAACTAACCTGTTATAAGTCCTGCCACTATGAAATTTTACTTTGGGGCATGCCCATGCCAAAGAAAATGTAACTGTACGAGTAGCTGCAGGAGGTACTGTGACTGTGGCTGCCACAGATGCTCCGATAGATGATCCTGGCTCTGATGGTGGAGTCATTCCATTGTTGTCAAGGCGGGAGAAGGATCCATACTATTCAATTTTAAAATATAATAGGTAACATTACCATTAGTTTGCATCTAGCTTCAGCATCAACTGATATCAACTAAGTTAACTCAATCAGCATTAACAATGAGCATTATGCATATCACAAACATACATGAACAGAAAGAAAGATAAAAATATTACACAAGATAATTTCTAATAAAAGCATAAAGTTTTGCTTCAGAATACATCATAAATGTAAATACAGGCTAAAAAATTAATTATAGGAATAACTGAACAACATAAGAAAGTATGACAGAGAGTCAGTCATGTAAAATGTTAGAAGAAAACAAAATCCTAAGTAATATATAGACATTAGAATTAGGGTATCGTCTTTTGTTTATCTGATATGTGTGAGTTTGATAGAGGTAGTCAGGAAATGGTGAACTAGTGAACTAAAATTAATAAGGAGTATTCTTTCTCTTTTGAGTAAAAGATTCCTCAAGTCGACTAAAATGGATTTCTAAAGATTTGCTAGACAACCTTGGAAAGATATCCTTGGTGATATTGAAGATCTAGAAACATCATAAGAGCCACATGTAGATAAATATGGAAGGGAACATATGTAAGAGTGGAATCAAATTAGAAACAGCAGGAGAAAGGTTTAGATGGAACGAAGAAACATCAGGAAGAAATCAAGTGTCAAATAAAAGTATAATTCCTAAAGTTTCCAACCTTTTTAAGTTCATCCCACATGTCCCTCGCTGTGAATCCCTTGTAATTCCCAGATATCAGAAAGCAAGGACATTCTGAGACACAAACTTCATCTGTCTCTTGAGCTGCTATGGCGAATGTTACTGGTATCTGCCAACTTGCAGTTCTGCATTATGTGCTTTCTTCAGAACATAGAATATGAATAAAATGAAATGCAAAGAACGAAATAGTTTTGAGCAAGTTATAAGATAAGCCAAAGCACGACTCATGATATTCAAAATACTATTGAAGTTATAGACAATTAATTATTGGAGTTCAAAACCTGAGGATACCTGTGATGTAGAAGCACACCATGCACACCATTCCGTACCCTAGCATATTAAAATAGTTCACATTTTTCGTGTAAGTAACATTGATAGAGAAAGAGATTCAAACAAATCGTAATCTAGACAGACATCCACCAGCTATAGACTCACATCATTTTGGAATTTGAATGATTACCAGAGAACTCAGATTTACCCCCTACAGAATTCTGCAAGACAAGAATAACCAGATGTTAAGCCCTTGTACCAGAGAAGGTATTTGAAGATAGGAAAGCTGGATAGCTTGGATCGTAGTTAAGTGCTAAAATTCTTAAGCATCACATCAGAGATGGACTTTGATGCAAACAAAAATGTTTATAGATGTTACTAGAAAGAACATCTGTGAGCATCAAATTTAGTTGATATTTGACTTACAGCCCATGTGAAAAGCAAAGTTACATCTGCAGAACTCTTCCCCGAATTCATTAGCTGGTAATCCATCAAGAAGCTTAAAATAATTAGATACACTACTGAAGGTGAATCTTAGTTTATGGCATACTGATTCGTATTCAAAATTTCCTACCGTGAATGTGAAAACTGCAACAGGGAAGCTGCTTTCTCGATAGTTGTGTGGGATAAATGGTGAAATCTGGCGGCATGTAATTTTAAGGTCCGGATCAGGTTCACCTACAAAGACAATGAAAACAAGACCAATGGGAAGCATGCCTCCTGTAGCATTGGTTTATTTATTTATTCCAATATCTACTTGCAGTGATTACCATCGTAAACAGTCCAGGACCTTGGATATAATGCATGGTAGGTGCCATTTTGTCCACTGAGATTCCAGTCCCAAGATTCTATTCCAGGACTAGTACTCCCTCTGCATGTTATGAAAAGCATTCTCGGTCATACAACACTTCTGAAACCATCATAGTATCATCTAATCAAGAATATCATAAAAAAACCAGAAATATATTATGTACAACAAGATCAATTAATTTTGGTAGGCCAACTATTTCTTACTTGAGAATTTCTGGTCTTGGAGATAATACAGTAGAATATTTCTTGCCATCAGAGCGTGAAATGAAAACCTATCAACAAATGTCATCACATTAGAGAGGTTAGTTGTATGCAATTCTGCTTATCTATCTGAAAAAATCAGGACATCTGGAGTCAGCTTTTACAAACAATGGCATATAACAAGAGAATTAATAGAGAACTTCCACTGATACAGAGATGTTCTTTGAATACTATGTATCTGAAGTAAATTCAGAATGGGACATAAAAACTGAACAAACAGACAGACATAATGGCCAAAAGTATCAATGAGGTGATTGTAAAGACTAAAATGCTTTACAGAGCCAAATAGACATCTCAAAAGACAAAAGTTCTATTGCTTGTTAGAGAACCAAAAGCTATCGTTTCAGGACAAGTTTATGACAGCATCAAACCAGGAAGCAGACAGAAGAGAACAAGATATTCAATTATGAGTTTAGTATTTGTTCAACTTACAGAGAACTGATTGGCCAGCACAGGATTCTCTTCACATTGTCCAGGGAATAGTTGCCAGCACTGAAAATAGCCTTTATAGCTTCTACCTATACTTCCAGCACTGAAAGGTGAAAGCTTTAACCATGAGAAGTGATATGAAACATTTCAAATTTCTGAAAATACAATTTCTATCTGTCAAACACATCCAAAATCCATTATGGTATCAAACACAGAAAGATGCACGAAAGCAAACACATCCAAAATCCATTATGGTACCAAACACAGAAAGATTTGGCTCAGGAACTTAAATAAGGACTGCCTCTTACCACTCAAATCTCTTTTTGGGGTCACATTAACAATAAGCATTGCAAAGTACTTTTCAAGACTCAACTTTGTATGACTGTTTAAACAAAATTAACACTGGTTACAAGTTTATATTGCACTATCTACATTGCTATCAGAAAAATAAAAAAACAAGAAAAATAAAGAGTGAAATTGTGGACTTCTTTTATCATGAGTTCATGATCAATGAAAGGTATGCAAGATCAATTTAGTAATATCCTACTAAACTCCAAACATATTAATTCAATAGTGCAATGTGTAAACAAATGACAGTTTTTGATTGGTGATATCTATCAGTTACATGTGGATCTGACAGGCATCCAGTTCTATTTGTTTTAGTCTAGATGCAACAAACTCAAAAGTGTTAGTGAATGAATTGCCCTTTAGCAAACAATGAAAGAGACCTTTTCTAAACTTAAGCAGAAATTTTTTTAACTGAGGTAATGAAGAAGTCCTACCCCATGCCACCTAAAGGAACTCCACGAGAAGAGACATCCATCCATTTTCTGAAAGGATTATAGATTGCACACTGCGAAAGGGCAACAAAATGATAACACTTGTAACACTGAAGTTTGGAACAGAAACTAATCTAAAGTAACAAAATCCATTGTTGGTAGATGTGTAGCTTACCAGTCCTTTTGCAGTTTCCTCTATAAAGTAGCGGCACAATCGATAACCCATATAAATCTGCAACATATTCATACTATAAATCAGTTCCAAGACAAACTCAACATTTATACAGTCACAAGGTATATTAAGTACTCGAGTTTTTGTTAAAATGTCACCCATGCAATATCTAGAATTTTGCAGTAATAAAATAAAATGTCATTACTTTCTGCCATGAGTGCTAATTCATGTGATCATCAGTCTCATTCTTAACCATGCATGCTGGCCTGAACCAATGCATAATGGGAGATATAATATTGATTAAGGAAATTCCAGCAAAACCAGATGAATAGTGCAGAAAAAAAAGAAGCAAAAGTGAGATCCAATCACTAGTTGGAACAGCCATGAAAATTGCTTTCACTATGCCAATATAATACACACTCAAATACAAAAGGATCAATGTACAAAGCAGAACATATTGGCATAAGAAACTTGATGGTTCAAGCCAGTAGAGGCCACCGCACTGTCACGGACAAAATTATAAACAAGATATTTGATGTAATACTTATGTATGTCCATGTCTTTTGATTTGTTCATGCTTTGCACAGCATGTAGAGGGACGATCGAAGGCTTAATAACCCCATTTTAGTTGGGTTTGGTGGCCATTGTAAGCTTGTAAATAAAGGTTGTATCATGTGGACACTTGTAAGAGATATTTGGTCTGTAGTGGACCGTTTTGACCCTTTGTTGTGCAACCATTTAGAGCTTGTAAAGTCCGTTTGTAATTTGCATTGGCTATGAAGTGTTTTCTGAAATGTTTGCTTGTGGATCCTGAGTGAGACGCTTTCTATAACGTATTTTCTCTTTTGTAGGTCCTAAGGGACCATGGGAGGTTTCGGGGAGGCTAACCTTTGCGGACGGACACGCAAGAGTGCCACACGATTTAGGAAAACCAACTAAGTCCGTGACAGATGGTATCAGAGCGGGACAAGCACTCATAGAAACACTTGGCATGCAAATGTGGGGGACTTGGCGGGGTTGCGTTGAGGGTAGCCAGCACGTGCAACCGTTTTAGGGAAAATGGGCATGGGGATGTAGGAAAAAGGAGTCGCTCAGAGGAGCGGGCATCTGAGATTGATATTTAGATGAATGGCTAACCCTTCGTGCAAGAGGCACCACGAGGACAAGTAAGCTGGGAAGAATGTATAGCGCATGAAGGCTGGGATGGCTGAGTTCGAGCTACGGCTCGACGTTGACAACTATACTTGATGGTACTTAAGGCAAGCAAGGCGCTTGGTAAAAGATAAGATCATGCAAGGTGGAATGGGTTTCTCAGCGACCGAAAGAGTTGTGCAAAGCTCATAGAGATAAGGGGAATTGCTAACTCGAAAAATTCGGTACTCGTGCAAGGGCTTGTATGCGGACGATAGAATGTTCGTGGCCATCCCAAGGTGACCGAAACTCGGCGCCATGGAGCATTGAAACTTTCTCTTCGGCATGGGAAGGATACGTTCGTAGGAGGCTGAAGTGTGCAACGAGTTTAGCATGTTGCTAGGCCTTGAGTGGTGCAGTGGGATCTGTATTGACATGGAGTTGCAATCTAGCAAATGCGTTTGCAGGAGGTAGAACAATGCACAGTTTGTTCAGCAAGTCGACGTAGTCCAAGGGGATGGTGTTCGAAACTTTCAAAGTGAAGGAAGCAAAAAGAGAAGTTGCTCCAACGGGACAAATATCCAGGAGGGATAGATTCCGGTTCTCTTGGAGAGAGAATCATGTGCAATAAACCGCACATATTGAGGAGTACCTCAAAAACAACAACTCCATGATGCTCAACGGACCGAGCGAACGACGAGGAGTCATCGCATGATCTCGCTTAAGATAATGCATCAGGGAATACATTATGAGATCAAGTGGGGGAGCGATCCAAGATAACACAAATGAAGGCACAATTGGAGTCGATATAGAGATCGGACTCAACGAAGGGCTGACATGGAATGGTCGGCGCGAGGGCTACCATCAACTCAATGCAAAACGAGGAGCAGAACAACTTGGGTGTAACTTGGTGAAGTACCCAAGCCGCATGAAGGGAGCTGACATAGAAGATGGAATATGGAGTGAAAGCATAGAGCTTTCCTTGGACAGTGGTCGAGGACATGAACTCTTGCAGAGGCAAGAACGGGATCATGTCGTTCCATGGGTCCTTCATTCTGATGGAGCGGGCTCATCCTGCATGGTGCCAAAGACGAAAGGAGCTTCAAGGCACATGCACCTTACCTCAGAGAAGCATTTGACGAAGGAATTAAGGTGACTCAACTTGCGAAGGCGAAGTTGGGTTTAAAAGGCCTTGGCACGGGACAAGAGGACGCGGAGGCGGGTACTCTTGAAGAATATGTCACAGTGCTGTCATTCAAATTGCCATGAAGGAAGCAGTGCGCTGCGAAGATTATGCTGGTAGGGATAGAGGCCTAGGATCCAGACATTGGTACACCAATTTTAGCAAAGTCGGTGGACTTCGGGAGCTACTAGGCGACAGACGGTCCTAGAGCTGTGTTTCGTCTGAGTGTGACCCGAGAGCAGGCGGACGAAGGTCGATTGCCAAAGGAGCGAACAAGGATCAACACAACTCAGCCAACCCCACACTAGAGTTAGAGTCATTGGCGAGTTGAAGCAGCATAGCGGATCAAAAGTTCGACTACTCAACAATAGCACCAGAGAGCAGCTGGGAGCCCAGAGGTGCATTGTAGCTGGAATAGAAGATTGAAGACTCAACGAAGGTGATGAGTTACAGTATCGACGAAGGCTTCAACGAGGACATCGAAGGAATAAGTGGGGGAGAATGTCACAGACAAAATTCTAAACAGGATGTTTGATGTAATTTTATGTATGTCCGTGTCTTTTGGTTTGTTCATGCTTTGCACAGCATGTAGAGGGACGGTCAGAGGCTTAATAACCTCATTTTAGTTGGGTTTGGTGGCCGTTGTAGGCTTGTAAATAAAAGTTGTGTCATGTGGACACTTGTAAGAGATATTCGGTCTGTAGTGGACCATTTTGACCATTTGTTGTGCAACCGTTCAGAGCTTGAAAAGTCCGTTTGTAATTTGCATTGGCTATAAAGTGTTTTTGGAAATGTTTGCTTGTGGATCCCGAATGAGGTGCTTTCTCTAACCCATTTTCTCTTTTATAGGTCCTGAGGGACCATGAGAGGTTTCGGGGAGACTGACCTTTGCGGACGGACATGCAAGGGTGCTGCATGACTTAGGCAAAATCAGCTAAGTTCGTGACAGCACCCTTACGAATCCTAAGATGATACATATCCATGTAACTATCTTTTTGTTTTAAATGCGAACAAGATCATATATTTGGTTGCCATTTCAGGTTTGACAAACTATCCAACTTCCTTTCACAAGAAGTTTGACAATTATGTTATATGGAAGAAAAGATGCTATGACCACTTTGCATTGGATCCCATATTTTTTTTCTTATTTCATTCATCCAAAACCAAGGAGATGGCACAATGTATTATTTAACCATTACCTTTCCACCTGATTTAGCTCAGGACCCTTCCAAACGACGACAACCAATTTTTTTTTATTTTAAGAATAACAACAACAGAATCAAATACCTGTCACAATAATGCATAAAAATAATGTCATTCATGTTTAAATGTCTTGAACCCTACTATATCTCTAGCTGTTATTCCTGACTGCTAAGTCTTAATGTTTTAATGTCTTGACCCCTGCTAGAGTTCTGGTAATTATTCATGTCTGCTAAGGATGATAGAACTGGGAAATTGGCAACCTAATGTGCTGATTAATACCTGAAAGCCTTGTACCAATATACAAGCGCATGATCCTTTTCCGTATTCTGAGAATCAGGATCCTGATGTTTGTGCAACTCAAATGATTATCAAGCTTCTGTTGTTTGTCTTCTAGATTATACTAAATTACATGTTCAGTTTTTGTTTGAGGCTAAAATTGTTTTGAAATCTTCATGTGAGAAATCTAGATAATTGTTGTATTGAATGTTAAATTGGCATCTTATATCTTTTGCATTTTAGAATCTTGCTATGGTAATGCTTACTTTTTTTTCCATAAATACCTTAAGATTTCGGTATAGGTAAAAAGAACTGTATCAATTGTCTTAGGCTTTTCTTTATTACATATACTCAGAAAGTTATATTAAACACAAGCCTTATCCTTCTCATATACTTCAACATATTCAGCAAATGCTAATCAGTCAGCATCATTAGTATGTTGAACATAGTATAACAAATACAACCAAGAACTACAATTTCAACTAGACTGGTCCACACTAACCAGTATTTTGACACCCCAGTTTAGTCCAATATTGGAAGTGGAAGAAGACAAATCAAAGCCAAACTAGTATGGGATATACTGAAGGGTTCAAGTAGGAAAGGGCTTTTAACATTGTCCTGATGTGAAGCATCTATTGTGCAGAGCCTCATGTGCACCATACTAGAATTTAATTATCCTACACGAGTACGTTGAGCCCTTATGATATATCGATTTAATCCTATATTGGAAGTGGAAAAAGACTTAAATTGACTTATAAAGACTAGATGAGTCTATTATAAACTATTGAGCTCAAGCATTTGGGGTCAGTAGTTCACACTCAATAAGTTAATGGATCCATTATCCCATAATGTTAGGTTGTGATAAATATTACTTGTCCAACCATGAGCTAACATGCAGTTCAGGCAATATTGCCAATTCGTTTTCATATTGGGCCATCTGGCATGCTTATTATACCATGGTGCTGCCTAATATTGCTATCAATATCGAGCTGTATCGGATGGTAAGTTTATCATTTGATGCGAGTGCTCTTCCCACTCTTTTCTCCTTTTCTTGCTTGATTTTTGCTTTCTTCTTCTTTCTTATCCATCGGTTGATTTAGCACTATACAGTGTAGATGGTAACTAATAATGCAGTCTAGTTAGGCTTAACTAAATATGCATTGCGTCTAAATCATCAAAAGTAGTAGCAGCACATAGAGGAATATCAGCAATGAAATGATTCTGAAAATTCTTAGAGAGAATGGCATTAATCTGAACTTGACACATACCATTCCAAAGTCATTTAACTTGATAAAATTAAACTCAGATTTTCTTTTCTCCTCATCAGCAAGATTTCTGTGCCAAGTTAGAGGAGGAGGTTGCCAACATTCAACCTTAGCCTGAAAGAAAATGATTAAAGTAAAAAATAAAACTCTTAAACACAATCTTAAGAAATTGTGTTTTACAAGAAAAAGTAACTTCCAGAATTATGTCTCAGCATAAATTACATGTTTGTGGTCAGTCTTAATATCTTATGTCACCTAAGAAGCAATTTTGCAATTTAAACTAAATGTTCTTTTGAATACAGTGAATCACTAATTGAATAACAAGAAATTGTTTACATCCTATATAGCATAAGATCACTTTGGGCCTCCCTGCCCAGCTAATATGGAGAGCAAGATGCAAATAGATGAAGAAAATTTTTGTAGTCGTTTGGTCTTGAAATTGATGCATCCAGTATTTGAGATCTATCAATGGAATTGCCATTGTTTACCAAAAATGTTCTATACAGTAGATGATAACATCTCACACCATGTAGAGCATTTTTTTTCATGCATCTCAAAGGTGAATCAATTAAGTTATAGAATACATAGTGTTTGGATCCACCGGAAGGATTGAGGATAGTGGAGGTACTGAACTTATCCAGAGTTTTGTTCTTGTTGGATGCTCAATAAGTTATTAATTTCACAAAGGAACCACTGTTGTTCCTTGGTTTTTAGAAGCTATTGTATCTAATATTAGATCCCTGTTCTGTAGGTTATTGGTGGTAAACATTTGTCATTTGCCTATAGAGTACAACAGTGTGCTCATAGGCTTGCCTCTTTTGGTCAGGCACGATGTTCATCCATTTTTTTGTAACTTTACTGCTCAGTTCTTGATTACTTAGTAATGAAAGTTTCTTCCTTTCAAAATTGAAGTTATAGAATACATATGTACTTTGAATACATTTCAAACACTAGTATTAATGTTTTCCTCTTTGCTATGTTAAATTAAATAGAATCCAGGGAAGCACACAAGTGAGCAATATAGAAATGAGAGGAATAGAGAAATGACCAATTTTAAGAAACTTATAATTTGAATTAGCTATAGAAAAAAGTGAACAGAGTTCAATTACATCCCCTTGACAAAGTCAAATAATATGTAGATCTAAATCCTATTTAACAAAAACAACTCAGGATGGATCAAAAAGCTAAATCCATGAATGTTCAACAGGTTAAGCGTCTATAGAAGGGTTGCTGTTGGTGCAAATCGGGGATTCACTCACCTACAAATTGAAACTGATTCCTCAATAATATATGACATCTTTACCAAAGATGATGTTCCACCTTGGCGTTTGTGGATCATTAGACAACATATCAAAGCACTTCTTCAACGACTTCATACAATTTCTTACACAGTTATAGAGAATGTAATCAGGCAGCCAGTTGGTTTGCCAATGATGCTAGAGTTAGTCGTTTATCACTATTCTGGAGGACAATTATCCCACTGATTTGTCATTTGTATTTGTCAAATGACCTTGACAGGTCATTCTATAGAACCTTAAAGCAGTAATTTAATTTCTTTATTAAAAAAAAGATTAAGCATCTATCCTATTTACTAAAAACAACTAAGGATGGATCAAAAAGCTAAATCCATCAACATCCACTATTATTTGAGCACCTGAATATGACAAAAAAAGACATGGTAAGGAGATCCATGATATTTTCGTCACAGTAACAATGGTCAAATTGCATTGTAAGTACTCATCTCTTTCTTTTTGGCAACAAGTCTGCTACTCTGAGACAGTTAATCTGAGACAAGTTCATCTTGAACAGGCACTTTTTCCATGGTACTCTTCCAAGGGCCAGAACAGAGCATGTTAGATGGAATGTATTTATGAACTTGGTACCATATGAACCAGAAAAAGAGCAAAAAATATATAAGAAAGATTCTTAAGGACAATTATCAAGATCCAATCATAACCAAGTAAAAGAAAATGGAAATTACTTCCACAAATAAAATTCATAATAGAATATGTATTAGAACAAGTTAAATCCACATACCGTGCATTCTGCCATGGTACCAGAAAAATTGGCTGGAAAATTCTCTCCTTTGTTAAATCTGTTTGCAGAATTCTACAACCTTAGCAAGTTTGATTCCTTGGCAAAAACATGTACAAGTTCAGCATTCATGTCACATTTTGAGATAGTAAGTCCATGCAAGGCAGAAAAGTAAAGTTAATATGGTGCATGTTGAATAAAACTTGACTTCAGTATACATCAAAAACATTATAGAAGGATGTTAATAACAGAGAACCGAGTCTCTTTCCAGTGTCCTTCGCCTGGTCATAATATACAAAGCATCCTAAGACTTCAAGAACATTTAAAGTCAAGATGATCATATATGTTGCCATCGACGATATATATATGTTGCCATCGACAATCACAAAGTCTAATACAGTGTGCTTTGACCAGTAGAGCTTAGACTGAGCTCAAACAACGGGCTAAAAAAATAAGACCGTCAAATGAGCCTATTGATGAAATGATACTGCAGAAAGCTAAATTTAAAGAGCAAGTCCTGCTTCCTAGTAATTGAATCGGGCAAGCTGTTTCCTCCCCTGCTTATTGAAACATGAATTCATGGCGAAGTAAAGCAGAAGACGCTCGAATTCATGGAAAGGATCAAAGAAGGGACTCTACAGCCATGTAATAGGATCTTATTAGTTGTGGAAGATTCGTAAAGATCTTTTTACTTGGGGGAAAAAGACATCCTCCTGACGCGAACCCTTTCCATCAAGAAAGAGTTCTTCTTCCCCTGACAAAATCCTTTCTTTAGCGAAAAGAAGAACGACGCACACATCCGAGATCAAGAACTGAGATCAGAACAAAAGATTCGTGCCTCGAGAGAGGATCTCCAACGTACGAAAAAGTAGTCATGATTCGAGAACTGAATGATGGGGGAGGAAAAAGAATAACTCACAGTGGAGCAGGAGGGAGCACCCGAGCAAGAGGCCCCGTGATGGCAGTAACCGCTGAGAACGTCTACTTTATTTGTGGTCGCTTTATCCCTGGAAATACAGTGCAGGCGCAAAAAAAAGCAATTCATGTCAACGTTGAGAAGTCTATGCTCGACCAAACCGAGGGTAAATAATGGGATAAAGACATCAAAGGATATGAAATATCTGACGGGACGAGAGGGATCAGCAAGAGGCGGAGGATCCACCAACGTCAACAGCCGCTCCAAATTCTTTCGATGGAAGGATTAGTAGGTTACGGATGAGATATAAATTGAGTTAGCTAAAAAATCGGATTACAAAATACAAAACAAATATAAACGATTTAACGAAGTTTGGATTACGGCATAAACGTCGTTCCAACATTCACGAGATAAGAAACTCCCGACGAAGAACTTGAATTGTTCGGTAATGGGGGAGTCGCAGCAACACGATAACGACTCGTCCAGAGAAAAATATAGAATTACCCTGTTGACCAAAGTGAGCAGTGGATCAGAGTTGACCAGTCAATGAGCGCAATGGCCGACCGACGATGGAGATCAGCGACCGGACTTGTCGTCGAGGAACGACTTTGGTCGGATTTCCATGGAGCAATGGGAAATCCCTCCTCTTCACCGTCTTCCTCCCTCGCTTCTCTCTATCTTCCGTCGTTCCCCCAAAGCTCCATTTCTAGGAGGGGCAAGGAAATGCGGAGGGCTCGTTGCCCGCAACCGGAAAGGTACGGCTGCACGTGGGATGTCTGCGGCGATGAAGACCGCAGCGGGGAGCATCGTGGCCGGTGACACGAGTGCAGGGGCGTGAGCAACAGCGGGGGCTGCGTGATGAGGTCTCGCGAGTAAATTCCGTTACGTGAGGCTTTCTTTTTTATTATTTTTTTTTTTCAAAAATAATAACTTAAAAGAATTCAGAATTATGCAAAAACATCTCTAGATTTGATTACGTGTCATCATAATAACGACTTGATGAATTTATGTGGCGAATATTTTATTAGCTAAGAGTGGATTGAGTCATTGGACGACCGTTTGTTAGATTGTGGATGCAGGTCGACGTCTCCGGCTGGGTTTGGAGAGTTGGCCGCCACGGTGGGTGGGGGCAGCCTTTAACCAAGAAAGAGATGATGGCGACAGTAAAGCAAGATGAGGTTTTGGGGGGTCGCATATGCACCGAGTAGGCATGAGAATATTGCGAGAACATTTTGAATCTAAGCATTGGAATTTACAACGACCTGAGAAGCAAGTGTTTCTAATTGATTCGAATTAATGTTGTTTATGGGAGAAATCTATGTATTCATGCTGATATGATAACGTGAATGGATAAAAAAGAAAGTGGTAAATTAGTCTCCCGAGGAGGCAGAGAACACATGAGATGCGTCAGAGTCATCATATGTCGCTATTAAATTGAGAATATGAGGCTGTCTTGTAACATTATGGATGGAGGAGTTGCTAAATTCCAAAGTTGTCCGGTTGGTGTCGTCATGTGTAAGAATAGTAGTAGTTCTTCGTGCACGGCACCGCCGGCTTCTTCTCCTTGCAGTCGAGTCAAGCGGTTCGTTCTATTCAATGCTGGCGCCCAAATTCTCCCCGCTTGACTTTTGAGAGTGCTCAATTTGATGTAGACTTTTCAATCAAACGAATTCAATATATTTTTAAAATAATTTTTGTGATCATAAGATTTTTTATAATATAATAATCTACACTCTATATATATATATGTCAGGTAGGTTTTATCGTATCTACTCAAAATTGTCTTTTCTTTTCATATATAAATTTATAAGTATTTCGTTGAACTCTATAACTTAAATGAGTCTATGCATCACTCTCAAATAGCCCATGATAAATATTATGATTGGTAAATTTTGTGAAAAATTCAAAAATCACTCTATTTAACTTTTGTGAAAAATTAAAAAAATTTAATAAAATAATAGAAAATAAAAAAAAATAAGAACACAAACATTAGAGTGGAAAATAAGGAGGGAAATAAAGATACAAAAACAAAAAAAATAATATCATTAAAAAAAACAAAGATAAAAATATATAATAACAATACAAATGAAAATAAAACACTCAGAAAATGGCTAAAATAGATTAAAAAAAAAAGGAATTAAAAAACTCCAAAGTTGATCGAAAAATTTGAAACGATCATATATTATTATTATTATTATGGTAATAGCAAAATACTAATGTTAATTAAACTTATAAGCCATGGTCATACGACAATCAACTATCATAGATATGTCTAAATATAGTCGAATTTTTTTTTAGATAAAACGATAAAATATGAAGCTTCACTGAGCGAATATATTCAAAAGTATCAAACTTTACATACATATTTAACCTGCATAAAGTTGACTGTTCCAGATTAAATTCCAATTATGGCATCAGTTCTTTTTTACTTTGGGAGTGGTATTATTAGGAAGGACCGGCACGAGCACTAGAATATAGCTGACGCATAGATACAGTAAAGATGGTCAAGGTGGAAACTGTGTGGTGATTGTAAGGCGTATTAGAATCAAAACAGCTTGTGCATCTCTTTTCTTTTGTTTAATCATAAAATATAATATTTATATATATATTTTAGCTTTACTAGACTTAAAAATCTTTTCTCCAAAAAAAGAAAACTTTAAAAAATATATAATAATTTTGACCTTGGGTTATAGTTTATCGTCATTCATCCATACATATATTTTATAACTAAAATTTTTTAAATGTGAATAAAAGATAAGAGATCCACTCCATTTTTCTTCTGATCTCTTGAACTCAATGATAGATGATAGTGATAGCATGTGGTCAATTTTACCTTTTCAAGATAATGGCGACCTTGGCCCATAATAACTTTGGAATCCAAGATAGTATATTTCGTTCTTTCATTAATCATTATTATTATAGAGTGTGAGGCATTGTATGATAGCAAATGATTCATTTCATTTCTTTGTTATAAGAAGTATCCGAATATACCTCCTAGTTTGTTTCTCCATCATATTTTTTTTCACATACAAAATTTCTTAAAAATATCACTCTTATTTTTAATAAAATATATACATATCTTCCCTGAGAAGTTATCAACGTGGATAAACATATAGCAAGCTCCTCCTCGAGATGTTATCGATCAAGAATCCCATAAATCTAAATGGATATAGTCAATAATATCCTTGTTGTGATGTTGACCGGTAGAAAAAAAAATGTTAGATTTCTTTCTAAAAATGTAGTGCTCACATTGTTCCAATTCTAATAATTTTTTACCTAATAAACTTTACTTGTTTAATATTATTATATTTTTTTCACTCATGTGGCACATCTTCGTAGAGACATCACATCTCCTACTACTATGAGTCTCGAAGAATATAAAGTTAGTTTGAAATATTTATCTTAGCCACATTAGCCATAGCTTAAGGTATCCAAACAAAACAATGAAATTAAATTCCTTTTTTACTCAGAACCATGTTATATAACTTTACTAAAGTCAATACAACCATGTTGTGCATCTTAATTTTAACTAAGCACATCTCTTTCTCCTTGGGTAGATTAATAGATGAAGAACCAACCCCCAGTGTGGTGTTTGGTATAACATATAGACGCTATAACTACCTCCATCTCAACTTATTTATCTGTGAACAAGGCTTCAACAGTTTGTTTTTCTTCTCATTGTAGCTTCTTTTTTAGAGCCAATTATTTTGCTTTAATATGACCGTCCTTTTACAGTAATAGCATTGGATATTCTCTGATCTAAATTCGCTTCTACCTTCTTTTCTAGACTCGCTTCTCTCTATGGAATCCAGAGCTTCAATGTGACTTTTGTTGGAAGTTTTGATTGTCAGCTATGACCTCATAACTTTTTTCAATACTAGGGTTAAAATCATAGTGTCTAGAGAAATGGTGCTCTTCTCATATAAAATTGTTTCACAAAAATTTTTATATAAAACATGAATAGAACATAATAATAACATGAGCTTGTCTTCTTCTTCAATGGCAATGCTCATATCCCCTATTTCCATTATTATTATTCCAAAGATGTTATTGATTGAGGTTCCTTTTATTATTTATAATAAGTATAATTTTTTACTTTGGGGCCATTTTTCGTGAGCCGGCACGGCCTGGTCCACGGGCCGATGTCGAGAGTCTTCGCTCGATCGAACGGGTTGCCGAGATCGATCACACTCGTGGACGCTCGCATTGGGATGCTGGCTAGTGTTTCTCGATCGAGACGGTCGTGCTTCCAAGGGTGGCCGCACTCCTGCACAGAAGGCTTGCGTCGGGGGTTCTCGATAGTGGCCCTTCGATGAATGGGTCAGTACTCCTCTTTTCTCTTTTTTTTTGCGCCCCCTGACCAAATGTTGGTCAGGGATTTTTATACTACTGTATGAGGGTCGGTCACCGCGGGTTTCACATGGCGATCGGTACCCGAGGGACAAGATGGTACCTTCGTGCGATCACTATCCCAGAATGCGTGGAACGACGACGCCATACGATGTCGTCCAGAACTTTCTGGGACGGGAGGTACACGGCGCCGTCCTAAGTTTTCCGAGACGGGATGTGTCGAAGAGTGCCTTGGTACGAATCCCGGATCCTGTTTGATGCATGGGAGTACTTATGCTGACTTGGCAAGGGAGTGGTGTGCATCGGTGGTGGCTGGGGCCCAAAATATAAGATTTTATCATAATTTAGGGTTTGCTAATTAGACATAAACTTTTGCCGTTATTTGTTCTGTAGTAATCTCCTAAAGTGCTTCATTGGATATGCATGAAAATAAGGTTGCCATTGCACTTTCATCAGCTTCTTCTTTCTCTTCATCGGTGCCCATCATAAATCCTGGGGATGGTGTTCTAAAGTTTCACCTTTGTTAAGAAAGCCTTTATCTTTACTATTCACAACAAGTAGTAGTTGATGTTTCAGTCTAATTTTTTGATCTTGTATCTCATGCTTATCATTGAAACCTAGTAATATAGCTCTAATACCATTTGTCAGAAAGATTAGTAGGTTATGGAGTTATAAGATATAGATCATGCCGGTGAAAAAAATCAGATAACAAAACACAAAACAAACACAAGCAATTTAACATGGTTTGAATCAAGGTTTTATCATATTAGTATATTTGTATGATAGTACATATTATACTTAAAACCGGAAGAAACATTCTATAATATATTAAATTAGTTTTTATCCCAAATTTGTATAAATTCACCTAAAATTTATTAAAATAAATAATAATAATAATAATAATAATTTCACATTTCTAATGGGCTGAAATAAATAGAATATACATGTTTTAATGATTTAAAAATATAAAAAATTGGTCATTTAGGTCTTTGTAAGTTATTGTGAAGATTTTCTAAAAAAATGAATATTTTTTAAAAAGGTGGGATGTCAGTTACATTGTTTTTGTATATGACCCTCAAAATATATGCAAAAACTGGGAAACTTAGATTTAAAAAAACTTTTTTATACTTAAAATATCATAAAACCATTTATAATTATGTTCAATTGGTTCTAGTCCCAAAATTATGGTAAATTCAACTTAAATTAGGTAAGATAAAAAAAAATCATAGTTTTGCACTTTTTAATAAATAAAGTATGCCTCTTTTAATAGTTGAAAGATAGAAAAAATTATCATTTAATAAATATAGTATGGATCTTTTAATAGTTCAAAGGTAAGTTATTTTCAAAATTTTTGTCCTTAAAATCACAAAAAATCTTCTATAATAATACTGAAGTGACTAAAACTCAATAAATTCATTTAAAATTGAGTAAAATAAAAAAATCATAATTTCACAATTTTAAAAGATCAATTAATTTAAAGATATATATTTTAGTGGATTAAAAATAAAAATTTGGTCATTTAAGCATTTGTAAGTTAATTTTAAGATTTTTTAAAAATTAAGAATTAAGAAAAGAAAATATGTGAGTTATATTATTTTTTAATGAGATTATACTATTTTATATAGGACCCAGAATAATATAAACTCATCCAAAAACAGTATAACTTAGGACCTCAAAAACTTTTATGTATCCTTAAAACGTCAAAAAATATTTTACAATAACATTAATATTGTTTCTATCCCATTGTGATAGTAACTTCATCTTAAATTGGTTAAAATGGAAGTCATAATTTCACACTTTTAATAGACTAAAAAAAAATACATCTAATTAAATGCTTATAAATTTAAAAAAGTTAGTTAGCCCTTTTCAAGTTATTTTCAAGATTTTCTGAAAATTTAAGAATTGTTAAAAAAAATAGGATACAAGCTTTTGAATGAGATAACAGTGTTTTAATATAAGATCCAAAAATCATGTAATCTCATTTAAAAATAATATAATTTAAGTTCTTCAAAAACTTTTTTACCTTAAACCTAATAAAGTTATCTATAATAATATTCAAGTGCTTTCTATTGAAATTATGATAAATTCATCTTAAATTAGGTAAAATAAAAAATCGTAATTGTACACTTTTAAAAAACTCAATTTAAAATACATATTTAGTGGATTAAAAATAGGAAAAAATATTTATTTCGATGTTATTTTTAAAGTTTTAAATAAAAAATTTTCGGAAAAGGTGAATCTGCAATGTTTTGAGTGAGTTACGTTGTTCTTGTATATGATCCAAATAACTTTATGTCTATTATTTAAAAAATAATAATTTTTTTAATAAAATATTAATATTGTTTTTTTAAATATTTATAGGTATAATTATAATTATAAATTATAAATTATTTATTTGTTAAAATAAGTAAATAAATACTAACATTATTTAATTTATTAACTATTATTTATTTTAGATCGATTTAATTTTTCTGTTGGTTCAATACAATAATCAATAACGTGATTCAATGTAACGAGCTTGAAAAGGAAAAGAGAACGGTTAAACGTAATGAGTTTATAAAGAAAAAAAGAGAAAAAAAATAAAGAAATGATTGAAGTACCTTTGACACAGAGAAAATTTAAAATAATAATACCAAAAAAATAAAATAAAATTAAGAATTTTCTTTCAAAAAATTGCACATTCAAAAATCAAAACCACTATAACTACCACTATAACTATAACTAGCAATATCTTCCGCAGGAAAGAATAGCCAAAATGATACCAGATGTAGTCCTTCAGGTATTTGCATCAGATCGCACCGACGAGGACCAAAAAGCAAAACAATCAACCAAAAGCCTAATATTACGTTGTATACACAACCAAACATCCCAAAACATATACATATATATATATATATACATATATATATATATATATATATATATATAGAGAGAGAGAGAGAGAGAGAGAGAGAGCAGATCCATCATCAAGAAGAGCATCTCTGGAGCCAAGTTGTAGCTTTACAATATTTGTGCCAAGTAAGAAACCAGAAGCATCAGATTTATCATACTAAATTTGTACCACCAAGAAAACCAGAAGTATAGATAATTATGGGACAATGTTAAGTGTACTCATATCAAAATAAGAGTGGTTGTCTGCATCTACACCTAAAACAACCATAATTCAGGCAAGAGCCCATGAAATAAAGGATACTAGTAAGAATTTTTAAAGAATGTTTCGTAGCTCAACTGCTTATTCACAAGCAGGGCAACATGTTATCTTATTGGTGGAAAAAAATTGTTTCCAGTATGAAAGGAAAAAAAATTACTTAAGCCGTTGATTGCTTGAGATAAGCAATGAGATCTGCACGCTCTTGTGGCTTCTTCAGACCAGGAAAAACCATCTTGGTACCAGGAATATACTGCATAAACAATAAAATCATTAGGAAAATTATATTAATCATTGTGGTAAGTGTATAAATTATAAATAAATATATTATTCCGTCTAAATACTAGTGTAACAATCTCACTAGGTGCTCCATTTTGCAAAATCAAGAACCTCTAGATATACATTAGCCTGCTGCACAGGTATCAACTTAAATCGCTCAAAACTATTTGATTATGCGTGCCATAACATCAATATGGCCACTAGTGGATTCGGATCATCCAAGAATACAATGAAGATTAGGCTAAATATGTGTCCATATGATCTAGCATCCATAAACAAATTCCATCTGACAATTATTTGTCAAGGATAATATAACGACAAAAATCCAGACAACTTACAACAATAGAGGTGAAAAGTAGATTGTGCCTGGAGATATATTGTCATCTCATTGTGCAACAAGACCAGTTCGTATTGTAGTCAAAGATGTAGCCATTTAAATATAAAACAAGCCACCGAGATCCAAGTGAAAGAACATTAACAGTTTTACAGGTGCTGGAGATCTTCCCCTCTGCCTCTCTGCATATTATTCATCCTGATTAACTCACTTTGTCTAATCAATCCATTTAAAAAGTCTCCTTCAGACAAATCTATGACACCTCAAATGAGTCTCTCCTTTTAACCCCAATAATGACCACCATTATTGTTCAGATATACTGCCAACACCCTAACAAATTTATCTGCTTTTATCCTCAACTATAACAATCACTAATTGTTAACAAGCACATTGTCATTATCCCTTTTCTAACAACGCCGCATCTCATTGACATTCTCATTTCAACAAAATTTATTTCATGTTATTTCATAACTACCAAAAAGACAAGCTTTAGTGTCACAATAGATTTGCTTCTTCACGACCCGGGGAAAAAATGGATCTGATCCACAAAAACACCTTTTAAATGTACAGGCACACTACCATAAGTTTGTTACTCCGCAAACCAGGTCACCAGGATCCAGATGACATAATCATATTTAGTTGCATTATACAAACCACATACATTGAATCTCCACATTAGGAGCCTTGTAGTATATGTTATCTTTTTTGATCATTTAGTTGTTCACCATCCAAATACAAAAACATGATTGGTTTCACAACGATCTTAAGATTCTCATTTTTTTATGACACATGGTTACCACACAATAGTCTTTCCCCTCTCGCTCAAAGAATTAAGCTCAAACTTAATGAATTACATTTGCATCTCTCTTTCTATGTGACTAATAGATCCAACATCTATAAACAATTACTTCTTGGAACTTCTCCACCTATTTTAACCATGCACTCACTTCTCTTGACATCACTAAAGTTGTAATAGAATTGATCTCCAACAAGACTCATAAATTTCTAATACATTTTTTATTAATGAACTCAACCAAGACAAAAATATAACAGTTTAAAAAATACTTAACATTTTTCACCCCAATTTACATCTCTAATTCGTTATATATAAGTTGCAAGAGACCTTCAGACAATTGCCTACGGGAGATCAGCAAAAATACTGAGTAATCTTCACATAAAAACAATAAAAGTGTATCATTATATTCATATAAGATTGACAGTATCAAATAGCATAAAAAGAAGAATTGTTCTTTTGCACTTATAAAAATGGAAATAAAATCTTTTTAAGTTTACATTTTGGATCACATATTAGGAAGGAAGGATGCTGGTCAGATGTAAATGTTAGGTAACAACGGTCAAAAGTCCATACCTTCTTAGGGTTAAGCAAGTAATC
Organism: Musa acuminata AAA Group; assembly: GCF_036884655.1. Taxonomy (NCBI): domain Eukaryota; kingdom Viridiplantae; phylum Streptophyta; class Magnoliopsida; order Zingiberales; family Musaceae; genus Musa; species Musa acuminata. The sequence continues at coordinate 15,091,593 of NC_088332.1, read as the reverse complement.
GTACAAAGTTGACTCCTCCCAGATCACAGCCATATTCTTGTTAGCGGTAGAGTAAGAATAACCTGGAGTTGTACCAGATTGTCTCCCAAAAAGGCCATTCAAATTAGGTCCTGTGCAGGAAAAAGGCATTGGTCCTCCAGACAAAGGAATAGAAAGATCGACTATAGGGGAAAACAGCATTAATATGAGAATATGTAATCACAAGTAACCTCAGCAAGAGATCCATGTATAAAGAGAATAAATCAAGATCAAGAACATACTATCCCTTGATTTTCGACATTTGTAATAGACCGAACCAAAGCAGCGTAGCCCCCACAAAAAATCCAAACCATTGATCTCATTTACGAATAAAACTTGGAACAACGAAAGCCTGGTACCAAACCATCTAAAGAATCAAAGATCAACCAGCGATCGTCCGTAGACGAAAAACCGAAGACGTAAGTACAATAAGAGAAGATCTTATTTACAAACCCAAAGAGCCTAAGACAACATCAAGTACCCAAGCACTTGACCCTGGATCTTATTTACAAACCAAACGTAGATCTATAAGAATCTGGCATCAAACAATCTTGAAGAAAAAACAGAGAATCAACTGGCGATCTTTCACAGATGAAAGAGAGAAAACAATATAGATAAGAGAAGATGTGATCAGTCCAGTCCAAGCACTTAATCGTTTTTGAGACTTGACATCGAAGATTTCTAAAATACCTTATAAAAGCAGCGTAACCCCCTTGCGAAAAAAATAATAATAAATCCCAAGCCCTAATGTGAAATAAAACTTAGATCAACAAGAACCCGTCACTAAACCACCAAAAGAAACTAACAGACGATCAGCCAGCGATCATATGAACTCAAAACCCAAGTTTAAAAAAAATCCAAAAAGAACCCCAGATTCAGATCTACCTTGTTTGTGGCCGGCGCCCTTGTCGACGGTGTGGCACTGCGCGCACTTGGTCTTAAAGATCTTTTCCCCGGCCTTAGGATCGCCCGGCGGAGCTTCCGCGAACGACGCCATCAACGGTCTGCCAAAGAGACCGCTCGATCTAAATCTGCCGTTAGGGTTTTCTAACTTCGGCCCTCCTCGTCCCAACGTTTTCCAACGAGCACACCCCACCGGAACACGCGTCTAATGTCGCAGACGGATCTTTATAGAGACCCAGTAGTTTCGACTTGCCAGAAACACCCTCGAGCTTTACTTGATCCTCTCAGCTATGAGCAAAACAAACTTATAAGACGATGGAATAAAGATAATGAGCATTTTAGTCATATAAAATTGTTCTAGAATCGTCGGCTAGGTTTGACTCGATTCTTCCAATTGGGTCGGCGATGGTGGAGCTGCCACGGTTACGGTAACGTGGCCGACGAACGCCTCCGGTTATTGTGGGCCAAGCACGTGGTCCAATGCCACAGAAGCCCTGAAACTTCCATCTAATTCGCACGCGTATCAGTCGTCGCCAGTTTGTGTCACCACGTTGTGTCGTGATATCAGGCTTTCGAGTGCGTCGATCAATCCGACTTTGTTCTATGTTATGTACAATGATCGAGTTCAAAATACTTTTAATACATAAAAGTTAGTGTTGGAAAAGTTTTGGATGTCATAGCAACGGGAAAAGTGTTCGATGTTGATAATCATGTATTCTTTCACCTTGACGATGTTAGGAATATGTTCCTTGTAATAAAAATATTTAAATAATATTTTTTATTTTAATTTTACTAATATGACATATATGATAGTTCGTTTTTTTGCTAATGTGATCATCACGTGTTGAATTGAATTTCGAATGAAAATGAATATTTTAATATTATTCATTTGGAAGTTGATTTGGTAGTTGCTTTTTTACTCACTCAAACAAAGAGGTTCCTAGCAACAAGTTGAAAGGTGTTAGGTGCTTATGAATAGGATATTAAGGGATCCTTCGAACTCTACTTGAAAGTACATTGATTCTTTTGTATCAATCATGAGAAGGGTAAATCGGATAACTTTGATCCTTAACTTGAGGAGAATGCATTGTTTAACCTTTGATGCTTAATCTAATGAGTATGCATCCGATAAAATTTGACATTAGTCCGAGAACGATGCATTGGATCACTTTTGATGCTTAATCTGAGTAAGATATCGTGGATCATTTCTAACTCGAGAATGGTACATTGAACAACTTTTAATATTTAGCCTAACTAGGAGATATTAGGTATCCTTCGATGGGATGGTTAACTTGAGGATATCATATCAAGTAATCATTAATGCTTAGCCCTATAGAGGATGGATCATGTAACTTTTAATACTTAGCATAAAAAAGGAGCATCGAAGAATCTTCATTGCCTTGCTTGAGATAGATATATCAGGTAACTTTTAGCACGAGATTTTGAATCTTGTATATCCATCATTTCACTAGGCATATATTATTAATTCTTTGTGTACTTTAGTATTCCTAACCGTCTATTGAATTATATATAATTATAATATAAAAATTTTAAAGTTATTTTGAACCTCTAGGAGGGATCAATTAAATGACATCAATTCAAAAAATTAAGAGAGATATTGAGAGAGATCAAGAATTCTCACTGTATCCAATAAGAGCACAATGGATAGCCTTTGATGCTTAACGAAAGGATATATCAGACAAATTTTAATACTTATCTCGAGAAGAGCATATTGTGAATTTTTAATTCTTAGCCCAAGAAAGATACATAGAATAATCATTGAGGCTTAGCTCGAGAAAGATGCATCGTGTATCTTTTAATGCTTAACATGAGTGTTACTTCTAGGATTCGATTGATAGCAAGATTACATGTCACTTAGGTTTTTCAATAAGTTGGAAAATAGTAAGTCAGAAATTATCGAGTAAGAAATCATCGAGTGAGAAATAAAAGATATAAAGACAGAATGCAAAAAAGTCGTCTCAAGCTCGTGCCTTATATAAGGCTTTTCTGGTGTGAAAGGAAACCTCACTTGCATCCTAAGACATCGAAGTCCTAAGCATTTGTCTGTAGCCCACTTGATATAGGGGATGAGTGGTATGATGTGTGATGAGCAAAAATAAAATGTGTGGTGAGAAGTGATATAGAGCTTAGGAAGGACAAGTGGTAGCAATAAAGATACTAACTCATCTTTCCAATAATTGACTTGGTTAATATAAATTAGTTTAAGTAATAATTTAATAAATCTAAACATTTGTCTATAGCCCACTTGATATAAGGGATGAGTGGTATGATGTGTGATGAGCAAAAATAAAATGTGTGGTGAGAGGTGATATAGAGCTTACGAAGGACAAGTGGTAGCAATAAAGATACTAACTCATCTTTCCAATAATTAACTTGGTTAATATAAATTAGTTTGAGCAATAATTTAATAAATCTAAATAAGCAAACATAAAATAATTATGTAAAAGTAATTAAGTGAGGTTAAAAGACTCACTATGAGTAGAATAATTGAAAATGAAGTATGCCAAGAGCTAGTCCTAAACTAGATACAATGAGAGGCTGGATTAATTGGATTCCTCAAATTAATATATGACATAAGCTTTAAGAGTAGGAAAAAATATTTTTATAAATAACCCTTAACACAAATAAAACAATCTAATGCTCTCGGCCTTGGACGATGAAATGGTGGCATCGTAGATGGTGCCATAGAAGTGGTGATGCTTAAGATGGTGATTGTTCATGGGTGCTACATTGACAACAATCAATGGCTGATTTGGTTGCTCCTTTTGGGAGTGATGTCGTTGTTACAATGAAAATAATGCTACTACGATGAAGACGAAAAAGATAAATGGTGGGAAGAAAAAGAAAATAGAAAGAAGATAGGATAGAGCCTTTTAAGGACTCTCTTCTCACTTAGACATCTTACATAAGGTTCTAGGTGGTTACAAGAATTCAATTTTTCATTTTTTGGTGGTTACAAGTACTCAAATTTTCATTTCATTACATAAGGTTCTTGGTGGTTACAAACACTCAATTTTTCATTTTATAAGTATGAGTATCCTTTGGATGAGTGATACATGCCCTCTTCTAAAAGAGAAGTAGGTAAGGATCCATACGATAAAGGTAAATGTCCACTATTAGATGAATGCCATATATTTTTTTCTAAAAAAGTGGTAGGTAGAGATCTATGAGATGAAAATAAATATTCGCAATGTCACATACCCCCTTCTAAAAGAAATGAGGTTAGAGATTTATAGGATGGAGATATGTGTCCACTCCAAGATCTTCTACCATGTGCATTTTAAGATATATGTATGATATCCCCTTTTGATGACCTATACAAACCTTAGTCTAAAGCATAATATAAATATCTCATGCTCAAATTCTATTATAATCTAATAAGAAAATAAAATATGTATAAGATGGGTCCTCCATATGCATGAAGACTCATATAGCTTTGATGTAGTGATTCGGAGCTCTCCACATCCTTTTGGATCATCGTAATTATCTAGTGGTACTCTGATCTCTATTAACTCTTTCCGACTAAGAAAAATTCACTTCTAGTGACTAAAAATTGAGATACTACTATAGGAGGTTAAGGTTTATCAATCACAACTTCTCTTTTAAAATTCTTGTTTCCTTAAGGTTAGATTGTTCATGTCGTCATACTAAATATCTATGCTCCTAGTTAGTGGAAATGATCTTAAGGTTAGATCGTTCGAGATGTTTTTGACTTACTCTTGAATGGTGAAGTATGGATGGAACTCTAGAACTAGAGGTACTAACATTAGAACAAAATGAATGATTTCGTTATCACTGTTGTATGCTAAGGAATATCTAAATATAAGCTACAGTAGCTCATGTTAAGGTGATAAGTCTTCCACGTTGAAGAAATTGCTTATGCTTATATATTTTAGTAATTCAAGGATATAAGCATTATCACCAACCCTTTATAGTTATCTTATAAAGACCTATACTTTTAGCATATAGCATTTTTATGGCCTTAGTGAGATATCTCTCAAGTCAAATCATTATTATCACTTGCTTTCCCTCACAAAAAGATTGATACATATCATACACATCTGACTTATATAATTAATTATTCAAAGTAATCTTTCATCTAATCTCATCATTCAACTCATAAATATATTTATCAAAAGATTCAGCAGTGTTTGAGGGAAGAAAGTGGGCAGGAAGACAGGCAAGTTCAATAGGTTTTCTAGGTTGATAGTCAAGAATAAGCTAGAATGGACTTAAGACCAATTGACAGATTGATGGCACTATTAAATGCGAACTCAACTATAGGTAGTACCCTATCCCAATTAACTATATAATCACATATAAAACATTGAAGTAAGTCACCCAATGACTTATTGACTATTTCGATCTGACCATTAGTCTAGAGATAATACGCTAAGGAGACCTTTAGTTTAGTCCCTAACAATTTTCATATAATTTTTTAAACATAGCTAATAAAATGTGAATCTCTATTGGACACAATGCAATTAGAAAGATTGTACAACCTAACAACCTCTTTAAGAAATAGCTTGGCTACATGAGAGGCATCAAAGGTCATAGAGCAAAGGATAAAATGTGTCATCCTTGAATATCGATTAATAATAATAAAGATGGAATTGTGCCTAGCATTAGCGAGGAAGGCCCAAAATAAAGTCCATACTTATATCTTTCCAAGATGAGTACGGGACTAGTAATAGAGTATATAGACTCGTGCTATGCTTTCTAGTCTTAGTTACTTGATAGTTATAACAATACCTAACAATCTTAGCTATATCCTTTCCTAAGTGAGGCCAAAAAAATCGATCTTCTATAAGTACAATAATGTGATCCTTACCATGGTATGTAATTACATCTCCGGCGTGCAACTCCCAAATTAGAAAGTCCCTAGCTGAAGCCTTGGGAATACATAACCTACTTCTATAAAACATATATTTATCATGTAATCTATAATTTGGGTCACCAATAAATTCATGAGATAATAGTGCAAAGGTCTCAACAAAGTCAGGGCACTCTTCATAAGTTGCCTTCAATTTGTCAAATCCAATCAATCTTTATCTTAAGAATATACAAAAGCGTGTGAACCCTACTAAATGCATCAACTATTTTATTTTATTTTTTTTGACTTTATACTTGATAATAAAGGTAAATTACTATATATACTCAACTCATTTAGCATATATAGGGCTAAGAATCTTTTGGGCATTACGGTAAGATAGAGCTTGGTTATCACTATATAAGACAAACTTTGTCATTAAACGTTTTATCATAAGGGAAATATCTCCTCTATGTTTTATTTAGCTTTTCACTATATAGGATATGGAATGCCCTTCCTAACTTAAAGTCCTACTAATACCAATCTTTAAGGCTTCACATGCTATCTCAAATATTTTAAAGAAATCAAGAAGTCTAAGTACCAGGGCTTAAGTCATTTGAGTCTTAATGTCCTAAAAGGTTTTGTTAGCAATTTTGGTCCATATGAACTCATCTTTTCTAATACAATATGTTATGTGAGCTAAAATAATGGATGAACCTATGGAAAAAAGTTGCTAAGCCATAGAAGCTATGGACTTTAGTATGGGTGGTAGGTTTAAACCAATCTAAAATGGCTTTTACCCTTTCTAGGTCAACCCTAAGTCCTATAATAAATGCTATGAATCTAAGAAAGATGATATTATTAGAAATAAATGAATATTTTTTAATATTCAAGTAGAGTTTTTCCTTTCGAAGGATTCCTAAGGTTAATCTAAGGTTTCCTAGGTGTTCCTCCCAAGTCTTACTAAAATTAAGAATGTCATCAAAGTAAAGAACAAAAAACTTCCCAAAGTAGGGTCAAAAGATCTGAGTCACGACTCTTATAAATGTAGACAAGATATTGGTGAGGTCGAATAACATAACTAGCTACTCATAAAGGTTATCATTAGCATTGAAGTCAAATTTTCACTCATCACCATATTGGATTCTAATTTGGTGGTAACCACTCCTAAGATTAATTTTGGCAAACCATTTAGAATCAATAAAGAAGTCGATACTTAGAGATGGAGAATCAATATTTGATAATAATTTTATTGATGGCTCTATAGTCAATACACATATGCTAGTCTTTATCCTTTCATCCGAGTGAGAAGGGTAGGTATTGCACAAGGATTAACCTAAGTTTGAGGTTACTTAGATGAGAGGAGATAAAAAAATAGTTGATATTCCTTGTTATACTTATAGTCATAGGGAATTGGACTTAATTGATATCTCTTGTTATCATTTTATATTATATTTAATTATCTATGAAAGGATGTGGAGACGGAAGTGGATATATATTATTGGAGAGCTATTTTCTTAGATGTATATAGTCATCTTCTCAATCCTTTATAGGAGATATCGTCAATTAATAATCACAAACCACTTGAGACTCTTAATTTTCCTAAAAGAAAACTTTAAAAATAATAAAATTTAAGAAGAAGACGTCATCTTGAGTCATAAGCTAAAAAGGTTGAATATCATAATCACTTACGGTCTTTGCTATTAGCCTGGTCACAACCAAAAAACGAATATAGAGAAAGGCAAGCATCTTCAACGATAACACATGCAACAGCTTGCCCCTACCACTGCCACTGAAACACAACCACTTAGCTGGACATCTGCTAGTGAGGCATGACTAGTTGTTGTTAGATTATGTGACCATTTTATAATTGAATAAGATATATAATATAATAACTAATTGAGTTCCGTTCAGATATTTTAGCCAATAGATTAAGTCCACGGAATGATTCCTCGGGAGATTGGGAGGAAATCTCCTGAGATCTCATCGTAGTGAAAAGATAGGAAGAGAGGAGAAAGGAATGATTCCTCGGGAGATTGGGAGGAAATTGGGAGGAAATCTCCTGAGATCTCATCGTAGTGAAAAGATAGGAAGAGAGGAGAAATGATATATTCCTTACACTCCTTGCAGATTCTACAGCGGATTTGGATTAAAGACAGTGCTTGCAACAATCTTGGATCAAGCAGCAATCTTGGATCAAAGACGGTGCTTAGCAGATCAAACGAGATCATTGAAAAGATGGCATCAAAAGGTACGCATCATAATAATTTAGATCTATGCACTTGATTTCAATCCTGACATAGAAGTTATTTTCGCATTTCAGATATAGCATAATTATAGATTTTATGCTTACAAGTGGTATTAGAGCCTGGTTTTTGAGATCAAATGTATTAGATCTGTAAATTTATTTACGATTCATAAAATTACCTTTATCTTTCAAGAATTGCTAAACAGCAATGGTCACCGTCGACCTCGCTATGAATCTACGACTACGTTGGGTAGCGTGCACATCACAGAACCCGTCCCGTATGCGAGCATCACAGAACCCGTCCCATACGCGGGCATCACAGAACCCGTCCATGCGACGATCGACCACACGCAGGCAGACAGCCCAAGTGGCGGCCGTGCGTGAGTAAGCTGTGCACAGGCGGTGGCCGCGCACTGGCGGCAGCCACCGGCGGGCAGGAACCGCCGCAGCGGCAGCGGCCGCACGAGAGCAGTAGCAGCCCCGCGGTAGCAGCACCTTGGCTGCAGCGACCGCACGCAGGCTAGAACTACCGCTAACAGCCGTGTATAGGCGGTAGCCCCCAGCCGCGTACAGGCGGCAGCTGCGCACAAGCGGTCGGGCCGCAGGCAGCAGTGGCAGCACTGCTCGCGCAGGCGGTGGCGACGACAAATTAGGGTTTTTGGCATAATTTCAGTTTTGCCCTCGAGGCTATTTTATAAAATTACAGTTTTACCCTTGTAAATTCCGTAATTTCAGGTTATGTTCTGTCAACATATTTATGATTTTACCCTCAGGTTTAATTTATGCCAAAATTATAGTTCTACCATTCGCATATTTTTTATTTATAACATTTCAAATATTTACGATTTTATCAAAATTGAGAAATTTAATTCATATTCTCAATTATAAACTGATAAATATGATTTATTATAATTATGATTAATTGTAATCATAATTATATTTTTGATTATTTGATTGGATTTAATTTTTAATTTAAAAAAATTATGTTTTGCTTTATAGTTTTCCCTTATGAATTATTGATTTTACATGCGATAAATAAAATTAAAATCCAATTATTATTTTTGAATTTTTATTTATTTATTCACATGTATATATATGAAATTATGAAATAATGTATACCTTTCACATGCATGATTTATATAAATTATTGATTATACATGTAGTAAATAAAATTAAAATATAATTATTGTTTTTAGAATTTTATTTACTTATTCACATGTATATATATGAAATTATGAAATAATGTATACCTTTCACATGAATGCATGATTTATATAAATTATTAATTTTACATGTGATAAATAAAATTAAAATCCAATTATTGTTTTTGGACTTTTATTTATTTATTCAAATGTATATATATAAAATTATGAAATAATATTTACCTTTCACATGAATGCATGATTTATATGTTATCATGATTATCATATGAGTTTTCGTACTGATTAATATTCAATAATTATTATTGTTATTTATTATTAAATTACTTAGCATTAATGTTCAATAATTATTATTGTTATTTATTATTGAATTGCTTAGCATTAATGTTCAATAATAATAATTATTATTTATTATTGAACTACTTAGCGTTAATATTTAATAATTATTATGGTTATTTTATTATTGAATTATTTAGCAAAAAATAAAGAAATTGATGAATATTATTTGTAATTCATCTTCCTAAGTTTTATCTGACAAGTAGCTGCCAAAGTGGCCTGGGATGATAGACTTTTATGATATGAATTACAATAAAATTTTTATCGTTTATAGGATATTTTTTATTTTATATTATTGCATTAGCCTTGTAGCCACCAAAGTGATCTGGACTAATGACTTATAAAATAATATTAAGGAATTAATCCTAAATGACATTAAGGAAATAATATTCATAATGACACATATAATTAGGAGATTTAGATAATCTCAAAGGAGAATCTAATTCAAATAATTATATGATGAGGGTGGATGATACTGTTCTTGGATATCCTTGCAGTTTAGGGTTGTATACTTAAAAGTAACAACACTATTCCACAAGGATGGTATCAGTCCTCCATAAATATTCTTGAGTGAACACTAGATATGTCAATATTTCACCCAAAGGTGTAATATAGATGATATCAATAGTTCATCAATTTTTTATAAACTCAAAGCATTAATGTTATTCTATATTTTTTGCAGTGGTATTTCCGCATATATATATTCATATGCTTCAAGTGTCCCTATACTCTTTGGATCAAATTATTCAGAATGGTTAGAGCATTTGCAATTCACATTGGGTGTATTAGATCTTGATTTAGCATTACTTGTTGAAAAGTCTGCAGATTTGACTGATGAAAGTACTGTAGAACAAGTAAATGAAATGAAGGCTTGGGAAAGATCTAATAGACTTAGTTTAATGTTCATAAGAATAACAATTGCAAATAACATAAAGACTTCACTACCGACTGCAACTAGCGCAAAGGAATATTTAAAGGTTATTGAAGACAGATTTAAATCTGCTAATAAGTCATTGGCTGGCATATTAATGAAAGAACTAACTACGGCTCAGTATGATGGCACTCGAGGAATTCATGATCATATCCTCAATATGACTGACAAAGCTACAAAACTTAAAACATTAGGCATGAATGTTGATGAATCTTTCCTCGTGCAATTTATTCTCAATTCTCTTTCTTCTCAGTTTGGCCCATTCAAGATTCACTACAATACAAATAAGGATAAGTGGGACTTGAATGAGTTGACTAGCATGTGTGTTCAGGAAGAATTGAGATTAAGGCAGGAAAATTCACATAATGTCATGACTACTACTCAAGGAGCTGGTAATAAGAAAAGAAAGTTGAAGCATTATCAATCAAAGAAACTTGTCGGGTCTGAAAATGTTAAACAGACTAATGAAAAGAAAGCATTTATTGTAAAGTGCTTCTTTTATGGCAAGAAAAGACATGTGAAGAAGGATTACATTAAACGCAAGACTTGGTTCGAAAAGAAAGGTATTAACTCGACCTTTGTATGTTTCGAATCAAACATTACAGATGTTCCTTCTAACACTTGGTGGATTGATTCTGGTGCTTCAACTCATGTTACAAATAACATGCATGAATTCATTTCAATTCGGAAACTAAAAGAACATGAAAGATTCATCATTATGGGAAATCATCTTAAAGCGAAAGTGATATCAATGGGAACTTATCGTTTACGCTTAGAGACGGGTCACTTGATGGATCTTGTTGACACATGTTATGTCCCTACAATTTCTAGAAATTTAGTTTCTCTTTCTAGAATTGATGAGTTACGATATTATCTTTCTTTTGGTAGTGGCAAACTTAGTATGTTTTATGATTTAATAAAAGTTAGTTCTGGAATTCTGTATGATGGTTTCTACAGAATTAATTTGGATCTTGAGTTTGCAAAGACATTAATGACCCTGCAATCAAGTGTTGGATTGAAATGTAGTTTCAATAATGAAAGATCTTCTATATTGTGGCATAGACGATTGGGGCATATCTCCAAAGAAAGAATTGAAAGATTAGTGAAGGATAATATTTTGGAACATTTAGACTTCACTGATTTTGATGTTTGTATAGATTGCATTAAGGGAAAGCAAACTAAACATATAAAGAAAAATGCCACAAGAAGTAAAGAACTCCTTGAGATTATTCATACTGATATCTGCGGACTATTCCATATTCCTTGTTTTAGTGGAGAAAAATATTTCATCATATCTGCCATAATGTCATGGCCACTACTCAAGGAGCTAGTAATAAGAAAAGAAAGTTGAAGCATTATTAATCAAAGAAACTTGTCGGGTCTGGAAATATTAAACGGACTAATGAAAAAAAATATTTATTGTAAATGCTTTCTTTTCATTAGTCCGTTTAATATTTCCAGACCCGGCAAGTTTCTTTGATTGATAATGCTTCAACTTTTTTTTTTTATTACTAGCTCCTTGAGTAGTGGCCATGACATTATGCGAACTTTTCTGCCTAAATCTTAATTCTTCCTGAACACACATGCTAGTCAACTCATTCAAGTCCCACTTATCCTTATTTGTGTTGTAGTGAATCTTAAATGGGCCAAACTGAGAAGAAAGAGAATTAAGAATAAATTGCACGAGGAAAGATTCATCAACATTCATGCCTAATGTTTTAAGTTTTGCAACTTTGTCAGCCATATTGAGGATATGATCTTGAATTCCTCGAGTGCTATCATACTGAGCCGTAGTCAGTTCTTTCATTACTGTGCCAGCCAATGACTTAATAGCAGATTTAAATCTGTCTTCAATAATCTTTAAATATTCCTTTGCGCTAGTTGCAATCGGTAATGAAGTCTTTATGTTATTTTCAATTGTCATTCTTATGAACATTAAATTAAGTCTATCAGATCTTTCCCAAGCCTTCATTTCATTTACTTATTCTACAGTACTTTCATCAGTCAAATCTGCAGACTTTTCAACAAGTAATGCTAAATCAAGATCTAATACACCCAATGTGAATTGCAAATGCTCTAACCATTCTGAATAATTTGATCCAAAGAGTATAGGGACACTTAAAGCATATGAATATATATATGCGGAAATACCACTACAAAAAATATAGAATAACATTAATGCTTTGAGTTTATAAAAAATTGATGAACTATTGATATCATCTATATTACACCTTTGGGTGAAATATTGACATATCTAGTGTGCACTCAAGAATATTTATGGAGGATTGATACCATCCTTGTGGAATAGTGTTGTTACCTTTGGGTATACAATCCTAAACTAAACTACAAAGATATCCAAAAACAGTATCATTATACCCCATCATATAATTATTTGAATTAGATTCTCCTTTGAGATTATCTAAATCTCCTAATTATATGTGCCATTATGAATATTATTTCCTTAATGTCATTTTGGTAGCTACTAGTCAGATAAAACTTAGGGAAATGAATTACAAATAATATTCATCAATTTCTTTAATTTTTGCTAAGCAATTCAATAATAAAATAACCATAATAATTATTGAATATTAATGCTAAGCAGTTCAATAATAAATAACAATAATAATTATTGAACATTAATGCTAAGCAATTCAATAATAAATAACAATAATAAGTATTGAACATTAATGCTAAGTAATTTAATAATAAATAATAATAATAATAATTATTGAATATTAATCGGTACGAAAACTCATATGATAATCATGATAACATATAAATCATGCCTTCATGTGAAAGGTAAATATTATTTCACAATTTCATATATATACATGTGAATAAATAAATAAAAGTCCAAAAACAATAATTAGATTTTAATTTTATTTATCATATGTAAAATCAATAATTTATATAAATCATGCATTCATGTGAAAGGTATACATTATTTCACAATTTCATATATATACATGTGAATAAGTAAATAAAATTCCAAAAATAATAATTGGATTTTAATTTTATTTACCACATGTATAATCAATAATTTATATAAATCATGCATGTGAAAGGTATACATTATTTCAGTATTTTATATATATACATGTGAATAAATAAATAAAAGTCCAAAAATAATAATTGGATTTTAATTTTATTTATCACATGTAAAACCAATAATTCATATGAGAAAACTATAAAGTAAACCATAATTTTTTAATCAAAAATTAAATTCAATCAAATAATAAAAAAATATAATTATGATTAAAATTAATCATAATTATAATAAATCATATTTATCAATTTATAATTGAGAAAATGAATTAAATTTCTAAATTTTGATAAAATCATAAATATTTGAAATGTTATAAATCAGAAATATGCGAATGACAGAACTGTAATTTTGGCATAAATTAAACCCAAGGGTAAAATCATAAATATGTTGACAGAATATAACCTAAAATTATGAAATTTACAAGGGTAAAATTGTAATTTTGTAAAAATAGCCTCGAGGGCAAAATCAAAATTATGCCAAAAACCCTAATCTGCCTTCGCCGCCACCGCCTGCGAGAGCAACTCTACCGCTGCTGCCTGCGGCCCGGCCGTCTGTGCGCGACTGCCGCCTGTACGCGGCTGCGAGCTACCGCCTGTACACGGCTGTCAGCGGTAGTTCTAGCCTGCGCGCGGCCGCTGCCGCCACGACACTACCGCCACGGGGCTGCTACTGCTCATGCACGGCCGCTGCCGCTACATCGGTTCCTGCCCGCGGGTGGCTATTGCTAGCACGCGATCGCCGCCTGTGCATGACTTACTCACGCATGGCAGCCACTTGGGTTGTATGCCTGCGTGTGGCGAACCGTTGCATGGACGAGTTCTATGATGCCCGCGTATGGGACAAGTTTTGTGATACCCGCATACGGGACGGGTTCTGTGATGCCCATATACGGGACGGGTTCTGTGATGCGCACGCTACCCGGCGTAGTCGCAGATTCGCAGCAAGGTCGATGGTGACCATTGTTGCTTAGCAATTCTTGAAAGATAAAGGTAATTTTATGCATCGCAAATAAATTTACATATCTAATATATTTGATCTAAAAAACCGGGCTCTAATACCAATTGAAAGCATAAAATCTATAATTATGCTATATCTGAAATGCGGAAATAACTTATATGCTAGGATTGAAATCAAGTGTATAGATCTAAATTATTACGATGCGTACCTTTTGATGTCATCTCTTCAGAGATCTCGTTTGATCTGCTATGCACCGTCTTTGATCCAAGATTGCTGCAGGCACCGTCTTTAATCCAAATCCGCTGTAGAATCTGCAAGGAGTGCAAGGAATAGATCCTTTCTCCTGGATTTTGGGGAGAAAGGGATTTTGGGGTGAGAAACTGAAATCCCTAACGGAGAGGTGCGTTTGTATGCGTTTGTACGTAATGCCAACGCTCTCCCAACCCCTGTCCTTTTTATAGGCGAGAGCAGAAGGTCTACGATAAAGATCTCAGAAGATTTCCTCCCAATCTCCCGATGAATCGTTCCGTAAGTGGACTTAGTCTATTGGTTAAAATATCTGAACGGAACCCAATTAGTTATTATATTATATATCTTATTCAATTATAAAAGGGTCATATAATCTAACATTCTCCCACTTGGGCCTATTAATTGATAAGATATAAAAGAGATATTCAAAATCAAAATAAACAAAACAAAATTTATTTAAAAATAATTTTACCTAATTGGATTTCAAGGAATTTTGAAAAGCATTTTATACATGGCCATGTTTTAAAATAAGTTAATAAGTCTAATAAACACAATAATACTATATTAAGTTCAACTATCAATGCGAGTCATAGCGGTTTTATTTCATCAATGCCATACTTCCTTCTATGTACCACAACATTGTTAGTCTTTCCTAATATAGTCTATAATGACCCATGTAATTTGTCTTGTCAAGACAATCCTATTATTACATTCAACCATAATATGCATAAACATAAATATAAATAGGATAGCAGAAACAGATAACTTTAATTAAGCAAGAAGAATGTCAATAATAGCATCCACATAAACATGCATCACCATATCCTTTATGACTTGCTCACAAGCCCCATTCTAAGAACATGTTCTTTGAATATTTTACACTGTAAAGCTTTTGTCAATGGATCAGCAATCATCATAGTGGTGCTCAAGTTCTCAATTGACACTTGCTATTTCTGGACTCTTTCTCTAACCACCAAGTACTTTATCTCAATGTGCTTGAAACCACTAGAGTACTTGTCATTCTTAGAGAAGAAAACTGCTACAGTGTTTTCACAAATTATCTTCAGCGGCTTGGCAATTGGGTCGACCACACCAAGTCCCGAGATGAAATTTTGCAGCCATAAAGCTTGATTTGTGGCCTCAAAGCATGTCATAAATTCAGCTTCCATTGTTGATGATGCAATAAGCGATTGCTTTGCACTTTTCTAAGAAATTGCCCCACCAGCTAACATAAATATAAATCCTGAAGTGGACTTCCTACTGTCGAGGTAATTTACAACCGACTCTTTTACAATCATTGGGCAATTCAACGAGATCCCAGACACCATTCTAGACTATTGATTTTAACTCTTCTTTTATTGCATCATACCATTTTTCAGAATCGTTACTTTCTATAGCTTGTGAAAACGATAAGGGGTCTCTTTTTATTCCTATATCATAATATGATTCTTGTAGATATACCACATAATCATCAGAAATGACATGTTTTCTTTTCCTTTGAGATCTTCTCAAATCTGCCAATTGTAATTGTTCTACAAGATCATCAGCGACGACATCAACATCATGTGAGAGTTCTTCGATGTTATTTTGTTGTTCACCCTCATCAATACTCTCATTGATTTGAGGAACAACAATCTCTCAAATAGGAGATGATATGGGAGAATTAACCTGAATCTCCTCGATATCAAAATTAATCCTTCGAGATTTTTCACTTATACTGATTTCGTCATTTTTTAGGAATTTTGCATTACCATATTCTACTATTCTCATACTATGATTAGGACAATAAAATCTGTATCCCTTGGATTTTTCTGGATAACCAATAAAATATCCTGAAATAGTTCTTGGATCCAATTTCTTTTCATGTGGATTGAATACTCTTATCTCTGCAGGACACCCCCAAATATGTAAATGTCTTAGATTGGGCTTCCTACCAGTCCATAACTCAAATGGAATTGATGAAACTGACTTACTAGGAACCCTGTTCAAGATGTACATAGCTGTCCTAAGAGCTTCACCCCACATCGACTCAGGTACAGAGGAATAACTTATCATGCTCCTAACCATATCCATCAGAGTACGATTTCGCCTTTCAGTAATATCATTTTGCTGTGGCACATCTGGTAATGCATATTGAGCATAAATGCCCCGTTGTTCTAGGAATCTAGCAAAATGACCAATATTCTGACCAGATCCATCATATTTGCCATAAAATTCACCACCTCTATCAGATCTGACAATTTTAACTTTTCTATATAATTGTCTCTCAACCTAATTTATGTATACTTCAAGAGTATCAATGGCTTGAGACTTTTCATGTATTAGATAAACATAGTCATATCTGGACAGATCATTAATAAATGTGATAAAATATTTTTCTCCACTAAAACAAGAAATATGGAGTGGTCCGCATATATCAGTATGAATAATCTTAAGAAGTTCTTTACTTCTTGTGGCATTTTTCTTTATATGTTTAAGCATTTTTCTTTCGTAATAAGAAAAGAAAGTTGAAGCATTATCAATCAAAGAAACTTGCTGGGTTTGGAAATATTAAACGGACTAATGAAAAGAAAGCATTTATTGTAAAGTGCTTCTTTTGTGGCAAGAAAGGACACGTGAAGAAGGATTGCATTAAACGCAAGACTTGGTTCGAAAAGAAAGGTATTAACTCGACCTTTGTGTGTTTCGAATCAAACATTACAGAAGTTCCTTCTAACACTTGGTGGATTGATTCTGGTGCTTCAACTCATGTTACAAATAACATACAGGGATTTCTTTCAATTCGGAAACCAAAAGAACATGAAAGATTCATCATTATGGGAAATCGTCTTAAAGCGAAAGTGATATCAATGGGAACTTATCGTCTACGCTCAGAGACGGGTCACTTGATGGATCTTGTTGACACATGTTATGTCCCTACAATTTCTAAAAATTTAGTTTCTCTTTCTAGAATTAATGAGTTAGGATATTATCTTTCTTTTGGTAGTGGCAAACTCAATATGTTTTATGATTCAATAAAAGTTAGTTTTGGAATTCTCTGTGATGGTTTGTACAGAATTAATTTGGATCTTGAGTTTGCAAAGACATTAATGACCCTGCAATCAAGTGTTGGATTGAAACGCAGTTTCAATAATGAAAGATCTTCTATATTGTGGCATAGACGATTGGGGCATATCTCCAAGGAAAGAATTGAAATATTAGTGAAGGATAATATTTTAGAACATTTAGACTTCACTTATTTTGATGTTTGTATATATTGCATTAAGGGAAAGCAAACTAAACATATAAAGAAAAATGTCACAAGAAGTAAAGAACTCATTGAGATTATTCATACTAATATTTGCGGACCACTCCATATTCCTTGTTTTAGTGGAGAAAAATATTTCATCACATTTATTAATGATCTGTCCAGATATGGCTATGTTTATCTAATACATGAAAAGTCTCAAGTCAGTGATACTCTTGAAGTATACATAAATGAGGTTGAGAGACAATTAGATAGAAAAGTTAAAATTATCAGATCGGACAGAGATGGTGAATTTTATGGTAGATATGATGGATCTGGTCAGAATATTGGCCCTTTTGCTAGATTCCTAGAACAACGGGGTATTTGTGCTCAATATGCATTACCAGGTGTGTCACAGTAGAACGGTATTGCTGAAAGGCGAAATCGTACTCTGATGGATATGGTTAGGAGCATGATGAGTTATTTCTCTGTACCTGAGTCGATGTGGGGTGAAGCTCTTATGACAGCTATGTACATCTTGAACAGGGTTCCTAGTAAGTCAGTTTCATCGACTCCATTTGAGTTATGGACTGGTAGGAAGCCCAGTCTAAGACATTTACATATTTGGGGGTGTCTTGCAAAGATAAGAGTATTCAATCCACATGAAAAGAAATTGGATCTAAGAACTATTTAAGGATATTTTATTGATTATCCAAAAAAATCCAAGGGATACAGATTTTATTGCCCTAATCATAGTATGAGAATAGTAGAATCTGGTAATGCAAAATTCCTAGAAAATGACGAAATCAGTGAGAGTGAAAAATCTCGAAGGATTAATTTTGATATTGAGGAGATTCAGGTTAATTCTCCCATATCATCTCCTATTTGAGAGATTGTTGTTCCTCAAATCAATGAGAGTATTGATGAGGGTAAACAACAAAATAACATCGAAGAACTCTCACATGATGTTGATGTCGTCACTGATGATCTTGTAGAACAATCACAATTGGCAGATTTGAGAAGATCTCAAAGGAAAAGAAAACATGTCATTTCTGATGATTATGTGGTATATCTACAAGAATCAGATTATGATATAGGAATAAAAAGAGACCCCTTTACATATTTGGGGGTGTCCTGTAGAGATAAGAGTATTCAATTCCAATAAGGGGTCTCTTATTAGGTTAGATCTCAAGGATTATTAGGATTGTCTCAGAAAGGATATATTGATCATATCTTGGAAAGATTTAATATGCAGCTTTGCTCAGCCAATGATGTACCTATTACTAGAGGTGAAAAATTCAGTCAAAACCAGTGGCCAAGAAATGACTTAAAAAAAAGAATCAAATGAAGAATATTCTTTATGGGTGCGCAGTTGGAAGTCTATTATATGCTCAAACCTGTACAAGACTATATATCAGTTTTGCAGTTGCAATGTTGGGAAGATACCAAAGCAACCCAGGAATAAAACATTGGAAAGCTGCAAAGAAAGTAATGAGATATCTGCAAGGGACGAAAGATTATATGCTCACATACAGGAGATCAGATCAACTTGAAGTGATAGGATATTTAGATGTTGATTTTACAAATTACCTCGACAATAGGAAGTCCACTTCAGGATTTGTATTTATATTAGTTGGTGGGGCAATTTCTTGGAAAAGTGCAAAGCAATCACTTATTGCATCATCAACAATGGAAGTTGAATTTGTGGCATGCTTTGAGGCCACAAATCAAGCTTTATGGCTGCAAAATTTCATCTCGGGACTTGGTGTGGTCGACTCAATTGTCAGGCCACTGAAGATATTTTGTGATACTACTGCAGTAGTTTTCTTCTCAAAGAATGACAAGTACTCTAGTGGTTCCAAGTACATTGAGATAAAGTACTTGGTGGTTAGAGAAAGAGTCCAGAAACAGCAAGTGTTAATTGAGAACTTGAGCACCACTATGATGATTGCTGATCCATTGACAAAAGCCTTACAGTGTAAAATATTCAAAGAACATGTTCTTAGAATGGGGCTTATGAGCAAGTCATAAAGGATATGGTGATGCATGTTTATGTGGATGCTATTATTGACATTTATTCTTGCTTAATTAAAGTTATCTGTTTCTGCTATCTTGTTTACATTTATGTTTATGCATATTACGGTTGAATGTAATAATAGGATTGTCTTGACAAGACAAATTACAAGGGTCATTATGGACTATATTAGGAAAGACTAACAATGTTGTGGTACATAGAAGGGATTATGACATTGATGAAATACAACCGCTATTACTCGTATTGATAGTTGGACTTAATATAGTATTATTATGTTTATTGGACTTATTGGCTTATTTTAAAACATGGTCATGTATAAAATGCTTTTTAAAAATTACTTGGAATTCAATTAGGTAAAATTATTTTTAAACAAATTTTATTTTTTTTATTTTGATTTTGAATATCACTTTAATATCTTATCAATTAATGGATCAAGTGGGAGAATGTTAGATTATGTGGCGATAATCTTAATGGGAGGAAATCTCAGATACCTCTAGGAGCTAGGAGGGCATTGGCATTACCTACAGATGCACCTCTCCATTAGGGATTTCAGTTTCTCTCCCTAAAATCCATCAATCCTGACATATAAATTATTTCTGTATTTCAGATATAGCATAATTATAGATTTTATACTTACAATTGTTGCTCCACCGTGAGTGCTCCGGTGGGTGGACTCATAGAGTGTACATTAATACTAACACCAGATAATGAACATCCTCCAATACAAATGAATAAATTACAGGTAATTATATGTTTGTTCCTTGCTATTATCATGTGATTCTTATTTGTTTCTTTTACTGTAGGTTTTCGATAGCTTTTGGTCATTTTAGACAGTTTGGGTGATTTTGAATAACTTTTGATCATTTTGCATAGTCTTTGGGTATTTTTGGAGGGCTATAAATTAATTTGACAGTTCGGTCATTTGGAAAGACTGCAAATTAAATTGGTTGTGTTGTGGAAAAACTCTAAATATTTTGTTCATATTCATATTCCAAGTCTCTTCGACGAATGCATATTTGTGCGACTCAAAAGCAGTCTCTTCGATGAATGCATATTTGGTGCAGATCAAATGTTCAGATTGAATGGACCAATGTCTATATTCCAGATTTATTGAGATGAATGCTTTGCTTTCGTATTTATTCAGTTTCATATTCCAGATCAAATGTTCAGATTGAATGCAACAGTGTCATATTCCAGATTTGTTGAGATGAATGCTTTGTATTCCAGATCAAATATTAACATTTGCATGATTTTTCATCATACGAATATGTAAATTTGTTCATGCTTTCATATTCCAGACATGTTGATTTGTTCCGATCAAACTATAGCTACATTTGTTCAGTTTTCAGCAACAACAATCATTCAATGTATACATCCAATTCCAGAATTCAATAATTCTTAGGAATGAACTGGACATTGCATTTTGACGCCATAGTTAATCCAGTGTCTTTCTTGGACCATAAGAATTTTTACCCTTTCTTAGATTCATAAAAAGAAAGGATCTCGTTCTAGGTAAGCGAGCAAAAGAGAAAAAGATCAATCGCCACGTATCTCCGAATCCAAATAGCAATCAAGAAACCAATAATTTCGTAATAGTCGATGGATGAGAAGGAGGCAGATCACATATTCTTCCTATCAAGTGAAAAATGTGAAAGATTACGTATCAATTGAAAGCACAAACTTACATGTACTGGTCTCTCCTCTCTCTCTCTCTCTCTCTCTCTCTCTCTCTCTCTATATATATATATATATATATATATATATATATATATATATATTCTTCTTTTTCCTTACAAATGACTATTATAACGCTAAATAATTAATATCTTTAAACAGTAAGATTAGCAACTATGAAATTACCTTGTTATCCCTTTTTTAAGGTCATTTTCTTCGTGTGACCCTAACTGGAAGAGAAAAAATAACTGGAAGCAGCACCCTAACTGGAAGAGAAAAAATAACTGAAACTGAGAAGCAGCACCCTAACTGGAAGAGAAAAAATAACTGAGGATACGAGCAAATAGAGCCTCCACGGAGCAGTCGTTTGTTGATCGCTGAAGACAATACATGCATTCCGATAAACAAGGCATAGCTGATCAGAGCAGCATGAAAAATCCCAAGAAGAATAGTGCTAAACAAGGGATAAGTGCAAACACACCAATCAAAACACCAGCCTTTACAAAGTAGTTTTATTTGCTCTCCCATCACCCTTCTCCTTGTCGAATAACTTGGGTCCAACAAAAACCACAATAAATTGCATGATGGAAATAGGAAGGCAGAAAAGGAACACATGACCAATGGCCTTTTTGCTCCATCCTTGGTTTAGAGCACCCAACTCTCTCTTCAGCAAAGAGGCACGTAAAAGGAACACAAGAATTAAGAAAATGGAAGGTTCTGAAAACCCAAGGTTGAAGAGGATGTAGAGCTTGCACATATTCCTCTGCCATGTTATGCCGGAGAAAAGACTTCCTTTCAGAAAACTTAATCTAGCAATTTCACTTAAGCTCCAGAAAATTGCAACTAGAACAAGAAGTATGTGTGTAACCCAGGGCCCATTAAAGTAACCAAGCTGCAGAAAATTTTGTTGCAGTATCCGCACTTGTAAATAGGCAACTTGGTCTATACATGGTATAGCAAGGACATCAAACAGAACAAAAAGAGAAATGACCGTCACACCAAATGCATCGGCTCTGAATTTGGCCAGGGGCATCACACGAGACACAGATTCCACGCATGCTCTCACCCAGCATCAGTACTTGAGAACCTACAAATACGAGAACAGTTGATACCTCCAAGAAGGTCTAGTTCTGCTGATCCAATGCACACTCAATGTCACAACCAATCCGAGGTCCATGATAAGGAAGCCTAATCTTTTGTAAAAATTTCATAAATTGTGTCTGAGTTTAAGGATAGAATATTATGCACTGCACAAGAAGAGTCCCACCAACAACTACGACTTGAACATACAGACTACTTAGAGGAGTCCAGTTGGCTAACCCATAACATACACCTTCAGTCACGGGACCTAAAGAATGCTTAAGCTACTGGGTAAGCACAAAAATCCAAGAAACTTTAACATGATCACATTAAGGACATAAATGGAAAAAAAAAATCCATCCTGCTGAGTCGAATCCTATCATTCACAATTAAATCATGACACATATACCAGCAAGAACTTTAAAAGCTTCAAAAGCTGGCCAGATGTTATGTAGCTTTAGGTGCATAATCACATGAATTTTTAAGTAACTAGACAACAATCCAGGGTGCTTTACCTCACTGTGACATGAAAAAAAAAAAAACAGAATATTGGTGTCAAGTCACTTTAAATAAGCAACATAAAACTACCATTTCTCTAACCACGAAATAGAATATTGTATAGGTTTAGCATGATAGCTAACAGAACAATGCAATCCAATTCCAATGCAGTCAAAATGTCCCAAGACAGTGAGATCAACCCAAAAATCAGGTGAAATATCATCACAGCTAATTCGTTTGATGATAACAAAAATGAAGCTACAGCCTGAGAACAACCATACATCTAAACTTCTTCCGTGACAAGCAAGTAACATTATTATCTTTATTAAGAAAAGAACTTTCAATTACTTTCCATTTATGCTCTCCTCAGCATTTATAATATTTTCTTAACCAATTCGCACTTGCACCCCATACAAATTCCGTAACATGCTCGGTTAGCTTTTACTCGAGAGCACATATACATCGCTCTTTTGGAACTTCCTACCTCAACTACCTCACGTTTTAGAAGTTCTATAGCTCATAAATCTGCAACAGAAACTTCATTGACAGCTCCAAAACTACTTACGATCCAAGAGTTTCGCTCATTTCTCAACCCACAGAGGCGAAAACGCGTACCTTTACAATGTAGGCAAGAGACAGAACTCATCACCCACAAAGAAAGAATGAAATCTAGCAAATGAGAAGAGACCACTAAAGGCGAAGGAAAATAACTTTGGCAATACTCTGCAACAGTTAAATTATACGACATACTCGAAGAAAAAAGACGAAAGAAAAGATGAAAAAAGGACGAACCTAGAAAGAGATCAGAGCAACCCGGAGCAATAAAAGGGACGAGAGGGGGAGAACCCTAAACCTCAAACACTCCGGGCCTCTAAGACTGGATCAAACCAGGCGAAGCGGGGCTCAGAAGAGAGCTCGGAGGAAGGGAATCCCGATCTAGCAAGCGGTCGAGGGGATTCGGGCGTGTGGAGGGAGGAAGGAACAGCACGAGCGACTGCGAGTCGGAGGTGGGCAGAGGAGAGAGAGTGAGAGAGAGCCGAGGGCGTTGGGTTTGTTGGCCGCAGACTCCGTCACCAGCTGTCAGATGGCTCGACGTCCGGTTTGGTGTTTTAGGCGGAACGCCAAGTCGAGGTGGCATGGGGCAGTGTTGCTTTTGTCCCGTGGTGGGGAAGCGGGCGTAGTCCCCGTCCGTTGACCGAGTCATTCTAGTAAGAAAAGACAAAATAATATATATTCTGACATCATAAAAATGTCACAAAAATTAAAAAAAATAGAAATTACTAACCTAAAGATAAGAGAAAAGATATATTGCAAATTAAAGAAATCAAAGTTGAACGCACGTAATTATAAGTTTTACTTTATCGAAGAGAAACTATAAGAAATGTATTTATCCGAGTAGTTCTTATCTCGGAGAAATGAATATGCTGCACATATACTTATTTGCTGATCTGTCGACAAACTTTAGGCAACGGTTAGTCCCAATAGCAGCGGTACAGTGAGGTCTAGTTTCGATTCTATCCCTGATTAAACTTGAAATGTGCAATTATCAGGTTACCTAAAATTGTATTTTAATTGAAAATTTGATTATACAAGGCGCCAAAACTTAACCATCATAAGTCCGTGTAATCTAATAATGCATAGCCCTTTGAAATCTAAAAATACAGCCATAAACAAGGGTGAGTGGTTCAGCTTAGAATCTAGGAGGTCAACCGATGTTGGTTCATATGGTACAGAAGCAACTTGCACAAATCAAGGACTCAATCCTGGATAGGTGCAAGAGATGCAGAAGGGGCAATGCAGATGCAGATGATACTTCAAAATGTAGTTTACTTCCGTCACAGTTCCGGTCGCTCTAGAAGTCGATTCATCGCCACGGCGGTATCGCTCTCCTGTTGTGAAGTGATGAAAATATCACAAGTCAATCATACAAAAACGAAAATTCAGATATGGTCATAGTGTAGGGAGTTCAGTTTTGGTAAAAGAATGATGCACCTTGTCTTCCTCCCATCGAGTGACAGATTATCGAGCCCTGGTTTTCTGCCACTGCATGATATATCTGCCTCTCGGGCTGAAAGTACCTGCAATTTTAGGAGAGTGAGCTCAGGGCGATACCAGTAATGAGAAACATGGTTTGGTAAAGCTGCTCTGTTCAGAAAGAGAGTAGTAGGTAGACTAGGTACAACATCTAATTTGAAACAAGCTTTAGCTCATTCGAAAATAAATGTGGATCCTACAACCTAAAACATGGATAGAGATCAGTCCAAGAGTTAGCAAGTCTTAGCCAACCTACTAATCTTGGTCTAGAAAAAGTTACAGTCTCTACGATAAAAATTAAAGGGAAGTACTGAATTAAAACATTACAGAATTTTAAGGCTGCGCAATCCAATGAAAAAGAAAATGGAAAATGAAGTCCATGGATGTGTTGTCCTACAGTTTCCACTACAAGCATCATGATAAGGACTAAAAAGAGCATATTATTGATATTTGCTAAATTATACAAGTGTTAACCTTCTTAGTTCCCATTCCAGATGTGGAAGGGCCAGTTGTCTTTCCAGTAACTCTTTGAGACTCCCTCATTCTGGCATGTCCCTGTTGGATATTTCAATGAGATTCATCATAATCGATTTGTACATTATGTAAAAGAAATGCATGTTTTATGAAAAGTTCACTTCCAAAGGCTTCAATTATTATACTCTTAAAAGCACTTAAGTTTGGTTACAAGTTTCCAGTGAAATGTTGAGCATCTTAACATGCTCACAAATAGTGATTGTCACTTCATGACATGGTACATGGCAATCCTATTATTTTAACATGCTCACAAACAATAATTGCCACTTCATGGCACAGTACATGTAAGTGCTATCACTTTAACATGCTCATAAATAGTGAGTCACTTTATGGCACAGGACATGGCTGCGTATCACAGTGCCATTTTGGCCAGTAGGCCCTCCATGCCGGCTGGCAGAATGCATTTATTAAATATCTTGCATATATGCAATGTCTCTAGACATGTGGACAATGAAATGTTTTATCCCACTGGAATCACAGCAAAAGTTAGTACTCCACAGGAAAGGACTTGAGCATGTTGATGTACGTTTTAAACCTGTAGACACTTCCATTTTAATACGAAGAATAACTTGAAGCAGATATTGAAACAGAACTACTATTTCAAGATTCTTACAGTGTTAACAGTCATGATCAAGAGCAGAAAAAAGTAAATAGGAACCAAAACAAAAATACGCAACAAATTACTTGTTAAGGAATTTCTGCAAGCCTTTTCCCTATCCATATTCCAGTACAAAAGAAATGAATATCCAAGCCACATAGCAGATATCGTAGGTGCAGGGCATAGAACAACTCCAAAATACTTATATCCGAGCAGATTAAGGCATGCATCAATATGGTAATTTAATATAATTATAATCAAATACTTACAATACCAATATAAGCATTTACTAATTTTTTTTCCTTTACTCGAGCAATTGACACCACTCACAAGACTCCAAAGTTACCCTGTGATTCTCTCACAATCTTGCATCACCATTCACATTTGACATGCAATCATCTATTTAACTGCATATTGACTATTAAATACTGACCATTTGCATAGCCATCTGGTTTATAGCTCCCATCATGCTACTGGATAATCCAGAGTCCCACCACTCTTTATTGCTAAAGCTAGATGGACCCAGAAACCACAGGAGATATCCTTAAAAGTACATCAAATTATTAGGTACAGCTAAACCCAAAAGATCAAAATTATTAGGTTATTGGCCAACACCATCATTAGACTAGCCACTCCCATGTGACAAATAAATAAATCAGATAGAAAATTCAGATGCACCTAGGCCAAGTGCAACTATGTTACAATGATTGTCCTTTGTGTTCACAAGCTTGAAGTAACATACTGGAAGTTGACCTCCGTTTTTTGGAAGAAACTAATGTTGAATACACACCAACAGTGAAGAATTTTATTATACCATTACAAAAGCCAATTTGATCACATCAAATCTCAACCATTTCATTTATTGGAAGTTGGAAAATCGCATTAGACAAAACTACAGAAAGAAAAAAAAAAAGAAAATTTACCACAAGAAACACCTTCACAGATGATGGTGCTTCTTGTATCTTGTAATTATACTTTCAATCGAACAATGGTTGGTGTTTTTATAAAATCAACAAGAAGAAAGTTTATATACATTTTTCTCTATTACTATGATTATTAGGGAATGCATATAGGATTTAAAGATGCTTCTTTATTCTGGTGCACATAACTAAAACCTCAAAAGGAATTAGGAAAATGAAATGACTGTTCTAAAAAAGGTAACATTCCCAAAAACTGCATGGAAAAGATAGAATAGTAACCAACAGCTTTATGCGGATTAATTTATGTTCTAAATACATGAAATTGATGCAATCTAAACAAAGCAAAGTCAGCAAAACAATTTATTTTTCATTACCTCATTTTCATTGGTTCCTTTGGCAGTTGCAATTTTGTGCTCCGTTCCACCATTACATGTTGATTTGTTCATAGCAGGAAGGTTAACAGACCTGAACGTCCAGATCAAAGGAGGTTTCAGATTCTAAAAAGTCCAATTAATTAGTGAAAAATGATAAGACAACAAAAACTTACTCAAATGAGAAATTAAGTTACAATGAGAAGGGGCAATCTTATGTACCAAAATTGCAGAACTCAGCAAGATACAAAATTTACTAGGTAATATAAAACTCAAAAAGGTTACATAACAATTATCACCTTGACTTGGGTGGCCCAACATGTGACTCAGTTATTTTGGAGCTTGCATACCGACTGTCCACAGCCAAAGGCTTCTTTTTTACTTCTTTTAAGTCCCTAAAATTTAAAGCAGAACAATAAGGAACAATATTTTGAGGATCTAAAGAGCAGACAGCATCATATTCTGAATATGTTAAAAATATTTCTTTTATCAACCTTTTAATTTCTGCTCCTCTTCTGCTAGTTATTTCACTGGTTGCAGACATTTTCCTCAACATATTCTGTGAAAAAGGAATAATCATAGACAGACCCAAAATATTGTTACTTTGGAGATAATAAGAGGAAAAAAAAGCTACTCATGCCACTAAGAGAGGACAAAAGTTACTTTAGAGATAAATTTAATTCATATGAAAGAATCAGTGAAATTTTACAGCAGATAAGCAAATACATGAAGGTTGATCAACTACTGTTGAAAGAGTATTTATGCCCATTTAATGGTAGTTAAATAACACAAACAAAAGATGAGAAATATATACTAGAAAATTATATATAAAACTTTAACAAGATTGAAGCTTTGCTTTTTCTTCGCAAGAGCTGTGGATCATATTTCACTTGAGATGACTAAATCTGTCAAAATTAATCAAAAAAAGCAGCCCAAATTAAATGATAGGAAATAATCAAAACATGTGGAACTTGGAAGATCATATCTAGTAGTCATGAACACTAAGCACTGGATGAAACTATCATAAGCACCAAGCACTCAATGAAACTGTGTTATGACAAGCAACATGCTAAGCATTGCATGAAATTCACCTGTCCACTTAAACCACCCTTAGCATGACTTAGTGATGATGCTGACTTGTTTAAACTTCCAGGGTCCAGCTTTGCTGCACTTCCTCTACTGTTTGCTCTTCTTTCCATTACAAGAGTAAATGGACCTGGGCTGGTGATATTAGAGCAGGCTTCTGTAAGTGGTGCTTTTGAAGCAATCATGGCAGTCCTAGCATTGCTTTCTATTCTACTAGCTGTACTCTTGCATTGAGTTCGATTGGCCGTCTTTTGTGATGGATTTTTTAGTACCTTTGATGGCCGAACCACATTTAACTTAGTTTCCCCCATCACATTTTGACCATGTCTAACTGCAGCAGGATCCTGAACACAAGAAAAAAGGATAGCCCAATTATATAAAATACAAAGAGAAGAGTGCAATTATTTTGACACACTGCCCGATTTTCATTACTTTGCATATTTGCCTTTGATATTCAAATCTACTTATTAATAAAGCTGCAGTTTGGGCTAATGAAAGACAAGTTGGTAGAAAAATAATGACTAGATCAACATAACCTTCCCACAGTAATTGATACTAGATGAATCCATCCAATAGTCTAAATGTCCATGTTAGGTTTCAGGAATGTTCCAACAACAATTCTTAATATCCCATAACAAGTGTATAGTGATCAATAAATCCAACATACACCACTAAACTGATACCTATGATTCATTCAATAGCTTCTTAGCATTTTCTAGAACTTCTTATGCTAATTATTGAAGGGAAATTGTCCAACCTATCTATGTGGAGATTAATGGTCAAAGAAAATAACTGCAGGAGAGCATCTGCCAACACACCTTAACATTAGGAAGTGATTTATTATCCAAATATTTCCTTGACTGCAACTGACAAGACTTTGTTTTGGTAGCACCAGATGCTGTCTCTTGTATAACACTTCTAGACTCAAAATTTGACACGAGGTTCTTATGTTTCTGCAAGGTCTCTTCATTGTCAAGATTGCTGCTACAATTTGACACAATCTCCACAT
Source organism: Musa acuminata AAA Group (assembly GCF_036884655.1). Taxonomy (NCBI): domain Eukaryota; kingdom Viridiplantae; phylum Streptophyta; class Magnoliopsida; order Zingiberales; family Musaceae; genus Musa; species Musa acuminata. The sequence continues at coordinate 15,061,849 of NC_088332.1, read as the reverse complement.
CTCCTGTAAGTGGCAATGAGGATTCTGTTTCCAATGGTTGCACCAGCACAGTGTCAATAGAGGTTTTATCTGGCTCAGTTTCTTGCAAAATTCCTCTTGAAGAAGTAGGATTTTGAAATATGGATTCTGGATCCAAGCATCCTTGTTGAGGTCTATTCCAGTTAATTTCCTGTTCAAAGCTTGGACCAGGTTTCACTTCTTCTGAAGATTGACCAGTGTTTGCTGCGGCATCTCTGGCACTTTCATCTAGTGAAGCTGATCCATCTTCTTCTCCACTTTGGCTAGAAATACTGCCATCACCACTATAATCCAATGTGAGTTCTGTTTGTTGATTCTGTTGGGCATTCTGTTGAGCCTTCATAGCTCGAATCCTTCTATAGCGCTCTTCAAAATATGCCTTCTTTTTGGCAACTAACCCATTGAACTTCTCCAGCTCCTCCTGACACCTGTTGTGAACAAACACTGACTTCCTTTCCCATGACAATGATTCAATTGGAAATCTTCCAAAAGAAATGGAACCGTGTTCAAGCATTTGAGACACTGAGGGTTCCTGAAAGAACCAGTAAGCCATAATTACCTAAAACAATGGTATCTGTAACTTTCTGCAGAATCATAGGAAATATTTTCTATATAGAGAAGAGAAACAATTGCCAACATGATTATGTCATATTTTACTGACCCTTTTCAGGAAAAAAAAACCTAAATAATGGCATGCTCTGTTAATTCCAGCTTTAACATAGGGTGTTGCATGCAATATCTACAAAACTAGAAAAATCCACCAGACCAATTACAAGTAGCCATCAAATACTGCAAGTTTGGCTTCTCAAATTATAAAGTAAGATATGAAGCAGATCTGGATTTATCCTTACTAGGCAACTCAAATGTTCCAAGTAATTTTCACCTGGAAAAAGGAATGGAGTAGTCTTTATCACACATCCTATTTAACATGTTAACTAATTTCAGAATGTTAAATTTGCAGTTTTATATACTGACTACCAAAATGCACAAAATTGTTAGCAAATCTTAAACTTTTAATCACCTTCAATCCATCTAAAACCTTAAGACATTGGATGAAACATGATCTATTAGTTTATATTGTTAACACTCGCCCTCACATGTGATTGACAAACTGACTCAAACCCAACACTCGGAGATGTATATTTATTTTCTTAATGTGCGGCATGAATAAGATGTGAACATTGGAACATCCACTCTGATATCATCTTAAAAATTCAATGACAATTATTTTATCCAAAAGTTTAAGCTAATAGATGAGACATGATCTATTTATCGATATTCTTAATAGCAAAAGAGAATGCAAGAAAGAAAATTTTATATTAAAATAATACATAAAAGGAAGAACATATGCTACAAATATCAACTATGTCAAAATGGTGAACTGATTTTTAAAATTTTCAACCAGCCCGGTTAGTCCCCATTGTTTTCCCTTGTGGGAACTTCCATTTCAATTACCCAACGTTTTTTGGGACTAAATCCCCAACATCTGCAATGAAAGAAAAACTCTTGTACAACCTAACAAAGGTCTAAGACATGTCATTCTAAGTACAACTAATCTATCTTAACAAACATGTACCCTTTCAAGCTTCGAAAGTTTACAGGAACTCCTTTTTCCTTTTCATTAAATTTTCTGTGCCTGTGGTTATAAGATTTGTTCACAATGCCCACTTTATTTTAGTTCATGATCCCATGGTTCCATTCTTGTTTTTCTTATTTTTAATGCATCATATGTAGTTCCATACTTATGTACATCATGTACTTTGGTTTGTTTTATGGTACCTCAATCACACACTTTATTTATGTTTCTATTTTTTTTTCCAAATTTTGTAATTGTTTTCTGTCATTATAAATTATTGCTATATTTATTTTTTACTAAATTCATATCCACAATTAATAGTTATATTAGCACAAATTGAGCACTGTGTTTCTCCTCGTTCCTCGATAAGAATATTGACCCCCCTTGCTTGTACATAAATGGCAAAAAATATTCACTCTATTTATGACCATCAATAAACATTAATCGCTTTTGATACTGTTTGAAATTTGAATACTATTGATAGCATTAGGAACTAAATTTCAAGACAAAAAAGCTACAATATGATATGATGCAGTTGTTCAACGGCATCAGAACAGCAACTGAAGGAAAAATTAACTTAAAGGTGATCAAGAAGGGAAAGAGAGAGAGAGAGAGAGAGAGAGAGAGAGAGAATTACATGAGACTCATCTCCTTCAGGCAATTCCACCTGTGACCAATCTCGGTAGGCTTGATCAACATCAGTTGCCATTTGATTACTTGTCAAGTTGAAGAAGTTGCACACCTAACCATGGAAGTTGCACAACTACATAATGGTCAAGAAAGTCAAAACAATCAGTTATTGAACATACAAGAGGAAATTTGAATATGCTGTAGCATCAGAAAAAGAGAATAAAACACTGAATATTGTTGATGGCTAACTCAAACAGTAACTACAAGACAAAAAAATTGTGGGGATGATAAACAAAAACAATTGAAAATTCTGGTCTAACTAGATATTGAAAAATTCTATGCATTATAAACATGTAGCAGATTGCTATAACATTCATGAAAACATCTAATACACTAACACAGATTTTGAAGTAATTGGGAAAATAACAGATCTCCAAATCAATGCAGTTCTTGTTATTTTTTCAAGAAATTGCTTTATTGTTCGTACAAGGTTTCAACACCTTTTCTTCTAACCCTCTCACAACCTTGGGTTCAAACATTCCAACTCTAATCAGTTCATACAGACACCTCAGCCCACCGAGCCACTTCCATCTCACTGCCAGGAATCTGAAAATACCACTGCCAAGCCCAAGAACAGGGTATGAACTCAGAATTTTGGAACGCCATTTTCCCACTGAACGACACTTCACTAAGAGCATGAAGCAAAACGCACACACAAAAAAAGTGTTCAGCTCCGCCATAAACATGTAAAACCAAGACTCCCAATAGTAAAATAAAGAGAAAAGTATACTATGGAGAGAAGAAGGCACGGACAGGAGCAAGGCAAATCCTAAGGAACAAAAAATCATTACTTCGAACTTCACTAGGAAGAGAAAATAAGAGAAAGGAGGACAGATTGCATTAATTTCTTCTTGTCCGCTCTTCTCTTCTCATACCAAAAAATCAAAAGAACCCGCCCGAGCTGATCCGCAATAAAACAACCGACAACCCAGTACGTACGAATCCAATAATTATATGGATACTCTACTGTGTTTGTCCACCAGAGTCAATTGTTTAACCAGGAACCCCGCTGAACACGCTACGACGATGATGGATGCGATCCAATGGCAGATAGATAGATTTGGGTTCGATATATGTGGATTTGGATCCGCTAAATGGGTTATCGGATCCATTGCCTACTTTTGTTTTCAGTTGGTGAAGGGCCATGATGGACCTTCCCTAGCGGAAACTGCCGTCTGGCGCCGCAGTAGACCATCATGGCCTGCGAGAGTGGATGGAGGAGAGTTCCTGCGCACCGCTGTATCCGGCTATTCCCGGAAGTGTATCTTTTGTCCTTGTGTGGAGCAATTGAGGCAGACCACGTGCCGTGATGTATGGGTTGGGCGGACATGACCACACGATGAACAGGAGCGTTGATTTGGCGTTATGTTCCTTGCATAAAGGCACAGCCAAGTTGGTACGCAGCCCACCCTGTGACCACCTTAGCGATAGACTGTAAACAATAGATCCACCTATTTCTATTATTTTTCTAGAAGAAACAGTATGCTTCTTCGAATCATGATCGGGCAAAATTATCATGGCAAACCTTACTTTTAGAAATCTGCCAGAATCGTGTCCCCTTTGCCTCAGTCAGCCTCGTTCATCTTTTCCGGAGTAAGAGCGGCGGTCTGGTCTCCAATCCACTTCCACTAAGATTTGTAGCTTGATTCCATGTGCATGCATCCATGTGGACGCATGTGCATCTCAATGGCTGGATAGAAAGACGGGTGCCAGAATAATTTCAATAGAAAAAGTTGCCTAGTGCACGTCTTTTGACGAATCGCATCCTAATTGTGGGTTGGGTGTGGTTCGTAGCACTAGACTGCATCTTTTTCTTGTAAACAGATTTTAACCTTTTTACTCCCTGGCCCACAGAAAGGAAGTGTCTAAGCCCCCCCCACATATCATTAACCCATCACCCATCTACCTCGCTTTCATCCTACAGCGGCAGCTCAATCAACCTTCCTCGGCGCATCGAACGAGATGAAAAAGCCATCACACAAAAGGTTCACAGGCTTCACCTTACAGTGTTCCTCCCTAGCACTATTAAGGTTCACAGGCTTCACCTTACAGCCCACCATGACAGCTGCGATTCGCCAAATCATCATCCCTTCAGTACTAGTTGTTGGGCTTTAGCCATCAAGCGCTACATCAGCCAGAGACTCGTGACGGCACGCTATTACTAGTTACAGGACGACGGATCCGATCGCGTTTCCCCGCTAGAAAAAAAGAGACGTTCGCAAGTCGAACGACGGAAACAGATTACGTCGTTTCCCCAAACCCCAGATTCGAACAGCTCACTGAACCGAGTTCATCTCCCAGATCGAAGTGGAGAGGAATGGAGTTCTTGAACCCCTTTTTCCCCTAAATCCTACCTCGATTTCGGATACATATCCACTCATCGAAACGCTCTTTGTTTTCCTTTCCATTTCCTCGAATGTAGTCCTCAAACCAGTTTGAATCCAGCCCCAAGTTACCCACCGATTCGAGAACTTTTCGAACAGAGTGAAGGAGGTAAAGCAAGCGACAAGAATGAGAGATCCGGACAACGCGTACCGTACCTTCTTGGAGACGTAGGGTGTGATCCGACGAAGAGCACTTGGATCCGAGCCAGGGAGGAGAGATCCACGCAGTCTGCCACCAGAAGAGAGGAAGCAGGAGAGATAATGAGGAGAGCGAAGTGGAATGAAGAGCGTTAAGCGAGCTCGTCCATGGACTGGAGAGCTAATAACACGGATGGGGAGACAGAGAGATCAGGTGAGAGGTTTTTAATGTTTGGCGGAAAGGGAGGAGCAAGGCGGGATCAGAGAAAGGGCGTAGAGATCTGACCGTCGATCTGGAGAGGTTCCTGATGTGGGTCGTCGGATCCAAGCTTTGACCAAGAGACGCCCGGTGCGACACTCTGGTTCATCGCATGTGCGTCGTGGCTAATTTATTGTGCTGTATTCCGCGACATCCCCTCATCCTTGTGCCCACCGTAAGTGTTTCTTTGGCTCGTTGACCTGTCAATAGGCTGGGATCCAAATAAGGTGACATAGTAAATACACAGGGCGAGACAAAATTGTTTCTACTTGAAAATGTTGGCGGCATCAATTGAAATCGAGTCGATTCGGACCGGCCCGGACCGGACCGGACCGGACGACCAGGTTAGATTAATTTTGACTTTTTTTGCGAAAGTCAATATGGGGTCAAAATTTCCGACTCGAATTGGCATGTTCAGATGTTCCTGAGAGATGGGAGGAACGGTGGGGCAGTCCATCAATCGAGTACGGAGGCAGGATTTGAGTAGGATTGGGCTCACTTCCAAGCCAAGACAGGTTTGGCCTTTTTGCCTCACTTTAGGAATATTAGTAGGATTTTATGTCTATTGCTACGTTCGAGTGGTCAGCTTATTGATGAATTAGGAATAGCAACTCGTACAACCTATATAAAAATTATAAAGTGAAGATTTACTTTTTATTTTTCATTTTAACATTTCTGCGCAGTATTATTATTTTTAATGTCTCCAACTAAACTATCCATTGAAATGGAGTTGCTTTATTTGACTATTTATATTTGATCAATTGTCTCTTTCTATTATTTAGAATCAAATCATTCGTTCAATTTGCAGTCACGATTAAGATGGTTAGAAATAAAAAAAATTATTAAATCTAATAATTCAATTATATTTTATATTTTTATATTAAATATTAGTTTATGCTGTATGATCGTTATTAATTTTTTATCATATGATTTTGGATTCGAATAAAAAAAAAATACTTACTAGTAAGTGTCATAAAAATGGGAAGATAAAAATAAAAGAAAAAGGAAAAAGCACCCGTAGAGTTGTCGACCAGAAATCGGGGGGAGGCGGACAGTTGTCGGGGACCGCGTCGCACCGGCCACACGCCCCGCCTCGGCGCCTCCGCCGCTCGGCCCATGTCCACAAAAAGAAACCGAGGGAGGGCGTGACCGTGCAGAACACGACGGAACCCTTGAAACCCCCCACGTCCAACGTCCAATCCTTCCGATTTCGGTTTCATCCTCATCCGCAATCCTCAGCATTTCGTGTCGGGAAGCCCTTACACCTCGATCTACATGGCGGGGGCTTCGGATCTTGCGGTGTCGCGCGGGTGGGGGCGGGGCTGGACGGTCGCTGGTGTGGGGAAAGGGTCGGGTGTTCGTGCTGTTGCGCTTCTCGATCCGAGCGCTAGATGTAGGGTTCCGGTCCGTCTTCAGGTTGGACTCCGACCTCGAACGAACCCTGTCTTTGTTCTTTTTTGGCTTAATTAGACACGATCTTCCTTTTCGTTTGATAAATTTCCGTTTCAGATGAACTAATAAAGCGAAATCGTCATCATTTGTTAATAGAATTACGGTTCTTTACGGACAAAAGTTGTGAACTTGTCGGCTAATTTTGTTTTTCCAACTCTTCCCCTTCCTATCAGTGATGAAAGTTTGTGTTTACCGTTGGAGCTGCTGCCCCCAAAACTTTCGTCCAGTTTCTTGTTCATGTTTAATTAGGGTCTAAGATTCTGGGTCATTCTTTGATTATCTTTTTTGCAAAATAAAATTAACAATAATTAAGGTATGGAGACTTGCAGTTTCATGTGAAAATTATTTTGTCTATCTAGAAATTTCAGCTGGATGTACTTTAATTCTAAACTTACAGTAATCACTGATATTCGTGTAAATGTTTGCCAAGAATTTGCTCTGATCTTATCTTTTACAATAAGCAATAAGCGTAATGTGTAAAACCGATATTTCAATATCTTGTGTTTACTAGGATAACTAGTTGGTGTGTTTTATTTGTCATCCTTCTATTTGTCTTTTAAAACAACAGTTTGGTAATTCTGATGCATGGAAAGTCTGAGTGGTTATTTCATTGGTGATGAGCACATTTCATCATAAATCATATTCTAATATTGGCATTGGTAGTGTTGGTACCAAGGAATGCAATTTTGGATACTGGACTTGCACTTGTTGATTAAGATCCATGTTTATGAGATCTGGTGTAGTTTTACACTGCCATTTGGTGACCTAATGCAAGCCTCCATCGTTTTTATCCGGGATTGGGCCCTAACAACATATATAAAAAAAATTATGTTGTTGAGATGAGAATATTGATGTGGATGTGTGGAGTTACTAAGAAAGATCAGAAAAAAATATTTTTATTCGTGAACAATTAGGTATCGTTTTGATCGAGGATAAAATGAGAAGGAGTAATGGTACGAGAAGAGATGGAGTAGTGGTATGAGGAGTGATAAAGGAAGACCTAGAAAGATTTTAGTAGAAACTATAAATAAAGATTTAAGTATTCTTGACTTAACTAAACATATGACTTTTTATAAATTTAAATGACAACAAAAGATCCATGTAGTCAACCTCGAATAATTGAGACTTTCGGCTTTGTTGTGGTTGTTGGACTTGTTCCAGTCAATGACCGGACTGATATTGGTTCAGTCCGCGTGTGTACCAATACATAGTATGTCGGGATGTACCATGGTCCAAGGAGAAAAAGGAAGAAGAAAGACAAAGGAGGAGGAAGAGGGTGGACAGACGATAGCATATGATGGTGGTCGAGCAATGAGGAGATGGAGAGGGCCTTTAAAAGATTAAATCCGCAAACTGGACCAGACTGGACTGGTCCAAAATGGGGTGGTCCATGTATTGGTTCATGCTCGTATCGGTAACCTCGAGTCACCAGAGATTGGTCTGGACGAAATCGAGTTTGTTGTTTGATGCAACCTTATGCTTATTATCATCATCACTGATTAGACGATTGGAAAAAGAGAACTAAATTTGTTTTCGTTACATTGAAGTCACATTTATTGTCATTTACATTCATATTTTGTTTGGTTGCAGGATTACACATGCCATGTTGGTCGATTTTCTCTACATGATCCAAAGATAAAATATGCTTCATCTCATCGAAGATTACATGCGTGCATGGCGTTAGTTGATGATAAAATTGTTCAGCCACCTAATGTTGTGAAACCTAACTTAGCACTGGTCAGTAATGAATTTATTAAGATTATGCATTATAATATTTAGAACATCGGAGCTAGCAGTGACATAGGAAACATCATTTTGCGTAAATACATGCAATATATACGATAAAGAATTTCTTATTATTGATCATAACGATTGTTTAACTTGATATTTCTTTTAATCTTATGCAGGCATATGATCTGGTCCAAGGAAGCCTTGTAAGCCAATTGCTAATTCAGTCTCCTATTGTTATGTTAGATGCTTATTTGCTTGTATCTTTGTCCTTGCATTTAATTTTTTGTTGGAGGCCACTACTCCAAATGGTCGAAGTTGATTAAGTCAGACGTAAATTGACTTAACTGCTCCGATTCATCTGAAGTTTCAACTGTATATCATTATTAGTTAGTTTTTGTTTATCAAAACAACCATTTGATTCGTTATTCGATCTTCTTATCAATTTGAATGAATTTGTGTGTCTATGTTGTTGCCATATTAACTTATTTGAAAAGTTGTGTTGTATTCACTTTTTAAGAGTTTCAAACTAAATTATATGATTTAGTGGAGTTATGTGTTGTATTCTCTTTCTATTTTGGAGTGCCCAGGTGGAATCCTTATTGACTACATAGTTTAAAAACTTACTACTTTTTGTGCAGGTAAGTTGGAATTCTTTTACGGACAAGTCAATACCTGATCCACCAACTGCTGTTCTCCTGCATGGAATTCTTGGTTCCAGGAAGAACTGGGGTGAGTAAGCTACTTAGGCTTACAAGTTGCTGACTTTGTTGATTTGAATTGTTTCTTAAAAGCTACCATAAGATAGTTATCTGCCTATTTCTTTATTGCTTTATTCAGTTTATGAAAGCATGATTTTGTTATCTTGGCCTGGTTATTATCTATCTTTCATTATTCTTATGCATTTAATTGAAAAAAATAGTGCAATGCTTTCCAGATTTCGTTTTCAGTAATGCCTATGCTTGGAATCCTGAGGCTTTGTAATTTGTCACAAATAACTATTATAGTGTAAAAAAAAAATCCATCCAAATATATATATTTATATATCATGATGGTGAAAGTGAAATTAGATGCAAAATTTCAGAAGTTATTCTATTCGGTTGATGCTGATGATTTGTGGTTAAAATATCACAGGGTCTTTTGCTAAGAGATTGGCGCAAGAGTTTCCGACGTGGCAGGTATGTCACAAACTACATAAAGCTTGACCAGCCTCGTAGCATCTGTCCACATGTTTGTTGATATCCAAACTCTGACCTAGATAATAGCTCCTCCACTGAGATAATATGCAGCTGTAGTAAACTTCTCTTTCTTCTTGTTTCTCCATGCCTTTACATGGACCGTTCTTTAGAAATGATTCCTTCCTACATCTAAGTGATACTTACATTACATCATTTTCTGTGAAATTGCTTGTCTTTGCATGTGTTCATAGCTAATGCAAGTCTATGCAGCATAGCATCTCTTTTAACTGTTGCTTGTCTTTTCAACATAAAGTTGAGTATTTAGTAGCATAAAGTTATTTTTATTTTTTTAATTTTGACAACCTCTAAATAAATATTGGTAGAAACACAAATACCTAATATCCTTGATAGTCCTCAAAGGATGCATCTTATCAATTATTTGTTCTTTTCTTTACACTTCTGTTGTTGCTATACTCTTTTAAATGCAGTTTCTTTTAGTTGACTTGCGTTGCCATGGTGAATCGGCATTGATAAAGAAAAATGGGCCTCATACTGTTGCCTCAGCTGCACTTGACGTTTTAAAGCTTGTAGGTATTTATAGCCGCCACTTAAATTTTGCACAGGTTATTTTCTGCATTTCACGCACTGTATTCAACTACTTGTTTTTACTTGGCGATATTTAGTATATTTTTATATCTTCTAAAAGGTTAAACATAGAGATCTAGTGTTGTCATGTCAGAATAATTTTTTTCTGAAAATCCACATAAATGGTAGATAATGATGTACCTGATGAGTGAGCAACTCAGATCCATGGATATTGGTCCAACTTATTACTGGCATGCAATAAACCATATTAAGTATGTCAATACTTTAAGCCTTCAATCAAGTCTTTTATATACTTCTTTTTGTTGATATATGCTGTATTTCAATATTATACATTACCAATTAAATCTGAGAGGGTTCAGTATGGTGTAGGAACTTGAGTTTTGATTCCTTGATCCATATAAGTATTGTATCTCAATGGTTATAGTACCAGCAAAATTAGTATCCGAAATTTGTTTTTTTTTATTCTTATTAGATATTAACTATTTGGTGCTTTGCTCTTTTGTTAAGCAATTACTTCTTAAATTTTCTTATTGTTAAATTTAACAAGAAAATTGTTAAATTTTCTTGTTGTTAACTCTTTTTTTATTATCTGATATTTTTATCTCAAAACAGGTTGCACAACTTAGAGTGACACCTCGTGTCTTAGTTGGCCACAGCTTTGGCGGAAAAGGTATTTCTTCACTATTTTGGTTGTTTATTGATGATCATTCAATTTGTGTACTCTAATGTTATTTGCATTATAATTGTCTTCTATCAGTGGCCTTAAGTATGGTAGAACAAGCTGCAAAACCTCTTGCTAGACCTGTCAGGGTAAGATCGTAGTTTACTTGATGCTTGCTTGTAAATATCTGTTTATACAATAATAACAACAACAACGAAGCCGTAAGTCTCAACTATTTAGGGTTGGCTACGTGGATTTTTTGTTGTCATTGAGATCTGGCAAAAGTCATATACTCAGTTAAGTTTAGAGTACTTAAATCTTTATTTATAGTTTCTATTAAAATATTTTTAAGTCTTCCTCTACCTCTTCTCATATCACTAACATTAATTATTTTCACTTCTTCTGATTATCGCATCTAGAGGTCTCATAAACACATGCTCGTACCATCTTAAACGATGTTCTCTCATCTTATGGTATATCGAAGCGATACCTAGTTGTTCAAGAATAAAGGTTTTTTTTTTCTTATCTTTTCTAATAACTCGATATATCCATCTCAATATTCTCATTTCAACAACACAAACTTTTTGTATTTGTTGTTTCTTAACTGCCCAACACTTGGATCCATAAAACATTATTGGTCTCACAACTATCTTACAATTTTTTTTTTAATCTTAAGGTATTCGATGATCACACAAGACTCCTGACGCCTCTTAGCATTTTAACCATACGGTTTTTTATTCTATGAATAATATCTTCATCGATCTCTTCATCTTGTTGACGATCTAAAATACCTGGAGCTTTTATTCAAAAAGATTTTTTGTCCATTCAACTTAATTATATATATATATATATATATATATATATAATCACTAAAATTCTATTTTTTTATATTCAATTTTAGTCCTACTTAATCTAAAATCTTTAATTTTTAAGACTTGCCACTATAGCTTAAGTTTATAATTAATTCCACTTAAGCGCTCATCAATTAAGACAATATCATCAATATATAACATATGTCAGGAGGTCTATCATATAAGTGACTAGTAAGTTCATTTATTATCAATGTGAAAAAGTAGGGACTTAATGCAGATCTTTGATGTAATCTTATGCTAATAGCAAACTCATCAAACACACTCCCTATAACATTAATATAATTAATAGATACACCTTTCTTTTCTAAAACCCATAATAATAAATCTTTAGGAACCCTATCATATGCTTTTTTTAAGTTAATAAAAATCATATGCAAATCTTTCCTTTTCTCTCTGTACTTTTTATTAATTGTCTTAATAAATAAATAGCTTTCATGGTTGATTTTCCAGACATAAAACCAAATTAATTTTTAGAGATATTTATTTTAAGCGTTATCCTACTTTCAATAATTTTTTCCTGAAGTTTTATAGTATGACTCATGAATTTAATTCCTCTATAATTTAAACAATTTTGTATGTCACTTTTATTTTTATAAATTGACACAAAAAAGCTCTTTCTTCATTCATCAAACATCCTTCCGAATTTTATAATTTTGTTAAATAAGTTAGTTAATTAAACTACTCTCTTGTCCCTTAAACGTTTCTAGATCTCAATAGGGATAACATCATACCTCATACTCTTTGTTATTTTCATCTTTTTTAATGCGTCTTTTATTTCATTAGCTCTAATTTTACAAGCAAAGCTATAATTATTAAATCTACCACTATTATTTATCGTTAAATCTAAGTCATGTGTGGAATATTCATTAAATAATTTATAAAAATAATTTTCTTTATCTTTCCTTAATCTCATTATCATTAACAAGTACTCCTTGATCTTCTCTTTAATGAATCGAATATTATCTAAATACTTATACTTTTTTTCCTTGACTTTGACGATTTGATATATTTCTTTTTCACCATCTTTAGTACCTAATTTATTATAAAAAATATCATAAGTAATTTAGAGCTTAAGTTCTTACCATCAAAAGCCATAAGAAAAATACATAATAAGTAAAAAGTTTGACATTATCTTAAAAGGTTTGGGTTCTTGATGCTACTCCCGGGAAGGTTCGAGCTGGAGGAGATGGTGAAGATCATCCTGGAGAATTGATTGCTTTTTTGAGTATGATGCCAAGGCAGGTGTGTTTCTTTGAAAAGAGTTCTTCTCATTGTCCCTAATGCAGAAGAAGTTATTGGTCCTATGCATACTGTTTGTAATTGAATTTTAAGTATACCAGTTTACCAACATATAAAAAATTCAATCATGTTATTGATATTTCTTGGAGCTGGGTTCTTACTTCTTAAAGCTTCTTGGAAGTAAATTCCTAGCTTACCTGTGAACTTCTAGGTTTAAAAATTGCTCACCAGCCCACAAAAATTAATCGATTGCTTTTGTTGTCATGATACAATGTGTTTTCTGTGGATTCTAATTCTTAGTTGCAAGATCTGTACACTTTAATACTTACATTCTTATCAGGTCTCTTCAAAGCAGAATGTTGTAGATGCTCTGATTCAGGAGGGATTTTCTACAGACATTGCCCGGGTATGAGTAACCTCAATGCTAACTCCCTTAGTTAACTACAGTTTCTTATATAAACTTGTACTCTGGAGCCTTGTATGTTCACACACATTCACCATCAAAATAACAGAGCATGTTGCCAGGATGTTAACTTGTTTTTTTGGTTTTATATGTTAAAATATGGCAATGTGGTTGTATTTTTCGAATGGTTCCTTAGACAAATGCTTCATATTATTCTCTTTCCAAATGGCAAAGACAGTATTAATTTTCGTAATGCCTATGCATTCATTTATTGTTATGTTCAACATGAGGTTATCTTAATGATTGTTGAGGATCTATCTAGATGAAAATTCGAGCATATCACCAATTAAGCTAAGTTTGAATGTGAGAACTTCGCTCTTATGTTATAAGAAAACCAACCTAATCTGGATCATTTTCAGGTAAAGATTCAATTTACTAAGTTATTTGACATGATGTGAAGTGTGAAGATTAACACTAAGCATAGCCTGTTATTTCCATGGTGTATGAGAAAAAATTGAAATTGATGCAGATGCCAGTTGATCCAGTTTACTTCTGAATGATGTAACAGCTCTCTAAAAGTACATCAACTTTGGTTGAAGACATGCTTTCTTTCTGTATTTTTTTTTTTCTTGCTTCTCTCAATACAAATATATTTTTGGTTTTATAGGCTGTGAATTGGTCCTTGTGGCCATAGAGAAACTAGAGTAAACATGCTAAAGCTAGAGTATAAATGAAAATCAAACATCTAGTTGTTACCGTCAGGTATATGCTACACTAGGAGACACCTAGTGTATCTTTAATTGAAATTTTGAATAAAAGGTATAGTTTAAGTATTCTGCTTTGGTTACCGCCATCGGTTTCTAGTTAATGTATCATCCATTGAGCATGATCTTTTTATAATGTTCTTTTCCTAGTGGATGGCCACAAATCTCCGGCCAGTTAGTCAACCTGGTTCACCATCATCAGGCTTCTCATGGATTTTTGACCTCAAGGGCATTGCTGACATGTACAAGTCCTACGAAGAAACAAATTTATGGTATAGAAACATTGTTTCTAGTTCACACTGTCACATAAATATCATTAGCAATTCCTTATGTCTGATCTACATATTGGCAGGGAAACCGTGGAAAATGTCCCTCGTGGTGTTCATGTGAATTTTTTGAAGGCTGAGAGAAGCTTACATAGATGGGCTCTTGAAGATCTTCGAAGAATTCGTGCTGCAGAAGAATTGGCTGCAGATGAGGGAGCTGGGGTTCAGCTACATGTTCTTGAAGATGCTGGTCACTGGGTATGTTTCCTACATTCTTGTGTCATTATGTTTCTCACCATTGTTATCGATGTCCTGTTGTTTGGGAATGTTCTGCAATTTGTCTGCTAGACAATGAAGAGTAATTGAAAAAAAAGAAAAAATAAATCCAAAGGTGGAAAATCATCATGAAGGATATTGTTGGTTTTGGTCCCACAAATGCTGTACATTTATAATGTTCCAAATGAGCTCCACTAGAGTTATCTTCTATCCTAGGTATTTCACGGATCAAGGAATATTTGACGAGAAAATGTTGTAGGCATATATTTAATCATTAGCATATAGTTAGCAAGTTCCTGTGCACTTGACATGTAATGTTTTTTGCTTTCAGGTGCATGCTGACAACCCTGATGGGCTCTTTAGGATCCTCTCGTCTTCCTTTCTGGGATTGAGAACACAATAGCAGGAACTCACATGATTGTATCAAAATGGTCACCTTGGGGAGCAACACTGGTAGGCTATTAGTATGACTTTTATGAGTTTTCGCATTGACAATGTTTTCCTCATCTGCATGATTTAATTGATTAATATATCTTTTCTTCATCCTTACCTTTTAGTTTGCATTTTGTAACATGTTTGCTACTAATGATAGTTGTTCATTGTATACACACCTTTTTGGTTGGTTCAGAAACAACTTATGATATATTAAATTCCTTTTCGGCCATGCTTCAGCTTGTATCATCTGTAGTTTGAACAGTTTTGTTTGAAGCAATTATTTTGCACCTAAAGCTGAATACAATTGGGTGATTACCGAATGTGATATCCGCTCTCGATTAATGTAGAACTTCTCTGATGATTTGTGTTTGGAGAAATTGTTACAATATATTGTGTTGTAGCTCATTCAACATTTATCTGTATTTCTTCTGTAAAAGCTCAAGATTATCGACATTGTTAATTTTTCTAGGTTTTCTAATGCACAAACAAACATGTTGTTCCAAGTACATAATTCCAGAGAGCAGTGATTAGTATCATTATCTGATGGTTGTCATTTGAGACTACTGCACAATCATGCTTCTAATGCACAAACAAACATGTTGCTCCAAGTACATAATTCCAGAGAGCAGTGATTAGTATCATTATCTGATGGTTGTCATTTGAGACTGCAGCACAAATATTTCTAATGCACAAACAAACATGTTGCTCCAAGTACATAATTCCAGAGAGCAGTGATTAGTATCATTATCTGATGGTTGTCACTTGAGACTGCTGCACAAACATGTTTCTAATGCACATACAAACATGTTGCTCCAAGTACATAATTCCAGAGAGCAGTAATTAGTATAATTATCTGATGGTTGTCATTTAAGACTACTGCACAACAATGCATGCAAACTCATCAGGGAACGAAATTTATTTGATATGGCTTCTGATGACAGTTTGGTCAATTTATCCTATTATTTCATAGAAAGAGGAGAAGAAACACATGGATGCATGGAACAGAATGGCATCTTGTGGGCTTTAGGCAGGCCAAATACCTAAAGCCTAAATGATCAAGCTAAGACATGACTTTCTTCTCGGATTCACTGTACATTGCTGCATCCCCCATCTGGTGAACTTTGATTCGAATGCTTCGGTCATGATTGCTGTGTTGTAAACTTGGTTTCTAAGAAGAAGAACAAACTTGGTTGGCCTAGAACCCGACCAACTCAGACTCAATCCACACTAAATTGTCTAATAAATCTCAGGGAATCGACATGGTGATTGATTTGTGTTTAGATTATGTGATTCCTAATTTAGTCTCTTCAATACTCAAGTTAGATGTGATTCCTAATTTAGTCTCTTCAACATTCAAGTTAGATCCTGAACTCAAGTTAGATGTGATTCCTCATTGAGTCTTTTCAACACTAAGTTAGATCCTGAAGTGACGTACAAGAAAAGAAAAAAAAAAGGTAGAGATGAAGAGGATCTAACCTCAATAATTATGATCTAACTGGCTTTTTAAAGTTAGTCCCTTGTGTTTGCTAGTGGTCAGGAATCAATCACGACCGACCATATAACAAACATATGGTAAGAGGAGAAGAACAGCAACACAATAAAGCAAAAGCCCACATTGTAAAATGAAACAATCATCAGTCGGCAACAATGCACAGAATAAAAGTGCACTTACAGGGAATCCGATTCAATAAAGCTGAGCCAAAGGAAGGGTTTCCCAAGGAATCGCAAGAATATGGGCAAGAAGGTGACAGACGAGACCATGTGTGGCAATCGAGTTTAGGGTTTTGTTGAGACGGGTCACACGAAGAGTTCATCTCGTGCTCAACAGCACGAAGATGGTGAGGCCGAGCCTTGACTTGGTTTTACGAATCCAACTGATCTGTCCCACATCAATCCTTGGACCGGGTCTTAAACCCACCAGCTTGTTGAGCCAAGTATGAGCTTTCACTTGCTTAATCCAAACAAACAACAATACCGGGTCTAGTGGTAATGGATCAAACTAACTTATCCATTACGCCACCTTGCAGCTCAAGTATTGCAGGTGGTGTCCCCGACAAGAATTGCTTTATGTTGCTCATCCAAAAGAATTCAACCAAGGCTCACAAGATATAAACCAGCCGTTTCTTACAGATATATCTGGTGAATGATATGACTTCCCATGGGAATTATGAGAGTCTGCAGATTACTAGCATTTGAGCAACACAATCCCTATTAGATTCGTTGTACATCTATGTGGAGCAGCACCTAGTTTGTGTACTGCTTGTATCAGACCCTGAAACCACAATTGTGCTCCCTTCTTTGATTCCTTCTGTAGGAGGCTGAGTTGACGACGCCAAGGACTTCTTACTGATGATCCGATATATCTCCGCGAGAACGATCTGAAAGGCCTTCTCCACGTTTGTGGCCTCGAGCGCAGAGGTCTCGACGAAGGAGAGACCTTCCTTCTCAGCGAAGCTCTGTGCGTCCTCGGAGGCGACGGCGCGAAGATGTTTGAGATCAGTCTTGTTGCCGATGAGCATGACCACGATGTTGGCGTCGGCATGATCACGCAGCTCCTTGAGCCACCGGTCGACATTCTCGAAGGACTTCGGTTTGGTCACGTCGTAGACGAGCAGTGCACCAAGAGCACCGCGGTAGTAGGCACTGGTAATTGCCCGGTATCGTTCCTGGCCTGCTGTGTCCCATATCTGTGCTTTCACTGTCTTGCCTTCTACCTGAGAAAGGTAAGAAGAGGTGGAAAAAATACCAAGTGAAAAGGATAACATATTGAAGAAATGAAAACAAATAGGCATTCAAACCATCAACATACTATAAAGAATGTAGCTTAAATTTCCATTTGACCTTTCTACATGAAAACATATCTAGAAGGTCGATGACTGTCTACAAAAAATAATTCAAGACCAATCCAGTTGCTACATTATTAACTCTTACTTCTTGTAGATTTGCTCAACAACTTAGTTTATCCTCCATACCCTTCTACATCACCATGATCATTATGAATCATAGTTACTGCAAGAGATGCTAATGAGAAATCAAATAAAACAAAAAGTAGTAGTACTACATCAAGAAAGGAATGGTTAGATCAGTGAGGACATTTGAAATGTGCAACAAGCAAAAGAGAAGAAAGATTAGTCGCAAAATCTAAGTACCATTTTACAAGACACATCTTGTTTATTATGATGAGTTACATAACAATGACACGATTTTTGCTAAAGTAACAAATATGATATTTGTATATGTTAACACCCATATTAATCGATTCACATCTTTGTGAATGTCACTACCTCTTGAGTTTAGATGTTTGATCCAAAGTTGCAAGGTAAAAATGAAGCCTATATTAAGATTGTGAAACTAGGTTTCAATTAGACAATTTAAATGGATTTTTAAGTGTGTCCATTACTACTTTCATCTAAAACATACCAGAATAAGTGAAAGAAATATAAGGTTCAGCAATTGTTTGTCAAGACCAATTAAAGACTTCCAGGTTCAGCCTTCTCATGAACATTACATGGCATGCAGAGAACTATGAGAACAGAGCAGACTAAAGTATAGATTGGAGAAGGAGAGATGCCAAGATTACTGGCAAACTAACTGCAACTTTCACCATCAAATCAAGACTACCATATTGATTTGTGTATTCTGTAAAAAGTCAAATTATCTTCTAATATGTGTTAACCTGTTATTTCAAATACTAACAATGAAGATTAGTAAGAGAGAAATCCAGATAAAATTTTCAAGTCATGCAGGAAATTAACCAGAGGCAAATACTGACACCAAGCAAAGAGAAAATACTGATTCCTTATGGAGACAGTTCTTTTTGCTGGAAAGGCAAAGGCAGAAAAGCAGAATTGATATGTCAAACCAAGACTTGGGTAAAAGATAACAATCTAGGAAATTTCAAGTATCACAGTAGACATGTCAACCAAATATTTACAAACAATAGGGTCTTAACAAACTAATAGGCAACATTCATTACATAAAAGTACAACCGAGAACTTTATATAAAGAAATGAACTATGTAATCTACCTGATGATTTTCCAAGAAAAAAGAAGAAATCATGCATTGATATTGTAATTCCAGCCACAACCGAGCCACTTGTTTGGATATCTTGGTGGGGTCTCAGAAGGGTTTACTAGAGATAAAATCCAGAGCAACTACCCATATATCCCAAGAGAAGGAAAAAAAGAAGAACAAGTATCTTGTTTCTTGTCAAATTGTGAATTTTCTGTCTGAAGAGAACCTCCTAGTTTGCAAATTCAATCTCCACATACATTTACCATCATTTGGCATGTTCGCTTACAGGAAATCTAGGGCTGCTCAATTTTTATGCCAGAATTCAAGTAAATTTATCCATGAAGCTCCACTAGATGACAATGAAAT
Organism: Musa acuminata AAA Group; assembly: GCF_036884655.1. Taxonomy (NCBI): domain Eukaryota; kingdom Viridiplantae; phylum Streptophyta; class Magnoliopsida; order Zingiberales; family Musaceae; genus Musa; species Musa acuminata. The sequence continues at coordinate 15,042,523 of NC_088332.1, read as the reverse complement.
TAAGAGAGAATAGTCAACTCAACAAATCCTTACTATGAAATTAATTCAATTTGAACCATGGCTACTAGAAATACCAATCAAGAAACGAGTTTTGGATTCAAGGAATCAGTAAATCCAACTAAGGAACTTCAAATTGAGTCACGGTTACTGGCTGGAAATAACAATCAAAAAACGAGTTTTGGATACAAGAATCAGTAAAATCAGAAAAAGAACCAAAATTTCCATCAAAATTGGCATGTCTGCATGTTCAGAGTCGGATCAGGCTCAGAGAAACACATACAACTCGGGAAATAAATGAGATAAGAGAACATGTCGCGGGAGATTCATCGAAGCGACGGAGGGACATCAAAGCGGACCCACTTTGCAGCTCGCAGAGGGAATTAGAGAAGGGACTGGACCTGGAGGGTTCGTGTGGCGAATTCGACGCCGATGGTGGACTTGGAGTCGATGGAGAAGTGGTTGCGGGTGAAGCGGGAGAGGAGGTTGGATTTGCCGACGCCGGAGTCGCCGATCAGCACCACCTTGAACAGACAATCGTACTCATCTTCCAGCCCCCCTCGCCTCGCCATCTCCCTCCGTCTGTCCTCCATCTCCGTCGTCGAGGTTCGTTCCGTTGTGCTTCACACGCCATCGGCTTCCAATAAATCTATCTCCCCCAGTCTAACTAACAACCCGCGTGGTGGTTCGACGTCTGGTGGGGCTCGATGTGGGACCCGCCGATCGCTCGTCTGAGAACAAAGCAGGTAGGTGGGAAATAAAAGAGTACCACTCCTGAGATTAGAGCCGTTGACTTTTTAAATTGGGACATGATTGGTTACATGATCGATTCCTCCGAATCTACACCACGACGTACGTATGTATGCGTCCACGTATACGCTCGTGTCTATTCATTCAAGTGTTTGCCTCTTTATTTATTTATTGCTGTCGACAAGAGGATATTTTTATCGATTGGCTGCAAGTTGATAATAGTTTTGTTTGCAGAACAATGAATTCTAAAGCTCTAATTCAAGTGTTAATCATGATTTTGCAAGATTCAAAGCTCTAATTCAAGTGTCATGTTTGGATAATGTACAAGAGATACCCGACAAGACAAGGGTTTGGATAGCTGAGGAGGATGATGAACATGAAGATTGAAAGCAACATGCATTGCTGCAAGTTGGAATTGGTGTACCTGTTGATTGATTGATGGTAGTATGATATGTACCGATTGATATTTATTGGTATGGTATGTCGATACGTACCGATGGTTAAAAAAAATTGATAAAAAATAATTTTTAAAATTTTTTAAAAATAATTTTGTATTATATTTCGAACTGTCTTTCCGTTGATGTTAAATTATTTATAAATAAATAATTTAAATTATTAGATTATTTATTAAATAATTTAAGCTTTTAGATTCAAATGATTTAGATAATCAATTGATAGATATATTTGGTTCTATTACAAAAAAATAATAATCAAACTCCACAAATGGTGGATCGGGATCATCGATCTTATGTATTTATATATTAATTTGATATGTTTGTTGGATTCAATTCTAAAATTATTCTCACAATATAGTATATTGATACTTCGTATGTTATTGGTGTATTAATATGGTGATAATCATAATTTGATCATCATGAACCACATATGTCTCAGACAAGTATGATTGTAACATGTATCAGTATGGAGCATAGAAAATAGTAAAACTTCTATTTTTATCACTGATTTATTATTTTGTATCATAAGATTGATTACCATATTATTGCTCTAAAAAGAATGATCAATTATTATTATTATTTTACTTAGAGAAAAATGATCAACTATCACGTAGATCCATGATATGAATTTTGGATGTCATACATAAAATATTACTTCTTAGTTCATATATCACCCTTAAACTATGTAAACATCGTTATCACTGTTATCCATGTCACTACTGTGTCTCTAGATTGAATGATTACTATCACGTAGAATTAGTCTTGGGGCTTCTTTAGCTTTCCAGTAGAATTAGTCGAGGCACCGATCTCTTGAAGGTATACAGTGAACGTCCAATGCTGAAGCTGACCAGTTTAGGTTGAAAAGGGAGAGTAATAAATCAGGTGGAGACAATAGAATTGATGATTACTAACAGTGCTTGCATGAAGTGGCAACCTACATCAATCACGAAATCCATCTTCTTCCTCTGTCTGTCTCCAAGACTGCACACATCCTAAAAGTGCAGCATTGGACAAACGTCCTTTGCAGTAACTCTCGATCATTGCCACAAGTGTAGAGATCATTGGATCTGTTAGAACAGCTCACAGGTAGCTGAAAAGAATACTGATGGACTAGAAAGTCAGCAGACTGTTCTCCATTGTACTGCTTTCTAGTGTTGTAGTTGGGCATCAGATAGTTATCCAACTAGTAATTGCTTCTCATTCCCACTAAGAAGATGCAGTGATCTATGGAGTTGGCAACAACATCAGCACCCAAGTTTTCAGTAATATGATAGAGAGCTTAAGGTTGCCATGGCGAGAGAGAGAGAGAGAGAGAGAGAGAGGATGGCTACTCTTTCTATAGTTGCTTTTTTCCCACTATATATATATATATATATATATATATCTTTTGTATTCCGATAATTAATTCAAAAATAAGATTCATAGTTTTTTAGCTTCACCCGTCATTCGACTTCTTAATATCTGCACTCCTAAAATTATGCTAATTTTTTATTATTTTTGGATCCGAGTCAGGTCTAAATCCGACCCGATAGTAAAATTTCCGACCCAATTCGTCCGATACCATGAAGTCTTACTCACTTTTTTTTCTACTGTGTTCCGTATCCGCCTTGTTATTGGATATTTCTAGGGCCCCACAAGTGGGCACCACATAATATATTGTGACGCGTCAGACATTGATTGCGTATGAGCGTTCCGTTACAATGGTTATAACGGGAACAGTCGTACCGTCATTAACCCTCTTCGGCTTCCGAGATCAGCCGACGGAGAGAGACTGAGAAGCGATTGGAAGAAAGAGAGCAGGTAGCTAATGGCTGAAGGCTCAGATTCGTCGGCGATGGGGTTCTTGGGGAGGCACTACGAGGAGGTGAAGGAGCACTGGAAGAATAACTTTGCTTTCTTGGACTACTACAAGAAGACATTCGGCCGCAGGAAGCCGCTCCCCAAGTGGACCGATGCCGACGTCGAGGAGTTCATCGCCTCCGATCCCGTCTACGGCCCCCAGGTTTCACTTGATCGCTCAATCTCTCCTACCTTTCTTACACTTCTTCTTTTACCCTTTTAGTTCGGCCTGTTTGTTTCCATTCCGTTCTTGTTCTTGCCCGATCTAGTCTCTGGAAGGAGCACTCGGTCGATCGAGATTTTCTTTTTGTTTTAGATATTCACGTTTCCTTTTGTCCATGCCATGATTTGGGTCCCGCGATAGAAAAGGCTTCGATTTTTTTTCCCCCTTGATTAGGGTTTAATTTGTTTTTCTATGATCGCAATTGACGAGTTCAGTTATGTAGCTTGTATGATCTTTTATGCACGTTCTTATTTGATGCGCTTTTGTTCGGCAGCTGATGATTAATTTCTCATGTGCCTTTTCCCTCCTTTTCTCTTTTTTCCCTTTGATTTCTAACTGCATTTCTCTTTTTTCGGATTGTTCAGTGGTTATCTATATGTTAGTTTTGATTTCTTTCAGTTGAAGGATATAAGGGAATCGAGGAAGTATGCAATTTTTGGAGCTCTACTTGGTGCAGCACATCTAGGTGGAGTTTCCTTGAGATACTCTAAGAGCCCTCATGGTAACATATTCCGTTCTTGCCTAACACTTCCTGGTGACAACATTATTTGGACCTTGAACTACTCGACTCTTTTCTTATAAAATTATTCTAAACCTTATAACTCGAAGAATTTCTTATGATTGTTTTGCCATTTGAATCCGAAGAGTATTTAAACCAATCTGAACCAAGGTTTTACAAATGTGAGTTAACATGTATAGCACATAGGAGAATTTTTATATTTTGATTTGTTAAACAAATTAATGGATTGTAAAAAAAGGCTTTAATCTCATGTTCTTTTGAATAGAGTGTCATAAAAGGCCTATATTAATATTAGTGGGCTGTATAATTTATATCCTTGATCTATGTAACTCTATAATTTTGAATTCTTAAGAGGTGACATAGGTTCCTAGCATAACGAGGGTGGATTATGAGAATTGAGATCTAATGAGATTAAAGAGGAACTTCTAAATAACGGTAATTTCCCCCACATCCCAGGGATGATGCAATGATGCACCTGACCTGGGGACCTAAGCAAATTATTTGAATTGTACAAAAGTCATTTGCAACATGAAAACATGTGAGAAGAGTTGAAAATATGAGCTATGCGAAGAGAAAAAACAAAAGACTTCTGGGAACTCTTTTAACTCTACATCATCCGGTAATGAGTGGTGTCAAATATTGTATCATCCCAACCATCTTAAATCAAATGATCTTGTACAAAGAATCCTGCAATCCACGTAGTCAAAATCTCGTCTCACAGCACATCATAACTTCCATAAAGAGTTTTCAAGAATACACACAACCCCTAAATAGAATAAGCCATGTACACTATAATAAGCATCTTAAGTTTCATCAGACATGATAACCAAATGTCTTTTGAAATCCAATGCCTTAATTCTGATCTATAAATTGTATGAAAAATCTCACTGTTTGTTTCTGTAAATCAGTGAAAAATCAGCATTTGATAATCTAGTCTGGTTTATATTGGCAGCACTTTTCTTCGAAATGCATTTTTAAGCTTTTTGTGCAAGGAAGAGCCCTTCTTTTGTAATGTTGTTTTCAGAAACATCTAGTAATAAGGGATATTATTATGTGACAAATCTAAAAAGACAGCTTCAGGAGCTGCTAAAAGTAGCTTCTTGCTCAAGCTTTTGTGTTTTTGGTGGCATGGCTCGGGTCGATTTCCCATAATGAGCAGAAAGGTCTGTCTATAACCTGATCTTTTACCAACAGGTCATGATTTTTGATATAATCCATTGGCAAAATTTGTTGGTTGGTGGATTGACCACTGCTTTATATGCAAAACTAGTGAAATCTGTGGGTGTGGTATGGTTGGATCAGTCAGATGAATCCCCATAAGACGAATAGCTTTGACACAATCCCAACTGTTTTTTTGGTGTGTCATCCAGTCTGACAATTGGGTTTGTCTAAAAATCACTGGTTATATTTATTTCCATAGTCTTACGTGAGGACTTTCATAAGTGTAAACTGATTTAGTACAATTTAATTGATATCAAGATTCAAGAAAACAAGCACATGACCTGTCCAGTGACTCAGTCACCTGCATATCAGATCTGCTGCATAATAATTTCTGATGACATGGGATTTTGAATATGAATGTTGCCTTATAATTACATCAAAAAAGTTTTGACATCTGTGAAAGCCTGTAAAAGAAGAAAACATAACTCAACCAAACTTTTTTTCAGATGTTATTTTCCTTGGAACACTTGGTTCTTTCTTATGTCATCAAAATACATGGATATTTAAATAATTGGAGCTACCATTATTGTTTTTTTCTGTTTTTTTGTTTTGTTTTATATGGTGAATTGCTGCAGGCTTTGTTTTGGCTACTGGGTTTGGAGCCCTCTGTGGTGGTGTCTTGGGACTGGAAGTTGCTGAACATTGGAAGCAGCTCTACAAGATTGATAAGCAGGCTGCGAATCTCAGGTTCCTTTACTGGTGGGAGGACAAAACTCTAGGTCAGTGATATCCTCTTTGCTTAACATATAAAGTTAATCTGCTAGAAAAGCCTTGTCTACCCAACAAGTGGTCTATTTAACAACTGGGTCCTTCTCTTGGTCCAAAAATTCTTCAAAAGGTAAACTATTGGTTGCAATGGTACCTGCAATTATATCATAGAATTGATCTCTAGGATCCCTGGTGTATTTGTCAGGCAAAGTTATCACTGGTACAACCAGAGAAGGTCAAAGTTAATACTTGGACAATGGTCTCATGAGGCTGCGGATTGAACGTAGGAAAATACATGCTGTCAAATAGGACCTCATTCTAGTTGAGAGCATTAGTTTTTGGTCCTACCTGCAATAAAATGGTTCACTACTTTTTCTTCCTCTGATTCTGTCCACCATTTTTTATGCTGTGTCGGTTAATCTTTTTCTTTTACTGACCAATTAATTAATGTGGTTGTCTTAAGTATTTTACTTAACTATGTTTCTTCTTATTCTTAGACTTCAATGCTCATCTACAGGAAATCAAAGAAACTGATCTTTGCTCAGGCAGCTTAATCTCTTGCTTGTTGAAATCACTTGACGGAGTGAAGCCTTCTCAGAAAGTAGTAAAATAATTTCCCCTTTTCAGAATAAAATAGTAGCTGTGATGTTGACGTCCAGTTAAACTGAGCATTTTGGACATTGAACGAAATTTATATCCTCATGATTCCATTAATGTTCTCCAGGGTAGCTTGTGCATCTATTCTTGGTATGTTGTGTTTGCAAAGAGACTGCTGCAGGCTTCTGGTTTAAATAAAGAGTTCTATCTTCGAAACCACTGTGAGTGAAAGCTTCAGTGTGTGCGTCTGTGTATATATATATACAGAGAGAGAGAGAGAGAGAGAGAGAGAGAGAGAGAGAGAGAGAGAGATGTGGTAAGGGTTTCAATTCTTTTAGTTGAGACTATTTCTGGGTCCTATTTCAATATTTTTATTTTTTTAGTATCATAACCCTTTTTCATAGTTGTAAATTTTTTTATTTTGACATAATTTTTGGATCATTTGAGATATTAAATTAATAAATGAGTCAAAATGGTTAGAATTAAGATATATAGAATTGACCACCACAATAACACAAATGTATTTAGATTTGAAGTTGTATATCAAACTCAATACATGTGACTAAAATTTTCAAGTATCAACAATGTGAAACTATTTTTGATCATTTTGCAATCTTCATCTCATATTATATTGGCCCGAAGTAAACTTGTATCAGAATTCCTTTGGTATTATCTTGTGCACTTCCACTTGCATCGGAACAGCAGTTGAAAGTTTTCCCTCATCACCTCCCATGGAATCTATTCGTCCATGTCCCGCTGACACTGCCTTTCGATTATGATCATCTCTATGATCACTACTGCGGCATCTTTCTATTCTTTGGTTTCTCTGGCCTCCATGGCGCCTATGGCTGACATAGATGCTGTCGTTACAAACCCGGAAGCATGAGGTGGACCTGCGGTTAGTAAATGCCTTCAACCCCTCCATTGGTTGTAATACATAATTGGTATGTACATTGCTAAATCAATTACTTGCTCAATCAATTGATGCTTACTGCAATTTCATCACATGGCTGTTGCAAAGTAAAATAAGTAACTTGGAGGTTAATTATATATTATCTCTTGTATTTAGATTCCTTTAGTATTTTGGTTTTTAAGACTTAAAAATTTATTTTAAAATTTGTATAGTTACGAAAGTGAAACATTTAATTTTACTTATCTTAACGTCATTTTTTAATATGAAAACGATAGATAAAAAAATAATTTTAATATCTTAGTTATATTTTCGGTGGTGGTGGATGATAACATTGCTAAGGCCGCGGGTGGCTGTTGTGGTTATGGTTAGTAAGAATGATGTAGTATTCGGTGAAAACATTAGGGACTTATACGACTTCTTGTGGGGGGAGAAGGAGGATGAGGGAGAGCTTCGACGAGAGATGAGGCAAGGGAGAGAAGGATGAGACGATGCATATGCCAATGCTTTTACATTTGTGTTGATGTTGCTTGGGATCGGGAATGCGGGGATACCGAGCATCACTCATCCTTCTCCTCCTTTTGCATCGCTCATCCTTCTTCTCCCCTTGCACATACCTAGCAGCGAAAGGGAAGAAAAAGGATGAGGGATCGAGGAAGGGGGGAAGAAGGATGAGCATCACCCTTCCCCATATCGTTGTCAGCATCGATGCAAATACAAAGTGGTGCCAATGTAGAGGAATACCACCTTTCCCTACATCATTATGGATGCCAATGCAAATATAGAGTGACGTTGCTATACATTTGCATATGTGTGAACACCAATATAGATAATAAGCAATACTCTGTATCTGTATTGGTGCCGATGTAGATGCTGAGTGACGCTCTACATTTGCATCTATGTTAGCATCTATGTAGATGCTGAGAGGCCCTTTTGTCACTTTGCATCTGCATCGGCACCGATATAATTGTCGAACGATGTCGACATAGTTGCAAAGTGTCGATATTTGCATCATTCTCTTTCTCCCTTTCCGCCTCACATCTCATCACCACTTTTTCTTATCCATAACAATCATTTATAGCCCCCCAGCAATGCCATCGTTTATCATCATCGAAAACGTAACTGGAACATTGAAATTATATTGTTGTCTATCGTTTTCATGTCTTTTTTGTATATGCTATATCTTCAGTTAGTAAAACTGATGACGTTAGGATAAATGGAGTTAAATTGTTCACTTTCATAAATATACAAATTTTAGTATAATTTTTTTAAATTAAAAATCGAAATATTAAAGAGGTGGAAGATAATTTTTTAAATCTCTGGCCGATATGCTAATCTTAATCAGCTTGAATGATATGCTAAGGTGCACGAGTTGAACAATTTGTCAAAGGCAAATACCTTCTTTTTTTTCGGGTTGGGAAAGTCAACACAAAATCGATCCTTTTGCAGACCGACCAAAGCACTATAGATCACAAGTTACATCATGCAGCACCAAGAGTTTTGAGAAGGTGAGTTTGCCTCTCCCTTTCTGCTGCTCATCTTAGTCAGACCCCATAACACTGCTCCGTTGATTCACTATCTTAATCGCTACATCAACACCCTGCAACTCCGCGACGCATCATCGACGGCCAGGTGCCGACAAAAAGGCACTCGAGCTTCCTCATTGTGTAGTGGTGGTGTGGCGGCTACCCAAGTTTGAATCCTTCCAACATTTGGAAAATGTCGATAAGCTTGAAGAAGACAAGTGCTGCACATTTCTTCCGTCTGCTACTCCCACCAAGGAGATATCTGATAAAGAATGCCATCGTTTGTCTCCTCGTGAGTTCAGAGCTTCTGCTCAGGCCTTCATGGCACACACATCTTGTGGCCAATCCAACTTGTCATTGTCATGGTAAGCGTGTCCATCTTTTCCGAAAGAAGAGTGACAGCGAGAGGAGGGGGAATTCTGACCATGGGAACCAGTTGCACTAGCGCCACTTCTGTTGACTTAGGCCTAATCTTCATGTTCTCCTTCCCGAAAGCTTTCCGACATCAGTTGTGCTCCATTCTATAATTCCTTATTCACTACTGCTCTCCTCAAGTGCCTTAAGCTGCAATATTGCTTCCGGACCATGTTGAGAGCAAACAAGTGGAGGTCGGTGATGATGAGGTGCGCATGCACTCTTGCATGCAATTGCGCACCGATGTTGGCACACTATTAGTTGCTTGATTAGACGTGGCACTGAATGCTGCTGCATCGATTGATGATGGAGTATACTATAATCTTGATTCAGTCATATAGTGTGCACATGCTTATAAGTACCCAGCTCGTTCATTCACAAAACCTGCAGTAGATCCTTGAGAGTTAACAGATCCAAAGCATAGAAGATGGTTGCTTCCTTCGTGGTGGTGTTGTTCCTGCTAATTGAGCTGCTCATCAGTGGCGCAGAGGCTTTAAGTATGGATTACTACATGATGAGCTGCCCTTTCATGGATCAAATAGTGAGGAACACAGTGAATCAAGCTCTGAGACAGGATCCCACTCTGGCTGCGGGGCTTCTGAGACTGCACTTCCATGACTGTTTCGTCCAGGTAAATCATCATGTAGATTCATCTTACTGGTTCTCTCCATTATGCCCCAAGGACACGTATGTTAGCTGTGAATTGCTTTTGGCTGCATGCAGGGATGTGATGCGTCCGTTCTCATCGATTCCACGGAGGATAACACTGCAGAGAAGGACTCTCCTGCAAACCTAAGTTTACGTGGCTATGAGGTCATAGACACGGCAAAGAAATCCATCGAGGATCAATGTCCAGGAGTCGTCTCATGTGCCGATATCGTCGCAGTGGCAGCTAGAGATGCCGTTTTCTGGGTATGTAAGCAAATTTTTTGGCCACCTCTTCATCTTCTCCATCTGTTACTGGCAGCACTGTTCTTGGTTCTCAGGCTGGTGGCCCCTTCTATGAGATCTCGAAAGGGAGAAAGGATGGGAGAAGGTCCAAAATAGAAGACACGGTCAACCTTCCTGCCCCCACCCTCAACAGCACAGCCCTCATCAAGGTGTTTGATCAGCATGGGTTTGATGCACGGGAGCTGGTGGCTTTGTCCGGTATTCACATACGTCTTCAACTGAGATAATGTCATATATCTGATCGATGAAATGCCACCCATCCTTGTCGTTTCCAGGTGCGCACACTCTGGGCGTTGCGAGGTGTGCGTCGTTCAAGAACCGGCTGAGCAACTTCGACTCCGCCAATGACGTCGACCCGACGCTGGACTCGAGCTTCTCGAGGACGCTGTCGAGAGCGTGCAGCGCCGGCGACGACACGCAGGTGCCGTTCGACAGGACCAGGAACTCCTTCGACACCGGCTACTTCAACGCGCTGCAGAGAAGCATGGGGCTGCTCTCCTCCGACCAAACCCTGTTCACCGACCCTCGCACGCGGCCCGTCGTCAGCGGCTACGCCGCCAACGTGGCCATGTTCTTCCTCGACTTCCAGCAGGCCGTCATCAAGATGGGCTTTCTTGATGTCAAAGAGGGCAGCCAAGGAGAGGTTCGGCTCCACTGCCGCAGGGTCAACTGATGCAACTGCATGAGTTCATGTAACCTTGAGCTGTAGCTGTGTTTGAATACTATAGTATGAGCGGAAGTTATCTGCATCAAGCTATACTACAGATAGAGACTTACGTATCATACATGCTGTTCTGTTGCACTAATTGCATGCATTTGTGGATGCTGAAAATTCAAGGAAGATGGATATGGAATATGGAAGTGGGATCTTTAGAATCAGCATTCCAGCTATGGAGTGGGAGGCATAGAGCATCTCCTGCACTGCTGAAAAGAAGGTTCAACAAGCTCAGTGCACCGATAGTTCAAACCATATACACAAAAAGGAGAAGAGAACTTGTTCACACGTATGATATGAACATTGATTTACAGTGCTTCACTACATATGGAAACAGTATTGCCATGTGCTTCGATGTCTAATATAACTCTTGCTGAAGAATATATGCTCAGTGGTGTGGAAGCCACTGTGCTGATCGAATGCTCTGCAGTGTTTGCGTTAGCATTTTGAGTTGCAAACAGATAAGGATGAAGCGTATGAAGTTGGAACAAATCATTCTACTCTTCTAATTGATAAAATGCTAAATTTTGTTTTTACAGACGATAGATAAACAACGGAGGTAAGATTCGAACTCCACGGAATGTTATAGTTGGAATATTGATAGTAAGGGAACGATGGATGTCGAATTCCACGGAATGCAGGAATGACATCAAGATAATTCAAGGGTATTCTTTTGGATAATTTCATGCTCAACTAAGACCGTAAGCAAGAACTATCGACTCTCATGATTAGATTTCTCGACTTTGCGTCTTGCTCTCTCTATAAAAGCCCATGTCCACCTTTCTTCTCTATCTTCGTTGGAGATATTCGATAGCTTTAGCTTAGTCTCGTGGGAGAAAGAGGCTGTGGTGGTGATGGGTGAGAAGGCAGGAGGGGAGGCGGGGCTGGTGGTGTCGTTCGGGGAGATGCTGATCGACTTCGTGCCGGACGTGGCGGGGGTGTCTCTGGCGGAGTCGCCGGGCTTCCTGAAGGCACCCGGCGGAGCTCCGGCCAACGTCGCCGTCGCCGTGGCCAGGCTCGGCGGCCGCTCCGCCTTTGTTGGAAAGGTAAACTACCACAGTCCGGTGTAGAAGAGTATAAGCCTATTGCCACCTCCAATCGTCACCTCTCGAAGCTGCTGCTGGATCCTCCGATCTTGATCGGACGGCCGAATGAACCCTCTGTTCTCTGTTTTCCTTGTGCCGTTTGCCCTTGTTTTTCTTTCATCTATTTTACGAGATCAAAGAACTTCAAAGAAGTCATTCTTCTTAATGAATGAAAGAAATATACTTCATGAAAGAAATGAGGAAAACTTTCTACTGATGCTTTTTTTGTTTTTGGGCCAGTGCTGCTTAAATCAGTTAAACATAAAAGAAATGCTTACAAGATAAAGGAGTCATTTTTCTAATGAAACCATTAATATTAGCAACATTGCATCACATGTTGAGCAGAGTCTATGGAATTGAACTACATGTGTGAGTGATTCCTTATAACACTAAATTTGAATCTCTCTTTTCCCCTTCCTTTGTAGCTATAAGTTTGGTGTCCATATAATAGCCATTAGTTGATGTTCTCTCTTTGTTATGGTGTCTTGTGATTGCCTAACAAAAGTTTAATATTGTGGTGACAAGCAACTATTCGATATAAGCTACATGATTGAGTCTTTTTGTTTTATAAATCAATAAAAATTCATGTTGACATGAGATCTGATAAAAGTCTTATGATATAACTTGATACAAGCTAATGGTTGAGAAGCTTTTACATAATAATCAGTTGGTGCTCAACTCGACTATACTTCGATATTTTGAGTTTGGAAGCCTCTACTCAAATTGCCAACAAAGTTGCAGGATTTGATAGAATAATTTGCAAAAACCTTAGGTGGTATGTTTGAATGATGGTAAAGAAACTTCAAAAGGGAAAAGGTTTGGCATCCTTATTCTCTTTTTCCTACTTTACGATTTGAGAATATGAGATGATCTTTTTCTTTTCTTTTTACTGTATTCTTTCCTTTCCCTTCCCTTTTTTGCAAATAATTGTAAGAAGATAATTGTAGAATTATTTGAATTCTACAAACACCGATAATTGTATGAAGATGTAATCATTTTCCTTTCCCTTCCCCATTCTGCAAACGTGAATAAACAAGTAAATGTGATTCTTCAGTTCTACCGGAACAAATGTGGAACAATTTGTTTTCAGTTTTTCTTTATTTGAAGCAACTTCTGTCTGAGCATAGGTTTTACGACAGTCAGCACTGCAAACAAATTAAAGTCACAATGATCAGTTTTTATGCCTTAGCTCCGTGACAATGAGATTTCAAATATAGATTTTTCTCTGTTCTTTTTGTGTACATGTAATCTTGAATGACTTATGATCAATATTGATTCCTGTGTCAGTTCCGAGTAAATGATGTTAGACCATTGATCAGTAACTGGACCTTCAAAAGAAGCCTCCATTTTCTTTTCTTTTTGCTGTAGTCTTTGTTGCTGATGAGACAGTTTAATTTTAACAGGCCTTTTCACTTTGTTGTTTCTTTTTTTCTCTTGGGCTTTGTATTCATTTCAATTCTTATGAGGTGAATGGGAATATTATTCCTCTTTGTTAAAGAAATATCACACTATAGCATCAAACTGCAGCATTCAATTTTCCTTGCTATGCAGAGTCAGATCCCATCTCCAGTTGTTTATTCGCATCAACTTTATGTTTGATAATTTTTATTTCTTATATTGTTTTTTTGTTGTGTTTGGAAGTTCATGAGTTATTGAAATTCAATTGAGTTCTCACCCGGCTAAAACCCGAGTCAAATTAAGGCTTCGAACTATTCCAGTTTATTCTCTTATTTTTTTACAGATATGAACTTCTAATAAACATTCCTTAATTTTTAGTAGCATGAATGCAAGATTCATATTCTTCCTTAACCTGAGTCAAACTACGGTTTTGAACTATTCTAGTTTATTCTTTTTTTTTTCGGATGTGAACTTATGGTAAACATTCCTTAATTTTTAGTAGCATGAACGCAAGGTACATATTCTTTCTTAACCTGAGTCAAACCAAGGTTTTGTACTATTCCATTTTATTCTCTTTTTTTTTCAGCTATGAATAAACTTCTGGTAAACATTCCTTCAATTTTTTGTTGTGTAAGCACAAGATTCATATTCTTCTTTGACTTTATTGTATAGTCTTCAGGACTAATCAGATATGTGCTCTATGTATTTTGATCATTTCCCTAGTTTTCGAATTTAAAAGAAAAACTAGAGAGAATGCTTCTTAGTCTTCCCTTGGAAAATTCGGATAATCATACAAAAGAAAAAGAAAAAGATAAAAAGGAATAACAAGAGAAGCTGGAACAAGGAAAGAAAAGATTCCTGATCTTTACACTATTGCTATATTTCAGTATCATCTTTTAGAAGTTCCATAAATCTGTCAAAACCACTGAATCTGATTCCCCATAGCTGATCAAGAGAGTAGCAGTAGTATTTCTTATCATATTAGAATGAAATAGATTCTTTCCTTCTCTTTTCCAATGCTCTAAATCATTGGTATTAGAAATAGATCCCTTTGTGTCACCCATCTCTAGTCAGCTAGCACTCAGATAAAATCTTTTGCAGATGACCGGCAATAATTTAGGTCTAAATATGCCATGAAGCAAAAATGCTTCACTAATCCCCTTCCAAACTGCTATAACTATCACAACTATAGTTGATGATACAAACTTGTGTGTACTCAAGAGAAGTTGAGAAACAAAAGCAACATAAATAGATTAGTCCAACCTTCTTCAATGGTGATAATTACTGAATATTGTAGTGAAAATAAAATGAAATGAAGAAGCAGAATCCATTTTTCGAGGGAAGAATTTACTTCTCATCGAAGCTTCCTCTGAGTTGTTTGTACTAGAGAAACATCAGTTATCTGTATTATTCATCGCAAATTTTATTCCATATAGAAATTGAAGTATTTCCAATTCTAAATGTTCAAAGTATGCATAAACATTATAGTCAACTGAGATGCTTACTGTCGCAGTTTGGTGATGATGAGTTTGGGCACATGCTTGTCGACATACTAGAGGAGAACGGGGTGGATATCGATGGTGTGCTGTTCGATCCTCATGCGCGTACCGCTCTAGCCTTCGTCACCCTCAAGAGGAATGGCGAGCGAGAGTTCATGTTTTACCGCAACCCCAGTGCAGATATGCTCCTGACTGAATCAGAGCTGAACCTTTCCCTCATCAAACGTGCCAAGATATTCCACTACGGCTCCATAAGTCTCATATCTGAGCCCTGCCGATCTGCACATCTTGCTGCCATGCGTGCTGCCAAAGAAGCTGGTGCCCTGCTATCTTATGACCCCAATGCAAGGCTTCCTCTGTGGCCATCGGAGGAGGCTGCTCGTGCTGGCATCAGGAGCATCTGGACTGAAGCTGACTTCATCAAGGTAGTTACAGTATGTGAGAAAAATCTACAAAGGTTTGATCTATACAAGTCTAAACACACATTATATATCAGCTCAGCTATATAGTTAGATATGTAAGAGGATCAGCCCCCAACCTAAATTCCTTGCAGTAATAAGAATAAAAACAGTAGAATAGACAGAAATTTAACTCTACCTGGTTGTCCAAATTCATCTAAAACCTGGCACAGATAACTATTTTCTTATCTGCATTAACAAGTATAGTAATCAGATTTACGTAGATCAGGCAGGTGCAGGTACTTGAAGTTATTGTTGCCATCCTTATATTGATGATAAATGACAATAAGTAGAGAGTTTGTAAGCTTTTATTGTATTTGTCTCCAAACTCGATTAACAAGTACTTTGATCCTGCTTAAATAGGTTACTTATGGACACTCCTAAGCATCTAAATTAATAAAAAGAGTGTATCCAATGCACGAGGCTTCCGTCAATACAGAGTTTGGAGAGGGTCAATATACGCAGCCTTACTTTTAAATATTTGAAGAGGCTGTTTCCATGACATATAATAACATATATCGATAGTGAATTAGTAGTTAACATATATTAATAGTGGTAAAATGAAACTATGAATATCTTTCACCTTAGAGTAGTAGAACTCAAATATCAATTCTCTGTCTGGCTATTTAGATTAACGAATGGATGGATTATGGCAGATTAGTGACGAAGAGGTGGCTTTTCTAACACAAGATGATCCGCAGAGTGAGGAAGTTGTAATGTCACTGTGGTCTGACGGGTTAAAGCTGATGGTTGTCACTGATGGGGAGAAGGGATGCAGATATTTCACTAAGGTATGCTTTCTTTCAAACCCGCTTCTTGGAACATTGCATCAGCTTTCTTTTTGGTCTTGTACTAGTTGAAACGAATGAATCAAGCATGCAATGAATGAATCAAACATGATGTTTGTCTCATACAAAAATTTTTTGTGAGCATTTAGGATTTCAAGGGACGGGTACCAGGATATAGAGTCAACACAGTGGATACTACTGGTGCTGGGGATGCTTTTCTTGGTGCTCTTCTGAACTCCATTGCCAATGACACCTCTCTCTTCCAGGTTTCTTCCTCTGGACCCTCTTAGCTACTCTCAGTCTAGCCTAATTTTGAACTGTATGCACTCTCTCTCTCTAGAATGAGGGGAAGCTGAGGGAGGCACTCAAAGTAGCGAACGCTAGCGGAGCAATCTGCACAACCCGGAAAGGAGCAATTCCAGCCCTTCCAACCATGCCAGCGGCCACAGAACTTGTTGCCAAGGGGAAATGAATGAATAAACCAGGTTTATGTTATAGAGAAAATTCTACGAGTTGGTGATATGTAGCGGTCATGAATCTCATCTCTACATGACAAACTTTCTCTTTCAAAGCACAAATAAAGCACTGGTAAGATCAGTGTTAATAGTTCTCTATATTTGGATGACTATATGCTTTTAGACCACAAGGCTTCTTTTAGTGCCTGGCACTGCACAATGCTCTTAACAACTCACACTAAAAAGACATACTGAAATGACTACTGAGAGAAATCATCTTGAAGGTTTATGAATCTGTCATGACAGATTGAGCTGAGATGGAAAGAGTTTTCTGTGTTTCAAGCATGCATTAAGCTAAAATAACTGAGTCCACTTCTAATTGATTCATGAAAATATAGTCATATCATTCCATGAAACCACAGAAAATGATTGTTAAGTTTCTTCAGTGTTCAGTGGGTGAATACAGTATCTGCAATAACTTATTGAACCTGAATCACCAATAAAAAATATTTATTCTATAATACGTCAGTTCAAATCTTTATCTATTTTTTATATACGAATAAACTTGTTTTATTTTATGGATAAAAATCTTTTTTATTCGAGTCTTTCATCATGATTAATTATTAGATTAGTTCTAATCAAGGTTCGCAATATCGTACCGTACCGATATTTCGATCTGGGCTCGGTACCGGTACAGTACGGTGTACCGAGCGGTACACCCAAGTGTATTGAGCGGTACACCCAAGTGTACCGAGCACTGTAGCACTGCTACAGTGCGGACCGGTACCGGACGATCCACGTACCGCTGGCCTGTCGGACCGGTACGTACCGCCCGTATCGGACGGTACGATTCGATATGACAAACACTGGTTCTAATATCATTTATCATGATTTGACCCCATGAAATAATAGACTATTAGTTTATTGAGTCCGAATGATTCTTAAATTAATAATAATGCATATACCAAGTCCTGAATCAATCTGTATCTTTAGCCACTTCAAGATGTGAGATTGGATTTAGGAGCGTAATGCATGAAAGATTGCTTAGCATTTATTTCGCTTGCTTGCAAAGGATGGTTCATGTTTCAGTACATGGTGAAAGTATGCTACTATTTGCAGGAAGCATTACCTGACGTTGCTTGCTTACATCAATTTAGATGATAGGTTGCAACAGAGATGCTAAGCCTGAGAGACAAGTGATCTGATGTGACTTCAAATACAATATATGTGTAGGTCTCATGATAGAACACATCACTCCTGAAACGAGAAAAAGAGACAACCAGAGAGCTAAAAACATGACACTTCCACAAGGTCTTTAAAACCGAAACAAGCAACTTGAATTATCCCTTAAATCATGTTCTTGCCCTTGTATGACAATACAGTACTCCAATAGAGTAGAAGTTGTAGATGAGTCGTGTTTCTAGTAGGTTTTAGAAAAAATTACTCGAGTAGCATTTCCACATCAACTATGATAAAGCAACCCAGCTTCGATCGGAATGGTGCAGCATGACAGTCATCTGATGGAAATAACACAGCTCAATCGAGAAAGATTATCATGGATGAGCTGCGATTGTCATTCTTCAGCAGCACTAGCAGCACTTAGATCCACGCTGAGATCAAGAGTCTGCAATGAAAAAAAGGCTGTAAGAACTAGTTCGGCACAATCACAAAATATATCCATGACGACTTAAGATTAGACTTCAAAATTATGAAATATGAAAGCAACACTGAGCACTCCACAGGAGCTACATAACATCAAGAAAATTTCTAGATATCGAGCTGAAGGGTGAGAACAAGAAGGCCAGAGCATTTGATTTAAAATCCGAGTAGATATCTGGCCAAGAAAAATCCAGAGATATAAATAATAGTTGCAAAGCAGCTTGAAAACTGTGGGAAACTGTGGGTGCTGTCATTGTTCAGTCATGCCAACGCCTTCTTTTAATGTCACTGGATTTCAAACAACAAACACGGTTAATGTGGCAATAGAGCGAAAGGTTGGGGTTTCCTGCACAGCTTATGCCAGCCGCAGGTTTGGAGGATACTGTAATCACTTGTCAAACCATGGTCAAGTACCGTGTAGTGTGCATGATATGTGTTGGCATGGCGTCACATTGCATGATATGCACAATGAGCATCATCACACAGACAGCAGCATTTTTTAAGGTGATGGTGTAAGTGATCATGCTAGGCATGATTAATGAAGCCATCATTGAATAGGAAACATGGTTACTCCCATTGGATTAGGGCTTCAAGCATGACCTGTTTGGCCAGTTTGTGATACCGAGGCTTACACTATACATCATCAGGCTAACATCAACATGCCTTCAAGGAGATTAATACTAGCAACTGTCAACTGGGTACCAAAGCATTAATATCACATAAAGACAAAGACCATGCTCAGAAACTGAAATAAATAGAACAATACAAAACCATTACCTTTCCAGTGATCATGGTATACATGGACAGCACGTCCATGACGGTTGACTCAAAATGGGTTGTAGCATCATAACTCTGCAAATATTGGACTATGTTAAAAGGTGGCCAATTTGAGTTGAGAAACACTATGAGGTAACTAAGAATGCATCTTCGACGCTTACAGTTGAGATGAAGCAATTATCCAGCGAGGGTTCGTTGACAGGCTCATATATGTCATAAGTCTCAAAAAATAGCTCATCCACAGGCCCAAGAAGATCAATCCCAGGCTTTAGTTCCACTTCTGGCCTATCAGTCTCAGCTTCTGTTGAGACAAAGGCGATAAACTTCCCTTTGGGGGCAACGTTATGCGAGTAAGAACAACAAAATAGATACCTGTTGAACCACAAGATATGGAATGAAGAAACACAATACACCTTGAACAAAAAGAAAAAAAAAAGAAGACCAAAAAGAATTCTCTGCATATGATGTAAAAAATGATATGCTTCTAGATAACATACATGTCAGACTTGCGTCCAAGTTGCTTCTGTGGCAATATAACCTGTGCTGAATGAGACTCATCGGTATTTGGGATCGGATGGCTCATAATGGCAATCGCCCTTGCAACCTTTCCCACCTTCCTAACCTATCCATTGAAAGTTTAGTAAAGATGTTATTGAACTTTGGAAATCTTATCAGCAGCAAATATTCATTCAAGCAGCAGTTCCTTGCACACAGTACAGTCCTGTTAAATTTACCATCAAATATAGAACAATTCCATTTCAATGTGAAAATAATGGAACCTTACCTTGTTTGGTAGGTACGAAGGGTCACAAACAACTTTCTTGCATCGAGCTGTTTCTCCTTCAGATGTCACACCACAAGCTTTTCCTTCCATATCAAATTCGACCTGGACAAGGTTGAGGAATGTTAGCTATGATAAAGCATGAAACTATGGTAATACTACATCAATAAATATGACAGTCTGGTTGTTTTCTGCTTCCATAATCTTTAACACAATGAAAAGCATGCAGTGATGCAAATGGCTACCTTGCATTCTAGTTTATTCAACATGTATGTCCCACCATAAACAGCACTAAGGCGCGCAAAAGCCTGTAATTCCAGCAAAAACTCGAGAATCAGAAAAATATTTTCTCAATGTCTAAGAAAGTGAATGACTAACCTGTGGTAACTCCCCTAATCCATACAAAGGGTATATGTATGGTGAGCCTCCTTGGAAACGAGCTAAAGATTCTTCATATAACTGTTACATATAGAAACCAACATTAGTTTTAGCAGCATGCCACAACGAAAAAATAAAAAACCAAGTGAGTTTATGAATGATAATTAGCAGTTCTTGCTTATATACAAGAACAATGATAAAGAAGCACACACGCATTGATATGGAATTGTCTTGACCTGACCTGACCTGACCTGAGATGACTAACTCATCAATTTGATAAACTTCGAACTATGTGGTCCAAACTACTTAATCCCAAGTTAACCAACACATCTAACCCTATAGACTTGCTTAATTCTCCTCTTTAATTCAATGTGGGACTAAACTATCAGATCACAATCTCCCCAATCTAAGACTTGATGTCCTCATCAAGATCTTAATATAACCCAGAATCAAACTAATGCATTCGAGGCTCGACCCAATGGTGGCTCCATATGTACCTCCAGCCTCATCCACATGTATCCTCTTTTACTTGTGTCCCTTACCATGTCCAATACTAGATCCATTCTGACACTATTTGTTGAGTCTGCCCTATGAACCAACTCAGTACTTCCAAATCTGATACAGAACAAGACTACAGTGTACCTAGCAATAACATGACAGATACATGCACATAGTAGATGGGAAGGCCAGCAAAGATGAAACTGACAAGAAAACGTTGATTGTGTTAAAGAAGCACAAATTAACAGCTGCAAAACCCTCGAAGAGTGGTCTCTGTAAGTCAGAATAAACAAGCATGAAAAACCTTCTGGTTATTGGTTTGTGTTGAATCTGAATGATGAAGAGATTCAAGATATATAGCATAGAGTTTTTGTGGAAGATTGAATACGGATAATTTGTAATCCATTTATTAATTCATAAAATAGTAATTTTTACTGTTCAGAAATAAAAATTGAACACACTGTTTACTAGAAGTTGCCCAAATAGAGGTCAGTATTTAACTTCTAAAGAATTTTTAAAAAAGTCCATCACAAGCAGCATTTACCTTAATCCTTTTCACAGTATCAAGTGCAGGCTCATTTAGATACCAATCATCTCGATGAAGAGCCAAGGCATGGCCAATAAAATCAACAGTGTTATCATCCAAACCATATTTTCTGACCAACAAAAAAAATTTTCATAGTTAATTGCTAGTGGAAGGACTAGGAAGATTGTTGTGATAGAAACAGATAATTGAGTAGATGTTTTATAATAAAACAGACCTAATAATCAAATAATGGACCTCTGGAACAAGGCACTGAAGCAATAATTTTTAACAATGAATAAAAAACCATGATCCAGAAAAAAAAATATAGATTTATTGCAAGACAGAGAATGTTATAGCCAAATGTCCATTTATTGATAATAACCATAATGTAAAATATGGAAAGGGTTCTATTTAATTTAGAATTGGACTCTTGATTGATTGAATTCTAATTTAGTTATTTTAGGATTTTTGATCCAGTGTAGGAGTCAGCTATACCCTCTATAAATTCCCTAGCAAACCACTCTCTTCTAAATCTTTCTCGTATGTTGAAGAGAGTGTGGCCACATGAAAGGGTATTAGCATTGCCATAAGGAGTTCTCGACCTAGAAATCTTATTTCTTTTCCATTGATTCCCCACATCTTGCATGATTTTTATTTGATTTGTTGATCAAACAATGTTACTGGATTAAGAGAGTATTCTCATTGTTAGATTACCCCTTCTTTTCAACATCTCCTGCACTTGTGATGTAGGATGTGTTTGCGATGAAAAGAATTTCCTACCAATGGAATAAAAAATGCAATAAACCATAAGAGAATACCCACGAGATAAATTCTTTTGTCGTCACTCTTGTAAGGTCCAATCCTTCATGCGTTTTTGGATCACTTTCATCATAATTTTGGACGTAAATGAAGAATTTTCGAGCTCGCCGCTTCTCAAACAACCCCATCAATGGAGATTTCAATGCCTCCATATCAGTGGCAGGAACCTTGTGGATCTGTTCCAATCACAAAGGAGCAGCAGATGTTGGATGTAAGCTTCTTCAGAAGCCAACAAATGTGAAATTACAACATAATGATGACAGCAGAAAGGAAAAAGACGAGTGATACCTTTCCCTTATTAAAGACATAGCTCCCATCCACAGCTTTGAAAGACAGATACTTTGTGACATCAGTATGTATAAGTGTGCGTACCAAAGTACCATTAGCCATCATAAACTAGCCACATAAAGATTAATAGGTTACAAGATCAACAACAATAAAAACATGCATGGATCAATAAAATAGTTTGAGCACCAAAAATGATTTCATTGTCTTTATCAAATAATTCCATCAAATAATAAAACATTCCTTAAGAGTTCAAAATTTGGTTAAAATTTTAATTAGTGAAAGTAAGGCTCTAGTACATATGGTCTACTATCTAATATATGAAATAAAAGGAAAATCACCAGCAGAGATAAAGACCAAAAAATAAGATATATTTAGACACGCTTCGTGCATGGATGATAGTCAGAGGCTTCTATTTACAAATTTTATATTGTTCTTGGCCGTAACATATTAGAAGCTATAGCAACCCATACTATGTGATATAAAAATACCCTTGAACAACAGTTCAAGCATCTTAAATGCTGAGCCATATTTGTGTAATGCAAACCTTTCAACATTTGTTAAGATTTGTCATACGAATTGTACTCCACCAATGTTTCTTTTTCAGGGAAAACTTCTAACAGATGGCCGAGTGCAGTAGGTTTGCATCAATGCATAGTTTGGGAAGGGTCAATGCATATAACCTTTCCTCAAGTAGAGATGTTTTTGGATAACGCAAATCCTATTGACTAAAACTTACTTCAAGTTTCTACCATGCTCCACAGATTTACTTTCCCTATACTTCAAGTTTTATAAGCAGCCATTTCTGCACCTAAAGTCTGCTTTTGCCTTTGCATCTTTGAATCAACCTTTGTCTGTGAACATTTTGTTGCTGCATAACTGGATTTGTTCCTTGGTACCACTGATGCACATGACATGCATTCAGAAAATGTCTTATGCTTTTTTTTTCCTTTTATTGTGGGGGTGAGACAAAACAGCAGGCGCTGCATTGCTGCTATTTATCATGGAATTTAGACAATTTATCCAAACTATGTGATATAAAGTACAGCTCAAAGTAAAAACTAAATTTCATTATTTAAGCAGTTATTCTGTCCTTTTATCATGATGATGTTCTTTAATAAATGGAAATGAAAAAACTTAAATGATTAGAACTAGTTGATCCCAGAAGCACTAATAATGTGTCTACATGATGAAAAAGAACCCCCATTATATTGGCAGATCCCACACGTTGGATCAGGTTGAGCTTACACTTACACTCTTGCTTGTTTCCTTATTTTGTGATATAACATTATCTCTTAAATTTTCGTGTTTCTTCTACAACCAGCAGCAACATCATCCGAACTAGCCATAATAAAGTGTTTGCTGTCATAAATGTTCTTCTATCATATTAACCATCTAATATTTTGCCACTTCAGATTGGTACTTCTGTAAGGATGCTCTTAAAGGGCATTCAACGTGTGAAAGAAAGTTTGCAAGTGCTTAAGTTCAAAAACCAATACCTTAGCCTTCATCTCATTTCATATCATAGTCCAGGTTATTCTACTGATGAACCAAAAATTGTATAGGAAACAACATAAGGTAAGAACTAAGGCATAATGTGTATGTGTATATATGTAAAAGCAAAAGTTGATTTTTCCTTGTTGAATGATTATGAATATCAGTCCCTTCGGAGACAATCAGTAATATTTAATCAAACGTGTTATAAACAAGATATAGAGGGGAAGCTTTGGCATCATGGTTAGGTTGCTCCCTTCACAAGCAGGGTTAAAGTGGAAAAAGACAAAAAAAAAAAAAGCCTCCCTGCAAACAGGGGTAAAGATGCATACATTGTCCCTCGAACTTTGCAATGGCATGAATTTCATACATTGTACCACCTTTTCTTTATTCTTTTATTTCATACAAAAACAATGCTAATCTCTGTTGTGATTGTAACACCAAAGCTTAGGAAACGAACAGAGGAACAAACCTTTGGAATCATGTCGACATTGTAATCTCTGCTAGGTCCAAGTTGTGCTGGAGGTTTATCACTACCTCTGAACCTTTTCCAGAGCTACGAAAGAATATAACAATTTATTAATTACCCGGAAAATGTAAGATATCTAATACCCTATTATTTCTCATTGCAAATACAACTCTAGAATGAAAATAAAAAAAGGGTATTAGACACCGATCACAAAATACATTCAATCTCCTTTTCTTCATGATTTTTGGATACAAAAACAACACCAAATAATAGCTATCTTTTTCTACTTTAAAAGATCTGAAAATCATCATTTGTTTTCATCTAAAGGTGAAATGACTTCTCTTTTATCAACTAAAGCTTTCTATCTAGCAAAGGTACATAAGATGAATGAGAGGATTTGAGAAACAATGACAGTGACATATTCAAGCAGGTCCAAATGTTGGACAGGTTTATGATCTAAAGCATTGAATGTAATGAGTTTCAGATTCATGCCTGGATGAGATTAAGTGATGTTGACTCTCCTCCATAATATTCGTTTCTATCCATATGTAGGACCTGTTAACAGATGCGAGTAAATTTGTTTCAGAAAATAATAAAATGATGCTAACAAAAAAAAAACAATGAGAATTTAAAAGCATATCATGATTTCTCAGCAGAAGATCTACACATTTTTACCATACAAAATTTACAAACATAACATTTTTATCAAAAGCTATGCCTAGTATTATCTCAAATCTCTCTGTGAATAACACTGTCTACAATCAGCAGGGTAATTCCAAAACATATGACAATGGATTTCCCAATAACCAGTACGAAAAGAATTTTGGAAAGTGGTTTATGATATTGCTCAGATCGACACATAATCAAAGTAACAAGGATTTCCAGTGACATTTAAGTGAGTTGAGCACTAATTATAACAATTTCATTAAAACTCCAATTAGTTTTCTTAGTAGTTCATATGTTTGATGAAAACATTATTCAAAATTTCTTTTAAGAATTCAAGATCTAGTCGAAATGGTCAGGGCTAACTTACTTGAGATTAGACACCACTGCAATCCAAAAACTAACGTACTTAGTTGTGGGCCAAGCCTATCATATGTCACATGACTCTTCCAATCCTTAACAAAATGGGATCATTCTTAGTCCATTTCTTTTTCATTCCATGTCCATGAATATTTTCAACATCTTCCCTTTCATTTGTGGCTTGTTTACCTTTGCCTTTCTCTTGCTCTCAAGGGTTCATACTCATTCATATATTTTGAGCACTATGAAGTGATTTACTCATCTATGTTGACCGTTACGATATGCCTCATCTTTACTCAATCAAGCCACAGCTTGACATGGGTTATCTAATCCATCTGGCTCACTTGATCAGCCTAACTTAGCTTCAGTCACTTTCTATAATTTTCGACTCATTCAGCTGTTGTGGCACAACTCATCTTTTTTCAGCCTAGACACAGTTAGACATGGGCTATCTAACCCTTAAGGATCACTCGATCAACCTAACTTAGCTTCAGTCACTTTCTACAATTTCCATCTCATTCAGCTATTGCGATGTGACTCGTCTTTGCTCAATCAAACCACATCTTGACTTAAGTTACCTACCCATCTGGTTCACTTGATCAATCCGACTTAACCTCACTCACTTTCTTCAATTTTTGTTTCATTCAGATCAATTTTTTGTTCATTTGGCTATGTCACTATGTTAGAATGTTTTTTAAGATTTTGAGCCCTAGTGGAATTGGTCAAAACTAACACATACGAGATTGAACACCAATACAACTCAAATGCTTAAGCTATTAGATTGTGGGTCGAACCCATTATGTGTCACCTGACTCTGCTAGTTGTTTACGATGTATAACTATTTGTCAGTCCATCTTTTTCATTTCAAACACATGACTTTATTCAACAAACAGGAAGTAAATACAATCATTTGTCAAGAGGGCAATCCTTCGCATAAAAGTAAGCTTGCTCCGTAGCATCGAAATCCAAGAACGAATCTTGATCTCAGAAACAGGATACTAGCCTGCTGATGGGCGTGAGTGGCATTGAAATTGGACGATCAAGTGAAACCCTTAAGAACAAATGAGATCAGGCGACAATAATCCCACTTCAACAATAAAGACAAAGAAACAACGTGTACTTGACATCAAAATTAGAAGCAGGGCACTCGGCAGTACACATCAGAATTCACCCTTCCAAAGTCATTTCTGCGACTTAACGAAACAACAACAGAATAAGCAGAAAGAAGCACCAACCCACATGCGGAAAAGAGTATAAAAGAACATATTATAGAATCTGAAACGCAGGTCGAGACCAAGAAAACAAGAAACCGAAGAACAAAATTTGATCACAGAAACGGAGTCTAGCCAACCGATAGGCGTCGGCAGCATCGATATCGGACGATCGAGTGAAACCCCCGTGAACAAATGAGATGAGGAGACAAAAAATCACACTTAAACAATAAAGTCAAAGAAGCAACATATAGTCCAGACCAAAGTTCGAAGCATCGCACTCAGCGGAACACATCAAGATCCAACCTTTCGGTCAGTTCAGCTACTTAACGAAGCAACAAATAACATGCAGAAAGAATCACCAACCTATATGCAGAAAAGACCAAAAAAATAAAACAGATTCCAGAATAGGAAACGCAGGTCGAGACCAAGAAAACAAGATCGAAGAAACGGGATCCCAGCCAGCCGAAAATCCAAATGAGATCAGGAGAAGGGCGGGTCAAGAGGAGACCTTGAGGCCGTCGACTGAGAGGAGGCCACTGAGGATGCACTCCTTCAGCCCGGTCCCCAGGACGATCACGTCGTACTCCTCATCCATGGCGAGAACGGGATACCACCGAGGTAGGGCGAGGGCTGGAGATCTATCTGCGAGAGATTGAAGGGGGGATAAAAGGGAAAAGGAAGGAGACAACAATACGAGAACACAGGGAAATATGCCTTCCTCGAGGAGGAAGTCTACCCCGGAGAGGAGTAGATTTTTATATATTTAATAGAAACAATTTTTCTTAGGACAAATAATGTCGGACATAATCCCCCTTTAAATAATTAAAATTTATCCACACTCTAAATATCAGTATATTTTTTTACGGAATGGTACCTCAGATATTCGTTTTTTTTTTTTTATCTATGTGAGTTTTCTTTTTTACTTACATGAAATATTATATTTGATAATTATTATATTTTTAATTTTATATATATATATATAATTAATTATAATAATTAATTATTAAAATTTTAATAATATATTTAAATCATTTTAGGAAAAGATTAAGAGTGTTTTCATACCATTAAGAAAAAAAGGCACCCATAAGGTAAAAATAAATATGGAGGGCGTCATAGGTCAGAAAAAAATAAAAACAACAACCACAGTGAAAGCTTTTTTAATTTTCTTAATAATATTATTATTATACATTCTAAACTTTAATTTAGAGGAATAAACACTACAATCACTTACTTCCGTACATCATTATAATAATTGATCGCTCTCAATATTCAATAAATTTTAGCCAGCTGACATCATCGTTATAAATATTTATAGTTTTATAAGAGAAAATTGGTGGACTCAAAATAGGTTGCATTAATTGTTAATCTAAGCATCAACATCAAGATTAACTTAAACAAGGGTTAATTATAAATTACTTGTTAGATTTTTTTTTAATATTTCGATCTTTAGATTTATAAATTTATATTAAGATCCCTATAACTTTAGCATCTAAATCTCTAAACTTATAAAATATACATTAAAATTCATATAGTTATAAAAGTGAAACAATTAATCCTATTTATTCCAGCATTATCAATTTTTCGGACGAAAGATATAACACTTAACAATATGTTTATGAATGATACAAAAACGATGAGTAAAAAGGTAATTTCAATAATGGTGATGGACGATAACGTTATGGATGACTGTTGTGGTGGTGATCGACGAGAATGACGTGGTTTTGACTTTACCAATATCATGAATGGAATGAAAACGATAAGTAAAATGGTAATTTCGATTTGATCTATATATTTCCTCAGTAAAATAGATAGTGTAAAAATAAATAAAATTACATGTTTTATTTTATAAAAAATTTAAGATAATTTTTTTAATCTAGAAATCGAAATGCTATACAGATTTTAATATAAATTTTTTAAATCTAAGAGTCTAATCTCGATCCTTTTTTTTTCCTTTTCCTAACAATAAAAATCTTGCACTGTTTTATGTTGTATCAAATCAACAAGACCTCAACCTAATTATGATAGTTTAACCTTATAAATTATATATAAGAATGACTGTTTCTTATGTACAATATTTAATGGGAGATCAACATTTATGGGTGACTCTCTCTCTCTCTCTCTCTCTCAACACTAAATCTTTCATTTCTCCTATTTCATTCCTTGATCTCGTGAATACATTTCGAGCTGCTTTCATCAAGTGAACGAGTGGAGTTCTATGTACCATATCTGCACAAGATTGAGCTATCTATTAAGGATTTTTTATTACACAAAAATCATGGTTCATTGCATCTTGTGGATCGATTTGGGAACACTTACCTTACCTAACAGGGAGGGAGGCCTCTTGTTCTTAGGAACCTTCATATTTAGAGAATCATTTCAATAAATGAGAGGGAATCTATACCAAAATGACTAAAGGCTTTTCCTTGGCTCCACTGAACAGGTCTGGGTTTGATTAGGTTTATTGGAGATGGGTTTAACATATATATATATATATATAACTAATGTTTTGACATATACATAATGTGCAGAAGATATTGGCTTGTTAAGCTCTCCTTCTTTTCTTAATCATTCTGTGAAGTAACATAATTTTTTTTGCTTAAAAAAAAGATCTGTACCATCAATGTGCAAAGAAAGCAAACAACAAAGTTTAGAAGACCCATTGTAGAGAAATGAGAACTCCAATATCTAAGATGTCAGCCTTTCCTAATTATCCCCATTTGTTTGAGATAAAAGTCAGCTTGGTGAGTTCATGAAAAACTTGAAGAAGATATAATATGCATTATATGTTAGAACTCCAAAGGAAAATAAGAGGGGATCTATCTCTAATATATCTTTTCCTTACCTCCCATCTCTAGAATTTTTGGGTGGACTAGTTTCATCCCCACCTTCTCAGTCACAACAGCAACAACAAAAGAAAGCATGTGATTTGAAGAACAGTAGATCTGCCTTCCTATCAAGAGATTGATTCATTGCACACAACTATAAATCAACGCACAACTATAAACAAGAGATTGATTTATTACACACAACTACTAATCAACGCACAATCTATATTTGAGTTTCTTTGGCAGGTTGATAAATATTTTTTTTTTATTAATATTTTTAAAAGATAAAAAGTTGAAGTATAAATAGATTTATATCTCAAAGTCTTAACAAAAGGGAGATGCTCTTAGAGTGCTTTTTAATGAAAATAAAGGTTGATAGAAAATTTTTTTAGGATTTATAAGAGATAGTACACAAGATAATTTGAGACTAAGTTTAAATTAACCCAAGATATTTATTCTCTGTATTTTATTATTCTCATATGATAAAAAAAATTTATATTTTTTTTTATGAATATAAATAAGAAGTGCCGAATCATATAAATTTTGTATGAGCTATTTTGAATTTATATTTTATTATTATTAATTTATTAAGTTATTTTTTTAATATCAAGATCGTCAAGAAAAAACTACCACCGCTCAAGAAAAGAAACCCCCTTCTTCTCTTCCTTGTCTCTAAGGGATCTCCAACATCTCCGGAAGGTCACCGGGAATGAATGATCATCTTGAAATATTTGTAATAATTTAAATTTGATTAAAATTAGATTAAGTGTTTAAGTTAAATTAAAAATTTATGTTTAATTAGAAGTAGAAAACTATTGGTCTGACGCTATAAATAAGAAAACATTCTGCCGAGAGCAACTTTAGAGTAAATAAAGCTTTTTTTTTTCTTTTTTATCTTCTCTCTTCTCGATCTCTGATTTTTACGTAAAAAATTTCTTCCTCCCAACAGTTCATACATCAATACTGGAGAATTTATGCATACTCTCACCACTGCAAGGAAAAGTACAACACTTCGATAGGATCGTCAACAGAGATTTTTGTCACCTCATCGAAATGCATCCTTCATTCACGAGTGTATTGGTTCAAAGATTTAGCTGACTTGACTGACTTTTTTTTATCCACATGTCCTTTTCAGAGTTTTCTTCATGTGTGATATTGATCAATATGATAGAAAGATGAGCGAATTAGTGCTTTTGCAAAAGTCTCAACGATTCAAAAATTCTTTGTTATAGGAAAGATGTTAAGTTGAAAGTATACGAAAACATAGTGAGATTAAGAAATTAGTTTGCAATATAAAGAAAAAGCATGAAGGAAATACAAACTAAATTTTATAGTGGTTCAATCGTCGTGATCTACATCTATTCCTGATACCTCTTATGTCGAGGCCACCGGCATCTACTAACGGTCTTCCTTTAATGGGTGAAGACCAACTACCATTTTACACTCTTTCTTATTTTCATAAGTTTAGGAGATAACCCTTACAAGCCTCACACCTCTCTTAAATGATCTCAAAACTAGAAAGCAAGGAGGAGAACTTCAGCAATTTTACAATCCAAAATAACAACCCATTTCCTGCTTTAATTCGTGCTTTTCCATGCAAGAATAGTTGGGGTATTTATAGACCCAAAATGACTTTAAAATTAGAGTAAAAAAAGGTCTCATCCCAGATTTCCTAGGTCCTAGCGGTACCACCGCTTGTGCTAGGTGGTACCATCGCTTGTGCTGGGTGGTACCACCACCCAGTGGGCAATACCATTGCCTAGTCTGGCGATACCATCGCTCAGACTAGCAGTACCACTGCCTAGACTAGTGGTACCACCGCCTAACACTAGGCGATACCATCGCCCAAACTAACGGTACTATCACCCATACTAGCGGTACCACCACCCAATTTGGTGGTACTACCGCCTAACACAGTCTCGGAGATTGTGTCTTGGAGACTAAGCCTTTAGCGGTGTCATCACTTGGATTGGTGGTGCCACCTCTTGACCCAACATTTGAGTCACTAAATGAGCCTTTCTCTTGGCCCAAAATAGCCCTAATTCTAGCCCAATTGACCCCTAATTGAGTTGACTTAATTATATTATAAACCAACCTAATTACAACTAAAACTACTCCAATCTAGACAATTATTACAAAGTATTAATCACATGTTGTGCGGTATGTCATTGGTTCATCGGCACTTCATCCAATCCTTCATCGCATCGTTCTCTTTTGTGGCCTTTTGCCTAATCGGCATGTTGATCTCCGCAACTCCGATCTCCTTGACATAATATCTGCTCTTCTAGGCTCGATGCTCGAACTCATGGCACGAAGCCTTCTACCGATATGTCGACTGATCCTACGGTTCGACGTCCAATCTTCTAACATATTCCACTCCAGCCCAATATTGATTATTCCTACACTCTCCTTAATTGAAGCTAGTCCTGCGTCACTCAAAACATAGATTAGATTATAATATTATCAATTGGTTTCATCAACAAAATCCGAGATTCAACAATCTTTCTCTTTTTGATGATGACGGAGTTAATCTTAATTCCCCCTATCAATATGTCATATTGATAGAATTTTTGAATTCATAAAATTATAAGTATTTCATTATTGCATGCATCATGAATATTAAAAGAACTAATTAATTATATTATTGCATGTAACATCAAAATATCCAAGTACATCATCATATGCATGATCGTTATCATAACTTCTCCTTTGTCATCAACAAAATAGAGAAGTGCAATTATCAAGTTTTTAAGATATAATTTCAAATCATTGCATTATAAACATAGTTTTATATTTTTGAAATATTATTGTATATATCATCATCAAGCTAGCAAGTTTTTAAAATATGAAAGTTAGTAAAACTTTTGCTCTTTTAAGATGTGCAAGATAACATATGTTCAAGCTAGTAATCTTTTTGAAAAAGAATGTAAGATTTATATCATTATAGAACATGCAAGCTAGTAAATTTTACATTATTTTAGAACATGTAAGCTAGCAAATTTGCTTTTCTTTACAATGTATAAGCTAACGTGATATGCTTCTTCTTGAATTGTGTAAGCTAGCAAATTTTAGTTCTCTTGTAAGATGTGTACACTAGCAATTCTTTTGTTGAGAAATCTTGGAGCGACATCACATGCGCAACAAAAGAACAAGAAAACAAAATCCTCAATTTCCCAAAAAGATGTTCATCATTGTGCAAAGATTGGTGCGTAAAAATCCGTGAAACAAACTGCATGTAGAATAAATTGTGTTACCTTATAAGTTGTGTATACTAGCAATCCTTTCTTCCCTTTTGTCATTGGCAAAAAGAGGGAAATAACACAAAGGTGCAATTCATTTCCCTTTACATCAATTTTTTAAATCATCACATGAAATATATCAAGAAAAATTAACATGGTAATGAGATATACAATTCATAAAAATAAATTTTAAATTATGAATATCAAAAGATAAATTATAATTCTTTTAGATAAATCAAATAGCAAAAAGAAGAATCATATTAAATGATCTTGATTCATAAGAATCTCAAATCATAATTATCAAAGAATCATGCATAAGAAATATCAAGTCATCAAGTGAGAGTGAAGGAATCATGATTCATATGATAAAAAAATGATCGATTCATACATTTGAGTAAATATTTTTAAAACTATTATTACTTCAACTCATCATACATAATTTTAAAATATAAAACCATCAAGCATGATACAAACATTTATTTTTAAAATATTTATCATTATTTTTAACTCATTCAATTTGTCAAATCATCAAAATCGCTTTAAGGGATTCTAAATGACATAAATAAATTTATCAATTTCTTATTAAAAAATTGATAAGATAGAGATAGAGAAAATTTTAAAATATATTCCCTTTTTAGTTGTTTTAATTTATGTAATTTATTTCATACAAGCATATCTTTATCTTTTATACCAAATAAAAACATGCATCATGTTTAAAATCAAAAAATAAGATTTATCATAAAAATCATCAAGACTAAAAAATATAATATATAATTTTAAAACATAAGATTTTAAATTATCATTACTTCAAATTCTCATGCATAGTATAAAATCATCAAGCATGATACTAAAATTTTTAACATTTTCATTACATCATTATGCATCATTAAATCATCAAACATAATTTCATAAAGTATTTTCAATCAAAATTATTTTGTTTGTTGTAGTAATATATTTTTCTTTTTAAGTGAATCTAACTCTTCATACTTAGTGCTAGGAGTTAACATGCAATTGTCACGCTCAAATTTTTAATTCTTTTCAAAATCACTAGAAAGAAAGGCATGATATTTTTTATATATTTTTTACTAACTAATTTGAAAACAATACATGAAAAACATCAAGTAATTTCATAATAAAGTAAAGGAGTTTCAAATATGTCATTTATCTCATCGTCAAGAGCCACCAAAGCGAAGTTCGTCACTTCGTCTTCATTGGTTTGCTCCTCATCTTCGGATGTACTCATTTCGTCCCAAGTTACCTTGAGTGTCTTCTTCTTCTTTGACAACCTCCTCTTTTTAAATTTATTTTTATTATTTGATTCTTATTTTATGAACTTTTTAAACTTTGTTGTTTGGAGATCAAGTTCATCATCACTTAAGCTTTCGCTCGAGTGGTCTTCTTTTGTTCTAAGTGTCAAATCCTTCATGTTCTTTGGTAGATAGTTCTCAAGTTCATTTTGTGCTATACAACTCATTTCATAAGTCATTAAAGACCTGATAAGTTTTTCAAGTGAAAACTTATTTAAATCTTTTGCCTCTTATATTACAGTTACTTTTGAATCTCAATTTTTAGAAAGAGATCATAAAACTTTATTAATAAGTTTAAGGTTCGAAAAATATTTGCCAAGAGCTTTTAAACTATTACCAACATCCGTAAAACATATATACATATTTCCAATGGTTTCATTTGGTTTTATATGAAACAACTCAAAATCATGCATCAAAAGATTTATTTTAGAATCTTTAATTCTACTAGTGCTTTCGTGTGTGATTTCAAGAGTGTACCAAATATTGTATGCAGTTTCGTAAATTGAAACCTAATTAAATTTATTTTTATCTAAAGCGCAAAATAAAGCGTTCAAAGAAAAAGTTTTCTTCTCCAAATTATTCCATGGATTAGAAAACTTTTCAAAATCACATTTGATAATATTTAATAAATTCAAATCCATAAAAAGTAAGAAAACTCTTATTTGAGTTTCCCAATAAGTATAGTTCGTCTCATTGAACATATGAGGACGAATAATAGACTGACCCTCTTGAAATCCGATAAAAGTCATCTCTCTTAGGTGTTAAACCAAATGAGAAAAAAATTAGCTATGATACCAATTGTTAAAAACCTTAACGATTCGAAAATTCTTCTTGTTCGATAAAATCGTTATTGGAAAGATGTTAATTTGAAGGCGTATAAAAGCATAGTGAGATTAAGATATCAGTTTACAATATAAAGAAAAAGCATGAAGGAGATACAAACTAAGTTTTATAGTGGTTCGGTCGCTGTGACTTATGTCCACTCCCGATTCCTCTTCTATTGAGGCCATCGGTATCCACTAGCGGTCTTCTTTCAATGGGTGAAGACCAACTACCCTTTTACACTCTCTCCTTTTCACAGGTTTAGGAGACAATCCTTATAAGCCTCATACCTTTCTTAAATGATCTCAAAACTAAAAAGCAAGGAGGAGAACTTTAGCAATTTTTCAACTCAGAATAACAATTCCTTTCCACTTTAATTCATGCTCTTTCATGCACGAATAACTGGAGTATTTATAGACCTCAAATAACTTCAAAATTAGAGCAAAAAAGGTTCTCATCCTGGTGGCACCACTGCTTGTGCTAGGTGGTACCACCACATATAGCATTGACATTGGGTGGTACCATTGCCTAGTCTAACGGTACCACCGTCTAACATAGTCTGGGAGACTATGTTTGGGTAGTATCACCGCTTGACATTGGGTGGTACCACCACCTAGTTTGCTGGTACTACCGCCTGACATAGTCTTAGAGACTGTATTTTGGAGACTGAACCTCTAGTAGTGCCACTACCTAGTCCAATATTTGGGTCACTGAATGGACATTTCTCTCAGTCCAAAATAATCCCAATTCGAGCTCAATTGGCCCTAATTGAGTTGGCTTAATAAATTCTAAACTAACCCAATTATAACTAAAATTATTTCAATCTAGACAATTATTACAAAGTATTAATCATATGTTGTTCGACATGTCATTGGTTCATCGGTGCTTCGTCCAATCCTTCGGCGCATCGTCCTCTTTTACGACCTTTTGCCAAATCGATATGTTGACCTCCGCAACTTCGATCTCCTTGGCGCAACGTCCGCTCTTCTAGGCCCGATGCCCGAACTCATGGCACGAAACCTTCTACCGACACGTCGACCGATCATTTGGCTCGACGTCCAATCTTCTGACCGATTCTTCCTGCTTTAATTATCTCTTCTTGATCTAAGCTAGTCTTGCGTCATTCAAAACGTAGATTAGATCATAACATTATCAATTGGTTTCATCATCAAAATATAATATGAGATTCCACACAAAATAAGAAAGAAAGTAAAAAAGGAAAAAAGAGAAACTAAAGAAGATTTGAAATCCTCACTTTCACAAATTCTAATGTCTCATTTACTAGTTTGAGATTTTTGATTTATATAAATAGTGACAAAATATAAGAAAATCTGTTGGTTCAATTTCACAGATGGATGCATTTTTATGTTAAAAATTATAAATACATTCTGATATTTCTTAATAATTTAAGTTTTTAAGATTATTGATTACCTAATAAAATATTATATCTCACCCAGAATTCTGGTGATTATTTCCGAACACCAACATGGAGCATCATCTCCGAATATGGAAAACGAAGAGAAAGGAAGAAGAGACACTTGCAAACAATATATCATGGAGCGATGGGACGTTTAAAAGCAAAGAAACGAGCAAATCGGATGACTCAAAATAGGATGGTCTGAATAGTAGTTGGTATGGACCGGTCAGGAAACATTAAATTGGCAAAATATATGCAATTGTTTGTTTAAAATGTGCTGAATTATGCATGCAAATAAATAATCATGCTGTCAGGCTTTGAAATAATTCTGAAAGCTCGGGAGACAGTAAGAAGTGCTCTTTGCTGGATTACCACCATGGGAATGAATCAGCTTGCAGTCTGGTCCTAAAGTTCCAGTCCATTACGAACCAAAGCTGACAAGAACATCATCAGATCATCATGGAGGAACCAATTCCTCTGGTGTTCGATTTGCATGTTGCAATGAAATGAATCAAACAAGTGCAGATAGCATAGCTTTTTCCCCCCTACAGCAGCAGAGGATCACCTTATCTTGCTGATAAAGCTTTAGATTGACTGGCTCACCTTTTGCTTTCCAGATTGTAACTGTGCCTCATCATCTACTTCACAAAACAAATTAAAAGGAAAACGGAACCAGAAAGTTCTTTTGTACTTAATCATATTCCATATGTTTTGCTCATGCCTGTGACTGCATTAGATTTTATACAGCTTCAGAGCTCCAGGAATCATATACTCGGCCATTCTCTCACGATAAAAGCAAACCTGTGAAAGGAAAGCACCAAAAAAAAGGCAGCAAAGCCAATTTACATCTCCTTGGGATCACCTTTAATGATATGGTCAGGGACCTTTTAGACACAGGTATGATCTCTTCATATGGGTCATGAGAATCCTTCTACTTTTCTAGAAAACAAGCAGTGCAGATGCAATAACAAATTTGAACTCTGATCAAGTTCTCTAGTGCATTGCCACTCATAGCTTTCTTGCATCAGATAGTCATGTCACATAATGATCACTTGGGAATTTGATGCAAGTATCTGCATGCAAAGGAATGAACATGTAAATAATACATGCTTAAAGTATCGGATACATTAATGCTACAGTATCAGGAGAGGCAATGTGATTGTGACACTTGAATGCTAGTTGTTGTTTGTATGGAACCATTAATAAAACCTGAACTAACTGTACATGTCAAGTGTTCTTCCTGTCAGGTGTTTCAGCGGTCATCGACTCTCTGAAACGTGCATTTGCTCCTTGTTGTCTCCATCATTACTCAATTGTTCTACTTAGATTTCATGTGTTTTCAAGATCTTACCTTTAATTAATCTGGAGCTTTCTTTACACTACAGCAACTTAATAGGAAGTCTCTGCTTGATGTTTAGTTTCCTAATTACATTTAGTGAAATTGCTTTCATGTCACACATCACATGATTTCTCAGTAGGGAACAGAGGATTTGACCTAAATGTAGGACCTCATGCATCTGAGTTCTTCATGGACACTTGAGATTTATTATCACATTTTTCAGTCACTGTCATTTCATCTAAAACATTAAGTATATAATGAAAAATTTTGTATCGGTTAATATTCTTAACATTTTATCCTCTCTTATTGTCCAACAATATATTTATGTCAAGAAATTCGCTCGAGATTGATCATTTTTTTCTCTAATGTATCGTAAATCTTTCCTTGTGATACCATCTTAAATTCTTAATCGAGCTTCATAATATCCAAAAATTTACCAAGATTAACCAAGAATTATACAGAGAAAAAAAAAACATCTTCTGAGAGTGTTATGATAAATTAGTCAAAATAGTGGCTATAAATAAGGAGCACAGAAGAACAACTGCTACAGAGCCTCTATTATTGATCTTATAACATGTTATAAGATTTGACTGTAACCCTAAAGACCAGAAAGTGCATGTGGGAAGTGGAAGCACTTGATTGAGCCACAAGCATCATTCATTTTTGTATGCATATGGGTGATGGAGGATGAAATATCATATGCGTATGAGTGATAGTGTCGGCAATGAGCTACACTCGGGTCAACAATTTTGTTAGGTCAATGTTTCCATGCATACGGGCAGTATTGTGGCACATGAAACCTGTCGAAGCCCACTAAAAGGCTAACTCACAGAAACAGAGTGAGGAGAACTCACTCAAATTCACTCGAGCTCACTCGAGCTCGCCCAAATGAAATGGACGATCGAGGATGGACGTGATCACTGACGAACGGTTGAGATGAGAAACGGTGGGGGATGGACGGCTGAGATGGAGAATCGGACCCGTTCGAGCTTGAGACGACGCAGCGGTGAACTCACCGGCATTTTAACCCGCATTGATGACGACAAGAACTACACAACGGCTATCGCCGTCGCCTCCTCTTCCTTCCTCGCTCCTCATCTTTCCAAGATCCAAATCTTCAATTGGCAACTAATAGGAATCATCAAGAAGCCGACCATGGTCTTAAGATATTAGCTCTTCGGTAGACCACTGCACATGAGTACCCCACCCGTAATCTAATATCTGATGAGGATCCAAGACACAAGTCCACTGCATTATGAGCTGCTTCCTCCATGCACGTAGCCTCAGTAAAACCACCACGCCACCACACTGCTTCTTCCTCTTTACCGTAGACTCGTACTTCTCTACTCAGGCACAGCCAGCGTAGACAAACACGTTGCGCTGAGAACATGCCATAAACAAAGCACTCCCCGCGGCCCTGTCTGCTTCCCCCTTCTATCTTCCCTTCTCTTTGTTGGCTTCTTTTCAGGGCGAGGTAAACCACAATCGCGTCACCTTCTCCCTCCACAATGCCATCAACACCCTCCGCTGCATCATCATCATCACCGGAGGCAGTAGCAGCAGCAGCAGCAGCTGTAGCTCCTTTTTCCGTCCGCAACAGAAGGGCACTGCACGTGCCTTTCTTCCCTCTTCCTTCCCCTCCTCCGGCTCAGTCGCTCCCCAAGTATCCCTCGTCCTCCTCCACCCCCTTCTTCCCTTTCTACCCCTCCACTCCGCCGCCGCCACCTCCCCCGCAGCCCACCTTCCCTGCCAACATATCCTCCCTCACCTTCCCCGGCTCCCGCTCCGCCCCTCCCCACCGCCACAGCTCCGTGGTCGTCGCCGCCGTCCTCCTCCCCCTCCTCGCCCTCGGCCTTCTCGCCGCAGCGGGCGTCGCGTTCCTCCTCCACCGCCGCCGGCGCCTCCTCCCCGATCCCTACTCCGACAAGGACGACGCCCGTTCAGACTCCCACCGTCTGTTCCCCGACGACTCCGCCGCGTCCGACCGCGGACCCGAGGCGCCCCCCTCCGTCGCAGCGTTCTCCGACTTCATCTACCTCGGCACCCCCGCGGACGTTCGCCGCGACGACTACGGCAAAGATGCCGGCCACCCCGCCGCGGACCCGATGGACGGATCGTCCGAGCGGAAGATGGGCTCCCCTGAGCTCCGTCCTCTCCCGCCGCTGCCGCGGCAGTTCCGGCATGGGCACGGGAATGGGGAGACGGGGACCTCGTCGGAGGAGGAGTTCTATTCGCCGCGGTTGTCCTCGGCAGGGAGGGGAAGCCCTGGGAGGGGGATTGGCGGGCAAATGTCGAGCCCCCGGCGGACGTTCCCGGCGGCGTTGGACAATTGTGGGTCTCGGAGCTCGACGATGAGCACGCCATCGTACCCAACCTCGATCATGGCCTCGTCTCCTCAATCATCACCGGTGGCTTCGTCGCCGCGCGTGGGATCAAGCCCCGGCCATTCCTTCGGCGGATCTTTGAAGTCCAGATCTGAAAGGAACTTGACCGGAAGTCTCGTGTTCGCACCTCCACCGCCTCCACCACCACCTCCCCCGCCGCCTCCCCTTCGGCCTCTAACACCTTCACCTCCAAAGCGGAAACCCCCTTCGCCTTCGCCACCGTCCTTCCCAGTGGAGAAAGAATTCGAAGGAAGGGCGGAAGCTTCTGATCTCGCAGGACCGACTCCGGAGTCCCCGATGACGCCTGGGCACTTCTCTCGTAATCCATTCGTCGTTCGTACTCCGCCGGCGCCACCGCCACCGCCTCCTCCCCCACCACCACTGGTTGGGTACTGGGAGAGCCGGATTCGGAAGCCGCCAGTTATTTTGCCGCACAAGCAAGTAGGAGTCAAGAATTCCTCAGCATCGGTTTACCCCGCAGATTCGAGGGGGAATTCAGATGAGATGGAGAAGAACGAGGAAACCCGTCGCCGAAAGTTGAAGCCTTTACACTGGGATAAGGTCCAGGCGAGATCCAACCGAGCGATGGTGTGGGATCAGCTACAATCTAGCTCCTTCCAGTGAGATCCTTGAACATGGTTTTGTGTTCATCACCATAGCATTTCTCTTTGAATGGCCTTTTTCATTGAATGCTAGTTGATGAATCTACAGGGTGAATGAGGAAATGATTGAGACTCTGTTTGTTTCCAATGCAACCGATGCCAAACCGAAGGAGACCAATAAGCAACAGCTACTTCCTTCGCAGACACAGGCGAACGACAAGGTGCTTGATCCGAAGAAGTCTCAGAACATTGCTATTCTACTGAGAGCATTAAATGTGACCAAGGAGGAAGTGTGTGAAGCCCTACTGGAAGGTGAAATCTTTTTACCTCAAGTTCAATTTGGTCTATGCATTTGCTGTCTTTGAGTGGAGTAAAACTTCCATTTCCAATGCTTTTTCTTGGTTCATTGTTGAAGTTCAAGTAGGAGTAAGCTAGCAGGGTGGTTCTTTCATGTTGTTCCTCCATTAGTATTTGAGTCTATGTGCTAAAAACTTCCAATTTATTATTTTTCATTGATCATAACATGATGCTTAATACTAAAAATGTAGAACAGTCTATATGAATTCATGCATCCAACTCATCCACAGCCAGAGAGCAATGATTTAAGATGAGTGAAATTCTCCTAAGAAGTGATCCTGAAGTTCTCATTTTTTAGATCTTCCATTCCTGGTAGAGGAATGCTAACTACTTCCTGGCTGGGAGCTGTACGAGCATAGAGTAGAGCGGGGCTTGGCTTGGCTATCGTTTATGACTTAGTATAGAAATATATCCTCAATGCTTCCTTCCCGATATCAGAGCATACAGAACTGGCTCTTCACTTTAGAGGCTTTTGATCCCAAAAATAACTTGATCATTTTATTAATTATTTAAATATCAAAATTCTACAAAGCATCGTAAAATATGAAACGAAGAAGATATATGTGTTTGATATGGTGCTCTTTATTTATACACGTAAGGAGGGAGGATTTTCCTCAACAGAGAAACGATATTTCCTCATATAGGTGGAGAAATCTCAACTGCTATCAGAAATCTTAGCTGTTATCACATACAATTATCGGTGTCCAAACTCCAACAGGCACCTCCTTTGAATGGAGTCCGTGCTATGAATGGAGCAAGCAATTTGAATTGTTTGTGTCTCATAGTATGTTTCTTCCATTATGGTCTTCTGACCATTATAAATGTGTTTGTGTCCTGATGCAAAATATTCAGAGTTATCATTCAAATAGCTTGCAACCAGAATTTGAAGAAGTTCTCTGTCGCTTGTCTGTTGTGATATTTCGTGACACCTTTCTCCATTATTTTCTAACGATGATTGCTGAAAGCAGGTAATGCTGATAGCTTAGGAAATGAACTGCTGGAGACCTTGCTAAAGATGGCTCCTAGCAAGGAAGAAGAACATAAATTGAAAGACTATAAGAATGATTCGCCATTCAAGCTTGGCACGGCAGAGAAGTTTCTTAAAGCATTGCTAGATATACCATTTGCATTTAAAAGAGTTGACGCAATGCTGTACGTAGCCAATTTTGATTCAGAGGTCAATTTCCTCAACAAGTCCTTTGAAACTCTTGAGGTAAATGCTTAACCTTTACTAGTTGTTTCTTTATCTACAATAATGTTGTTGCTGCTGGATATTAATACGATAAATTCGATCAACGTGATTGATGGAACATCGGTAAAATCTGAACATGATTTTTGTTTTCCATTATAAGGATCTTGCTCTTCTCTACCTAAAATGTGTCTGCAATTCAATACTCAGCAAGTAGAAATAAGTTGTTGTGTGTTACCATACCTGTGCTTGTAGGTAGTAAAATCTTGAAACCTATTTTTTGTTTACCTTGGCTCTTCAAGTTTCCCAAATTTAAGATTTTCTTGGAAGAATATACAAAAGTTATGCGATCCAAAAATTTAACAAGCGAATTGCGGATCTTTGATTTAGTTGTTTCGAGTGCTGTATCATAAAATTCATGATTGGTATATGAAAATCACTTAAACAGTTGTATAAATGATCTAATTTAGCCAATAGAGAATGCTGATGAAATTCTCATGATTGCTGGATTTGCAATTACCAGGCCGCCTGTGAAGAACTGCGGAGCAGCAGGTTGTTTATCAAGCTTCTGGAGGCTGTACTAAAGACTGGCAACCGCATGAATGTGGGTACAAATCGAGGCGATGCACATGCCTTCAAGCTTGACACACTGCTCAAGCTAGTTGATGTCAAAGGCACCGACGGCAAGACGACCCTTCTGCACTTTGTTGTCCAGGAGATCATCAGATCAGAAGGTTCCCGCCTTTCTGCCTCCAACAATTCAGCTACGAAAACACAGGCAAATGCTCTACGAGATGACCTTGAGTGCAGGAAGCTTGGTCTCCAAGTTGTCGCTGGCCTAGGGGGTGAGCTGAGCAACGTAAAGAAGGCAGCTGCAATGGATTCTGATGTACTCAGCAGCTATGTCTCAAAACTAGCTGGAGGAATAGGAAAGATCAATGAGGTCTTAAGATTGAATGGAGCATCTGGTTCTGAGGAGAACAGCCAGAGATTCCGTAATGCCATGGATCGGTTTCTAGAGAGGGCAGAGGATGACATTATAAAGGTGCAGGCTCAGGAGAGTGTTGCATTGTCTCTGGTCAAGGAAATAACCGAGTATTTCCATGGGAACTCAGCCAGAGAAGAAGCTCATCCTTTCAGAATTTTCATGGTGGTCAGAGATTTTCTAGCCATCCTTGATCAGGTCTGCAAGGAGGTTGGAAGAATAAATGAACGCACCATTGTCAGCTCAGCACGGCAGTTCCCGGTGCCTGTGAACCCTACTTTACCACATGTATTCCCGATTCATGCATCGAGACCTGAAGGCTCGGATGAAGAGAGCTCATTGTCATCATAGATCTTTTTACGAGTTTTCGACTAGAAGTGCAGCAAACATGGAATCTATTCCAGGTTATTTATAATTCTTTGTGTTCTTAGAATACTAATTTAAGATTCTTTTTTTTGTATTACTATTTTTTCTCTCCTATGTACACACAAAGGAAATCTAGAATAGGAAAAAATAAATTTGGTTTCCCTTCACTTGCATTCTGCAAATCTATGTTCAAAGATTATTTCTCTGAGATATAGGCAAGTAGTAGCAAACTGCAGGAAAGTGCTGTGTATCAATTCTGTGTCTGAAGTCATCAGAGATCTTACTCCATTCTTATATGA
Source organism: Musa acuminata AAA Group (assembly GCF_036884655.1). Taxonomy (NCBI): domain Eukaryota; kingdom Viridiplantae; phylum Streptophyta; class Magnoliopsida; order Zingiberales; family Musaceae; genus Musa; species Musa acuminata. Next base: position 14,998,960 of record NC_088332.1, on the reverse strand, counting down.
GGAATTGTAAACATGATGTTTTTGCAACTATTCGTATAGAATGAGATGGTGAATCTTTCAGTTGGATCGTCCCTTGAGTTCCATTATGATTACTCGTAACACTTGCGAAGCTTTGTACAAGTAGGATGATTAAACATCATTGTATGGACACTTCAACATTGATTTCAGTCATTTCTTTGTGGCCTCCGAGAAAGATTGGCTGTGTGGTAATCTTTTGGTAGGTTGTAGCTGTGGGGACGATCCACACATGGCATTGGAATGCACGCTGGGAACGATAGGTAGTAGTGAAGTATCCAAAGGCTTTCGAGAGAAGCTTTGAAAGCTACAGCAGCTATAGAGCTTGAAGCCAACCTGTAAATGAAGAAGAGAAAGAGACAATGTCTTTTTTTGTTTTCTTGGCAAAGAAAATTTATTACGACTTCAATGTTCTACAAAAATACCATGAGAGATCTGTATACAATATATCAGACGGAGATACGGAGGGAAAGATTCTACCCAAAGAAAGATTAGATTTATCTGGTCTAGCTTTACAAGTAACCCAATTGGCAGCTTGATTGCACTCTCTGAAACAATGTAAAACTGTGTATGAAGTCAGATTGTTAAGTACGGAATCAATCTTTGTTATAAGGAGACAAATTTCTTTGCCATTGAATCCTAAGAGTATTACTCATCCTGCAATAAAGAAACAATGGTGAAGCCACAATGTTTTCCATGGATCCTGTTATTGGTAAGAGTATATAGAAGAATAGATGTTAATCTTACGCCACCCAGAAGATGGTATTTTCTGGGTTTTTGCCATTGAATCCTAATAGTATTACTTATCCTGCAATAAAGAGACAATGTTGAAGCCACAATCTTTTTCACGGATCCTGTTATTAGAGTATTATGGAAGAAAAGATGGAAAGAATCCGATTCGATTCCACATGTACAAAGGAAGGACTGAAGGAAGAATCATGCAACACGAAGAACAAAAAGGAAGAATCCCATTCATGTGCTTGGTGATTGCCTTTCTTCCCATCAAACATCATGACATACAAAGTATCAATAACCTGATCTCAGAAATCATTTACCTGCTTCCTGAACTCTTGTTTGGGAGGAAGTTGGGAAGCAAATGCATGGACACAAGAATGACTTCCAAGTTGGAAGTAGATTATGTTTGATATCTCTGCCCTTTAGGTACAAACACAAGGTGAAATAGGTTGTGTTTCATATTCTTTCATCAAAATGTAACAACATCCTAACTAGACCTACTGAGATATGTTTGATATCTCTGCCCTTTAGGTACAAACACAAGGTCAAATAGGTTGTGTTTCATATTCTTTCATGGAGATGTAACAACATCCTAACTAGACCTACTGAGACAAGTCCCAATATCCCAAAACTGCATAACCCCAACATGTTATCTGCTGACAAGCGTCGGAGTTACGATAGATCAACTACTCAACCACTTTGTGAGGTCCCATTCAGTGACGAGACAAAGGAACAGGGGAAGAGACATCTATAAAACTAGTCTTCTACTCCACCTATGGGCTTTATTCTTGTTTGTCACAGTGACAACCATGCAGATTCTTTTTATTCTTCTATATCAAGTTCCTGATTGAGGAGGCTGATTCTGACTTCTGAAGAATTCGTGGTAAATGACATGTCTTGATTGAGATACAGATCCCACTCTTTGCTGTCATCTCCGACACTACTCGACTCCATCCTCGTCACTCCAGCTCCAGTGTCTTAGCCTAGCAGCAGTCTCCGTGCCAAGATGGAGTTGATCGTGCCTTTTGCTGCCATTATCTTGCTCACTAGCAGTTTCCATTTGAATTCCTCCCTTTTGCTCAGGGATTTCATCTTATCCTTGAAATGACTGCCAGTACAAGACGATGTTATAAAAATATTTATGCGGTTAATTTATAAGGAATAAAACATCATTGTTATTGATGAGCAGCAAACCTGCAGAGAGGAACCTTGCACAAGTCTGGCTCTGAACACATCTGGGAGTGGAGCCTAAGAATCTGCCACATTCTCTTGCAGTGCATGCAACCTCCTGGGACTCGAATTCTGCAGCCTTTGAAGTGCCGAACTAGCGACTCAATCCCCTTGCATGCTGCATATTTGCAGGTGGTTTTGCTGTCCTTCGGCATCTTGTCGTGGGGCCCGATCGTCCTACACCCATCTCTGCATATGTGCAAGAGAGCCTCCATTGCCTCATACAGTTGCATGTACACCTTCCTTTCCTCCATCTTTTTCAGTCTATCCTGCCTTTTCTGCATCATGCCAATATACAATCAGTTTAGCTGTGTCAACAAGACAATGGTTGGGTTGGGGATCCAACTAACCAGCTTTTATCACCCCATTTTGTAGACAGATAATTGACATGTGAAACAATTGGTGGATAAACATATCCCCTTACCGATAAAAACAAAAAGATAAAGAATAAAAGAAAGAGAAATGGCATAAACATATGATATCGAATCCATATCCAAATTCTGAATGTAAGTAGCTGATGAAGGCCATTCTAGGATTCAAACATCTTTAGCATGAAAGCAAACAGCTCTAGTAGAAGTATGAATAATCAAAGTACCATTTTGTTCTTAAGAGCCCTGCAACTACTGTTAAGGTCATATTGCATGGAACTATTGGAAACATGCTAAATTCTGCACTCTTGTTTTCAAAACGAACACTCAGAAGGATTCCAAGCCAGAACCTCTTCATGATTTCATGAAGAAGAGGAAATCAATCACCTGATGGATAACTTCTGCCAGTACTTTGTGTTATTAAAACAAACTTGAACCAATTTTAATACATATACTGCTAGCAATGGAGAAACAAACAGATCATTGTCAGATGCTTAGCAGGATAAGACACCAAAAGAAAAAAAGGCATGCAACAGCATTTAACACAGCAACTCTAAAATGGAACAACAGGAGAGAAAGAACTTACGGAGTCCTCCCCCACAAGAGACTCCAGAAGCTCCTGCTCTAGACTGGGATTTGCTTGCTTCATTGCTTTCCATCCATCAGATATCGAGATGGCCTTAAAATCATTAAGAATCATTTTGGTACAAGAAAGTGAGAGTCGAGGTGCATCACATAGTCTAGCTAGCTGAAGCACATCCACGACATTCTCTTCAGTCAAAACCTCCTGCTCTATTAGCTTGATGCAAGTCCTTTTCAGGGAAGGGATTGCAAATGCATGTGACAGGACAAGCAAGTGAAGAGCAAAGTTCTTCATCAAATCAGGTTCACAGCTGCATAATGAATTTAAAAGTGAGATCCAGAGGTCATGTCTAAAATTTTAGTAAGAAAAAAGAAATACGAAAACCAACCATAGTGCTTAACTTTTACTTCAGACCATTATTTTCAGCTTGGATATCACAGATAACTATCGGTCAATTTTCAAACGTAAAAAATAATAAACGAAAAGAAAACAAGAAAAACCTAAATACCAGAAATGATGCGACATCATGTGAATGATTCTCATGTATATTCACCTTCTCATCTGTATGAAGCATGATACTGCTTGTTTACTAACATTAAGTAATCAGGAGCAACTTATCACAACTATTCCATCCTTGTGGAAGCATGGACAGTTACAAGTTCCGAAAGGAACATTTATGTGACACCAATGACAATGAAGGCAGCAAAAAACAAGAATCCAGACATAATTGCAGAGGAATAAAGAGAAAAGGAAAGTGTTGCAGGAATACCATGAAGAGTAGAGAAATCGGATAAATGCACGGGCAGCTTCTGAAGGCACACCTTCTATTGTGATTTTTCTAAACCCTTTAATGACTCTTGCTTGTTCCAATAAATTTCTCAGAATAGGAGATGAGATTCCCTGTCCAATACACCAATCAGTGCATACAATTTAATATTCGAAACTTAACTAATAGTGTGTTAGCAAACTAAGCAACTTGTTTTCTCCCCTTCATGTAAACAACCCCCTCACTTTTCTTTGTTTACATGCCTTCTCCAGTTTGGAGTCAAATTTTCATTCAGTGGGTTACTGTATAGGCCAACTAGAAGACACTAATAATGAGCCCCATGGACAAGACAAACTTTCAACAATTTATCAACAAATATTTAAATATCAAAGTTAATCACTTAATGTTCTGAGGTAACATTTTTCTCAAAAGAAAAAGAAAGAAATAAAGGCGGAAAAAGTTCACAAAAAAAGGAAAAGAGTTATGAGATATTTGTTACTGTTTCCATATCAGAATCAACTTCCACGATATCTGAAACAAAACATGCATAATTATGTCTTGATCCTTTCCAAGGACATCCTTTTGTCTTTATCATGCTGACACCTAATTATCACAATTAATTAAGAGAACCACTGTATTCTTAATACATGTGACTTTGTCAGTATCTGATTCTCATTAAAAGAATTTCAATATCTTGTTAAATTTCTAAACTCACTTATAATTTTACCTTGATCAAAGTGAATTGGTCCATACTTCAGTTTCTAATATCACGGAAGTGCTTATTCTGATATATTGACAAAGTAATATCATGCCAATAAAAACCAGGACTGTAGTGTACTCACAAGAATGCTTGTGTGTGCCAAAATTATGTCCTTGTCTTCAGTAAGAACATGGACATCAGCACCATATCCTTCGTAGAAGAGTTTGTCCCAAGCTATCCTTGTTTCATCAGGGACATAAGTGTCATCCTTCAAACTTTTAGAGCATTTTCTTGCACCATAAGAAGATCCATGGACTGGAGGTGGTTGTGGAACACTATGACCACTATTTAATTGATGTGATCTGCATGCATCTGGCACATTAAAAGTTTTGTATGAAGTGCTGGCCATTGGTAAAGATTGCTCATTCGAGAAGCATTGTGGCAGATCCAGCTCAAGGTAAGCCATTGACTTTGTTCTTCTCGGACTTCTCCTGAGATGTGCAATATAAGATCTGAAAAAATTCAAGTTGTGTCTGTCAAGATATTCTGCCCTTGCATGATAGAAAATTAAGTTTCTAACATCATGCAAGATCAGAAGGTTATTGTGAAAATAAATATTAAATAAAAATATTTCAACAATCATGCTGAACAGGAATCTACAAAATTATAAATCCACATAATTAAAATTTATCAAAAATAAACAAGTAATCTCGAATCAATTTAAACAAAGTCATGCATCAATCATAACAAAATAGATCAAACATATAAAATTATCATGCCGATAACATGTTTATTATCACATTGTAATAAATCGAATACCTGATGGTGCACTTGTGCAACAATGGGCGGAGAGGTTTTCCTTTATGGCATAAGTCCTTTATTCTCCCGACAACAGATAACTTATATCATACTCCCAATAGCAATCAGAATGATGTACCACCCTATCAAGGTGGTGATACATTTTTCCTAATAACAACTAGTAATGAATGGAGAAATCGTCTAACCATCTTGTTTGATAGTCTGATAATCTTCTAAAAAAATCACCCTACTAATATGGATTATATGAAACAATATCCACACACACACACACACACACACACACACACACACACACACACACACACATATATATATATATATATATATATATATATATATATATATATATATATATATATATATATATATATATATATATATATATATATATATATATATATATATATATATATATGTATAAGCATGTAGCACATTCAATCATTTGTAATTTCATTCATCCATAAATACATTCAAAGAGACATGTAGACGTGTCAAAAATATCATGATAGATTATACTTTGTATATGGCATGAGAGACCCAGTACAATGGTGATTCCAAACAGTTATGGCTGCATTGGGCATTGTTAAGAGTGATTTGAAAATATGAAAATCTTCAAATATGATTTACTTTTTCTTGTCAAGATACAAAATTAAATTAACATTTACAAATAATCTAAGTTGATATATGAAGACATGAACATAATGAAAAACATTAAATATGGTTTATTGAATTTTATGTTATGATTCAAAATAATTAAATTAACAGTAAAAAATAATTTAATTTGATGCAAAATAAAAAAAATAAATTAATATTAACAACCCTACATAATTCTTCTTTTAAATTAAAAATCCAACATTAATCAATATCAAAATTTTATGAAATATTAAACAACTAGAAATCAATCAAATATTTTAAAATTTAGACTAGAAGAAAAAGGTGGAGAACATACATTTTAAAGCTAAGGTTAATGAAAAACAATCCTCCCTGGCGGTCAAATCCCTGTCAGCCAAGTTTAAGATGAGAATAGGAGTCCACTCTCGGGTTTATAAAGGGGATGTGGATTTATAATGAGGTAGGGCCATATAATTCCATTTAAGTTTTTTTTTTTTAATATAAAGTAATTAGGTTATTTTTATAAGAATCTTCAAAAGTAGGAAATATTTTAATTGTTAAAGCATATTCCTTTTGAGGGCATATAAGGTTAGGAAGAAAATAATAATAATAAAATGGGAAATTAGTTATGACATATTAATTCAGGAAGCAAAAATGGTTAAGATGATTATATGGTGCATTTGGAAACACATTTACATCTGTATGTCCATTTGGAGAAAGAGATTTGAGTGAATGTACAATTGTGAAATGCTTTGAATATTTGGTAAACAAACTATATCTCAAATCAGCATTAACGTAAATGTTGTTTGGTAAAATTATATTTTAAAAATTCATTGAATATTATGTGATAAATTCACCCTTCTAATATTTTTAATATCTATTCAAAAGTGAATATATATTTTTTATTCAAATTAATAGGTAAATAGATAAAAATAAATAAATGAACAAATGTAATCTTACAAAAAATTTAGAAAAAAAATTTGTATGGTGTAGCAGACTTGTGAGATCACAATAAATACTAACAATTTTTGGATCTAATACTGTTGCAAGTGAACCAAGAATTAAGACCTAATTCCAGGGCCAAAGAAAGTATTTTTCTCACCACAGAGAGGTATTAATGTGTATGCCAAGTGCTAGCTAGTGATATACACCAGCAGAAACCCCTTCGCCCTGCCGCCTGCAAATGATCAAAAGGGAAAGTTCAATGTCAACGTTGGGAATGAACATTGAGAGTAACAGAGCATCTCTTTCCCACAGACTGTAACAATGCTATTAGAATACTGCTAAAATCCCTAGTCTACAAGCAAGAACAAATATTTAGGAAAGTGAACGGGATGATAATAGTAATAGCATATAAAATCCGTGAATATATCTTCTGATATATCAGACTGGAATCTAAGACAGAATCATCGGATCAAAAAGAAGCTCTTAGAGAGGAGATTCATTTTCCTCACAAGAAAGGAAAGATCAAGAAAGAACAAGAAAACACAGCTATAACCGAGAGAGGCAAGCTCACCTCGAATTGCTCCTCGCGCTAGATTCACGAAGACCGACGTACGCGATGCATGCGCGACAACAGTGGAAAAGATTCACAAGTGGATCGAAGGGCAGGTTGAGGTGGGGGAGGAAGACAAAGAGGTGGGGGACGTGGGGCGTGGGAAGGCGGCGGACCATCACGTGCGACGAGGACAAGCAGGCGGTATGAGACGCGTTAAAGGCGTCGAAGCCACCGCAGGTGACTGCCACGTTTGCCATGTCGTCGTAATCGAAGCACGTTCGATGGCAGATATTAATTTAATTCTTACTATTAATATTAAATATTTAATACTAATCGAGTCAATAATTTAATAGCAACGTCTTAAATATCATTCTACTGGTGATTTATTACTTTCACATAATATATTTAAAAACATGCTAATCCCGTTTCGTCACTTGTAATAATAATAATAATAATAATAATCTGATATTAAAAAATTAAAAATTTATTTGTCCACAATAATTTTATTGATTGATGAAGAATTAGCTTGATGAAGAATCGACAATTAGCTATCATTTCGAGCTAATTATAAATTATTTTTTTATAATTAATTATTTTTAATATTTTAATTTTTATATTTTAAAATTTTATTGAGATATATATATTTAGAATATAAAAATATTTAATCTCGTTTCTTTTCATATTATCGATTCTATTAACGAAAATATTATAGAATTTATTATGTTTTGAGTCTATTTCACTTCGATTTATCACTGAAAACATATAATATTTTCAAGAATAGAATTAACGATGTGAGTAAAAATAAAAGTAAATATTTTACTTTCATAAATATAAAATTTTTAATATAATTTTTAAAAATATATAGATCGAGATACTAAAAGTAATTACATTAGCTAATTTATAATTAGTCTTATCACTACTTTTTGTTGTTTATGTTTTCCTCGTAACCAGTACTACTCAAAGCTCACAGTGTCGTCTTTCTTTCTTCATCTGCTTATTGTTTCTTTCTTTGGTGGACTGGTGAGAATATTCAAAGCGTTGTTGATGGAGAAGGTAGATCGTCGTGGGTGATAAAGGTCGTGCAGGCCTTCGTCATGTTTTGGCTGCGAGCGGCAATATATAGAAATCAAGCACCTAAAGTAGCCACCACCCCTCTTTAGTGTTGCGTTTCTTTTTCCTCTGCCTGTGTCTTTGCCAACGTCGGAGTCGGCCACACATTGTGTTCGCACTCGAGAATGTATTGATAAGGAGAAAGAGAGGCTGAGGCCTATCATTTGCTTGAAGGGGAGCCTCTCATTGACATTGCCATGCTATGTCTTCACCAAGTTGTGTGTCTGTAGAGAACTCACTTACCCGTCCACTGGAATCGGGTTGCAGGACGTCACGCGCCGCATGTCATGTCCTGCTGCAAGAATGTGAAGGGGACTGCCACAAGAGATATGAACCCAATCCAGCAATTATAGGTAGACCAGCGTTGTGTCTTATGGTCATCTTCTACGTTGGTTCGATAACCATTCGGTAAACATCGTCGCAATGGGCAGAACGAAGTAGTAAAAGCAGCATTAGCTGTGTGCTACAACTGGGGAATTGATTTCGGATATAAGAAAGTGGTTTTAGTCTCTCCTATTGGAATATATTTATTCTCCTTTTTCTCAATTCGAATTTCTACTTTTGATGCTTAATTTTATTTTGTCCAGTATCAAGGAAGCTAAATCTATAATATTTTATTTTCTTAGAAAAGAAATCATGGAATAAGAGTTTCTATTTTTTATGAAGCGTTTATGAAACGTTGAACATTTTTAGCTATAGTAAAGAGTCAATCTCAAGCTCCAACCTATTACATGCTTCAAGCTTGATAGCCACGACCACGAGTGTCTGTTCTTCCTTAACTTTGACATCTCATGCACAAGAATCAAAGAAAACTACTAGCTTTTTGTTCATATAAACCCTTAGGTCTGCGAATTTGCACTCTTGAACTATCTGATTCAGAATTTGTGCAAGGTGGAGAAGGTGTCTTTATGTTTCTGCATTGCTCTGTTATTGCGTCATCTGCGTGTAGTTCGTGTGCTGGTCATCGATTTCAGGTCTCAAGGCTCTGCTACTGTTCATGCTTTCGATCGAAAGAGAAGAGCACATGCATGCTTTTCTGCTGCACCAAAGTTAGCTTTTCATCAAGAATCAAGCTGCAAACTCACGAGATCACGCAGGTAATGCCAGTATTGTGCGTGTCCATAAGACCCACCCATCACCGGCAGCACTGCAGAAATGTTACACATAGGTTCTCCATTTGAGCTGCGGGCTGCTGCTTGCTGCCTCTCCTCCCCTTCCATCAGGGTAAGGCTTCCCATGTATTGAATCTAGCATTTACATTATCTATTTGTGCTGTCACAGCATGAGATTGGTTGCAGTGGAACCTGAAGCTTGTGGCATTGATTTGCACCTGCTGCTGCTGCTGGGGAGGGGCATTACCCACCCATCGCCAGCAGCACTGAAGAAATGTTACACATAGGTTCTCCATTTGAGCTGCGGGCTGCTGCTTGCTGCCTCTCGTCCCCTTCCATCAGGGTAAGGCTTCCCATGTGTTGAATCTAGCATTTACATTATCTATTCGTGCTGTCACAGCATGAGATTGGTTGCAGTGGAAAATGAAGCTTGTGACATTGATTTGCACCTGCTGCTGCTGGGGAGGGGCATTCATTTGGTCCAGAAATTTGACTGGTCATGGTCAATGCTCTTTATATCTGCAATCAATGAGATGATTCTACTTGAGTATATCTCCACCAAGTTTTATGTGGTCTCCAAACCAGACTCTGCCATTTCCTAGTTAGAGCTGAATTCACTTATTTCTTTCCCCTCAGTATTAATATCTTTGAATCCTCACATTTCCTAATGTTAAAGTGCATTTCTTCCATGGCTGCTGTTGTTTCCGATGAGAAGCAGACTGCAGACCACTAATTTCTTCAGTAAAGACCGCAGCTGTTCCAATAATTTAGATCATTCTTCTATGCACAGTTGGATTATTTTGACTGCAGAGAATTGAATTTTCTCTCTTCTCAGTAAAATAAAATACCAAAGTGCTCGAGGTTATGGAATTGCAGTCTCTCTTCTCTCTTCTGTCACGCCTGCAGTCGTAGATCACATGCGGTTTACCAGATGCATCTACTTGCATGAATAATATAATCAGATGGTCATGGCTGCAGATAATTGATCTCATAGTTTACCCGCATTGCAACTACAGGTCATTGGAGATGACGATGGCAGATGCACAGCTGCTAAGCTGGATCAAAGCAAAGAAAAAACGAGTTCCATGAAGCTTCCATTCCATGGATTCGTACTCCATTGGCAGGCCACAGGAGCATGCACTTCTTTTCTATGATTCTGGGGGCTGTGCTATAAACAAAGACAGCATAGTCTTGTTCATTTCTTACATTTAGTGTCCCTAGATTCTTGTATGAATACATATATATTTTCCCAAACATAACTTCATGGTCTTGAAGGTGCTTCCCGTGAAAGGATATAGCACCCACCTGCAACCTTAAATTTCAAGCACAGACCTTGTAGGTTCTGCATGAATCTATCGTCACCCGCATCAACAGTACAAGTGGGGGTTGTTTGTTCCAGGATTCAAACCTCGCATTCAATTCCTCGTATTTCAATTCAAAGGGAACTTAGCAGTCCGGTATTCCCAAAATTTCCATCTCATTAAGATGCCCATGATGTCCTTTGGGTCAAATTATACAGGAAGCCAGCAGGGAGGAGCCCTTTGTTCACATGGCCAATTAATCCTAGCTTTTCTTCGGAGGTCACCAGGGGCTCACAACTCAATCCCCTCCCTGTTGTGCTGCTTAAAGCTAAGCCTTCTTCGTCCCAAAGCAAACAAAACCACCACGACGGCTCCAACCAAAAGGCAAAAGCTTCGTCCAACTAAAATCCCCCTTTCCCTTGTCTCCTTCCAACTTCCCCCACTCCCTCCTCTTCTGGTCTCCCCCTCGACCCATCTTTCTATAAGACCACTCGCTTACGGAGCTCAGTTATCTTTCTACCTCCTCTCCTGTGTCCCAAATACTACTTTTCACCTCTTTCTTTGGAGTATTTTCTTTGCCTGCGTGCCCTTCCCCTTCTTCCTCTTGTTCCCAGTTTGCTCTGTTTCCTTCATCACCAACACCTTTGTTAACGTTGTTACCTCCATTTCCATCTATCTGCTTCTGTAGTGTTTTTAGACTGCAAAAGGGTCCGTTCTACCAACAAAATCCGAAGCTTATCTCTCCGTGTGCTCCCCCCTGTTTCGATGAAAACATAGATCTACCATTCCTATAGTTGTCAACCACCCCACCAAGATTCGAGCTTTTCCCCTTATTTCCTTTCTCAGCTCCTTTCGACTTGGAAAAATCAAATCTTTTGGGTTTTTGCCATCGCTGAGACCTCTCTTTACACACAAAACCCAAACTTGTTGTGCCTTATCGCTTCTCCGGCCGCTGCAGACCCATCAAAATAAAAATCCCGTATTTCGCGTTCTCGATGCCTTCCGGGCGGAGAAGGTTCGTGGTGCGGCATCCGGTGGTGGTTGACATCGGCTGCAGCTGCCGGCGGCCGAAGATCCCATCTTTCTTCTCCTTCTCATCGAAATCCAAGCTGTCGAGGACCTCCAGCCTCCTCTCTCCTTCGACCACCACTTCACACTGGGAAACCAGCCTCACTGCCACCACCACCGCCACAGTCGCCAACTCCTCCTCTTCTCCTTCCCGATACGGCGGCTCCACCTCCTCGCCGTCTTCAGCGTTCTGCCCGCCGGAGAGCCCGAAGTGGGCGGCCGCTAGGGAGCACTGGAAGCCGAACAAGAAGAAGAACAAGTGCGATGCATCGGGGACGCCGAGGAAGGGGGTGGTGGAGAGTAGCGTGGCGGTGGTGAAGGAGTCGTCGGACCCATACCTGGACTTCCGGGACTCGATGCTGCAGATGATCGTGGAGATGGAGATCTACGCGTGGGAAGATGTACGCGAACTTCTCCACCGCTTTCTCGCCCTCAACGCCCCCCGCCATCACCACCTCATCCTCCGCGCCTTCGCCGAGATCTGGAACGGCTTAGTCTCGCCCACTTCCCCCTCGCCGCGCCCCTCCGCCTCTGCCTCTGCTTCCGCGCCTCGCCGCTCCCGCCGGCGGTGATCGCACGTGACCCAGAAAAGACAAGAGTTGAGATCTTGCCACCACCTTGTGCCACGTGGAAAATCAGAGGGTACCTCCACTGGGTGGTGATAGGATCTCAAAGTTCCTCTTCTCTTTTAACCATCTTTTGTCTCCTCTTCTTACGTTCCGTCTCAGAATCAAGAACGCCGTGTGGTGTAATGCTTTCTCCTCTCTATACTCCGCCAATTAAAAATCTGGTTGGCTTTTCGTGTGTTAGGAGCTGCATCAACTTTTCGTACTCCATACGTTGAGTTATGATCCATCGGCATGAACTTTTCACGCACTGACCATGGATTTTCAAGCTAAATCTGTTCTTTGGGACTTCGTCGATCACAGTAATGTTTTCTTGTTCTCGAGCACTGGAAATTGTCAGCTATAAGCTTTCAACCCTGGAGAATGCAGTCAGTGGAGAAACGCACGAGAGAAAGCAGTGGGAGCGTCACAGATCCCATGATTCATGAGATATGCGAGCTTGCACCTAATGTCCATTAATTGCCCACCTTTTGGCCTCACGGAGAACCCTGTGAGACCTCCCCACAGCTCAGTTCTGAGTTTAGTATTTACGCATAAATTGTTTTCCCCTACCGTTGTGTCATTAAACATATGCACAGAAATACTACGACTCACTACTTGACGACGGTAATAACAGCGATAAGACTTGGGTTGACGTCAGATGACGTTTCGTGCCTCTGTTAACTTGACAGTACCGGGTCAACACGGATCGGAATATCGACCGAGGCACATTAACATCCTGCTCAGGCTCGATCCTTCACGCCACTCCAACGTCAATGTCAAACGTTACCAGGAGTACGATCCTACTCTCTGCGAGCGAGCACATCGGGCAATGGTAACCTTCACTATAAAAACTCTTGTGTTCCGAGAAATAAAGGGAGGACAACAAGAAAACCCCCTGTGATTATTCACTAACTTGATCGTCGGAGGGGTCGGGCCGAGCTCTCCCGACCCGACCTATGTACAGGTGCGAAGACGGAGGCCTCCCACTAAACGCCCAGGCGTGGAGCCCCCTCCCGAAGGAAACGATGGCCCCTTTACGATCGGACCATCGCAGTCGGTCTTCTGCAGTCTCAAGGGTCATCCCAGGAAGATCCCTCATCATTCGGACCCGAACCAAGTTGCGTCGATCCCGTGACCACGGCTTAAAGTTGTTTACACCAACACTACTGGACCTAAAATTGATGTTGAACATAAAGCGACTGTTGAAACAGTAGAACTTTAGAGGGGCCAAAAGCCTAAGCAGACGACGCGTTGAATGTGTGATCAACCATGGCAAGAAAATTAACTGGGTAGTGAACGCAGTGCTCTGTTCTCCCCCCAGCGACTGTGAACAGTACTGTCTTCATAAAATATCATGCACTTCAACGCTTTCCAAGACCAATAGAAGTAACGCAAAATTTCATCAGAGATGTCAGACATTGTAATCAACAAAATTTCTCACACACCGTGGAGAACAGGAAATTTTCTTGGGGTGAGGATAGTCATAATGGACTCTCTTAATGGAGAAGCAATCTTATTACCACCGTACACCAGTTTTCCAGGGCAAGGAAGTCACTAGTATTCAATGCCATCTGAATCGGATGGTTGTGATCACCCAGGTGGTCAAAATCGTGCTGCATCTACAGAACTGAGGCATGGAATATAGAAATGGGCAAACCTTCCACAGATAGCTTCCTTGAGCACTGAAACAGTGCAGATAAGAATCGGCCTACTGATTTGTAATCGGCCTACTGGCCTCCTGCAAGTTAAGGTTGAGCCGATCCATGCACACATTGAGTAAACAATGTGTGCAAGATTTATCGAGTTGCTTGTGGTGGATAAAACATAAGGCCGCTTAAATGACAAACTACTCATTTTCACTTCAACTTTGTCCTACTCATAAAGTCAGCTGGTTTTCTCTCATTCATCACCTATGGTGCCTAACAACAACTGTCTCGTAAAAGAAACGAAATTGAGTTTTTTTTTACCTTTAAAAGGTAAAAAGAGAAGTCAGGTTAGATTTTTCCGTTTTTCATTCATACACTATCAAACTTAAGAGGTAAAGAATATACACTATATTTATACACTATCATTCATACACTATTTTTCCGTTTTTCCATTTCTCTCATTCATACACTATCATTCATACACTATATTTATCTCTATTATGATCTTCTATTATATTCTCGTAAAATTAAACTTATATTTAAGATATTAATCTTGATCTAATATAATTGAAATGTAGCGAGAGACTTTGTGAGAGTCTAATGGTTGGATAAAAGTATGGATATGAGAAACACGTAGTTAATATCTAATAACTTTGAACTCTAATGAAGTAAAAATCAATACTAAAATGTTTCATGCATGAGTGAAATACTAGATTGATGCATATGTAAGTGACACTAATATTATCATAATATATTATAGGAGTGGATTGGGAGATGATGCTAAATGCCTAGAGCAAATTGGTGACCTAATTGAGTTATGTAGCGGTGATGGCGATAACTTGGTATTCAGCTTCAACGGTGGATCTTGTGATTGCATTATATTTCTTAAAGCTCCAACTAATTATATTTGTTGTAAGAAAGACAATATAGGTTGAGTAGATGTTCTATTATCATTGTTGCCTATTTAATCAGCATCAGTAAAGGCATGGAGATGATATGATGAGTGTTTACGAAGAAAAAGTCCATGATTAAAAGTCACTTTGAGATATCATATGACAAGTTTTAACATAGACCAATATATGATAGATGGTCGATACATAAATTATGACAGTTTATTGATTATAAATGAGATGTCTGGACGTGTGAGAGATAAATACTGTAAAGAATTAAGTACTTGTCAGTATTGTGTGAGATCTATAGTTTGCCATCATATAATTTAAGTGATTTAATAGTGAAGAGTGAAGTGGTGACTTTTTTGGTATTATGCATGTTTGTATTTGATAATAGATCTTGAATATACTTCTTTTGAGATAAGAAAAATCCACAAGATATGAACATTACTTTCACTCCCGAAAAATAGCTTAAAATTCCTGGATCTTTAATGGGAAATCAATTTATTAATTACTTAAGGAATTACTTGATCTTCATAAGATTATTGCTTGTGATGATAATATCATCAACATAAACTAGTAGATATATAATATTATTTTTTTATCGTAAATATTAAGAGGTGTCAAACTTAAAGTCGACGAAGCCAACTAATGTAAAAAATGAGCCAAGTTTAGTGTACTAGGCTTTTGGAGCTTGGGGAAGTCAAATAGTTTTTTATATTTTACAAGCATGACTTGGATATTAAGGATGGATAAAGCTAGGAGGTTACTGCATAAAAATATTTTTAGTTAAGGTCCTATGTAAGAAAGCATTGTTAATATCTAGTTGGCATATATGCTAGTTTTAAATGATAGTTACACTTACGAAAAGTCAGATTATTATTAGTTTAACAATCGAACTAAATGTTTCTATGAGTTGGTGGAGAAGTAAATGAAGAAGTTATAGAGGGAGTGAGGTATTGCTGAACTGAAATGATTATAGAGTGTAGGTCTAGAGGAGAGTTGTTGGTTGATATAGTGAGATGTGTGTTTAAGGTGTACTTATATAAATCCAGTGATATATGGTTGTTATATAGCTCACATTACTGAAAGTGCAATGAAGATGATGTAATACAAAGACCTCTTGAGTTTATAGATTATAGCATTGAAAAACATTATGGTCAAGATGTAAGGCTTAAATCTTGGTATTGACTTGTGTAAAGCATAGGGGTGTAGCTAGGGATAACATAAACAATCAAATACTTTAAGTTTTTGAAAATTTAAGATTTTATAAAATAGGTTTTTAAAATTTAACTAATGTTGTAGGATTGGGATGAACATATAATTAATAAGGTATACTACAGTTTGAAAGGCTGCTCACTAAAAAGTTAATGACATGGAGGCTTAGTGTAAAAGGATGAGACCAGTTTCAACTATATGTCGATCGATAGAGCAGCTAATTGAAGTGTGTGTGGTAGTAACTTGAGATGTTGTATACCATATAATGAGAGGTAAGTTGTTAGAACTTGTGGAATGCTTAAACATAGGAGTCCATCAATGATCTACTTTGCTATCAATTGAGTAGAGCTGAGCAATTGTAGAGAATCATTAGAGGAGGTAGATCCAATCTATGATCAATATGATCATGGAATGGATCAGATTGACAAGATGATGCAGATCTATTATAGAGTAGATCTGTTCCCTCTCGATCACGATTGTTCTTCTTGTGATAACAACACCCCGATGGCTATGATAGAGTCACACAAAAAGGGGCAACAAGGATGATAACTGCATTCACAACTTAGCAAATTCAACGACGAAGGATTGAGAAGTGTCATCCTTTAGGGAGGCAGGCGATAGTGGGCCGATGACTATGCCAGCACATCCAACGACGCTAGAGGGGGGGAGCATCGACAATAGGGGGAGGTGAGCGATGGAAGGGGTAAATGGCAATAGAGGGGCTCATCGTTCAATGATTGTGACTATAGCTAGTAGAGTCAATAATGATTAGAGAGTTTTTTATGGCTCCTACTTCAGTTTCAAGAAATCTTAGATTTGCATATCTAGGATCTAGAATTTGTCGATCGGGGCAGATTAGTGAGAAGAAGATGGCACCATAATTTCTTGAGTAGATCAATGAGAATACTTTTGATGAGGAAATGAAGCTTGATCCCCAATGATGCTATGCTAGTGTGATCTTCCCAAATAGAGTAGTGAGTAAAAAATAACATCGAGAGAACTTTGATGAAGAACAAGAGAACAATAGGAGGAGAAAGCCTTGCTTAGAAGCAAGGAGACTCTAATAGCATGTAGAATAGAGGAATATGTTGTAAAAAGGATTTATTTCATTTATTGAGGTAATGTGTGTTTATACAAGTTTTGAGGGAGAGATTTTTCTCAATCATGCACTCAAATTATGTAATCAAATCAATCATTCAAATTCGTAATTGATTCTCAAATTATAGATTGATTGAGGATATAAGGAATGCAAAGATTAATATATTAAGACATTATGAGAAAGACATATCAAGTTGCATTAACGTGAACTATATTCATACAGGTTAGAGAGAAAGATTTCCTCTATCAACATTAGTTATTTAAGAGAGATTTCCTCAATCAATTGTGAAAAATTTATCCTATTTTTTATCATACCCCCATAAGATTGAGTTCCTGTCAAGATGTCGATCTTGGACCAATGCAATGAAAATATTTTATGGGCAATAGGCTTTGTGAGAGAGTCTACTAGTTGATCAGTTGCATGTACGTAAAATACTCATAGTTGATATTTGACAACTTGATCTTGAACAAGTATAATTTGATAGTAATGTGTTTCATGTGCGAGTGGAACATTGAATTAGCACATAGGTACATTATTACAATATATTATAGGAGTGAGAGTGGAGTTGATGTCAAGTTTCTTTAGTAGATTTATGATCTAGTTGAGTTTCATAGTAGCGGTGGCGATGGCTTGGTATTTAACTTCAATTGTAAACCTTGCGACTGTTTTTTACTTCTTTGAACTCCAATTAATCGGATATGCTCTAAGGAAGATAATATACCCGGACGTAGATATTTTATTATCAATGTTCTCTACCCAATTAGCATCGATAATGGTTGGGTATATTGTGATTAAGAGGAAAGATTTCTTCTATCAAGATCAGTTACTTAAGAGATATTTCTCAATAAGTTATGAAAATCTTATCTTATCTTCTATCAATAACCATATCTCTATTTCTAACTTTACCAATGTTGTTTGCTTGTATAAAATATGAATACCTCATGAGTTTCTCAAGGATCCATTAGCTTTTAATACTAATTTAAGTCAACTAGAATTCGTAGGTTCCTCAAGGATCCATTTGCTTATTTCAGGCCAATTTCAACCTTTAACCCTAATTTACTTTAATTTTAGCCTTCAACCAAATTTTAACCAGTATACTCATTTCAACCAATTTATATGCACTTATTTTATGATTTAAAAAATATCAAAGATGTATACTTTGAGATTATCTCAACTAAAGCATTGCACATTTACTTAATCAAATGATTAGTCCGTTACTCAACATCAAAATACGAAGTCAATAAAGGATACCTCGAATCATCACGTAGGAAGCTTGGCCTCCTACTAGCAAACCATTAATTCATGTTTACTTCCCTTGGGACATACTCCATTGATCTTGAGATGGATAATGCAATCATTGCGATATTTGTCGAAAATTTCTTCACATGTAATAGGGCTAGTAGCAAGCAAAAAACACTTTGCTTCCCCACTAGACATTGGTTTAAAATATGGCTCATCAGCTCGTTGTTGTAGCATAAGACTATAACTCTACCATAAGTATTTCTTGCCTTTTTTGAAGATCCACAATCAATATTGCATAAGGGCAATTCAAGTCTTAGGGAAGAAGATTAGGAGGTTTGCCTTTGGTCCTTTCAATTCAAGTGAACTTAAGATATTTTTCTAAAATAAGCATCCTATGACCTTTGCATAGGTTGATATCTCCAAAAGGAAAACTTCATAGTAGATGTATGAAGGAAGATTTTAGAGTTTTTGAATGTCAATTATGACTATGTACAAAGAAAAACAAGAAACTCTGTTTGTATTCAGCTATTGTCCTGTTCAATTATTTTTTTAGAAACTCCTTCAATTTCTAGAGATGTAATAATGTTAAAAGTTACTACTCATACAAGATATCTCCAAATATTTGCCAAGTCACAATGCCATAATTAATTTCCAATATTCGACATTGCATATTCCATCATAAATTAACTTTTTCCTCACGAATGAAAGAGAAAATAATGATTTTCTACTCTCTTTTACTATCTATGTTGGTGATGCATAAGAGAGATTAACTAGTCCCTCTATTTTGATGATTTATTTATGAGAAAATATTATATGATATATAGTGATATATCTACTTTGATGTGTTTTAATGAAGAATGAGAGAATAGTGGCTGATTCATTTGTAAAAGGAACTATCCTATGGTGATTTAGAGTTGGTAACTAACTTTATTTATATAGAAACTTTATGACACTATCTTTATATTCAAACTTCTAAAATTATTATAAGTGCCTAAAGTATATCTTCATGTAAAAGAATTATATATGAGATAAGAAAAATAATTTAATTTTCTAAAAAACATATCATTTATCAATTATCATTCTGGGAGTGGTAATATGGTTGATGCTTTGAGTAGGAAGTCATCAAACATTGTAGCCCATTTAAATATTTCGAGAACTTTCATGATTACAAATTTTGTAGACATAAAACTTGAATTATTGAGTGGATATACATGTTTTCCAGCTTGTTTGGTGATACTATCATTTTTGGTAGAGAAATTAAAACCAAAAGGGAGATGTATATATATAAACTATAGCTAAAGACATTACTCATAATTTAAGATAAGAATTTCAGCAATTGAAGGATGGTTCCTTTAGATTCTATTATCAAATTTGTATTCTAGAAAGTTACCCAAGAAAGATGCAATGATTAAAGCAATCCTATTTGTCGAAATTTATTATTCATCCTAGGATACTTATGGTAAGAGATGAAGAGATACATAATTGAATATATTTTTAAGGATTTAGTTTGTCAACGAGTAAAGATTGAGCACCGATACTTATCGAAATATTATAGAATATGTTGATTCTTAAATGAAAATGGGGAACAAGTTACTATAAATTTGATGTTAGGTAAACCTAAAATCCAAAAAGGACATGATAGAATTTTGGCATGTGGATTATCTTTTTTAAGTCCACCCATTTTTTTTCTATTAATCATAGTTATTCATTGGATAAACTGACTATATTACTTATTAGAGAAGTTATTTTAATGTAATGGTATTCCCAATGATATTATATCTAATACAGTTCCGAGATTCAATACAAATAGACGATTAATTTGAAAGGATAATACAAATATTACAAAATCTTAAATTTTTAGTAGTTGAGATAAATATATGCATATAAAACATATTTCGTTATTCAAAAGGTCCATTTTAAACCTTCTTGAGGATCTATCAGAGACCATAAATAGCTCAAAGTTGATAGAATGAATCTAGAATTTGAGGCTAGAGATAAAAAAAAATTATGAGATTTGATGTGAGGGTAAATGACATCCAATATTTGTGGGCCCTTTTCAAATCTTATAAAAGATCATATCTCCGACTAATTGATTGGCCTTACATCCAACACTTATAGATCTTCATGATATATTTCATATCTAGATGCTTAAGAAATATTTTATGGATCCATTTTATGTTCACTCATGTCAATAATTGTAGTTGGTAGATAGTGCTTCTTATGTGGGGTAGTTGATCAAAATTTGGGAAAGGAAGTAATATCGTATAGAAAACCACTTGGGAAAGAGATGAAGATATCAAAGAATAGAGTCTGCTTTGTTTTTTTTTTTTTCATAACGTAAATCTTGGGGATCAATGTTTTAAGGTAACAAATATAATCACCATATTTTTTTAGTCCCTAGTATAGAAATTCTATAATTATAACTTTACCATATGAGCATAATTGAATTCTTAATATGTGTATTCTAAAATGAAAATTTATTGTTCAACCATTAATAATATTTCCATTATTGAATATGCAAATATGAAATAACATAATAATTTAATTAAATATTAAATATAAAAATCAAAATTAAGGTTTTTACCTTTATTGAGATCCTCTCTCTTATCCTATTAAACCAATCAGATTCTTAATATTTATTTTAATAACGATCGTGAAGATTGTAGGGGCGATAAGAGTCGAGCGAGGAAGGGGGTTGATCATCAACTGAGAAGAATAGTAAGTCATCCATTATTTATTTATGAATTTTAGATATTATTTGATGGTAGATTCTCAAAAGAAATTGAGATGTAGGAAGTAAAGTTTAGATTTTATAATGTTATCAAATTACCTCGAATTGCTTATGAATTTTGAATGTTATTTAGTGGTAGATTTTCCAAATCAATCGAGATACATGGTGTAAATTTTATAACTTACAAAGTTATGTAATCACCTTTAATCATGATTAGTAAAAGTTGAATTAATAAATTTCATAAAAGTTCATGATTTTTTTAATCATGTCAAATACTTTTTGAAGTTCACATTGCATTATATTAAATTTAATTTTTTTTTATCAATGCTAGTTTAATGATGTTACGACACATTATGAAATTTTATATTCTCATATGAAAAATTAGATAAATTATTCACTTAATTTTGGATTAAAAAATAGATTTGTAGGCCACTATTGGATTCAGTCCGATCAACCCTAGCTTAGTTTGCACTCGGGTTTAGCTTGGACCCAACCTGGCTCAAGTCAGGATAGCTAACTACAGCGAAACAAACCTAATACAAGTCAAGTCCGATCTACTGTGACCCTAGTTGGAATCAAACGGAACTTGATTCAATTCCACCCTAACACATCAATGGGATAGGCCTAGTGTAGCTTGAAGCTTATGGCTTAGTTCAACTTAGTCCCCAGGACTTATGGTGCATGCCCTTTGTCACTAACCAAACTAAATCTCGGTTTAAGTCATTTTTATACCAATTTAAATTAATTAAAGCTGGTCTTAGTGATTCTAAGCTATCTCAAGTCAATTTTTGGTCTAGTTAGTTTGACTTGGGCCTAATTTAGTGTGATTTTGACCCAAAATATTATTGGTTCAATCGTGGGTTATAGTGGATTTGACACCTTTCTCTATCTTCTTATTTGATGATTGCTTTTTGTATTTTATGTTGTGACTTTTAAAAATCATTAACAAATTCCAAGTTTAATTGGGATATGAGAGTAAAAGTGATAATATGATGTATACAATGATAATTGAGAACATCAATTTTCAACTAAGAGGTAAGTTGACCAATCGCAAGTAGCATGATTCTAGATGGTTATTTCATTTATTATCAGAGGGAATGTGTCCTCACTTTGACGAGTAAGAAATATTATTTCATCCGCTACATTATGATATCAGTTTTCTGCCTTTAAGAATAAAGAGCTCATCTGCTTGGTTAAGATATAGAAAGTACACTATATATCAATATGATTTATGATAATAAATACCATATGATTTGACTTTGGATGACATTATGATTTCCTGACTTTTTATTTATAAATTTGAATATGTGATTTATATTTATAAGGTTTTTCTTACTTAGCATAATTGTTGATATATAATTATATATTTATTTTTAAAGTATCCGGGACTAGATATACAAGATCTTTCTTTATCTCTGGGTAGTGCTATTACAAAGTTGTAGCTTTCTCTACTCATTGTTGAGGTTGATATTACTTGATGGTTTTATTTTGAGAAAGACATTTTTAATTTAAGGTTTTGAATAAAATTGCTTTGACTTTTTAAATGCTATGGATAAATTACTAACCTCAACTTGGATCGAATCTATAATTGTATGACACTCAAATTATAGTCCTTTGAACATTTTCTTTAATTGTAGGATACCTTCGTTCCTATTTTTACAAAGCATCGAATAAGCCAAACGAGAGATTTCAAGTGCTTGGGCGGATAACATGAACTCGTGGTTAAGCTGTGGATGTGGAAAGGACTCCAATCCCAATGTCATTCTTTCTTATCTGACCGAGTAATCCTTCTCTTCCTTACGTCAAACTCTTATTTTCGTTCAATTTCCATAGCACTTACGATTTCATGTTCTCCTAATTGCTGTGAATCTCTGTCGGAGATAGATGTGCTCACTTTTCCATCTTCCACTCATGAGGTGTGGTGTGGATAATTTGCAGTAGATCTGCGAGTGCAAAGAACAAGAAGGAACGGAAAGAAAAGGGCATCACCAAATATATTTCTATAGATATCATAGAGTCAGTGTTGATGCGAATGAACCCCAAGGATGCTGTGCGCCTAAGCACCGTCTGCAAAGAATGGAAAGACACAACCCCACAGTGTGATCCAACACTGCGCAAAACTCCGTGGTTGCTCAATGTGGCCAATTCTAACTACTTCCTTCACAGCACAGTTGACAAGGATATGTCATTCACGATCAAAATCCATGACATTCTCCCTAAAAAGTTGCATAACTGGGGCTGCTTTCATGGTTGGTTGGTGCTCGAGCATCACAGGTTCTCTCTATATAATCCTTTCACACGGGTGCGGTTGGATCTCCCACGCCACAAGCACGGAATCATGGATTTCCGTTATATGTCATCAGCTCCGACGAATCCTGATTGCGTCGTTCTTGTTTTTCACATCAATGAACTTTATATTTGGAGGCCGGGCGATAAGAAATGGACCATAGAGAAAAACATGAATGTGATTGATTATAGGTCGATCATGAACTTTCAAGGGAAATTCTATGCTTTAGATTATTATACTGGAAACTTAGTATGTTTTGGAGTCACTCCGTTTCGAATCAAGATTATGGATGTGCCACCACCCAAGGAATTTTATAGAGTATCACGCAATCGGCTCTATTTGGTTGAATCTTGCGGGGAGTTGTTGTTGGTTTGCTTGATTTGCAGTCTCAAGATCCCGAAAGTCTACATGTTTCGACTTGATTTCGAGAACAAGACTTGGATCAGGATAAAGAGTTTGGGTGATCGAACATTATTTTTGAGTGGTAGTCATTTTGACCAACATGGTATCTCAGTCTCGGCTCATGAAACTGGATGCATTAGGAATTGTATATATCTCATTGATTGGTCATCAAAATGTGTTTACATCATGCGAAATCATAAGATCAAAAGAATATACAAAGGACTACAAAGTGGTTGCATCCCGCTATGGATCACTCCAAGTAAATGTTGAAAAAGAAAACAACAACTGTTGGATTAGTTAGTCATAGAGGTTTAGATAATTTTAGAGTTTCTATTTATTTCGAAGCAAAAAGAGCAAATGAGAGCGATCAATGGACTTTTGTGTCAATTGATAATTGACTATGTTTTATTTTATGAACTTTTATTTTCTTCCACATACCATGTTTGGGAGGTGCACATGTGTGCTAATAGATATCCAACTCCTTATTGTTAATGATCATATTACAACTCTAAATCCTGTGTAAGTTAATAAAAATGAAGAATGATTCAAAATTCATCTTAGTCTAAGGACATGGAGCTTCTATCTACTCACAAGAATTAATGCAGCTCTCACTAAGAGACATCCATCTCTACCTGTTGAACTTGGTAAGCTGAGAAAGGATATCTTAGACAAAGGCTGATGATAAATCTGTTCCCTTATTTGCAAATATTTTCCTTTTAATTTCAGTTCTATTACAAATTAATTTAAATTAGTGTATCACATTTGGTATATGTTTACAGGGAATCCCATAAGATGGACAATAAACTCGGTATACAATGACACTCCGTATATGAATAAAAAGAATTCAAATATGACAATTTCATCTTTCAATTTGCTCTAACCAAAATTAATCTAAACTGTACCACCAACCCGGTTAAGGGGTTCTATCATTTGAATTGGATGATGATATCTTTTATTTAACCCAATAAGATCCTAAACTAAAATAGTCTATACACTAGCCATTGTAACCTATACCTGTGTTGGCCTAATAAAGATTTATTTTTATCACAATTGCAATTTGATTGCAGCCTAAGAGCCTTACTTGTCAACTAATCATGCGACGCATCATCCCATCTAGTAATATATTATATTATCTTTCATGATGATAGTCGATTGATTCTTTCGATTCTTTAACATGATTTTTTTATTCTCAAGCATGATGATTGATTTTATACTAGCTCACATCATTAGTCGAAGTATCTCTTATATCACTTGACTTAGCAGAAGATTCAATCGAGATATCTTAATTCATGATTTTAGATGTGTTTTAATATAAAATGAGAGGATGAAAGCTTATGCATATAGATTGTGAAAACCTCATGCAACACAAAATTTCATCAGAGATGTCGGACATTGTAATCATCAAAATTTCTCACACATTCGAGCACAGGAAAATTTTCTTCGATTGAGGACAGCCATAATGGACCTCTTAATTGAGAAGCAATCTTATTCCCACCCTACACCAGTTTCCAAGGCAAGGAATTCATGAAGAGAGCGTTCAATGGCATCTGAATCAGATGGTTGTGATCACCAAGGTGGTCAAAATGGTGCTGCGTTTACGGAACCGAGGCATGGAATATAGAAATGGGCAAAACTAGTTTCGCAGTAGCTTCCTTGAGCACTGAAACAGTGGAGGCTTTAGAAGCTTCACTTTTTCCTGATGCAGACAAGAATCTAATTTGTAATGGCCTCCTGAACTCCTGCATGTTAAGGTCGAGAATATCCATGCACGCATTGATTGAACAATGGATTCATGTGCAAGATTTATCAAACATAATGTTGCTCAAATAACACACTACTCCTTTCCTCAAAAGTCAGCTGGTTCTCTCTCTCTCATTCATCATCTGTGATTCCTAACAAAAACAGCTGTGTCATAGAATAATAGAAGTTGAGTTCCTTTTACTTTTTTTTTTGGTGAAAAGAGAAGCCATTTGAGACTTCGAGTTTCTCGTTCCTGCTCATCCATTACTAGTGGTTGCTTGCTTGAATAAAAGATTAATATCTTACGGGTTTATCGAGGATCCATAAGCTTCTAATACCGATTCAAACCAACCAGACAACAAGAAGCCCATATATGTCTTGTCCTAGATGGAGAAGATGGAGAAGAAGTAAATCCGCCAATGGCTTCAACTATTACATTGATTTATTTATGAATTTTGAATATATTCAACCGTAGGTTTAAAAACAAAATTGAAATGCATGATGTAAATCATAGTAATTAAATGTTGTTAAATTACCTTGAATTTTTCATCATGATTTAGTTTAAGTGCTTGTCATTGTTTGTTTAATTATGCTATGAACATATTATAGAATTTTATATTTTTATATAATAAATTTGAGAAATTATTCTCTTATATTGTATAAAAAACCTTTGGATTGATGGGTCACTATTGAATCCAATGCGGTCGGGCTACCCCAATTCGGGCTTGGGACTGGCCTGGATTGGACCCGGCTCAGGTGGGGTGAGCCGACTGGGCGAACTAGACCCAACTTGGACCAAACTCCAATACAATCAGGGCTAGTCCAATGCATCAATGAGGCAGACCGAGGACCCATAGAAGCCCGAGCCCAACTTGGCCCAAGAGCGTCAAGCCCTGTGCGGCTGAACCAAACCGATTAGGTTCGACTGGTTCAGGCAGATCCAAGGTGATCTTAGACTAACTTTGGCTGGTTCAAGCTAGTTCATGCTGTTTTTGGATATGATTTGAGCTAGTCTTAGGTGATTCCGCGTAATCAGTCTGATTTGGACTTGGTTCAATGTGATTTTGGTCCGAACACTGATCAGTTCAAGCCAATTTCAATCGGTTCAACCCTGGTTTGGGCTAATCATGGGTTAGAGTGGATTAGACTACTTCTATCCCGTGACCTAACGAATTTAAAAGGGTTTTATTTGAAGTTATTCTATAAATTTTTAAAATCCTAATATATTCTAAATTTGAATTATAAACGATGATAAGATATATATGATGATAGTTGAGGACATTATTTCTTTGCCATGTTGTTGGTAAATGTTAATACGAAATTGTTGACTCATTAGTTGGCCCGGTTGGTTCACTATTGAAATTGCAAGTCCTTCCTGATGACTTGCTGACATGAAGAGCTAGCGTGGCGAGCCGATATAGAGAGCCTGTTGAGGGAGATGGTTCACTAGGAGCAACCTAACCCTTTGGTGGAGGGTTGGAGAGCTAGGTTATCCTTATTGTTTGGTCCTCTCCTAGTTGTGTCTTCGGATGATACCAGGGGTCTTACATAATAGGTCTGCACCGGGGGTGTCCTGGCTCAACCCATCCGATACTTAAGTTAGAGAGATGGAAAGGAAGGTTAAGAATGTAAGTAAGAGAATGAAGAGCTCTTACCCGCCCGCCCCTCCTTAGCTAGAGGCTCCACTTTTATACATGAGCGCTTGGTGACATATACGGGTGCTCATGAAGGCTCCCCTTATCCTATATGGTGGAGGCATTAATGAGGGCAGTTTACTGGTGTGTCTCCTTTGGTGCTTGGGGTAGACCATTGGGGGGATACTTTTGGGCTGACTTACCACTTTGGGTTATGCAAGGAGTGGTTCCTTTATCAGTCATTGGGAAGAGAAGGCTGGTGAAGTCAAACCATGCCGTCGGTCATTAATGAGGAGGCATGGCTTCTGTTGATGTATTAGTTAGGAGTGGGTCGTATAAGCATATTCTTGGAAGTTGAGGCAGGCAATGTGACCTCCTACTAGCAGTTATAGGGAGTAGGTGGTTCCTAAGCTTTTGCTTAAGTGAAGTTGTACAGTTTCATCATTAACTTAGCGATACCATCATATGTGATGCTACCACTGTGAATGTGGTGCCATAGCCTAGTGTGCCACTATAGATTAATGAGATAACCAACGTAATTATTCAATCTATTGGTATGTTGAATAATTTTTCAACATGTGGATTCATCATCTAGCTTGCCGATGATCCTCTAACGAATCAAGTTATAATATAATTCATCGATCAATCCTTGGACACATTGATTTATTCTCTAATTAAATATCCGACGTTAACATCTCATTCTTTATTTTAACGCTTGATCCTATAACTTGACATCTGATTCTCTTACTCGATGTTTAATCCTAGACTCTTAATCAAAGTATCCCTTGTATTACTTATCTGAAAAATATATTTTATATAATATTAGTTTCTAAAATTCATAAATTAATTTTATCAACAAAATATAAGATATATAATAATATATATTTTTATTATGATAACTAATTAATGAAAGAGGTTAAAAAGACTCTCGTATCTAGGTGTCATAATTATATGATTAATCTCAAACTCATCGATTGAGTTATTTATCATCGAAATACAAAATACAAGATCGACAAAGGATAACTTGAATCATCGCTTTGGATGCTTGGAATCCTGCTAGGGCAAAACATTGACGCATGTGTGCTTCCTTTGGGATCCATTTCATTGATCACGAGATGGATGATGCTATTATTGTGAATTTTACTAGTGATCCCTTGATATGTGATAGGGCTACTAGCAAATGAAGCATACTTGTTGCCCCCCTATATATTGAGTAGACTTATGGTTCATCTGCTAGTAGTTGTAACACATGACTATAGCTTCCCGAATATATTTATATCATGCATGCTACAAGTGTCAAGTTGGTTGCTAGTGTTGCCTCACCTTATTCGAAGGTCTCCTATCAATACAGCACAAAGTCAATTCACCTTCTAAAGAAGAAGACCGGGAGGTCTGCCTTAGGTCCTTTTAGATTCATGTGCCATTAAATAATTTTCTAAAATAATTACCTTACTAATGACATCCGCATAAGGTGATACTTCCAAAATTTGTTATTGATGAAGATCTTTCTTTTAAGGGTTGAGCCTCTTTATTTTCATCCACCACTATGAAAGCTCTGTCAAATAATCTTCTATTATATTTTTAGAAATTTTTTCGGTTTTTAAAGATGCAATAATGCTAGAAACTACACTTATATAAATATCCCCAAATAGTTGGGGATCACAATACCATAATCAACCTTCAATATTCGACATTGCATATTCTACGATGAGTCAATTTTTTCTTCAAGAATGAAGGAGATAAAAGTGACGTTCTACTATCCGGTGCAATCTATGTTGGCGATGCATAGGAGAGATTAACTAATGCCCCTATTTCGATGATTTATTAAGGAGAAGAAGGTTTTGTTATGTATAATCATGCATGAATTTATCAATTTTAATGTGTTTTAACTCAAAATAAGAGAATAATAGCTTACACATCTAAACATTTGTAAGGAGAATCACCGATTTGGAGTTGGCAACTATTGTATTGACTTTGGAGGCATTAACTTTATAATCAAAATTTTAAAATCTTTATAAATCACAAGTACCTTAAGTACATCTTCATGTAAAAGAGTTGTCCATGAGATAACAAAGATGGTTCATTGATACTAATGTTGTCATTGATGCTTTGAGTATAAAGTTACCAAATCTAATAGACCATTAATATATTGTGAGAACTTTCATGATTACAAGCTTCATACATATGAAACTATAACTATTGAGCGGACACAAAAGGTTTTTTTTGGCTTGTTTGGTAATACTATTCTTTTTGATGAAAAAAAAATAAGTAAAATCATAAGGGTGATGTATATATACAAACCTTAGCTAAAGACATAACTGAAGATTTGAAACAAGAATTACAACAAGCGAAGAATGATTATTTTATATTCTACTATTAGCAAAGAGTTCTACGATGCGATGGAGTTCCCATTAGACATGATTAATTAGATAAGAATTATTTCATTAACAAGAGTTATTTATTAGATAATCCGTTAATTATTTCATTGTCTAATGAATACTCTTGTTAATAGAAAAACACTCTTGCATTATTCATTAGATAAACCTTGGATGATATTAATTGTCTAATGAGTAATTAATAATGCTAGATTGTCCGATGGGAACTCCATTGCATCAATATGACTTCTTATTATTTGGAACGCCTTATGGTGTAATGCTTTCTCCTCTCTATACTCCGCCAATTAAAAATTGACGGGGATATAAAGAGGAATAACCTTTGTATATGAACAAATACTAGAAGACCATAATACGCAGCGGAATAAAATGGAAACACAATCAAACAGAACACCAAGATATACGTGGAAAACCCCTTCAATGTGAAGGGTAAAAACCACGGGGCAAACTAGAGATAATCCACTATGAGAATAATGAATATACAAATCTCAATCTCTTGCCCAAAACCCTAGCAACAACCACAAGAGAATAACTAGGATACAAGGATCACGTCACTGCCCACAATATCTAAAACCTCCCCAAGTAATCACAGCAAGAGTCTACTGTAGATTTGATCTAACCTGAGATGTGAACACTGCTAGATGATTGAGAACAGTCTCTCTGCGTTGTCCTTGTCTTCTTTCCTTTCTTTCTCTTGTTTTTCTGCCTTGTTCTTCTCTCTTTGTTGCTACGAGGATGTCAACGTTGCTGCCTTTTTCTGCCTCTTTTCTGCATCTAAAACGCAGCCCCCACACCCCCCTTATATTGATCTAGGGTTAGGTCAAAGGGGTGTGGGTTGTGGGCTGATAAAGCCCACCATGGGCTGAACCCACTTTGGGCTGCCAGCCCAACAACCTCCCCCTTCAGCCCATAAGGGAGGTTGTCCCATGACTCCTAAATGTGAAGCCATGCCGACCAACTGTCGGCATATCTCCTGTCTTTCTTTTGGTAAGGTCTTCGTCAACATGTCTGCTCCGTTGTAATCTGTATGAATTTTCTGAAGCTGCAACTGCTTCTCTTCAAATACATTTCGAATCCAATGGTATCTGACATTTATATGCTTTGACATGGAATGAAATATTGGGTTCTTACACAAATGGATAACACTCTGGCTGTCACAATGCACCACATAATTTTCCTGTTTCAACCTCAATTCTTGTAAGAATTCTTTCATCCATAACATTTCTTTGCATACCTCTGTAGCAGCAATATATTCTGCTTCTGTGGTGGAGAGAGCAATACACCTTTGTAACCTGTATTGCCATGACACAGCTCCCCCTGCAAAAGTAAGTACATAACCTGAAGTGGACTTCCTCGTATCTATATCTCTTGCCATATCTGCATCTGTGTAACCTGTCAACATAGGTGGTCCACCTCCAAAGCTTAAACAAACCTTAGAGCTCCCTCTGAGATATATAAAAATCCACTTCACTGCTGCCCAGTGCTCTTTGCTTGGATTTACAAGAAATCTGCTAGTAACATTAACTACATATGCGATGTCTGGCCTCGTACATACCATTGCATACATTAAACTTCCAACTACTAAAGCATAAGGAACCTTTTGCATTTTCTCCTTCTCTTTATCACTTGACGGACTCTATTCTGAGCACAACTTGAAGTGACCTGCAAGAGGACCACCAACTAGTTTTGCATTACTCATACTGAATCTTTCCAATACCTTCTCGATGTATTTCTCCTATGACAACCAAATCTTCTTATTTTTTCTATCACGGGAAATTTGCATGCCTAGAATTTGCTTTGCTTATCTGTCAATTTTAGACATATCTTTCCCAATGTATGACAACCAATACCTTCTCGATGTATTTCTCCTATGACAACCAAATCTTCTTATTTGTCAATTTTAGACATATCTTTCCCAAGAATAAGCATGTCATCAACATAAAGTAAGAGAATAATAAAATCCTCACCAAACCATTTGATATACACACAATGATCTGAAGCCGTTCTTTTGTATCCATTTTCTGTCATAAATGAATCAAACTTTATGTACCATTGTCTTGGAGCATGTTTTAGCCCATACAAGCTCTTCTTCAACTTGCAGACAAAATTATCTTTACCTTTGACTTTGAAGCCTTATGGTTGCTCCATATAAATTTTCTCCTCCAAATCACCATGAAGGAAAGCTGTCTTCACATCTAACTGCTCAACCTCCAAGTCCTGGCTAGCAGCAATACCAAGAGCAATACGAATAGAAGACATTTTAATAACAGGAGAAAATATCTCTTCAAAGTCAGTACCTTTCTTTTGACCAAAGCCTTTCACAACTAATCTAGCTTTGTAC
Organism: Musa acuminata AAA Group; assembly: GCF_036884655.1. Taxonomy (NCBI): domain Eukaryota; kingdom Viridiplantae; phylum Streptophyta; class Magnoliopsida; order Zingiberales; family Musaceae; genus Musa; species Musa acuminata. Next base: position 14,966,812 of record NC_088332.1, on the reverse strand, counting down.
TTTGGTTGAGAATAATATTCTTGAGTCTTCAACCTAAAAACCCACTTGTTCTTCAAGGCCTTCATTCCATTTGGTAGCAGCACCAAATCATAAGTGTGGTTCTTCTGAAGAGCATCCATCTCTTCCTGCATAGCAACTAACCACTTCTCTTTCTGCTCACTCTCAACTGCTTCCTGGTAACTCTCTGGTTCACCTGCATTAGTAAGCATCACATACTCATCTGTAGAGTATCTTCTGGAAGGTTTACGTTGTCTAGAAGATCTTCTCAACTGAGGTTCTGCGGGAACTTTCTCTCCTACTTCTTCTTGCTCAACATGTCCTACAGGTAAATCAACATCAGGCTCTACACTATTTTCCTGCACATCTCTCCCATCACCCTGATATACTAGAGGAATAACTGGGTCACAATCTGCTAATCCTTATGTAGAAGTCTTGGCTGGTGCCTTCTTCTTCAAATCCTCAAAGGTTTGATCCTCAAAGAAGACCACATCTCTGCTCTTGAACACCTTCTGCTTTTCTGGATCCCAAAGCATGTAACCAAACTGATCATGTGAGTAACCAAGAAAAATACATTCTTTAGACTTACCATCCAGCTTGGACCTCTCATTATCTGGAACATGTGCAAATGCACGACAACCAAACACTCTCAAATGCCTGTAGGAAACATCTTTCCCTGACCATACATGCTCTGCAACATCACCATCTAGGGCTGTACATGGTGATAAGTTGATCACATCAACTGCAGTCCTCAAAGCCTCATCCCAAAACCTTTTAGGTAGCTTGGCCTGTGAAAGCATACATCTGGTCTTTTCCATGATGGTGCGGTTCATCCTCTCTACAATTGCATTATGCTGAGGTGTACCAGGAATTGTCATCTCGTGTTGGATCCCATGTGACCTGCAATAGTCATTAAACAATCCTGTATACTCACCACCATTATCTGATCTTATGCATTTCAATTTCCTTTCTGTCTCCCTTTGAACCCTAGCATGAAACTCTTTGAAGGCATTAATAACCTGATCTTTGGTCTTCAAAGCATAAGCCCAAACTTTCCTGAAAAAATCATCTATAAAAGTGACAAAATAAAGTGCACCACTTATACCAAGAACATTAACAAATCCACCAGGAGTTTTTGTCCTCAAAGGATCACATACATCTGTATAAACATGATCTAAGGCATGCATTTTTCTAGACAAAGCAGCACTAGCAAATGAAACTCTATGTTGTTTACCAGCCAAACAATCAATACAAGGGTTCAGATGTATACCTCTGAGATCTGGTAATACCTCTCTCTTGGAAAGAGCTTGCAACCCCTTCTCGCTCATGTGTCCCAATCGCCTATGCCACAACTCCATACTGAAGTCTTTCTCTGTAGCATTTAACTGCTCACCATAAGCTTTAGCCTGCAACCTGTACAAAGTATGACATTTCTTTCCACTAGCTATAACAAGAGAACCCTTACTGAGATTCCATTGCCCTCTGTGAAATCTGCTTTCATACTCTTCATCATCTAGTCTTCCAACTGAAATTAAATTCAGCCTCAAGTCAACCACATGCCTCACATCCTTAAGTACCAACTTGAAGCCAAGGTTGGTCTTTAAATGGATATCACCCATGCCAATGATGTCTGCTGTGCCATAGTTGCCCATCTTGACAACACCAAAGTTTCCAGACCTGTATGTAGCAAAAAACTCTCTCCGAGGTGTAGCATGATAAGAAGCACCTGTGTCAATCACCCACTCAAGATCCTGACACATACAAGAAAAAATATCATCAGAAGGAGACAAAATCAAATAATCACCACCTTGCACTACCTTGCACTGTAGCTGTAGTATTATCCTTTGACTATGTAGACTCCACTTCTTTTCCCTTTTTTTTGTTCTTCTTAGGTTGCTTACATTGGTTCTTGTAATGTCCTTTCTCACCACAGTTATAGCAAACAATATCTTTTCTTGATCTTGACTTGCTTCTACCCATACATGAACTGCTTCTAGACTTTAACCTTCCTCTGTTCTCTGAGATAAGTGCCTGTGAATTATTCTGAGATGTTGCCGAACTCTTTCTTCTCAACTCCTCATTCAACAAACTGCTTGTTACTTGACTCATAGTGACAATACCATCTAGCGCAGAATTACTAAGGGAAACCACTAGTGTCTCCCAACTTTCTGGTAATGAACTGAGAAGTAATAATGCCTGCAACTCATCATCAAGAGACATTTTCATAGAGGATAACTGGTTAGTAATACTCTGCATTTCATTCAAATGCTAAGCAATAGAAGCACCCTCTCTATATTTTAGGTTCACAAGTTTTCTGATAAAAAAAGCTTTGTTGCTAGCTATTTTTCTTTCATAGAGACTTTCCAATTTTTTCCAAAGAGAATATGCAGAAATTTCAGTAAAAACATGGTGAAAGACACTATCATCAAGCCACTGTCTAATAAACCCAATTGTTTTTCGATCTAACCTCTTCCACTCATCATCTGTCATAGTTGTAGGTTTTGCACTATCCCCTTGTAAAGGTCCATACAAATCTTTGCAATACAAGAGATCTTCCATTCTTGGTTTCCATATCATCCAATTGTTTCCATTCAAACTAATCATGTGAGAAACATTACTGGCCTCCATGTTCAAATACAAAAATTAAATCACCAAAATCCCGCTCTGATACCAGTTGATGGGGATATAAAGAGGAAAAACTTTTGTATATAAACAAATACTAGAAGACCATAATACGCAGCGGAATAAAATGGAAACACAATCAAATAGAACACCAAGATATACGTGGAAAACCCCTTTAATGTGAAGGGTAAAAACCATGGGGCAAACTAGAGATAATCCACTATGAGAATAATGAATATACAAATCTCAATCTCTTGCCCAAAACCCTAGCAACAACCACAAGAGAATAACTGGGATACAAGGATCACGTCACTGCCCACAATATCTAAAACCTCCCCAAGTAATCACAGCAAGATTCTACTGTAGATTTGATCTAACTTGAGATGAGAACACTGCTAGATGATTGAGAACAGTCTCTCTGCGTTGTCCTTGTCTTCTTCCATTTCTTTCTCTTATTTTTCTACCTTGTTCTTCTCTCTTTGTTGCTATGAGGATGTCAACGTTGCTGCCTTTTTCTGCCTCTTTTCTGCATCTAAAACGCAGCCCCCACACCCCCCTTATATTGATCTAGGGTTAGGTCAAAGGGGTATGGGTTGTGGGCTGATAAAGCCCACCATGGGCTGAACCCACTTTGGGCTGCCAGCCCAACAAAAATCTGGTTGGCTTTTCGTGTGTTAGGAACTGCATCAACTTATCGTCGTGAAGTCCAGAGCTTACTAGGAGTCTGCCGGAATATTGTTGAGAGATCGTCGAAAGTTCGCCGGAAGCTCGCTGGAAGAATAGACATAGGGACTTGTTTCGCTTAGCAAATGTCTTAGGATTTCATAGTTAGTACGTAATTGGGCTTGGATTTGGGCCAACCCAATTAGGGACCAGCTAGGCCCATGTAAGGACTATGTTGGGCCCAATAAGAGGCCCAAACAATGCCTTAAGAAGTCTCACCTTCATGGCATAGTTTTCGAGACTGTATCAAGCGGTGGTACCACCAGTCTGGGTGGTTGTACCGCCCCTAGAATGGTGCCAAACGATGGTACCGCCAGTCTAGGTGGTGGTACTGCCTAGCACGAACCCCCAGGCAGTAGTACCGCCAGACTGGGCGGTGGTACCGCCCAGGACAGTGTCAGCGTCAAATTGACATTGGGCGGTGGTACCGCCCAGTGTAGGCAGTAGTACCGCCCATGCCCGGGGAACCCAAGATGAGATGTTTTTAGGCTCCATATTTGAATCAACTTGAAGTCTATAAATACTCCTCTCATCCCTAGTTAAAGTACATAAGCACAGAGAGTCTAAAAGCAAAGAAACCCTATTGAAGGAAGTGCTAGTCATAAGTGCCCAACAAGCCAATCACGTGAGTGATGGCACGTGTGACTTGATACAGAATCTTTTTGCTTATTATATTTTGGCGTATATCACTTTATAACTATTGCATAAATGCATATATATTGTGATGTCCTTGGATTTGTGCAATGGGAATCGGATCGTGATGAGATCACGATAATGAGATCGATTCACCTTTAAACACATATCCTAAATAATCCCGGTCATAGGTTACTCGAGAGGGACATCGTGATAACCGGATAGACTGGTGTGCTGTATACCCGTCCATATGATGGATGCAGCTGGTCTCATAGCTGCTCGTGTAGGGACACTAGGGATACAGTACAGGTGCTCATTGGAGAATGAGTTCACTGATTGATCCGCTTACGGAATGCTGGATGGTTGATGATGCCTTATTGTCAGACAGCGATTCCATAGTCCTAGTGGTGTATCTGGTCCTTGGACTTGAGACACCAAGGATGTCCTGTATGAGTGCTCCACTCTTTGATACCAGACTTATAGGTTTGACTGTTCTCAGATCTAGTACAGCTGGTCATTGGGAGTGGTAGTCGACCTTACGAGGGCTATTGAGTGTCGACAGAGGATCATCCACTCTCGGCGTCATGAGAGGAATATCCTATGTGTTCTTGCTCAGACAAATCCCTCGCCAGGGTCATTCGGGTTAAGAGAGAAAGAGTTCTCCGGGAGAATCCGATTAGAGCGAGACTCGAGTAGAAACCGTATGGGTCTGACAGCACCATGCTCGATATACGGTCTCTGGGATATTAGATGGATGAGGGACTATAGGTACATGGTAACTGAGGACAGACAGGTCCAATGGATTGGATTCCCCTGTATCGTCTGGGGACTACGGCGTAGTGGCCTAGTACTTCCGTAGTCGATGAGTCGAGTGAATTATTACAGAGATAATAATTCACTCAGTCAGAAGGAGTTCTGACAGGTATGACTCACGGCCAGCTCGATATTGGGCCTAGAGGGTCACACACATATGGTAGGCATTGCGATGAGTAGAGGTTCGGATATGAGATATCCGACGGAGCCCTGTCTTATTGGATGCAGATCCAATACCCACTAGGGAAAGGACCCATTAGGGTTTTGACACGGGATCTCTATAAATAGGAGGGATTCACAGCCTCATAGGCTAGAGTCTTTGCTTGCCCTTCCTATTCTCCTCTCCCTCTCCACCTCAGAGTAGGCCTGGAGTTTTGAGGAGCGTCGTCGCAACCCTGCTGTGTGGATCACCGCTAGAGAGGAGGACGCTTGACCTCCTTCACCCTCTCCTAAGGATCTGCAAGGAAACAGGGATATACGATCTCCCTAGGTAACACAATCTCTATACGCAGTTTTGTGTTTTGCGGATTTTTGCGCACCAATCTTCGCACGACGACGAACATCCTTTTGGGAATCGGGGATTTTTGTTTTCTTGTTCTTCCGCTGCGCATATGATGTCGCCCCCTTATGATTTCCCAACAGTGGTATCAAAGCCAGGTTGTTCGTGCGAATGATTGGTTTTGAACTGCGTGTGTTGTGTTTAGGAAGAATTTTGACGTCAAAATCGTTGACGCAAAAGCGAGGAAGGGCAGCAACAGTTGCTGCCCTCGATATGCATGCCTGCAGCCACCTGCAGCGGCAGCCGCAGCCAGGCAGCACAGCGCCGGCGCATGCGCAAGCGCTGTGCCTGCAGCAGCCGGCCGGCGGTCTGCTTGCAGCCGCAGCCGCAGCCAGGCAGCACAGCGCCGGCGCATGCGCAAGCGCTGTGCCTGCAGCAGCCGGCCGGCGGTCTGCTTGCAGCAGGCTTGCGGCCGGCGGGGCTGGCAGCCCGCGGGTAGAGGCGCCTGCGGCCGCTGAGCCCGCGGGTAGAGGCTCCGCAGGGCAGCGGCGCCTGCCGCCGCAGGGCAGCGACGCGCGACGCCTGCCGCCGCTGCTCCCGCAGGCGAAACCCCCCCCACAGGGGCGGCCGCCCGGTGGGACAGCACCGCCTGCGGAGGCAGCGGCGCCCGAAAGGGGAGCCCACCCGCAGCGGCATCGCCGCCAGCGGGCGTGCCGCCCGCAGGCGAGGGCAGCGCCCCGCCCCTCGCCGCACAGGCCGCCGCCGGCAGGGTGGCGGCGGCGGCAACAGCGAAAGGGGGAAAAGGCATTAGGGTTTTCTGGAAAAAAGACAGTTTTGCCCCTCGGAATTTGAGAAATTCCAGTTTCTGTCTTTTGTCCAAATTACGAAAATACCCTTAGGAATTGAGAAATTCCCTACATGTCTCTGATTTCAGAAAAATATTAATTAATTAAAAGGTTTAGTTGATTATTATTTTTATTATTATCTAGTAGTCCTACATGATGATGATTATTTATACATGTGATGTATGATGTGTGGACGGATGATCATGGACCGTGTGATGTGTGTACTTGTGATTATTATTATTGAGGTCTGCGAACCTCCATTATATTTCTCGTTTATTGTCGGGCCTGCGTGCCTATGATTAAGTTGTAATCACATGAGGAGGCGCAGCGGGAGCGTGGATGCGACAGCGGGACCCACGAGACGGACGATCGTGATGCATGGAGATGCATCAAGATGTCGACGGAACCGACGAGGACGAGATGGACGATCACAGGGCATGGAGATGCACCGTTGCACACATAGATCTTGATGTGAGTGATTAGGCCTACTGGCTCGGGCCTAATCATATTAGGTTGTGGTCCATGATCATCTGATGTGATTGCTTATACACATACTAGATAAGTATATATATTTGCATGCGATGTAGATATATATTAAATATGTATATGTGTGACATGTCATATTAGGAGACCAAATTATAGAAACATCTCTCGATAATATTAAGTCGGTAAACGTGAGGCAATTAGATTGACCCACGTGGCCTTCCATCGTTATGAGTAGGAACCGATTCCCGGTGTAGGTTGAGTTGGTCGAGTCCCTCGAGACTCACCTATATCGCGATTCGCTATCTTGCTTACGACATAGAGATGTCACCGGTGACCTGAGGACATGGTATGCTTGGTCGAGTCCCTCGAGGGTATATCATCAAATCAGACTCATATTGTAACGAAGGTGTTGACTTAACCGAGCATCATGGTTGGTCGAGTCCCTCGAGGCCATGGTGATTCGGAGGCCGAACAGGACGGGAATCACAAGGAGTTGTGATCGGCAAGAGTTGCCTACCTTTTAGGCTTAGTGTGATTGGTCGAGTCCCTCGAGGTTACACTAAGACGCTGATTGGATCCTGATCCCCACTAGAAGTCTGCCGGAGACTTCCGTTTTTCGTGCTGAGGGTGTCACGTGATTCGATAGTAAAATAGTGGGAGCATATTAAGATAGAAGTCCATATCTTGATAGTTTATTTCTTGCAAAATCTGCATGTTATTCATTTCTGCTACATCTTTATTTTCAGAAAATGTCGCTTTCAAATCCCTTACGTGGCATACTTGATGTCAACCGCCTCACTGGTCCAAATTATACGGATTGGCTCCGTAACTTGAGAATTGTTCTCACAGCGGAGAAAATCGTGTACGTCCTTGATACAGTAATGCCTACGCCCGAAGAAGGGGCAAGCGAGGATGAGATCGCTCGCTACGTGAAGTACATTGATGACTCCACTCTTGCTCAGTGCTATATGTTGGGCTCTATGACTCCAGAGTTACAGAGACAACATGAAAAGATGGATGCCAGATCCATTCTCCTACATGTCCGTAAATTGTTTGAGGAATAGGGAAGGACTCAACGATATGAGATATCCAAGAGCCTTTTCCGCGCTAGGATGACTGAGGGGACACCGGTTCAGAACCATGTCCTAAAGATGATTGAGTGGATAGAGAAACTCACAGGTCTAGGAATGGTCCTAGAGGATAACTTGTGTGTGGACATTGTGCTTCAGTCCCTACCAGATTCCTTTTCACAGTTCATAATGAATTTTAATATGAACAAGCTTGAGGTGACTCTCCCAGAGCTCCTCAATATGTTGAGGGAGGCAGAGAGTACTATTAAGAAAGAGAAGCCAGTTCTCTACACTGGTGAGACCAGAAAGAAAAGGAAAGCAGAAAGGTCCCTTAAGAAGGGAAAGGGCAAGGGCAAACAAGGTAAAACAAAGGTTGCTAAGAAAGACCCAACAAAGGACAAAGGCCAGTGCTTCCACTGTGGTAAAGATGGGCACTGGAAGAGAAACTGCAAAGAGTACCTTGCAGAAAGGGCGAAACAAAAGCTTGATGAAGCTTCAGGTACATTCATGATCAGTCTCCATTTGTCAGACTCTTATGATAACACATGGGTATTAGATACCGGTAGTGCTTATCATATATGCAATTCGTTGCAGGTTCTGGCAAGGCCTAGGAGACTAGAGAGAGGCGAGATGGACCTAAAGATGGGTAATGGAGCAAAAGTTGCTGTATTAGCTGTTGGCGAGGTCGCTCTACATCTGCCTAGTGGAGCTTTTATTGCATTAGATGCATGTTATTTTGTTCCTTCTATTATCAAAAACATTATTTCCATTTCATGTTTAACAGTTAGTGGATATAAATTTGTTTTTGAGAACAATAGTTGTTCGATATTATTAGATGATAATATCATCACGAAAGGAACATTGCATAATGGTTTATTTATGTTAGACACCACTCCACATATCATGAATGTAAATGTGTCTAAGAGGAAACGAGATGAGGTGAACAATGCATACCTGTGGCATTGTAGGCTAGGTCACATCCATGGAAGAAGGATTCAAAAGTTGCTAAATGATGGATATCTAGATCCATTCGACTATGTGTCATATGCAACTTGTGAGCCTTGCATTCGTGGAAAACTGACCAACTCTCCATTTAGTGGAACTGGAGAGAGAGCCACTGAGTTGTTGGAACTCATACATAGTGATGTATGTGGACCCATGTCAACTCATGCCATTGGAGGTTACTCCTACTTCATTACATTTACTGATGATTTCTCAAGGTATGGATATGTGTACTTACTGAAGTACAAGTCCGAGGCCTTTGAGAAATTCAGAGAGTATAAGAATGAGGTGGAGAACCAGACTGGAAAGAGTATCAAAACTCTTCGATCAGATCGAGGAGGTGAGTACTTAAGTACAGAGTTTACTCACTTCCTCAAGGACCATGGGATATTATCCCAATGGACACCTCCTTATACACCTCAGCTCAATGGTGTCTCTGAAAGGAGAAATCGTACATTATTAGATATGGTACGGTCCATGATGAGTTTCGCTGACCTACCCATCTCATTCTGGGGATATGCCCTAGAAACCGTAGCTTACCTTCTGAACAGAGTTCCAACTAAGTCGGTAGTGTCTACACCATATGAGATATGGAAAGGGAAGAAGCCTGATCTTAAGGTTGTTAAGATTTGGGGCTGTTCTGCCCATGTTAAAAGACACAACCCCGATAAGTTAGAATCAAGGACAGAGCGATGCAAATTTGTGGGATACCCCAAGGAAACTTGTGGGTATTATTTCTATCATCTCGAGGACCAAAAGGTCTTTGTAGCTAAGAGAGCAGTGTTCCTTGAGAAGAAACACATTCTTGGCGGAGACAGTGGGAGAATGATAGAGTTGAGCGAAGTTAGGGAACCAAGCTCAAGCACCACTCTACAGCCCGAGTCTGTTCAGGTACCTAATACACAAGTATCAACTTTACGCAGGTCTGATAGAGTATCCCATCCTCCTGAGAGATATGTGGGACATATTAGAGCAGAGGATGTAGAGGATATTGATCCTCAGACCTACGAGGAGGCTATTATGAGTATAGACTCCGGGAAGTGGAAAGAAGCCATGAATTCTGAGATGGATTCTATGTACTCCAATAAGGTTTGGAACCTAGTTGATGCACCCGAAGGTATTGTACCCATCGGTTGCAAGTGGATCTTTAAGAAAAAGATCGGAGTAGATGGAAAGGTAGAGACCTATAAAGCAAGGCTAGTGGCTAAGGGGTATCGTCAAAGGCAAGGTGTTGACTACGACGAAACTTTCTCACCCGTAGCAATGCTAAAATCCATCAGAATTCTATTGGCTATTGCAGCACACTATGATTATGAGATCTGGCAGATGGATGTGAAAACCGCATTCCTCAACGGGAACCTGGAGGAGGAGGTGTATATGATGCAACCTGAGGGATTCGTGTCCAAGAACTGCCCAGATAAGGTGTGTAGGTTGCTTAGATCCATTTATGGACTAAAGCAAGCTTCCCGAAGTTGGAACATAAGATTTGATGAGGCAATCAGATCTTATGACTTCGTTAAGAACGAAGATGAGCCTTGTGTGTACAGGAAGGTAAGTGGGAGCGCTATCACCTTTTTGGTGTTATATGTGGATGACATCCTCATCATTGGGAATGACATAGGAATACTATCCACAGTAAAGGCTTGGTTATCTAGACACTTCTCCATGAAGGACTTAGGAGAAGCATCTTATATCTTGGGGATTAGAATCTATAGAGATAGATCCAAAAGGATGCTTGGCTTGTCCCAGTCCAGGTACATAGAAACTATTGTCAAAAGGTTTGGCATGGAAAATTCTAAGAGAGGTCTCATACCGATGAGACATGGGATATCGCTTTCTACGAGTATGTCCCCAAAGACTCTAGAAGAAAGGGCGAACATGGATATGATACCTTATGCCTCAGCAATAGGGTCTATCATGTATGCCATGCTATGTACTAGGCCTGATATAGCGCATGCTCTGAGTGTCACGAGCAGGTATCAGGCGGATCCAGGCTTGGAGCACTGGAAAGTAGTAAAGTGTATCCTTAAGTACTTGAGAAGGACTAAGGATCTTTTACTAGTATATGGAGGTAATAGCCTTAAGGTTGAAGGCTACACTGACTCAAGTTTTCAGTCTGATGTTGATGATAGCAAGTCGAATTCAGGGTATGTGTACACCTTGAATGAAGGAGCAGTGTGCTGGAAGAGTTCCAAGCAAGATACCATTGCTGACTCGACCACAGAGGCGGAGTACATTGCCGCATTAGATGCAGCAAAGGAGGGAGTCTGGGTGAAGAAGTTCATCACAGATTTGGGAGTCGATACAGATAGCAGTGGAAAGAGTTCCATCCGAAGATAACATTGCAGATCCACTAACAAAGCCGTTGTCTCATTTTGTCTTTGAGCGTCACAGGGGTCTGATGGGGATCAGACACATAGGTGATTGGCTTTAGGTCAAGTGGGAGATTGCTAGTCATAAGTGCCCAACAAGCCAATCACGTGAGTGATGGCACGTGTGACTTGATACAGAATCTTTTTGCTTATTATATTTTGGCGTATATCACTTTATAACTATTGCATAAATGCATATATATTGTGATGTCCTTGGATTTGTGCAATGGGAATCGGATCGTGATGAGATCACGATAATGAGATCGATTCACCTTTAAACACATATCCTAAATAATCCCGGTCATAGGTTACTCGAGAGGGACATCGTGATAACCGGATAGACTGGTGTGCTGTATACCCGTCCATATGATGGATGCAGCTGGTCTCATAGCTGCTCGTGTAGGGACACTAGGGATACAGTACAGGTGCTCATTGGAGAATGAGTTCACTGATTGATCCGCTTACGGAATGCTGGATGGTTGATGATGCCTTATTGTCAGACAGCGATTCCATAGTCCTAGTGGTGTATCTGGTCCTTGGACTTGAGACACCAAGGATGTCCTGTATGAGTGCTCCACTCTTTGATACCAGACTTATAGGTTTGACTGTTCTCAGATCTAGTACAGCTGGTCATTGGGAGTGGTAGTCGACCTTACGAGGGCTATTGAGTGTCGACAGAGGATCATCCACTCTCGGCGTCATGAGAGGAATATCCTATGTGTTCTTGCTCAGACAAATCCCTGGCCAGGGTCATTCGGGTTGAAAGAGAAAGAGTTCTCCGGGAGAATCCGATTAGAGCGAGACTCGAGTAGAAACCGTATGGGTCTGACAGCACCATGCTCGATATACGGTCTCTGGGATATTAGATGGATGAGGGACTATAGGTACATGGTAACTGAGGACAGACAGGTCCAATGGATTGGATTCCCCTGTATCGTCTGGGGACTACGGCGTAGTGGCCTAGTACTTCCGTAGTCGATGAGTCGAGTGAATTATTACAGAGATAATAATTCACTCAGTCAGAAGGAGTTCTGACAGGTATGACTCACGGCCAGCTCGATATTGGGCCTAGAGGGTCACACACATATGGTAGGCATTGCGATGAGTAGAGGTTCGGATATGAGATATCCGACGGAGCCCTGTCTTATTGGATGCAGATCCAATACCCACTAGGGAAAGGACCCATTAGGGTTTTGACACGGGATCTCTATAAATAGGAGGGATTCACAGCCTCATAGGCTAGAGTCTTTGCTTGCCCTTCCTATTCTCCTCTCCCTCTCCACCTCAGAGTAGGCCTGGAGTTTTGAGGAGCGTCGTCGCAACCCTGCTGTGTGGATCACCGCTAGAGAGGAGGACGCTTGACCTCCTTCACCCTCTCCTAAGGATCTGCAAGGAAACAGGGATATACGATCTCCCTAGGTAACACAATCTCTATACGCAGTTTTGTGTTTTGCGGATTTTTGCGCACCAATCTTCGCACGACGACGAACATCCTTTTGGGAATCGGGGATTTTTGTTTTCTTGTTCTTCCGCTGCGCATATGATGTCGCCCCCTTATGATTTCCCAACAGGAAGACCGTTAGTGGATGCCAGTGGCCTTAACGGAAGAGGAATCGACGAAGTGGATGTAGGTCACAACGACCGAACCACTCTAAAACTCAGTTTGCATTTACTTTGAGTAACTTTATTTTACAACATATTGCCTCTCCTCCTTACTGTGCTTTAACTACGTTTTCAAAGTATTATCTTTACGAAACGGTTTTATGACGTAAACGGTTTTAATCGTACGAAGTTTTGAAGATGTGATTTTACCGCTACACCAATTCACCCCCCTCTTAGTGCCGACCCTGATTGCTTTCCTAACAATTGGTATCAGAGCCACGGTTTTCCAATTTGATTTAACACCCAAATAGAAATGACTCTTTTCGGCTATCAAGATGATCACTCTCTCATACGTCTTCCCTTTTTCAATGGGACGGACTACACTTATTGAAAAACTCGAATGAGAGTTTTATTGCTTTCGTTGGATTTGAATTTATGGCACATTATCGAATCCGATTTTAAAATGTCTTCTCTTCTAAAGAAAGATTGGAATGATAGGGAGAAGAAAACGTTTTCTTTAAATGCAAAGGCTATGAATGCCTTATTTTACGCCTTAGATAAAAATAAGTTTCAAAATAGCTTTCGACATTTGGCACACTCTTGAAATCACACACGAAGGCACTAGCAAAGTCAAGGATTCTAAAGCTAATTTTTTAATGCATGATTTTGAACTTTTTTGAATGAAGCTTAGTGAAACCATTGTTGACATGTACACCCTTTTTATAGATGTTGTCAATGGTTTAAAAGCTCTTGGCAAATGTTTTTTGGATTTTGAACTTGTAAACAAGATTTTGTGTTCTCTTAATAAGAGTTGGGATTAAAAAATAACGGCTATTCAAGAATCGAAAAACTTGAACCAATTTTCAATCGAAGAACTAATAGGGTCCTTGATGACCTATGAAATGACGTGCAATACACGTAAAGAACTCAAGAACAACCTTCCAAAGGACAGAAAGGATTTCGAACTAAGAATAATCGAAGATCACTCGAGCATAAGCTCAAGTGATGGTAAACTTAAACTCACAATGAAATTTAAAAATTTTATTAAACAAAAATTAAAGAACAAAATGAACAGAACTACTTGCTATGAACGCAAGAAAAAAAACACAAATTGAGATGAATCGAGCTCCTTCGAAGATAAGGAGAAAATTAACAAAGGTGATGTGGCAAACTACACCTTAACATCTTTCGACGTTGAGATACTATAAAAGCCTTTAGTTTATTTTGAAATTACATGATATTTTTATGAGTTATTTTTAATTTAGTTTAAAATTAATTTTCTTGAAAATTATATTTTTAAAAATGAAAATGTAAAAATTATGATCATGCTAGTAATTTTGAAAATGATAATGAAAATTATATGTTTAAAAATGAAAATTTAAAAGTATGACCATGCTTGTAATTTTGAAAATGATAATGAAAATTATATATTTTATGTTAATGGAATAAAATGTTAGATTTAAATCTAATGGTCATATGTATGTTTTTTCAAGAATAAATAATGTGTATCTTGATGATTTCCGAATTTGAGTGAAACCATGCTTGATGTCTTAATAAAAATATTAAGAAGTTTGATATCATGCTTAACGATGATGCATGGCTTTTGTATAAAAAACTAAGCATGAAAAATTGATTCACCTAAAAAGAAAAATGCATGACTACAACAAACAAAATGATCTTGATGGAAAATGCTTTATGAAATCAATTTCGATGATGCATAATGATATAATTATGTAATGAAACTATTAAATATTTTGAAACCATGTTTTGATGTCATGCATAATGATCATGCTTAATAAATTTTGAAATTATGCATGATAATTTTTAAGTAATTTATGGTTTATTGATTTTGATGATTTTTATGATGAAATTTATTTTTCGATCCTAAATGACTAGTGATATATATATATTTTTTTGGCATGAAAAGGAAAAAGGTATGCTTGTATGAAACAAACTAAAAAGAGGAAAGCTTTCTCTTTGAAAAATTTCTCTACTTTATTGATTTAAAAAAAAAAAGAGATTAATGAATCTATCTATATTTTTATGAATCTCTTGAATTTTGATTTGATGATTTGAATATGAATGAGTTTTTCCTTGATTTTTTGAGATTTATAAATTGAGATTTCTAATGCTTAAATCAAGATTTTATATGCATAAATTGAAATCTTTTTCTCCTAAGTTTCTTTTACGATTTACTAAAGAGAATATCTTTTTCGAAATTCTTGACTTGAAATTTTTTTTGAATATATTTTACTATTTAATCTCCTAAGATTTTCTTTTGATTAGTTAAGAGGATGTTTTTCGAAAGGAATCATGTCTTTTGGTATTTAAGTGGTCTTATCTTTCATGACATGATTTCTTGTATTTATGGCTTGTATACCTTGAAATGATTGAAATAATTTACACTATTATATTCTTCCCTTATTCTTTCTTGTTTACAATGATAAAAGAGGGAAAAGTTATGATCATGAATGGTAGGATGCAATTTGACAAAATTAGTGCCATCATGATGTTAAATATTTATGATTTGGAATTATGCATGCAATACTTTAACTTATGATAATAATGCATGCAATGATGAAATATTCATGATAAAATAATTGTTTTGACATTCATGACTTAAATTTTCATCTATGCTATTTACCTTTGTCATAATTTGAAAATTGATGTAAAGGGTCTTCCTTTCTTTTTGCCAATGACAAAGAGGGAGAAAGAGTTGCTAATGTGCCCATTTCAAAGAGAAAGGTGCTAGCTTGCACATTGCAAAAGAAGCAAAAAATGACACTTCTTAAAAGAGAAGAAAGAGCTTGCTATCTTGAACATTGCAAAACAAACATGCTAAACTTGCACATCTTTAATTATTGCTATCTTGCATAATGATCAATTTGGAAATTATGTATAATGTGCAATGATATGTCTAAACACATGAGAATTGAACTTCTCTTTTTTGTTGATGACAAAGGGGGAGAAGTATGATGTTATGCATAGGTTTATGCATAAGTTTATGATGACATGTATAACATGTTGCTTGGATTTTTGAATCCAAGAGTTTCTATCAATATGGCATATTGATAGGGGGAGTTTGTTTAAACTCAGGGAGTTAAGTTTAACTCCGTCATCAATTGGTTGTCATCATCAAAAAGAGGGGGGAGATTATTGAATCTCATATTTTGATGATGAAACCAATTGATAATTGTGTTTATGTTTTAATCTACATTTTGAGTAACGTAGGATGCTTTGATCAGGATGTGATGATTAAAGCAGGAAAAATCATATTGTGCCGGAGGATAACATGTTAGAAGATTGAACGTCGGGCCGAAGGATCGATCGACGTATCGATATAAGTCTTTGGGCCGTAGATTTGGGCATCGGGTCAAGAAGAGCGGATATTGTGCTAAGGATATCGGAGTTGCGGAGTCAACTAGCCGATTGGGCAATAGGCCGTAAGAGAGGATATTGTGCTGAAGAATCAAACGAAGCGTCGAGGGACCATTGACATACCGGACAACGTGATTAATACTTAGTATTAATTATCTAGATCAAAGTATATTTTACATGTATAGGATTAACTATGATAGCAAGGCATGAAGCAAAATGAAGTCCCGGAGTCAAGAATGTGATTTTGTTGGGAGTTCAAGAGTTCGTCGGAAGTTCTGGCGGAACCAGCCAAGAAGTCTCAGAGCTTGCTCGTGAAGCTTGTCGAAACTTGCCAAGAAGATCGTCGTGAAGTCTAGGAGCTTGCCGAGAGTCTGCCAGAACATTGCCGAAAGATCATCGGAAGTTCGCTGGAAGAATAGACATAGTGGCTTGTTTAGCTTAGCAAATGTCTTAGGATTTCGTAGTTAGCACGTAATTGGGTTTGGATTTGGGCCAACCCAATTAAGAGCCAACTAGGCCCATGTAAGGATTGTGTTGGGCCCAATAAGAGGCCCAAACAGTGTCCCAAGAAGTATCACCGTCATGGTACAGTCTTCAAGATTGTGTCAAGCAGTGGTACCGCCCAAGACAATGCCAATGTCAAACTAACACTGGGCGGTGGTACCGCCCATGCCTGGGGAACCCGAGATGAGATGTTTTTAAGCTCCAAGTTTGAATTAACTTGAAGCTTATAAATACACTTCTCATCCCTAGTTAAAGCACGCAAGTATAGAGAGTCTAAAAGTAAAGAAACGCTGCTATAATCTCTTTAGGAATTCCCTCCTCCAAGTCTAAGTGTTAGAATTCTGTTTAGAGAGGAGAGTGAGTACTTGTAAGGGTTATCTCCTAAACCCGGTAAAAGGAGAAGAGCAGTGTAAAAGGTGAGTCTTCGCCTATTGAAGGAAGACCATTAGTGGATGCCGGTGGCCTTGACGAAAGAGGAATCAGCGAAGTGGATATAGGTCACGATGACCGAATCACTCTAAAACTCGGTTTGTATTTACTTTGAGCAACTTTCTTTTATAGCAAATTGCCTCTCCTCCTTACTGTCCTTTGATTGTGTTTCCATGCGCTTTCTAAGTATTATCTTTACGAAACGATTTTATGACGGAAACGGTTTTAATCGTACGAAGTTTTGAAGACGTGATTTTACCACTGCACTAATTCACCCCCCCCCCTCTTAGTGTGGACCTCGATTGCTTTCCTAACCGATGCAACTATGTATAAAGAGAAATAAAAAACTTTGTGAAATAACCTTTGTATTCAACTATCATCCTATTGTCCAATTGTTTTTTTAGAAACTTCTTTAGTTTCTAGAGATGCAATAATGTTAGAAGTTACTACTCATATAATATGTCCCAAAATATTTGTCAAGTCATAATGCCACAATCAATCTCCAATATTTGATATTGCATATTCCACCACAAATTAACTTTTTCATCGAGAATGAAAGAGAAAATGATGATTTTCTACTCTCTTGCATGTCCTATGTTGGTGATGCATAAGAGAGATTAACTAGCCCCTCTATTTTGATGATTTATTTATGAGGAAATATTGTATGATATATAGTGATGTATCTACTTTGATATGTTTTAACGAAGAATGAGAGGATAGTAGCCGATTCATTTGTAAAAGGAATTATCATATTGGTGATTTAGAGTTGGTAACTACCGGAAACTTTATGACACTATCTTTATATTCAAACTTTTAAAATCTTTATAGATCATAAGTGCCTAAAGTATATCTTCATGTAAAAGAATTATATGTGAGACAAGAAAAATGATTTAATTTTCTAAAAAAATTATCATTTATCAATTATCATTATAGGAGTGGTAATATGGTTGATGCTTAAAGTAGGAAGTAATCAAACATTAAAGCCCATTTAAATGTTTCGAGAACTTTCATGATTACAAACTTTGTAGACATAAAACTTGAACTATTGAGTGGACATAAATGTTTTCTAGATTATTTGGTGACACTATCATTTTTGGTAAAGAAATTAAAACCAGAAGGGAGATGTATATATATAAACCATAGCTAAAGACATAACTCATAATTTAATATGAGAATTTCGACAATTGAAGGATGGTTCCTTTAGATTCTACTATCAAATTTGTGTTCTAGAAAGTTAACTAAGAAAGATGCAACAATTAAAGCAAGCCTATTTTGTCAAATTTATCATTCATCCCAGGATACTTGTGGTAAGAGTTCAAGAGATACATAATTGAATATATCTTTGAGGATTTGGTTTGTCAACAAGTAAAGACTGAGCATCGATACTTATCAAAATATTACAGAATATTTGATTCTTAAATGAAAATGAGGAGCAAATTAGTATGAATTTGATGTTAGGTATACCTAAAATCCAAAAAAGATTATGTTAGAATTTTGGCATGTGGATTATCTCTTTTACGTCCACCCACTTTTTTTTTTTCTATTAATCATAGTTATTTATAGGATAAACTGACTATGTTACTTATTAGAGAAGTCATTTGATGCAATAGTATTCCCATTGGTATTATATCTAATAGAGTTCGGAGGTTTAAAACAAATCGATGATTAATCTGAAAGGATAATACAAATACCATAAAATATTAGATTTTTAATAATTGAGATAAATATATGCATATAAAACATATTTCATTATTCAAAAGGTCCTTTTAAACCTTCTTAAGAATCTATCATAGACTATAAATAGCTCAAAGTTAATAGAAAAACTTTGTGCATCGATAGTGAATGAATCTAGAATTTAAGAGTACATATCAAAAGAAATTATGAGATTTTATGTGAGAGTAAATTGCCTCCGATATTTGTGTGGCCTTTTCAAATCTTATAAAAGATCATATCCATGACTAATTGATTGGCCTTACATCCAACACTTATAGATGTCCATGATATATTTCATATCGATACTTAAGAAATATATTACAGATCCATTTTATGTTCACTCATGTCAATCATTGGTAGATGATATTTCTTATATGGGGTAAAATTTAGGAAAGGAAGTAACACATCATATCAAGTAATGCTATTAGTGAAAGTTTGCTGACAACATTGTATAGAAAACCACTTGAGAAAGGGATGAAGACATCAAATAATAGAGTCCACTTTTTTTTTCCATAATGTAAATCTTGGGGATCAAATGTTTTAAGGTAACGAATACAATCACCATATTTTTTTTATTTCCTAAAATATAAATTCTACAATTAGAACTTTACCATATAAGCATAATTGAATTCCTAATATGTGTATTCTAAAATGAAAATTTATTGTTCAACCATTAATAATATTTCCATTATTGAACGAGCAAATATGAAATAACATAATAATTTAATTAATATTAAATATAAAAATCAAAATTAAGGTTTTTACCTTTAGTGAGATCGTCCCTCTTATCCTATTAAGCCAATCAAATTCTTAATATTTATTTTAACAATGATCGCAAAGACTATAGGGGCGATAAGGGTTGAGCGAGGAAGTGCATTGATCATCAACTAAGGAGAATAGTAAGTCATCCATTATTTATTTATGAAATTTAGATATTATTTGATGGTGGATTCTCAAAATAAATTGAGATGTAGGAATTAAAATTTAGATTTTATAATGTTATCAAATTGCCTCAATTCCTTATGAATTTTGAATGTTATTATTTAGTGGAAGATTTTCCAAATCAATCGAGATGCATGGTGTAAATTTGATAACTTACAAAGTTATTTAATCACCTTTAATCATGATTAGTAAAAGTTGAATTAATAAATTTCACAAAAGTTCATGATTTTTTAAGCATGTCAAATACTTTTTGAAGTTCATGTTGCATTAGTTTAAATTTAATTTTTTTATTAATGCTAGTTTAATGGTGTTATGACACATTATGAAATTTTATATTCTCATATGAAAAATTAGATAAATTATTCACTTAATTTTGGATTAAAAAATAGATTTGTAGGCCACTGTTAGATTCAGTCCGATCAACCATAGCTTAGTCTAGGCTTGGGTTTAGCTTGGACCCAACCTAGCTCAAGTTAGGATAGTTTACTAGAGCGAAACAAACCCAATACAAGTCAAATCCGACCTAGTGTGACCCTAGTTGGAATCAAACCCAACTTGATCCAAGTCCAACCTAACACATCAATGGGATAGGCCTAGTGTAGCTTGAAGCTTATGGCCTAGGTCAACTTAGTCCCGAGGACTTGTGGTGCATGCCCTTTGTCACTAACAAAACTAAAAATTGGTTTAGGTCATTTTTATACCAATTTAAATTAATTAAAGCCGATCTTGAGTGATTCTAAACTATCTCAATTCAATTTTTGGTCTAGCTAGTTTGACTTGGGCTAATTTAGTGTGATTTTGACCCAAAATTTTATTGGTTCAATCGTGGGTTATAGTGGATTTGACACCTCTCTATCTTCTTATTTGATGAATGTTTTATGTATTTTATGTTGTGACTTTTAAAAATCATTAACAAATTCCAAGTTTAATTGGGATATGAGAGTAAAGGTGATGATATGATGTATACGATGATAATTGAGGACATCAATTTTTAACTAAGAGGTAGGTTGACCAACGCAAGTAGCATGATTCTGTTTGGGGTAGTGAAACATTAGATATATTAGATAGATAGTTCTTTCATTTATTATTAGGGGAAATGTGTCTTCACTTTGACGAGTGAAGAATATTACTTCATCCGCTATATCAGTTTTCTTCAAAATAAAGAGCTCATCTTCTTGGTTAAGATATTTCTATTTGTTAGAAACTACACTATATGTCAATATGATTTATGATAATAAATACCATATGATTTGACTTTGGATGACATTATGATTTCCTGACTTTTATTTATAGATTTGAATATGATGATTTATATTTATAAGGTTATTCTTACTTACCATAATTGTTGATATATAATTTTATATTTATTTTTAAAGTAGCCGGGACTAGATATACAAGATCTTTCTTTGATCTCTGGGTTGTGCTATTACAAAGTTGTAGCATTTTCCACTCATTGTTGAGGTTGATGTTACTTGATGGTTTTATTTTGAGAAAGACATTTTTAATTTAAGGTTTTGAATAAAATTGCTTTGACTTTTTAAATGCTATGGATGAATTACTAACCTCAACTTGGATCGAATCTAAAATTGTATGGCACTCAAATTATAGTCCTTTGAACATTTTCTTTAATTGTAGGATACCTTCGTTCCTATTTTTACAAAGCATCGAATAAGCCAAACGAGAGATTTCAAGTGCTTGGGCGGATAACATGAACTCGGGGTTAAGCTGTGGATGTGGAAAGGACTCCAAACCCAATGTCATTCTTTCTTATCTGACCGAGTAATCCTTCTCTTCCCTACGTCAAACTCTTATTTTCGTTCAATTTCCATAGCACTTACGATTTCATGTTCTCCTAATTCCTGTGAATCTCTGTCGGAGATATAAGTGCTCACTTTTCCATCTTCCATTCATGAGGTGTGGTGTGGATAATTTGCAGTCGATCTGCGAGTGCAAAGAACAAGAAGGAATGGAAAGAAAAGGGCATCACCAAATATATTTCTATAGATATCATAGAATCAGTGTTGATGCAAATGAACCCCAAGGATGCTGTGCGCCTAAGCACCGTATGCAAAGAATGGAAAGACACAACCCCACAGTGTGATCCAACAATGCACAAAACTCCGTGGTTGCTCAATGTGGCCGATTCTAACTACTTCCTTCACAGCACAGTTGACAAGGATATGTCATTCACGATCAAAATCCATGACATTCTCCCTAAAAAGTTGCATAACTGGGGCTGCTTTCATGGTTGGTTGGTGCTCGAGCATCACAGGTTCTCTCTATATAATCCTTTCACACGGGTGCGGTTGGATCTCCCACCCCACAAGCACGGAATCATGGATTTCCGTTACATGTCATCAGCTCCGACGAATCCTGATTGCGTCGTTATTGTTTTTCATATCAATGAACTTTATATTTGGAGGCCGGGCGATAAGACATGGACCATAGAGAAAAACATGAATGTGATTGATTATAGGTCGATCATGAACTTTCAAGGGAAATTCTATACTTTAGATTGTTATACTGGAAACTTAGTATGTTTTGGAGTCACTCCGTTTCGAATCAAGATTATGGATGTGCCACCACCCAAGGAATTTTTTAGAGTATCACGCAATCGGATCTATTTGGTTGAATCTTGCGGGGAGTTGTTGTTGGTTTGCTTGATTTGCAGCCTCAAGATCCCGAAAGTTTACATGTTTCGACTCGATTTCGAGAACAAGACTTGGATCAGGATAAAGAGTTTGGGTGATCGAATATTATTTTTAAGTGGTAGTCGTTATGACCAACATGGTATCTCAGTCTCGGCTCGTGAAACTGGATGTATTAGGAATTGTATATATCTCATTGATTGGTCATCAAAATATGTTTACATCATGGGAAGTCGTAAGATCAAAAGAATATACAAAGGACTACAAAATGGTTGCATCCCGCTCTGGATCACTCCAAGTAAATGATGATAGAGAAAACAACAACTGTTGTATTAGTTAGTCAGATAATTTTAGAGTTTCTATTTATTTCGAAGCAAAAAGAGCAAATGAGAGCGATCAATGGACTTTTGTGTCAATTGATAATTGACTATGTTTTATTTTATGAACTTTTATTTTCTTCCACATACCATGTTTGGGAGGTGCACATGTGTGCTCATAGATATCCAACTCCTTATTGTTAATGATCATATTACAACTCTAAATCCTGTGTAAGTTAATAAAAATGAAGAATGATTCAAAATTCATCTTAGTCTAAGGACATGGAGCTTCTATCTACTCACAAGAATTAATGCAGCTCTCACTAAGAGACATCCATCTCTACCTGTTGAACTTGGTAAGCTGAGAAAGGATATCTTAGACAAAGGCTGATGATAAATCTGTTCCCTTATTTGCAAATATTTTCCTTTTAATTTCAGTTCTATTACAAATTAATGACAATACCATAGCTATTTAATTTAAATTAGCGTGTCACATTTGGTATATGTTTACAGGGAGTCCCATAAGATGGACAATAAACTCTCTATACACTAGCCATTGTAATTTATACCTATGTTAACCCAATAAGAGCCTAAACTAAAATAGTCTATACACTAGCCATTGTAATCTATACCTGTGTTGGCCTAATAAAGATTTATTTTTATCACAATAGCAATTTGATTGCAACCTAAATTATTGATCAAAGTTCTAATTAATTCTTTGTTTTGTCAACTAATCATGCGACACATCATCCCATCTATTAATATATTATCTTATCTTTCTAACATGATGATAGTCGATTGATTCTTTCAATCCTTTAACATGATTTTTTTATTTTCAAGAATGATGATTGATTTTATAGTAGCTCACATCTTTAGTCGAAGTATCTCTTATATTTAGCAGAAGATTTAATAGAGATATCTTAATTCATGATTTTAGATGTGTTTTAATATAAAATGAGAGGATGAAAACTTAGATTGTTAAAACCTCATGCAACACAAAATTTCATCAGAGATGTCAGACATTGTTATCATCAAAATTTCTCACACATTCGAGCACAGGAAAATTTTCTTCGATTGAGGACAGCCATAATGGACCTCTTAATTGAGAAGCAATCTTATTCCCACCCTACACCAGTTTCCAAGGCAAGGAATTCATGAAGAGAGCGTTCAATGGCATCTGAATCAGATGGTTGTGATCACCAAGGTGGTCAAAATCGTGCTGCGTTTACGGAGCCGAGGCATGGAATATAGAAATGGGCAAAACTAGTTTCGCAGTAGCTTCCTTGAGCACTGAAACAGTGGAGGCTTTAGAAGCTTCACTTTTTCCTGATGCAGACAAGAATCTAATTTGTAATGGCCTCCTGAACTCCTGCATGTTAAGGTCGAGAATATCCATTTACGCATTGATTGAACAATGGATTCATTCATGTGCAAGATTTATCAAACATAATGCTGCTCAAATAACACACTACTCCTCCTTTCCTCAAAAGTCAGCTGGTTCTCTCTCTCTCTCTCTCTCATTCATCATCTGTGATTCCTAACAACAACAGCTGTGTCATAGAATAATAGAAGTTGAGTTCCTTTTTCTTTTTCTTTGGGTGAAAAGAGAAGCCATTTGAGGCTTCGAGTTTCTCGTTCCTGCTCATCCATTACTAGTGGTTGCTTGCTTGTATAAAAGATTAATATCTTACGGGTTTATCGAGGATCTATCAGCTTCTAAGACCAATTCAAACCAACCAGACAACAAGAAGCCCATATATGTCTTGTCCTAGATGAAGATGGGGAAGATGGAGAAGTTATTCATCATGATTTAGTTTAAGTGCTTGTCATTGTTGGTTTAATTATGCTATGAACATATTATAGAATTTTATATTTTTATATAATAAATTTGAGAAATTATTCTCTTATGTTGTATAAAAAACCTTTGGATTGATGGGTCATTATTGAATCCAATGCGGTCGGGATACCCCAATTCGGGCTTGGGATTGGCCTGGATTGGACCCGGCTCAGGTGGGGTGAGCCGACTGGGCGAACCAGACCCAAATTGGACCAAACTCCAATACAATCAGGTCTAGCCCAATGCATCAATGAGGCAAACCGAGGACCCATAGAAGCCCGAAGCCCAACTTGGCCCAATAGTGTCAAGCCATTTACCGCTGAACCAAATCGATTAGGTTCGACTGGTTCAAGCAGATCCAAGGTGTTCTTGGACTAGTTTTGGCTGGTCCAAGCTAGTTCACGTTGTTTTTGGATATGATTTAAGCTAGTCTTAGGTGATTCCGCGTAATCAGTTTGATTTGGACTTGGTTCAATGTGATTTTGGTCCGAACACTGATCAGTTCAAGCCAATTTCAATCGGTTCAACCCTGGTTTGGGCCAATCATGGGTTAGAGTGGATTAGACTACTTCTATCCCGTGACCTAACGAATTTAAAAGGGTTTTATTTGAAGTTATTCTATGAATTTTTAAAATCCTAATAAATTCTAAATTTGAATTATAAACAATGATAAGATATATATGATGATAGTTGAGGACATTATTTCTTTGCCATGTGGTTAGTAAATGTTAATACGTAATTGTTGACTCATCAGTTGGCCCGGTTGGTTCACTATTGAAATTGCAAGTCCTTCCTGATGACTTGCTGACATGAAGAGCTAGCGTGGCAAGCCGATGTGGAGAACCTATTGAGGGAGATGGTTCACTAGGAGCAATCTGACCCTTATGTGGTGGAGGGTTGGAGAGTTAGGTTATCCTTATTGTTTGGTTCCCTTCTGTTTGCGTCTTCGGATGATACCGGGGGTGTCCCGGCTTGACCCATCCAATACTTAAGTTAGAGAGATAGAAGGGGAGGTTAAGAATGTAAGTAAGAGAACGAAGAACTCTTACTCACCCGCCCCTCCTTGGCTAGAGGCTTCACTTTTATACATGAGCGCTTGGTGACATATACGGGTGCTCATAAAGGCTCCCCTTATCCTATATGGTGGAGGCATTAATGAGGGCGATTTACTGGTGTGTCTCCTTTGGTGCTTGGGGTATACCATTGGGGGGATACTTTTGGACTGACTTACCACTTTGGGTTAGGCAAGGAGTGGTTCCTTTATCAATCGTTAGGAAGAGAAGGCTGGTGAAGTCGGACCATGCCGTCGGTCATTAATGCAGAGGCATGGCTTCTGTTGATGTATTAGTTAGGAGTGGGTTGTATGAGCCTATTCCTGGAAGTTGAGGCTAGCAATGTGACCTCCTACTGGCAGTTATAGGGAGTAGGTGGTTCCTAAGCTTTTGCTTAAGTGAAGTTGTACAGTTCCATCATTGACTTAGCGATACCATCATATGTGATGCTACCACTATGAATGTGGTGCCATCGCCTAGTGTGCCATTATAGATTAATGAGATAACCAATGCAATGATTCAATCTATTGGTATGTCGATTAATTTTTCAACATATGGATTCATCATCTAGCTTGCCGATGATCCTCTAACGAATCAAGTTATAATATAATTCATCGATCAATCCTTGGACACATTGATTTATTCTCTAATTAAATATTCGACGTTAATATCTCATTCTTTATTTTAACGCTTGATCCTATAACTTGACATCCAATTCTCTTATTTGATGTTTAATCCTATTCTGGACTCTTAATCAAAGTATCTCTTGTATTACTTATCTGAAAAATATATTTCATATAATATTAGTTTCTAAAATTCATAAATTAATTTTATCAACAAAATATAAGATATATAATAATATATTTTTTTATTATGATAACTAATTAATGAAAGAGGTTAAAAAGACTCTCGTATCTAGGTGTCATAATTATATGATTAATCTCAAACTCATCAATTGAGTTATTCATCATCGAAATACAAAATACAAGATCGTCAAAGGATAACTTGAATCATCGCTTTGGATGCTTGGAATCCTGCTAGGGCAAAACATTGAAGCATGTGTGCTTCCCTTGGGATCCATTTTATTGATCACGAGATGGATGATGCTATTATTGTGAATTTTACTAGTGATACCTTGATATGTGATAGGGCTATTAGCAAATGAAGCATACTTGTTGCCCCCCTATATATTGAGTAGACTTATGGTTCATCTGCACGTAGTTGTAACACATGACTATAGCTTCCCGAATGTATTTATATCATGCATGCTGCAAGTGTCAAGTTGGTTGTTAGTGTTGCCTCACCTTATTCGAAGGTCTCCTATCAATACAACGCAAAGTCAATTCACCTTCTAAGGAAGAAGACTGGGAGGTCTGCCTTAGGTCCTTTTAGATTCATGTGCCCTTAAATAATTTTCTAAAATAATTACCTTACTAATGACATCCGCATAAGGTGATACTTCCAAATTTTGTTATCGATGAAGATCTTTCTTTTAAGGGTTGAGTCTTTTTATTTTCATCCACCACTATGAAGAAAGCTCTGTCAAATAATCTTCTATTATATTTTTAAAAACTCTTTCAGTTTTTAAAGATGCAATAATGCTAGAAACTACACTTATATAAGACATCCCCAGATAGTTGGGGATCACAATACCATAATCAACCTTCAATGTTCGACATTATATATTCTACCATGAGTCAATTTTTTCTTCAAGAATGAAGGAGATAAAAGTGACGTTCTACTCTCCAGTGCAATCTATGTTGGTGATGCATTGGAGAGATTAACTAATGCCCCTATTTCGATGATTTATTAAGGAGGAGAAGGTTTTGTTATGTATAATCATGCATGAATTTATCGATTTTAATGTGTTTTAACTCAAAATAAGAGAATAATAGCTTACACATCTAAACAGTTGTAAGGAGAATCACCCTACTCCTGATTTGGAGTTGGCAACTATTGTATTTGACTTTGGAGGCATTAACTTTATAATCAAAATTTTAAAATCTTTATAAATCATAAGTACCTTAAGTACCTTCATGTAAAAGAGTTGTCCATGAGATAACAAAGATGGTTCATTGATGCTAATGTTGTCATTGATGCTTTGAGTATAAAGTTATCAAATCTAATAGACCATTAAAATATTGTGAGAACTTTTATGATTACAAGCTTCTTACATAGGAAACTATAACTATTGAGCGGACACAAAAGGTTTTTTTGGCTTGTTTGGTATACTATCCTTTTTGATGAAAAAAAATTAAGTAAAATCATAAGGGTGATGTATATGTACAAACCGTAGCTAAAGACATAACTGAAGATTTGAAACAAGAGTTACAACAAGCGAAGAATGATTATTTTATATTCTACTATTAGCAAAGAGTTCTACTATGCGATGGAGTTCCCATTAGACATGATTAATTAAACAAGAATTATTTTATTAACAAGAGTTATTTATTAGATAATTCGTTAATTATTTCATTGTCTAATGAATACTCTTGTTAATAGAAAAACACTCGTTGCATTATTCATTAGACAAACCTTGGATGATATTAATTGTTTAATGAGTAATTAATAATGCTAGATTTTCCAGTGGGAACTCCATTGCATCAATATGACTTCTTATTATTTGGAACGCCTTATGGTGTAATGCTTTCTCCTCTCTATACTACGCCAATTAAAAATCTGGTTGGCTTTTCGTGTGTTAGGAACTGCATCAACTTATCGTACTCCATACGTTGAGCTATGATCCATCGGCATGAACTTTTCACGCACTGACCATGGATTTTCAAGCTAAATCTGTTCTTTGGGACTTCGTCGATCACAGTAATGTTTTCTTCTTCTTGAGCACTGGAAATTGTCAGCTATAAGCTTTCAACCCTGGAGAATGCAGTCAGTGGAGAAACACACGAGAGAAAGAAGTGGGAGTGTCACAGATCCCATGATTCATGAGATATGCGAGCTTGCACCTAATGTCCGGCCTCTCGAAGAACCCTGTGAGACCTCCCCACAGCTCAGTTCTAAATTGTTTTCCCCTACCATATTGCCATTAACATATGCACAGAAATATTACGACTCACTAGACCTAAAATTGATGTTGAACATAAAGCGACTGTTGAAACAGTATAGCTTTAGAGGGGCCAAAAGCCTAATCTGACGATGCGTTGAGCGCTTCAACGCTTTCCAAGACCAATAGAAGTAACGCAAAATTTCATAAGAGATGTCAGACATTGTAATCATCAAAATTTCTCACACATCGTGGAGCACAGGAAATTTTCTTGGATAGTCATAATGAACCCTCTTAGTGGAGAAGCAATCTTAAAGAAGTCACGAGTATTCAATGCCATCTGAATCGGATGATTGTGATTGTTAAAAAGAATAAAAAAAAAAATTATTGAAAAAGTTTTATCGAAGAAGAAACTTTACCGAAGAAGCTTAAATACATTAACATGTCCCTCTCCTATTTATACAGATTATGAGGGATGATTTTTCTCAACAGAATAGTAGATTTTCCTCAATATAGTAAGAAATTTCCTCATATAATTGGAGAAATCTTATCTACTATCATGCCCCCGCAAGATGATGATCTTGTCAAAGATACCAATCTTGGATCGATGTAAAACAAACATTTTATGAGCGAGAGGCTTCATGAGTAGGGCAAGAGCAGGTCACTGTTGTTGCTGCGGCTACAACGACGATGGCGGCGATAGCGACGACTGCAACAGAGGAGAAAGCTACAGCAATGGAGAAAGCTATAGCAATGCTATAGTAGAGGAAGAAGCCACAATAGAGGAGGAAGCTACAACGATGCTAAAGTAGAGGAGAAAGCTATAATTGAGGTACAACAAAGGAGGTAGTCAAAACAGAAGAGGAAGCTGCAGTAGAGGTGCAGTAGAAGAGAAAGCTATAGTAGAGGAGTAGTAGAGGAGGAAGCTGCAGCATAGGTGCAACAAAGGAGGAAGTTGCAGCGACACTACAGCAGAGGAGAAAGTTATAACAGAGGAGAAAGCTACAGTTGAGGAGGAAGCTACAGTAGAGGAGCAATAATGCTACAACAGAGGAGCAGTAATGCTACAACAGAGGAGCAGTAATGCTATAGCAGAGGAGGAAGCTGCAGCAATTTAGTGGAGAAGCCTACAGTGATTTGCTTTTAATAGGAGCTGAGGATCGATAGTTGACAATGAGGCAGTAGGCTACGATTGATGCAGATCACAACCTGATGAAGACAATGCTATGGTGGCGGACAACCCGAGCCTGGGGTCAGTGCAGGCGACGCCGGTGAAGAAGAAAGCCACATGGAGGAGAAGAGGGAAGGAGCGGGCAGGGGTTGGAGAGGGATCTACTACCGAGGGTGAGTAGTCGACGACACCAAAACAAACCCTCATTGTTGTGGCCGCACCTGATGGCGATGCTAGATGTGGTTATGGCAGCGATTGGGGTAGCAGCGAAGGCGTCACACACCATACAACGGACGGAGAGGGGAGTCCGATAGGGAAGCAAGTCTGACAAGAAAGAGTTCCCCCCTTCTTTGCTCTGCAAAGGCAAAGGATATGGTGAATGGTAGGCTTTGATGGCCATGGAGCCTTGCTCGTCTCACTTGCTCTGATACCATGTTGAAATGAATAGAAGATAAGAAGAATTATTGAAGAAGCTTTATTGAAGAAGAAACTTTATTGAAGAAGCTTGAATACATTAACATGTCCTTCTCCTATTTATACAGATTAATAGGGAGGATTTCCTTCAATATAATAAAGGATTTCGCTCAGTAGAGAAATTTCCTCATATAGTTGAAAAAATCTTATCTGCTATCAGTGATCACCCAGGTGATCAAAATCATACTACATTTATAGAACTAAGGCATGGAATATAAAAATGGGAAAACCTTCCACAGATAGCTACCTTGAGTACTGAAACAGTACAGATAAGAATATGATTTGTAATCGGCCTACTGGCCTCCTGCATGTTAAGAGTAAACAATGTGTGCAAGATAAGGCCATTTAAATAACAAACTACTCATGTTCACTTCAACTTTGTCCTACTCATAAAGTTTGGTTTTCTCATTCATCACCTATGATTCCTAACAACAACTGTCTCGTATAAGAATAAAAATTAGGTTTTTTTTAAAAAGGTAAAAAGAGAAGTCACGTTAGACTTTCCCTTTTTTCATTCATACACCATCAAATCATATATTTATCTCTAATCTTCTATTATATTCTCGTAAAATTAAGCTTATATTAAGGATATCAATCTTGATTTAATATAATTGAAATATCTTATGAGTGAGAGGTTTTGTGAAAAAGTCTACTGATTGGGTAAAAGTATAAACATGAGAAACACATAGTTGATATTTAACAACTTAAACTCTAATGAAGTTAAAGTCGATAGCAATATGTTTCATGCTTGAGTGAAACATTAGATTGACATTAATATTATCACAATATATTATAGGAGTGGATTGGGAGGTGATGCTAAGTGTGTAAGTGACACTAGATTGACATTAATATTATCACAATATATTATAGGAGTGGATTGGGAGGTGATGCTAAGTGTGTAGCAAATTGGTGACCTAGTTGAGTTATGTAGCGGTGGTAGTGATAACTCGGTGCTTAGCTTCAGCGGTGAATCTTTGATTACATTATATTTCTTGAAGCTCCAACTAATTATATTTGCTCAAAGAAAGACAATATAGATTGAGTAGACATTCTATCATCAGTGTTGCATGTCTAATAAGCATCAATAAAGGCATGAAGATGATGTAATGAGTGTTTATAAAGAAAAAATCCACGATTAAGAGTCCCTTTAAGATATCGTATGATAAGTTTTAGTATAGACCAATATGTGGTGGATGGTCGATACATAAATTGTTATGGTTTGTTAATTATAAATAAGATGTCTGGATGTGTGAGAGATAAATACTGTAAAGAACCAAGTACTAATCGATATTGTATGGGATCTATAGTTTGCCATCATATAATTTAAGTGATTCAATAGTGAATAGTGGAGTGATGACTTTTTTTGCATTATGTATATCCGTCTTTGATAATATATCTTAAATATACTTCTTTTGAGATAAGAAAAGTCCACAAGATATGAACGTTGCTTTCACTCCCGAAAAGTAGTTTAAGGTTCCTAGATCTTTAATGGAGAATCAATCTATTAATTACTTAAGGAATTACTTGATCTCTATAGGATTATTGCTTGTGATGATAATATCATACACATAAACTAGTAGATATATAATATTTTTTTATTATCATAAATATAAAGATGTGTTAAATTTGGAGTTGATCAAACCAACTGATGTAAAAAACGAGCCAAGTTTAGTATACTAGGTTTTTAGAGCTTTACGAAGTTTAAAATAATTTTTTTTTATTTTATAAACATGACTTAGATATTGAGGATTGATAAAGCTAGGAGGTTGTTACATAAAGATATTTTTAGTTAAGGTCCTATGCATAAAAGCATTGTTAATATCTAGTTGGTGTATATGCTAGTTTTAAATGATAGCTAAACTCCAGATAAGTCAGATTATTATTAGTTTAATAATCAAACTAAATATTTCTATGAAATCAACACATGGTCATTGGTGAAACCCTTCGGCCACTAGACGTGCTTTGTATTTGGATTTTGCTTAATTCGAAAGATCTACTTACACCCAATAATATTTTATATATGATGAAATAATACAAGGGTCCATTTGACATTTTAAAGTAGGGCATCACATTCTTTGCATATGACTTTAGGCTAGTGTGAAGATTTTTAAACTTATATAATGGTTGTGAGTTCATTAGGTTTAGATGGAGAGCTTATGGTAGTATGAAGGTGAAGGATTTGATGTAATTTAAAAATACTATTTTTGGAGCGTGTTATGTGATGTTCAGGCTCGATGATATTATTAAATTATGTTGGAGATATGAGAATTATTGAAGAGTTACTAACATGTACCTAATTAGGCTAATACACTTCGATGTCACTTAGCCAAGGCGAGAACAAAAACATCATTTCTGGTGCCATGAGTGTTGCTTCATCGAGATTACAGGGTGAGTTGGTGGAGAAGAAGTTATAGAGGGAGTGAGATATTGATGAACTAGAATGATTAGAGAGAGTAGGTCTAGAGGAGAGTTGTTGGTTGATGTGGTGAGATGTGTGTTTTAGGCCTATTTAAATAAATCTAGTGATATATGGTTGTTGTATAGCTCACATTACTGAAGGCACAATGAAGATGATGTGATACAAAGACTTCTAAATTTGTAGATCATAGCATTGAAAAATATTATGGTCACGATGCAAGCTTTAGATCTTGGTATTGACTTGTGTAAAGTGTAGGGGTGTAGCTAGGGATAACATAAACAATCAAATACTTAGAATTTTTAAAGATTTGAGATTTTATGAAATAGTTTTTCAAATGGTAACTAATGTTATAGGATGAGGATAAACATACAATTAATGAGGTATACTAAAAAGTTGCTCACTAAAAAGTTAATGACATGGAAGCTTGGTGTAAAAGGGTGAGACTAGTTTCAACTATATGTCGATCAGTAGAGCCAACTAATTAAAGTGTGTGGTGGTAATTTGAGATGTTGTATACCATAGGATGAGAGGTAAGTTGTTAGAACTTATGGGAATGCCTGAATAGAGGAGTCCACCAACGATCTACTTTGCTATCAATTGAGTAGAGCTGAGCAATTGTAGAGGATCATTAGTGGAGGCAGATCTAATCTATGATCAATATGATTATGGAATAGATCAGATTTGTAAGATGAAGCAGATATATTGTAGAGCAGATCTGTTCCCTCTCGATCATGATTGTTCTTCTTGTGATAGCAACACCCCGATGGCTACAATAGAGTCACACAAAAAGGGGCAACAAGGATGATGATTGCATTCACAGCTTAGCAGATTCAATGGCGATGGATTGAGAAGCATTATCCTCTAGGGAGGCAGGTGATAGTGGGTCGATGATTATACCAACTGTGAGCACATCCAATGATGATAGAGAGGGGGAACATCGACGGTAGGGGGAGGTGAGCGATGGAAGGGGTGAGTGGCAATAGAGGGATCTGTCGTTCGACGATTGTGACTATAGCTAGTAGAGTCAGTAATGATTAGGGAGTTAACTATGGCTCCTACTTCGGTTTCAAGAGATCTTAGATTTGCATATCTAGGATCTATAATCTGTAGATCGGGGCAAATTATTGAGAAGAAGTTGGTGTTATAGTTTCTTGAGTAGATCAGTGAGAATGCTTCTGATGAGGAAATGAAGCTTGAACCCCAATGGCACTACGCTAGTGTGATCTTCCCAAATAGAGTAGTGAATAAAGAATAGCATCGAGGGAACTGCAATGAAGAACAAGAGAATAATAGGAGGAGAAAGCCTTGCTTAGAAGCAAGGAGACTCTAATACCATGTAGAATATAGGAATACGTTGTAAAAAAGATTGATTTCATTCATTGAGGTAATGTGTGTTTATACAAGTTTTAAGGGAGAGATTTTTCTCAATCATACACTCAAATTATATAATCAAATCTGTAATTGATTCTCAAATTATATATTGATTGAGGATATAAGGAATGCAAGGATTAATAGATTAAGACATTATGAGAAAGAGTTGAGAAAGACATCAAGTTTCATGAACTATATTTATATCAAGATCACTTAGTTAAAAGATTTTCTTAATCAATTATGATAATATTTTCATATCTTCTATCATGCCCTGCAAGATTGATATAGGTTAGAGAGAAAGATTTTCTCTATCAAGATCAGTTAGTTAAGAGCAAGATTGAGCTCCTGTCAAGGATGCCATCTTGGACTGATGCAATGAAAATATTTTGTGGGCGAGAGGCTTTGTGAGAGAGTCTACTAGTTGATTAATTGTATGTATATAAAAAACACATAGTTGATGTTTGACAACTTAATCTTTAATGAAGTGGAAGTTGATAGCAATGTGTTTCATGTGCAAGTGGAATACTGGATTAGCATATATGTAGGTGGCTTCAACATTATTACAATATATTATAGGAGTGAGGGTAGAGTTGATGTCAAGTTCCTTTAGTAGATTTGTGACCTAATTGAGTTTTAGTATTCAGCTTTAATTATAGACATTACGACTATTTTCTGCTTCTTTAATCTCCAATTGATTAGAAGTGCTCCGAGGAATATAATATACCCAAATGTAGATATTTTATTATCAATGTTCCTTGCCCATATTGGTTGGGTATATTTTGATTAAGAGGAAAAGATTTTCTCTATCAAAGATCAGTTAGTTAAGAGAGATTTCCTCTACAGAAATCTTATCTTATCTTCTATCAATAACCATATATCTATTTCTAACTTTACCAATATTATTTGCTTGTATAAACTATGAATACCTCATGAGTTTCTCAAGGATCCATCAGCTTTTAATACCAATTCAAATCAACTATCATTCATAGGTTTCTCGAGGATCCATGGGCTTATTTCAGGCCAATTTCAACCTTTAGCCCTAATTTACTTTAATTTTAGCCTTCAACCAAATTTCAACCGTTGGGCTTATTTCAACCTTTTCCTTTACTATTTCGTTCATCATTTTGTATACACTTATTTTATAATTTAAAATATATCAAAGATGTATTCTTTGAGATTATCTCAACAAAATCATTTGCACATTTACTTAACCAAATAATTAGTCTATTACTCAATATCGAAATACGAAGTCAACAAAGGATAACTCGCATCATCGCGTAGGAAGCTTGGCCTCCTGTTAGCAAACCAAAAATTCATGTTTGCTTCCATTGAGACATACTCCATTGATCATGAGATGGACGATGCAATCATTGCAATCTTTGCCGACAATCTCTTCACATGTAATAGGGCTAGTAGCAAGCAAAAAAAATTTTGTTGCCCTACTAGACATTGATTAGAAATATGGCTCATCAGCTGGTTGTTGCAGCACAAGACAATAACTCTGCCATAAGTATTTCTTGCCTTCTTTGAGGATCTACAATCAATATTGCATAAGGGTAATTCAAGTCTTAGGGAAGAAGATTAGGAGGTCTACCTTCGGTCATTTCAATTCAAGTGCACTTAAGATATTTTTCTAAAATAAGCATCCTACTCATGACCCCTGCATAGGTTGGTACCTCCAAAAGGAAAATTTCATAGTAGATGTATAAAGGAAGATCTTAAAGTTTTTGAATGTCTTAAAGTTTGTATTTTGATGATAAAACCAATTGATAATTATGTTTATATTTTAATTTTTGTTTTGCATGATGCAGGATGCTTCGATCAGGATGAGACAATTAAATCAAAAACTTCATAGTAGATGTATAAAGGAAGATCTTAAAGTTTTTGAATGTCTTAAAGTTTGTATTTTGATGATAAAACCAATTGATAATTATGTTTATATTTTAATTTATGTTTTGCATGATGCAGGATGCTTCGATCAGGATGAGACAATTAAATCAAGAAAAATCATGTTGTGCCGGAGGATAACATGTCAGAAGATTGGACGTCAGGCCAGAGGATCGATCGACGTATCGACAGAAAGCTTTGGGCCATGGATTTGGGCATTGAGCCAAGAAGAGAGGATATTGCACCAAGGATATCGGAGTTACGGAGTCAACTGGCCGATTGGGCAATAAGCCACAAGAGAGGACGATGCGCCGAAGAATCGGACAAAGCGTCAAGGGACTAATGACATGCCGGACAATGTGATTAATGCTTAGTATTAATTGTCTACATCGAAGTATATTTTATACGTGCAGGATTAACTACAATAGTAAGGCATAAAGCAAAATGAAGTCCCGGAGTCAAGGACGTGATTTCATTGAGAGTTCGAGAGTTCGTCGGAAGTCCGGACGTTCGTCGGAAGTTCTGGCAGAACCAGCCAAGAAGTCTCGGAGCTTGCTAGAGAAGCTCATCAAAACTCGCCTAAAAGATCATCGTGAAGTCCAAGAGCTTACTGGGAGTCTGTCGGAATATTGTTGAGAGATCGTCGGAAGCTCGCTGGAAGAATAGACATAGGGACTTGTTTCGCTTAGCAAATGTCTTAGGATTTCATAGTTAGTACGTAATTAGGCTTGGATTTGGGCCAAACCAATTAGGGACCAGCTAGGCCCATGTAAGGACTATGTTGGGCCTAATAAGAGGCCCAAACAATACCCTAAGAAGTCTCACTGTCATGACATAGTTTTCGAGATTGTATCAAGCGGTGGTACCACCAGTCTGGGCGGTTGTACCGCCCCTAGAATAGTACCAAGCGGTGGTACCGCCAGTCTAGGTGGTGGTACCACCTAGCACTACCCCCTAGGCGGTAGTACCGCTAGACTGGGCAGTGGTACCACCCAGGACAGTGTCAGTGTCAAATTGACATTGGGCGGTGGTACCGCCCAGTGTAGGCGGTAGTACTACCCATGCCGGGGGAACCCGGGATGAGATATTTTTAGGCTCCATATTTGAATCAACTTGAAGTCTATAAATACTCCAGTGGCCTCAACGGAAGAGGAATCGACGAAGTGGACGTAGGTCACGATGATCGAACTACTCTAAAACTCAATTTGCATTTACTTTGAGTAACTTTCTTTTATAACATATTGTCTCTCCTCCTTACTGTGCTTTAACTACATTTTCAAAGTATTATCTTTACGAAACGGTTTTATGACGGAAACAGTTTTAATCGTACAAAGTTTTGAAGATGCGATTTTACCGCTACACCAATTCACCCCTCTCTTAATGCCGACCCTAATTGCTTTCCTAACAATTGGTATCAGAGCCAGGATTTTCCAATTTGATTTAACACCCACATAGAAATGACTTTTTTCGGCTATCAAGATGATCACTCTCTTATACGTCTTCCCTTTTACAATGGGATAGACTACACTTATTGGAAAACTCAAATGAGAGTTTTATTACTTTCGTTGGATTTGAATTTATGGCATATTGTCGAATCCGATTTTAAAATGTCTTCTCTTCTAAAGAAAGATTGGAATGATTTGGAGAAGAAAACGTTTTCTTTAAATGCAAAGGCTATAAATGTCTTATTTTACGCCTTAGACAAAAACAAGTTTCAAAACGACTTTCGACATTTGGCACACTCTTGAAATCACACACGAAGGCACTAGCAAAGTCAAGGATTCTAAAGCTAATTTTTTAATGCATGATTTTGAACTTTTTTGAATGAAGCTTAGTGAAACTATTGTGGACATGTACACCCGTTTTATGGATGTTGTCAATGGTTTAAAAGCTCTCGGTAAATGTTTTTCGGATTTTTAACTTGTAAATAAGATTTTGTGTTCTCTTAATAAGAGTTAGGATTCAAAAATAATGGCTATTCAAGAATCGAAAAACTTGAACCAATTTCCAATCGAAGAACTAATAGGGTCCTTGATGACCTATGAAATGATGTGCAATACACGTAAAGAACTCAAGAATAACCTTCCAAAGGACAGAAAGGATTTCGAACTAAGAATAATCGAAGATCACTCAAGCATAAGCTCAAGTGATGGTGAACTTGAACTCACTATGAAATTTAAAAAGTTTATTAAACAAAAATTAAAGAACAAAATGAACGGAACTACTTGCTATGAACGCAAGAAGAAGAACACAAATTGGGATGAATCGAGCTCCTTCAAAGATGAGGAGAAAATCAACAAAGGCGAGGTGGCAAACTACGCCTTAACAGCTTTCGACGTTGAGATACTAAAAAAGCCTTTAGTGTATTTTGAAATTACATGATATTTTTCATGAGTTATTTTTTATTTATTTTAAAATTAATTTTCTTGAAAATTACATTTTTATAAATAAAAATGTAAAAATTATGATCATGCTAGTAATTTTGAAAATGATAATGAAAATTACATGTTTAAAAATGAAAATTTAAAAGTATGATCATGTTTGTAATTTTGAAAATGATAATGAAAATTGTATATTTTATGTTAATGGAATAAAATGTTAGATTTAAATCTAATGATCATATGTATGTTTTTTCAAGAATAAATAATGTGTATCTTGATGATTTCTGAATTTGAGTGAAACCATGCTTGATGTCTTAAAAAAAATATTAAGAAGTTTGATATCATGCTTAATGATGATGCATGGCTTTTGTATAAAAAACTAAGCATGAAAAATTGATTCACCTAAAAAGAAAAATGCATGACTACAACAAACAAAATGATCTTGATGGAAAATGCTTTATGAAATCAATTTCGATGATGCATAATGATGTAATTATGTAATGAAACTATTAAATATTTTGAAACCATGTTTTGATGTCATGCATAATGATCATGCTTAATAAATTTTGAAATTATGCATGATAATTTTTAAGTAATTTATGGTTTATTGATTTTGATGATTTTTATGATGAAATTTATTTTTCGATCCTGAACAACTGGTGATATATGTTTTTTTGGCATGAAAAGGAAAAAGACATGCTTGTATGAAACAAACTAAAAAGAGGAAAGCTTTCTCTTAGAAAAATTTCTCTACTTTATCGATTTTTCAAAAAGAAGAGATTAATGAATCTATCTATATTTTTATGAATCGCTTGAAAATGATTTTAATTTGATGATTTGAATATGAATGAGTTTTACCTTGATTTTTTGAGATTTATAAATTGAGATTTCATATGCTTAAATCAAGATTTTATATGCATAAATTGAAATCTTTTTCTCCTAAGTTTCTTTTATGATTTACTAAAGAGAATATCTTTTTCGAAATTCTTGACTTAAAATTTCTTTTGAATATATTTTACTATTTAATCTCCTAAGATTTTCTTTTGATTAGATAAGATGATGTTTTTCAAAAGGAATCATGTCTTTTGGTATTTAAGTGGTCTTATCTTTTATGATATGATTTCTTGTATTTATGGCTTGTATGCCTTGAAATGATTGAAAATAATTTACACTATTATATTCTTCCCTTATTCTTTCTTGTTTACAATGATAAAAGAGGAAAAAGTTATGATCTTGAATGGTATGATGTAATTTGACAAAATTAGTACCATCATGATGTTAAATATTTATGATTTGGAATTATGCATGCAATACTTTAACTTATGATAATGATGCATGCAATGATGAAATATTCATGATAAAATAATTGTTTTGACATTCATGACTTAAATTTTCATCTATGCTATTTACCTTTGTCATAATTTGAAAATTGATGTAAAGGGTCTTCCTTTCTTTTTGCCAATGACAAAGGGAGAGAAAGAGTTGCTAATGTGCACATTTCAAAGAGAAAGATGCTAGCTTGCACATTGCAAAAAAATTCAAAAAATGACACTTCTCAAAAGAGAAGAAAGAGCTTGCTATCTTGAACATTGCAAAACAAACATACTACACTTGCACATCTTTAATTATTGCTATCTTACATAATGATCAATTTGGAAATTATGTGGAATGTGCAATGATATGTCTAAACACATGAGAATTGAACTTTTCCTTTTTGTTGATGACAAAGGGGAAGAAGTATGATGTTATGCATAGGTTTATGCATAAGTTTATGATGACATGTATGACATGTTGCTTGGATTTTTGAATCCAAGAGTTTCTATCAATATGGCATATTGATAGGGGGAGTTTGTTTAAACTCAGGGAGTTAAGTTTAACTCCGACATCAATTGGTTGTCATCATCAAAAAGAGGGAGATTATTGAATCTCATATTTTGATGATGAAACTAATTGATAATTGTGTTTATGTTTTAATCTTTGTTTTGAGTAACGTAGGATGCTTTGATCATGATGTGACAATTAAAGTAGGAAAAATCATGTTGTGCCGGATGATAACATGTTAGAAGATTGGACGTCCGGCCGAAGGATCGATCGACGTATCGATAGAAGGCTTCGGACCGTAGATTTGGGCATCGGGTCAAGAAGAGCGAATATTGCGCTAAGGATATCGGAGTTATAGAGTCAACTGGCCGATTGGGCAATAGGCCGTAAGAGAGGATAATGTGCTGAAGAATCAGACGAAGCGTCGAGGGACCATTGACATACCGACAACGTGATTAATGCTTAGTATTAATTATCTAGATCAAAGTATATTTTACATGTATAAGATTAACTATGATAGCAAGGCATGAAGCAAAATGAAGTCCCAGAGTCGAGGACATGATTTCGTTGGGAGTTCAAGAGTTCGTCGGAAGTCTGGACGTTCGTCGGAAGTTCTAGCGAAACCAGCCGAGAAGTCTCAGAGCTTGCCCGAGAAGCTTGTCGAAACTTGCCAAGAAGATCGTCGTGAAGTTTAGGAGCTTGCCGAGAGTCTGCCAGAACATTGCCGAGAGATCATCGGAAGTTCGCCGGAAGAATAGACATAGTGACTTGTTTAGCTTAGCAAATGTCTTAGGATTTCGTAGTTAGCACGTAATTGGGTTTGGATTTGGGCCAACCCAATTAAGAGCCAACTAGGCCCATGTAAGGACTGTGTTGGGCCCAATAAGAGGCCCAAATAGTGTCCCAAGAAGTATCACCATCGTGGCACAGTCTTCAAGACTGTGTTAGGTGGTGGTACCACCCAAGACAATGTCAATGTCAGACTGACACTGGGCGGTGGTACCGCCTAGCGCAGGCAGTAGTACCGCCCGTGCTTGGGGAAACCGAGATGAGATGTTTTTAAGCTCTAAGTTTGAATTAACTTGAAGCTTATAAATACCCTTCTCATCCCTAGTTAAAGCACACAAGCATAGAGAATCTAAAAGTAAAGAAACGCTATTGCAATCTCTTTAGGAATTCCCTCCTCCAAGTCTAAGTGTTAGAATTCTGTTTAGAGACGAGAGTGAGTACTTGTAAGGGTTATCTCCTAAACTCGGTAAAAGGAGAAGAGCAGTGTAAAAGGTGGGTCTTCGCCTATTGAAGGAAGACCATTAGTGGATGCCGGTGGCCTCGATGAAAGAGGAATCAGCGAAGTGGATATAGGTCATGATGACCGAACCACTCTAAAACTCGGTTTATATTTACTTAGAGCAACTTTCTTTTATAACAAATTGCCTCTCCTCCTTACTGTGCTTTGACTATGTTTCCATACGCTTTCTAAGTATTATCTTTACGAAACGATTTTATGACAGAAACGGTTTTAATTGTACAAAGTTTTGAAGACATGATTTTACCGCTGCACTAATTCACCCCCTCTCTTAGTGCGGACCTCGATTGCTTTCCTAACAGATGCAACTATGTATAAAGAGAAATAAAAAACTCTGTGAAATAACCTTTGTATTCAACTATCGTCCTGTTGTCCAATTGTTTTTTTAGAAACTTTTTTAGTTTCTAGAGATGTAATAATGTTAGAAGTTACTACTCATATAATATGTCCCAAAATATTTGTTAAGTCATAATGCCATAATCAATCTCCAATATTTGATATTGCATATTCCACCACAAATTAACTTTTTCCTCAAGAATGAAAGAGAAAATGATGATTTTCTACTCTCTTGCGCATCCTATGTTGGTGATGCATAAGAGAGATTAACTAGCCCCTCTATTTTGATGATTTATTTATGAGGAAATATTGTATGATATATAGTGATGTATCTACTTTGATATGTTTTAACGAAGAATGAGAGGATAGTAGCCGATTCATTTGTAAAAGGAATTATCATATTGGTGATTTAGAGTTGGTAACTACTCGAAACTTTATAACACTATCTTTATATTCAAACTTTTAAAATCTTTATAGATCATAAGTGCCTAAAGTATATCTTCATGGAAAAGAATTATATATGAGACAAGAAAAATGATTTATTTTCTAAAAAAATATCATTTATCAATTATCATTATAGGAGTGGTAATAAGGTCGATGCTTAGTGTAGGAAGTAATCAAACATTAAAGCCCATTTAAATGTTTCGAGAACTTTCATGATTACAAACTTTGTAGACATAAAACTTGAACTATTGAGTGGACATAAATGTTTTCTAGCTTATTTGGTGACACTATCATTTTTGGTAGAGAAATTAAAACCAGAAGGGAGATGTATATATATAAACCATAGCTAAAGACATAACTAATAATTTAATATGAGAATTTCGACAATGGATGGTTCCATTCTACTATCAAATTTGTGTTCTAGAAAGTTACCTAAGAAAGATGCAACAATTAAAGCAAGCCTATTTTGTCAAATTTATCATTCATCCCAGGATACTTGTGGTAGGAGTTCAAGAGATGCATAATTGAATATATCTTTAAGGATTTGGTTTGTCAACAAGTAAAGACTGAGCATCGATACTTATCAAAATATTACAGAATATTTGATTCTTAAATGAAAATGAGGAGCAAATTAGTATGAATTTGATGTTAGGTATACCTAAAATCCAAAAAAGATTATGTTAGAATTTTGGCATGTGGATTATCTCTTTTACGTCCACCCACTTTTTTTTTTCTATTAATCATAGTTATTTATAGGATAAACTGACTATGTTACTTATTAGAGAAGTCACTTGATGCAATATTATTCCCATTGGTATTATATCTAATACAGTTCGGAGGTTTAAAACAAATCGATGATTAATCTGAAAGGATAATACAAATACCATAAAATCTTAGATTTTTAATAGTTGAGATAAATATAT
The DNA here is from genome assembly GCF_036884655.1 of Musa acuminata AAA Group. NCBI lineage: Eukaryota > Viridiplantae > Streptophyta > Magnoliopsida > Zingiberales > Musaceae > Musa > Musa acuminata. The sequence continues at coordinate 14,923,794 of NC_088332.1, read as the reverse complement.
ACATATAAAACATATTTTATTATTCAAAAGGTCCTTTTAAACCTTCTTAAGAATCTATCAGAGACTATAAATAGCTCAAAGTTGATAGAAAAACTTTGTGCATCGATAGTGAATGAATCTAGAATTTAAGAGTACAGATCAAAAGAAATTATGAGATTTTATGTGAGAGTAAATTACCTCCGATATTTGTGTGGCCTTTTCAAATCTTATAAAAGATCATATCCATGACTAATTGATTGGCCTTACATCCAACACTTATAGATGTCCATGATATATTTCATATCGATACTTAAGAAATATATTACAGATCCATTTTATGTTCACTCATGTCAATCATTGGTAGATGATATTTCTTATATGGGGTAAAATTTAGGAAAGGAAGTAACACATCATATCAAGTTATGCTATTAGTGAAAGTTTGCTGACAACATTGTATAGAAAACCACTTGAGAAAGGGATGAAGACATCAAATAATAGAGTCCACTTTTTTTTTTTTCCATAATGTAAATCTTGGGGATCAAATGTTTTAAGGTAACGAATACAATCACCATATTTTTTTTATTTTCTAAAATATAAATTCTACAATTAGAACTTTACCATATAAGCATAATTGAATTCCTAATATGTGTATTCTAAAATGAAAATTTATTGTTCAACCATTAATAATATTTCCATTATTGAATGAGCAAATATGAAATAACATAATAATTTAATTAATATTAAATATAAAAATCAAAATTAAGGTTTTTACCTTTAGTGAGATCGTCCCTCTTATCCTATTAAGCCAATCAAATTCTTAATATTTATTTTAACAATGATCGCAAAGACTATAGGGGCGATAAGGGTTGAGCGAGGAAGTGCATTGATCATCAACTAAGGAGAATAGTAAGTCATCCATTATTTATTTATGAAATTTAGATATTATTTGATGGTGGATTCTCAAAATAAATTGAGATGTAGGAATTAAAATTTAGATTTTATAATGTTATCAAATTGCCTCAATTCCTTATGAATTTTGAATGTTATTATTTAGTGGAAGATTTTCCAAATCAATCGAGATGCATGGTGTAAATTTCATAACTTACAAAGTTAGTAAATCACCTTTAATCATGATTAGTAAAAGTTGAATTAATAAATTTCACAAAAGTTCATGAATTTTTAAGCATGTCAAATACTTTTTGAAGTTCATGTTGCATTAGTTTAAATTTAATTTTTTTATCAATGCTAGTTTAATGGTGTTATGACACATTATGAAATTTTATATTCTCATATGAAAAATTAGATAAATTATTCACTTAATTTTGGATTAAAAAATAGATTTGTAGGCCACTATTAGATTCAGTCCGATCAACCATAGCTTAGTCTGGGCTTGGGTTTAGCTTGGACCCAACCTAGCTCAAGTTAGGATAGTTTACTAGAGCGAAACAAACCCAATACAAGTCAAATCCGACCTAGTGTGACCCTAGTTGGAATCAAACCCAACTTGATCCAAGTCCACCCTAACACATCAATGGGATAGGCCTAGTGTAGCTTGAAGCTTATGGCCTAGTTCAACTTAGTCCCCAAGACTTGTGGTGCATGCCCTTTGTCACTAACCAAACTAAATATCGGTTTAGGTCATTTTTATACCAATTTAAATTAATTAAAGTCGATCTTGAGTGATTGTAAACTATCTCAATTCAATTTTTGGTCTAGCTAGTTTGACTTGAGCTAATTTAGTGTGATTTTGACCCAAAATTTTATTGGTTCAATTGTGGGTTATAGTGGATTTGACACCTCTCTATCTTCTTATTTGATGAATGTTTTATGTATTTTATGTTGTGACTTTTAAAAATCATTAACAAATTCCAAGTTTAATTGGGATATGAGAGTAAAGGTGATGATATGATGTATACGATGATAATTGAGGACATCAATTTTTAACTAAGAGGTAGGTTGACCAACGCAAGTAGCATGATTCTGTTTGGGGTAGTGAAACATTAGATATATTAGATAGATAGTTCTTTCATTTATTATTAGGGGAAATGTGTCTTCACTTTGACGAGTGAAGAATATTACTTCATCCGCTATATCAGTTTTCTTCAAAATAAAGAGCTCATCTTCTTGGTTAAGATATTTCTATTTGTTAGAAACTACACTATATGTCAATATGATTTATGATAATAAATACCATATGATTTGACTTTGGATGACATTATGATTTCCTGACTTTTATTTATAGATTTGAATATGATGATTTATATTTATAAGGTTATTCTTACTTACCATAATTGTTGATATATAATTTTATATTTATTTTTAAAGTAGCCGGGACTAGATATACAAGATCTTTCTTTGATCTCTGGGTTGTGCTATTACAAAGTTGTAGCATTTTCCACTCATTGTTGAGGTTGATGTTACTTGATGGTTTTATTTTGAGAAAGACATTTTTAATTTAAGGTTTTGAATAAAATTGCTTTGACTTTTTAAATGCTATGGATGAATTACTAACCTCAACTTGGATCGAATCTAAAATTGTATGGCACTCAAATTATAGTCCTTTGAACATTTTCTTTAATTGTAGGATACCTTCGTTCCTATTTTTACAAAGCATCGAATAAGCCAAACGAGAGATTTCAAGTGCTTGGGCGGATAACATGAACTCGGGGTTAAGCTGTGGATGTGGAAAGGACTCCAAACCCAATGTCATTCTTTCTTATCTGACCGAGTAATCCTTCTCTTCCCTACGTCAAACTCTTATTTTCGTTCAATTTCCATAGCACTTACGATTTCATGTTCTCCTAATTCCTGTGAATCTCTGTCGGAGATATAAGTGCTCACTTTTCCATCTTCCATTCATGAGGTGTGGTGTGGATAATTTGCAGTCGATCTGCGAGTGCAAAGAACAAGAAGGAATGGAAAGAAAAGGGCATCACCAAATATATTTCTATAGATATCATAGAATCAGTGTTGATGCAAATGAACCCCAAGGATGCTGTGCGCCTAAGCACCGTATGCAAAGAATGGAAAGACACAACCCCACAGTGTGATCCAACAATGCACAAAACTCCGTGGTTGCTCAATGTGGCCGATTCTAACTACTTCCTTCACAGCACAGTTGACAAGGATATGTCATTCGTGATCAAAATCCATGACATTCTCCCTATAAAATTGCATAACTGGGGCTGCTTTCATGGTTGGTTGATGCTCGAGCATCACAGGTTCTCTCTATATAATCCTTTCACACGGGTGCAGTTGGACCTCCCACTCCACAAGCATGGAATCATGAATTTCCGTTATATGTCGTCAGCTCCGACGAATCCTGATTGCATCGTTCTTGTTTTTCACTTTAATGAACTTTATATTTGGAGGCCGGGCGATAAGACATGGACCATAGAGAAAAACATGTATGTGATTGATTATAGGTCGATCATGAACTTTCAAGGGAAATTCTATGCCTTAGATTATTATACTGGAAACTTAGTATGTTTCGAAGTCACTCCATTTCGAAACAAGATTATGGATGTGCCGCCACCCAAGGAATTTTATAGAGTATCACGCGATCGGATCTATTTGGTTGAATCTTGTGGGAAGTTGTTGTTGGTTTGCTTGATTTGCAGCCTCAAGATCCCGGAAGTCTACATGTTTAAACTCGATTTCGAGAACAAGACTTGGCTCAGGATAAAGAGTTTGGGTGATCGAACATTATTTTTGAGTTGTAGTCCTTGTGACCAACATGGTATCTCAGTCTCGGCTCGTGAAACTGGATGTATTAGGAATTGTATATATTTCATTGATTGGTTATCAAAATATGTTTACATCATCGGAAATCGTAAGATCAAAAGAATATACAAAGGACTACAAAGTGGTTGCGTCCCGCTCTGGATCACTCCAAGTAAATGATGATAGAGAAAACAACAACTGTTGTATTAGTTAGTCAGATAATTTTAGAGTTTCTATTTCTTTCGAAGCAAAAAGAGCAAATGAGAGCGATCAATCGACTTTAGTGTCAATTGATGATTGACTATGTTTTATTTTATGAACTTTTATTTTATTCCACATACCATGTTTGGGAGGTGCACATGTGTGCTCATAGATATCCAACTCCTTATTGTTAATGATCATATATTGCAACTCTAAATCCTGTGTAAGTTAATAAAAAATGAAGAATAATTCAAAATTCATCTTATTCTAAGGACATGGAGTTTCTATCTACTCACAAGAATTAATGCAGCTCTCACTAAGAGACATCCATCTCTACCTGTTGAACTTGGTAAGGTGAGAAAGGATATATTAGACAAAGGCTGATGATAAATCTGTTCCCTTATTTGCAAATGTTTTTCTTTTAATTTCAGTTCTATTACAAATTAATGATAATACCATAGCTATTTAATTTAAATTAGTGTGTCACATTTGATATATGTTTACAGGGAGTCCCATAAAATGGACAATAAACTCTCTATATAACGATACTCCATATATGAATAAAAAGAATTCTCAAAACGAATATGACAATTTCATCTTTCAATTTGCTCTAACCAAAATTAATCTAAACTGTACCACCAACCCAGTTAAGGGGTATCATCATTTGAATTTGACAATGATATCTTGTTTTAACCCAATAAAAGCCTAAAATAAAATAGTCTAGACACTAGCCATTGTAACCTATACCTATGTTGGCCTAATAAAGATTTATTTTTATCACAATAGTAACTTGATTGCAGCCTAAGTTGTTGATCGAAGTTCTGACTAATTCTTTGACTTGTCAACTAATCACGCGACACATCATTCCATCTATTAATATATTATCTTATCTTTCTAACATGATGATAGTCGATTGATTCTTTCAATCCTTTAACATGATTTTTTATTTTCAAGCATGATGATTGATTTTATAGTAGCTCACATTTTTAGTAGAAGTATCTCTTATATCACTTGACTTAGCAGAAGATTCAATAGAGATATCTTAATTCATGATTTTAGATGTGTTTTAATAGAGATATCTTATGCATCTAGATTGTTAAGACCTCATGCAACACAAAATTTCATCAGAGATGTCAGACATTGTTATCATCAAAATTTCTCACACATTCGAGCACAGGAAAATTTTCTTCGATTGAGGACAGCCATAATGGACCTCTTAATTGAGAAGCAATCTTATTCCCACCCTACACCAGTTTCCAATGCAAGGAATTCATGAAGAGAGCGGCGTTCAATGCCATCTGAATCAGATGGTTGTGATCACCAAGGTGGTCAAAATGGTGCTGCGTGTTGAAAAGAATAGAAAAGAATAGAAGATAAGAACAATTATTGTATAAGCTTTATTGAAGAAGAAGTGAAGAAGTTTTATTGAAATAACTTTAGCTTAAATATATTAACATATTCCCTCTCCTATTTATACAGATTAGGAAGAAGGATTTCTCTCAACAGAATAAACAGAATAGAGAAATTTTCTCATATAGTTGGGGAAATCTTGCAAATCGCTGTTGCTATTGCGATTGCTATTGCTTTGAGGGCACAGGCGTTCCTTCGTTCTCCTTACGTCCGCCCTTCGTTCTCCTTAAGTTCGTCGACTATTGACAGATCAGCGAAGACTACCGCAGTGAGGAAGATGAGGATTAACCGTGGAGCCTCTCGCTGTTGCTATTGTGATTGCGATTGCTATTGCTGTGAGGGCATGCCAGATCAGCGAAGACTACCGCGGTGAAGAAGATGAGAACAATTATTGTATAAGCTTTATTGAAGAAGAAGTGAAGAAGCTTTATTGAAATGGAGGAAGGATTTCCCTCAACAAAATAAACAGAATAGAGAGATTTCCTCATATAGTTGGGGGAAATCTTATCTTTTATCATGCCCCGCAAGAAGGATTTCCCTCAACAGAATAAACAGAATAGAGAAATTTCCTCAGTTGGGGAAATCTTATCTTCTATCAAGTTGGGGAAATCTTATCTTCTATCAAGTTGGGGAAATCTTATCTTCTATCATGCCCCCGCAAGATAATTAAGTCCGTCGACTGTTGGCAATCAGCTATCGCAATGAGGAAGATGATAATTAACCGTGGAGCCTCTTGGCTGCAGCGACGTTGGTCGCTGGCCGAAGGCAAGGGCGAAGCTTCGCTTTTCTCAGCGGCTGGCCAAAGGCAAGAGCAAAGCTTCGCTTTTCTCAGCGGCTGGCCAAAGGCAAGAGCAAAGCTTCGCTTTTCTCACTGCTCTGATACCATGATGAAAAGAATAGAAGATAAGAACAATTATTGTAGAAGCTTTATTGAAGAAGAAGTGAAGAAGCTTTATTGAAATAACTTTAGCTTAAATATATTAACATGTTCTCTCAACAGAATAAACAGAATAGAGAGATTTTATCTAGTTGGGAAAATCTTATCTTCTATCGAATTGGAAAATCTTATCTTCTATCACTGCGTTTACGGAGCCGAGGCATGGAATATAGAAATGGGCAAAACTAGTTTCGCAGTAGCTTCCTGAGCACTGAAACAGTGAGGCTTTAGAAGCTTCACTTTTTCCTGATGCAGACAAGAATCTAATTTGTAATGGCCTCCTGAATTCCTGCATGTTAAGGTCGAGAATATCCATGAACGCATTGATTGAACAATGGATTCATGTGCAAGATTTATCAAACATAATGCTGCTCAAATAACACACTACTCCTCCTTTCCTCAAAAGTCAGCTGGTTCTCTCTCTCTCATTCATCATCTGTGATTCCTAACAACAACAGCTGTGTCATAGAATAATAGAAGTTGAGTTCCTTTTACTTTTTTTTTTGGGTGAAAAGAGAAGCCATTTGAGACTTCAAGTTTCTCGTTCCTGCTCATCCATTACTAGTGGTTGCTTGCTTGTATAAAAGATTAATATCTTACGGGTTTATCGACGATCCATAAGCTTCTAATACCGATTCAAACCAACCAGACAACAAGAAGCCCATATATGTCTTGTCCTAGATGGAGAAGATGGAGAAGTTATTCATCATGTTTTAGTTTAAGTGCTTGTCATTGTTGGTTTAATTATGCTATGAACATATTTAGAATTTTATATTTTTATATAATAAATTTGAGAAATTATTCTCTTATGTTGTATAAAAAACCTTTGGATTGATGGGTCACTATTGAATCCAATGCGATCGGGCTACCCCAATTCGGGCTTGGGATTGGCTGGATTGGACCCGACTCAGGTGGGGTGAGCCGATTGGGCGAACCAGACCCAAATTGGACCAAACTCCAATACAATCAGGTCTAGCCCAATGCATCAATGAGGCAAACAGAGGACCCATAGAAGCCCGAAGCCCAACTTGGCCCAATAGTGTCCAGCCTTTTACAGCTGAACCAAATCAATTAGGTTCGACTGGTTCAAGCAGATCCAAGGTCATCTTGGACTAGTTTTGGTTGGTCCAAGCTAGTTCACGCTGTTTTTGGATATAATTTGAGCTAATCTTAGGTGATTCCACGTAATCAGTTTGATTTGGACCTGGTTCAATGTGATTTTAGTCTAAACTCTGATCAGTTCAAGTCAATTTTAATCTGTTCAACCTTGGTTTGGGCCAATCATGGGTTACAATGGATTAGACTATTTGTATCTGACCTAACGAATTTAAAAGGGTTTTATTTGAAATTATTCTATGATTTTTTAAAATCTTAATAAATTATAAATTTGAACTATAAATGATAATAAGATATATGCAATGATAGTTAAGGATATTATTTCTTTACCATGTGATTGGTAAATATTAGTACGAAATTATTGACTCGTGAGTTTGCCTGGTTGGTTCACTGTCGAAGTTGTAAGTCCTTCTTGAGGACTCCTCTTTGTTGACACAAAGAGCTTGCATAGCGAGCCAATGTAGAGAGCCTACTGAGGGAGATGGTTCACTAGGAGCAATATGGCTCTTATGCGGTGGAGGGTTAGAGAGGTGGGTTGTCTTTATTGTTGGGTCCCCTCTTGGTTGCATCTCCGGATGGCATTGGGAGTCCTGCATAATAGGTCTGTATCAGGGTGTCCCGGCTCAATCTCTCTGATGCTTAAGTTAAAAAGATGGAGGGGGAGGTTAAGAATATAAGTGAGAGAGTGAAGAGCTTTTACCTGCCTGCCTCTCCTTAGCTAGAGGCTCGACTTCTATACCTAAACGCTTGGTGGCGTAGACATGTGCTCGTGAAGGCCCCCCTTATCATGTACGATGGAGGCATTAATAAGGGTAATTTATTGGCGTGTGTCCTTTGATGCTTGGGGCAGACCATTGGGGGGATACTTTTGGGCTGACTTCCTTACCACTTTGGGTTAGGTAGGGAGTAGTCCCTTCGTCGATCATCGAAAAAAGAAGGTTGATGAAGTCAGACCATGCCATCGATCATTAATGCAGAGACATAGCTTCTGTTGATATATGAGTGGATTGTGTGAGCTCATTCCTAGAAATTGAGGCAAGCGATATGACCTCCTACTAGCAACCATAAGGAATAGGTGGTTCTTAGGCTTTTGCTTAAGTGGAGCTAAGGAGTGTTAGGATTATCCTTATTAATAAGGTAAAGTGAATCCCTTTGAGATTAATATGTTATGATGGCTAAATGGTTCATTTATCTAATATTAAAGAGAATGAATCATCACTTTAATGCTTTTAAAATATCACTCTATCCATTGTTTAGTATGTAGTTTAAGTTCTCTCTCATGATATTAGGACAAACAAAAAAATCTCTCTTAACATAATATTTCTCCCTGTGCCATTGTGAGGGTGCAACAACTGTGATTCAACTTTAAATGATTTTTATTTTATTATTATGTTTTGATCTTTCTTTAATGTTGATTGTGGACATTTATATAAAGGAAGTTTTACTCAATAATTATTGATATATTTTTATTATTTATTTATGTTTTTTGAGTAACCTCCTACTAGCTTTAGATTTGAGACTAGGAAGAAGATATTTGAGAGATCAAACATTGTCTCTCCTCATTATGCTTACAAGGATATTTATAGACCCCCAAAACCCAAAAACATCTATAAAAAATTAGGGGTAGCACATAAGCACTAGAGGTACAACTACAATAACGCATCATGCATTGTCACACTATAGTTGGTGGTACGACCACCTCATGAGGTGGTATCTACACCACTATTCTGTTCGATCATTGACTTAATGATACCATCATATGTGATATCACTGTGACTAGGTGGTACCATTGCCTAGTTGCCACTACTCTCTTAAGAGCCAATTATAGATTAATGAGATGACCAAGGCAATGATTCAATCTATGAACATTAACATCTCATTCTTTATTTTGACCCTTGATCCTCTAACTTAACATCCAATTCTCTTACTCGATATTTAATCCTTTGTAGAGTCTAGACATTTAATCAAAATATAAAATATATAATAATATTTTTTATTATTATGACAACTAATTAATGAAAGAGGTTAAAAATACTCCCCTATTTATGTGTCATAATTATATGATTAGTCCATCAAACTCATTAATTGAATTATTCATCATCGAAATACAAAGTACAAGATCAATAAAGGATATCTTGAATCTCACTTTGGATGTTTGGATGATGCTATTATTGTGAATTTTGCTAGTGATCCCTTGATATGTGATAGGGCTGCTAGCAAATGAAGCATACTTGTTGCCCTCCGATATATTGAGTAGACTTATGGTTCATCTGCACGTAGTTGTAATACAACTTTAGTTTCTTGAAAGTATTTATAGCATGCATGTTGCAAGTGTCGAGTTGGCTGTTAGTGTTGCCCTCCTATATATTGAGTAGACTTATGGTTCATCTACACGTAATTGTAACACAACTTTAGCTTCCCGAAAAGTATTTATATCATGCACGTTGCAAGTGCCGAGTTGGTTGTTAATGTTGTCTCACCTTATTCAAAGGCCTCCGATCAGTACAATGCAAGGTCAATTCACCTCCTAAGGTAGAAGACTGGGAGGTATGCCTTAGGTCCTTTTGGATTCAGGTGCCCTTAAATAATTTTCTAAAATAATTACCTTACTGATGACATCCGCATAAGGTGGTACTTCCAAAACTTGTTATCGATGAAGATCTTTCTTTTAAGAGTTGAGTCTCTTTATTTTCATCCACCACTATGAAGAAAGCTATGTGAAATAGTCTTTATATTTGGTTTTCTATTATATTTTTGGAAACTCTTTTAGTTTTTAAAGATACAATAATGCTAAAAATTACACTTATACAAGATGTCCCCAAATAGCTGCGAATCACAATGTCATAATCAACCTTAAATATTTGACATTGCATATTCCACCATGAGTCAAGTTTTTCTTCATGAATGAAGAGGGTAAAGGTGAGGTTCTATGTTAGTGATGCATAGGAGAGATTAACTAATGCCCCTATTTCGATGATTTATTAAGGAGGAGAAGGTTTTATTATGTACAATGATGCATGAATTTATCGATTTGATATGTTTTAATTCAAGATGAGAGAATAATAGCTTATGTATCTAAACAGTTGTAAGAAGAATCACCGGAGTTGGCAACTATTGAATTTGCATTAAAACTTTGAAGGTATTATTTTTATAGTCAAATTTCTAAAATCTTTATAAATCACAAGTGCCTGAAGTACATCTTCATGTAACAGAGTTGTACATGAGACAATAAAGATAGTTCGTTGATACTAATGTTGTCATTGATGCTTTGAGTATGATTTATCAATTATTATCTTAGGAGTGTTAATATAGTCGTTGATGCTTTGAGTACAAAGTCATCAAATCTTATAGACCATTAAAATATTATGAGAACTTCCATGATTACAAACTTTATAGATATGAAACTATAACTATTGAGTGGACAAATTTTTTTTTTTGGCTTGTTCGGTGACACTATCCTTTTTTGTGAAAAAAGTTAAGTAAAAATAGAAGGATAATGTACATATACAAACCATAGTTAAAGAATGAGAGTTGTACGATGCGGAGTTCCCATTTAAAACAAGAGTTACAACAAGCGAAGGATGATTATTTTATATTCTACCATTAGGAAAGAGTTCTACGATGCGGAGTTCCCATTAGACATGATTAATTAGACAAGAATTATTCAATTAACAAGATTTATTCATTACACAATCTGTTAACTATTTCATTGTCTAATGAATACTCTTGTTAATAAAAAAACACTCATTACATTATTCAATAGACAAACCTTGGATGATATTAATTGTCTAATGAATAATTAATAATGCCATATTGTCCTGTGGGAACTCCATTGCATCATATGACTTCTTATTTGGAATAGCCAAAGGAAATAGCACATTCTCATGAATAAAGAATATAATCCACATCTTTTTCCATAAGGTAAATATTTGAGATCAAATTTTTTTAAGGGGGATGAATGTTATCACCATATTTTTATTTTATATTTCCTAAATAAAAATTTCATAATTAGAACTTTACCATATAAGCATACTTGAATTCCTAATATGTGTATTCTAAAATAAAAATTTATTGTTCATCCATTAAGACTATTTCTATTATTGAATGAGCAAATACGGAATGACATAATTTTTTAATTAAATATTAAAGATGGAGCGAAAATTAGGATTTTTACCTTTAAGCCAATGGTATCTTTCTTCCTTTCCTATTTATGCTAAGCAGATTCCCCCTAGACTCCGGCTATAACAAGGATCGAGGGAGGAAGTGTGTTGATCATCGCCTTAGGAGAATAGTAAGTGCTCAATTCTTTATATATTTTAGATATTATTTAATGGTGGATATTAAAAAAAAAAAAGAGATGTAAGAAGTAAATTTTAGAATTTACAATGTTATAAAATTACCATGAATTATTTCTGAATTTTGGATATTATTTAGTGTTAGATTTTCCAAATCAATTGAGATGCATGGTGTAAATTTTAGAACTTACAATGCTATTTAATCACCTTGAATTTTTAATCATGATTAGTAAACTTTTAGTTAACAGATTTCAAAAGTTTATGAATTTATTTGAAGCATGTCAAATAATTTTTAAAGTTCATGTTGCATTAGATTAAATTTAATTACTTATTAATGCTAGTTTAATTGTGTTATGACACATATTTTGAAGTTTTATAATTTTATATTTCAAATTAGATAAATTATTACTTCTTTTTGGATAAAATAAAATTAGATTTATAGGCTACCATTGGATCTAATCCGATTGGCCTTGGCTTAGTTTGGGCTCGAGTTTGACTAAAAATTCGATCTAGCTTGAGTCGTGATAATTGACTAAAGTGAAACACACCCAACATAAGTCAAGTCTAGCCAAGTGAGAATTTAGTGAGAATTAGATCCAACTTGACTCGAGTCTATCTTAACATATCAATAAAGTAGGTTTAGTGTATCCAGAAGCTCGAACCTTATGGCGTATGGCACACAAGAGTCTTGTGTGGCTAAACTAAATTAAATTGGTTCGACTAATTTTAGTGAGTTTAAGATGATTCTAGATCGAATATTACTTGTTTAAACTGGTTTAAGCTATTTTTGTGCTAGTTCAAGTTTATTGGAGCAAGTGTTAGGTGATTCTAAACTAGTTGAAGCCAATATTAAGCCTATTAGTTTGATTTGGACTTATTTTACTGTAATTTTGACTTGAAATCAGATTGGTTCAACCATGATTTAGGCCATGGGGTATAATGGATTTGACATCTTGTTGTATTCTGATTTAATGAATTTAAAGACTTTGGATGATATTTGTGATAATAAATGTTATATGATTTGACTTTGGATGATATTTGTTTGCTAGTTATGTTATAATTTCCATACTTTTTTATTTATATATTTGAAAATGATGATTTACATTTAGAGATTGTTCTTACTTAGCATGATTGTTAATGTACTATATTACTTGATTTTTTTATTTATTTTGGTAAGGACATTTTAAATTTAAGGTTTTGAATAAAATTTCTTTGACTTTTTAAATGCTCTTAGATGAAACTATATTATCACTAACCTCAACTTGGATCAAAACTATTAAGTGTATGGACTCAAACTCTAGTCCTTGTATAACTCAAAGTTTCTTTAATTGTAGGATACCTTTGTTCCTATTTTTAGTAAAGTGTCGGACAAGCCATAGGAGAGATTCCAAGCATGTTGGGCGGAAGACATGAGCTTGTGGATATGTCATGGACGTGGAAAGGTCTGCAATCCACTTGATGACTCGTAACTAATGCAAATGTCTGTGGAAGATAACCCTGAACTCTGAATCCTCCTGTGCTTTCTTTCTCATCTTCACTTCCTAACATGTGGTGTGGATAATTTACAACAGATCTACATATGTAAGGAATAAGAAGTAGACGAGGAAGGAGCAGCGAGTTTGGAGTGACAAGGGCATAACTAAGTATATTTCGATCGATATTATAGAGTCAGTGTTGAAGCATACGAACCACCACCTCATGTAGTGAGTGAAAAACCACAATCCCACGGTATGGTATGATCCAATCATGCGCATAACTCCATGGTTGAGATATTCTAACTACGTCCTGTACAGCATAGTTGACGAGGACATATCATTCAAGATCAAACCTCTTGATCTTCCTCTTCATAGATTGTTTTTCTGGGATAGCTTATAACATCTTTTTATAAGCTCTTCACTCGGGTAATTCGTCAACTTCCAAGGGTAATTCTATGCTTTAGATTACTTTCATGCACACCTAATGTGTTTCCAAGTTGTTCCGTTTCCAATCAAGATTTTGGATGTGCTACCACCCATGAATTTCTTTGGCTTACCATATGACCAAATCTATTTGGTTGAATCTTATAGGGATTTGTTGTTAGTATGCATCTCCTATGTTATGCCTTGAAAGACTACAACAAGAATAAAACTTGGATCAAAATGGACAGCGTAGATAATCAAATACTATTCTTGAATCATGACCATTGGAGCTAGTATAGTTTTTCAGTCTTAGCTCATGAAACTGGGTGCCATCGGAATTATACACATCTCATTCAATAGCTATCAAACTGTATTCTCATCATATAAAATTATAGGATCAAAAGAACGTACAAAAGATTAGAAAGTCTTCATTTAGTTATGAAGGTTTATATATCTCATGTAAGCTTATTTACTATCGACACCTAAGCAGGGCTCTAGGTCACTGGTCTCTGAATGTGCACCACTTCAATGATTAGCAATAATCATTTTACTTTATCAAGATTAGAGAATGATCAAGTGGTTCATCTATTTTTATCCTAAGCCGGTCAATAAGAAGGTCCAAGGTTCAGATATACAAAGGAACCCTTCGGCTCATGCTAACAGGGTGGGGGGGGGGGGGGGGCAACTCTCTGTACACTAATTTGTCATACAGTTTACACTATTATCTTCTTTTCTTCACCGACTTAAGCATCAAAGAGGCGTTGATAACCCCTGGCATCAATCTATCATGTAGAATCACTGATGGTAAGGAGACAACCCTATTATCAGGATGCAGCCATGCAATCACAAAACAAACTCTCTCTTAGGGACACCCGTATGACCCGGCCTTGAGAGGGAACCTTGTAACCAGGAAAATCCCAAATCGCCTACCCGATCACCTTGAACTGGGTCCGCATAGACAGACCGCTTCCAACCAGGCTACTCGTGCAGTTTCGCCTCACCAAATCTCTCACATCAATCAGAAAGAAGTATCTGGATAAGCTTACACTTTCGATAGAGGATAAACCATATCGACTCATCGACTACTCATGACACCATCAAGATATTTACATGATTTCTATTTCTTTTGAAGCAAAAGATAGATTGAGAATGATTAATGGACAAAGGATTTCTTAGACAAAGACCGATGATAAAACCTCTTCCCTTAATTTACAAATAATTTTCTTTTAATTTCTGTTCTATTTAATTTAAATTAGTAGTTGTATTGTGTATGCTTAAGCAAATTGATGAGCTTTTTAGTCAGGAGTTTAGTAATGAAGCTCCAAAATGCAGTATGTCGGAAACACAAGCACAATCAATTAAGCTTCAAACTTCGATCCTCAAGTTTCTCTGAACGGAGTTCAGTTCAGCCATGACTTCGTTCACAGAGACTGCTGCCATAGTGAAGTACCAACTGGATTAAGAGAGACTTGTCTGAAGGTGAACATACAGTGACCCAAATCATACTAGTTTACACATAGTATAAGAATACAAAGTATGTCGTTCTCTCATGGTGAACTGCTATGACAACAAGTTGGAATACATGAAGCTCGGTGGGAGTACCAATACATCTGGCTTATTGTTCAAGGCGAGCTATATGTCGTAGCCAAATGCACCAACATTTGGCTTATATTTGCGGGGAGTCTCGTAAGATGGAGAATAAACTCTCCAAACAATAATACCCCACATATGAATAAGAAGATTTCTCACAGTAAAAAAGTCAAAACCAAATTGACAATTTCATCTACCAATTTCTCCCAACCAAAACTAGCTTGTTTCAGCCCAATAAGAACCTAAAATAATTTATAGACTATCCATTGCAACCTATACTTGTGTCGGTCTAGAAAATCGATTTTTTGTGCAATAGCAACTCAATTACAACTAAGTACTTGACTAAGGCTTCAATCGGTTCTTGATCATTCCTTCGACATATTAATTGTCCAATAAATCATCATATCTTCTAGCATGTTGACTTATTGTAAGATGGTCAATTGATTATATCAATCTTATAGCATGATGTTTGATTCTCAAGTGTGACATCCAATTTGCTAACTATCCACATAGTATCTACTATATCAGTTAGCTTAACATAATATTAGTCATTCAAATTCACTAATTTATTTCATTATCAAAGTACAAGATCCAATAGAGATATTTCAATTTGTGTACTTAGGTGTGTTTTAATACAAAATGAGAGGATAGAAGATTATGCATCTAGACTTTAAAATCTCATAAAAGAAACTATCATAATTATGAATTAAAGTTGGTGGCCAAAGAAAATTTAGAGGCACTATCTTTATGGCTCAATATTTAAAATCTTTGTATATCAGAAGAGTATTAAATATACCTTCGCATAAAGAAAATTGAATATGAAATAATAAATATAGTTGGATTTTCTAAAAATTATGATCTTCATATCAATTATCATTGTAGTAACAAGAATGTGGTCACTAGTGCTTTGAGTAGGAAGTTATCCAACGTTATAGCCTTTTTAAATATTATGAGAACTTCCATAATAGTTGATTTAATAGAAAACTAGAACTTAATAGCCTCTTTATATTTTTTATTTTTCTAAATTGGAAATTCCATGATTGTCACTTTCTCATATGAGCATAATTTATTTTTAGTAGATTTATTCTAAAATAAAAATATATATTTTTCAGCCACTAAGATGATTTCCTTTATAGAATGGGAAAATATGGAATTATATAAATATTTAAAATTAGAGTTTCTAGCTTAAATGACATCCTTCCTTCTCTCCTATTTATCCGAGGTGGACTCTCCCTATTCATTCTAATAGTGATCGAGAAGAGTTTGACAACCAGAAGGATTGAGGGAGAACTTGTGAGTAATCATCTATTGAGGAGAACAGTAAGCCCTCCGTTATTTTTTTTAATTTAAAATAAAAATATTTAATTTATATCCATTAATTTTTATGAATTTTGGATATTATTCAATAGTATATTTTTAAAAATATTGAGATGCATATCTAAATTTTAGAATTTATTATGCCATTAAATTACTTTGAATTATTTATATGATTTTCAGATGTTATTTAATATTATATTGTCAAAAAATAGACACATAATAATAAACAATATAATTTACCATTTCAATAATTACCTTGAATTTTTTGTGAAGTTCTGATATTATTTAGTGGTAGATTTATGTAAAATTGAGATGCATGATGCAAAATTTAGAATTTACAATGTTATTAAACTATCTTGAATTCTTTATGAATCTAAGATATTATTTAATGGTAGATCTTCAAAAAAATTGGGATGCATGATATAAATTTTAGAAGTTACAATGTTATCAAATTAACTTGAATTCTTTATAAATTTTGGATATTATTTAGTGGTATATTTTACAAAAAAAATTGAGATACATGACATAAATTTCAGAATTTATAATGTTATTAAATCGCCTTAAATTTTAAATGATGATATGTGACTCTTAATTAATAGTATTGTGATTAGAAGTATTCTCTATTGTTGTTTGGAGGAACGTAATCATAGAGTTTTCTCTATCCATTATTAGGAAAATAAAGAACTTATCCTATAGGTTAAGATCGTTTTGTTTTATTTAGGAAAGTGTAGCATAATAACATGTGATGGTGAATGTTATATGATTTGACTTTAAATGACATCCGACACATGATTTGTTGTAATTCTTCACGTATTTTTATAGTGTTGATTGTGTATGTATTTGTATTTGACATGGGTGGAGAATACCTTTTCGATCGGTAGGTTGCACTTCTAACTAGTTGTAGCTTTCTTGACTCCGTCGATAATAGAACTTGTTTGTTTTATTTTGAGAAAAAGACATTTGATATTTATGCTTTTGAATAAAATTGCTTTGACCCTTAAATTGCTCTGAATGCAATCACATCACTAAACCAAATCTTAAAGTGTATGATATCAAACTTTACTCTGTATAACTCGGAACTTTTTGTCTTTAGGGCACTTTTGCTCTTCTTTAGACAACGAATCTAACAAAGCAAAGGGAGAGATTCGCCATACAGAGGTGGTCAGCATGAACTCGACCACATGCCATGGACGTGGAGAGGGCTCCGATCCCACTGTCATTCCTCCTCCTGTAGCTCTAACCAAGTAATCCTTCTGTTCTTTACATCCTCCTCTCGGTTATATTTAGTTTCCACACGACTTGATGACATAGTAGCACCCTACTATAGTTTGCGTTCTCATAAATGTCTATCGAGGATTTGCTTTCTCTTCCATCTTCCTCCCTGACTAAATTAGATTAGACTAGTTTGTTTATTTTCTTTATATCTATCTGATGTGTGGAGTGGACAATCAACAGCAAAACTACTGTCACGAGCAACAAAATGCAAAAGAGAAAGGATGAAAATAGTGCCGAGGGCATCACTAGGTACATTGCCAATGATATTGTGGAGAGAGTGTTGATGCATATGAATCCCAAGGATGCTGTCCGCTTGAGCACCGTGTGCAAGGAATGGTCGATCATGGCTCAACGATACAACCCCACCATGAACAAAATACCATGGCTGGTCAACGTGGAGTATGCCAAGGGGGTCTGTAACCTACGAAGTGTAGTAGATGAAAACATGTCATTCAAGATTAGATTCGATTTTCCCCTCGATGGAAGCTTCATTAGTAGTAGCTCACATGGCTGGTTGGTGCTGGAGAATGACACCATCTCTCTATACAATCCCTTCTCCCAGGCATGGTTGCATCTCCCAACACCCCAACACCCAGTACTCTTAGAGTTCGTTTACATGTCATCAGCTCCGACAGACCCTAATTGCATCGTTCTTGCACGAGATGTTGATATTCTCTATGCTTGGAGGTCGGGAGACGAGTCATGGACCATAGAGAAAGATGTGAATATAAGTGATTATAGTTCGATCCTTAGGTTTCAAGGACAGTTCTATGCTTTACATTATTCTAGACACTTGGTTTGTTTTGAAGTCTTTCCGTTTCGACTCATGGATTTGAATGGACAATTGCCCAACGTTTTTTCTCCCATATATTTCTTTGAGATTTATTTAGTTGAATCTTGTGAGGAAATGTTGTTGGTCGGCATCAACAGAGGTCAAAAAGTTTATCAGTTTCGATTCGATTGGAAGAACAAGAGTTGGATCAAGATGGAGAGCTTAGGTGATCGAGCATTATTCCTATATGATATCAAATATGGAAATCATGGTATCCTAGTCTCAACTCTTGAAACAGGGTGTTGTGGCAACTGCATATATCTCATTGATTACATGTCATTAAATGTTTATGTCATAGAAAATCAGAATATGAGAATATCAATGGAACAACCGAAAAATCTTTGCATCCCGGTTTGGATCTCTCCAAGTTCGAGTTGAAATATACAACGATAACAATGCCAATTGTATTAGTTAGTCATGAAGGCTTAATTAACCATGTTTCATTTTATGAGCTTTTACATTCTCTTGCAGAAATCAATTTTTAGAAATGTATATGTGTGCAATTAGATATTCAGCTCCTTGTGTTAATGATCATACCAATTCTTGAATCTGTGTCAGTTAATGAGAATGGTTAGTGTCTATTGCAATCCGAAGTCTGACAAATCACAAAACTATCTTAGTCTAAGAACCTCGAGTTTCTAACTGGTCACAAGATATTAATGCTGCCTATTAAGTTCCTCTCTTTTTGGAGGAGGATGCAGCGCACGAAGAGATTAATCCATCTCCGACTGTTAAACTTGGAAAGCTAACAAAATATTTCTTAGAAAAAGACCGACTATAAATCTCCTCTTATTTGCAAAGATTATCCTTTTAGTTTCAGTCATATTACAAGACACAAATTGTGCATGTTTGAGCAAATTGATGAGCCTTCCTCCAAGAACCAATATATTGGAAACACAGGCACGCTATGCTTCGAGCTTCGAGCTTCTGTGGATGGAGTTCAGTTCAGCTATAACTTTGTTCACCTAGCTAGTTGCCATGGCGAATTACCAACTGGAATGACAGCATTGCTTGACGGTGAACATGGAGAGACCCATATCTTTCTTATAGGTTGATGTCTTTGAGAACAGCAAGCATTAGTTACTAAGCCAACTGCAAGTCAATTTTGAGTGAACTAAGTACAGATAATCTGGAGAACGCATTGTGTGGCATCCGAGTTGAGTATGTTATCAGTGAATTAAATGAGCTTAGTTATCTATTTAGAGTTTTTTCCTTGCATTTTCTTAAAGAAATTTGGTCTATAGGAGCCATTATGTCACTTGTAGTCAGCCTCTAAATTGCCAAAATTATAGAAATCTTGGTAGGATTATATCTCTAGTTTCTAGCTATCCATATCACCACTGTAACAGACCTACAGACCTTTTATGCACTAATACTTAAATACTCAAGTGAACACAATAGATTATTTTTAGAGAAACTAAACAAAGATGATCTCAACACCATTCGATTAGTTTGATCGATCCATATTTAAGAGCCTCTTGAAGACTTAGTCTTATTTGACTAAGCAAGTCTCAGTAATCAACTTATCTTATTCCAAGTCGACTCGAATTAGGGCAAGCCTCACCCAAATAAGAGCAACCACCAAGAAAGAAGGTGCACAGCCCTTTAAGAAAAGTACTAACTGTCCATGCTCTACAATAAAATTCCTTAAGCTTTAAGGACTTGGGCACCGCTTTCCCTATAAAACAAGATATGTGCCCCCCAACTAAAGACAATTAAAGAAGCCTCCAACAAGAGCTTAGTTGGCCTTAGTTGTTCTAGCTTAAAAAGAGATAATAGAGGAAAAGAAAGAAGGAATTCTAAGAGGTGCAATCAATCCTTCCAACTATAGCCTTCTTTCTCAAGTTCCAACTACCAAAGCTCTATATCAACCTTTGCCCAACCGCTATGAGAAGCTCCCAAAGCCTATTGCCTATTATCTAAACCTTAAGAGGAGATTCCAATAATGAGAGAGGAGGAGATCAAAACTGATAATATTTCGTAAACTATCGAGAGTACCCAAGCGCTTTCCAAAGATAACATGTGCCATATGCACCTATTAATCTCTTTATACACTTTTAATTTTGTTGTTTTAAACCTTATAGTTAATACTTTAGCTTTACAAGTAATAAAGGCTAGTTTCTTTTGGTTTTACACTTGTTTACTGGTGATAGTTCTTTGCTCTGACAAAACTTTCATTCGAATTATATAGTATAAAAGAACTACATGAGTTAGAGTTGACACCACGATAATCTAAAGGAAGAAACACTGATGAGATGATGACTAATAACCTAATAGCCTTGATTGACCTTACTACCCATATAGTAGTATTAGTCAAATTCATGTAGATGGAGATCATGATGGGTTGGATGCAAGCTCAAGCTAATTGAACGATAATTGAGAAAAAAAAATTACAATAAAGAAGAGAGACATATCTCCAATTGAGATGCACAAACACAAAGAAGATAATGCTGAATAGAACATCACAGCAAGGACTTGACCCTTTCGTGTCGAAGCTCACATCGACATACCCTCTATAACGACTCGATCAACGTTAAGGTATTAGACTCATAGATCAACTATGATGAAATATAGCACCACCTTCTTGTTGAATCTTAAATTTTGATGATGAAACTAATTGATAAGTATTTATGATTTAATCTGTATTTTGAGTGACGCAGGATGCTTCGATCAGGGAGAGACAATTAAAGCAGGAAAAATCATGTTGGGCCGGAGGAAAATGTGTCAGAAGATTGGACGTCGGGCCGGAGGATCGATCGACGTATCGACAGAAGGCTTCGGGCCATTGATTCGGGCATTGGGCCAAGAAGAGCAGATATTGTGCCAAGGATATCAGAGTTACGGAAGTCAACTAGTCGATTGGGCAATAGGCCGCAAGAGAGGATGATGCGTCGAAGAATCGGACAAAGCGTCGATGGACCAATAACATACTAGATAACATGATTCATGCTTAGTAATAATTGTCTAGATCGAAATGTGTTTTTGTGTGTGCAGGATTAACTACGATAGCAAGGCATAAAGCAAAATGAAGTCCCGGAGTCAAGAACGCGATTTCGTTGGGAGTTCTGCTGGAACCAACCGAGAAGTCCAAGAGCTTGACAAAGAAGCTCATAGGAACTCGCCAAGAAGATCATCGTGAAGTCTAAGAGCTTGCCAAGAGTCTGCCGGAACATTGTCGAGAGATCGTTAGAAGTTTGCCGGAAGCTCGCCGGAAGAAACCGGACTTATCTTGTTTAAATTATGTCTTAAAAATCATAGCTAGCACATAATTGGAGTTAGGATTGGGAGGTAATCCCATCAACTTTATTAGGGGGCAACTGGGCCCGAAGTTGGATTGGTTTGGGCCAGATTCAAGGCCCAACCAGGGTGCTGAAACCCTGGCCGGCGGTGGCACCGCCAGGGTCGACGGTGGCATCGCTTGGGGAACAACACCCCAGTAAATCTGGGCAGTGGTATCGCCCAACTGCAAATCCTACGACGGTAGTATCGCCAATACCCAGAAAACCTAGAATGAAACCTTTTTAGTCTCCAAATTTGAATCAACTTGAAGCCTATAAATACCCCTCTCATCCCTGGTTAACTTACATAAGCACGGAGAATTTAAAGAGGGAAAAACGTTATTGTAATCTCTTGTGAGAATTCTCCTCTTCTAGTCTAAGTGTTAGAATAGTTTGAAAGAGGAGTGAGTGCTTGTAAAGGTTATCTCCTAAACCCGGTAAAAGAAGAAGAGGGGTGTAAAAAGGAGGTTGATCTTCGCCTATTAAAGAAAGATCGATAGTGGATGTCGATGGCCTCGACGGAAGAGGAATCGGATGAGTGGATGTAGGTCACGACGATCGAACCACTATAAATCGGTTTGCATTTCTGTTTTGCTATTTATCTTAACTGCAAACTATCTTTCTTTCTTTACATCAACTACACTTCCATATGCTTTCAATTTAAAGATCTTTCCGAAATGGTTTTCGTCGAAATCAGATTTTATCGTACGAAGGTTTTTTCAAACCGACGTAATTTTTATCGCTGCACTAATTCACCCCCCCTCTTAGTGCCGACTTGTTCCTAACACTTTCATGCTCACATCAACACAAAATTGGGCCTCTTCAAAACTCAAGCGTAATAACAATGATAATTAAGAGGAACAATCAAACCTGAACCGAAAAGAATGTAGATAAGCCCGAAGGGAAGCACTTGAAAGCTAAAAAGAATCTTAAGAATGGTAAAACCTTATCTTCTTCCAAAAAAGATAATTTATTTTGTGATCATTATAAAACTATAAGTGATATACGAGAGAAGTATTGGAAGGTTCACCTTGAACTTGTTAGGACCCTTTTTCTAAGCTTTTGAATAATGTTTATCGAGTCTGTTTAGTTCAGTTATTTATTGAGTCGGTTTGATTCAGTTAAAGTCAAGTAGAGGTTTATTTAATATTTATTTATTATTAGAGTTGATGGATTTTAGATGGAACTCTATAAATAGTGATGTAATCCTTTTTTTTTTTAGAATAAATCAATCAATGAAATGTTATTCCACTCTGTAGATAAACCCTAGGAGATCGATCCCTTCATCAAGGAGGGCCGATCCCCTCAAAATGATCATTATCATTCGCTTTTCTCCCCTTTCTTCTACGATAAGACCTTAAGGTCTTACCAATTGGTATCAAAGTGAAAAAAAGAAAGAAAACAAAGAGAGGAAGAAAGAAGCTGCAGCCACGTACCCCCGCATCCCCTGCTTCCGGCCAGCCCACCCGCCGCTGCTGCTCTCCGGCCAGCGACCACCATCGCCCGCTTTCCGATTGGCGACCACAGCCACCGCTGATCCCCGGCCAACGCCCACCTCCGCAGCTGCGCCCCGGCCAGCAACCTTCTCTCCTCGCTTCCCCATCTCGCTGGTCGCGACCGCTGTTTCTCAGCCAGCGGACCACCCCTCAACGCCGCCCGTCGGCGACACTACCCTAGCCGCACCCCCATCGCCGCCTCCCAGCCGAGAAACCACCGCTGCTAGCCACCGCCGGTCGTGATTAGTCGGCATCGCCAGCGGCTTCCCCTACGGTGCGACAGAAACAAAGTATCCTCTACCGCCGCAGCTGCCAGTCTCCCCTGCCGCTGCGAGCGTCGACTGCCACCACTGTCGCCGCTGTTTCCCGGCTGGCGACCACCACCACTGCTGCCTCTCAAACCCGTGAACAACCTTTCCTTCTACAGTGCGACAGAAACAGAGCTCCCTCTGTTTGCCGCGGTCGCCCGTCGATCCCAACCAGCGGACCACCCCATCGCCGCTTCTACCATTGGTGACGCTGCCTAGTCCGCCATCGTGCTGCCCCCCCGCGTTGCAGCCGCAGCCGCTAGGTGTCGCAGCCCCTCCTTGCAGCGGTTGCAGAAACATAGCTTCCTCTGTTGCCGCAACCGCCGATCTCCCCTACCGCTGCGAGCGCCGACTGCCACCACCGTCGCCGCTGCTCCCCGGCCAGCAGTCTTCCCTCTTTGCTGCTCCACCCTACTCGAGCGAGAAGGACCGCGGCCGCTGCTTCCCGGCCAACGGACCAACCCCCTCGTTACTTCTACCGTTGGCGACGCTGCCCCCAACCGCGCCACCATCGCTGCCTGCCCTTGGGTCGCAGCTGCAATTGCTTGACCATCCCTCTTCGCGGTGATCAAACCAAGGCAACTACGACTGTCGTAGCCACCACCGTCTCCTCAACCGCACGCGATTCTTTGGCGTCACCAGTGCTTCCTTCCGCAGTGCGACACAAACAAACATCGTTCCCTCCCATCCGCACCGTCGCAGCCACCGTGACGGCGCTGCCCCCAACCGTACCACCGTCGTTTCCTTCCCTTGGGTCGCAACCGTCGTAGCCACCGTGGCGGCGCTGCCCCCAACCGCACCACCGTCGTTGCCTTCCCTTGGGTCGCAACCGTCGCAGCCGCAACCGCTCGACCTCCCCTCCTCGTGGCGACCCCAACAGAGTAACTTTGCATTTTGTGCCGCAGCCACCAATCACTGCAGCCTCAACCCCGTTGCTCGGCGATCGCCCCTTGGGTCGCAACAGCTGTAGCCACATCAACGCAGTTGCCTTCCAACCCCGCCGCTCTCACCCCACACAGCGATAGAAACAGGGTAGCTACTCTTCCTCCAACGCAACGACCGTAGCACTGCCCTCGGCGTCCACCTCCTCGGCAACTTCGCATCGACATTGTTGATGCCCTTGACCGACACCAAAAATAGGAGTTGAGATTACAGATTTGCAATCTTACGCGATGGCCACTGATAACTCGGTGAAAGCACAAATGGAAGCATTGGAAATCAGAATTGAGAACCGACTGCAAGAAACACTTAATGATTTCAAAAAGAGCCTACTGGAGAGCCTCAGCAAATTTCAACAAAATGGAGGCTCAAGTTCTACGTTGCACAGATCTAAAAATACAGAAAAAGGGCCCCAAGTTTGTGACACAAACTACTTACACATGAAGGTGGAATTTTCGAGATGAAAAGATGGAGATCTGACCAGTTGGATCTCTAGGGCAGAAAATTTTTTCATTTTCACATAACTCCAGAAGAATCTAAGGTGGAAATAGCCTCAATCCAGGTCGATGGAGATGCACTCCGGTGGTACGATTGGTATGAAACTGTTTATGGAGTTCCTTCGTGGGAGAAGTTCAAAAGAGGGCTTCTTGTTCGATTTGGCCCATCCAAATATGAGAATATTGATGGCCAGCTCGCCAAAATTCGTCAAACATCTACAATGTTGGAATATCAGAGTAGGTTTGAAAGATTGTCAAATCAAGCTAGAGATTGGTCGGAACGACAACTTCTGGATACATTTATTGAATGGCTTAATCCGGAGATCCAGTATGAAATTAAGGCTCGTCAACCCTGCACTATGATAGCTGTGATCTCATTTGCACATCTACATGAGAAAAAAATTAGTAAGGAAAGATCAGCAAGGGGTTTGCACTATGATGAAAAGTGGAGTATGGAGCACTAATGTAAACAAGGGCAACATCTAATGATTGAGCCAATTAGAGAGGAAACGAAAGCAGAAGAGTTGGACTTCGATTATGAAGGTGTTGAACCTGATGAAGATATTGAAGCCATTACACATACAATGTATGCATTGGCTGGCTATGCTAACCCACAAACTATGAAAATCAGAAGAACTTTGAAGCATCAGCTTGTCACTATTTTGATTGATATAGGTAGTACTAACAATTTTATGGACAGTGAGACTGTTGATCGATTGGCCCACCACATTGAAGAATATGATAGATTCGAAGTAAAGATCGTTGATGGACGGATTTTTACTTGTGATAGCAAAGGTTCAAAGATAAAATTGATTATACAGGGCCAGAAGTTTATTGCAATGTTTACTACATTGAAAGACCAACCTGTTGCTTACACTATCAAAAAGTGGAGACCATACTTACTTGATCAACGGGTTGTGATGCGTTGCAGATAGTCTATGGCTAAAGTGCTGAAAGAGAAGCTCCCCGAGATTGATGCTGCTCAGCTTTGAGGGCAAGGCTGATTTGAAGAGGGACGAACTGTTAGGACCCTTTTTCTGAGCTTTTGAATAATGTTTATCGAGTCTGTTTAGTTCAGTTGTTTATTAAGTCGGTTTGGTTTAGTTAGAATCAAGTAGAGGTTTATTTAATATTTATTTATTATTAGAGTTCAAGTCCTGATGGACTCTATGTGGAACTCTATAAATAGTGATGTAACCCTTTCTTTTAAGAATAAATCAATCGATGAAATGTTATTCCACTCTGTGGACAAACCCTAGGAGGTCGATCCCCTCGAAGTGATCAAGGAGGGTCGATCCCCTCGAAGCGATCAAGGAGGCCGACCCCCTCGAAGCGATCATTATCATTCGCTTTTCTCCCCTTTCTTCCACGATAAGACCTTAGGGTCTTACCAATTGGTATCAGAGCGACGATAAGACTTTAGGGTCTTATCAGAACTCTTCATAAAGAAGTAGAAGAAGAGCAATCAGAATAAACATACATCGATTACAATCATAAGAGATGTTCAAAATAAACTACCTTCAGTTTCACACCCATATACGAGTCTATTGTTGATAGTTAGATCAAATATTATAGAATTAAATCTGACCCAGTCTAAAAGTTTAAAAAGAATTATTCAGTCTTAAAATCCTAGTGAAACAAGAGATCATCAATGCAATCATCAACACCAAAAGCCAAAAGAATCCTATCTGAGTAAGCTTGGACTCGACACGGTTAGGATCTTAATAGCACGGTGGGCGAGGGTATAAAATTAATTTTAAATTTTGATTGAGAAAATAAAATATATCAAAAATATAATTAATCAAGTATTGAGTGTGAGTTAGAGTGACGATAATAAGTGAACAGTCATGAATAAAATTCACAAGTTAAAAAAAGATGTAAACCAATTTATAATGGTTTGGTCTTTCCAACCTAAGTCCAATTTCGATTCCTCTTTAATCGAGGTTATTAGATTTTACTATTGATTTTACTTCTAATGAGTGAAGATCAATAATCTTTTATAAGATCCAATAATAGCTAATAAGAGATTATTGGGTAGAGACCCACTAATCTAAGAGGCTTGAGTAATTGGATGGAGATCTAGTACCCAATATAGTAGAATTCATTATGGTTAACTAAGGGCCTCTATAAATAAGATGGAACTAAAGGCCCATAGGCTGGGGCTTCTTGGTAGCCACCTCCTATTCTCCTCTCCCCTTCTCCTCCTCAAATAGCAGTCTTGGAGATTTAAGGATAATCGTTGCAGCCTTGTTGTGTGGATCACCACTAGAGAGGAGGACGCTTGACCTCATTCATCCACTCCTACAAATCAGTAAGGATTCAGAGATATATGATCTCCCTAGGTAACACAATTATCTCACCCATGGTTTTTTGTGTCGTAGGTTTTACGCACTAATCTACGCATGACGACGAACACATATTGAAAAATTTTGGATTTTTTTTTGTTTTATGTTCTTCCGCTGCGTAAGTTATGTCACCCCTATATTTTTTTACAATGGTATTAGAGCCAGGTTGTTCATGCGAAAGATTAGTTTTGAACTGCGTGTGTTGTGTTTTTTAGAAGCTTTTGACGTCAAAATCGTTGACGCAAAAGCGAGAAAGGGCAACAACTATTGCTGCCCTTGTTTCCCTTGCAGATGGCAACCTTGGCTACTACCGACGGTCGGCAGAAAGGTGCTGGCGATCGTTTGGCTATCGTCTGCATGCAAGGTGCTAGTGACCGTCTAGTTACTATCGGCGGTCAACGACCTACTAGGCCGCCAGTAGTGGGGCACGCAGCGGTGGGCACTAAACCACAAGGGGCAGGGCCTGCAAGCAGATCCACCCGAGGGGGTGACAATGCCCGCAGGCACAGTGCCCGCGAGCAAGGGTGGTGCCCCCCCACCCCTATAGAGGTCGCAACCAGTAGGGTGGCGACGACGGCAACACAGCACGGGAGAAGTGAAGGGGATTAGGGTTTTTGGGCAAAAGATTTTTTTTGCCCCTTAGAATTTAAAAAATTCTGAGTTTGTCCTTTCTATTTGAATTACCAAAATACCCTTCAAATTTTAAAAATTCCCTAAATATCCTAGTTTCAAAAAAATATTAATTAATTAAAAGTTTAATTAATTATTATTATTATTATTATTATCTAGTAGTCCAACATGATGATGATATGTACATGTGATGTATGATATGTGGACGAATGATCATGGACCGTGTGATATGTGTACTTGTGATTATTATTATTGGGGCCTATGGGCCTCCATTTTATTTCTCATTATTGTCGGGCCTACGTGCCTATGATTATAATTATATTGTAATTACACGATGAGGCGTAACGGGAACGTGGAAGTGATAGTAGGACCCACGATACTAAGACGAACGATATTAACTATGACGAAACCTTCTCACCTGTAGCCATGCTAAAATATATCTTAATACTATTGGCTATTGCAGCACACTATGATTATGAAATCTGGCAGATGGACATGAAAACTATGTTCCTCGATGCCAACCTCGAGGAGGAGGTATATATGATATAGTCGGAGGGATTCGTGTCTAAGGACTGCCCAGATAAGGTGTGTATATTGCTAGGTTCATTTATGGACTAAAGCAAGCTTCCCAAAGTTGGAACATGAGATTTGATGAGGCAATTAGATCTTATGACTTCGTTAAGAATGAAGATGAGCCTTGTGTGTACAGGAAGGTAAGTGAGAGCGCTATCACCTTCTTGTTGTTATATGTGGATGACATCTTGTTCATTGAGAATGAGGTAAGAATGTTATCTACAGTGGCTTGGTTATCTATACACTTCTCCATAAAGGACTTAGAGGAAGCATCCTATATTTTGGGGATTTAGATCTATAGAGATAGATTCAAGAGGATGCTTAGCTTGTCTTAGTCCAAGTATATAGACACAATTGTCAATAAGTTTGACATGAAAATTTCCAAGAGATGACTCATATAGATAAGACATAGGATATCGATTTATAAGAGTATATCCTCAAATACTCCTAAAGAAAGGACGAACATGAATAGGATACCCTATGCTTCAATTATAGGGTCTATCATGTATGTCATGCTATGTACCAGGCTTGATATAACGCATGCTCTGAGTGTCACGAGTAGGTATCAAGCGGATTCAGGCTTGAAGTACTGGAAAGCAGTAAAGTATATCCTTAAGTACTTGAGAAGAACTAAGGATCTTTTACTAGTATATGGAGGTAGTAACCTCAGGGTTGAAGGCTACACGGACTCAAGTTTCCAGTCTGATGTCGATGATAGCAAGTCAAATTTGAAGTATGCATACACCTTGAATAGAGGAGCACTATGCTAGAAGAGTTCCAAGTAAGATACTACTGCTGACTCGACCATAGAGGCGGAGTACATTGCTACAATAGAGGTAGCAAAGGAGGTAGTCTAGATAAATAAGTTCATCACAGATTTGGGAGTCGTGTCGGGCAACGAGGAGCTGATTCCCTTATATTACGATAATAATGGAGCGTTGCTCAAGCGAAGGAACCCAAGTCTCATCAGAAATCTAAGCACGTTCTAAGGAGGTTCCACCTGATCAAAAAGATCGTAACCCGATGAGATATAGCAATGGAAAAAGTTCCATTCAAAGATAACAATGCAGATCCACTGACAAATCTGTTGTCTTAGATTGTCTTTGAGCGTCATAGGGGTCTGATGGGGATCAGACACAAAGCTGATTGTCTTTAGGTCAAGTGAGAGATTGCTAGTCATAGGTGTCATGCAAGCCAATCATATGAGTGATGACACGTATGACTTAACACACATTATTTTTGCTTATTATTATTATTTAGTATTTTATAACTTATATTGATTGTCGCATGAATATATTATGATGTCCATAAATCTGTGCAATGGGAATCGGATAGTGATAAGATCACGATAATGAGACTGATTCGCCTTTAAACATAAATATTAAATAATCTCAGTCATAGGTTACTCGAGAGGGACATCAAGATAACCAGACAGACTAGTGAGCTATATACTCATCCATATAATAGATACAGCTAGTCTCATAGCTGCTTATGTGGGGACACTAGGGGTACACTACAAGTGCTCATTGGAGAATGGGTTCACTAATTGATTTGCTCACGGAATGTTGGATGATTAATGATGCTTTATTGTCAAATAGTGATTATGTCGTCCTTAGACTTGAGACACTAAGGATGTCCTATATGATAACTTCACTTTTTGATATCGGACTTATAGGTCTGGAGGTTCCAGATCTAGCACAATCGGTCATCGGGAGTGGTAGTCAACCTTATGAGGGCTATTGAGTATCGATAGAGGATCATTCACTCTCAGTGTCATGAGAAAAATATCTCATGTGTTCTTGCTCATACAAATCCTTAGCTAGGGTCATTCGGATTGAGAGAGAAAGAGTTCTCCGAGAGAATTTGATTAGAAAGAGACTCGAGTAGAGACCGTATAGGTTTGATAGCACCATGCCCGTTATATGGTCTCTGGGATATTAGATGAATGATGGCCTATATGTATATGATAATTGAGGACATATAGTTCTAATAGATTGGATTCTCCTGTATCGTTTAGGGACTACAACGTAGTGGCCTAGTACGTCCGTAGTCGATAAGTAGAGTGAATTATTATGAAGATACTAATTCATTGAACCAGAATGAGTTCTGGTAGGTATGACTTATGGTCAGCTCGATATTGGGCCTAGAGAGTCATACGCATATGGTAGGCATTGCGACGAGTAGAGGTTTGGATATGAGATATCTTCCAGAGCCCCTATCTTATTGGATATCTAATAAGTCCGTGAATTATTGGATCATACGAATAAGATCCAATAAGAGCCAATGATAGATTATTGGATAGAAATTTGCTAATCGAAGAGGCTTGGGTAGTTGGATGGAGATCCAATATCTAATAGGGCAAGATCCATTATAGTTAAGTTGACATTGAGCTTCTATAAATAGGAGAGAACTAAACACCCATAGGCTAGAGGTTTTCTTAGTTGCCACCTCCTATTCTCATCTCCCCTTCTCCTCCTCAGATAGCAAGCTTGAAGATTTGAGGAACGTCGTCGTAGCCCTGCTATATGGATCACCGCTAGAGAGGATGACGCTTGACCTCCTTCATCCTCTCCTACAGATCTGTAGAGATTCATGGATATATAACTCCCTAGGTAACATAACTATCTCACGCGTGGTTTTTAGTTTTACGGATTTTACGCACCAATCTTCGCACGATGACAAACACATCTTTGGAAAATTTGGAGATTTTGTTTTATGTTCTTCCGCTGTGCATGAGATGTTGCCCCTAAATTTTCCTAAACCTTGAGGCCCTTTCACCTTATAAGGGTGTGTCCCCCCATCTAAAGGCAATAAAAAAAATCTCCAATGAGAGCCTAACTAAGTTTCAATAGCTAAAGCTCTACATCAAATTATACTCAACTTTTTATGAAAAACTCCTAAAGCCTACTGCTGGTTGTCCAAACCTCAATAGAAAATTTCAACATTGAGAGTAAAATTTCAACAATATTCCATAAACTACAAAGAGCACCTGGGTGCTATCTAAAGATAATCATTACATGCCAATTAATCTCTTTGGACAGTTTCATCACTTTAGGTCTTATAGTTAGCATTATAGCTTTACAAGTAATAAAAGTTTTTTTTTAATTACTATAGCTTTACAAGCAATAAAGGTTTTTTTTTTTAATTTTATACTTGTTTCCTTGTGATAGCTTTCCTCGTCCTTTAAACTTTTACCTCAAAGATGATATTGAGTCAAAAATAGAAATAATAAATGCCTTCTTACTCACCAATAATTTTCTTTTGTTTTAGTTAATGTATTTGACTTATTAGAGACCGAAAGATTCTCCAACTACAACTAATTGAAAGATGTTGATATCCATAGATTATTAACATCTCAAAGTCAATTAAAAAACTAAGCAAAATAAAGGTGAAATGAACTAGAATTTAAAGTTAGGGATCATACCTTTTTAAAGTATATATCCGATAAAAAGGACCCATCGGATTCAATCATATAGGCATATTAGATCCAAGAGCCATAAACCCTTTTGAAATATTATAGTAGATATATCTATGACTTAATGATTGGCCCTAGGCCCAAGCACTTGCAAGCACACATAATGAATCTTAGAGTAGCATACATGATGTTATAGTAGATCATGTCTCGATGTTTTAAAAATATATTAGGGATTCATCTAATACTTAAGAGAATATGCCACCTCTTTAGAGTAGCTGACCCAAATTTTCAAAAACAAAAAAAAGGTTCTGGTTGTGAGTAATAAAGTTATTCTTTTATTGAAAGTCCACTAGCAATATCGTACAAATCATGAAAATACTTGGGAAAAAGAAAGAATGACAAATAATTAAAATCCATGCCTTTTTATCCAAGGTAAATCATTGTGACTAAATTCTTTAACAAGAGAAGAATGTAATCATCTTTTTTTTATTTTTAAGTCAAAAAATTATGTAATTAACACTTTACTACATGAGCATAACTCATTTATACTATGGTTCATAAATATTTTTAAAAGTTCTAATTGTATTTAAACTAGTTGATAAAGTCCTAATTAACTTAAAACTTCTCAGTAAATTAGGATTTATTCTTATAAATATATCATCTTAGGGATTTTGTGAGAGGGAGAGTAAGATATTTTATGTGCTTCTGAGAGTGATCTTTAGGGTTTTTGGAGAGTATTGAGAGAGTTCTTTAGGTTTACGTGAGAGGTAAACAAGAAAAATTATACTTAGAGTGGGGATAACTTAAGGGCCTTGTAATTGATATCATATATTGAAGAATCTGATTTTTTTTCATGGATGTAGATAGAGATTTGCTAAACCATGTTAATCTTACATCTGCTTTCTAGCATATTATTTTGATTATTGATCTTTAGTGGATTTCTCTTTTGGTATTTTAGTTTTTCTCTTATCCTTCCCTAACAAAGTGGTATCAAAACTCAAAAAATTTAATGATTAATAATTTAACAAAGATGTCATCGGTTGTTTCCATTGGCTTTATTATAAAAAAATTTTGATAGAAGAAATAATTTCACTCTATAGTAGAGGAGTGTGAAGGATCTTCTTGCTCAACAAGGCATAGCATCACTAATAATATTATTGATGATGACTCTAGTATAATTATTTAGAATAAGTTAAAAAGTTTTATTTGACAAAAAGCTTAACTAACAAGTTGTAGCTAAAGTAAAAATGATGGAGATCGAAGATAGAAGAAGGTAGAGACTTGGTAGAGCATCTAAACATATTCAAAAGGATATCGGATCAACCGAAGAAATTTAATATAAAGATTAATTAAGAAGATAAGGTGTTATTTCTTATATTGCTCGTTAACTCCTATGTCAACTTTATGGAGATGATACTACGTAGAAAGGATATAGCAACTCTAGAATAAGTTGAAAAAGTTTTATCATCTTTTTCTATCAAGAAAAAAATAAATTTAGGAATATGGATGATGAGACATTAGCTACTCAATCTAAAAGTTGATGAGGAGGTAGATCTCAACTTAGTAGGTCAAGATCAAAAGTCAAAGTTTTTTTATGATATTTAGTGTTATGGATGTAAGGAATATAGAGATATAAAGTAGAACTATCCAAGGAAAAAAAATATAAAAAAAAGATCACAAATGCTCTCTTGCTCTCTTGTGATAGAGATATTCTCACATCTCCAAAGGTAACGATGCATCTTTTCAAGAGAGTTATTTTTAGATTCTACTTAGGTTATTTAGAAGAATTTTTTAATTCACTAAATAATAAATCGAGTAGTACATTAAGTCTGGTGATGATTCTGTGGTGGAGGTCAAGGGTATCGGTAAAGTAAAGATTAAAAGAGTAATACGTACTTTGAAGGATGTTGTTTATATTATAAAGATATGGAAGAATATAATTTCTTTTGAGTCTTTTAGATTCCCAAAGTTATTGCTCTAAAGCTAGAGGTGAAGTTCTAAAGTTACTCAGGGATAAATGATTCTAATGAAAAAAAGATTATATTAAGAGTTATCCTATCAAGGAAAAAAATATAGTAAATATCTCAAAGCACTGAAAACAGGTTATCCATACAGGAGATCTTAGATGCTTATGGTAACGAGCTTCATTCGTGGTGTAGAAAATGATAGACGATATTCATGATTTCTAATATTTAAATGATTGTAAGGAAAAAAAAATTATTGGTGGTAAAATAATGAGATGGAGATCTCTCTTCGAAATTAAGTAGTGGAATTAATTTGGTTCCAATTACACAAGATATGATTTGGTTTGTTAATTGTGGTGAATTCTTCAAGTCAATAGTTCAATTTCTATATAAGACACTAAGTAAAAAAATACTCACAAAGGTAAAGATTATTGGGGTTAGTAATTTTTTAAGAGTCTTAATTATATTTAAATTAGTTGGTAGAGATCTAATTAAATTAAAATTTCTTAGTAAATTTGGATTTATTCCTATAAATATACATTGAGTCTAAAGGTTTTGATGAGTGAAAAAGTCAAGACATATTGGGTCTCCTAAAATAGATCTTTAAGGATTTTAGAGAAGACTTAGAGAGTTCTTTATATTTATGTGAGAGTTCTTTATATTTCAGTAGGGATAACTGAAGTGCCTTGTAATTGATCTTATACATTAGATAATTTATTTTTTTCTATTAATATAGGTGGGGACATGCCAAACTACGTTAATCTTGCATCAACTTTTTGGTATATTCTTTTTATTATTAATCTCTATTGAAATTTTCTTTTGATTTTTTATTTTTTTTTCCTCTCCCTTCCCAACAAGTTTCTAATAGGTGAATCCTAAAATAAAAAATTTATTTTTCAACCATTAAGACTATTACCTTTATTGACTGAGAAAATATGGAATAATATAATTATTTAATTTAATATTATATATGAAAATAATAATGAGGGTTTCTACCTTAAGTAATATCCTTTGTTGTCTCTTAGACTCTCTCTATTCATTCTAATAGTGATCAAGAAGATTTTGAAGTTAAGAAAGATGGAAGGGAAGATAATAATTGAGGAGAATAGTAAGCCCTGCATTATTTTTTATTATTTGAAGTTGAAAATATTCAATTTATTTTGATTAAAAATCTATGAATTTTGGATATTATTTAATAGTGCATTTAAAAAAAGGAGATTGTATAAATGAATAGTATAAATAAATGTATTTTCCAATAAATATAGTATATTTACAAATAACATAATAATTTCAATATTTACATCAATAGCGATTATTTACAATTTTAGAATTGAGATGCATGATGCAAATTTTAGAATATACAATTTTATTAAATTGCCATGAATTTAACATATTATTTAATGGTATACCTTCAAAAAAATTTGGATGTGTGATGTAAATTTAGAATTTACAATATTACCATATCACATTGAATTATTTATGAATTGTGGATACCATTTAGTGGTAGATTTTCAAAAAAAAAAAAAAAAGAGATGCATGATGTAAATTTTAGAATTTACAATGATATTAAATAACCTTAATTTTTAATAAATATGAGTAAATCTTAATTAAAAATTCATACCTTTTTTTTATCGATATATTATTTTAGATGAATTTAATTAATTTGAAGCATGTCAAATAATTTGTAAAGTTTATGTTGCATTAGACTAATTTTAATTGCTTATCAATGTTAGTTTAGTCATGTTATCACACATATTACAAAATTTTGTATAGTAAATTAGACAAAGGTTTTCACTTGGTGTTGTATAAAAAAATTTGGATTGATGAACCACTATTGGATCTAGTCTAATTGGCCATGGCTTGGTTTGGGCATAAGTTTGACCTTGACCACATCCTACTCGAGTCAGGTCAACCAAGTAGGGCAAACCATACCCAAATAGGTCAACTCCTAGTAAGAATCAGATCCAACCCGGATCAAGTCCAATATGATGCAGTAGTGAGGCAGGCCCAGTGTGGTCTAAAGCTCACTACCCAACCCCCGTGATCGCACCCAATGCACGAGGCACATCGCCTGGCCCTATGTGGTTGAGCCAAACCGAACCAGTTCCATGGATTCAAGTTGGTTGGTTCATGGTGACTTATGATTGTTTTTGTCAGTTTAAGCAGTTCTGGCAATTTTTTGGATTGCTTCATTTTGAGTGGAGTTGATTCAATGTGATTTCGACCTAAAATTATATGCAATGTATATAATTATAGTTGAGAACATTATTTCTTTACTAATAAATTGAATTTCTTTAGGATTAATGAACCACTATATGTTATGGTTAGATAGTTCCTTTATTAATATTAGGTGAATTATATTTTTTTTATACTTTGATAGATGAGGGATATTGGTTAATTTTACTATTGAGAGTATGATATGAGTTATTTATATTCGAAGAATAGAGAAGTCATTCATAAGTTTAAACCTCTGGGAGTTGGTGAGTAGCATTCGACTTATGCCATTATAATATACGATACGGAGTGTTTTATGATTTTTCTTTGTAGGACATTTGTTACATAATTATATTATATTTATGTGTTTATTTTTTATAAAGATAATTATGAATATTTAGATTTAGAAAGTTCTAAATCAATATAATTATTGATATGTTTTTAGTTTATATTTATTTTTAGAGCAGTCTCTAGGATCTAAAATTGTATGAGACTCAACTCTACACCTTCTATAACTTCAATTTTTTATATCTTTTTTTTAATTGTAGGAAACCTTTGTTCCTATTTAATCAAGGCGTTGACTAAATGGAGGGCAAGTTTCATGTATGTGCTTAGGCTGTCACCATGAACTCAAGCACAAACTATGGACGTCGAAAGGGCTCCCACCCCAGTGTCATTCCTCCTCCTCTGGAATCCTTCTCTCCTTTACATCAATCTCTAGTTTTGCATCCTAGTAATTGTTGTATCTATCTATCCATCGAAGATGTGCTTTCTTTTCAATCTCTCCCCCACTGCATTAGATTATGTATATATATAATTTATTTTCTTCAAATCTAATGTGTGGCTTGAACATTTAGCAGCCGATGTTCCACCACCTATGGATCTTTCTCACATATGTTACCATGGCATCTATTTAGTTGAATCTTACGAGGAGTTGTTGGTCGGCATCTCCAAAACCTATGATGATTATCTATTTCGACTTGATTTGAAGAACAAGACTTGAATCGAGATGGAGAGCCTCGATGATCAAGCATTGTTTCTGAGTATGTCTTCACTCTTGAAATAGGGTGTTGTAATAACTCTATATATGTCATTGACTGGTGGTGTAAACGTGGCCGAAGTACCTGACAAATTTTCCACCATGCTTTGAGTTGAAATAAACCACAACAATTGTATTAGTTAGTCATGGAGGTCTAATTAATTTTAGAGATTCTCTTTCTCCGGAAGCATACGAGAGTGATTAATGGACTTCAATGTCAGGTTTTTTATTGATGATTAGTTATGTTTCATTTTATTAGCTTTTGTTTTCCAATAGAAATCAAGTTTCGGAAGTGTACATGTGTGCGAAGAGATAGGCAGCTTCTTAGGTTAATGACTGATGGTATTATGGGTATCATCGGCTGAGAAGTTAGCCCGATTGGTCCACTACCGAAGGTGTAGACTCATTCAGGTGTCTCTTCCTAGATAACATGAGAGACTTAGTGAGATGAGACCGCATAGACTATCTGATCGATAGTCGTTCTATTGGTGAGGAACTTGTTCGAGATGATCGGGTAAGCAAACTAAGATCTTCCTGGCTGTAAGGTTCCTCCCTAAGGGTTAGGTCGTTCGAGTGTCTTTGGGCAGCCGATCATCCTGCATGATAGGTCGGCGTCGAGGGTTACTCGACATGGCCCCTCCGATGCTTAAATTAGCGAAGGGAAAAAGATAGCGGTGTAAACTATATGACTGAATTAATATGTAGAGAGAGAGAGAGAGAGAGCCCTTTGGCGTCTACTCAGAGATAGTTTTTATATCTCTTCGGGGATCGATCGTTTGTAGGCTGTTAGAGTTCGCCGATATTTCAAGTTAGCGGTTCATTTATTTTGAGGTGATTGTTCGAATCCCGTGTTGTGCAGGTTGTTTCCTCACTTTCGGGTATCACTTCATGCGATTTCGAGTGATATGAATTTTACTTTGCATCGCTTCTGAGCTAGGTGACTTCGCTCAAAACACAACTGTTTCTAAGTCGAGCTCCGATTAAGGGGTGCCACGTAGGGTCTGAAGTGATTGTCGGCTAGGTGGTACAAGAATATCCTCTATCAATGATTATATTAAAACTTTTGAATATATGAAAGTTAATGAAGATGGTTACTTTCCGAGTGTAATCCCAAGCTTGATAAATCACAAGAATCATCTTAGTCTATGATCCTCGAGTTTCTAACTAGCCACGAGAGATTAATGCTGCCTAGTAACTTTCCCTCTTTTTTGAGGAGGAGCATGCATGCAGCTCGCAAAGAGACTAATCTATCTCCAACTGCATGTTGAACTTGGTAAGCTAAAAAAGGATTTCTTAGAGAAAGATCGACTGTAAATATCTTCCTTTGTTTGCAAATATTTGTATTAGTTTCAGTTCTGTTTCAAAACACAATGCCTATTTTGCAGGTATAGATAAAATTCTTAGACTCACTTAAACTGATGAACTTTTTGGTCAGTATTCATGAAGATGAAGCTCCAAAATGCAACATGTTGGAAACAAAAGCCCGATCAAGCTTGAAGCTTCAATCTTCAAGCTTCAAGTTTCTTTGGATGGAGTTCAGTTCAGCCATGACTTTGTTCATCTAGAGAGCTACCATAGTGAAGCACCAACTGGAATGAGGAAGGTGATGCCAAAATAGACACCAACATGTCAACTAATGCACAACATAAAAACACTAATTAGAATTCTCTTGTATTATGAAAAGACAACATGAAATGGTATGTATATAAAAATCAAAGGTTGCATTGAATAAGGATTTTACATGAACACTTGAATAGGTGCACGACATTAAATATGACCTTCCATAGGTAATTTCTTGATTACTCTATATATAAACAGGGATTTATGATACTAAATGTGAAAATTTTTGTATTTAGCGAAAACTAGTCTTGATAAAAGATGTTTTCTGCTTGTAAGAAATTTTCATCATTCTCTACTATCCTTTTACTCTTGCCAAGCAAAACTGAGACAACAAAGACGATGTGTGCGTAGGCAATCGGCACAAACTCGATCATGAAAGTGCAAGATCAAACAACAAGTCATGGGTGCCCCAGAGATTCTCATGCTAGTGTCCTTCCTCGACCTCTAGCCAGGTAATCCTTCCCTTTCTTTCTTTCTTCGTTCTCTCGGTTTCATTTTATTTACACATCCTCGAGAGTGTTATAAACATTTATCGAAGATATACTTTCTTTTCTATTTTCCTCTCCTATTATATTAGATTAGATTGTTATTCCTTTTAGTAACAGATCTATGGCCATAAGCAACGACCAGCAAAAGCAACAAAAAAAGAGGAAGATAATGTGGAGGTCGAAGGTCATCGCCAAGCATATTCCTATCGATATCGTGGGATCGATTTTGATGCAAATGAACCCCAAGGATGCCGTACGCTTAAGCACCGCATGCAAAGAGTGGCGAGTCACAACCCCACTATACGACCCAACAGGAAGCAAAACCCCATGGTTGTTCACCATGATAGATTCCAAGGTCGATTGCATCTTGTGCAACGTAGTAGATGATGATAAATCATTCAAAATCAAACTCCCTAGCTTTGTGCATCAAATAAAGTTTGTTATCAATGGCTCCACGAATGGTTGGCTGGTGCTTGGTCACAACTTGAATACCAAGATCTCTCTATTGAATCCATTCTCTCAAGAGCGAGTGCACCTCCCATCTCTCAACCACCCATGCACAAAGGTCCTTTACATGTCATCATCTCCGACAAACCATGATTGTATCCTCCTCGGATGTCAATTCAAAGATCTTCATGTTTGGAGGCCGGGAGATAAGTCATGGAACGTAGAGAAAAATGTGAGTACAAATTTGAGGTCTATCCTTAGTTTTCAAGGACAATTTTATGCTTTAGATTATCCTAGTGGATACTTAGTGACGTTCCAAGTCCTTCCCGTACGAATCAAGAATTTGGATGTCGCACCTCCCATGGATTTTTTTCACATAATCAACCATGGTATATTCTTGGTTGAATCTTACAAAGAGATATTGTTGGTTTGCCTCCTTGTGCAAGGATATGAATTGGACGTTTGTGATGTGTGCTTGTTTCGACTCGATTTGGAGAAGAAGACTTGGATCAAGATGGAGAACTTAGGTGATCGAGTATTATTCCTAAACGAAAATGGTCATCAAACATTCTCAGTCTCGGCTCATGCCATCGGATGCCATGGTAATTGTATATATCTCATCGACAGATGGTCAAATCATGCTTACATTATAAAGAATGGTTGCGTCAAAAGAATAGCAAGACAACCACAACATTGTCGCCACCAGTGTTGGATCACCCCAAGTTTCAGTTGAATGCATAAATAATAAAGTGAGAGAAAGAAAGACCACTGTAAAATTTGATTGTAAGGATTGTTTTAATAACTTTGATACTTAATTATGCTTTGTTTTATAAGCCTCTATTTTTTTTTTTTCCTTGCAGAAATTTCACCTATAAATTATGGTAAGGCTTGTCATCTGTCTAAATAAAATATAAAGTAAAAAAAAAAAAGAAAATTCTTTGATGATTAACTACGTTTCACTTTACAATTTTTTATTATTTTATCATAGAAATTTCATTTGTAAAATATACTTAAAAACACTTTGACAGCTGTGAAATTTCGGACCAGAGCATAAATCTTAGCACCTTAGATCACTCGGCCAATCTGTCAGAACCACCAACATGAACTTAATATTAGCTTTTAGCTTAACCTTGAAACAATTTCCAAGGCTGTAATGTCCAATCAAACATTCTTCTTGTTCTAATATTCCATTTCTCTGTCTAGATATCAAACTTGTGAACTAAGATCTCAAAATTCTATCATGAGCACCATAGGAGATGCCAATCGATTAGAAGCACTCCCACTTTGATGAAAAATGGAACCATATAATGATTGACTGGTAAATTATTTTCTCTTAAGTTAATCTGCTCTAAACGGGACGGCAACAATTGAAGAAGCAATACAACAGAAGCTGAAGTGCTGGAGAATGGATGGTAAGACTTGTGCTTCTCGTCTCTCTCACTAATGTTTGTGTTTGGCAAAAGCAGCATAATAATACTCTTCTGAGATGGCAACAGCAAAAAACACACTCCTACCAACGTCACAACTTATTAACACAGAACTGGCATTGATGATTTAGCAGCGCACGTCTTCCTGTCCTCCATGACATTGTTTCAATCTTCTTAGTTCCATCCTCCTCCTCCTCGCCTCAGCTGCCGCTGTTGCTGATGTCGCATACGTCAACTTGTCAGGAGGCTGAGTGCAAGCACCCTGGAGCTTTTCCGGCAATTCTTTATCATGTTGGAGTTCACATTTATCATCATGTGAAGAGCCTTTGGTGATAGTTTCTTCAGCAGGAGTCTTGAGGATCTGTTCATCCCTGTTGATACTTCCTGATACTCCTCCTCTGGCTTCAGCTTCAGGTGCATTCGCCTTCTCGGTTCCAACAGTTGCCAACAAAGAGTGTTTTTCCTTGTCATCAGTGCCATGGACAGTAGCTCTCTCTGTGTCGTCTGCTTCTCCGTAGGACTGCCCGAGACCATGCTCGCCATGACGAAATGGATAATACCAAGCGCAAGATGGCACGTTTTGAGGTGGCACTGATCCGCTTATATTGCTAGGATTAGCTTGCCCGAAGAAAGCTAGAGTGTTCCCCCACATGGAAGGCCAGGAAGGATACATGAACTGTACGATAGGCGATCTTCCGTATCCGATAAACCGGCGACCGGTTTTTGGTGATTCCATCTCTGTGGTTGCACTATTAATATTTTGGTCAGCCTCAGGCCTCACTGCCTTGGCAATCTATAAAGGATTGAGTACCAGTTATGCAAGCGAAGAAAGTGTCGTTAGAACATGAATCAATTTTCGACTCCCGCAGAGGCTGCAGATGTCAAACCTGATCTTTTAGTTGTTCATTTGTCTCCTTGAGTGAAAGGTACTCCCTCGTAGCAATATCCTTCTCCTTCAATCAATTCAAAGTATCTATCAGAATCACTAGAAACATGAATCACCGAATCATCAGAATAATTAGGACAAAACACATTCTCAAAGTCATGAACAGGGAGAGGCATTATCAAGTCTCGACAGACAGACAGACACGAAGGAATGAAATCTCTAGAGCTAAATGTGGTGCTTACCATCTTCATTTTCTCATTTTCCAATGACAAATCGGCAACTTTTCTCGTTAGCTCCTCGCGAAGGGCCTCTCAACATACAAGATCATTGAACATATCGGAGTTAGCATCATAAGGACTAGCCTAAAGAATAATACCATGAAGAGAGAATTCATTCCAACTCTCACCTGGCGCCGACGGATGGTCTGCCTAGCTGACTCCCGGTTAGCAATGACCCTGCGCAATCTTCGTTGTTCTTTCTCAGCCTGTAAGAAGCTCAACTTGTAAGTGT
Source organism: Musa acuminata AAA Group (assembly GCF_036884655.1). Classification (NCBI taxonomy): domain Eukaryota; kingdom Viridiplantae; phylum Streptophyta; class Magnoliopsida; order Zingiberales; family Musaceae; genus Musa; species Musa acuminata. The sequence continues at coordinate 14,881,145 of NC_088332.1, read as the reverse complement.
TCACTTCAGCGGGAAATCATAACGAATGAGGTCAAGAAACATCTACCTCCGTCAAATTTTGTTTGGATCTACTACCATAGTAACCATATAGTGATGAGTAATTACTGGGGACCTTGACTGTAGATTTACCCAATTCAGAACTCACTTGGCTATGTGCTCTTTCTTGCACTACATTGTCTGCAGCAGTGCAATCTCCGTAACAACCGGCAGTCGAGCATGTCCCCTTCAGCAAAGGCCAACATCACATCGTCAAAATATTTGTGAATGACACTTATCTTTTCTGACGGAAAAAAGAATATTAGTTTTCCTAGTAAAATTCAACAATCCTTTTCATTCTGAGTGAGAAACGCGGGAATTCCACAATGTTTATTACATCAGAAACAATAGATCTCAGGCAATCCGGCTAACGAAAGTAATTATGTAGGCTATCTTTCAACATTCTTTTGCAGGACAAAAAAAAGAAAGGAAATCTACAATGTGTATGAACGGGAAGAAACCAAACTTGACTTCAGGATAGCTTTGACGCGTAAATCCACTCTCAGCAAATCAAGAAAAAAGGGAAAAGGGTTCCTTTTAACATAAGGAATGGCAACATCACGAAAGAACTGTTGGGCTGGCAGTCCACAGATTCAGCCCATAGTGGGCTTGAACAGCCCACAGCCCACACCCCCTCTTAACCTAACCCTAATTAACATTAGGGAGGTGTGGTGACTGTGTTTTGGAGGCAAAAAAAGGCTTAAATAGGGCAGCAACGTGGGAGAAGCATACAGCCACGGGATTCCAAAGAAAAGGAAGAAAACAAGGCGGAAAAGGAAGAGAAAGAAAGTGAAAAAGACAAGGACAACGCAGAGAGGCTGTTCTCAATCATCTAGCAGTGTTCTCATCTCAGGTTAGATCAAATCTACAGTAGACTCTTGCTGTGATTACTTTGGGAGGTTTTAGATATTGTGGGCAGTGACGTGATCCTTGTATCCCAATTGTTCTCTTGTGATTGTTGCTAGGGTTTAGGACAAGAGATTGAGATTTGTATATTTATTATTCTCATAGTGGATTATCTCTAGTTTGCCCCGTGATTTTTACCCATCACATTGGAGGGGTTTTCCACGTATATCTTGGTGTTCTATTTGATTGTGCTTCCATTTAATTCTGTTGCACATCATGGTCTTCTAGTATTTGTTCATATACAAAGGTTATTCCTGTTTATATCTCCATCAACTGGTATTAGAGCAAAAAAGGGTTTTAGTGATTTAAATTTTGTATTTGAACATGGAGGCCAGGAATGTTTCTCGCATGATTAGTTTAAATGGAAACAATTGGATGATATGAAAACCAAGAATGGAAGATCTCTTGTATTGCAAAGATTTGTATTGGCCTTTGCAGGGGGATAGTGCAAATCCCATAAGTATGACAGATAATGAGTGGAAGAGGTTAGATCGAAAAACAATTAGATTTATTCGATAATGGCTTGATGATAGTGTCTTTCACCATGTTTCTACTGAAATTTCTACATATTCTCTTTGGGAAAAGTTGAAAAGTCTTTATGAAAGAAAAACAGCTGGCAACAAAGCTTTTTTGATCATAAAACTTATAAACCTAAAATATAGAGAGGGTGCTTCTATTGCTGAACATTTGAATGAAATGCAAAGTATTACTAACCAGTTATTCTCTATGAAAATGTCTCTTGATGATGAGTTGCAGGCATTGTTACTTCTCAGTTCATTACCAGAAAGTTATGAGACACTGGTGGTTTCCCTCAGTAATTCTGCGCTAAATGGTGTTATCACTATGAGTCAAGTAACAAGCAGTTTGTTGAATGAGGAGTTGAAAAGAAAGAGTTCGGCAACATCTCGGAATGATTCACAGGCACTTATCTCAGAGAACAAAGGAAGGTCAAAGTCTAGAAGTAATTCATGTATGGGTAGGAGCAAGTCAAGATCAAGAAAAGATATTTTTTGCTATAATTATGGTGAGAAAGGACATTACAAGAACCAATGTAAGCAACCTAAGAAGAACAAGAAAAAGAGAAAAGAAGTGGAGTCTATAGAGTCAAAGGATAATACTATTTGATTTTGTCTCCTTCTGATGATATTTTTTCTTGTGTGTGTCAGGATCTTGAGTGGGTGATTGACACAGGTGTTTCTTATCATGCTACACCACGGAGTGAGTTTTTTGCTACATACAGGTCTGAAAATTTTGGTGTTGTCAAGATGGGCAACCATGGCACAACAGACATCATAGGCATGGGTGATATCCATTTAAAGACCAACCTTGGCTGCAAGTTGGTGCTTAAGGATGTGAGGCATGTGGTTGACTTGAGATTGAATTTAATTTCAGTTGGAAGGCTAGATGATGAAGACTATGATAGCATATTTCACAAAGGGCAATGAAAGCTCGGTAAGGGTTCTCTTGTTATAGCTAATGGAAAGAAATGTCATATTTTGTACATGTTGCAGGCTAAAGCTTATGATGAGCAGATTGTGACCTAGTTATTCCTCTAGTATATCAGGGTGATGGGGGAGATGTGCAGGAAGATGGTGTAGAGCCTGATGTTAATCTACCTGTAGGACATGTTGAGCCTGATGTTGATCTAGACAACGTCAACTTTCCAGAAGATACTCTACAGATGAGTATGTGATGCTTACTGATGCAGGTGAACCAGAGAGTTACCAGGAAGCAGTTGAAAGTGAGCAGAAAGAGAAGTGGTTAGTTGCTATGTAGGAAGAGATGGATACTCTTCAGAAGAACCACACTTATGATTTGATACTGCTACCAAATGGAATGAAGACCTTACCAAAAGAAAGCCAGGAGATATGCCGACAACTGGTCGGCATGGCTTCACATTGAGGAATCATGGGACAGTCTCCCTTATGGGTTGAAGGGGGAGGTTGTTGGGCTGGCAGCACACAGATTTAGCCCATAGTGGGCTTGGGCAGCCCATAGCCCACACCCCCTCTTAACCTAACCCTAATTAACATTAGGGAGGTGTGGTGGCTACGTTTTGAAGATAGAAAAAGGCTTAAATAGGGCAGCAACGTGGAAGAAGCATACAGCCACGGGATTCCAAAGTAGAGAGGCTATTCTCAATCATCTCAGATTAGATCAAATCTACAGTAGACTCTTGCTGTGATTACTTGGGGAGGTTTTAGATATTGTGGGCAATGACGTGATCCTTGTATCCCAGTTGTTCTTTTGTGATTGTTGCTAGGGTTTAGGGCAAGAGATTAAGATTTGTATATTCATTATTCTCATAGTGGATTATCTCTAGTTTGCCCCGTGGTTTTTACCCTTCACATTGGAGGAATTTTTCACGTATATCTTGGTGTGCTGTTTGATTGTGCTTCCATTTAATTCCGCTGCATATCATGACCTTCTAGTATTTGTTCATAGGTTATTCATGTTTATATCCTATCAAGAACAAGTTTAGTGTTTAGCCTCCTACAACGTAGCACAGGAATATCAAAGCTAAACATAACAATAGGTTGCCGGTTAAGAGCGAAGACATCACCTACTTGTCAAGAATAATCTGTACATGGACATACCCAGATGCCTAAAAATCTACCATCTTTAATCTAAAGGAAGAATCATTGCACGCAAGAATTGGATGTGTTTTTGATTAAGTTGCCAACCTGGACCCATTAGAGAAGAGTACAGTAGTTATCTTACTCCCAAAATTGAAGTCTCCTCCTGACCCTGGAAGCTCCCGAGTTGTGCCCTTTCAGGCGACTTGCTCTTGCTCCGCTTCCTGGACCTACTCTCGATTCTCTTCCACTCTTCCCCGCCGCTCTCACTCCCTGTCGCCGCTGACCCCGCGAGGTCCGTCAGGGCCCGCGCCGCATCGAGCTCCATCTCCACCGTCCCACGATGTCCCACTCCGCGTCGCTGTCGCGCGGAGGAAAGAGGCGAAGGCGACGCCATGGGTACTCGACACGGCCACCTCAGAGTAACAAAAGGGTATAACGCCCGAGGCGGTGCTGACAAATGCCACGTAGCAGACTTAGTCCCACCTGGTTACCGCCCCGCGTGACGTAGGCATGGAGGGGCTAATCGGGCCCCCAACTCGCGGTGCAACGCCTGCGCGTTCGAGTTCGGGCGAGACGGTGCGGAAGAGGGGGTTGTACGTGGAGGTGTCGGAGCCACGAGTTGGCCTCGGGTGGCTCCGACGATCGCGGCCGTCCATCGCGGCTGTGAAGGATCGCTAGCCGTGGCAGGGGGTGGCCGGAGGTCGGCGCGGCAAACCTTAACGTGACTTCGAGATGGGGGATGGTGGTCGGATGTGTGGGTCCCGAGAACGGAGTGGCCGAGCACCCACGTGTTGCCACGTAAAAAAAGCCAAGATGGGATAACCTCGTGTCCTGCCAAGATCACATTCAAGTGGCTCTTCGACAGACATGACGCGCATGGTGACGTTGGCAGTAGATTGGCCCACGCCAGCACTAAAAGTTGTCGCATCACCGCTTTAGGCTTACGGCAGAAGTCACGGATGTGCCGTTCGTTTGATCCATACGGATATTTATTTCATTAATTTGTATGATAATTATTTAGCAACTTATCAACTGTATCTTTAGTCGATCTGATTCCGATTCTTAAATTTTAAAAATAAAAATTAAATCGTATAAGGTTGATTTTAGAATTAGAACCAAAACACACAATATATATATATATATAATTAAATCAAGAACTATCTTTTCTGATTTAAAAATTATCATAATGGAATCGTTTAGATCCAATTTAAGTTTAATTTAGAACTGACAAATCGTCATATCTATTCGATTCGGACACATGTTTTCGTGTTCAATTTTGATGGAGAAAGCCATGGAATCAATTGAATCTAGCTATTAGTTAATTGCATCACAACCGTAAAACTAGAAACCGGTCCTGGTCCATTATAACAAAGACTAACAATAAAACAATCAATAAGTAAAAAAAGGATGATATCCATTTTCAAAGAATTATATATATATATTAGAAGACTATCTCTGTAATATTCTATTAGTCTTACCTCGGAAGTGGACAATATATATGATTGACTTATATGGGTCTGATGAGTGTATTATGTTAACTCTTGTTTAAACATTTTGGTCCATGGTTAAAGGATCAAAATAGAGTCTATGTTAGGGTCTGATCTGGGTCAAGCTAATTGAATTGGGCAATATGTATGATTGACCGCTTAAGCATTTTGGTTCATGGTTGAAGGATCAAAATAGAATTATTGGTCAGGACTAAAATGGAGTTATTGGCCAAACTCACTTGTGACAATCTAAAGGAAAGCTAGCAATCAACCTAATTATAATGCTGTTAAGTCAATTTTTAGTTATTTGATGTAGAAGTTGATTCGGATATAACCTATTTCTTTCTCGAGCCAATCTAAGTTAAACATTTTTAATAAAGTTTGAATCATATAAAACTCGAGACACTCTTCACAATACCCTTTAGATGCATAAATTAACAAGTCAAATGAATATATTTTAATTTTTTTATGTCATGGATATACTTATAGAATCTCTTTTTATAGTAAATTTTTAGAATCATTATCTTTATACGATGTACTGCTCATGAGAACATGAAGTGTTGGTCTTGAGCGTAATTGTTACTAGGATTTATATGGTTCTAACGTATCAATCACATAATATTACAATATCAATCATGTGGATTCTAATATATCAATAATCTAGAGTTAAGGTGTCAGTCATATGACATCGACCTATCAATTGTATAAGTTGAGGTATCAATCATATTGTCATGAGACTAATGCATGGATCATGTGATATTAATGTATTAGCCACATCATCGTACTCATGACATGTATTAACTAAATCATTATTGAATCAAGAAAAATATTCCTAAACTATATTCATTTACTAACGACATTAGGTCATTTACAATCCGAAAGAGCAACCGTGACCCACCAACGTCAAGTTGGATTAGGGCATGATGTAAAGAATTACCATAGTTTATATATTACAAGGTAAGGCATTGCACCAAAGAAAAGCAAATGATCAGAAACAGAATATACCTCAAATGTGAGTAACAAAATAGTGAAATGCCCAACAAAAATGATTAGGCACCCGATATATGTCAAGTCCATCTCATCTGATACGAAACTATGAGATGTGAATGGTAGCCAACGCGTCAATCACCTCTGCCCCAGCACATGCTGATCTCATTAAGTCATCGTCATCTCATGTAAGGCCAAAACCTATGAGACAGACAAAAGTGATAGTAATAAGATGATTAACTCAACGCTATATGATCGGACACAGAAAGCTGAGTCATATAATAATTACTCCATATTCGTTTGACATGATCTCATTTATGTTTAAAAGATATATATATATATATATATATATATATATATATATATATATATATATATATATATATATATATATATATATATAAAGGATTTGACACATACTAGTAAAAATTGATTTAAGGAGAAAAATGAAACAATTAAAAGTTCAGCAACAAAGATTTATGTCTACGTTATTTTTTTTCTTATTCTTGTTTTATGAAATATTATGGTCGGTTTTAAGTTTAAACGAACCTAATTAGGATTTTTATTAATTATGAAGAAGAATAGAGGATTAAGAGAATAGTTTCATATTAGTAAGACTGAATAGACCCAATGCCAGTTATATATTTATTAGGTTTAGCTCACAAATCAATTTTGTCAATCCAAGTTTTATTAATATATAACTATTCTCTCTCTTAAGCATGTTTTCAATCCCTCGTATCAATCGTACAATAGTTTGGGTGCACTTTTGTGTAACTTTGTTAGCTTTGTTTTTTTCTTTTTCTTTATACCAACAGTGAGTGATAATAAGGTGGATTCGATCCTTGTATCTTACTATCAAATAATCAAATTTTTAATCAGTTAAGTTAGCTCCGGTCTTCATTGAATGAGATTTTGGCCACTTACGTAGATCTTAGATACCATCAAGAACAATATTTTAGATTTTAGATGTGATTTAGTTCACTCAGTACCTCTACAATGGAGCTCTGAGAGTCAAATCTTCTTAGATTTTATTAACCCGAGACTTTTTTATTATTATTTATTATATTATCATCTCGTCTTTGTGAGGTAATTCATACATCGGGTTTGGGATTTAGGGTTTGAGGTGGGTAGATGAATCTAACCGATCACTTTATTTCAGTCCTCGTGATCTTAGTCAACAAGACTATAAAAATTTTACTTCACCAACTACCATATGCGTTGTCAATGGATTCACCTCTCAATGATTCAGTTCTAACATTGACTACAGGCATACATGTAAAGCTGTCGCTTTGGAATGAAGAGGAGAACGCATCTGTGCCAACACATCGATCAGTTTATTGCCTAGTTAAAGATGGTCGAGTGTACACTGTACACTGTACTCGATTCCTGTTCAACTTCAGAAAAAATAAAAAGAAGAAGGTGCCAGTGATTTCTGGAGTCCTTTCCCGAAGAACAACACACCTAACGAGAGTGAGTCACAGTGCCAAGCTGACGTTTCCTGAAACTTCACCCATTCGTCAGACCCTGCACAGTGCATTTTTTCGAAGGAAATTTAAACGGAAAACCGGGGAATTCTTGTCCCCTCCTCTTCTCCTAACTTTTGTTGTTCTCGTGTCTTATGCTGGGAACTCACAAGTGAATCGAACCTTGTGAACGTGGCCTTCCTCCTTTTATCCTATTTTCTCGATTTAGGCAACCTTGTGAGTCGAGTCTTTGCAGCAACCGAGCTGGAAGCATTTGTCGGCTTGGACTGGCATGCGCTGTGGCCTAAAACCATGAGATTGGGATCGAAGGCTCCGGCTCAGGCGCCGGCCGATAGTCCAAATCCACGCCGAAGAGTCTGAATCGCTTCGAGTGAGCAGGTGCCACTGCCTCACTCTGCACTGCTTCATCCCTCTGATCGCCTGTAAATGGACTCAACTTCAAGAATCCATTATCATTCGATTCAGTAGCTTGATACGAGACCGTATGATGTAATGTTCCCAAAGGATTACCTGCGCGAAGAAGAAGACAGTCCTCCTGCACCGAGCTGAAGCATGAGGTGCTCGTTGGACAGGAGCAAGGATCAGGGTGGCACACTGCCCGCCGTGGCCCTGCCGCAGTGGGCACGGCCATGGCGTGAGCCGGTGGCGGGCTCTCGTTTGCCCACCGATGTCTGCACCCGATGAAGAGACGGTCTCCCCCGAACCGTGGACGTCCAAAGAGCACGACATCGCCTGCATCTAACCTCTTCTCCTTGACAAAGCGGCTCCACCCTTTGGTCAGCACGTAGCTCTGGCTACTGGTCCAGTAAGAATACCGGAACTGCCATGCCTTGCCTGATTCGTCCTCGAAGCTCAGCAGAAGGCCTTTCTCGCCTGAGTCGCGGCCGAGGGGGAAGTACTTCTCGGCGTGCTGCTTTGGGATGACCAGCCTGTTGAGCTTGCCTACATCGCTAGGGGTTAGGGGCTTTTCAAACATGTTTTCTCTCTCAACCATTGATTCCTCCTCCTCTGCTTGGTAGAGATGCTGATAATGGTGGTGCAGATCTATCCAAGACCAAGCTTGTGGGTGATGTTGTGCCATATGTGTTTGGTAGTGGCTCAAGTCTGGAAGCGACGACAAAGAAGAGGGGAGAGAGATGGCGGGGGCCGTGGACGGTTGGTGGTGCTGAAGGTGTCCGAGTGATATTACCATGCATTTATAGCCCGCGAAGAATAACTTCGGACGCAGCAACATCTGGCTACAGATGTAAGGGACACGCCTGGTCGATCGATCAGAACATCCATGGATTGTTGATGAGGAATGGTCAGGTGGTGGTATGCAGAAGCCAGTGCTGCGCTTGTGTCCTCATCACAGCCATCCAGTGTGAGCCCCAAGCAATTATATTCCACGTGGAGTGTTGTCTATCGACGACTCCTGGCAACCGGGGTTGTTTTCTTTTAACTGGAATACATCCCGAGTCCCTCAATAATCCGCGTCGATCCAAGGAGTCAGGTCGAATCCTTTCTCTGTAGTCACCTCATCAGGGACCCGGAGGACTCTCATCGCCGGAATGTATGACCGAGAGAGTAGGTTGAACTCCACCATAACATGAAAGATGGATTGCCTAAACTTGACCATTGAGAATACCAACGTTCAGAACCGACTGCTTGTGTACTGGGTCAGAATGCAGCTCTAATCAGAATTGTGGTCAATATTAGAGTTTCCATCTACTGAGCTCAAACAAGTATTTTGTTAGGCATTGCCACTTCCTTGATCTCCATCTACAAAAAGCAGGACAGTGAAGCTATTTTATCATGTGGGTTTTAGCTTGATGGGGACCGACTACATGTACTTGATGGAAGGGAATTAGGACTCTCAGGGATGAAGATGGAGAAGAAGAAGAAGAAGAAGAAGAAGAAGAAGATAAGATTAGTCCAACACCTGCCACTTTCCAACCGTTCATCTCCCCTGCTGTTGTGTGCAATGTACTCTGCACCCTCTCCTCCTCCAGTTCCCCATCATGCAAACCCACCTGCCTCTTCTTCTCCATGAGCATATGGATGGGACACCTGTAGACCATGGGTACGCCCACCTCGCCTGCATTTGATATCCACAGATCCCCAACTCTCTTTTTGCATGTGCACATACATAAATGAGTGGGTATCTTTCAATTAGCATGCAGTAATGCTACAATATCTAATCCTTGCTGCATGTGTCGTGGGGTTATCTGAACAAGGAGATAAGAAAACACATGGGAATGTGCTCAAACACCAACAGCTTCTGGGTCACGCCATGTATCCACTGCAGAATTCATGGAGCTGTAAGGAATCTGATTGTTTTCTTCTGTCAGGGAACCAGCGGACAAGGATTAGTAATATTATAACTCAAGGGTCATGAGCTAAGACCTCGTAGGGACCTTCAACTATCTCTCTCTCTCTCTCTCTTCTTTTCTCCTTTCTGGTAGCCAGAATGCTCACTGGCATCAGGCTGTAAATCTAGTGGAACGAGGACTCAGGACAATGGGGGGACCAAATGATGGAAGAACAAGTCGAGTCTCAACTCCAGTGAGGAAAGCGAGAAAGAGCTTGGCATGTTGCAGAAGGGCACTAAAACAACGACATGGTCGGTCGAACTTGGCCACGCCTTTTCAAGAGAGTGAGAGACTCCAATCATTGAGTGCACCTGACGAGCTCTGTTAGCAGCAGTCGTCGACAGTAGAGCAGGACGGTGAGACTTGCACACCTTGCAACCACAGTCGCAAGATTGATTCATGTTTCTTTCAGCAGGAAATCAATTGAAATCAAACTCTTGATGATTCTGATAGCCACTACTCACTGCCACTATTTTGGACGTAGCAGGCTATGAGCTGGCCACACTTACATAAGGTGGAATTTTATGCATGGTAACACAGCTAGGAATTGGAGTGTGGCATCTTAAACAATGAACCAAGTGCATCAGATAATGCTTCTGTCGCCCGCGAATTCAAGTGGCCAGGAGTTACTCCAGAACTCGAGGGTAACTTGAGGAAGATGATAGAACAACTGTTCAACAATTATACAGTCCAAGCTACCAGGAAAGTGATGGCCACTGGTTACCTACTGGAGAAAATTACGGGAGGTTGAAGTTTGAGAATGTCAATATCCACAAATATAATATGACTTGCATGTAACATTCACCATTTACATTTTACCATACTCTGTCCATATACATGAGGCTCTCTATAGTCATCTTCTGAAACTTATAATTGTTCGAGCACAACAGAAACCGTCCCCAATCCATGTGTAATATCTAACGATGAGAAATGAACTTAGATAAAACCAGCAATGCGACAGCAGACAGATAAGAGAGTCATTCAAGGGAGAGACTGTGCTCTTGTATGTAACATAGCATGAAGGGGAAAATAATCTTGTAAAGAAGCCATTTCTCTAGTTGTTATTACCTTGATAAATTATCACTCTGAATGTTCAGTCGCTTGAGTTTGCCAGGCCTACCATCTTAAGCATGTTTCGATCCTCCTTAAACCTCTCGAGAACCGTACCTTTCAATACCTCAGGCTTTCCATTCTGTGGCCCTTTTGCTAGGACTCCCCAACACTCGATTGTTTCTGGATGTATCTTACTTGTCTTCGATAGGCAAGGACTGTTGAAAGTTGTGCAGGAAAAGGTGTGGCCCTGATCAAAATTTGCAGATAGAAAAAGACCAAAGTGATTTGCACGTCCTCCAAAGCCAATGCCGTTTGGGATGCTATCTGAGCTAAAGTTCACAGCACACTGCCACAACAAGAAATCAGGTGTCAGTTATTATCCTGTGTTTAACTAAAGATTGTTTGCACCAAATATTGGCAGTGGATGATGGCTAATCATACTAAGTGATTGTATATGCAAAAGAACGAAAAAAAATTGCCCAGAGAAGAAAAGCCAATCTAAAAATTCAGGTGTCACGTATTTCCTGCTGCACAGAACCTAAAGAAGATGAAAGGCTCAAAATGAACATGATGGCAAGAAATCTTCATTGGAGGGTAGAACAGGTTTAATTTAGCAAAATGAGAATGCAGAACATCATGATTGCATGCGATAGGTCATTTCATGCAATCCAACATATCTCATCTGTCAAAATTACCATGCAGATGGGATTTTCAGAACATTGGTTGACAGATTCCCACAATAGCATAATGTAAGAAGGACAACACTGCACTAACATAAGAAAAATAACTAGCAAGAGAGGCATGCAAACCATGTCTGCCCCTTGCCATGACTACTGGTAATTTACATGAAGAAATTTTCATATACGGTAAATCTTCACAGATCCTTCTATTAACCTTACCCATTGCAAATTATTATTTGCTCCTGTTGGACGAAAAATGGAAGCTTTTGGATACAACTGGAAGAGAAAGGATTTCATATCACCATAAAAATCACTTTGCCTTTCCCATGGTTGAGAAGCATATCCTCCATACACATAACCTTCAGTATCTTTGATAATCAACACAGTCGGTCCATCTCCATTTCTGCAGTGCACAGAACCATACCCAATCAACTAGTAACACACAAACCATGATGACCAAGCTATAAATACCAAATGGAATAGGATGATAGAGCATTTGAGAAGGCAACTAGGTTCAACCAACTAATCACCTAAAGTATGTTATAGTTTACATAATATACAACCCAGAAGATAATATTTTCACTTCATTTTGTTTGTGCCAAATTCCCATATTTCTGGGTCGAGCAGATCCAACTATTGAAGTTCAACAAAAGAGATACTCACGATATATTGCCCAAAAAGGTTGAGAAGCTGAGGCCATTAACTGCACTATGGTACAAAAGCTTCCACTCTTCCACCTCATTCTGCGAGAGAGCTCCTCCAATATGCCAAGCATATTCTTTCCACAAGAGTAGCATATCAGATGATACATTTTCTGGATGCTGTAGACATGGAACTTGGTAGCCTGGTCTGCCTACAGATAGGTCACCAATTGTGTAAAAAATGGTAGCAGAAAAACTGAAAACTTGAAAAATCAATCATAAAGTAGTTATCACAGAGACAACAAAGATAATTCTACAAGTCAGCAAGTAGAAAAGCTTCAAACAGTTATTCATTTTCTGGACGTTGTAGACATGGAACTTGGTAGCCTGGTCTGCCTACAGATAGGTCACCAATTGTGTAAAAAATGGTAGCAGAAAAACTGAAAACTTGAAAAATCAATCATAAAGCAGTTATCACAGAGACAACAAAGATAATTCTACAAGTCAGCAAGTAGAAAAGCTTCAAATAGTTATTCATTTTCTGGATGCTGTAGACATGGAACTTGGTAGCCTGGTCTGCCTACAGATAGGTCACCAATTGTGTAAAAAATGGTAGCAGAAAAACTGAAAACTTGAAAAATCAATCATAAAGTAGTTATCACAGAGACAACAAAGATGATTCTACAAGTCAGCAAGTAGAAAAGCTTCAAATAGTTATTCATTTTCTGGACGTTGTAGACATGGAACTTGGTAGCCTGGTCTGCCTACAGATAGGTCACCAATTGTGTAAAAAATGGTAGCAGAAAAACTGAAAACTTGAAAAATCAATCATAAAGTAGTTATCATAGAGACAACAAAGATAATTCTACAAGTACGACGCGAGTCGGGGAGATGGCATCAAGGAGGGAGATAGGAAACCTGAATCAGGTGGTGTCAACAAACTTCCAAGGAACTTCCTTGCTGATGGGAGAAGGCTACACCAACTTCTAAAATCTGCCAAAGACATACTTTCCCCGGCCAATCCTTCAACTTTTTCCGAAAATATTGCTGCATTAATAAACACTTCTAGAATATCCTGGTGTTGTGAACTCAAGTCATTATCATCAGATTCTGGAGAAAATAAGGCTTCATGTATTGACTTTAGTACAGCCTCGATATCAGACCTGAGAAGTCAAGTTAGCTCAAAAATATTCAGTATATAGAACTAAATGTAAATAATACTAAATTCTTAAGGATTTAAGACCTTACAGGAAGAAAATTGTCAAGTAAACTATATCAGATTCTCATGGATATAAGACTATACTGAAAGAAGGTAGTCAAGTTACACAGAGCAACAACAATATGTTTTTCTTAATGGTGGAATCATCCTATTTTTCTTCAATACTGCAGATTTTGAAGAAAACAACAAATCATCCTATTTATCTTCAATGCTATTACCACCCGGAAACCAATGAACCATCTGTGAACTGCTTGAAAAAGGTGATCAGTGTGCCACTTCATGCCCGAGACCTATATACAGTCCTATATGTGCAGATCTAGGAAAGACTTAAAACCATGGTCTAAAGCAAATACAAGGGTTATAAACAAAAGATGGGTTATAATCAAATAGAAGGCAAAACTTAAATTTTTTGTCCGGAGATCTTATAGAATCTTCTATATAACATGCTTTCTCATGGCTTATAATCAACTTAGACATAGTTCTGAATATATAAGGTATAAACACACCAATCCCAGCATTGTCTGTATAGTTCCAATGACCTCTGATGTTGGCTCAATAGACATGTACAAATATAAACAAAAAGGCTTCTAGGATTTTTCTTGTCACATCATCATCTCTACTTTGATGGTAAACAACTTATTTATTATTTCCTTGAATATTTTATTGGCTCCAGCTGACAAATGTTATCTCATAAAATCTTCTATATAACATGCTTCTCATGGCTTATAATCAACTAAGACATAGAAGGGTTCTGAAATATAAAGTATAAACACACCAATCCCAGCTTTTGTCAATATAGTTCCAATGAACTCTGGTGTTGGTTCACTAGACATGTACAAGTGTAAACAAAAAGGCTTGTAGGATTTCTTTTGTCCCATAATCCTCTCTGCTTGACCAGTAATGAACAAGTATAAACAACATTTCAGTAATGAACATCATACATAAATTTTTTATCAAAATTTTGCCTTACAAGGTTGTGTAACAACATAAATTTTTTATTCTTATGTAACCAATAGAAAAAGTATTTATTCTTAGTGCTAGTATTCTTGTTCTTCAATTTAGAAAAGAATACTACCTCCACCAAGGCGTCAGATTCTACAGCATAAAGATCACTAAATACTTGTCACAAGCTAAGCATTTTATGTAGATGGAAATAACCATGAAGATGGGAACTCATCAAATCCTTTAGGATTGAAATTGCAAGGAACTAAGTTACGTAGCAAGTTTCCAGTATGCTTTCAACAACCAGTAGTGCTTGAACCCTTGGCTTCTTTCTTTTCTAATCTTTAGTCCCACGTAGGAAAGGAAGGATTCATTTCCTTTTGCATTACTTGAATATTTTAATTTTTCTTCATCAGATCAAGTGTAGTATATGCATACTTCACTGCAATTTCCTACCTTCCTAGAATGCTGTCTCCTGTAACATCACATAATTGGTATATAAATTCCTCAATTTCGTCTCGAGCACCTTTCTCATATGTTGCCTGACACAAAAGAAAATGGAAGAGAGACATAAGACGAGCAAAATACTTCATGAATACTGAAAAATGGCCCTTGAAAGAATTAGTAATAGAAGCTCACTTCACTGCCAAAGCTATCTCAACATCACGACCAAAATGAATCCCAAAATTTACAATTCAGGTAACGAACAGCACCAGTTTATTTATTTTAAAACAACTAGAGTAATCAAAATGTCTAATCCATCAACAGAACCTAATCATCGTTGCATAATTCCTAGGTACCTAACACAAAGGCCAAATTGAGCAAAAGTTCATGTATGTCATGGCCGGAAGATACGTTAACTTTCCTATTACATTTTAATACAGTTAAATTAGTTATTGAAGAGGAAAAAGAAAAAATTGGAACTAGACAAGTCAGATATAAGATAAGCTATGAGGAGGCAACTTAATCACGATTACTTGTTTCGAACTTATTGTTTACGCAACCAACAAAACATTCAATCAATCTGGAAACGGGTCACCGAATAAATATTCAAATTTTGTAGAAAAGATTGGTCAGGAGTGGAAAGAATAAAAGAAAGGAGCCAACTTTGGTAACAACGAGATCCTCAAAAGTGAGCATGCCATCGTTCCGCTTTCGAGCAGCCAGTTGAAACATCCTGGCGCCGAGCGGGCCAGGAACCCGAAAATACGCCTGCGAAAACAGTCCAAGAAAATGAGAATCAGGTTGTTGGGATCCACATCAAGAATTTAGGGCTCCAAACGATCATTCGAAGGTGGGGGGTGAACCTGAAACACGGGCTGGGAAATGAACTTGCGGTTGCTCCCAGATTGAGCAGCCAGCGACACGAAGAGCGACCTCAGATCCTCCAACTCTTGCTTCGAGAAAGCCCTGTGTATGCATATGAAGAACAATGACTCAATCGATGAGATGACTTGGAAGGGAAGAAAAGAGATGAGATGAGATGAGATATCACATACAAGCTTGCCGCATCAAGGGGAGGGTCGGGGGACGGCGACTGGGCGTTGCCCATGATTGCCTCTCCTTGTTTTCTCTTCCCCTTCCTCTCAGCCTGATTCCTGCTGTTTCCGAGACCGGACTCTTCGACCGAACCATTTAGCGCCATCAACAAAGGTCGTTTGGCTCCGACCCATTAGCGATCAGCTGCAAGGCACGTGAAAGGGTTAACTGTTGCACGTCTCGCCTGTCCTCGTTGTGAAATATTATTATAATAAACAGGAATTTAGAATAATTGCTTTGTGAAATACCGAGACTGGCCTCTCTCCTCGCTGGAATTGCCATCTTAAATTCACAAAAAAATCAAGGTAATTTAATATCATTGTAAATTCTAAAATTTGCATCATGCAACTCATTTGTTTGTATATTTAACATTAAATAATATCCGAAATTCATAAAGAATTCATAGTAATTTATTAACATCATATATTGTAAAATTTGCATCATGCATATCTTTTTTCAAAATATAATGCTGAATAATATATTAAATTAACAAAGAATTCAAGGTAATAAAATAACATAATAAATTCTTATATTTACATCATACATCCCAATTTTTTGAAAATCTAATATTAAGTAATATCCAAAATCCAAAAAAATATCAATATGAATTAAAATATTTTGAACTTAATAAAGAAACAATGGGGACTTATTGTTCCTCGCAATCATATGTTGTTCCTTCCTTGATCTTGCTTGTCTTTGGACTCTTCTCGATCTTTGTTAGAATAATGAAAAGAGAGAGTTTACTCAGCTTAAATAGGTGATTAGGAAGGATGTTACTTAAGGTAAAAATCATAATTTTTTTATTTTGATATTTCATATTTAATCAAATAATTATTTTATTAAATATTTTCTTGTTCAACAAAAGAATTAACCTTAATATCTTATGGATTTTTTTAGAAAATAAAAAATAAAATTATGATGATTACATTCCTCATTCCCCTTAAATAATTTGGTCCCAACATTTTACCTCCCCAAAAAAGATATGGATTGTGTTCTTTAATGTAGTATTCTACCACCTATATCAGGTGCAAAGGTTGCTATGAGTCAATACGATATGGATTCCTAATTAATCTTTGAAATATCAAGACATGAATATGTCTGCAAATGTTGGAAGCAGGCCAAAGTAGTAAGCCATGTATTTGATCTTTTTAAGGGTACATAAATCTGAAGCTAATTTACCCATCTAATCAAATTTCATAAATCATCTTATTGGAAATACGTTTTAAGAAGATATGATTTCCAATTCAAATTCCATAAATTCTTCTCTATCAATTTGTATATCTTTGATAATCGAGTTTGAGCTGTTAATAATCTCATATCAATTCTTAATAGTTAACTGAGTTTGAGTTGTTAACAATAGCAAATATCACTAAATCAACTTCTTCATCACAATACAAATGTGATTAGCACTTCCTCCTATAAATAAGTAGTCAAAAGGGATCATTTGAATACTTGAATGGCAACTCTTCTTGTAAAGCAAATTCAATCGAATTGCATGTCTTTCTTAACTATCACGTAAATCCAAGACAAATGCTCTTAAAAGATCCTCTAGCATTTGAATTATCTTTCAAAGATCGATCATCTATTTGGGGGTGAAAAGATACATTAAAACTCTTGTTAACCCAAAAAAAAAAACAAAGAATAACTAAGTGAAACAATCCATAATCATCAAAATTTCGTCATATCTTTTTTGGTTGCCCTGTTACAAAATCTATAGTACCCTATTGTATATTTTCTAGAATTTTCTCATAGGTATTTGATGATCAAACAGTCAGTGAGTATCAAATCATATTAAACTTGTGATGATTTTTTGATGTGTTATTTGATTCTTAATATATGGGAAGATTTTTGGTTTGGAAGATCATCATCTCCTTCTCAACACTAGCAAAAAGGTTAATTAATTATTTTGACATGCACATTATTGGTAGTAATTTAAATAAGATTAAATAGGCATAGTCTGCTGTAACAAAACCGAAGCCAAATGTAGTCGGTCTTTCTCTAGGAAATACTATGTCAGCTTACCATTTCAATAATTGGAGCTGACTAAATCTCATGGTAATTCTTTGGGTGCTGCATGCAACTCGTCCACAAAAAGAGAAAGTTGCTCTATAACATTAATCGCTCGTGGTTACTTAGAAATTTGAGGTTCTTAAACTAAGGTGATTTATTTGTGATTTGTCAAACTTGGATTACTCTACAAAACAACCATTTTCATTACCTTACACGGATTCAAGAAGTACGATATGGTCATTAACCTAAGGAGTTGCACATCTATTTGCACACATGTACACTTCCAAAACTTGAATTCTACACGTAAAAGCTCATTAAATGGAAAGTGTTTGACCGCTGTTGTGATCTATAGTTTTCTATAGCATGAACAGTTTGTGATGGCTAATGCATAGTATATTTGCAGTTTGTGATGGCTAAGTCGCATAGACTGAGATATTATCATTCTCATAATTGGCATAATACAATATTATCATTCTCATAATTGGCATAATACAATATCATTAGATCTTGTGGTCATTTTATAATTGGATAAGATATATATAATATAACTAATTATATTCAAATGAAATATTTTGGTAAATAGAAAAAAAGTTCGGATTAATGACACGTCATGACTCGCTTCGCATTAATGATCAATGGTATAGCTCAACCTCACCTATCCTTTCGACCTAACAAAGGAAGAGAATATTGTACCTAACATGTACCTGACATAAATAAAAGAAGGAAGGGAACTTGACCATAGGCATGCTCTTGAAAGCCCTCCCAACATAGCCCACACTCTAGCAAGTTACCCTTATTGACACATTCACTCTATCGGATAAGGGGGGGACAAGGATGGAGACTCGTTGGCCCTCGCCAAGTGTTCAAGTATAAAAGTCATACCTCAGTTTAAGTTGAGGGGCTCTCTCGACTCACTCAATTATATAGCTCATACTATTGTCCTTCTCTTTCACTTTGTGCTAACTTAAGCATCGGAAGGGTGTAGCCAAGAACTCATCGGTGCAAACCTGTTATGGAAGACTACCGATGACTAGGAGACTATCTCACCGCCAAGAGATGACCCCTTAGTAAGGAAGACCCCATTCATCTACTCGGCCTCTTCGTTCTAAGGTCATATCATCCCCAACAAACCATCACCCAATGGACCTCCCTCATCGGCTCGTCACGTTAGCACCCCATATCAGTGAGGAGGAGATACTAGGATGAGCCTGCACTTTCGATAATGAATTAACTGAATCGACTCATGGTATTCATGACACTATTAGAATGTACTTAGTGACACCCATGACCTTATTCTCCTCCTTGCCCTTCTGTTTATTGTTGCTTGCAATTGTACACTTGCTACTAATTGTCCACACCATATCTCCGCAATGAAGAAAAAGAATAAACTACTCTAATCTAACGTAGTAGGGGAGGAAGGCGGAAAAATATACTCGTCTTGACAAACATTTAGACATTTATATCAGTTACGAGAATGCAAAGCAAATATAGCTAATCTATCATCAAGTAATGTGAAAAGTAAACAAAACTGAGAGACAATGTAATGAGGAGAAGGAATTCTTGGTTAGAACAGGAGGAATGACATTGGGATTGGAGCCCTCTCCCCGTTCATAGATTGTGCTCGAGTTCATGCTAATTGCCATCGCAATTGTTGTTTAAAGATGAATGAGAGTATCTACAATTAAAAAATTATTTAAAATTTGGGTCATAGGAGTAGAGTTTAAGTCTAATAAACGTAGATTATAGTTGAGGTGAGTGATATTGTGATTTCATCGGAAGCAATTTAAGGGTCAAAGCAATTTTGGCATATAGTCTTTCTCAAAACAAAGCAAACAATTTTTTATCAACTTGAATTAAGAGTGAAAAAAAAGCTTGAACCTTTTAGCAACATTACCTAGTGACAAAGAAAGGTGTTCTCCATCATAATCTCATATCCATGATTATAAATAGATTATTTTTAAAAAAATATAAAATAAAAACATATCAATAGACCTAATAAGCAAGAATCTTCTAAATATAAATGTTCATAATTTACTTTATAAAAAAAATAAGGATTTGCCAAATCATCTAACAAATGAAATTCTAAGTCAAATCTTATAATAAATATTATCACATATTACAAAGGCTTAGGTCAAACACCCAGTGACACACTTTCTTAATAGTATATGTATGGGAAGCTTCAACTTATGAAATGAGTTCTAGCTGATCGTGTATTCTTATCACCTGTAAATGGATTCAAAATAACAATAAAGTGTGATATTCAATTCAATCATTTTGGAAATTCATTGTAAGTTAATTATCACGATACTTGAGATTATTCAAGTCAAGTTAATGGATAGAATCCATATATAATAAGATTCATTGATCGGATTTTATGGGTTGCTTTGTCCTTGTATCAGGATAATTCTTGAGACGAATAAGATAGATTCCATTAATTAGATATATGCCTAGAATGGTGATGACAAGTTTGAGGTTACAGGGATGAGGGAATATAAAAAAACAGTTGATATTGCTTGTCGTAACTACAATTGTAGGGAATGAGATTTAATTGGTATTCCTTGTTGCTATACTATATCATGTTTAAATTATTTACAAAAAAATATGAAGATCGAATTGGATATATATTATTGAAGAGCCACTTTCTTGGATATCTATAGTCATCTCCTCAATCCTTTGGATAGCAAGAAGATGTGACCAATTAACAATCATAAAATACTTGAGCCTCTCAATCTTCCTAAAAGAAAACCTAGAAAACAGCAAAAATTAAGATGTCATCTTGAGCCACCAAAGGGTCCTATGATAAAAAGATAGAATAGTATAGTCTCTTGCTACTGAATTTTTGCTGAACATCTTGCTACTGATTTTTTGCTGAACATAGGCTGAACATCTTGCTACTGAAGCACAACCAGTTGCTATTGATCCACCCTAGTAAGTGAGTAGTCTGATGTGCAGTATAGGATGGACTCTAGAGTGGACACCAATGCCAACTCTAGATATTGAACATCCTCCAATGGAAAGAAAAAAATTACAAGTAATTGCATGTTTCTTTCTTTCAGTATTTGTTTCTGATTCATTGTTAGTATCATTTGATTTTTTTTTTAAATTTGTTTCTTTCCTGCAGAGTAGAAAAAAGCAGTGATATTTTGGATATCTTTTGATCATTTTTGAAGGACTATAACTTAAATTGACAGTTTAGTCATTTTGGAAGACTGTAAATTAAATTGGTTGTATTTGTTTGATGTTGTCAATTAACTATAGTGTACAATATTTCGAAAGACTATAAATGTGATGTTCAAATTCATAATTCAGATTTATGCAGATTTGTCAACAAATCTCTTAGATGAATGCATATTTGTGCACGGATCAAAGCAGTTTCTGATCCAAGAACTGCTTTGACAGCTGCTGCAATATAACATGCAGATTTGTTGTTTTGACCAAGGTCTGTCATACCCAAGTGTATCACCCGTATCGAGCGATATGTACCGGTATGTGGACCATCCGGTATCGCTATAGTACTACAGTACTATACTATAGCAATGCTATAGTATGAAAAAGTTTAAAATTGTTCGGTACACTCTAATGTACCGCTCGATACACTGGTACCGTACCATATTGAGTCCGGGTCGAAACGCCGGTACAGTATGGTATGACGAACCTTGGTTTTGTCAGCATTGACTGATTTGTTGTCTTGACCATCTAAGACGAAGAGATGGTAGGAGGAATATAACATGTAGATTTGTTGTTTTGACAAGCAGTTTTATGTTCCATGCTTTTATATTTGTTCAGTTTCATATTTCAGATCAAATGTTCAGATTAAATGCAGCAGTGTTATAGTCCAGATTTGTTGTTTTGACAGCTGTTGCAATATAACATGCAGCTTTGTTATTCAGATCAAATTATAACTGCATTTGTTCAGTTTTCCACAGTGGCAATTCATCTAAACAGCTTTCAGCTGCAATAGTCATATTTCATTCATTCAGTTTTCTGCAGCAGCAATTCATCTGCAGCACAAATGTTCAGTTTTGTACAGCAACAACTTTCAGCTACAATAGCCATATTTTTTATTGCATTTAATCGATTTAACTCATAGGTGTGAACCGTCATATTATTATTTTTATTGATTGGAGTTGGGATTTAAAGACAGAAAGGGTTGGCTCATAAAAAGCCCACATTAGAATATTGCTTTAAAGAGAACGAGCCCAACAAATTCGAACCCTAAAAGCCCATTCATTCATTGGGATTCGAAAGAGACCGTTGGAAGACATAATTACTGTGGAATCCGCCCAACCTTTACCCGCTTCAAAGGGGAGGGCCCCGCAAAAGAAACCCATGAGAGTGGCCCCCGCAACCTAGCATGGTAAATGATGCGGGTCTTTCGGCGGGTATCGAGTTCTTGGTGAAAGAGACGGCGCCACTCCCGAACCTGTTACATTTCAAACCCGTTAAACTCCGAACTTGACTCTCTTTTATTTTGTTTGTTTGTTTCTCGAGGAGAAGGAAGGAGGGAGAGTGGGGGAAATCAAATGGGTTGCATCTCTTCCAAACTGCTCGCCGTCGCCGAAGTCGGCGAGGAGCTTCTCTTCTCTGGCGACGCCGGCCCCGACGGCGACTGCCCGAACCATTTCGTCTCCCTCACCTCTACCACCTACGGCGCCCTCAGCCTCGATCGCGGCGACGAGAAATCCAATAATCCCAAGGCGCCAGCAGAGAAGGAAGTCGAACCGGATGCAGCCTCGGCGTCGGAGTGCGGCCAGCCGTCCCCTCCCCATGTCGACAAGAAGAGCGCCGCGGCGGAGGAAGAGCGCCCCTCGGAGGTCATCGACGCGCGGGAGCTCATGGGGGACCTGGCCGACGAGACCCCTAGCCGGTCGCCACCGCAGAATAAGAGGCCACACAAACCCTCGCCTGCATTGCGCCGGTCGCCCGCGGTCAGGGCCGTGATGTCGCCCGTGATGCCAAGGAATTGGTTCGCCGGGAAGGAGAACACCCCGCTGCGGCTGGAGCCCAAAAGGTCGGATCATGACGCCTACCGTGCCTCGAAGCCGTTCCGTTCCTTGGACAACACGCCGTGGACCAACCTCGTTTCGGCAATCTCGAAGAAGGGCACCCCCAACAGCGCACGGAGCAACAACTCCAATAGAGATTTCAGTAACTCCAAGTCGAGGCGGAGCCTGAGCCCCTTGTTCGATCCGGAGCTCCTCGCTCGTTTCGAGCGGGAGCACTCCGAGGAAGGGGAGCAGATCAAGAGGATGGTGCACGTCAAGATCTGCGATTCTGTTATCCTGCTTCAATCATTCGAGGAGAAGTGTCCCCCAGGAGGTGAGGACACCGTGGTCCTCTACACCACCACGCTCAGAGGGATCAGGAAGACCTTTGAGGATTGCAACACAGTCAGGTCCTTGATCGAGTCCTACGGCGGCCACATCGTGGAGAGGGACATCTCCATGGACTCCGGGTACAGGGAGGAACTACGGCTGCTGATGGGGAGGAAGGAGGTGAAGGTCCCGATCGTCTTCGTCAAGGGCAGGTGTGTCGGTGGTGCCGAGGAGATCGTGAGATTGGAAGAAGAAGATGAGTTGGGGCTTTTGCTGGAGGGGCTTCCGAGGGCGACAAAGTGGTGCGAGGGCTGCGGCGGGTTGCGATTTGTGATGTGCATGGACTGCAATGGCAGCTGCAAGGTGTTGGATTCCGAGAAGAAGAAGGTGAAGTGTGAAGGGTGCAATGAGAACGGCTTGATCCATTGCCCCATATGTTGCTGAGACGAAAATAGAGAAAGATTTGGCACTTCCCTTCACGAGGTTTGGAGTCATCCATCTTATGTATGGTTCCAGGCTACACTTGTTTTTGTTTCTAATTTACTAGATGAACGTGGGATGCCATGAACAAGTCAATTAAGCAGTAGGAATGGGTTGATTGCTATATTCACCCCAGAATGTAGCAGATATCTCTATAGTATGTGCTAAATCTCCTCACAACTATTATCTTTTAATTGATTAAAGCCTCATTTCAGATTGTCTGTATGTACCTATCCTAACCTCACCTTTTCATTCTCTAACTCGGTTTAAGATAAGTGAGTTACACATCAGAAAGGATTTTGATTGAGAGTTTTGAGGAGAGATCAATTATACTTTTAACGCTTTACTTAATGTTATTGAACCTGTATGCTCTTCTAATGTAAGATAAATTGTACTCCTGTGTACATGTTTAGAGTACCCTTGGTTGAAAGAAATGTAGGGTCTGAGGAAAAGATGTTAGATGTGTGATGAGACTTGGCTGCCCTTGAGTCTGCAGTTCTACGGGTAGCAATTATTCCATTTGTGTACTGCTTTTGAAACTTGAAAGCATCTAATTGCTTCTTATGATCTAATTGGTTGTAATGTACAAACAAGAAAGCATGCCGATAATGTTTCTTTGAGCTATTTCTGAGTTTTTCTAGGTGTACTTTTCTTTTTTGGTGTGATATGGGTTCTTTTACAATGCTTCATACTCTTTTTTTCATGGTACAGAAACAATTAGCTTCCTTATTTTCCTGATCACAGAAAGTTTGTGCATTCGAGAAGCCAATTGTTTTGTTGTAGTTGTTTATTCTTGAGGAATCTTTTGGCTAATTCCAGCTCTCCTTTTGTGGTCAACGAAAAGCTATGTCTCTAAACTTGACAGTGACATTCATAGAAGTTCAGGTATCAAATTCTGCTTCTAGATAACAACTCCTTATGGCTGTTTGGCCACCAGAATATTGGCAAATCCATGATAATGACTGATGCAATTATATCTCTTCTTTATCATAGATTTTACTTAACAATGAATGCTTCCTGAAATGTTATATCTGAGATTTTAAACATTGTTTATGTAATATTCTGCTATGTTTCAAACATGGTGACCATTTATGTCGAAGATCAGTGCCACTGAATCTGGTCACTGACTAAGTTAACAATCATTTATGTTGATTGTTAATTAGTCACAATTCAAAGCACAAGAGGCTTCCATGCACTTCTTGGAACCTTGGAGATGATTGTTGCTTATTAGTCAATTATCAATTTGTGCACACTATACTTTTCTTACCAAAGAAGTTTTAAGCTACTTGTTCTTTATATTTTATGGTTTTATTTTTTTTTTATTTGCATTTTAAAAGCATACTAGAACTAGAAATAATTCGATGCAAGTCTTTTATGCATTTGTTGAAGTTGGTGGGTATATTTCAAGCTAATTATATATTACCTCCTGTAATTAGTTAACCTTAGCATCTTGATTCCTACACTTTCAAAAGTTATATTGAAAATTTTATACTTATGAAGGTGAAATATTTAACCCTATTTCTCCTCACGTCATCGACTCTGTTGACGGAAATACCGCACGTGCTCAGTGGTAAACCCTGCAATATTTTCGTTAGTAGAGTTGACGACGTGAGAGAAATAAAATTAAATGTTTAACTTTCACAAGTACAGGGATCTTAATATAACTCTTAAAAGTATAGGGATCACGATACTAAAGATAACTAATTATATAAAGTAATTTATAATTAGCCCGTATATTTCATCTTTCTCATT
The DNA here is from genome assembly GCF_036884655.1 of Musa acuminata AAA Group. Taxonomy (NCBI): domain Eukaryota; kingdom Viridiplantae; phylum Streptophyta; class Magnoliopsida; order Zingiberales; family Musaceae; genus Musa; species Musa acuminata. The sequence continues at coordinate 14,855,684 of NC_088332.1, read as the reverse complement.
GTGTTATTGATTTCTATATTTCTTTTTTAAGAAAAAAAAATTATTATATTAACTCAAATACATACATCCATCTCCTCTCCTATTAAAGGAGATCAAAGTAGATTACTCAGGATGAACATCCTCCCACCAAATTGTTCTCTATGATTCAGCGGACAGTAGGATATGTAAAAGTTCAGATGTTCTACAAACTGCTGTGACTTTCAAATTCACTGGAAAAGTACAGATTGGATATCCTTCTGCAAAGTTCATCTAGATAGGTATACAGGATTTTGCTAGCAATATTACTAGCACAGATGGTAGCACCCTTTACTTTTCTGACTCATAGTCCACTCAAGTCCACTTTTGCTCTGTAGAATATGTTTTCATTTCGCACCTCTTAACGAAGCCCTCACGGAATACTGGCTTCCATATTGACTACAATATATTAGTTAATTTCAGAATTTTAAGAGCAATTGCATGTGTGAAAGAAAGAACTTCACAATGCTTGGTTGGATGTCTCTCTCATTATGAAATAATTGCTGATTAGATATATATTATTAATAAATAGGAAACACTATCTGTCAAAAACATAAAAGATACACTTGATTTGAGGCATTTATGAATGTCAATAAATAGCAGTGAATGAACTTCTTCCTTTTCCGGTATATCATGTATTTCTAGTTGAGCAACAGCTTTTTGGTTTTGATTTTCCAGAGTTATTTGTTCATTTGATAGCTAATGCCTCGCTGAAATTGTGTGTGAGCATTTACCTAGACCAACCTATGTTTAAGTATTTGCCTAGATGAACTTGTGTGTGGATATTTGCCTTGACTGATGTGTGAATTCTTTTGTCTGATTTTTGTAAATCATGTTGAATGACTTGTATTTTTTATAAAAAGGATATTCACAAAATTATATATGTGAAAGACATGTGAATGTGATTTTTATGAAACGAGATATTGTCCCAGCTAGGCACAAATTAGAAGCAGATAATGAGTTGCATTGGAATATAAATTGTGATGGTACTAACAAGCTGCACTTAATGTTTCTATTCCACATGACTGAAACTTCACTCTATTGAAACCAATGAGCCAGTGACCCTACCAGATGAGTCATAACAAATAATGTCATGATCTGCAGACATGATTATGGTAATGCTTGTTTTATTCACACAGTAATGTTTTTGCAGATGCAACACTGTTTTACGGCTTTTATATGTGTTCTTTTGGAGTTACTGCAAATAGTCCTAATGTTCTTTTATATGTGTTCTTCCAGCCAACTCAAACATTATTTGCAAAAGAGATGCCAGTGAAATCTTTTGAAGATGAATGACATGGATTTTGGCTGTGCAAACCAATCCATTAGATTTCTTTGTGACCTTGGAACGAACCTTGTGATGACTGTATTGACAAATATCTTCCCACCAAGAAGAATCATGCTAGAAGGATCAGCCAGGCCAATTTCTTTGAAGTTTGCACCTAACTCAGGAAAAAATCGAGACAAAAGAAAGTGGAAGCAACAGTTGCTGTTTATAATTGTGTCTCTCATACAATGTCTCTTTCATGATCCATGTTCATATTCTTTATTTCCAGATCAGTCAGGATCAGGATGCATAATTCTATTCCAGATGCTAATCTCCCTCTGCAATCACAACACAGCAGCAGTCTTATCACATTTCTTGAGCTGACTTTGCCAAGCCGCAAGTTTGAATTTGATGGTCACTACATCTTTTTATTCCATTGACTTGGTTGCTGCTTCTTGGAGGCTCAACTCACAAAAATGCTTTGTCAGTGCATGTTCTAATTGTGCGTGCCATTGCCAGAGTTTGTTCCTGGTGGCAATGAGTTGGTTTTTGTGCCTCGACTTCCATATTTCAAGCACTATATATCAAGAAGAAGGTATTTTATTGGGTAGAAAAGTATGGTGTTTTACAGGATCAGGTGAATTATAGGCAGTCCATAATCATCATCATTGTCAGCATCATCATCATCGAAAGTTTCCATGAGAATAAAATGGTTGGAGTTCTGATCATCCTGTTGCAATTTAACTAAAATTGACAAGGGAGGAAATGCCAGAACCAATTTCATTGGGAAAATCCTTACACTCGAGATCAGATTGCCAGCATTCATCTTAAGTTGTCTCATGCATCGTCTTCGCATGCGTGTTGATCAAATCATTTCGGAATTAATACCAAAATATTTTGTCATGGCCAAAGTAGGTTATCGTTACAATCAAAAGAATGTTTGATTACAGTGACACAAAACTCTCTCCACAGCAGGAGAACACCATCACACTGTGACAGACACCAGAAGGAACTGAACTTGAAACCAGTATTTGTTAGTCTCAATTGCTCAAGAGACAACCCTGTTGGATCCCCAGAAGATCTCTTAGTGGGTTTATGGCTATCGCGTGGCTTCCCTGCCTTGCCATGAACCATCAACTTCAGTCAGCACATCATCGGAAGCACCTGTCAAGCAATCATCCACACCCCCCAGAGAGAAGCTGGAATTTTGTGAGTCTTCTTCGTCGAACTCGACCCACACTGTGCTTATCGTCGTCTCAAACTTCTGAGAGAACAGAATGTTTCTCGCGTCATGTAATCCGAACTCGGCTTCTTTGACTGCTGCATCCTGCTGATGTTGTTTGGACGTTTCCGTGGCCTCTTTATCACCGGAACTTGTTGAAGGTGGACAATGGGAGCCAGCGGGCAGCTTCTGTTCGATCGACGAAACTTGTGCGGCTGTGATGATTCGAACATGTGGGTAGTCCAAGCTCTTCCAGCAAAAGCTTCTCTTGCAATTCTCGTAGAAATCATGAAGACTGGGCGTCTGCGTCAACGCCTTGTTGAGGACGTCAAGAGCTAAGCTTTTGGTGGACTTGTCGAGTTCAGGGTAGGAGCTCACCACGATCTCCATGCCGTCGGAGAAGCCGTCGTACACTCGAAAGCTTTCTCTCAAGATAATGTTGAATGCTGACTGCATCACTTGGCTTGAGAACGATGGATTACTAGGCAGGCAATCCATTATCCGATCGAGAAGGATTTGGCTCTTGGACAATCTGTACAAGAGCCATTCGGCTGCCTCTTCTTTATGCGATCGAAACGCCGACTGCGGCGGCCTGATCGGCTCCAGCAGACCGGCCTGGTTGATGATCCAACCCAACCTTTCCTCGAGAAACAGCGAATAGCTGAGGAGGAAGGAGTGCAGATGACCTTTATCAGCTGAGCACCACGAGAGATCCACCCTGAGCTCTCCGCACGACCACATGTTTTGCAGGTCCTGCTCGAAGTACCGGTCGCCGCCACGCAGGAGACGGTGGAGGAGCACGAGGGTCTTCAAAGCCACCGTCGAGTCCCGCGTGGCGTCGAGCCGGGAGGAGATCCTCCTGGAGAGGAAGGTGATGGAACCAGGAGCGTTGGAGACCCGGAAGAGGATCTCATGCACACACTCCTCGTTAACGGGCACGTCGTGCTTGTCGGTGCACCGTGCTACGGCGGCCTCTATGTCGGTGAGGATGCTTCGATCAGCCATCGCCGCTCTCGGAGCAATAGCATGGTCCACAAGTGAGCTTAGAGCAGCCAAGAGCTTGCTCTTCACCTTCATCACTTGGAGAGCAGGATGTGGGAGATATACTGCATGGGAATTTTACACAGAGAAAGAGAGAGAGAGAGAGAGAGGTGGGAGGCTGTAAGGCCTAAAGCTCTATAAAGTAGAGGATGTTTCACAGGAATACTTGGACAGTAATCATACCATGCCATGGCTTGGTTGCTTTCATGAATATGTATAATAATTCATACTATCCTCACAAGAATTTGTGTGGATGAACTTGTTTGGACCAAGAAAACAACCGGTGGTGCTGTGGCTGGAGAGAAAAGAAGGTGATCAGAAAAGTTTCCACTTTCAGATTTTGTTTAATTTATTCCAAGGTCAACTCTTGGTGGACTTGGTGGGGGAATCCCATTCTGGAGGAATAGGATTCTCATGCATCAAAATCTTCCCCCATTGGTATACTCAACTGGGTTTGACTCAGGGGCCTACTCTTTTTTCTTGGTTGGATTCCCACACAAACATCCGAAACAGCTTGTGAGGAATGAAGGGGGAACATATTTGATGTTGTTTACTTGTTTACTTACCCACTTGTTCAGTAAAAGCAGCCGAAAAAGGTGGTCCTTTTATTCCCTACCTTGCTATCTTTTGACTAAACCCACCCCCTTCTCTCTCTCTCTCTCTCTCTCTCTCTCATGTGTGTGTGTGTGTGTCATTAAGCCTATCAACCAGTCGGTCTTCGGCTATAGTTTTTTGTTTACATCTTTAAAGAGCATTTGAGAGATCTGAACTTGTAAAAAGACTAGCTTAGAAAACATCATGTTGGAGATGTCCAGATTAGACACCTGACAATAGCCTGTGCTTATCTATCTTTCCTTCCTAGCGTCTCGTGATGCTTGCAGTGATCAATGCCTTTGATAAGTTGCACATGATACAGAGGCATTACCTAATTCTTAGTAGAGCAAAAGATAGACACAAGATAGGTGTTGCTTCTTTTCCTCTTCATTCTTCATCTTTCATCAATTTGCCAATGTATTCACAGATTTCAATAATAAATCTATGTAATATCAGTTCCCTTTTGCTCTTTGTTACATTTCAATTCATCATTCATTTTATCTTCTTCTCATCTTTGGCAACACTTTTGTGTAACAAATGAATCGCCTCTATCCATGTCTTCTGCTGAATAGCACAGCCATATATTTAGCAGAAGCTTGCTTTAACATCCCAAGTTTCACTTCTCAGATGCACGCAGCAGCTGTCAACTGGATTTGGACATAAAACCTCCACACCATCTCGCCTTCGACCCCCAACATCTAGCAGATAACAAGCAGTCAGGAACTCGATGGATGTGTCTCTCTGGCAACATCTTGAGAGAATAACAACTGTCTTCTGTTACCATTGTGTGTGTTCATCCGTAGCCGAGGACTAGAGAGACAAAAAGAGGCACGGAACCTAAGGTTTGCTTCTGGAGATCGCATGAGTTCGAAGTCTCCCTGCTTCGACAGAATGCACACGCATCGTGTTGGAAGTCAATGTAGGTTTGAATCAGATGCTCAGACACTGTCTCATCGATCTGAAGTGTTATACCCTAATGAACTAATCTGCGACGCATATGCAGGCGTTCCGATAGGCTGGACATCAAATGTTTCCACTCTTTCACGATGCTTCGTGTCAAGGTAATGGTGTGTAATGGCGTTGTGTACCAGTGAGGAGGATGCTAAAAGGTGACACGAGAATGACTGGCGATGATGCTTCACCGGAACACTGGTAGTAAAGATCCAGAGGCAAAGAAAGTTGTAACGGAAGGAAGCTCTCCTCCCTGCTGGATCATGTCAATAATTTCCTGAAACCACGTGAGAATGTTCCTGCAGCACTAGAGACGACATGGAAGCAGCGTTCACCATCCATGGGTATAGAATATATAGCGGCCATTGGAGCATCTGTTTGAAGGGGCCTACTCAACTGAAAGCACAGAAGTGGAGACATCATCCACTTTGCCAGTCACGACGGCACCCAAGCTGGAGATGCCGAGTAGACTTTCTGCACTCGAAAAGTGATTGAAATCATGTCAGATGAGTAGGAAAATCTACATAGTGAATCTCTCCGAAAGACTAAGATTGGTCGTCCGTTGATAAAGCATTCGGCATACAAATGTTTGGCATCGTTTCACTGCAGGAATATGCGGTCGTTTCTTGACTTGTATTTGTTCTTCCCCCCCCCCCAAAAAAACATAAAAGCATGTATTATTATTATTATTATATTATCGAAGCACAAAAAACACTTCTAACATAGACATAGGAGTGAAACAAAAAGATCAATCGAAAGGGCCACTCCTCTCCCCAAAAAAACGGAAATGTTTTCTCTCTCAGAGCGTGTCTGGCCAACCAATCGAACACGAGAGAACTCATAAACAACAAACGACAAAGGGATGAACCATAGGAATAATGCTTCTCACCACATCTCAAACAACAAACTGGTTTCTCTTTGTAGAACTCTGATAAAGATAAGTCTTGGAGTTTGATTCTGTATGCACCTTCGCGCAAGGAAACAAAAGCATTAAGCGAAAGCTTCCAACTCTAATTATTTTTAATAGAAAAAATTAACATCCTAATGATTAATCATCCCATTTTTAACTCTAACCAACTTAACTCACAAGGAAACAAAATAATTAGAGAAAAGCTTCCACCTCCCGTTTGTTCTTAATAAAAATAATTAACTTCACTTGTAATCCTCAAATGCGATGTCTAAGGCACGTAATAATATCTTTACCTTTGTTGACAAGGTTAAAAATATCCATCAAGTTCGATTGGTACATGAAATATATTTGGGAAATGCTGGAAATTGAGATCATAGTGATTTGCCAACCCAAATATGTATTGGTGTGCCTAAGGAGACGAAGTTGCTATTCAATTATTATTATATATATATATATAATATTATTTATTTAAATAATTATCAACCGAAAGGATGATCGAATATCATTACACTATATATAGTTTCAAAACTGGCACAATTCAATTCAATTTGATTATGATTCATGATTATACAAAATTAGAATCATCGGTTTTGAAACGGAAATCATCAAATTCCGGAACTAAGGTATGGGCTATACTCCTACCATAAAAATCTAATTCTAAAGGCATTAATGACGTCAGGTTGGTCCTCGTGGGGGGAAGGCATGGGTTCATTTATGCTGACGTGGTAGACCAAATCAAAAGCCAAGAAATCAATCTCACGAGTCGGCGGCTCGGACACGGACTTTCGCTGTGCCTTGCCTTCCTCTCCCCAGCCTACGCCGCCGGACCGCCGCCCTTCCACCGCCATCTCTTCCTCTCGAACGCCGGTATCCCACCGGCACAGTCGTCGCCGCCTCGTTCTCCCCGAATGCCACGGTCGTATTGCCGTCGCATGCGCTTCTTGCTGAAGAAACCCTAAGCATTATAATTCGAAGCGCCTCGGGTTTCGGTAGCAGCCGTTTGCTTTCTAGTTTCGCGATCGCTTCGGCGTCTCAAATTTATATGCGCTTCTCTTTGTAGTTTTTATTTGTAACTCAGCTGCAGGAGAGATGAGGCCCCGATGTAATTGCGATTGTATTGCAAAATGGTTCCTGAAATCGTACAAAACAATTAGATGGTCTGTAATTACGGATTTTGATGTAGGTTTGTCGAGCAATGGGGACTTAATGGAGAAAGAAGTCTAATTTGGTGGATAGGTGCTGTAGGTTAGGCCTTCATGAAGATGTTAGCAAACATAAAACAAAATGAGCTGAAGGGACCTCGTGGCTTGTTGGTCTTCGAGAAGTTAATAATATGAAAATAAAGTAGGATAGAATTATTAGTTCACAAAATGTTATTTAATGTCTTTGAGATGTGCTCATTTCAGAGACCTGAATTCGACATGATTTGGTGAAGCAAAATGGCAATGGGCGAGGTCACTTGTTGAGTTTTTGTAAGATATATTGAGCTGATTGGAAGATGCACCTGCAAGTTTTCTACAGATTTTGACCTATCAGACCTTAACTTGTGAATCAGTAGTGGTTACATATGTTGACATAAAGTGAGCTTCAAGGGTACTAAATCATTGAACTTTTATGTGGCATGGAAATAATTCTGCTCATTACTGGTGAAAAGAAGGATAGGTTTAGAAAGAGGCAGCATGCCAGAGTCTCATGGTTAGTGATTCCGTGGTAGGTTCAAAATCAAATAACCTTTGAAACTTAAATTCATTCTGTAGGCATATTACATGACCACTTCTTGTTGTTCGTCAAATTCTTTACTCGATGCACATCTTGAAGTGATATTTACATGTTCCAATAATTTATTTCAGAAAATAATTCTATGCAAGGCTCATGCATCTTATTTCTAATTTGAAATCCTTTTTAATTCAGCCATGTGAAGCTGCACTTATCAATTGTGATTCACCTGACTAACTGTCGCCAGAAATCTCTCGTACCTTTTTGACTGATTAGTTTAACTATTTAGCCTTCAAATTTTTGTTGCTAATGAGGTGCAACAATTGCCAATTTACAATCAATTCAATGGTTTAAAGAACATCTTTTTTGGTGCAATTCCATATACATCTGCTTTTTGACATACAAGTGCCAATATCTTATCTTTGCTATTTGGTAACATAATGATGATATTTCTTAATCTGATCTTTTTGTAACTCCGTTAGCCATTTCTTGTGGGAATTTTTAGCATGTTTTTTTTGTTATTGTTGTTGGAGTAAATAAAGTAAAAAAAAAATGGTACCCAATGCATGAGGCTTCTGTCAGTCTAGGAAATGTCAATGTATGCAGTCTTACCAACAAAAATATAGAGAAACTATTTATTTATCTAAATATGTGAAGGCAATGACATTCAGAATCACTATATGTGGTGTCCACGCTTAGATATCCAGGCAATGAGATTTAGTTTGGATTTTTTGTTTTTGGTCAAAATGATATTATTGAATTGCTCAAGAAGGTATAGGAGTACAGATTTGATTATATGGGTCTGATAAGAATTTGATATAAAGTCGAGTAGACAGTCAAAACTTGTATTGAATTGATGAGGATGACTAAAAGTAAAGTATATTGGAAATGTAGTTTACTTGTTCTATATGTTAAATCAATCAATTAAAATCTTTTATATGATATCTGTGTTTGTGGTTATTCAGATGCCTAAAGTGAATTTCAACTGAGAAATAGAAATTTCAATGTATGTACTTTGTTGGACACTAAAGTTGGAATGCAAATGGGGTTCCACCTTCTTTCAAAAAGGAAATTTTAACTTTGGCTTCAGCAAAGTCAAGGTCATTTGGTAACCCAGTAGAAGGCATTTCATGCTATCACTGACACTCATTTTCTTTCCTTAAAAAACACCGACCCAACTTGAATTAAGTTGGTTTAACCCAAGAGAACTAAAACAGGTTGGATCTACCTAATCAGCTCATCAAAATAGGTCAAGCAAAAGCTAGTGCATCTCAACCAAACCCAACCTATGCCTTAATTAGATACGACACTGACAACTTAGTTAATTAGGAAGAACCAACATGGAGATAAAAAATTGCTTAAAACATTTCATGGCAAACATTTGTCCAAAAGACAACTTAGTTAATTAGATGTGAGCTCTTTTCCTTTTTTCTTGATGACAAATTTTTTAGAGCAATCATGACAAACAGATTATTTGAGTCTTCTGTTCATCCTACTGCACAAAGTAAACTTTTCTACTTTTTAATGTGGTCCTCAAATGCCACCAGTTGTAAGGTAAGTTGGACTTTGTAAATTCATTTAACTTTCTTTTCCTTATTGCATAAAGGTTTGTGTGTTTACTCTGTTATGTACGTATGTTCTCGTTTTATTCTTGAAATAAGCTGCTTCATTTAGTAATCCATTGTGAAACACAGTCAAATTTTGCTTCATTCAAGAAGCTCTTTCTCTGTGCTTCTGGATGTGTTTAAAAATAGTGTACACATATTGGTGTGTCTTTTTTTGTGCAATACAATTGTCAACCATGTCCGAGGTTTAATTTTTTCATGCTTTTGATATCATCCTATCATTCTTCTGCTTTAATCAGAGAGATTTGCCACATGAGACAAGAGATACTGAAGATTGCTGTTTGTCTTCTTGAGCACTTTTGACATCACACTGTAAGTGGTTGTTAATAGAGGATCATCAAGTTGTTTGTGCTTGAAGTAAAATGAATTGTTTTCTTAAATTGGTACCTAGTAAAGTTCTTTGCACCATGTCTGATGATGGTCATGATATAACAGCGAAGGGGGTCATTCTGAATGGGCTCTAGAGACATGAAAAACAAGTCTAGTGGCAATAAACTGGCTGTTGCTTCTGCTAAAGTGGAAGTAGATAATTTCATAGGAAGCAGCAATGCCTGCTTATATGAAACTTCTCAAAATAAAATGGATTTCTCAAAACTTTTGGTAATGAATAAGACAGTGGAAGTTGTCTTTTATCATCTGCCTGAGGCTACCAATGCTTGAGTACTCATGGGCTTCTTATTTCTTGGTTTTGTCAGGAAGGTGTAGTCTTTGCATTGTCAGGGTTTGTTAACCCTGAGAGGGCCACATTGCGATCAAAGGCATTGGAGATGGGGGCAGAATACCAACCTGATTGGACCTCAGATTGCACAATTCTTGTGTGTGCCTTTCCGAATACTCCTAAATTTAGACAAGTCAAGTCTGATGGTGGGACAATTGTGTCAAAGGTTATAGTTCATTTTCATCTTTATAATATAGTTCATGTCAAGTGTGAAGATATGGAAACATTTGTGCTTGAAGAAGAAAGATCTCAGTGTGCTTATTGCTCACTTAACTTCTCTATTACTTGTGCTGATCTTCTTATTGTAGATTTATATAGAACATATGGACCTCTTCTTTAATTAGATCAATCAATCATATTCTGAGTGGTGTCACATTATTTATGCTGATTGCAATTAGGTTTCCTAAGGACAGTTGGGATAACTTAAGCAGCCTATGCCTTGTAAGATGGTGTGCTTGCATGATCAACTAAGAATAGCACCTGAAATGAGACGTTAAGGTACAAAGCCATTTTATGCATGTTTCCCTTTCCAGAAGTCATTCCTGTTCACTTTAATCTGACTCCTTGTTCCCTTTTCGCAAACACTTCTCTATTACTTGTTCCATTTTTGTGTGTTGCTTGTTGCTCTATAGTAATTTTTGCACTTATTTAGTATGCATTGAGCTCTTTGACCTTCAAGATTCTATTGTTACCTCAGCTGGATGTCAAAAATTTGCAGAGATATTTACAGTCTCACCTGTCTCCATGAACAATAGGTTTTTTATGAACATGTAATAAAAAACAATGATGGTTTGATTTGTTCCTGCAATCTTATACTTGGTATAGGATTTGGATATTATGTAGGACAGGATTTTTTTTTTTCTTATGCATTTCCCAACAGTGGATTGTTAACCAGCCTTCATAATCCCTTTCTATTCTATGTTCAGGGAAGTCAATGTTATTGTGTCTCACTGCTTTAGTTTTTTCAGATATCAATATGCATTGAATATCAATTAAATGGTTAATATGACACTTATATACGGCACTGGAGCATGAACATAATTACAAATATTTATTTTATAGTCATATCTGAGATGCTGTTGAGCTGGATTTTACCTAAGTAATGTATACAAAGAATAGATGACTGTGGTGCTTTCTAAATGATGAAACTGACAAGATAAGTCCGATGCATAAAATTTGCTAACATGAATTCAAATTTCGTAATTCAATTGCACCTTTAATGAAGTCTACATGCAATATAGGAACTGTTATAATGGATAGAAGCATCTAGTTTTGCTGATTGACAACTAATTTACTTTTTGATGTACATTGAATTGATAGTCTTTAATTTTTGTAGGACTGGATATCTGAGTGTTATAGCCAGAAAAGTCTTGTTGACATTGTGCCTTACCTTATGCATGTTGGAAAACCATGGCGGAAAGGCAGCAAGCAGTTTGACTTTCAGCAAGGTAGTAAGCCAGCTTGTTGCTTATTGGCCAAATGTAGAGCTAATTTATAAGCTTTTCTCACATTTCATTGATTTTAGCTTTAACATACTTAAGGAGACTGGATGGTGACACTGCAGAAGATGCTGACTGTCAGGGATAAGTTTTAGAGTTAGGCAGATCTTGCATTGTCTTTTTTGTTCTGGAATTTGGGAAAGGAATACTTCAAGACCTGAAAGTGTAAACAAATTGTGATTAGTTAGTCTTGAAGAAGGGATATGTCAAGATACTCATGTGGACGACCTGGTCCTAAAAGGCACATTGATAAAGTAAAAATAAAATGTAAATTGCCCACTCTGACCCAATTTCATAGTGGAAAAGATATCAACTCATATCCTGCTGTGATGGCTACTATGTCCTTGAAATGCCATATACTCTGTGTGGTGGCTGCTCTGGCTACTCGTGGAACATTGGTTGATGCATGGTTCGTGAAATGAGCCAAACATGGTCAAATTTGAACTAATTATTTGGTATTATTGTTGAATTAATTGATGAAATTGGTCACACAAGAATTGGCTGGGGATCTAGTCGTTTCTGGTAAAGAGAAAAGAGGAGCCTAGTGGGAAGAGGAGCAAAAATTGCCTCCATTAAACATGCTTGCCCAATGTCAATGTTGCCCAGAGATGGGAAAGCAAAGTAAGTGTGAGAGATAGAAGAAGATGAAGGGAAAAGGAGTCATGGGACTGCCTTGAAGCCTTGACTTTACCAGATACTGACCAAGATCTAATCCTGCTTATCTTGCTGGGATGATGATGGTGGTCATGCCATTGTATGGTGCATACTATTTTCTTTATATTAAGAAACAATCTGAATTTGTTTTAGGCAGCCACTGGAAATATGGTTTCTTTTTTAGAACATGATAGTTTTTAGAGCTTATGATTATGTTGCTTTAGTTAAAAAATCAAAATGTGAAGAGGGAAATTTTATGGTATAAATCTATTTTGATGAGGAAGATAATGATATAAATCTGCTTTCCTGGTGATCTTTTGCAATTAAATTTGTAGATGAGTGTGATGTTGTACATGAAGAACCTCTTTCACAGTCTGGAAGATTAGATGTACAATCTTCTGGGAGAAAAAGGCGCACGGTTAGTATTTTTCATTTGGAGGGCATTATGTGCGTGTCTTATGCAATTTATTTCCCTGATGATCATTTTAACCTAAAAACATTCTATTGGAATCAGTACTAAAGATCACAAAGACTAGTACATAAAGCTGAAAAGGCATACAGTTGATTTTCTTGCAATAATTTTTTCATGTCATGGGGAGCATGTAGTATAATGATTGTTTTCAATTGTGTTTTGCTTGGAATGTAAAATTATATTTATTATAATAATTTTTATCTAATAGTTTCCTTATAGTGTAGTGTGGTTTGTTTGGAATGTAGTGTTACTTATAGCAAGGATTTTAATTTCGAATAATATTGCTCGTATCGGGCGGTACGTATTGGTCCATCAGTAAACTGGTACGCTGACTGCTCGCTACCGAGCAGTAGAGTCGATTGGGGCTGTTTCCGCTTCGTTATCACCCTAAATCGATCGGCATAGGGAGAAGAAAGAAGAGGGAGAAGAGAAGAGAAAACCTGAAGATCCGGCGTCGCTCTCCCTCGATGATCCCGATCCGTCATCGGACGTCGTAGATGATGTTGCCTCCTCGTCTAAGGCGACGAGGCCTCGGTGTCGTCGGAGACTTCTCCTCATCCGCGCGGGGAGATAAGAAGCCTCGGTGATGTCTCAAGGAGAAGTTGTTTCTTCTCTTCACGTAGGCGGAAGGAACGAGGTTTTTTTTTTAATTTTTTTTTTATTTTTTTGCGCGAGGAGAAGGAACCCTCGGTTTCTTCTCCCCACACAGGCAGAAACCGAGCGACGTCACCTTTCTTTCTTCTTTTTTTTTTGCGCGGGGAGAAGGAAACGATTTCTTCTCCCCACGTAGGCAGAAACCGAGCGACGCCGCCTTTCTTTTTCCATTTTTTTTTTTTGCCCGGGGAAACTGGGCGACGTTGTCTTTCTCTTTTTCTTTTTTTGCGTGGGGAGAAGGAAACAGTTTCTTCTCCCCACGTGGGCAGAAACAGAGCGACGTTGCCTTTCTTTTTTGTTTTTTGCACAAGGAGAAGGAAACCTCCTCCTTACGCGGGCAAAGAGTGGTATACCAAAATGTACCGCTCGGTATACATAGATGTTTTAATGAAGTTATTTATGTCAAATATTTTTGGCTACATAGATGAATTTTTTTTGGATAACTGAGGTAGCTAATTTCAGTGAAAGAAAGTTTGGTGGAGGTGTATTAAGTAATTTACCTTTTATGTGATATATATGCATGCTTTGAATACAAAAAAGGAGTTCATTTTCAACTAGATCTCCAAATTGAATGATGTTTCATAATTGCCTTAAATGTTGTTAAGTAGTGAATAATAGGGTCTTGAAGCTTAGAAAGTAGATACTAATAATTCTAAATACATGACAAATTATTTTTTGTAGATACATTGCTATAATTATTGTGTAGATGTCTTCTTGTTGTACAAATGTTTATGTAAATCTAGATGTATGTGATATTATTCAATATCTTGCATAAGTGATTCATTTCGCTTACAAAGTATAAATGCTCTAAAAGCTTTAGACATTTAAAAAGGATATATGCCATTTATGTGAGAGTCCTGATTTGGAAATTTTAGTGGCATATTTTTGTTGAAGTGAAGTGAGACATAAGCTATGTTTGGAATTTCTTTTCAAGTGGTTTTTAAATATAATACTGGAGTATTAGCTCTTTATTCTACATAAGAATTCTATATTTGGTTTAGGTACTATTTTGTGCTGAGTAGTTATGTATTGTAAGATGATGGTAGGGTTAGGGTGTTAGGGTTAGGGTTAGGGTTAGAAAGGTCTGATACTAATAACTTGGACTTAGTCATTTTAGATCATGTGATTCTAGGCTTGTTATATCCAAAATTATAAGGCCAATAGGTCTTTTGTGCCTTTGGTTGTGGCAATGGTATGAAACACCTTTGGCTTCTCCGAGTTGACCTACATGCACAGTGATGAAATTTACCTGATGCACACATGCCAAGATGTGAAAATTTTAAGACCACATCGGTGCCCTAGAGGTGGTTCCTGAATTTTATGTGGACTCATTATGAAGCTGGCCGATTAGCTGCACATGTGGATTATGTTGGTATATACAGCTAATTGATCTACTCGGAGTAACTCGGGATTAAGCATTTTGGAGATTGTGGTTCTTCCTTTATATCTGACTTATTAGGTCACTAGATTGTTCATAATCTGGACACTGAAGTCGTCAAACTTGTCAGGTAAAAGAACTTAAACTAGAAGAAAATAGCCTAGATCTGCATATGCATTATGTCAATAGTTTGTCTCATTTTGCTTTATCAGTTGGCAGTTATACTGAAAATTAACAAGTTACATTTCGTCTACAATTTGCAAGTTATATATAGTACATTACAATCATAATGCAGGTGTGGAAATATGTGATGTTATGGTGTATTCGTTCCAATATAAAAACACCAAATTTGTAGCTTTTCTGCATCTTGACAGGTTGATATATTTAAGAACTAGATATTTTCCTTTTGAAACCTAAGATTCTTCCTGGAATTGTAGCTTATATTGTGTTAGTGTTGGTTTTAATTGCAGGGAGAACTTGCCACTAATGTTGACATTCAATTTTCTCCTTCCAAGATAAAACAGTGGGCTGTAGATGATTTGCATAGAACAATGTCATGGTTGGAGAGGCAAGATGAAAAGGTGAGTTCCTATCACTTTTATCCTATTACAGCAAGATCACCCGTCAAGTAGATATGGTGTGATTTCTTAGGAGTTGATAAATGATGGTAGTAATCTATGTTTCATTTAGCCCTTCACTCTCCTTTATCCCTTGATATAACTTATTTGTGTCTTTACATCAATGCATGTCTTAGTTGCAATTGTTTATTTGGGCATTGACAGTGATATTGTTGTTTTCCAAATGTTTGAATTAGAGCAACTTCATAAAGGCTTTCTTTGGTTTGGACATAAAAGTGGAACAAGGCTTGGAATAAACTTGCCAGCCAAACTTAAAAATGGAGGGATCTATTTATGACATTGTATGTCTAACCTACTTATCCCTATCGCAATGATTAAAGAGGTGGAATTAGAGAGATTAAATCTATGCACCAATTTTATGCCCATCTCATTTTTTATCATTCTTTTCCCTTTCTTGAGTACCCTTTAGATATATATTATTAAATCATGTAATTTTCCTCACCATTAACATCATCACTAATTCCCAACCTCTACCTTCACTAGCATAGCCATTTCACAATCATCTGCTGCCACTGCTTACAACATCCTGCATATCCTCCATTTCACCATTTCCACCTTTGTTGCTTTCTATTTACAGCTGTTTGGACTCCTTTATCCTCTCTTCATTTTTCTTGATATTACCATTTCTCATCATATTGTCATCAAACCTCCATCTTCATCATTACTGCTAACCATCACCTTTTCGTCCCTTATACAGCTCACCCTAACCGCCACCCCTTTAATAGTCCTAAAAAAATGTTAATCCTCAATTTCCGTAGGATCATACACCCTCAAAAAATTGAAAATAGATAGATATTAATCTCTCTCTCTCTCTCTCTCTCTCTCTCTCTCTCTCTCTATATATATATATATATATATATATATATATATATATATATATATATATATATATATATACATATACATATATAATCTAAATTATGGATTTAAGAAAAGCATAACTGGAGTGCACTAAATAAAAAAGAATGGTTTTATTACCACCTTTGCTTTTGTTCTTAGTTAAATGAAAAGTTAATTACACAGCAAAATTAAAGCATCTTACATCGATAGCAAGTGACCCAGTTATATCGTTCAATCATCAATATATCCCAAGATCTGGAAGAACAAACCTACACTAATTTCCACATACATCGATATAGATAGATGGTACATCTCAATTTGTGTCAACTTCATGATTCAGAACTTCTCGATATTCTAGGTAACTATGTCTTCATGGTCATTTTTACTACCCTGCTGCCACCTTGCTGGATTGTGTTAACCACTTAACCTTAAACTCAATCATTTTAATGTGCAATGATGCCTCCTGTCAAGGTTAACTTACCTGCATTACATGTGGACAAACTCTTGTGCATTATGATTCTCCTATCATAAATTTAAAATGGTTAGCAAGTGCTTGGTGAATGAATAATGCATGATATTATTGTTTATGATGTCAGTGCAATTATCTGATTTTTCTGTTTTGTCAGCCAGAAAAGAGTGAAATCAAAGGTATAGCTGCAGAAGGGATTATTACTTGTCTGCAAGATTCTATAGATTCCCTTGGGCAAGACCATGTAAGTTTGTTCCATTTTTTATCTTGATTTAGGATCATATGCTATATGTGGGAAACCTGGCCAAGAAAAATGTGGGGACTTGTCCAACAAATAGTGGCTGACTATGTGTGTGGCTAGCTAGCATTACACATTTACTTAAAAGTTTTGTTTTTAAAGGCAATGCTGACATTCAAAACTCAGATATTAAAGTTTGGAGGTTTTCTAAGTATCTTTTTAATCAGTATTATTTCCTTCATTCCCAAACCATCCAGATCATTCAGAATATATAGTTCAGAGGAAATGATACAACATTTGCATCTTAAACTGTTTACTCTCCTTTCAATGCATTGGCTAGTGTTGCTCTAGCACACTATTATTATCTTTTTTGTCTTCCCATTATCTAGTCTGCAAGCATCAACATCACACTTCCTAAGCATATCTTTGGGGTTTGATTTTGCAAAGATACTTACTAATATGTTGCTTAGGATGTTCGCCATGTTAGCGAGCAATGGAAGTTTGTCCCTCGTGTTGTGAAAGAGCTGGTGGAACTTGAGAACAGCAGTAAAAAAGGATTGGCATCGAAAAAGGTGCTGTACGAACTGGCCATCAGGTGCAAGGAGATTTATGAAGAAGAGTTTGACCATTTAAATAACCTTAAGAAAAAACAGCAGAAAGCTGATCATAATCAGGAGGAAGAAATTGAGGATGAGCAAGTTAAGCCTGATGATGCTGGGTTTGACAGTGATGAAACCATCGTCATGACGCAAGAAGAAATTGACGTCGCCTGCAAACAACTTTCTGAGAACTGTGAATGGTAAAGAAACAATTAGTTCGTCATTGGATCCTATTTTACTTGGCTTCAACTGGTGTGAATTTTAAGTTATTCGGTTGGCTTACTACATTGAGTGTTTCTTGGCAACAACCTTTTTCTCTTGCAACTGTTGTTTGATAGTGTAGGTACTTATCTTTGGTTGCATTGTGTTTTCGAATTTTTTATCCAATTGCTCTCCAAGTTTGACTGTGGTAATCATTTTCTGTGCTTTGCTGGCCTAATATATAGTTTGTGCATTAATTTTCTATGTTTACTTGACATTTCTTTTCCTTGCCGAATTGCAGAGTGGATCCGAGACCAAAGGAACATCACTTGGAAGCAAATGAGAGACTGATGGGGGAACTATAAGAACTTAAACCTTCTTTCTCTGGAAGTTTGAGTAGGATCAAGCACGTCCTGTGCTCTGACACAATATCCATATCAATTTTGTTGTGCTGGCATTGACTTGACCTCTCGAAAGAAGATTTGCTAGCAAGCCATTTATGGAAAAATTTAGTGGATCCTCTATAGCAATAATGCTGTGTCAAAGAGTTTGTGATTGCAGGATGAGCAAAAAAAAGAACGTGTCATATGAATATGACACGTATCCGAGAAAACATGGAGGCCTTCCTCTACAATCAAGAAAGACAGAAAAATCAAGGACATTGTATTCGTTTTTATTTAGTGTTTTTTTTATTTGGACGAAAATATCTTCAATCTTTTATCAAAATGATTTGATTTTATTCAAAAAATTAATAATTAATTATCATAAAATTTTAATAGAAGTGATACTTATCATGTTAGAAGAAGAATCATTAGAGAATGGATTAGTTAAATTATTTTTTAGTTTTTCAAAATTTATAATAATTAATTATCAAAATTAAGTTATTGGTATCATTTAAGCTTTACAATCCATATAAAATAAAGAAAATAAAAGTGGACATATATCATAATTAAGGAGTTATTTACGCTTTCAAGCATTATGTAAACCCGTTGCTATTATAAAAAATGTTGGGACTTCGTTATCAGATATTTCCACCCCTTCTTTCCTACCAATTCTTCTGCTCGCCTCCGTGACATCCATCGATCGGCCACATTCGTCGCTCTGCGGAGTTCGCAAAAGCGGGGGTCCCAATATCAAACGTCGCCGGTGCTCCACGGTTCTCGCCAAGAACCCTACATGCTCCGCGCTAAACCCTAACCCTAAGATTCACCGATCTCCCAACCTCAGAGGTATTTGTCTATCCACGGTTATAAAACCTTCGTCTTGCGATTCTGGTTGCTGTTGTTGTTTCCACGAGCGGTCCGGCTCCTCGTTATTTTCCGGGTGATTCCCTTTTCCAGGTGCTTCTGTCGGGGTGAATTATCTCGAGGTTTTCAAAACCTAGATTAAACCGTAACTAATCTCCTTATGCACTTTAAAAAATGTAGATTTCTCCTTAACGTATTGGGATCTTAAGCTAATTTTACCCGTTCAGAAGAAAGAACAAGGTTAGTGCATAGTGTTGTTCGTGATTCGGTGACCACTGGTCGCTTAATTCGTGATCGATACATTTTAAAGTTGTGATCTTGGATCACCAGGACAGGGTACAAGTTCAGCGAATAACTCATGGTGAAAATTTCTCTGATTGTTTCTTTATTTCATGTGCTTTGTTTTGATTTATTCTTGCTTTTTGCCGTCCTATTTTGTCATGTTTCCAGGCCACAACAAAGAATTTGGTGGCCACATTTCTTATCCATCTTTTGAACACGATATATACAAACCTGGGATCCTTTTCTGTTTCTGATTG
Organism: Musa acuminata AAA Group; assembly: GCF_036884655.1. Classification (NCBI taxonomy): domain Eukaryota; kingdom Viridiplantae; phylum Streptophyta; class Magnoliopsida; order Zingiberales; family Musaceae; genus Musa; species Musa acuminata. The sequence continues at coordinate 14,836,197 of NC_088332.1, read as the reverse complement.
CTGAGAAAACCAATGTTAGGAGGGATATTTTTGAAGTTTGATGGCAATTTTCTGGATGGCACTAGTAATTATTTTAACCAGTGGAGCACTCAGCAGTCAGCACCTCATTGTTTTACTTCTTATTGATCCTGTACTTGCATTAACATTTTCTTATTATATGCTAAATTCAGACATTAGATATAGTGGTGAAATGCATTTGATTGGCAGCAAGTAAAATGACTGAAACTGCATCGAGAGACACTTGTCTGACTCAAAAACACCAATGCCCATGCGGAGATGATCAATGCTATATCGATGAAGAAGCCTATGAGGATGACGAATTTACTGAGCAATTTGGGCCTGCAGAACCAAGTTTTCTGCCGGGAATACCCCGGACATTTGGTACTACAAAGATCATTCCCCCTCCATATGTAGGACAGTCATTCCAAAATGATGATGAGGCTCTGGAGTATTATAGCAACTTTGCACGGAACAGTGGTTTCTTGGTCAGGCGAGAACGCTCAAAGGGAAACCCAGAGCACCCACTGGGTGTATATAAGAGGGAACTTGTTTGCCATCGTGCCGGACCTCCTCTGCCCGTTAAATCTGGAGAAGAAAATGCTTCAAAACGCGTGAGAAAGAAGAAGCCATCACGGTGTAGATGTGATGCACAAATGGTCATAAAGAAGAATGTCACAGCTGGTGCAACTCACTGGGTGGTTGTTAATTTTAGTAATGTCCATAACCATGAGTTGTTAGACAGAAACAATTTGCAATTTTCTCCTGGTTATCGCTATATATCAGCGGTTGATCGGGAACGTATATTAGCTCTTGCGAAGGGTGGTTGCAATGTGAATCTTATACTGAGGGCCCTCGAAATGGATAAAGGTGTCAAGCCAGGTGAGTTGACATTTACAGAGAAGGATGTAAAGAACTTCCTTCAGGCTTCAGTGAGTATCAATCCTGAAAATGAAGGATCAGAACTTCTCAAGAGTTGCAAGTTTATGAAAGAAAAAAACCCAGATTTCCGCTATGAGTTTACATCTGTTGAAGCCAACAAACTCGAACACATTGCTTGGTCATATGTGGGTTCAGTTCGTGCATATACAGTATTTGGTGATGTGGTGTTTTTTGACACATCTTATCGCCTTCATGCTTACAACAGGCCCGTTGGGGTTTGGTTTGGTATTGACAACAATGGTTACATCATATTCTTTGGTTGTGCTGTCTTGTTAGATGAGAAACCAGATTCATATAGATGGGCCTTGCAGGTTTGTCTCTCTGTGTTCAGCTCTGTCATTGTAGATGTTGCATCTCTTGTTATGAAAAGTCAATGAGAAAATCTTTATGCCTTAATTTTTCTACATCACCTGATTGTACCTTCATTTAATTATCTTTTAGGCATTTCTTCACCTCATGGATGGGAAATATCCACAAACAATGCTGACAGATTTTCATATTGGACTGAAAGATGCTGTAATGACCGAATTTCCACACACAAAGCATGCATTTTCTTTGTGGCACATAATGTCTAAGCTGCCTAGTTGGTTTTCTGTCTTATTGGATGCACAATATGAGAAGTTTAAGGCTGAATTCTGTAGAGTACGTGATTTAGAGACTAGGGAGGAATTTGAGCATGAGTGGGACCAGATGGTTACTGAATATGGGCTCAACTCAGATAGACATATCAGCCTCCTCTTTGTTCACCGTTCCTACTGGGCTGTACCTTACTTGCGCAGTTGGTTTTTTGGTGGATTATTGGCAACTGGTGATTTGTCAGTTAAGTCATTCTTCAGAGGATTTGTGAACTCACAAACACGGCTCAAAGATTTTGTAGAGCAGGTAATTTTCTTTTGAAACTATAGCTCACTGTTCTTTTTTCATTTTCTTTCTTCCTTTATCAGTTTCTTCGATAACATATGCAGGTTGGTGTTGCAGTTGATTTCCAGAATCAAGCAGGTGAAGAAGCAACCACACGGCAAAACCATCAGAATTTTCAGATTAAAACATGCCTGCCTCTAGAGGAACACACATCAACTATTCTAACACATTACGCTTTTGAGATGTTTCAGAAAGAAATCATGACATCAACACAATACGCAGTTTTTGAGACATCAAGGGATACTTATCTAGTCCGGCATCACTTGAGTTCTGATGGCGGGCATACAGTGAGCTGTTCGCCTTCTAATGAAGAGGTCAGCTGCAGTTGCAAAGGGTTCGAATGCTCTGGCATATTGTGTCGGCATGTTCTTCGAGTACTATCTTTGAAGAATTGCTTCCTTGTCCCAGAGAAGTACTTGTTACATCGATGGCGTCGGGAAAGCTCATTATTCCCTAAAAGCAGTGGCTACAATTATCGGACCCAAGCGTTGCGGTCGCTTGCCTCTATAATTATTCAAGAATCTTCAATAACAAAAGATCGTTTCGAGTATGTGCAGTGGCATCTGAGCCGGCTTCTCAACCATATAAGGGACATGCCGGCAGCTGATGAAGCTACCTTAGATCTGGAGCTGAGCTCAACATTTGATGCTACAGTCGATGTAGTTCCTGCAAGGACAGTTACTAGAGGAAGACCAAGAAAATTGAAAGGATTGACAAAAACAGCCAAGGAAATGCAAGCAATGTGATATAGGAGGTGGTTTCGATCAGATGACTCTGTAAAACAGATCCCTGAAGCATGATGTGAAACCCCATTCAGAGGATACAGAAATGACCTCCATTCTGTGAAGAAAACTTAGTGTTTATGATTTGCTTGGTTTCTGAATAGCAGTCTTCGATACCGCTAAAGAATTTCTTGTAAATGTATAAAAAATGCTCTTGTAGAACTTGAGGTTGTTTTCAAGAGATGAAACTGGTCATGTTTCAACTCGGGATTGTACAAAACAAACTCATTATACATTTGTCTTACTTGTTTAGATGGACAGAGCTGCTAAGCTTGAGCAGGTCCACATGTCAAGTTGTTGAAGTCTAGTTGCAAGAAAAACTGTGGATGTTAATTCTCTAGAGCTCCTCTTGAAATGAGAAGCAATTTGGAATTCTTTGACAATGCTTTTGTCTAGTCTCTCTTTGTTCATTCATCTTGCCCGTTCAGACGGAAGAGAATCACACTTCCATTGCCCGAGTACAGAATGCAGAGAAAAAGGGCAATCGAATACAGAGCAAATATATCCATTAAGTGGAGGGAGGATCCTTTCCAAGTTCACCTTTAATTCACACCATCCATATCCCACATCTCAGCCACTCATGCACCGAAGGCCTCTTGCTGTCATGTGTCTAAAACATTTATGGTTTCGGATCAATCGGAGAGGATCCCAACCCAACACATCAACCCACAAGAACCATGATGGTTGTGGGATTCATGCTGGCTGAGACCAATGCAAGTCTGTGGATGAGAGATCCATGGCATCTATCCCTAGAGAGAGAGACAGACTATTCCGATGATTGAGGGGGGGGGCCACGGGGAAGTTTGCTAGATGAGTGGTCCCAATCTGAGAGCAAGGTGACGCTTTGCGTGGTGGGATCTTGTGTTGATGACCCTCACTCTCACTCACTCTCGCGGAGGATCAGAAAAAGGAAAAAAGAAAAAGGAAATTTTGGTAATTATCTACCTCAACTTTTCAATACAGAGGAAAAAGACAAAACAAAGAAGAGCCTCTCGTTTAATTTCCTCTCAGGTGGTCCAGAAAAAGATTAGTCATATTAAATCATTGTTTAAAATAATAAAAACAGACGAAAATATGTGATTCTGTAACACTATTCATTTTATTATTGTAGCAATTTTAGTCGTCACAATAAGAATCTTGATTATGCCTCGTATCCATTTCTTCCAGGGACGCCAAGGGACTCTCTCGCTTTCTCTCTCTCCCTCTCTCTCGTCTCAATCTCACACCTCAAGGTTCTTTTTTCTTGGTCCCTTCGAACTTCTTTCTATTACTCTTCTTTTTTGATTTTATTCCCTAGGCAGTCCTCGTCTGCCTCTCATGCTGTATTCTGCTACAGTCTCCATGATTCCTTCAATAAAAAAGGTTTTTAATTTGGTTTCCTTTCTCTCTGTTATGATTACTCCTCCTTTCCTAATAAAAATCATTTTTTTTATGAGTTTATTGGGTTCTATGGCTGTTGGTATGCGTTGATTATTGATTTTAGGCTTCGATATTTAACTTTGCATGTCCTCATTTGTAGATTTGGCTTCCAAAATTGGCGACGATCTTAGGGTCATAGAGCGGTCGGTTTCCAAAATCTGATGGTCGGAGAAGGTCTTGTTTGATGGTTAATTCTGTCGATAGGCGAAGCCTCGGCGGCGGAGGTTGGTGGAATACGTCATCTCTTTGTGCCATTCCGATTCTGTTCATGCAGGTTGGCACGAAAACTCTTGATTTCTTGTGATTTTGTGTTCGAACAGATGGAAGCGGTTGACTTTTTTTGCAACGACTGTTGATTGTGATCGGTTCGATCTCAAATATTTGATTTAAAAAAAATCGAAGAAAAGGCAGCTATTACCTTTATTGGTGGTGATCGAGAAATGGAGGTCGAGAGCAAGACCGTAATGACTCGAGAGGACTGCATGCACTTGGTGCAGGAGAGGCAACCGGAGAAGGATTTTGATGAAAATGGGGGACTTAGGGCTGTGCATGATGGCGACGAGGGTGAAAAGGTGGACGGAAGTAATGTTGTGTTACTGCCTCTCCCAGCTGACGATCATCGAATCTCCAAAGATTATGCCTGTGATGGCATGAAGGTCGGATCAAGGGCCTCCAACCCCCTGGAGGAATTGGCTGTCCGGACGAAAGAACAGGGTAAAAACAAGCAAGAGAAGAAGCTTAGTAGGCGCGATCGGATGGAGCTGGGTCGCTTGTTTCAGGAGGCAGTGAGCTCTCATGATTGGGAGCTTGCCGAGAGTCTGGTTCGGCTGGCCGATTTACAAACTCTCAATGATGTGCTTTGTATAGCGTTGGACGCTATATGGTTCTTGACTACATGGGGAGAACTCAATGGCATTACGGGACTGATTAAGAAGATTGTTAGCTATGGAGGAAGTGATTTCACAAGGGCAATCCTTAGGACATCCTTCTTTGCTTCATGTGTCTATGCCTGTCATTGCAGAATCATGAATTTGACTGATACAGTGGGCATCATGGCCCAAAGGTGAGCTTCCTATATTCTCAGATCAATTCTTGCACATTAGGATTCTTGATTCTTCTGGTTTTCTGTGTGTGACATCACAGGTTACATCTGTAGAATGTGGAGGGGCTGAATGATCAATTGGGCTCATTGTATATTCACTATTTTGAAGTTGAGTAGCATGTGGAATTTAGTTCTCTATGAATTTGAGTCCTTTTTTTTGCCTTGATGTTAGGTTGCATGAACGATTACAAGAATGTCATGGAGATGAGGTTCTGAAGGCAGAGGCTGGTATGAAAGTTCAGAAATTCACAGATTGGGCCCTTAAATGCATCGGATTTCACTTTCGTTACCAGGAGAATCGAGGAGGAAGAAAGAACAACATGATTGTTGAAGTACAACTTCAGTTGTCAGCTTTCAAGACATTTTTGGAACTTGCCGGTGACCATCTTACAGGAAAGGACTTTACTGAGGCTTTCGATGCAGCTTGCTTCCCTCTTACCCTCTTCTCTAGCTCTTTTGATTCTGGTTGGGCACTAGGAATCTCTGCAATTGCTGTCCAAGGATTATTGGGGATGCTGGTGGAGGGTGGTGCAGACAATGTAAACCAGTGCTTTCTGGAAGCTTCAAGATTTGGGAGTACAGAGCTTGTGCGGATTTTACTGCAGGTAACTAATATACTTTTATTTACAGTAAAAAAAATGCATTTATGCATAATTTATTACCTTCTACATATGCTATTTATCAAGAGTAGTTATAAGTTTGCTTTATAATGTTTCTTTTCTCAGTTTCCTTTATAATGTTACTAGATTAATCGTTGGCAACATAAAAATTGAAGATAAATGCATTCATGTGCTACCATATTGTTAGTTTACATTGTTGGAACATAAGATGATAAATGGCTGATCCTTGTCACATGCATAAACTTAAGTTCTAGATGGGCAGCACCCCAATTAACATGGAACCAGAGTTGCAATGAAATGCTGAAGTCATGAGGCCCTTACTGTATACATGATTCAATTTGAATTATCAGGTTTGAGCCATTTAGCCAGCCTGTTTGTGGGGTTGATTTTTAGAAATGAGTTTGTGGCAGGCAAAATTAACATGTTGGAGGCTTGAGTCTTAAATGTAATGTTGGACCCTTCCTAACAGGTTCATTTTTTACTTTAGAAATGGGACATTGATACTCTAAGAGGAAAACTTTACTTTAGAAAACTTGGCTAAGTTACATATGTGAAATACCTAAGAATACAATATTAGGACACTCGACTTTAAGCTTCTTTTGACCTCTCTAAATTGAGTTAAAACCGTATGGGGAATTTAACTTCCCTTGAGCAATATGACTATACCAATCAATTTTAATACTGGCAGAAAATGCAACTAGGCATTTCATTATGGAGGGTGACGATTGCAGTTTGTCTTTGCTATGCTTGCTGCTTTTCTACGGTGTTTGGTGCATTAGCATTTATGATGAAACATCTTAAAATCTTTTTTATTTATTGTGATGCTTTATTTTCTACAAATAATTTCATTTAAGTAAAAGAACATGTTGTTAGGATGGAGCATGAAAATTATGGCCCATTCAGTTGCTTAGTCTTTTTTAGGGGCATTTGTTTTGAAGTCTCAAATTTTGTTTGACTGCTATGAGATGCCACTAAAGAAGAAAACTGGCAAGTTAATGCTTTAAGTTTTTTCCTTTTTCACTTTAGAGGCCAACTCTTCAAATATTTCCTGGTTTGTTATAGAAGCTGATGGTGAGAGGGAACACCATGACTGGATATTTATGAGTTGAGCTATATAACTCATCACAAAATGAGATATATATTTCCTATTCAAATGCTTAAATACTTCAAATATTTTTTAAGAGCAGTGTCTAGTGGTTAATGCTCTTCATTCTCTTCCTTTTTTACCGGTTTAGATCCTGTAATAGTGCTTTGTGATAGGGAATCTACCTTCAGTCGACAAGTTGGTGTCATTTAGGAAGGCGATATTCCCCAACCATTAAAGGCAGGACACTATCATTGGATGAAAAAGAAGACTAAAGCTCATCTCGAGGGCATCACAAGACAAGCAAAAAAACCCTATGACAAGATCGAAAGGGCCCTGACTGGTTCGAGGAACTTGTAGGTCAAACTCGACCGAGATAAAATACCTAGTTCTCAAGCGATCTAAGAGAGGTGCGTCTAATCACCAAATTGTAGTCATGAGAACTCCTCATGGACTACAAGTCCCGAAGACCCCTTAGGTTCACTGGAGATGCCCCTTCCAACGAAGAGGACCCAATCTCCTCCGCCCTTACTGTCCAAAGACGGAGCACAAACCTTGATCAATTAACAGCTAGAGGATCAGGAAGAACTTGTCTGAGAGAGGAGAGACATCCCGACCTGAGACAAAAGAGTAGAATTCACGCCGAGAGAAGGACTCGAAGATTAACCCGCCTTACCGGGAATCGGGGCGATGGGGGAGACACTCCTAAGAAGGCCTTGGGGGCGTGGCCAAGAGCTCCCGAGGCTCCAAAGACTTGGACTCTAAGGGCTCAGATAGAGGAACGAATGCCACCCTATGGGAGGAGAGGATTTATAAGGAGACCGGTATCTCTCCTCCCACGATCAAAATAAGTGTCCCTTCGAGGGCAAATCCTAAGAGGCCTACCGCGATGAGAAGGTCCGAGACCTGCCACGACACTGAAAGGACTTCAAATCCGCCACAGCGAGCGAGAACCCGAAATTTTGCCATGGCGAAAGGGGACTTGAAATCCACCATGGCGAAGGGAGAATTTGAAGCGCCCTACAACGGGAAGATCTGAAATCCACCATGGCAAAAGTGCAAGGCCAAATGCACCCGAGACGTGCGAGTTGGGAAACCTGACCCGGGCCAAGGTATATCTGCCACGATAGAGGCACAAGGCCAAATACACCCGAGGCATGTAAGTCAGGAAACCCGACTCGCGCCAAGGTATATATGCTACAATAGAGGTGTAGGGCTAAATGCACCTGAAGCATGTGAGTTGGGAAACCCAACCTGTGCCAAGGTATATCCGTCACAGTAGAGACACAAGGCCAAATGTGCCCGTGATGCGAGTCGGGAAAATCTGACCCATGTGAAGAGATCCACTACGGCAGAGTAGTAGGGCCAAATGCATCTGAGGCATATGAGTTGGAAAACATGACCTACGCCAAGGTATATTTGTCAGGCGAAGGTGTAGGGTCAAATGCGCACGAGGTGTGTCGGGAAACACGACTTGCGCCAAGGTATATCTTTCATGGCGGAGAAGCAAGGCCAAATGTGCTTGAGGCGTGTGAGATGGGAAACCCAACCCACACTAAGGTATATCCGTCACGGCGGAGGCACAAGGCCAAATGCGCCCGAGAAGTGTGAGTTGGGAAAACTCGACCCACGTGAAGAGCTCCACTACGACGGAGGCATAGGGCCAAATGTGCCCGAGGCGTGTGAGTCGGGAAACCTAACCGCCGCCGAGGTAAATTCGTCATGGCAGATGCACAAGGCAAAATGCGCCTGAGACGTGTGAATCGGGAAACCCAACCGACGCCAAGATAAATCTGTTATGGTAGAGATGTAGAGCAAAATGTGTTTGAGATGCATAAGTAGGAATCCGATCCACGCTAAAAGGAATCCACTATGGCAAAAACATAGACCCAACGTGCCTAAGACACGTGAATCAGGAAAACCCGACCCGCAAAATAAGATCCCGAATGCTCTAATGCCGGATAAACTAAACAACGTGCTTCAAACCACTCTCGCAAGATCCTCGAAGCACCTTCGGGGGGGGGGGACAAATGATAGGAAATCTATCGTCAGCCGACACGTGGTTGCCACATGAGATCCAAATCACCCTCCACCAATCCGCCTATGTGGAAGAAGATTGAAAGCAGGGAAACACAAGCTTCCTTCTCATTCGTTATTGATAAGGCAATTCCAAGCTTCCTTCTCTTCCTTTATGAAAAGGAAGGCAATCCTAAGCTTCCTCCTCATCGTTTAAGGTATAAAAATATATTTCGAACAAGGGGGAAGGTCTCTCTCTCTCCTTTTTGGAACTACTCAAACTCACATTTAGAGATCTCGGATTACTAATTTTAGCGTTAGAGAAACCGGATCGAGAAATCTCTCTCGATCTCAATCTTCATGTAGGTGACGTCTTAGAAGCATGACATTTCCACCTCTAAGACACCTCAGACATTTCTGGGCACATAAGTTTGGACTATGCCAGGTTGATCAAGACATCAACGATATTTTTCCCTAACACCTTGTTAAATAAATGGAAAGTAATAATGGGTGACCCAGAACTAATTAATTAATCAATGTTGGTTCAATTAGTAATGAAATGAATAGTTTATAGGAATTTTCCTTGAAACCCATGAATCTAGATTCATAGCTCAAACAAGGAATACATAATTTACTAAATCGACTGGAAAATGTGATTGAACAACACTAAACATTGATTACCTGGATTCATGTTTCTGAATCTTGACAGAAATAAGAGAATAAATTGTTTGCAAATAGATACCAAAAAGGACAAATGATAAGGTGTAAAGAAGAAAGACAGAAGCATCAATCCCTCATGCATTTAAATAAGATTATGATTTCTAGTCAAGAACTGTGATGTATTTCAGAGATTTGAAATTATGGATTGTCAAGAAACATGATGTTCAGACTTATAATCATGTAACAAAATGTTATACAAGGGGATACAGAAGAAAAAGAAGATAATCATATTTATCGATGATTGACTACTGAAAACTTAGAAACCGCAAATTAGGTCGTTATCTATTCAATATCTGATTTTTCTGTATGTAGTCTCTAACAAGGGAGTTTTAAAGAGTGGCATGCACTCATAATTTGTATAACCCAAACTTTTTGTTGTATACAAGATGGTTAGGATCTGCTTTCTTCAACTTTTACCAAAGGGCCTTTTTTTTTTTCTTTTGTAAATGCATCCACCTTATCAGTTTTTGGTTTTCATCAGCCAGACTTACACATTCATTAACGTTTTCCAAAATGTTGAGATTTATGTTTTGAATTATGTGTCTACCCGAAATCGTAGTAACTTGCCTATTTGGAGCTATTGTTGTTCGGGTATCTAGGCTTATATATAGCACCATGCATTTCCATTGTCGACTCCTCAAGGAATTTAATAACTTTCTCTGGACCGCTGATTCTTTGACAGATCATCAAGACCGATCACCATTCCTATTGATCTCAGTTCAATCTGGCTGATACCACCAACCATTTATGGTGCTTTTACTAGTAATCAGTGAATCAGGATAATTTCTAGCCATTTTGCTTTTTGTTCATTTCACTTGAGATACCATTTTCTTATTTATGTGCTAACTGTCAAACATCGATTTGTCCAATGTTAAAAGCAACAATACTGTTGAACCAGCAGTTCTACTACATTAAGTAGTAAATCTTCCATAATATACCTTCAGCTCTTTAGCTCCATTTATCCAGAATCATGCAACAAATTCTTGGACATGTATGCAATGCTATCATATTTATCCTCTCTTAAATTTGCTGTTTTTTTATCCAGATCGCTGAGAGGAATAGCTTGGATATTGATGTCGATCTCGCCCTTGTATTTGCCTCCCACTACTGTAAAATTGGAACCATGGAGTGCTTGGTTGATGAGGGCCATGCTGTTGACTTCCTGGGACCTCTGGTGCGAGCATCTGAGCGGGGCTGCATGCAGGTTGTCCAATGGTTTGTTAACAGGGGATGTGGAGACATGGAGCTCTGCCTTGCCCTTACTGCAGCCACCTCTAGCAGCCAAGTGGGTGTTTCTGCTTACCTTCTCCCACACATTCCACAACATGTGCTTGCTGCTCTGAGCATCGAGATCCTAAAGGCCGCAGGTGAACGAAGCAGGGGATCACTTGATGGTGTCGCTTTTCTTCTCTGCAGTGACTTCCTTGGTGACCCTGCCGCAACATATGCTGTGGCTGACAGCATCGCAAGGTCAAATGATGAGGCTGTAGCACCCGAGTTGAGGGCTTTTCTTCTGGAACAGTGGTCCGAAGCTGCATTTGCCGAAGGCTTGAGTTCTGGACAGGATCACTTTGTGAATTTCATGAGGATTCTGAGAAGGGGCTGTTCACCCATCTGTCTAATGGACCTCCCACCACCCCTGGCAGCCACCATTGCATATATGCCTCTGTATAGGGAGTGCATGGAGGCAGGCGGACAGTTGTTATCGCAGAAACTGAGAGGCCAGCTCGTGGAAGCCGCCCGTAGGATTGGTGGCAGATGGGTGGACGACGATAGCCAGGCAAACGAGCTTCTAGAAATTTTGGAGCGTAACCTGCCACGTTTCTTTTTGCAGCCATTGACTACTCTCTGAGCCCTTTTAATGCAGTTCATCTAAATATCCATGATTCAAGGAGCAGCTGACGAGGTTTAGTTGGTTCCTTTGATCTACAGATTATTAACACTACCATCCGGTGTCTGTGTTGAGAGCAACAGGGATGGATACCAAAGATCTTGCAGCTGCCGACATCAAATGTTAGTTGAAGTTTACCTCGATCATCCTCATTCAGAGGTCTCGATAGTGTCACATGCCTGCATCTGACATACATGGTGAGCTCCCACCATTCAAGATGCAGTTAGTTACCTTTAAGATTTGCTATCGAGCTGGGATCTGAATAAGCTGTTCGCAATGGCATTGCTTCAACTGGTATAGATTTTGTGAGTTGGTGAGCATCTTGTTCACAATGCCTTCCTCGTTACTTTCGATTACTACGGCACTATCGGATCCTTTGAAAAACATATCTCAATCACTATATTTTTTTTTTGGTTTCAATGCCTTACCTGTTGATGCTTCCGTTCAGGTTTACTATGGTTATCATTGTTACATTAAGAAGCTTGCATGGCCAGATATGCTGCCCCCATACCCTACATTAGCATGAATAGAGGGCATTGGCATGAAACATACATTGTGAAATGGATCATGAAGCCTGGAAACGAATGCATTTGCGACTCGCAAGAACTCATAATCGAACCAAATGAATTGTTTAAAAGGTAACTTTGGGCACTAGAGAAAGATCTACAATGAGAGCAGCAAGAAATGGTGATTAAAGATCTACAATTTCTGCACCACTGATACAGAAAAAGATAAAGAAAACCTCTCTCGCTCTCGCTCTCTTCATCATAAACAACTAAGCACCAAAATATTCGTCATCCATTTAGTGCATGAAATGTCGTCTTAGTTTTTTTTCTTATCCAAACTCTAGACTTGTATCATGTTATTACGGCTTCTTTGAGCTATCTGATAGAAGATCATGATAGATTTCATATCATCTTAAGTTTTTTTTTATCCAAAATGTAGACTTGTACCTTGTTATTACAGTTTTTGAGTTGGAGCTATATGATAGAAGATAGACACATAATGACATTCTTGTATCCCTTACATCCTCAATCATTCACAGATTTGAGCAATTGATCTAATTGCGTATTATGAGTGCTTGATGGAGGGAAATCTCTCTCAAAACTTATATAAATACTCATCACTTAAATGAATAAAATTTAATCCATTCACAACATATTTCTTAATTCTACATAGTATCAAAGCTCCTGTTACATTGAGCAAGACTTTCCCTTCCTTGTTGTCCGGTGACAATAATCTCTCTTCTCTACTGATCTATTACTGTCAATTTCCTCCTCTACTTAGCCGTCCTTCTCCTACACCGGATCTCTCATAGATCAATCAATTTCAATTTCACTATTCTGCTCGGCGATCTTTCTCAGACTATGACATCTTGCTCGACGACTTATTCTCTTCGTCACGATTACAACGACTTTAGTTGTCGAAGGCCACACTACCCTCGATCGAAGCACCCCTCTTCTCCGTCTTATTGCAGCCGTCTTCCCCCTTTTCTCCCTACGCTAACAGCATCTTTCTCCTACTTACGTTGGCATCTTCCCTTTCCCTCCCCTATGTTGGTGACTTTCTCTATAGTATCCATTCATGCCCGCGGCTAGCATCTTCTCCCCCTTCACTATGGCCACCCATCAGCTTCCAAACAACCTCTTCCACCCTTTCTCCCTCCCAATTAACAACAATCAAATAACTAACTCGATTGTCAACAACTCTACAAATCTATTGCTCCTTCGTTGGCTTGTTCATGCCTCCTTATATTTGCTATTGCTCCTCACTATTGCTACTCCTCCTCCTTTAATGACTGCGATCCTCGGATCATGGGTCAACTTCCATTGAGTTCTCTAGCATTGTCAAGAAGAAGCAAGTTGCATAGTAAGAGACCGAGTGCTCCAAATCTCCCGTCGCCTCAATCCATCCTTATAGTAGAGCTGACTATGCCCATCACTATTGAACACTTGGCTTGTCTCATCAACAACGATAGATCCTCAACCATTGGCTCTTGTGCCCTCGATCTTTACTAAATCGGTTTTTATTCGGTATGTGTTATCATCTACATCTAATGCTCCAGTTATTATTTCCTCGGGAAATAATAATTCTCCTCAACATATAATAAGACTTATATTCATCAATGTCACAACTCAAATCCCCTTCAAACTATCCAAAGGTGACAACTATACATCTTGGTAAGCACAATTCTCTAATTTCCTTTTTGGATATGATTTATTAGGCTACATCGGTAGCTCCCTTAGTTGTCCACTAGAAAAGATTTAAATACCATGAGAACCCAACCTAATAACAAATCATGATCATACGTTATGGCTACGACAAGATCGTCTTATTCTATAAGTAATTCAAGCCTCAATTGCTATAGAGAAGTATGGTCAAAGTTACAATCCATCCTTGCCAATCGCTCCCGCACTCGATGCTAAGTTTTTAATCTATTCTGATGAAAACAACACAAGAGAGAAGCACTATTACTGATTATATGTAAAATATAAAAGTTATTATAGATGACGTGGCTTTAATAGGTCATCCCCTAAGTGATAAAGAAGTCATTGTCCCTACTCTCAATAACCTAGGAGATAAATATAAGGAATTGGTAGCAGCAATTCGGGCACAAGATTTATTGATATCATTTGAAGAACTATATGACAGGTTAATTAATCATGAAACATATATAAAAAAAGAAGAAATTATGACACGACCAACTATCACAACTCAATTCAGTCAAAAAATTAAAAGAAAAAGCAATCAAAGCAATAAAAACTTCAACAAATCAAACAAGATGCCTCAAACATGGGTGACATGCAAAGCCATCATCATTCATTACACTATTAACCCTTCAATTGTGGTGGTAATTTTAATCCAAAAAACTCAAGAAATAATCTACACTACAACTATTAGTAACTCTAGCATCCCAACAATAATAATCAATAAAAAGTCATATGCTACCTTAATGATAATATTGGACACACAACAAAAGTTTATCGGTCTCGACCCAAGCTTACTACTATACCCAATTGGCATCAAGCAAACATCATGACTACTCTGCTCATCCAAACAATTGAATTATTAACTCTGGTGCTTCTCATCATATTACTTTTGACGTGCAGAACTTATCGATCCATAACAACTATGGAGGCAATGAAGACATCATCATTAGTGATGGTAACAGAATTATTATTATTTACACTAGTTCCATAACACTTAATTCAATAACTAATATTTTTACACTCGATGATATTTTATGTGCACCTTACATTAAAAGAAACCTTATTTTTATTTTTTAATTTTGTAAATAAAATAATACATCTATTGAGTTATTTTCTTACTTATTTTTTGTAAAGAATTTGAGCATGGGGATATCTTTGGTCTGAGGCTAGAATAAAAATAATATCTCCGAGTGACCGTTTTTTTTACAAATCACCCAGCCAATCACTCTTATTTTAGTTGTTACTTTAATTGATGTGTAGCATCATCACCTTAGTTAACCCTCATCCTTCATTCAATAATAGATATGTTTTGATACTCTCTTTTAGCTTCCAAATCAAGTAGAATTAAAATTCATTGTAATGCTTGCCTTAGTAATAAAAGTCATAAACTATTTTTTAGAATATCTTATATATCCTACTCTAAATCATCTGAAATTATCTACATCGATGTCTTGGGCCCTATCTTAACCACTTCCTTTGACAATTTTAAATTCTATGTTAATTTCGTAAGTTACTTTACTAAATATATATGGTTATTATTGAACCCTGGATTTTGATGATGAAATCAATTAATGAGTTTATGGACTAATAAGCATTTGAGATAAGTGACGTAGGAGAAATTTTGATCATAGACTTGAACCATCGGAAGGCAAATCATTGAAGCAGGAGAATCATACGTCGGGTCAGAGAGCATCATGTCAAAAGTTGGACATCAACCAGAGGATTGGTCAATATGTTGGAGGATGGACTTCATGCCATGAGTTCGGGCATCGAGCCAGAAGGATCGGGTATTGCAACAAGAAGATCGAATGTTATGGGAGGTCAACATGCCAATGGATCGGGCAATACGCCAAAGGAAAAGATCCTGGACAACATGATAAAGGCTTCATGATTGTCATTAGAGTTATTAAGTTTTGATCGAAGTTGTTTATATTAGGATCGGAGCGGCACTAAGAGGGGGGGGGGGTGAATTAGTGCAGCGGATTAAAACGTCAGTTTTGGAAAATCTTTCGTACGATAAAAATCGAACTCGAAAGTGCTTAACTTGAAAGCGTATTCGTAAAGGTGTGCAGTAAAAGTAATGAGGAAGTAAAGCACGTATGAAGGTTTGCAGTAAGGTAAATAGCAATAAGTAAATGCAAACCTGAGAACACGCTAATTTAAAGTGGTTTGGTCAAAATGACCTACATCCACTTGCGAAGCCTTCTTCAATAAGGCTCCTAACTTCTACTAGCAAATCACTTTGAAGGGGAAGGACAAATACCCCTCTTACAACCTTTTTACAAATGGTTCACATTCTTACAAATCTTCAACGAAAAGGAAGGAGGTGAACACTCAAGCAATTGAAAACAAGGCTTGCCAAAAACTTTACAAAGGCTTTTGTCTCAATCTAATGCTTCTCAAAGGTTGTAATCTCAGTTGAGAATTGAGGGGTATTTATAGGCCCCAAGATGATTCAAATTTGGGCTCTAAATTTTGAATTCTCTTGGGTTCCCAAGGCTGGTGGTGCCACCGCCCGACCTCTCGGGTTCTGGGCGGTGCCACCGCTCAGTTCTCGGGTTCTAGGCGGTGCCACCGCCTACACTATTTCAGCTCACTGGTTGGGCTCCAAACTTGGCACAAACCAGTCCGAACTCGGGCCCAATTGGCCCCTACTTGGGTTATAGGATTAACACCTAATCCTAACCCTAATTAACGTGCTAAATACGAATTTAAAGACATTTCCTAAGCTATTACAAAGCCCACAAGTCAAGACTTCTTCCGGCGAGCTTCCGGTGAACTTCCGACGGTCTTCCGATAAACTCTCAGAAACCATTCTGCGGACTCCCGGCAAGCTCCTAGACTTCACGATTTGATCTTGGCGAGTTCCAACAAGCTTCTTCGGCAAGCTCCGATCTTTCTCGGTGAGCTCTGCGAACTTCCAACGAACCTTCTGGCGAGCTTCCAAAAAACCCTTCGGTAAGCTCCCTACTCATTCTCGGCTAGTTCCGGTAGCATTCCCGATGAACCTTCGGACTTCCGTCGAACTCTCGAACTCGCAACAAATCCTTCGTGCTTGACTCCGACACTTTGTTTCGCTTTATGTCTTCATCGTTATCGTAGTTAATCCTGCACACACAAGCCAAAACTCTACTCCGATCTAGACAATTATTACAACGCGAATTGGCATTCTGTTGCCCGGCATGTCATTGGTTGGCGCTTCGTCCGATTCTTCAGCGCATCATCCTCTCTTGCGGCTTGTTGCCCAATCGGCGGTTGACCTCCGCAACCCCGATATCCTTGGTGCAATTTCGCTCTTGGCCCGATGCCCGACGTCCGAAGCCTTCTGCCATCCAATATCCTAACGTGATCTCCTCCGGCGCAACGTCAATTCCTCCTGCGTTAACTGTCTAATCCTGATTGAGTAGACCTACATCACTCAAAATGCAGTTAAACATCTAAACACAATCAATTAGTTTCATCATCAAAATCCGAGATTCAACAATTTATAGTCTAATTGAGTTGGCCTGGGGGCGTAACCATACCAACTTGATTAGGAGCCCATTGGACTTGAACCAGAATCAAATTGGGTCTATTAGAAGGCCAATTCGGTGACCTGGGGTTAAGGCTGGGCAGTGGCACCACCAGGCTAAGTGGTGGTACTACCTAAGAGCCAGAAAACACTGTTGTTACTTTTCTAGGAACCTCGGCAGTAGTACTGCTCAGTGCCGATGATGGTACCACCCAGGTCGACGGTGATACCGCTAGAGCCTAGATTCTCAGGCTCTGTTCAGCGGTAGTATCACTCGATGCTGGCGGTAGTACCACTAGTACCTCGAAAACTTAGGGAATTAAATTTTGGCTCTATTTTTTAAGCCATTTGGGGTATATAAATACCCCACTCATGCTTGCTTGATGGAGTAAAAAATCTTGAGCATTGAAGTGTGTAAACTTTCTTAAAATGTGTTTGAGTCTCTTTCTCTTTAGTGTAGATATTATACTAAAGAGGTGTGAGATCTTGTGTAAAAGAGAGGTGCAAAGGTTCTCTCCTAAGCCTATTAAAAGAAGAAAAGAGATGTAAATGTCCTCTCTTAAGTCTATGAAAAGAAGAAGGGTTATAACAATAACAGTTATCTTCGCCCATTAAAAAAATCGATAATGAAAGTCGATGGTATCTAGGGAAGAGGAATCGGGAGTAGACGTAAGTTGGGATAATCGAACTACTATAAATTGGTTTGTATTGTTCTTGCCTTACCTTGTCTTATTTACTTATTCACTATCCTTACCCATATTTTTAATTAAACACATTATTCACTATCCTTACCCATATTTACTTATTCACTATCCTTATTCACTATCCTTACCCAATTGGTATTAGAGCCTAGTTCTCTTAGTTGGTTTAACACCCAAGAGAGATTAAATGATTTTTTTTTATAATCAAGCGGGTCACTCTATCACTCATCCTCCTATGTTTAGTTGGACGAACTACACTTATTGGAAGACACAAATGTGGATTTTCTTGATTTCTATATATTTTGATTTATAGAATGTTGTTGAATGTGGTTTTCAAAAATCTTCTATACCGGTAAATGAATGAAATGATCTTGAAAGGAAAATGTTTCTTTAAATGCTAAAGCTATAAACATTTTATTTTGTGCTTTAGACAAAATTAAGTTTAATTGTGTTTCTACATATGAAACTATATATGATATTTGACACACACTTGAAGTTACTCATGAAGGCACAAATAAAGTAGAATCTAAAAGTAATCTTTTAGTACATAGTTATAAATTATTTAGAATGAAGTCAAGCAAAACCATTAGTGACATATGCACATATTTTGTGAATGTTGTCAATAGTTTAAAACTCTTGATAAATATTATTCTAATCTTGAATTAGTTAATAAAATTTTAAGATCTCTTTCAAAAAATTGGGATCCAAAGGTAATTATAATTCAAGAAGCAAATGACTTGAACAACTTCCTCTTGAAGAACTTATAGGATCATTAATGACCTATGAAATGACTTGCAAGACATATAACGAGCAAGAGAAGAGCATTCCAAAAAACAAGAAGGATATTGCACTTAAAACCAAAGAAGACCGCTCGAACGAAAGCTCAAGTGATGATGATGATGACTTAGCACTCCTTAGAAGAAAATTTAAAAAGTTCATAAAAAGGAACAAAACAAATTTTATAAGATAATAATTTAAGAATAAAAATGAACTTAAAAAGGATATAATAATTTGTTATGAATGCAAAAAGCTAGGGCACTTTAAAAATGAGTTTGGGATAAATCAAATGCATTAGAAGATGAAAAGAAAACCAATAAAGACGAAGTAGCAAAACTATGTATTGATAGCTTTCAACGATGAGGTATCTGACTCAACTGAAATTTCTTTACCTTATAATGAATTACTTGATGTATTTCATGATTTATATGATGAATTTAAAACAATTGGTAAGAAATATAAATTTTTAAAAAAGAATCATGTATCTCTCTCTAATGAATTTGATCAATTAAAAACTAAGTATGACAATTACATATTAACATCTTGCACTAAATGTAAAGAAATAGACTCACTCAAAAAGGAAAATATTTTATTAATATAAATATTAGAAAATTTTAAAATTTAAAATAAATCATTAAATATGATTCTTGTTAATATAGGTCATGTTCATAGAGAGGAAGGAATCAGCTTTGTAAGCAGCAATACTCAACAAAAGCCAACTGTATTTGTAAAAGGACCTATATTGCATGTTTTTCCTAAAGTTAAATGTAATTTTTATGAAAGATGTGATCATTATGCGTATACATATTCATTTAAAAAATATAGCTCTCATAAATTAGTTTGAGTTCCTAGAACAACTATGAATGATTTAATGCCAACTACGTAAAAAAATAAAGAGTAACTTTAAACCTAAAAATCAAGTGAGTACCTCTAGATCGTTATAATTAATTCATATTAATTTATTTGGACTAATTAATATCATAAGTATATGAGGTAGTAAATATGCTTTTGTGGTTGTTGATGATTATAGTAGATATACTTGGACATACTTCTTGGCATATAAAAGTGATTGTTTTAAATGTTTTACAAGGTTTTACAAACAAATTCAAAATAAAAAAAGTTTCATGATTTCTTCTATTCGTAGTGATCATGATAGTGAATTTAAAAATCATGATTTTTAATAATTTTATGATTCAAATGGGTATGATCATAATTTCTCTACTCCAAGAAATCCATAACAAAATCAAGTTATTAAGAGAAAAAAAATAGGATTTTACAAGAGATAACAAGAATCATGCTTAATAAACATAGCTTACCCAAATATTTTTAGACCCAAATCGTTAACATAGCATGCTATGTCATAAATAGGGTTCTCATAAGACCACTACTATCTAAAACTCCTTATGAATTATGGAGTAATAAAAGACCAAATATTTCATATTTTAAAGTTTTTTTATTATAAATATATTATTTTAATTGAAAAAGGATGCTTTAGGAAAATTTGATATAAAATCCGATGAAGTCATTTTTCTTGGATATTCTTCTATTTATAAAGCTTGTAGAGTTTTCAATAAAAGAACTTTAGTTATTAAGAAATCTATCCATGTTGTTTTTAATGAGTCTCCCAAATTTAAGAAAAATAATTTTGACGATTTTGAATTTGATATATTGAATTTGAAATAGAATTCTTCTCTCCAAAGCAACTTGGATATATTTACTTTTAAAGAATCCTTACCCTGGAAGTACATTGATGCACACCTTAATGAGCTTATTTGAAATATATCAAAAAGGTGTTTAAACTAGCTCTTCTTTGAAAAATATTTATTCAAATACATGAATCAAGAATTTTTACTATTTGTTCTCGTATAATTTTTTTATTAAAAAAATATTATCCAAACAAATCATGATCTTTTACTTAACTTCTTAAGATTTATGACAAGATTTATTTTGTATTCGATCTCTTATGATTTTTTCTTTTCGCTAATATGACTAAGAAGGAGATTTATACAAACGAATCATGATCTTTCACTTGATATTTATAACTTGAGATTTATTTTATATGAATCAAGATCTTTTATTATTTATTCTTCTATGTTTTTTTGCTATTTACTAAAAAAGAGATTTATCCAAATGAATCATGTTCTTTTACTTAACTTCTTGAAATTCATGATTTAATATTTATTTTATATTCAATCTCTTATGATTCTTTCTTTTCGCTAATGACTAAGGAGATTTATCCAAACAAATCATGATATTTCACTTGATATTTATAACTTGAGATTTTTTTATATGAATTAAGACCTTTTATTATTTGTTTTCCTATGATTCTTTTTTCTATTTACTAAAGAGGAGATTTATCTAAATGAATCATAATCTTTCACTTAACTTCTTGATGTTGATGACTTGAGATTTATTATGATTCTTTTGTATTTATGACTTGTAAACTCCAATTGTTGATAACAAATAAGAAGAAGAAGCTCATATTTGTGTTGATAACAAAACAAGAGAAATAGAAATTGCTAGTCATATGTGCTCAACAAGCCAATCACGTGAGTGATGGCACATGTGACTTGACACAGAATCTTTTTACTTATTATATTTTAGTATTTATCACTTTAGTATTGTGATGTTCTTAGATATATGCAATGGGAATCGGATCGTGATGAGATCACGATAATGAGATCGATTCACTTTTAAACGCAAATCCTAAATAATCTCGGTCATAGGTTACTCAAGAGGGACATTGAGATAACCGGACAGACTAGTGTGCTGTATACCCATCCATATGATGGATGCAGCTGGTCTCATAGCTGCTCGTGTAGGGACACTAGGGATACAGTACAAGTGCTCATTGGAGAATGAGTTCACTGATTAATCCACTTATGGAATACTAGATGATTGATGATGCCATATTGTCAGACAGCGATTTCGTAATCCTAGTGGTATAATCTGGTCCTTAAACTTGAGACACCAAAAATGTCTTGTATGAGTGCTCCATTCTTTGATATCAGACTTATAGGTTTGGATGTCCTAGATCTAGTACAACTAGTCCTTGGGAGTGACAGTCGACCTTACGAGGGCTATTGAGTATCGATAGAGGATCATCCACTCTCGGCGTCATGAGAGGAATATCCTATGTACTCTTGCTCAGACAAATCCCTAACCAGGGTCATTCGGATTGAGAGAGAAAGAGTTCTCCGGGAGAATCCGATTAGAGCGAGACTCGAGTAGAAATCGTATAAGTCTGACAACATCATGCCCGGTATATAGTCTCTGGGATATTAGATGGATGAGGAACTATAGGTACATAGTAATTGAGGACAGACAAGCCAATGGATTAGATTCCCCTGTATCGTTTGGGGGCTACAGCGTAGTGGCCTAGTACGCCCGTAGTCGATGAGTCGAGTGAATTATTTTAGAGATAATAATTCACTCAGCTAGAAGGAGTTCTGATAGGTATGACTCACGGCCAGCTCGATATTGGGCCTAGAGGGTCACACACATATGATAGGCATTGCGATGAGTAGAGGTTCGGATATAAAATATTCGTCGGAGCCCCTGTCTTATTAGATATCCAATAAGCCCATGAATTATTGGATCCTATGGATGAGATCCAATAAGAGCTCATAAGAAATTATTGGATAGAGATCCACTAATCTAAGAGGCTTTGATAGTTGGATGGAGATCCAATACCCAATAGGGAAGAATCCATTAGGGTTAAGTTGATAGAGGACCTCTATAAATAGAAGGGATTCAGTGGTTCATAGGCTAGAGCCTTTGCTTGCCTCTCCTATTCTCCTCCCCCTCTCTACCTCAGAGCAGGTCTGGAGTTTTGAGGAGCATCGTCACAACCCTGCTGTGTGGATCACCACTAGAGAGGAGGATGCTTGACTTCCTTCACCCTCTCCTAGAGATTTGCAAGGATTCAGGGATATACGATCTCCCTAGGTAATACAATCTATTCTATACATAGTTTGTTTTATAATTTTTGCGCACCAATCTTCACACGATGATGAATATCTTTTTGGAAAATTGGGGAATTTATTTTCTTGTTCTTTCACTGCACATGTGATGTCGCCCCCAGATTTTCCACCAGCAATTATGTTGAACAAGGAGACTTATGATGTGTTTATAACTTTTCATTAGTAATGACTCATGCCTAAATTTTACTAGTTATTTTTTGAAGCTTGATTAAATATTTGGGCTTGCAATGATATATTAATTCGAATTTATCTCAACTTAAATTCAAGAATACTATTTAAAAAGCTCTATTTTGAATTCAAGATAATCATATTTTTAAGATGACATAAAAATGAGTTTAGTTAATACTCCACCGTAACTTGAACTTATCTTTGATATTAATATCTTTTATGTTATGCTTGGAACATTGATATAAAGGGATAAAAGTAGCACCATGATACCATAGTATCATTCTCTTCTTTTGATGATGACAAAGGGGGAGAAAGAAGTAATAACTCGCATATTTCAAAGAGAAGTAGTAACTTACACATTTCTCTTATTTGTTGATGACAAAGGGTGAAAAGTCGATTGTACTCTTTAATGACGTAAAAAATTATGATGTCTCATGATGATTTAAAATTAAGCATATGATGTATTATTACTTTGATATTTTAACTATGCATATGAAATGTGCAATGATTACTTTAATCTTTACAAATAAAAACTGAAATTATACATATAACCTTTGCAATGAAAGTCACTATGATTTTTTATTAATAAATATTTTGACTTGAATTCAAAGAGTAGCAATGAAATGTTATCATTTTTTTTTATGAATCCAAGTTTATTTCAAAATATCATATAGACAAGGAGAGTTTAGTTAAAACTCTATCATCAATTGGTTATCATCATTAAAAAGGGGGAGATTGTTGAATCCCGAATTTTGATGATGAAATCAATTGATGTGTTTATTGACTAATAAGTGTTTGAGATAAGTGACGTAGGAAAAACTTCAATCATGGATTTGAATCATCGAAAGATAAATCATTGAAGAAGGAGAATTAGACATTGGGCTGGAGAGCATCATGTCATCGATTGGATGTCGAGCTAAAGGATTAGTCGACATGCCAGATGATGGACTTCGTATCATGATTTTGGGCATCGAGCCGGAAGGATCCGGTATTGTGCTAAGAAGATTGAATATTGTGAGAGGTTAACATGCCGATGAATCGCGCAATAAAGGAAATGACGATATGCTAGAGGTTCGAACCAAGTGCCGAATGAATAGATGACATGTCGGACAACATGCTGAAGGTTTTATGATTGTAATTAGAGTTGTTAAGTCTTGATCGAAATCATTTAGAGTCTAATTGAGTTGGTTTTGGGGCATAATCATACCAACTTGATTAGGAGCCCATTAGGCCTGAACTAGGGTCAAATTAGGCCTGTTGGAATGTCAATTCAGTGACTTCGGGTTGGGCTAGGCGATGATACCACTTGAGAGCTGAAAAGCACTATTTTACTTTTTTGGGAACCCGACCCAATGCCAGCGGTGGTATTGCTCAATGATGGTAGTGCCGCCCAACACTAGCGGTAGTACAACTAATATCCCGAAAACTCATGAATTTAAATTTTTGGCTTCATTTTTTTAGCTCTACTTTTAAAGAAATCTTACCCAATGAATGGAAGTATATAGATGCACATCATAAGGAGCTGATTATTAGAGATATATTAAAAGGCATTTAAACTCGTTCTTCGTTAAAAAATATTTTATAATAATAATTATTTTTTATCTCAAATTGAGCCTAAATGTATTATTGATGATATTAAAGATGACTCATGGGCCTCGACAATGCATAAAGAATTAAATCAATGTGAAAGAAATAAAGTTTGGATGCTTGTTCCTGGACTTAATGATATCTCGTGATTGGCAATGAATGAGTATTTAGGAATAAGCAAGATGAATACAATGTCGTAGTTCGAAACAAGGGTAGATTAGTGGCTAAAAGTTTCAATCAAGAAGAAGGTATAGATTATAAAGAAATGTTCACTCTTATGACTAGACTTGAAGCCATAAGGACACTCCTTACCTATACATGCTTTTAAAATTTTAAATTATTTCAAATGGATATCAAAAGTGATTTTCTTAATGGTTTTATTTTTTAAGAAATTTTTTTGTTGAGCAACCACCCAAATTTGAAGATAATCTTTTTTCAAACCATGTTTATAAATTATCTAAGACTTTTTATAGGTTGAAGCAAGCCCCTAGGGCTTGGTATGAGAGACTTAGCTCTTTTTTATTCAGAATAATTTTTGAAAAGACAAGGTCAACACTATACTTTTTATTAAATATTTTTTTAAAAAAATTTTATTATTCAAATTTATATTGATGATATTATTTTTTTTCTACAAATGAATTTTTATGTGAATCATTTGCCAAGAATATGAGCCAAGAATTTAAAATGAGTTTAATGGTTGAATTGATATTTTTCTTAAGATTACAAATTAAGCAACTAAACAATGAAATTTTTATTAGTCAAACTAAGTATACTTTAGATCTATTAAAATGGTTTCACATGGATAATGCTAAGGCCATCAACACACTAACGAGCATTTCTATTAAATTAGATATAGATAATGAAGGAGAATGCTTTGATCAAAAAAATATATAGAGGCATGATAGGCAGTTTACTATATCTCACTGCAACTAGACCTGGTATAATATTTAGTGTTAGGCTTTGTGCAAGATTTCAATCCAATCCCAAACAATCTCACTTTAAAGCAGTAAAAAAAATTTTGGTGCTTAAAAGGAACATAATCTCAAGGATTACGGTATTCTAAATCTAATAACTTTGATTTGATTGTTTATGCTAATGCTGACTTTGTAGAATATAGAATATATAGAAAAAGAACCTTTGGAACTTGTCAATTCCTAGGCCAAACACTTGTTTCTTGGTTATCCAAGAAGTAAAACTCTATCATATTATCTATAGCTGAAGTTGAATATGTTACAGCAGGTGCATATTGTATATAGGTAATTTAGATGAAAAACAATTTAGAAGATTATAGACTATGCCTAAAAAATATCCCTATAAAATATGATAATACTAGTACAATTTGCTTGTCAAAGAATCCTATTCAGCATTCATGAACCAAACATATTGATATTAGATATTATTTTATTAGGAACCATATAAACAATCATGATATATCTTTGGAGTTTATTGACACAAAACATCAGCCAGTGGATATATTTACTAAATCATTGAGCGAGGAACAATATGATTTTATTACAAGGGAATTAAGTATGTTAAACCTGAATGAATCTTGATAAGCCAAAAAAAAAGGAAAATTTTGTTGGTGCTGAAAACAGGAGATCGACGGTAGCATCATTGGACTGGCAGTACCACCGCCAAAACCCACTACCCATAGGCGGTACCACTGCCAGTAACCTTGCCTTAGCTCTATTTAGTTAGGGTCGATGGTAGAACCACCCCAAACCCTTTCTAAACCTCTCTTCTCTTCTCACCTAACCTTCCTCGTAACCCATTCCATCCTTCTTTTTCCTTCATCCCTTTCTTCCAAACCTCTCTCCTCTAAACCTCCCCTCTTTCCTCTTTCCTTTAAAAGCCCAAGGAAACTCATCTCTCCTCCTTTTACAAGGCTAAGGATCAAGATTAGAGTTCAATCTCTTTAGTGATAAAAAAGAAGCTTGAGACTAGACTACAAGGGTAACCCTTAAATCCTTCTCTTGTTCTGAATCTATTAGTTGATCTTGTTCTTATTATTTTGGGAATATATGTTATAGTCCCCATGGTACCTAGAAGATCCTCAAGGGATAAAGGAAAAAGAATAATAGATGAGATCTATGATACTACACTTTTTTATTCCTATAAACATGCCCTTAGATTTCTAAATTTTAAATCTAGAAATGTCCATAGAGAAAAATATATAGATCTAGAAGATTTAGGTGATTTGAAAATAATTTAATGATTCGCTAACTTAGATATCTTTCCAATTCTTTAAATTAGTAAACATATCTATCCTAAACTTATTAGATTGTTCTACAATAATTTGCACGTAGATGAACATGATAGAATATCCACCTATCTTCTAGGGCATCATATACCTATTACGGATGACATAATTTGTAACCTTATAATAATTTTTGAAAAAGATAAGGTTGTTATTTTGGAGGATAATGTGACACGAAGTCAATTAGGGTTACAAATTCTGAGGTGATTGGTACCATTTTTGAAAATCCTAACCTATCTATTATTCAAAAAAATTATGAGTATCTACTACCATTTAACATAAAATTACTTCAACATATCATGATTATCATTCTACTCCCTAAGCAATACCATTTTAATGAAGTAAATACTATGAAAATAGGCACCATGTAATAGATTATGATAGGATGTGATAACTACTTTGGATATCTGATACCTCAAAACATGATTGAAATATTTATGAAGGATATAATGCTTTCATATGGTGGCCTAATTACTAGACTACTATATGAACATGGCATAGCCATCAATAAAGAAATTATGAAACTAGATAGATTAAATATCATCAATAGAAACTTATTAAGAAGATTGAGATGCATAATAATGAACATAATTTGGACTAGATTACCTAGGAGAACTGATTCTCCCCCATTTGAGCCAGAACCAAAAACACCTATACATAGGGGAAGTCTTCATCATACTAGTCCCTTTAAGCAAGGTTCGCAATACCGTACCGTACCGGAGTTTCGACCTGGGCTCGGTACCAGTACAGTACGGTATACCGCTACAGTGCTATAGTACTACAGTACTGCTATAGTACCGGACCGGTAACAGGCGGTCCGCGTACCAGAAGCCTGTCGGACCGGTACGTACCACCCGTACCGGGCGGTATATTCAGGCGTGCCGAGCACTGTAGCAGTGCTACAGTGCTACAGTACTGCTACAGTACCGGACCGGTAACAGGTGGTCCGCGTACAAGAAGCCCGTCGGACCGGTACGTACCGCCTGTACCGGGCGGTACAGACCGGTACTGTAAACCATGCCTTTAAGGTAAGACCTCCAATGAATCCAGTACCCTCTTCATCTATTAATTTCATAGCAACTCGATTGGATTATATTGAGCTTTTTTTATGATCAAATTTTGACTGAGATGTAATAAATTCATTAACGTATTGATACTATTGATGCACATTTTCATACTCAAGACTAAATTTTAACTGAGATGCAACATATTCATCAGCATCTTAATACTTTTGATGCATATTTTGATACTCTATTTAGGCATTTTGGATTACCACATGAGTAGTTTGCATATTTCTCTTTTTTGTTGATGATAAAGGGGGAGTCTTTGATGATATAAAAAATTATAAATTTTAACTTATATGATGATGATGTTTTTATTTTGTGTAATGATGTTTTAACTTATGATATTTTAACTTATAATGATGATGATATTTGTTTTAACGTATGACGATGATGTCTTTATTTTGTGTAATAATTATTTTAACATTTTAACTAAAATTATGCATATGATTTTTGTAATGATTACTATTGAACTCACTATGATTTATGATTAAAATTACTTCAACTCAGATTCAAAGACTAGCATTGAAAGGTTATCATTCTTTTTTGAATTCAAGTTTGTTATGTTTGAAAATAGCATATAGACAAGAGGAGCCTTGTTAAAACTCTATTATCAATTGGTTGTCATCGTCAAGGGGGAGATTGCTAAATCTTGAATTTTGATGATGAAATCAATTGATGAGTTTATGGACTAATATACTTTTGAGATAAGTAACATAAAAAATACTTTGATCAAGGACACAAACTATCATAGGTAAGTTGTCGAAGTTGTTAGGACTGTTTCAACATAAGGAGAGGGGGGGGGGGGGAGGTTGGGGTGTGAATTAGTACTTTCGATAAAATCATCGATTTTGAAAAACTTTCGTTCAATAAAAAAATTCATAGCGAAAATGTGCTTGACTTGGAGTAAGTGAACTAAGCAATTAATTTAGAAAGTAATAGCAATGAAATGCATAATATAAATGCAAACCGAGTTTATAGTGGTTCAATCGTCATGACCTATGTTCACTCCCAATTCTTCTTCTGCCGAGGCCACCAACATCCGCTAACGATCTTCTTTCAATGGGCGAAGACCAACAAACCTCTTACAATTATTTCTCTTTTTCATAGGTTTAGGAAACAACCTTTATAAGTTTCACACCTCTCTTAGAATGATAATAAAACTTAAGGAAGATGAGGAGGATACTTGGCACTTTTTCAAGACTTTTATAACTCAAAATCTCAAGACTTTTGTTCTCATTTTTGTGCTTGTAAATAAGAAAGATTGGGGTATTTATAGGCCTCAAATGACTTAAAAAATGAAGCCAAAAAGTGTCGCATCCTGAGTTTCCAGGATATTGATGGTACTACCGTCATTATTGGGTGGTACCACTGCCATTATTAGGTGATACCACAGTTTGTTAGATTAACAACTAGTTGTACCACCGCTTGTTAATTTGACATTGGATGATACCACCACCCAGTCTGGCAGTACCACCACTTGACATAGTATGGAGGATTGTGTCTGGGTGGTACCATCGCTAGTCTGGGCAGTACCACCCGTCAGACAACCTAGAAGGCTGAGCCTCAAGTAGTGCCACCAATAGCCCTAGCGATGCCACCGCCTAGGTCAGCTAAGGATCACTAAATAAGCCAAACAACATGCCCTATTCAATCCTAATTCGGGCCCAATTGGCTCCTAATTGAGTTAGTAGGTTTATACTCAAACCTAATTTAAATTAAGACCTAACTACGATGATTGAAACTAAAACAATTACAAAACAAGAAGCTAAGTTGTCCAACACATCATTTGTTCATTCGAACTCCTAGCGAACTTCCGGCGCATCGTCCGAACCTTCGGTGTATCGCCCGATCCAAGTGCATGTTGACTCCCGCAATATCCGATCTTGGCACAATGTTTGATTCTTCCAATCTGGTGCTCATTTTCTGACTCCGGCCCAACGTCTTATTCTTCTTGCTTCAATTGTTTTACCTTTCATGATCGTGGTTAGTCCTACATCACTTTTCTCAAAATATAGATTATATCATAAATTCATCAATTGATTTCATCATCAAAATCTAAGATTCAATAGAAGTAGGAGAAATTAGACATTAGGCTAGAAAGTATCATGTAAGAAATTGGACATCGAGCCGGATGATTGATCGACGTGTTGAAGAATAAACTTCGTGCCATGAGTTGGGGCATCATGTCAGAAGGATCGAATATTACACCAAAAGATCGGATGTTATGGGAAAGTCAACATGTCGATAGATCGAGTGATATGCCGAAGATTAAGACGAAGTGTCAGATGATCAGATGACATGTTGGAATGCTAAACAATATATTGAAGGCTTCGTGATTGTGATAGATACTTGATTAGAGTGTTTAAGTCTTGATTAAGGTCTTTTGGGGTCAAATTGAGTTGGTATTAGGTTAAAATCATGCCAACTTGTGGAGAAAGCTAATGGGCTTGGACCAGGGCCGAATTAGGCTCGTTAGAAGGCTAAATCAATGGCCTTAAGTTAGCCTGGGCGGTGGTACCACCAGGCACAATGGTGGTACTACCTAAACAGCCAATAGCCATTGTTTTATGCTTATTAGCACTGTCGGAGGTGGTACCACCCAAGTAGGTAGTGGTACCACCTAAGGCGACGGCAGTACCACCTAGAATTCAAATTTTGTGATGACCATTTGAAAGTCCAAAATTATGGCATAAAAAGTTACGACTGCAGGATCATCCAAATCCTAAAATTTTCCATGATTTAAATTTTTTGGCTCTACCTTAAAGCCATTTAAGGCTATAAATACACTCCACCAAGGCTTGGTTAGAGCAAGAAACAAGTTATGAAGTTTCTAAGGGTTACAACTCTCTTTGAGCATTGGTTGAGTCTCTTCCTCCTCATTGAGTTTAGAAATGATTCTCAGTAGGTGTGAGGTCTATTGTAAAAGAGTGAGTATTATAGAGGTTCTCTCCTAGGCTTGTTAAAAGAAGAAGAGTTGTAACAAGGGTAGTAGATATTCGTCCATTGGAAAAAAGATCGAGTGAAAGCTAATAGCCTCGAGAGAAGAGAAATCAGGAGTGGACGTAGGTCGGGAAAATCGAACCACTATAAATAGGTTTACATTCTCTTACTTATGATTTGTTATTGCTTACTCATTTACCTTACTCGCAACCCTTACTCATACTTTTTACTCGTACTTTTTGTTAATCACATTTCCAATATAGACTTATCGATTGAACATTAAGATTGGATAAAAATTTTTATAGTACTAATTCACTCATCTCTTAATGTCATTACGATCCTAACAGGTCAAAGCCCAAAAGGTAGCTCGGGTCAATTATTGAGTTACCGAATTGCCTACTTTACGAAATATTCCTAAAATATTCTTAGACGATTAGAAGGTAATTTATGTTAATTATAAATTAGCCCCCCTTAGGAATAATCATAGGAATATTTCCAAAAGATCATAAGATAATTCGGGTCGGTTACATACTAGCTACTCTGAGGAATATTTTGGAAAGATCAAAAGATAGTTCAAGTTGGTTACGAACCACTTCCTTTACCGGATCTTCACAAAATATCCTCTCACCTTCACAAAATATTCTCCCTAAGTTGGTTATGAACCACTTCCTCTTAGGAATATTTTTAGAAATTTATTCTTAATATATTATATTAAAATTTTTAAAGATAAATATATTATTTCCAAATATTGCAAGGATATATATATAAAGAATTGATGCCCCCATAGGGATTAGGATGAAAATTCACTATTTGGTAATCAAATATTAGGAAATAATTAGGATATATAAACTAGAAATTTGCTTCAATACTTGCTAATCTCTGGTTATATACCTCACGCTTGTTGGTTAACCACTGGTTGTGCGCCACGTAGGACTGTAATCCCCGTTTGCGCCACGTCGTAAATAACAGTAAAAGGCCGGTTCTTTTGTTTAACCCGATCGGGTTCGGTGACGCTTCCGTGCAGTCTATTAATATCCCCGGTGAGGGTCGAGCTAAAGCTTCCATCTTTGGAGGACTTACCTCTCCCCTTGACGAGACCCCTTCAAAGTCCAAACCCTAATGGCCCAAGAAATTCTCGACGAAACCCTGGAGCTTCCCGATGATCGGACCTCCGAACCCGGCGTCGAGCGATCGCCATCTGACATTGTTGATCCCTCTCTCTCTCGTTCCCTTTCCTCCAGCCGCCTCAACGCCCGGGCCGCCGAATTCGTCCCCCGGGTGGCGCAGCCCCCCAGTCCTGCCCCGGCGCAGATCCACCACGGCCACGATCCGGTAGCCCACCAGGTGATGCACGTCTTCCACCAGACGTCCCCCAGCCCCACGTACTTTGGTCCTGGGGCGAGTTCGTTCGAGTACTACGGAGGTGGGCCCGCCAGCGGGTTTGGAGAACACGAGGGAGGTCACTCAGGTGTTGATCCCGATCAGAGTTATCCGGCAAGGGACGGGCTGTCGGAGGAAGTTACCCAAAAGATCACTAAGCAGGTGTGTGCCTTCCTGAAGATTTCGCTTAATTTCTCAATTTTGACAGTGATTTGATGCATTAGGTATTTGAAGATAGTATTTTTGGAAAAAGAATAGGTTTACGACTTTTAGTAAAATGTAGACTTTTGTCACAAACCTTAGAAGAAGAAGTAATTGATGAAATGTAGCTTCCTTGATGTTTGTGAAAAACATATAATTTAGACTGTACCATGATCTGCCTGCGGAAAATGAATGAGACTTGAGCATAATGCCTTGTTATACTGATACTTATATCTACTTGTGACGTGTGTTACTCGAGCCATTTATTCATTCCATGGAATGTGATAATTGATTTTTATTGCTTCTATGTCCTCTCATTTGCTAATGGTGAGAATGGATATATGAAAATGGTAATTGGTAGAAGGTCTACCTCTTGTAATTGGACGTGTACGATAGGGATTCTTTTTAGAGGGTTTCTTGTTGTCACTCTTTTGTTCAGATACTGAAATATAAACAGCCCTTGATCGCGTCCTCCTTTATTTCCCTGTTTAAACACCGAATCTCACGTATCCTGCGTATGGAGAAGTAGCATAATTGTACAAATATGTCTCTTGTGCCTCCTTACTCTTTCATGGCGATGCATGTGAGAAGTCCATCTTTTGTTCCATGTGGTAATAATTGGCATTTAATGGTGAATTTGGTTTAATTGTCTTTGTCATCCTCAATCTAACATGTCATTGCAATTAGGTTGGGCTTTCTTTTATGTCAAGTCAAAGAAAGAGACATTTTGTTTTTTGCTAATTTGTGTTGTCTTTTGATGTTGTTGAGGTTTTAATACTCCACATAATTTTGCTTGATTAATTTCAGGCCACAAGTTTGAGTTGTATGTAAGTGACCTTGCTATTGTTTTTATAAATGATAATATGACCTTATAATTTCAAATATAACCTCAAGTGTTCGTTGTGTGCTAATTCTTAAGTCCAAGAAGCAGTTTGTTCCTTGGTTGGAATTGGTATTTGAATCAAAATCAGAATGCACTAGAATCGGAATCCAAATGCTTGAATCCTATCGCAACATGGACTTGGAACTAGAATGATAGACCCTGGTGGAGAAACAGAGGTCAGCAGTGGGAAGAAACTATAAAGAAAAAGGAAGGAGAATAACAAGGCCATCCAGCATAAAGTGAACTTTTTGTTTTTTTAGAGATTCAGAATGACATGTCCACAGGATTTAGCCACAAGTCCTGTAACAGGATAATGATACTTCCTTCTCAGTTCTCTCCTTAAGTTTTTGTAACCAAACAAGAGAAAGAGACTTTCTCTTATGTTCTCTTCACTTTTCTCCAGCATAGGATGTAAATATTACAAAATATGGCCTGTTAAAAATGTAAAAACAAAAGTTTTGTTATTTAAATAATTTTTGTGCCTTTTTTTAATATTAATACGAAATCAGGATGATCTGTTACTAACTTATATGAACTCTTCGTGCCTTATTTGCAATAAGTTTTCTGCATCTAGTTTTCCTACTATAATTTCAAAACTGTTCATTTCCTACATTATCTTGTATTGTGTTATTTGATGCAAGGTATCTTGTCTCTTGTAACTTACTATTTTATCTTGGACAGGTCGAGTATTATTTCAGTGATGTGAACCTTGCTACAACTGAACACTTGATGAGGTTCATTAACAAAGATCCTGATGGATTTGGTAAAGATTTATCCATTGACCATTCAATTTTTTTACTCTTTGGATTTATCCAAATCTAATAATTTTACATGTTTTTTAGATATATCTTTTTCAACAAATTAAGATGTTCAAAGGTGTTTGCATCAATGTCTTATAAAGGTAGAATGTCGAGGTTTATTGAGATGAACATGGACCTGAAATT
The DNA here is from genome assembly GCF_036884655.1 of Musa acuminata AAA Group. Taxonomy (NCBI): domain Eukaryota; kingdom Viridiplantae; phylum Streptophyta; class Magnoliopsida; order Zingiberales; family Musaceae; genus Musa; species Musa acuminata. Next base: position 14,802,097 of record NC_088332.1, on the reverse strand, counting down.
TTTGGTCATGCATATACATGATGAACAAAAATTCTATAAAGAGCATTGGAATTAGGGTTAACAAAAGTTTTATCGAGGTTAACCAAGATTTAAGTAGGGCTGCCGGTTGAGCATGTTAGGAATTAGGTCTTCCAGTTGAGCGTGTTATTAGGTTGAATGAAAACCCCAACCCTAAGTGACACCAACCAGGTTGCTCTCTTTGGGATCTAACCTGTATTGCTGCTCGGTATTCCAATTCCTTGATTATTCGTCATTAGGTTGTTGCTGGTGCAGTTCATTTTCCTATATGGAAGCTTTTTAAGGTTGAAGCTTATCTTAGTATACACTGACCTATTGGCATGAATGAGTTCCATGTGGTACTTGCTAAAATTTTTTAGTCTGATTTGGAGTCTTCCACACATCCAAAAATGGGTATGCAAACATAGCTTGTTAGTTGTATGAACAATGTTGTAGGGTAAATGGGCTCTTTGTGTGTTGCCTTGTTTATAATACTTTTAGTTATATGTCTTCCATGGACCTTACACCAAACTAATCACATTAGATTGAAAAGCAAATCAATTGGTTTGCAAGGACACTGTCTTATATGGATGACAACAACAACTTGGTGTTGTTTCCTAGAAAGGGCAAATGAACCATCATAATTAGATTTGCTGTTTCATCATAAATGAATCCTTTTAATAGGTCACTGTAATTTTCAAAGTTGAAGTGATGGCCTTTCAGCATGTCACTATATTGGTACCCCTTTTAGCACTTTGCTTATCTTTTAGGATATGTTTCTTTCACTCCCTACGGATTCTTGGAACTATGCTTCTGGATTTTAGACCCATTTCTGGAGTGTCGAACACATGCCACTTTCACTTGAAGGATACTTTCAGTTGCCACTATGAGAAAAACAATGGTCCTCAGTTCAAGTGGGCAAAAGTGACTTGCCTTTAACAAACAACAATTTTCATCCTTTTTACTATTATAAATCTTAACTGCTATTTATTGGTACAATTTTTCTATGAAAAAACAATCCAAAGATAAGGGAAGTAGTTGCATGTTTTATCATAATTCTTAAGTGCAATATGTGTAAGTATTGTGTTGAAGAAAGTGGTTTAAATATATATTGTAATCGAAACCCCCTAATTATTTGCATATGCCTCCCATATTATTATACCTTGAATAGGTTGAAACTCTCTGCAACCATTAAATGGTAACCAAGAGAAAATATCTTGCAGAATATTCCATCGTCATCGATGACAAACTTATCCTTTGTTCTAAATCTGTATCTTTTTCCTATTTTCATGATGTACCAAATCAAAATGTTTATTTCTGTTTTGCTTTCTCTCTTCTCTTCCTTCTCCTCCTGTCATCAAGTCCACAATAAGTTCTTGAAATGTTGCAGTGACTGAAAAGATGATGCTTTCAAGTAGGTGAATCTTTTGTAATTTGAGAGACCTGACATGGTATTGATCGAGCTGCTTGGTTCTGGTTCAAATCGATGTAGCAATGAATAATCACCCACCTCTCACCAATCTTTGTTACCTGAAGCTTGGTTTGCATTGGTATGTGGAGTGAAAATGGGAATCATAATTTACTAGTTTGGAACTTGATTCAACATGGGTGGACTTCTTTGGATTGCGTACCCAGGAAAATTGCATTCAACTGGTACATGGGTTGCACTTTACATTTATATATACTAATATATATCTAGGGCTTTTTAGAATGTTGAATTTTTCATTCCAAATTGCCAATGCTCCATGATCTGGTTATGTGATCACAGATTGGTATGCTGTTAGTGTTTATTGGTAAAGTAGAGACAAATAGTACCAGGAATAGTTGCTTATGTCTATCTTCAAGGCGTGCTTTATAAGTCTCACCTAAGAGGGTGTCTCTCTTGTCAATTGGTTGCCACTTAGCGAGGGTATCTCTTACCTTCCTCAAAATAGGGAGTTTTGAGGACTATTTTGGTGAGTTCATCAATGGAGGAATCAACCTCCCAAAGCCTACCATACTGTCCAAGTTTTGAGAGCTTAGTGCTTCAAGACCTGAAAGTCAGGGAGCTTGGCAGTGAATATTGGATCTCCCTGTGAAACTGATTGATGAACACATAAAGCAACTTGATCTTAAAGATTTCAGAAATTATTGGGTCTCACTAATTATTCATCATAAGAGATGTCAAGTGTCAATCTGCTTAAGCGGCCAATTTGGGAAGAAAGATGGCCAGAGAAATAAAAAAGAAGAAAGTCTTCATCTAGTATTCTGTACAAGAGAAAGATAGACATTTTAATGAATTTCACAAATGGTAAGAATTTTATCAAAAACTCTAATTATGTTAAAAAAACAAATATTATACAATTATTTCTTTCCAATTACTATCTATTACCTATAGGGGTTTGAGAGTTGTAGGTAGGGTAAAGGGTTGGATGTATACATGAGGGGTTTTAATAATGAAGGCATAAGATAGGGGTTATGTGCAGGAAATCCTAAATATTTCATGTTCCTTTGTTGGATGGCAAACTTCTATTCCATATGAAGATGATTGTCTGACAGAATAATTACCAAGAACCTTTTATTGCATGGTGCTAAGGGTGAACACTAGTGTTTTCAGTAAGGTTACTTCTTTTGCAATATAAATGATCAAAATTAACTCACAGAAAGTCTCTTTTCTTGCAAGGGTAAGTTTAGGTACATTGACCCTCCCCAGCCCCACAATCATGAGAGTGTCACACACTGGCCTCCTCTAATGCATGATGCTGTATGGACTATAGTCTTGAAACTGAACATGTCATATGTAACCAATTTGGGCCAGTGATTTAAAAAGCGCTAGGCCCCAAAAGGCGCCAAAATCCAAAAACACCCGAGGCGCTAGGTGCTCGCCTGAGCGAAACGAGACGCTAAAATATAAAAATATATAATATAATTAATAAATATAATTATTTAAAATTTTAAATAAAAATATGCAATAATTTCAAATAAATAAAAATTAACAACATTAAAATCAAAATAATATATTATTAATCTATTAACAGTATTGAAAATTAATCATTTCAAAATCCAAATAAACTTAATATTAAGAGTATACTGTATACTGAGCCTGACGGAGAAACGAGGAAGCAACGGCGAGCGGCGGCAGCGGGAAAGGGAGCGGGAGGCGTGAGCAGCGACAGCGGCGAGCAGCGGGAGCAGGAGCGACGAGTAGCGAGATCGGGATCGGGATCGGGAGCGACAACGGCAGCGGGTTAGGGTTGGGTAAGGGTTATATTGGTTTAGTTGGTTCGATTGAACCAACTAACAACCGAACCAGGACTGAACCAGACCTAAAATCCTGGTTCGGTCACTTGGTTTACCCAGGCGCTCGCCCGAAGCGCCCAGCGCCTGGGCTCGGGCGAGCGCCCAAGCGGCGCCTGTTTGAAGCGCGTCGCCTGGGACATTAGCGAGGCGCTCGGGCCTCGCCTCGCCTCGCCCGAGCGCCTAGGCGAGCGCCCGAGCGCCTTTTTCAATCACTAATTTGGGCTTTAACCCTTTATGGAAACATACAAAGATTGTGGGTGGTTCACAATGGTGCGTGCATGATTGACAACATCAAGAACCAACATTTGCCAATGGTTCATTTGACAGAAAATGTTTTTTATATTTCACTTGCATTTTAACTTGAGCAAAAAGCAACCTCATTCTTTTCCTGGTGGCAAAATAAAATTTGGCAATTAATAGACTGCAAAGATGGAACTGTAACAACAGCTCTAACTTGCAGGAGCAAGAGAGACATGTAGGCAAATATGTATTTTTACCAATGCCTGAGGAGTTCATTTATAGAGTACTGGTGCTTCGCTGGGAACATTGTTGTACTAGTTTGTACTAATTTATGGTGTCATTCTCTGCAATGCCCATATTTTGTGTTCTATTTTGTGGGATCGTAGGTCGAATGTAGAGAAAACATTTGCTTTGTATGTGGAAAGAGAGGTTGGTCCTTTAGAAGCCTTCCATGTGATCTAATGGCTACTATATTCATCCTAAAGGCCTAATACTCAAATATGTGTACCCTATGAAGATTTTTGATATTTATATGGTGTCTGAAGGGTTTCAGAACCAATTTTGAGAATTGATTTTTGTTATAGCTTTTATGGGACCATATGGAACAGATGCTCGGAGATTATACATCTTGTCTAATTTGCAGATTGACCTTGGCATATGATTGTAAATTATTTGTAGAAGTTATTTTCATTTGGAAAGACTCTGCACCTGTTGATGAATCCTTTTGTAGCTGTCAGTGACCTAAAACTGGAACACCCAGCATCCCCTGAAAGTTGACATGGTTTATAGCTTAAGTTGAGCAATAGATATGTAGTTGTATTGTTTGGTAAATTATTATTTCACCTGGCACCTGAAAGGTATAATTTGTATGTTGAGATGACACTTATAGTTTATATTTTAATATTTTATTTTGGCATCACCTAATTGGTTATCCAGTTGGAGAAAGAATCATGTGCTTTTTATCAAATTTTAAGCTGTAGCTTCATTGACTTGCCATGCAAATAGCAATCGATATTTTCAGCATCTTTTTTCAACATTTGGAAGATTGACCTGTGAGAAGAATTGGGAGATCAGATTGTAATGGAGATTGCCTAATCATCCTTTTTTTTCCCCACTGTGCAGTTCCAATATCAGTTGTTGCAGGGTTTAAGAAAATTAGGGCCTTAGTCCACAACAATTCTCAGCTTGCTATGGCACTCCGGACATCATCAAAACTGGTGGGATATGTTAACACACTTGAGTAATGATCCTCATTTTAATTTATAATATGTTGAACCTCTTTTATTTTTCTTTCTGGGGAACTGTATGTATACCATGGCCGTGGCATAATTTGCATTGCATAATGCATCTCTAAATATGTTTTCTAGTCATAGATGTCATAGATATGATGGTACTTGCTTAGTCTTTTAGTGTACTAAATTTAGTTAGTTACAGGTTGTAAGTGATGATGGTAAAAAAGTTGGGCGCCAACAGCCGTTTACAGAATCAGACATGGAAGAGTTGCAGGTGAGAGGTTCAACCAGACCTCTATTGATGTTATTTCAACATTTTATGTGGTCTTATTTTAATAACAGTTTTGTCCTTTTTTTCTTAGTCGCGCATTGTTGTGGCTGAAAATCTGCCTGAGGATCACTGCTATCAGAATCTTATGAAGATTTTCTCAGCTGTTGGCAGGTAGAGTATATTGTAATTTGTAAATATTATATGATTTTGAAACCTAAATGACTTGGGTGATGCTGTTCTGTAGTGTAAAGACAATTCGCACATGCTACCCACAGCCTCCCAATGGAACTGCTGCTGCAGTTAATAGACCAACAAAACTAGAAATGCTCTTTGGCAACAGAGTATGTATTTCTGTCAATTGTTTTATTTGTGTGGCTGGTAGATGGCATTTTTAAAATGTACCTTCTCATTATTATGCTGATTGCTTTTTAACATTTGCACATTTTTCATGGTCAGCTAACAATGTTTGCCTATCTATTTGAGTCTCATTTGTACGGTGAATTTCTCTTTCAAAGTTGGTTGTATTAAAAAATGGTCTTTTGCTCAACAACTAGATTTTTAGCTAGTTGATGTTTCTGAAAATTGAGAAAATGTTGTAAGATTGTACTATTGAGTTAATGGAAATTCGTGCACCTCTCTCCTGGCACTTTAGTCCTCGGGGAACCTTATGTACATGTTAGCTTTACATAAATTGTGTTTTTTTAACTATCTATAGCTTGCAAAGTTTCGTAGCACTTGTACATATGCAGATTATAATATGAATCCTTAATTATAGACTTTTCCTTTGTAGTTGCATGCGTTTGTGGTGTATGAGACTCTCGAAGATGCTGAAAAAGCAGTAAGTTTATTAGTCCCTTTTTTCGTAGGATTTTTGCATTTTCTAAGCTTTAATTATGCTGATGTATTATTATCTGGGCACACAGGTAGCAGAACTGAATGATGAGAAGAACTGGAGAACTGGACTCAAACTTCGATTATTTCCTAAATTTGTGGTAAACATAATGTTTTTCATTCTGTGTTCTGTACTGACTTGCATTATCACTCACAAATCTTAGTTTATAACTTACTTTCAAACATTTGCTTGGTCTAGAATCATCATTTTCTAAACATTTGCTTCGTTTCTGTGTATGTGCACGCACACCATGCTCTATACCTGTTGGGTATCTCATCTGTGTGCGAGTGTGCAACTAATTAAAAAGGCAGTGGTGGTAGAAAGAGGTGTTACCTTGAAATTCAATTTCCCATATATGAAAATTGTTTTGTTCTCACGGCAGGGAATGTAAATATGACCCATAATAACTTATTATGGCTATCTGTTCCAGCATTGATTGGAATTCTGCTAGTTCAGTTGGAATATATGATCAGGAAGAGGATTTGCAGGTTATTGTTTTTTTATCAAAAACGTAGATGGGCGTTGCTAGATTTCAATCAAAAGCTGGGTCTATGTAGATATATTTTTCAATTTAATGTTTTCCCTTCTTTATGTAAAGGTTTAGGATTGTAATTCTGACTGGATGTCATGCTTGGTTCTTGCATAAGTTTTGGGTTTCTAGATATAATGCGCATGACCTGATGATGCTTCTTTGTTTGATTTAATAGATCTTATCTAGTTGCTCCTGTTGAGCAAAAAGGAATACTAGACTGTATGAGAAGACTATATAATTTGTATTATCAAAATTTTATATCTGTTCCTTACTTCATGAGTTGATAAGCTACATAAGCTAGTGAAGTGAAACTTTTTAAGTTACTAGGTGTAACTCATTTTCGCCATCTCCAATCCAGACAAAACATGGGCAAGCTCGAGGAAGAAGAGGGCATGAAGCCGATATTAACGGGGAAGAGGATGTCTGCACGTCAACCCATTCAAATGAGAAGCAGGTTGAGGATACATATCACCCGTCTGAAGTGTTGCATGAGCACGAGGTAAGAATGCATGCTCCTCTTTCCAACCATGACATGTTAAAGCTTTCTTCTCTAATAAAGATTCAGTTTATTTGATGCCTACCAGTTAGATAAATAACTGAATCAATATGCAAGAAATAAATCAGATAGACCAAAAACTAATCTTTATCTCTATGGTAAATCATCAGTCTAGGATGGAGTTGTTTCAGGGCTGTTCAAATATGTTGAGTTGATGGTTGGTAGTTGTAAACATGATTGAATATATGATACTTTGTTCAGAGTGAGGAGAGTTTCAATGACAGAGATGGAGCTCCAAGGCGAGGAAGAGGTCGGGGCCGAGGAGGGAGAGGACGAGGACGTGGCCAGCCTTATAACAATAGCCGCGGTGGAGGGCATGCGGTTGGCACTCCACCTTCTAGCTATGTGATTCATCCCGATCGTGAGCAACCTGCAGTAGCTCATAAGCAACCTCCTGGCCCTCGCATGCCAGATGGTACAAGAGGATTTACCATGGGTCGCGGGAAACCAGTGGTCCCCACAAGTACAGTCTAAATACCATTATTAGTATGGTTGTTCCTGGATGTGTGTGTTAATAGTGACCTTTTATCAGCAAATCTGCTGCTTTTGGGTGTAACTGCTGATGATTTTGGGTATATTCATCCATCCATCCATCAATCCGCTCATCCATGTGTCCAGTATATTACGGTGTCTCGAACCTAGTTTTGGGGCTCGTTTCCTTGTATTCGTTTTTTGGTCCTCAGACATTTGATGGTGTGGTGAAAAGAAAGAAAAATGAATGTTGGTACTGAGCTTCTTGTTCTAACTATATGCTAATAAAGCTTTAAAAGGCAGAAGGTTTGTGGATTGGCAGACACGATCTTCGATGGTGCTGTGTGATTGTGGTTCTTACTGGCATTTCCTACAATAGAATATGCAATGTTGGTTAGAGTTATTTGAAGACTTTGCGTGTTATAGATTTACATTTGTGCTGTTCGTGATGGTTCATGTATCAATCCAACCCACCCAAAATTCTGTAACATGATGTTTTTGTCACCTGATGGGCTTTTATCACTTGTAGTAGTCTGATAGAGGGGAAAATTATCCAATCATAGTTTGACATATCGACACACCAGTACAGGTGCTAGATTTGACGCGTCGGAGTCGATCATGTCCATCGGCTACGCCATCGGTCACCTTGGTGATTGAAACTGCCATTCTAGAGACGATTTGATCACATCTCAAGTATTTGCGGGCCTTGTGTTGGATGTGCAGTCCTCCCCTCCAACTTCGATCCCCATATGTTCGTATCCATAACACATGAGCACGAGCTTCATATATGTATATAAATTATGTGGAATAGTCATGACTCTGACTCCCACAGCCACTGTGAAAACATGGAAATTTTTTCCCAAGCAGGATGGTCTCTCTGATTGAACTCTACTCTGAGAATTCCTTCGAGTAGGCATTGTTAATGAGACTTTATTAAGAACATCAATACTAAGAAATGGCTCCTCATGCCATTGAATAGTAAATGGGACTCATCAATACCATTATGAGACAAAATGACATCAAGTCTCAGGAATAGGTACCGAGATTGAGAAAAGGAGGGTAAATAGATGCTAATATGAGATTCCGGAGGAGCCTTTCTTACATATCAGAAATCAATTCATCTGCTGCGGTACATAGCAAATAGTGCTTGATTTCTTTGTTGTTCCCACGAACAACATGACCATAAGACACAAATCTAGTCTCTCAAGAACTGCGACAGCTCCGTTCACCACAACTCCGGTGAACGTCGGGGAACAGTCAGCTGGAGACGGCCTAAAGATACAATATATGATAGCATACACTATCTGATGCAATGCCATGGCGCCATGGTTCAGAGGCAACTGGATGGGATCATAACTCCTGAGGCAGTCCCTTTCACATTCTTGCAGTAGGACAGGGACCGCTCGTCCTGGTAAGTGAGCTTGATGTCCTGCAACTCGATTCCAGTGCACGGGTTGCTCGGGCTGCAGTCGAGCTTCACCGCCACCTGCGTCGCCGATGTGCCATGGACGTCGTTGAACTTCACCTGGCTAATCTTGATTCCTGAGCTCTGCAACATTGATGAGAGAAGAAAGGTAATGAATGTGACTGCGTTTTAGGTTCTGCAGCTGATGGTTCTAAGATTACCGGGCCGGGGCAGTTCACGGTGCCGGGGCAGTAGTTCTGGTCGACGACGATCGGGTTCTGGACGTTCTTCATGACGGCGTGCTCGAACGTGACCCCCTTCACGAAGCCATTGCTCGGCTTCGCCCATGTCTTGATCCTCAACCCGTTCTGCGTCCCCGTGAACTCGACGGCCCTCACCGTTATGTTCTGCACTCCGGCTTCCTGTGCTTCGCCGCCCAAGCTTCCGACGCTGCACACCACGAGAACAAGTTCGATTACCATGTTGGCGGACACCGATAATTTCGAGAAGCGTACGCATGTGAAGTTGAAGTTTGCCGACCTGATACCGTGGCCAGGGCCGCACTTGATATTCTCGATCCACACAGCGGTGGAACCAGGCCCCATGGAGATGCAGTCGTCGCCGGTCCTCATGGTCGATCCGGTGATCGTGACGAAGCTAGACATCTGGATATGGATACCGTCGGTGTTGGGGCTGTCGCCCGGTGCTGTGATGGTTGCACCGTGCAGTGTGATGCCACTGCTAGCGAAGATGGACATGTGGAAGAGCTCGCTGTTGACCAGCCTTATGCCACTCAACAAGAGGTTCTTCGACTGCCCAATAGTTAATGACTGCAGTAATTCGCGGCACGATCATTCATTAGCCTTCGTGTACTCTTCTTCTACTGGTAGCTTAAGAGTTTAGACTGTTACCGTGGCACCGTAGGGGCAGCTCCGGCGAGCGTTCTTGCAGGCCCAGAAGGCCTGTCCCCGCCCATCCAGCCTTCCGCCATAGATGGACAACCCTTCCACATACTTGATGGTAATCCACTGTGTGGAATCACTGTAACCGGCGGGAGCCATGAGGGTCCCCTTGATGAACATCCTCATCCCGGTGTTGCTGCAGGGGCCGCTGAAGAGCGCCTGGCTTACCAGGAACCCGCCCGACGGAACGATGATCGTCGCCGGCTGGTTCGATCCGCAGGCGGCCGCCCATGCAGCGAGGAACGCCTTGGCCGCGTCGGTGCGCCCGTCCGGCTTGGCGCCAAAGTCCACCACGTTGTAGGCCGCCGTTGCCATGGTGGTGGAGAGGTAGGAGATGAGTAACAGTGCAAGCAGAGAGCCGAAAGTTTGCGCCATGATGGAGAAGAGAGGGATGGAGGTGTTGCGGAGGATTGAGTTGGGAATGTATTTATAGCGAGTGATCTCCGATAAGGGTTGACAAGACGGATTGGGAAGAGGAAAGAGGAGCACGCAGCGGGATCTGGTGATCATGTCTTTGCTCAGATTGCGGGTCGCCATAAACTATGGAGTCAATCAATGCGAAGGGGAAGGTCAAAGGTTGGACGAGCAGCAGCGCACAGTGTCGGGTAGCGGTTTTGGCCGTTATCATCGCATGGGAGTACTTAAATGCCTATTATTGAGTACTTAGTCGTGCATGCCGTACTAACTTGGCATCCACTTTGGCTCATCACAAAGCCACATCAATTGTTTCTGCATTTGATGCAATTCCATTATGATCCTCTCAGCTCATTTATATATAGTTGGAGGAAGTGAAAGGAGAAAGTAAAGATCTCTGTATGCTATGGAGAATTGGAAACTATGATTCGGATCCACGAAAGAGAATCAATCCAACATCATGCTTACATGGATGATTTAAATCTACCATGTATTCAAATGCGCACTGAGATGGTAATTAATACAAATAATGCAAATCAAAATCATCTTAATCGATTTCCTTCCTTGACCATCCACTGCTTCCTTATAGATCTCTCTCAGCTTCATTGGATCCCTCGTGGATGATTAAGGGGTTGCTTTAAGGCACAATGACCTACGCAGGGAGGTTATGGTGTCTTGGATTGGAATTTGCTATTATTTTTAGGTTCGATGTATCAATCAGTGCTTAGATCTCAAGTTTGGAGGCTGCTTTGGTTAAGCAAAAGTAAAGGAGTGATCATGTGATGTACAGCACCAAAATCCATGTACAGGAGACTTGGCAACAGCATCATGCATGTCAGAGAAGCATTAATGTGATTGATATATAATATATCAGCAGCTTCTGCATGCAAACCTCCTCATCCCAGCTAAGCATGTTATGTTCTTATTCATTTAGATGGTAGTCCTTTCAAAAGCTAAGCAATTATGACCTTAACATCTGTATTTCCACCTCCTGATTTGGCTGTTAAGAAGAGAGGGTTATCTTGCAGTTTAGATTACATTCAATCCCTTTTCTTCTTATGTGTGCCAATGTGAAGACCTAAAAGAATTCCTTGCATCTCAACCACATAACTTGAAAGATGAAGCAAACAAGCTTGACTGGAGCTTTTCCATCAACAAAGAAAAAACATCTTCTCTGTCAGTTCCACTTTATAAGTTACCCCACACATTGCTTCCTCATGGTTTTGTTGTTTCTTAATGGCAGAACACATGGGGATGGATAGACCTAAGAACATGGCACATTTCAACAATGGAGATTGCTTGAGGAGTCTCTTTCTGCAGATACAGAGAAAGATCTGCAAATTGCCTGAATGCTGCCTCCACTTGGTCGTTACTTAAAAGAAAGGTAAGCTTAATTTTATAATTCAAAAAAAAAAATGTTGATTATATAATTCGTCTAAGTAATGATAGTATTACCGAGAGAAACGTTCATACCAGTTCATATCGAATCATTAAAATTAAATCATTTTTTTCTTCATTCGATTCGAATAAAATAGTTCGAATGATTCGGATCTAGGACATCAAATCAATTCTATATTGATTAATCCAATTCAATTAACCGATTAATAAGTTATAATGCTAAATAATTTTAAAAATATGTATTTTTGATAATATTTATAAAAAATAAGCTTATATTATTTATAAAATTAGATATTTTGACCAATTTAATTGAATAGTTTGAATCGATTAAGGACTTAGGATAATGAACTCAATCGGATTGATATGTTTTAAATTAAAATAGATCTGCATCGATTAATCGAACGAAAAAATATACCCTGAACTAGAATCGTCTATAGTTCTTAAAATCAAATAACTGATGAATCGATTCGAACACTATAATTTGGCTTGAATTAATTCAGTTATAATCCGACAGGAATACCCTTAATTTTCGATAATAACTCTACAAGAAATCTGACATGAATATAAAAGAAACGGATCGAATAGCATACAAAACCAGGAAAAGAATACACGAATGGTTTTAAAGCGTATCAGCCGACACATCCTGTTTAGGAATTTACAGTAGAAGATCCAACAAGGTGATATGATCTGCCGCCTGCAGCTTTATGTAGGCGTGGCATGCGTCTCTCCGATCACAATGCAGGTAGATGAGGCATGTAAATCATCACATGTCCGGTCACCTGTATATTAGCTAGTCTTTATCCTCGTTGATTTGCTCATCTCTAGCATGAATAGTTAATCTCCAAGCACATACTGACAATTAAAGAGCTTCAAAATTATGGGCAGGTATACATGTGTAGTAAAATTTGACAAGAATGTGTGTGTGTGTGTGTGTGTGAGAGAGAGAGAGAGAGAGAGAGAGAGAGAGAGAGCACTGAATGAAATATACATGCAGGCAGATCTCCAATTGTTGGAAACGTTGGATAGTAGAGACTTGATTAGTTGTGATCTACATGCATAAGAAAGATGTCCGGAATTCGAGTTTGTGATACATGTAGTGACCTTATCAATAAGAATTCAGCAATCACCCATCGGTAGTTTGCTGAAGATTAATGGAAGGCTCAATTGTACCTGATAGGGAGGTCATATTTGCAGTAGCCTGAAGCTTCTGAAAGCATATTCGAGCACAAAATAGTTCAGGCTTTTGAACATTGATCTTCATGCCAAAGATCTTATAGACATTATAATTCATCCTTTACAGCATATAATGAAGAGAGAGAGAGAGAGAGAGAGAGAGAGAGAGAGAGAGAGAGAGAGAGAGAGAGAGAGAGAGAATGAATAGGTCAATCAACAAACCCCTAATCCCTGCATCAAGTACTGAGATGAGACTTGCTTAGATATATGAAAGAGAAAAGAAGATAAGCACACTTTGGAGTGGTAATACACTCTTTAATCCATTCAACAAACCAAAGAAAGCTCACAATGCAAAATATTATAAGAACAAAATTCTAAGGAGTCAAAGATCCTCAAATCTGTCTAAATAGTATTTCTAAGAGATATACTATTGCGATGATAATGTTTAACTATCTCATTAGCTTATATAATGCTATGATAATGCAAGAGGTCTTTTTATTATAAACTGAGGGTATCATAACAATATCTTTTTTGTTGGGAGTGGAGATACTTCAAATGCCACCAAACCTCCTATACTTATGCATCATAATATGAATACCTTCTAAAACTCAGTAAAAAGAAAATTATCCATTAGTCAATTTTTAAGTAGTCAGACTCAATTTTATTTAAATTTTTATCTAATTTGAAATTGAAATTGAATCAAACGATTTTGATCTCAGTTGAAGAACTATATTCCAAACTTAAAACTATCATTTTTTTATTTTAAAAATAATTCTTCAATTAGTTATTTATTATAAAGTCATCATTATAAGGGGGATATATAGATTTTTTTATAATTATAATAGGTTTATAACTGACGATTTTGATTTCGGTTTTAGATATTAGGAACTTGAATTGAATCTCTAGAATTGAATTTCAATTTGGTTTAAAATCATCGAACTATTGACCCAATTTGATTCCAATTCTTAATTACTTGTGGGTCTAACTCCAACGGATATAACTTGTATTATTTATCTCCTATACATCCTGAAATCTTAATGGATTTGCTCCATTTTACTATATCTATGCATTAACTGAAGAGACTCATTAGATTGCTACACAGCATCTTCATCTATTACCTCAAATATATAATATATTATAGATTTTTTCTCGAATAAATTCAACCTTTGCAAAAAAAAAAAGACTTTTCTAATGATACAAATTTAAAGGAATATAATATAATATGATACAAACTTAAAAGGAATAATAATCTAGAATTTATCTATCTAGAAATTTAACGAAAACTTATCCACAATAATTAATAGAGATTCTTATAGGAAACATATTTGTACCCAATTAGAGATTCAATAGAATTCTTATTCTTCTTTTAAGTTCGTATACATAATATAGAATGCATGATCAATCAAACATCTTTTTTTTTATAGTTCAAGAACTATATTAAAGAACTATATTCCAAATTAAACTATCTTTTTTTTAAAATACTTTTTTTAATTAGTTATTTATTATAAATTCATCATTTATAGGGGGGATATTCAGATTTTTTTATAATTCTAATTGGTTTAGAATCGACGATTTTGATTTTAGTTCTGAGGAACTTTCAATTGAATCTTTAGAATTGAAATTCTATTTGGTTTGAAATTATTGGAGTGTTGACCCAATTCGATTCCAATTCTTAATTAGTTGTGGATCAACTCCAATGGATAGAACTTAAGACAAATGTTACGGTAAGTAACTTTTTTAGCCGTGACCTCGGGGTCGACGCGGCTGGTTCAGGGCTCCGGATGACGGGGATCAGATGCGGCTCCTCTTCGGGCGTTGTGGTAGCTGAGGCAGGAGATCCGGCTCATAAAGCTCCGCAGTGCCGGATGTATTCAGTAGTGGCCGAGTACCTGCACACGGGTCGGGTCGGTAGCTCGGCCCGACCCCTCCGACGGTCTAGTTAGTGATAGCGATGAGGTGTTTCTCGTGAGGTTCTCCCCCCCTGCCCGTTGGGGGGCCAGGGGGTATTTATAAGTGGGTTTGATGTTACCTGATGCGCCATCCTGCCGGAGCAGGGTCGTACCTCTGATGGAGCCTGTGGACGTCGTGGGCGTTGCGTGGAAGATCGAGCTGCCGCAGGGTATGAGGGGTGTCAGTCAGCGCCTTCCCCCTCCTCGGTCGTTCACGCGGGGTCAGCCAAGGAGGTCGTTTGAGTACGATGGTGTGGGTGCGCGTCGTGTCGCCGTTAATGCTCGTTTTGGGGTAGTGTGCCGCGCAGGGTGTCCGACGTGGGGGTCAGCCGAGGAGGTCGTTTGAGTACGATGGTGTGGGTGCGCGTCATGTCGCCGTTAATGCTCGCTTTGGGGCAGTGTGCCGCGCAGGGTGTTCGACGTGGGGGGTGTATTACGTCAAATCCGAGGTGTCATGTTAAATCAATTTTTTTACCCCTATCATATGCCCCCCCCCCCCGAAAGGAGTCATGCGGCGATTTTGCCTGTGGGGAGTCCGACGCATGGCTTCTCGCTTCTAGCGGGCTGTTTATGCGGGTCTGAGGGGCACGCCGCCGACGGGTCGGCCGTGTGAACGTATCTCGCGCAGCGCAAGGCCGAGGATCACAACGCAGGCGGGGTGACCGCTAGGAGTATCTCGGGGGGCATAGAGCCGAGGGCCGAGGAGCACAACGCAGGCGGGGTGACCGCGCTGGTGTGTCTCGGGAGGCGTAGAGCCGAGGGCCGAGGAGCACAACGCAGGCGGGGTGACCGCCAGGAGTATCTCGGGGGCCGTAGAGCCGAGGGCCGAGGAGCACAACGCAGGCGGGGTGACCGCCAGGAGTATCTCGGGGGGCGTAGAGCTGAGGGCCGAGGAGCACAACGCAGGCGGGGTGACCGCGCTGGTGTGTCTCGGGAGGCGTAGAGCCGAGGGCCGAGGAGCACAACGCAGGCGGGGTGACCGCGCTGGTGTGTCTCGGGAGGCGTAGAGCCGAGGAGCTCTGCTTTTAAGTTTGGCGGCGGTGGGGGCCGAAAAGTTACCGCATTTAATTTTATTCTCCGAAGGGGGGGCTGGCCGCAAGTCACCGTGCGTTGAGGTCGAGGCGTCCGGCTGCTGCCGCTTCCACGGGGTCGCCACGTCAAGCCTTCATTAAGGCGGGGCATCTTCGGGTGTCTTCCGATGCGACGTGACGGCTGCGCGCGTGCGCGGGTGAGCCGTCGCCCGGTCTTGGGAGTCGAAGGGCCCTGGCTGTGGCGGGACATCGTCTTTAAATAGCGAACGCCAGGATCTTCCTCCATCTTTTGTTGCAGTGTTTTCTCCTTCGAGCTCCGTCGTTGCCTCCTCAGTTCTCTTCCTCGCTCCCGCGTAGCTTTTCCCTCTTCCCAAGGTCAGTGGAGATGCCGTCCTCTTCTTCTTCTTCCTCCTCCTCTCCATCTTCTTCCCCTTCCCCTATCCTCGAGGCTGGGGAGGGGAATCCCCCTTCGTCCCACGTTGAGTCTTCGGACGAGGAGGCGGCACGAGCCCTCGAGGCTTTGATGTGGCCGCATGACTTGGACTCCGTTGTGAGCGGGTCTTTGCTGGAGGAACTCCGGGGGCGCTACGGTATCCCGGGGGACTACATCCTTAGTGCTCCCGAGCCGGGGCAACGGGCGTTTGATCCGGTCCCGAAGGGCTTCGCCCTGTCCCTTGATGCCCTGGAAGCGGGCCTGCGTTTCCCTCTCCATCCCCTCATCGTCTCTTGCCTATCCCTTTGGCGGATTTCACCGTCGCAAGTGGCACCAAATTCTTGGCGTTACTTGGTGGCATTCCTGGGGGAATGTTATTACGCCGATATCACCCCTTCCCTCGACCTCTTTCTCTCTTGTTATCGTCTTTGCAAGGGTTCGGGTGGCTACTTCCTATCGGCCCGATCGGATTTTCGCGTCGGGGGGGCCCCTTCCAGTAACAAGGGGTGGAAGGGGAGGTTTTTCTATGTTAGCTGCGCACAGGATTGGGGCTTCGGGGTTCGATGGTCCGCGAGGACGATTGATAACACCACCCCCTGTCTGGGTGGCGCAGAGCGCCGAGCTCTGGGGAGGCTCAGGGAGATCCTCCCTAGGTCACAGGCCATCCGGACCATGACCGAACAGTGGCTGGTCGAGGCGGGCCTTAGCCCGATGCCTCTGGGTATGTTTTAACGACATTTGGTTTGGGTTTTGCGTAGCTGATTTTTGATACTGACCCGTTCCGTTTCTTGCAGAAATGGTGAATCTCCGTTCGTTTTTGGAGGTTCAGGCGCCGCAACCCCCTGTTTCCGCTTCGCCGGCTGACCCGAAGCTTTCTCCCCCAGCTCTGCCGGCCGCTCCGCAACCTGGTATAGAGGAGGCTCCGTTGGAGGTCGAGGCTGAGCGCCCTTCGAAGAAGGCGAAGGTAACCCCGTCGAGGGGTCCCGAGGCGGGCCATCGTCGAGGCGGGGCCGGACCTAGCCGGCGGACAACTGGGAAGGGCCCGCGCCCTGTCTCTGTGCGCGACTTGTGCTGTCTCCCAACCGGAGATGGGGGGCCGTTCTTGACGTAGTGGGCGAGCGAGACCCCGCTCGCCGAGTCCAGCGAGCCCCTGGTGGCGCGCTGGGAGGGCTTGACCCGAGGAGATAGGGTATGGGCCGGAGGGGATCTCTCTGCGGCGTTCCTCCGGGGCGCGCTCCATCCCGACATGGCTCGGGATGTGTACACTCTTCCTTCGGATGCGCTGCTCCACAAGTCTGCCCAGTCATTGACCTGGGTACGTACGCTCTCGTTTTTGGGTTTTGTCCGTCCAACGCCGTCCTTCTTGACCCGATATTCCTCGTGCAGGGCCTCCATTACGCGACGGCCCTGATGGACAGGGTGCGCGACGCCGGTCGGGTCCTTGGGGGCCTCGTCAGCCACAATGCCGAGCTTCTCCGCCACGTCGAGGAGGTTCGGGCCGGATCTGGTCCGGAGGCCATGGCGGCTGCCGAGCAGCGGTCGACAGAGTTGGAAGCAGAGGCGGCGCGCCTCCGGTCGGAGCTCGAGGCCTCCAAGGAGGCAAATGGGGGGCTCCAGAAGACAATAAGGGTGGAGCGGGCCGAGCTCCGCCTGGTGAAGGCGGAGGCGAGCGCCCTCAGCAAAAAGCTGGAGGTGGCAAAGACCGAGGCCGCGATGGCCTCGGAAGCACTGGCGGAGGAGGCCCGAATTCGTCCCGTCAAAGACAAGGAGCTCCTCGAGGCATACAAGAAGTCGAAGGGGTTTGAGCTCGGGTTGACGCGGACGGGGCGGGTATCCTTCGAATACGGGTACCGAATCGCCACGTCCCGTTTCCGCGCTCGCCACCCTGGTCTCGAGGTGGAGGAGAACCCTTTCACTCCCCACCCTGAGGACCAAGGGGTGGACATGCCCGAGGAGGTCCCCTTCGATGACCGCCTAGAGGAGTCCTTGTAAGGGGTCCTGTATTTTGTTTTGTTGGTCGGTTGGTTTTGTAAGTCGGGTCCTGTGTCTTGTTTTTTGCCATCTTCAATAAAGAGAGATTTTTCGACTTTGCTGTTCCTTTCTTGTTTTCCTGGGTGAGCACTTCTTCCTTCAGGAGGGGGTCCTTCTTCTTCTAATGGAAAAAAGGGGCTTGTTTCAGACGAAAAACTTCTTGAGGTTCCCGACGTTCCAGGTCCTTGGCAAAGGAGAACCGTTCATCGACGTGAGTCGGTAAGTACCCGGTCGGACTGCCTCGGCGATCCGATAAGGTCCTTCCCATTTGGGAGCCAGCTTCCCCTTGGTTCTGGACGGGATGCTGACCTCGGCCTTTCGGAGGACCAGATCACCTAGCTTTATCGGTCGAGGTCGTACTTTCTTGTTGTAGACCCTGGCGATGGCTCTCTGGTGAGAGAGGGCCTTCAAGTGCGCGTCGGTGCGTCGCTCCTCGAGCACGTCGAGGCTGGCGCGAAGCCCTTTGTTCGAGGCTTCCTCGTCGTAGCTCTTCGTCCGAAGGGTGGTGACAGCCAGCTCGGGAGGAAGGACAGCTTCGGTCCCGAATGTCAGGCTGTATGGGGATTCTCCGGTTGCGGTCTTGGGTGTGGTGCGTAGCGACCAGAGCACACTAGGGAGTTCGTCCGTCCAGGCTGATCGGGCTGCCGACACTCTTCTCTTGAGGTCGTCCAAGATGGATCGGTTGGTTACCTCCGCCAGCCCGTTCGTCTGAGGGTGGGCCATCGAACTGAACCTCAGTTGAATGCCGTGACCGGCGCAGAATTCTCGGAACCCTCTACCGGCGAACTGAGGTCCATTGTCGGTGATAATGGCCTTGGGCAACCCAAACCGAGTTACCAGGTTCTTCCACACGAACTTCTCCATTTGTCGTTCCGTGATCGTCGCCAGCGGCTCGGCCCCGACCCATTTTGTGAAGTAGTCTACTCCTACAATTATGTACTTCCGTTGTCCAGAAGCCGGTGGGAAGGGTCCGAGCAGGTCCAGACCCCACTGCGCGAATGGCCACGCGCAGTCGATGGGGCTGAGCGGGACCGCGGGTTGTAGGGGTGCGTGGGCGTGTTGCTGGCATGGACTGCACCGCTGTACGTAAGCTTTCGCGTCCCGGCACATGGTCGGCCAGTAGTAGCCTTGGCGGAGTATTTTGTGCGCCAAGGTTCGCCCGCCGATGTGCTCGCCGCAGACACCCTCGTGGGTTTCGACGAGGACCATTCGGGCTTCGTCAGGCTCTAGGCATCGTAGGAGGGGATAGGTGAAGGACCGTTTGTAAAGGCGACCACCCTCCTCGGTGTACCACGTGTGCGTGCGATGCAGGCGCCGAGCCGCGCCTTCGTCGAGGGGAAGGATTCCATCCCGTTTGAAGCGCAGTAGTTCCTGTTGGGAAATCATAAAGGGGGCGACATCATATGCGCAGCGGAAGAACAAGAAAACAAAATCCCCGATTCCCAAAAAGATGTTCGTCGTCGTGCGAAGATTGGTGTGCAAAATCCGCAAAAACACAAAACTGCGTATAGAGATTGTGTTACCTAGGGAGATCGTATATCCCTGTTTCCTTGCAGATCCTTAGGAGAGGGTGAAGGAGGTCAAGCGTCCTCCTCTCTAGCGGTGATCCACACAGCAGGGTTGCGACGACGCTCCTCAAAACTCCAGGCCTACTCTGAGGTGGAGAGGGAGAGGAGAATAGGAAGGGCAAGCAAAGACTCTAGCCTATGAGGCTGTGAATCCCTCCTATTTATAGAGATCCCGTGTCAAGACCCTAATGGGTCCTTTCCCTAGTGGGTATTGGATCTGCATCCAATAAGACAGGGCTCCGTCGGATATCTCATATCCGAACCTCTACTCATCGCAATGCCTACCATATGTGTGTGACCCTCTAGGCCCAATATCGAGCTGGCCGTGAGTCATACCTGTCAGAACTCCTTCTGACTGAGTGAATTATTATCTCTGTAATAATTCACTCGACTCATCGACTACGGAAGTACTAGGCCACTACGCCGTAGTCCCCAGACGATACAGGGGAATCCAATCCATTGGACCTGTCTGTCCTCAGTTACCATGTACCTATAGTCCCTCATCCATCTAATATCCCAGAGACCGTATATCGAGCATGGTGCTGTCAGACCCATACGGTTTCTACTCGAGTCTCGCTCTAATCGGATTCTCCCGGAGAACTCTTTCTCTCTCAACCCGAATGACCCTGGCCAGGGATTTGTCTGAGCAAGAACACATAGGATATTCCTCTCATGACGCCGAGAGTGGATGATCCTCTGTCGACACTCAATAGCCCTCGTAAGGTCGACTACCACTCCCAATGACCAGCTGTACTAGATCTGAGAACAGTCAAACCTATAAGTCTGGTATCAAAGAGTGGAGCACTCATACAGGACATCCTTGGTGTCTCAAGTCTAAGGACCAGATACACCACTAGGACTATGGAATCGCTGTCTGACAATAAGGCATCATCAACCATCCAGCATTCCGTAAGCGGATCAATCAGTGAACTCATTCTCCAATGAGCACCTGTACTGTATCCCTAGTGTCCCTACACGAGCAGCTATGAGACCAGCTGCATCCATCATATGGACGGGTATACAGCACACCAGTCTATCCGGTTATCACGATGTCCCTTTCGAGTAACCTATGACCGGGATTATTTAGGATATGTGTTTAAAGGTGAATCGGTCTCATTATCGTGATCTCATCACGATCCGATTCCCATTGCACAAATCCAAGGACATCACAATATATATGCATTTATGCAATAGTTATAAAGTGATATACGCCAAAATATAATAAGCAAAAAGATTCTGTATCAAGTCACACGTGCCATCACTCACGTGATTGGCTTGTTGGGCACTTATGACTAGCAATCTCCCACTTGACCTAAAGCCAATCACCTATGTGTCTGATCCCCATCAGACCCCTGTGACGCTCAAAGACAATCTGAGACAACGGCTTTGTCAGTGGATCTGCAATGTTATCTTCGGATGGAACTCTTTCCACTGCTACATCTCCTCGGGTTACGATCTCTCTTATAAGCTGGAACCTCCTCAGAACACTTCTGATGAGACTCGGGTTCCCTTATTTGAGTAATCGCCCCATAGTTGTCGCAATATAAGGAAGTCGACTTGTCGCTATCTGTATCGACTCCCAAATCTGTGATGAACTTCTTCAACCAGACTCCCTCCTTTGCTGCATCTGATGCAGCAATGTACTCCGCCTCTGTGGTCGAGTCAGCAGTGGTATCTTGCTTGGAACTCTTCCAGCACACTGCTCCTCCATTCAAGGTGTACACATACCCTGAATTCGACTTGCTATCATCGACATCAGACTGAAAACATGAGTCAGTGAAGCCTTCAACCTTAAGGCTATTACCTCCATATACTAGTAAAAGATCCTTAGTCCTTCTCAAGTACTTAAGGATACACTTTACTACTTTCCAGTGCTCCAAGCCTGGATCCACCTGATACCTGCTCGTGACACTCAGAGCATGCGCTATATCAGGCCTAGTACATAGCATGGCATACATGATAGACCCTATTGCTGAGGCATAAGGTATCATATTCATATTTGCCCTTTGGAATTTTCCATGCCAAACCTTTTAACAATGGTTTCTATGTACCTGGACTGGGACAAGCCAAGCATCCTCTTGGATCTATCTCTATAGATTCTAATCCCCAAGATATAAGATGCTTCTCCTAAGTCCTTCATGGAGAAGTGTCTAGATAACCAAGCCTTTACTGTGGATAGCATTCCTATGTCATTCCCAATGATGAGGATGTCATCCACATATAACACCAAAAAGCTAATAGCGCTCCCACTTACCTTTCTGTATACACAAGGCTCATCTTCGTTCTTAACGAAGTCATAAGATCTGATTGCCTCATCAAATCTTATGTTCCAACTTCGGGAAGCTTGCTTTAGTCCATAAATGGATCTAAGCAACCTACACACCTTATCTGGGCAGTTCTTGGACACGAATCCCTCAGGTTGCATCATATACACCTCCTCCTCCAGGTTCCCGTTGAGGAATGCGGTTTTCACATCCATCTGCCAGATCTCATAATCATAGTGTGCTGCAATAGCCAATAGAATTCTGATGGATTTTAGCATTGCTACGGGTGAGAAAGTTTCGTCGTAGTCAACACCTTGCCTTTGACGATACCCCTTAGCCACTAGCCTTGCTTTATAGGTCTCTACCTTTCCATCTACTCCGATCTTTTTCTTAAAGATCCACTTGCAACCGATGGGTACAATACCTTCGGGTGCATCAACTAGGTTCCAAACCTTATTGGAGTACATAGAATCCATCTCAGAATTCATGGCTACTTTCCACTTCCCGGAGTCTATACTCATAATAGCCTCCTCGTAGGTCTGAGGATCAATATCCTCTACATCCTCTGCTCTAATATGTCCCACATATCTCTCAGGAGGATGGGATACTCTATCAGACCTGCGTAAAGTTGATACTTGTGTATTAGGTACCTGAACAGACTCGAGCTGTAGAGTGGTGCTTGAGCTTGGTTCCCTAACTTCGCTCAACTCTATCATTCTCCCACTGTCTCCGCCAAGAATGTGTTCCTTCTCAAGGAACACTGCTCTCTTAGCTACAAAGACCTTTTGGTCCTCGAGATGATAGAAATAATACCTACAAGTTTCCTTGGGGTATCCCACAAATTTGCATCGCTCTGTCCTTGATTCTAACTTATCGGGGTTGTGTCTTTTAACATGGGCAGAACAGCCCCAAATCTTAACAACCTTAAGATCAGGCTTCTTCCCTTTCCATATCTCATATGGTGTAGACACTACCGACTTAGTTGGAACTCTGTTCAGAAGGTAAGCTGCGGTTTCTAGGGCATATCCCCAGAATGAGATGGGTAGGTCAGCGAAACTCATCATGGACCGTACCATATCTAATAATGTACGATTTCTCCTTTCAGAGACACCATTGAGCTGAGGTGTATAAGGAGGTGTCCATTGGGATAATATCCCATGGTCCTTGAGGAAGTGAGTAAACTCTGTACTTAAGTACTCACCTCCTCGATCTGATCGAAGAGTTTTGATACTCTTTCCAGTCTGGTTCTCCACCTCATTCTTATACTCTCTGAATTTCTCAAAGGCCTCGGACTTGTACTTCATTAAGTACACATATCCATACCTTGAGAAATCATCAGTAAATGTAATGAAGTAGGAGTAACCTCCAATGGCATGAGTTGACATGGGTCCACATACATCACTATGTATGAGTTCCAACAACTCAGTGGCTCTCTCTCCAGTTCCACTAAATGGAGAGTTGGTCAGTTTTCCACGAATGCAAGGCTCACAAGTTGCATATGACACATAGTCGAATGGATCTAGATATCCATCATTTAGCAACTTTTGAATCCTTCTTTCATGGATGTGACCTAGCCTACAATGCCACAGGTATGTACTGTTCAACTCATCTCGTTTCCTTTTGGACACATTTACATTCATGATATGTGGAGTGGTGTCTAACATAAATAAACCATTATGCAATGTTCCTTTCGTGATGATCTTATCATCTAATAATATCGAACAACCATTGTTCTCAAAAACAAATTTATATCCACTAACTGTTAAACATGAAATGGAAATAATGTTTTTGATAATAGAAGGAACAAAATAACATGCATCTAATGCAATAAAAGCTCCACTAGGCAGATGTAGAGCGACCTCGCCAACAGCTAATACAGCAACTTTTGCTCCATTACCCATCTTTAGGTCCATCTCGCCTCTCTCTAGTCTCCTAGGCCTTGCCAGAACCTGCAACGAATTGCATATATGATAAGCACTACCGGTATCTAATACCCATGTGTTATCATAAGAGTCTGACAAATGGAGATTGATCATGAATGTACCTGAAGCTTCATCAAGCTTTTGTTTCGCCCTTTCTGCAAGGTACTCTTTGCAGTTTCTCTTCCAGTGCCCATCTTTACCACAGTGGAAGCACTGGCCTTTGTCCTTTGTTGGGTCTTTCTTAGCAACCTTTGCTTTACCTTATTTGCCCTTGCCCTTTCCCTTCTTAAGGGACCTTTCTACTTTCCTTTTCTTTCTGGTCTCACCAGTGTAGAGAACTGGCTTCTCTTTCTTAATAGTACTCTCTGCCTCCCTCAACATATTGAGGAGCTCCGGGAGAGTCACCTCAAGCTTGTTCATATTAAAATTCATTATGAACTGTGAAAAGGAATCTGGTAGGGACTGAAGCACAATGTCCACACACAAGTTATCCTCTAGGACCATTCCTAGACCTGTGAGTTTCTCTATCCACTCAATCATCTTTAGGACATGGTTCTGAACCGGTGTCCCCTCAGTCATCCTAGCGCGGAAAAGGCTCTTGGATATCTCATATCGTTGAGTCCTTCCCTGTTCCTCAAACAATTTACGGACATGTAGGAGAATGGATCTGGCATCTATCTTTTCATGTTGTCTCTGTAACTCTGGAGTCATAGAGCCCAACATATAGCACTGAGCAAGAGTGGAGTCATCAATGTACTTCACGTAGCGAGCGATCTCATCCTCGCTTGCCCCTTCTTCGGGCGTAGGCATCACTGTATCAAGGACGTACACGATTTTCTCCGCTGTGAGAACAATTCTCAAGTTACGGAGCCAATCCGTATAATTTGGACCAGTGAGGCGGTTGACATCAAGTATGCCACGTAAGGGATTTGAAAGCGACATTTTCTGAAAATAAAGATGTAGCAGAAATGAATAACATGCAGATTTTGCAAGAAATAAACTATCAAGATATGGACTTCTATCTTAATATGCTCCCACTATTTTACTAACGAGTCACGCGACACCCTCAGCACGTGAAACGGAAGTCTCCGGCAGACTTCTAGTGGGGATCAGGATCCAATCAGCGTCTTAGTGTAACCTCGAGGGACTCGACCAATCACACTAAGCCTAAAAGGTAGACAACTCTTGCCGATCACAACTCCTTGTGATTCCTGTCCTGTTCGGCCTCCGAATCACCATGGCCTCGAGGGACTCGACCAACCATGATGCTCGGTTAAGTCAACACCTTCGTTACAAGATGAGTCTGATTTGATGATATACCCTCGAGGGACTCGACCAAGCATACCATGTCCTCAGGTCACCGGTGACATCTCTATGTCGTAAGCAAGATAGCGAATCGCGATATAGGTGAGTCTCGAGGGACTCGACCAACTCAACCTACACCGGGAATCGGTTCCTACTCATAACGATGGAAGGCCACGTGGGTCAATCTAATTGCCTCACGTTTACCGACTTAATATTATCAAGAGATGTTTCTATAATTTGGTCTCCTAATATGACATGTCACACATATACATATTTAATATATATCTACATCGCATGCAAATATATATACATATCTAGTATGTGTATAAGCAATCACATCAGATGATCATGGACCATAACCTAATATGATTAGGCCCGAGCCAGTAGGCCTAATCACTCACATCAAGATCTATGTGTGCAACGGTGCATCTCCATGCCCTGTGATCGTCCATCTTGTCCTCGTCGGTTTCGTCGACATCTTGATGCATCTCCATGCATCACGATCGTCCGTCTCGTGGGTCCCGCTGTCGCATCCACGCTCCCGCTGCGCCTCCTCATGTGATTACAACTTAATCATAGGCACGCAGGCCCGACAATAAACGAGAAATATAATGGAGGTTCGCAGACCTCAATAATAATAATCACAAGTACACACATCACACGGTCCATGATCATCCGTCCACACATCATACATCACATGTATAAATAATCATCATCATGTAGGACTACTAGATAATAATAAAAAATAATAATCAACTAAACCTTTTAATTAATTAATATTTTTCTGAAATCAGGGACATGTAGGGAATTTCTCAATTCCTAAGGGTATTTTCGTAATTTGGACAAAAGACAGAAACTGGAATTTCTCAAATTCCGAGGGGCAAAACTGTCTTTTGCCCAGAAAACCCTAATGCCCTTTCCCCCTTTCGCTGCTGCCGCCGCCGCCACCCTGCCGGCGGCGGCCTGTGCGGCGAGGGGCGGGGCGCTGCCCTCGCCTGCGGGCGGCACGCCCGCTGGCGGCGATGCCGCTGCGGGTGGGCTCCCCTTTCGGGCGCCGCTGCCTCCGCAGGCGGTGCTGTCCCGCCGGGCGGCCGCCCCTGTGGGGGGGGGGTTTCGCCCGCGGGAGCAGCGGCGGCAGGCGTCGCGCGTCGCTGCCCTGCGGCGGCAGGCGTCGCGCGTCGCTGCCCTGCGGCGGCAGGCGTCGCGCGTCGCTGCCCTGCGGCGGCAGGCGCCGCTGCCCTGCGGAGCCTCTACCCGCGGGCTCAGCGGCCGCAGGCGCCTCTACCCGCGGGCTGCCAGCCCCGCCGGCCGCAAGCCTGCTGCAAGCAGACCGCCGGCCGGCTGCTGCAGGCACAGCGCTTGCGCATGCGCCGGCGCTGTGCTGCCTGGCTGCGGCTGCGGCTGCCGCTGCCGCTGCAGGTGGCTGCAGGCATGCATATCGAGGGCAGCAACTGTTGCTGCCCTTCCTCGCTTTTGCGTCAACGATTTTGACGTCAATATTCTTCCTAAACACAACACACGCAGTTCAAAACCAATCATTCGCACGAACAACCTGGCTCTGATACCACTGTTGGGAAATCATAAAGGGGGCGACATCATATGCGCAGCGGAAGAACAAGAAAACAAAATCCCCGATTCCCAAAAAGATGTTCGTCGTCGTGCGAAGATTGGTGTGCAAAATCCGCAAAAACACAAAACTGCGTATAGAGATTGTGTTACCTAGGGAGATCGTATATCCCTGTTTCCTTGCAGATCCTTAGGAGAGGGTGAAGGAGGTCAAGCGTCCTCCTCTCTAGCGGTGATCCACACAGCAGGGTTGCGACGACGCTCCTCAAAACTCCAGGCCTACTCTGAGGTGGAGAGGGAGAGGAGAATAGGAAGGGCAAGCAAAGACTCTAGCCTATGAGGCTGTGAATCCCTCCTATTTATAGAGATCCCGTGTCAAGACCCTAATGGGTCCTTTCCCTAGTGGGTATTGGATCTGCATCCAATAAGATAGGGCTCCGTCGGATATCTCATATCCGAACCTCTACTCATCGCAATGCCTACCATATGTGTGTGACCCTCTAGGCCCAATATCGAGCTGGCCGTGAGTCATACCTGTCAGAACTCCTTCTGACTGAGTGAATTATTATCTCTGTAATAATTCACTCGACTCATCGACTACGGAAGTACTAGGCCACTACGCCGTAGTCCCCAGACGATACAGGGGAATCCAATCCATTGGACCTGTCTGTCCTCAGTTACCATGTACCTATAGTCCCTCATCCATCTAATATCCCAGAGACCGTATATCGAGCATGGTGCTGTCAGACCCATACGGTTTCTACTCGAGTCTCGCTCTAATCGGATTCTCCCGGAGAACTCTTTCTCTCTCAACCCGAATGACCCTGGCCAGGGATTTGTCTGAGCAAGAACACATAGGATATTCCTCTCATGACGCCGAGAGTGGATGATCCTCTGTCGACACTCAATAGCCCTCGTAAGGTCGACTACCACTCCCAATGACCAGCTGTACTAGATCTGAGAACAGTCAAACCTATAAGTCTGGTATCAAAGAGTGGAGCACTCATACAGGACATCCTTGGTGTCTCAAGTCTAAGGACCAGATACACCACTAGGACTATGGAATCGCTGTCTGACAATAAGGCATCATCAACCATCCAGCATTCCGTAAGCGGATCAATCAGTGAACTCATTCTCCAATGAGCACCT
Organism: Musa acuminata AAA Group; assembly: GCF_036884655.1. Lineage (NCBI taxonomy): Eukaryota > Viridiplantae > Streptophyta > Magnoliopsida > Zingiberales > Musaceae > Musa > Musa acuminata. Next base: position 14,774,057 of record NC_088332.1, on the reverse strand, counting down.
GTACTGTATCCCTAGTGTCCCTACACGAGCAGCTATGAGACCAGCTGCATCCATCATATGGACGGGTATACAGCACACCAGTCTATCCGGTTATCACGATGTCCCTTTCGAGTAACCTATGACCGGGATTATTTAGGATATGTGTTTAAAGGTGAATCGGTCTCATTATCGTGATCTCATCACGATCCGATTCCCATTGCACAAATCCAAGGACATCACAATATATATGCATTTATGCAATAGTTATAAAGTGATATACGCCAAAATATAATAAGCAAAAAGATTCTGTATCAAGTCACACGTGCCATCACTCACGTGATTGGCTTGTTGGGCACTTATGACTAGCAGTTCCTGCACCCAGGTGATCGGCGCGCTGCCCTGGGCCGTAGTTGCTATTTCGATGGCGCGGGCGGGGAGCTCCTCAACCTCCGTCCCTACTTCGGGGATTGGTCTCGACGCCAGCTTGGCCAGTGCGTCGGCTCGCTCGTTTTTCTCCCTCGGGACACTAGACAGCGCAAAGTAATGGAACTTGGCGGTTAGGTCCCTTACCCGGGCTAGGTACTTCGCCATGGTTATATCCCTAGCTTCGTATCCGCCGTTGAGCTGCTCGGCTACCAGTTGTGAGTCGGTGTGGACGTGTATCGCGGCCACCTGCATCTCGAGGGCCAGCCTCAGTCCCGCCAGGAGCGCCTCGTACTCCGCCTCGTTGTTGGTGGCTTTAAACCCGAAGCGGAGGGAGCGTTCGAACGAGCGTCCATCGGGGGCGAGGAGAACTAGCTCCGCGCCGGCACCCTTTGGGTTGGCCGAGCCGTCGACGTGTAGGGTCCAACCCTCGGGGGACTGCTCGAGACTTACATCCCCCACTTGAGTCAGTTCCGCAATGAAGTCGGCCACTACCTGGGCCTTGATGGCCATCCTGGGCAGGTATCTTATGTCATGCTCGCCGAGCTCCACTGCCCATTTGAGGAGCCGCCCTGCGACATCGAATTTGGTTAAGAACTGCCGAAGGGGTTGGTCGGTGACGACTTCCACCGGGTGCGCCTGGAAGTAGGGGCGCAACTTCCAAGCCGAGAGCACCAAGGCAAGCGCGAGTTTTTTTATCGGTGGGTAACGCTCCTCAGGTCCACTCAGGACGTGGCTGACGTAGTAGATCGGGAGCTGTTGGCCGGAGCTTTCCTTGACCAGGACGGAGCTGACTGCATGCGGGGAGGCCGCCAAGTAGAGGCCCAGCTTCTCGCCGGGGGAGATGGAGGCGAGTCGGGGGAGGCTGGCCAGGTGCTGCTTCATCCGTTTGAAGGCCTCCTCGCATTCTGGTGTCCACTGAAAGTTCTTCGGGCTTTTGAGCGCCTTGAAGAAGGGGAGACAGCGATCGCCTGACCGGGCGAGGAAGCGAGACAGAGCGACCAGTCTGCCGTTAAGTCGTTGCAGGTCTTTAATCGTCCGGGGGGACTGCATATTGATTATTGCCTGAGCCTTCTCCGGGTCGGCATCAATTCCTCTCTGGTGTACAATGAACCCCAAGAACTTTCCGGAAGTAACGCCGAAGGCGCACTTTGTGGGGTTGAGCCGCATGCCGAACTTGCGCAGCGTGGTGAAGGCCTCGGCTAGGTCGGCAAGATGCGTTCCGGCCTCTCGGCTTTTTACAATCATGTCGTCTACGTAGACCTCCATGTTTCTCCCGATCTGATGGGCGAACTGACAGGTATGACTCACGGCCAGCTCGATATTGGGCCTAGAGGGTCACACACATATGGTAGGCATTGCGATGAGTAGAGGTTCGGATATGAGATATCCGACGGAGCCCTTGTCTTATTGGATGCAGATCCAATACCCACTAGGGAAAGGACCCATTAGGGTTTTGACACGGGATCTCTATAAATAGGAGGGATTCACAGCCTCATAGGCTAGAGTCTTTGCTTGCCCTTCCTATTCTCCTCTCCCTCTCCACCTCAGAATAGGCCTGGAGTTTTGAGGAGCGTCGTCGCAATCCTGCTGTGTGGATCACCGCTAGAGAGGAGGACGCTTGACCTCCTTCACCCTCTCCTAAGGATCTGCAAGGAAACAGGGATATACGATCTCCCTAGGTAACACAATCTCTATACGCAGTTTTGTGTTTTGCGGATTTTTGCGCACCAATCTTCGCACGACGACGAACATCTTTTTGGGAATCGGGGATTTTTGTTTTCTTGTTCTTCCGCTGCGCATATGATGTCGCCCCCCAATGATTTCCCAACAGTGGTATCAGAGCCAGGTTGTTCGTGCGAATGATTGGTTTTGAACTGCGTGTATTGTGTTTAGGAAGAATATTGACGTCAAAATCGTTGACGCAAAAGCGAGGAAGGGCAGCAACAGTTGCTGCCCTCGATCTGCATGCCTGCAGCCACCTGCAGCGGCAGCCGCAGTCGCAGCCAGGCAGCACAGCGCCGGCGCATGCGCAAGCGCTGTGCCTGCAGCAGCCGGCCGGCGGCCTGCTTGCAGCAGGCTTGCGGCCGGCGGGGCTGGCAGCCGGCCGGCGGCCTGCTTGCAGCAGGCTTGCGGCCGGCGGGGCTGGCAGCCGGCCGGCGGCCTGCTTGCAGCAGGCTTGCGGCCGGCGGGGCTGGCAGCGCGGGCTGAGGCACCGCAGGGCAGAGCCGCGGGCAGAGGCGCCGCGGGGCAGCAGCGCGGGCTGTGGCTGCTGCTCCCACGGGCAAAAACCCCGCAGGGGCGGCCGCTAGCGAGGCAGCACCGCCTGCGGGCGCTGCCTCGCGGGCAGAACCGCCCGCGGAGGCGGCGGCGCCCGCAGGGGCGCCAACCTGCAGGGGCAGCACCGCCTGCGGGCGGTGCCCCGCCGGCAGAACTGCCCGCAGAGGCGGCGACGCCCGCGGGGGCGCCCACCTGCAGCGGCAACGCCGCCAGTGGGCGTGCCGCCCGTAGGCGAGGGCAGCGCCCCGCCCCTCGCCGCACAGGCCGCCGCCGGCAGGGTGGCGGCGGCGGCAGCAGCGAAAAGGGGAAAGGGCATTAGGGTTTTCTGGGAAAAAGACAGTTTTGCCCCTCGGAATTTGAGAAATTCCAGTTTCTGTCTTTTGTCCAAATTACGAAAATACCCTTAGGAATTGAGAAATTCCCTACATGTCCCTGATTTCAGAAAAATATTAATTAATTAAAATGTTTAGTTGATTATTATTTTTATTATTATCTAGTAGTCCTACATGATGATGATTATTTATACATGTGATGTATGATGTGTGGACGGATGATCATGGACCGTGTGATGTGTGTACTTGTGATTATTATTATTGAGGTCTGCGAACCTTCATTATATTTCTCGTTTATTGTCGGGCCTGCGTGCCTATGATTAAGTTGTAATCACATGAGGAGGCGCAGCGGGAGCGTGGATGCGACAGCGGGACCCACGAGACGGACGATCGTGATGCATGGAGATGCATCAAGATGTCGACGGAACCGACGAGGACGAGATGGACGATCACAGGGCATGGAGATGCACCGTTGCACACATAGATCTTGATGTGAGTGATTAGGCCTACTGGCTCGGGCCTAATCATATTAGGTTGTGGTCCATGATCATCTGATGTGATTGCTTATACACATACTAGATATGTATATATATTTGCATGCGATGTAGATATATATTAAATATGTATATGTGTGACATGTCATATTAGGAGACCAAATTATAGAAACATCTCTCGATAATATTAAGTCGGTAAACGTGAGGCAATTAGATTGACCCACGTGGCCTTCCATCGTTATGAGTAGGAACCGAATCCCGGTGTAGGTTGAGTTGGTCGAGTCCCTCGAGACTCACCTATATCGCGATTCGCTATCTTGCTTACGACATAGAGATGTCACCGGTGACCTGAGGGCATGGTATGCTTGGTCGAGTCCCTCGAGGGTATATCATCAAATCAGACTCATCTTGTAACGAAGGTGTTGACTTAACCGAGCATCATGGTTGGTCGAGTCCCTCGAGGCCATGGTGATTCGGAGGCCGAACAGGACGGGAATCACAAGGAGTTGTGATCGGCAAGAGTTGTCTACCTTTTAGGCTTAGTGTGATTGGTCGAGTCCCTCGAGGTTACACTAAGACGCTGATTGGATCCTGATCCCCACTAGAAGTCTGCCGGAGACTTCCGTTTCACGTGCTGAGGGTGTCGCGTGACTCGTTAGTAAAATAGTGGGAGCATATTAAGATAGAAGTCCATATCTTGATAGTTTATTTCTTGCAAAAACTGCATGTTATTCATTTCTGCTACATCTTTATTTTCAGAAAATGTCGCTTTCAAATCCCTTACGTGGCATACTTGATGTCAACCGCCTCACTGGTCCAAATTATACGGATTGGCTCCGTAACTTGAGAATTGTTCTCACAGCGGAGAAAATCGTGTACGTCCTTGATACAGTGATGCCTACGCCCGAAGAAGGGGCAAGCGAGGATGAGATCGCTCGCTACGTGAAGTACATTGATGACTCCACTATTGCTCAGTGCTATATGTTGGGCTCTATGACTCCAGAGTTACAGAGACAACATGAAAAGATGGATGCCAGATCCATTCTCCTACATGTCCGTAAATTGTTTGAGGAACAGGGAAGGACTCAATGATATGAGATATCCAAGAGCCTTTTCCGCGCTAGGATGACTGAGGGGACACCGGTTCAGAACCATGTCCTAAAGATGATTGAGTGGATAGAGAAACTCACAGGTCTAGGAATGGTCCTAGAGGATAACTTGTGTGTGGACATTGTGCTTCAGTCCCTACCAGATTCCTTTTCACAGTTCATAATGAATTTTAATATGAACAAGCTTGAGGTGACTCTCCCGGAGCTCCTCAATATGTTGAGGGAGGCAGAGAGTACTATTAAGAAAGAGAAGCCAGTTCTCTACACTGGTGAGACCAGAAAGAAAAGGAAAGCAGAAAGGTCCCTTAAGAAGGGAAAGGGCAAGGGCAAACAAGGTAAAGCAAAGGTTGCTAAGAAAGACCCAACAAAGGACAAAGGCCAGTGCTTCCACTGTGGTAAAGATGGGCACTGGAAGAGAAACTGCAAAGAGTACCTTGCAGAAAGGGCGAAACAAAAGCTTGATGAAGCTTCAGGTACATTCATGATCAGTCTCCATTTGTCAGACTCTTATGATAACACATGGGTATTAGATACCGGTAGTGCTTATCATATATGCAATTCGTTGCAGGTTCTGGCAAGGCCTAGGAGACTAGAGAGAGGCGAGATGGACCTAAAGATGGGTAATGGAGCAAAAGTTGCTGTATTAGCTGTTGGCGAGGTCGCTCTACATCTGCCTAGTGGAGCTTTTATTGCATTAGATGCATGTTATTTTGTTCCTTCTATTATCAAAAACATTATTTCCATTTCATGTTTAACAGTTAGTGGATATAAATTTGTTTTTGAGAACAATGGTTGTTCGATATTATTAGATGATAAGATCATCACGAAAGGAACATTGCATAATGGTTTATTTATGTTAGACACCACTCCACATATCATGAATGTAAATGTGTCTAAGAGGAAACGAGATGAGGTGAACAGTGCATACCTGTGGCATTGTAGGCTAGGTCACATCCATGAAAGAATGATTCAAAAGTTGCTAAATAATGGATATCTAGATCCATTCGACTATGTGTCATATGCAACTTGTGAGCCTTGCATTCGTGGAAAACTGACCAACTCTCCATTTAGTGGAACTGGAGAGAGAGCCACTGAGTTGTTGGAACTCATACATAGTGATGTATGTGGACCCATGTCAACTCATGCCATTGGAGGTTACTCCTACTTCATTACATTTACTGATGATTTCTCAAGGTATGGATATGTGTACTTAATGAAGTACAAGTCCGAGGCCTTTGAGAAATTCAGAGAGTATAAGAATGAGGTGGAGAACCAGACTGGAAAGAGTATCAAAACTCTTCGATCAGATCGAGGAGGTGAGTACTTAAGTACAGAGTTTACTCACTTCCTCAAGGACCATGGGATATTATCCCAATGGACACCTCCTTATACACCTCAGCTCAATGGTGTCTCTGAAAGGAGAAATCGTACATTATTAGATATGGTACGGTCCATGATGAGTTTCGCTGACCTACCCATCTCATTCTGGGGATATGCCCTAGAAACCGCAGCTTACCTTCTGAACAGAGTTCCAACTAAGTCGGTAGTGTCTACACTATATGAGATATGGAAAGGGAAGAAGCCTGATCTTAAGGTTGTTAAGATTTGGGGCTGTTCTCCCCATGTTAAAAGACACAACCCCGATAAGTTAGAATCAAGGACAGAGCGATGCAAATTTGTGGGATACCCCAAGGAAACTTGTGGGTATTATTTCTATCATCTCGAGGACCAAAAGGTCTTTGTAGCTAAGAGAGCAGTGTTCCTTGAGAAGGAACACATTCTTGGCGGAGACAGTGGGAGAATGATAGAGTTGAGCGAAGTTAGGGAACCAAGCTCAAGCACCACTCTACAGCCCGAGTCTGTTCAGGTACCTAATACACAAGTTTCAACTTTACGCAGGTCTGATAGAGTATCCCATCCTCCTGAGAGATATGTGGGACATATTAGAGCAGAGGATGTAGAGGATATTGATCCTCAGACCTACGAGGAGGCTATTATGAGTATAGACTCCGGGAAGTAGCAAGAAGCCATGAATTCTGAGATGGATTCTATGTACTCCAATAAGGTTTGGAACCTAGTTGATGCACCCGAAGGTATTGTACCCATTGGTTGCAAGTGGATCTTTAAGAAAAAGATCGGAGTAGATGGAAAGGTAGAGACCTATAAAGCAAGGCTAGTGGCTAAGGGGTATCGTCAAAGGCAAGGTGTTGACTACGACGAAACTTTCTCACCCGTAGCAATGCTAAAATCCATCAGAATTCTATTGGCTATTGCAGCACACTATGATTATGAGATCTGGCAGATGGATGTGAAAACCGCATTCCTCAACGGGAACCTGGAGGAGGAGGTGTATATGATGCAACCTGAGGGATTCGTGTCCAAGAACTGCCCAGAAAAGGTGTGTAGGTTGCTTAGATCCATTTATGGACTAAAGCAAGCTTCCCGAAGTTGGAACATAAGATTTGATGAGGCAATCAGATCTTATGACTTCGTTAAGAACGAAGATGAGCCTTGTGTGTACAGAAAGGTAAGTGGGAGCGCTATCACCTTTTTGGTGTTATATGTGGATGATATCCTCATCATTGGGAATGATGTAGGAATGCTATCCACAGTAAAGACTTGGTTATCTAGACACTTCTCCATAAAGGACTTAGGGGAAGCATCCTATATCTTGGGGATTAGAATCTATAGAGATAGATCCAAGAGGATGCTTGGCTTGTCCCAGTCCAGGTACATAGAAACCATTGTCAAAAAGGTTTGACATGGAAAACTACCAGAAGAAAGGGCAAACATGAATATGATACCTTATGTCTCAGCAATAGGGTCTATCATGTATGCCATGCTATGTACTAGGCCTGATATAGCGCATGCTCTGAGTGTCACGAGCAGGTATCAGGCGGATCCAGGCTTGGAGCACTGGAAAGCAGTAAAGTGTATCCTTAAGTACTTGAGAAGGACTAAGGATCTTTTACTAGTATATGGAGGTAATAGCCTTAAGGTTGAAGGCTTCACTGACTCAAGTTTTCAGTCTGATGTCGATGATAGCAAGTCGAATTCAGGGTATGTGTACACCTTGAATGGAGGAGCAGTGTGCTGGAAGAGTTCCAAGCAAGATACTACTGCTGACTCGACCATAGAGGCGGAGTATATTGCTGCATCAGATGCAACAAAAGAGGGAGTCTGGTTGAAGAAGTTCATCACAGATTTGGGAGTCGATACAGATAGCGACAAGTCGACTTCCTTATATTGCGACAACTATGGGGCGATTACTCAAATAAGGGAACCCGGGTCTCATCAGAAGTGTTCTGAGGAGGTTCCAGCTTATCAGAGAGATCGTAACCCGAGGAGATGTAGCAGTGGAAAGAGTTCCATCCGAAGATAACATTGCAGATCCACTGATAAAGCCGTTGTCTCATATTGTCTTTGAGCGTCACAGGGGTCTGATGGGGATCAGACACATAGGTGATTGGCTTTAGGTCAAGTGGGAGATTGCTAGTCATAAGTGCCCAACAAGCCAATCACGTGAGTGATGGCACGTGTGACTTGATACAGAATCTTTTTGCTTATTATATTTTGGCGTATATCACTTTATAACTATTGCATAAATGCATATATATTGTGATGTCCTTGGATTTGTGCAATGGGAATCGGATCGTGATGAGATCACGATAATGAGACCGATTCACCTTTAAACACATATCCTAAATAATCCCGGTCATAGGTTACTCGAAAGGGACATCGTGATAACCGGATAGACTGGTGTGCTGTATACCCGTCCATATGATGGATGCAGCTGGTCTCATAGCTGCTCGTGTAGGGACACTAGGGATACAGTACAGGTGCTCATTGGAGAATGAGTTCACTGATTGATCCGCTTACGGAATGCTGGATGGTTGATGATGCCTTATTGTCAGACAGCGATTCCATAGTCCTAGTGGTGTATCTGGTCCTTAGACTTGAGACACCAAGGATGTCCTGTATGAGTGCTCCACTCTTTGATACCAGACTTATAGGTTTGACTGTTCTCAGATCTAGTACAGCTGGTCATTGGGAGTGGTAGTCGACCTTACGAGGGCTATTGAGTGTCGACAGAGGATCATCCACTCTCGGCGTCATGAGAGGAATATCCTATGTGTTCTTGCTCAGACAAATCCCTGGCCAGGGTCATTCGGGTTGAGAGAGAAAGAGTTCTCCGGGAGAATCCGATTAGAGCGAGACTCGAGTAGAAACCGTATGGGTCTGACAGCACCATGCTCGATATACGGTCTCTGGGATATTAGATGGATGAGGGACTATAGGTACATGGTAACTGAGGACAGACAGGTCCAATGGATTGGATTCCCCTGTATCGTCTGGGGACTACGGCGTAGTGGCCTAGTACTTCCGTAGTCGATGAGTCGAGTGAATTATTACAGAGATAATAATTCACTCAGTCAGAAGGAGTTCTGACAGGTATGACTCACGGCCAGCTCGATATTGGGCCTAGAGGGTCACACACATATGGTAGGCATTGCGATGAGTAGAGGTTCGGATATGAGATATCCGACGGAGCCCTTGTCTTATTGGATGCAGATCCAATACCCACTAGGGAAAGGACCCATTAGGGTTTTGACACGGGATCTCTATAAATAGGAGGGATTCACAGCCTCATAGGCTAGAGTCTTTGCTTGCCCTTCCTATTCTCCTCTCCCTCTCCACCTCAGAATAGGCCTGGAGTTTTGAGGAGCGTCGTCGCAATCCTGCTGTGTGGATCACCGCTAGAGAGGAGGACGCTTGACCTCCTTCACCCTCTCCTAAGGATCTGCAAGGAAACAGGGATATACGATCTCCCTAGGTAACACAATCTCTATACGCAGTTTTGTGTTTTGCGGATTTTTGCGCACCAATCTTCGCACGACGACGAACATCTTTTTGGGAATCGGGGATTTTTGTTTTCTTGTTCTTCCGCTGCGCATATGATGTCGCCCCCCTATGATTTCCCAACACGAACATCTTGTTCACTATCCTCTGGTATGTGGTTCCCGCATTCTTTAGCCCGAACGACATGACCTTGTAGAAATATACCCCTTGATCGGTGAGGAAGGTCGTGTGCTCTCTGTCTTCGGGTGCCATGCTGATCTGGTTATACCCTGAGTAGGCATCCATAAAAGAGAGTCGTGCGTGACCGGCCGTTGCGTCGACCAGCTGGTCGATCTTTGGAAGGGGGTAGCAGTCTTTAGGGCACGCATTGTTGAGACTGGTGTAGTCAACGCACATCCTCCAGCTTCCATTGTGTTTTTTCACGAGGACTACATTGGACAACCATTGAGGATATTTGGCTTCTTCTATGAAGCCCGCGGCCAAGAGTCGGTCCACCTCCTCTCGTATGGCGCGTTGTCGGTCCGGGGCCTGGCGCCGGGGCTTTTGCTTCACTGGTCGAGCGTCAGACGGGATGTTGAGATGATGTTCCGCGACTTCCGGGTCGACACCCGTCATGTCCAATGGGGACCAGGCGAAGATGTCGGCATTTTTCTGTAGGAGGCCGATGAGCTGCTCCCGTTCCCACTCGGGTAGCTCAGATCCGATCTTGACGGTCTGGTCCGGCCGAGCTTCCCGTAAGGGGACGTCGACCGTGGATCCCCCTGGCTCGGGATGAGGAGCCAGCTTTTTCGTCTCCCGTGGATCTTCCAAGGACGCCTCGGTCCTTTCTCTCCTGCCCAACGTAACGGAGGTGAGGTAGCACCGCCTGGACTCTCGGGGGCTTCCTGCGACTCCCCCAACTCTGGCGCTGGTTGGGAACTTGATGATCTGGTAGTAGGTCGAGACGACGGCTCTGACCTTATTGAGGGTCGGCCAACCCAGTATGGCATTGTAAGCAGTGGGAAGGTCGACCACCAGAAAAGTGGTCATCACCGTTTTCGACCTTGGCGGGGTTCCCAGGGTCAAGGGCAAAGTAATGGCCCCCAGGGGCGATATTGAATCCCCCGTGAAACCCGTGAGCGTCGAGCACATCGGGCTTAGATTTTCCCTGGCCAAGCCCAGCTTCTGGAAGGCACCGAAGTAGAGTATGTCAGCCGAGCTCCTCGTGTCGACCATGATCCTCTTCATTTGCACGTTGGCTACCCTGGCCGATACCACCAAGGCGTCGTCGTGGTCGGGTCGCTCGGTGGCTCCGGTTGGGAAGGTAATCTCGGGCTCGGGCTCGTGTCCCGAGTCTTCGGTGGGAGCAGCTCGGGCGTACGCCTTCCGGCCCGACATGGAACCTCCTCCAGATGCGGGGCCCCCGGCTATCACATCAATGTGTCGCTCGACGGGGCCCTCTGGGCGAAGCGACTGCTCTTTGTTCGGCCGGAGGTACTGGCCGAGATGGCCTCTGAGGATGAGTTCCTCGATTTGTCTCTTCAACTCGTAGCACTGTTCAGTGTCGTGCCCGTGTTGTCGATGGAATCGGCAATACTTTGAACGGTTAGCGAGCTCCCGCGGGTTCCTCATCGGGTGCGGGTCCTTGAGCAGCCCTTTTCCCCTCTCGTGCAGGAATATTTCCGTCCGGGAAGAATTCAGGGCGGGGAGAGGAGGCCTTGGGTCAGGTCTGTCCAACTTTCGCCGGGAGGCGGCGGGTGGTTGCTGTCGGGACGGTTCTGACCTGACCTTTTTGTGCTCCTCCCGCTTTCCCGCCATCCAGGCTTCCGCGGCGATAAACTGGCCGGCCTGCTGGAGCATCTCGGGGACCGCGGCGGGGGGCCGCTCCACGAGTGACCAAAAGAACCTGGTAGGCCGCAGGCTAGTGATGAATGCCTGCATCAAGAGAGAGGGGTGAGCGTCCGACAACCCGCGGATTTGTGTCGTAAACCGGTTTACGAAATGGGAGAGGGGTTCATCTTCCTTTTGGTTGAGCCCCAGGAGCAACGCCATGGACGGCTTTGGTCGGGCGTACGCCAGGAAGTTAAGCTCGAAATCCTTGGCGAGCTAGTCGAAGGAGGCGATGGTCCCTGGCTTCAGGCCACTGTACCATATGCGGGCAGGCCCTCGCAAGGTCGTGGGGAACGCCCTGCACATCAGGGCGTCAGAGGTCCCGAACAACGCCATCTGGGCGCGAAAGGCGGCCACGTGGTCCGCCGGGTCGGTGGCCCCGTCATACGCGTCCAGAGAGGGGAGGCGGAAGTGCGACGGGATCGCCTGATCCTGTATCTCGGGGGTGAACGGAGATCCTCGGTGTCCGTCCGCCCTGGACTCTTCCTTCGACTTACGAACTTCTTGTTATACCTCGTCGAGCCTTTGACTAACGAGGCGCAGCTGAGCCCGCAAGGCGTTTGTTGAATCGGCGGTTGGGGCCTCGGGCTCGGGACGACTAGCCGTGTCTTCCGCTTCCCTACTCCCGGGCCGAGTTGGGGGGTTTCGAGGGGAGCCGGGAAGCTCCGGGAGCGGTACGTGGGTCTGGGCAGGGGGCTCCTAAGGCTGCGTCGCATGCGGCGGGGTTCGTTGGGAGACGACGGTGTATACCATGCTTGTCAAAGCTCGGACCTGGTGGGCGAGGTCATGAAAGGCCTCGGGTGACACTAGCGATGGGTCGACGGGTACCCCGCCGGGGGGCGACAAGCCTGGGTCATTGAACAGTTGCCAGTAGCGTTCCGATACCGCTGTGGGGCGCTCGTCGCGCGAGGGATGCTCCCCTGGAGCGGGGATCTCAACACCCGAAGGTCCTCCGAGGTGGATTTGCTGATCGCCTGACATGGACCGAGGGCCCTCCTTCTAGCGCCAATCTGTTACGGTAAGTAACTTTTTTAGCCGTGACCTCGGGGTCGACGCGGCTGGTTCAGGGCTCCGGATGACGGGGATCAGATGCGGCTCCTCTTCGGGCATTGTGGTAGCTGAGGCAGGAGATCCGGCTCATAAAGCTCCGCGATGCCGGATGTATTCAGTAGTGGCCGAGTACCTGCACACGAGTTGGGTCGGTAGCTCAGCCCGACCCCTCCGACGGTCTAGTTAGTGATAGCGATGAGGTGTTTCTCGTGAGGTTCTCCCTCCCTACCCGTTGGGGGGCCAGGGGGTATTTATAAGTGGGTTTGATGTTACCTGATGCGCCAGCCTGCCGGAGCAAGGCCGTACCTCTGATGGAGCCTGTGGACGTCGTGAGCGTTGCGTGGAAGATCGAGCTGCCGCAGGGTATGAGGGGTGTCAGTCAGCGCCTTCCCCCTCCTCGGCCGTTCACGCGGGGTCAGCCGAGGAGGTCGTTTGAGTACGATGGTGTGGGTGCGCGTCGTGTCGCCGTTAATGCTCGTTTTGGGGCAGTGTGCCGCGCAGGGTGTCCGACGTGGGGGTCAGCCGAGGAGGTCGTTTGAGTATGATGGTGTGGGTGCGCATCATGTCGCCGTTAATGCTCGCTTTGGGGTAGTGTGCCGCACAGGGTGTCCGACGTGGGGGGTGTATTACGTCAAATCCGGGGTGTCATGTTAAATCAATTTTTTTACCCCTATCAACAAATGTATTATTTTTCTCCTATACATCCTAAAATCTCAATCGATTTGCTCCATTCAGATTTGCTGCATCTATGCATTAACTATAAAGATTTACTGGATTGCTACTAAGCATCTCCTTCCGCGACCTCAAATTATAATTTTTTCCTCAAATAAATGTCTTTCCTAATGATGACTGAGCTAAGAATCGAGGTGATCTAACCTACGTACATCAACTACTCTTTATATTCATATAAGTGACAAATTAATTGCATGCTCTTTTATCTCATATATCAAGATAATTTACCTTTGGATCAAGATTGATCTCTTATATAATATAATATAATACAAACTTAGGAATAATAATCTATAAGTTATCTATTTAGAAATTTAACAAAAAAGTTATCCATAATAATTTATGAAGATTCTAGTCAGAAATATATTTATACTCATTAATGTTGAATCTCGAATTTTGACGATGAAACTAATTGATAGCGTTTATGATTTAATATGTATTTTATGTAATGCAAGATTAGCTTCGATCATAAAAAGATAATTAAAACTGAAAGAATCAATGATGGGTTAGAGTGGAACATGTCAGAAGATTGAACGTCGAGCCGGAAGATCGATCGACGTGTCGGTAGAAGGCTTCGTGCCATGACTTCGGGCATCGGGCCTAGAAGAGCAGACATTGTGCCAAGGAGATCGGAGTTACGGAGGTCAACAAGCCGATTAGGCAAAAGGTCGCAAAAGAGGACGATGCGTCGAAGGATTAGACGAAGCACTAATGAACCAATCACATGCCAGACAATATGTGATTAATGCTTTGTAATAATTATCTAGATCGAAATAGTTTTAGTTGTAATTGGATTGGCTTAAAATGTAATTAAGTCAACTCAATTAGGGGCCAATTAAGTCTACGTTGGAGCTGTTTTGGGCTAAGAGAAAGACCAATTTAGTAATCTAAAAGTTGGGTCAAGCAATGGCACCCCTAGAGGCTCAATCTCCAAGACACAATCTCCAAGATAGTGTCAGGCAGTGGTACAGCCTAGTGTCAAGCAGTGGTACTACTAGATTGGGCGGTGGTACTACCTAGTCTCACTGCTACAAGCGGTGGTACCGCCCAGCATAGGTGGTAGTATCGCCAGAACCCGAGAAACCCAAGATGAGACCTTTTTTAGCTCCATTTTTAAAGTCATTTGGGGTCTATAAATACCCCAGATATTTTTGCTTGGCAAATGCATGAAATTGAGTTGAAAAATATGGAAAGAATCCTTATGAAAAAAATTAGAAACTCTGTTAGGATTTATAGTCATCTACTCTAGTTAGAAGTTTTCTAAAAGAGGAGTGGGGTCTAAAAGAGAGGTATAAAGGTCCTCTCCTAAGCTTGTGAAAAGGAGAAAGAGTTATAAGGGTAGTTGATTTTCGTCCATTGAAAGAATATCGGTAGTGAAAACCGGTGGCCTCGAGTAAAGAGAAATCAGGAGTGGATGTAGGTTACGACGACCGAACCACTATAAAACTTGGTTTGTATTTTTTTTCATGTTTTTCATTTATATTACAAACTGATTTACTTGCTAATTACTTTCACTATGCTTATGAACACACTTTCAAGTCAAGCATATTTTCGATATGAGCTATTATCGAACGAGATTTTCGAATCATTACGGTTTTTACATAAGCACTAATTCCCCCTTGCCCCTCTTAGTATTGACTTGATCCTAACAGTTTGTATCAAAGCTAGGCTACTCTCAATTTGGTTTAAAACCTAAGAGAGATGGCTTTTGTCGGTAATTAAAAGGGTAATTCTATCACACATCCTCTCATGTTCAATAGAACGAATTACAGGAAAACTAGAATGAAGATTTTCTTAATTTCTATCGAGAATATCATTAAAAATGTATTTCAAAAATCTTCTCTTCTAATGAATGAATGAAATGATTTGAAGAAGATGACTTTTTTTTTAATACCAAAGTTATGAATGCTTTGTTTTGTGCTTTGGATAAAAATGAATTCAATCGAGTTTCTATTTGCGAAACGGTTTATGAGATTTGGCACACACTTGAAATCATACACGAAGGCACAAGTAGAGTTAAAGAGTCTAAAATAAATATTTTGATGTATGAGTTTAAATTATTTCAAATGAAGCCGAGCGAAAGTATTATTGACACACCCGTTTTATGGATGTCATCAATAGTTTGAAAGCACTTGGTAAAAGTTTTTTGAATCTTAAACTTATTAATAAAATTTTACGTTCTCTTCCTAAAAATTAGGATCCAAAAGTAACTGCAATACAAAAAGCGAAGGACTTAAATAATTTTTCGCTCGAAGAACTTATTGGGTATGACCTATGAAATGACTTATATTGAACATGATGAATATGAGAATTACCTTCTAAAGAACATGAAGGATTTGGTACTTCGAACAATAGAATACAACTTGAGTGATAACTCAAGTGATGATGATGACTTTGAACTTTCCCCTATAAAATTTAAAAAATTTATGAAACAATAATTAAAAATAAAAATAAACTTAAAAAGGACAAAACAACTTACTATGAATGCAATCGGCTAGGGCATTTCAAAAGTGAATATTCACAACTAAAGAAGAAGGTGCTAGCAAGAATATACTCAAGGTGATAGTGGAGGATGAAACAAGTGCATTCCAAGACGAGATTGCGAACTACGCTTTGATGGCTTTCGACAATGAGGTAAGTGACTCAACCAAAACCTTTTTATTTTACTATGAAATTACTTGATGCTTTTCATGAGTTATTTTTTAATTAGTATATAAAATATAAAAAAATAAAAGAGGGATCATGCTTCTCTTTCTAGTGATTTTAAAAATTTTAAAAAAAATTAATTAATGAGCATGACTATTGCATGTTAATTCCTTGCACTAAGCATGAAAAGTTAGATTCACTTAAGAAAGAAAATATATTACTACAACAAATAATAACAAAAGAAAGACCATTTGAATTAAAATGATTATTAGTAAATTAAATATTTTGTTTGAAGATGTTTTAATATGTCATACTATTGATCATGATGATTTTTCATGATGATGCTTGATTTTCGAGTTTAAACAATGATATGCTTATATGAAATCAATCACATAGAGGAATGTATTATTTTTTTTGAAAATGACTCTATCCCCAAAAATTTATTAAAATTTTCAGCAAGAGATCCTAAGAGATTAATAAATCTATTTATGTCATTTTGAATTTCTTGAAAGTGATTTTGATTATTTTGATTATTTAAATTTGAATGAGTTTTTACTTATATCGTGATTTTGATTCCTCGAAATTATAACTTGAAATCTTTTATGAATCAAGATATCTTATTATGTATTATCATATTATTTAAGAGGAGACTTTTTTATGAATCATGATTTTTTGAATTATAACTTAAGATTTTTTTTAATATATAAATCATGATCTTGACAACTTGAGATTTATTATCAAGATATTTTATTTATTTCTCCTATGATTTGTTTGCTTTTTACAAAAGAGAAGTTTTATTTAAATTATGATCTTGATTCTTTGATAATTATAATTTGAGATTCTTATGAATCAAGATTGTTTATTATGATTCTTCTTTTCGCTATTTGATTTATCCAAAAGAATTCTCTTGATATTCATAACTTCAAATTTATTTTCATGAATTGTATATCTCATCATCAAGTTAATTTTTCTTAATATATTTCATCTGATAATTTGAAAATTAATGTAATGGTAAAAGTTTTGCACTATTGTAACCATCCCTTCTTTATTACAATGACAAAGGGGGAGCAAAACTTGCTAGCTTGCTCAACTCAAAAGAGAAGCAAAAATTACTAGTGTGTACATCTCAAAAGAGAACCAAAATTTACTAGCTTGCACAATTCAAGAAGAAGCAAATCATGCTAGTTTGCACATCACAAAGAAAAGCAAACTTGTCAGCTTGTATGTTCTAAAATGATGTAAAATTTGCTAGCTTGCATATTTTAAAATGATGTAAATCTTGCTTTCTTTTTCAAAACATTTACTAGCTTGAACATCACAAAGAAAAGAAAACAAACTATCTTACACATATTAAAAAATGCAAAAGTTTTGAAGTTTTGCTAATTTCATATCTAAAAAACTGGCTAGCTTACGTGATGATATATGTAATGATATTTCAAAAACTTGAAACTATATTTATAATGCAATGATTTAAAATTATATCTCAAAAACTTGCTAGTTACACTTCTCCTATTTATTAATGACAAAGGGAGAGAAGTTATGATAACGATCATACATGAAATGATATATTAAAATTTTAATTATGCATAACTTTATGTTACATGCAATGATCTGTTTAATTGGTTTTTTCAATATTCATGTTTGCAATATAAATCTCGTAAGCGTAGTGAAAGTAATAAGCAATTAAATCAGTTTGTAATATAAATAAAAAGTATGAAAGAAATGTAAACCGAGTTTTTATAGTGGTTTGATTGTCGTGACCTACATCTACCCCCGATTCCTCTTCATTAGAGGTCATCGGCTTCCATGACCGATCTTCTTTCAACGAGTAAGGATTAACTATTTACGTCACGTCGCCGTCCCCGCAAGCACCGGGTCTGGATCAACCCCAAGTTTGAGTTGAAAGGAAATAGAACTGTGAATTTGATTTTAGTCTTGTTTTTTCGTTTCTCACAGAAACTTCATCTCTAGTATATGGTAGAGATTCTGATGTTTGCAAATACGTGCAACCGTTGTCATGTGAATATATAAATGACAAGTTAATGAAAATGCAACTCATGCACAGTGTACATGTAAGATACAGGTTATTGAATTTTATACTATTTTTCCTGAGTGCGTTTCGGAAATTATCTTTTTTTTTTTTTTGCTTTTTAGACAATAAAATATGAAATTGCTAAGGCATTTCTGTTCTGCATTCCAAACATATTGGGTTGGATGTTGCGATGCATATATCTTAGTTGCTTTGAACCATTCAAGTGGCTTATGGCTGGAATATGGGATTAGTTTATTATGTATGGTAAGATGATTGCATGCCTATATTTAAGAAATAAATAAATAAATAATAAAAATAAGATTTGCGTCTAACATCTTACGATTTATTATCAAACTCTTTACCAACTAAGGTAGCTAATAGTTTTTAGATTCTCTATTTCTGAACTAACCATATTACTGATCAATGCGTGTTCAGATCTTTCTCTATCAATTGTTCTTTCTTGCATGGTGGTTGGCAAGTCAAATTGGCGTTGACATTGTTGCATTAACAATGGTGGTACCCAAGTCAAACTGGCGTTAAAAGTGCTGCATTAACTACGATCCAACGTCCACAATAATGTAAGATCAAGCCTGATTTCATCGTGCTCAACGGTATCAGCATTAGCATCAAAACTTTTCCGAGAATTGATGAGGCATTCAAGGACAATGTTGACGCAAAGAGACTAATGTGTCAAAACCCCAAGTGCTGAAGTGTGTTTGGAGAACCTTAATTTTATTAGTTTATCTTTCAGATTTTCATCATATTTTTTCTCTGGATTTTGGAAATTGTTGCTTTTTTTTCTTTTAAGCCCTTATCAGACTGTAAAAAAATACATATAACTGCTGTTCATGGCCCATGCATTTTTGTACCAGCTTCAGGATTAATAATAATTAATTTATTTTAACATGATAGCTGAATTTATTTGTACCTCAAGCACTCTAATATCCTGCTTGATCCATATGGTCTTTCTTTTTCTTGCTTCTCCTTTTATGCAGAGATATATATGGCTCCAAAGAGGGAGGAAAGCCAACGTTAGGTTAGGAAAAGATAGACAAGAAGCCATCGTCGTTAAGAATTGATATCTGCAAATGACATGAAGAAACATTAGCGCCTTTGAATGACTAGCTTGCATTTTATGAAAAGCAATGCACCCTTCTCAATCTGTAGTCAAAACAAAATGAACAGCAGCCTCAAGATATGTTTAAATAGTTGCATTCTGCTTAATAAAACGGAAAACAGTCAGGATGAGACTGGTCACATTTAGGAGCATAGAGAAAGATGTGTAGATAAATGAAGATGAGTTTATATCTTCGTGCATGAACAATACAGTAAGATGTATACTCGATCCAACACATAGGACTGCAGTGGCTAGTTCTCGGAATCGGGAGTGCTCTTGCATAGCCTCACCTCTTAATTCTTTGATCACCGAATTGTTTTCCGGTTTGACTTTTGTGGCAGTGAGATGAGAATTTTAATGCACCTGGAGAATGAAGTTTTCAATTTTAATGTCACAGATTGTCTGCCCTGCATTTATTTCCGAGTAGAGTTTGTGTCAAAGGGTCAATAACACCAGATGTTGGAGCCGGTGGCCGAGGTGTGCCAGCACCACTTGTAACGAAGTCGTCCGTGCTAAACGCACAGATCCGATCCCACTGGACCTCCGCTAAAGATTAAGCTAAGGATTTCAAGTAAAATTTACAACAGTTAAACAGCAAAGACTAAACGAAGAATGATGTCTTAAGGATACGTGATGTCTTCCACATATCTGTAATGCTGACTCCAGACTCTGATAGAAGCCAGTAATCAGCATCAGTCTGCAAAATAGAAACAATCATCTTCATAAAAGCAGATTCGATCAACTCAAACATGCACTTATGGGCTATAAGAACAAAGCTGCTAATGGCTTGCTTATCTTACTCTTTTAACAGGTACAATCAATAAAGATATAGGGCCGACTACCAAAATATAGAAGAGTCAGATCATTCAGACATCAGAGGTAAGTTCCATATGGTGGGTGGACATTGACTTAAATCTCCATTATAAGCTGTCCCTCACAGGTATAACTTATATTAATCGGGTTAAGGTTTGTATACTCAGTAGCTGAACTTACGTCAACATCACAAGGAACAATCTTCATCATACCACCACCAGCATCCTGTGAGGAACTTATGTTGGGGCATGCCCTCTGACAATCTGGATCCTTAAATTCCGTTTCCTTTCTTCTGCTCTCTTCTGTGGCAATCGCCAACATGGAGTTCTCAACAGTCTGTGAATCTGCCATGGGATTGAGCCTCAAAGGTGTCTCAATACTGTTCATCTCCTCAAATTTCTCCTCAAATTGACTAGCAACAAGGAAAAACAAGACAAAGGGATAAACAAAAGGGACAAAGAGAAGAGCATAATTCAAGTACTTGTCCGTCAAGCCTAATGTTCAAAGTGACAACTGAAAAGGCATTATTACCTAACAAGGTAAACATCTATTGGACCCATTGTGCTTCTTAGGACAATTCTGTATCTCCTCTGTGGATATTCACCAGCCTGCATGTGGAGGAAGAATTTCTAGCTAATTTATGAAATAAAAAACTGAAACAACTTGGTCCAAAACTTAGCCGCTTTGCACCTCATCAGGATCTGGAACTTCCAGTGTAGTACCATGAGGTGCCTTTATTGCTATAAGTGTTTCATTCTGCGTACAAGAGGCACGAATATCAGGTAATGTTACTCATAACAGAGTAGCAGACAATATATATTTGCCAAATTCTAAGGAAACAAGGAAACAGAGAAAAACCTGAAAACAAGGAAGACCTTTGATGTCATCTTCAGTCACATAAAGCCACCTGAATCCACAAATGTTGTAGAAGATGGTTAGCTACATATGTAGGATGTAAATGCACAAAAAAAAAGCACTTACCTCTGGTTTCTTTCATCTTCAGAAAACACCCTTAATCTTTCTTGTATTTTGCTGTGAAATACAATTCAGAATATTTGGTAAGATATTTCACATCAATAGTTTATCAGGCCTACTAAATCCAACCTGATACGGTCATCCAATCCATGCTCTTGCAATGCAAGTTTTTTAATTTCTGCCTGAAGAGAATACAAATAAGAGAATCCAGATGAGCTCATTTTCAAAATCTAGACTCAGTTTAGACATAGACCGAGAGGAGTGGATTTTGTTTACGGCAAGGAAAAAACATGTCTGGCACCTGTAGTACTGAAAGATCGTCATCAACCTCCCCTGGCCTCGCATTATCTAATCCCCTGTCGTGCAATGATCTATGAGTGATGTACCATGTAAATTGTTCCTCATATTGGGAGAAGCCAAGATCATTTCATTAAGAAAAAAAAAAGAGAAATTTCCAAGAGGAAACAGATGAATTACTTCCAACAGATTTTGTTCTTGAGTTTCTTTTCTATCAGTCCAATCCCTTCAAGGACATTAGTGATGTCATATATCCGCCTCTTTTGCACCTAGACAATAGCATTACTCTAACTTGTGTCTCTAAGTACAGATAAACATAAAGAGTTATTTAAAATAGTAGTAATCCGTAATACCTCAAGTGTTTCTGCAGCATTATTCAAATCAAGGATTCCATCTTGTGCTTGTTTAAGCAAACTGATAAACCTTTTAGTCAAGAGTCCTGAAAATGTAGTTGCAAAATGCAATATGTCAGAAACAAAAGCAGAAAGAATTCCAAATTAATCACTTAAGCTTCAAGCTTTTCCAGACAGAATTCAAATTAACCATGACTTTGTTCACCTAGAGAACTATCGTAACGACAAGTACCAACAGGAGTGAGAACATTGCCCGAGGCTGAACCTGCATGGACCCAAATCATAGAGATTAAACCAAGATATTTAATTGGAAATATCATTGTCATAGCTTGATGGTCTGACTAGTCTAAGAACACCATTAACTTCTTAACCAGTTACCAGATAGGTTTATGTATAATAGTAACAGCATTAATATGTTTTTATGGTATTTAAATGATGAATGTACTCACCAACATTTGACATAGGGGTCTGAGGTCCAGACTTATTGTACTTTGCTACCTTGGATCTGCCATTTGTTTTTCCTCCCTTTCCTGTTACCGGTGTGAGAAGAGGATTATTAGCTCCAGCATAACCAGGACTAGTCTTCAACTCGCTTGACACTGCAGCCTCATTATCCTTGTTTTCAGGCTTCTGCTTTGACTAAAATGTGAAATATCATTCAACTAGAGTCGCAACTTAAAAAATAAACAATATTTATAGCCTATAGACATCTTATCGAATTTGATGGCAAAAAATCTCATAATATAATTAGGTTCCACCATAGGTGACAACTCACACACATTAATATTGAGATTTCTTACAAATAATGCAAAGGACAAACACAAATTTATTTCAAAACAATAAGCATGATATTCTCTTCCTCAGCACAGATGGTGCAGTTAAGTGCCTGCAATTATAATTATTGAATTACTGAATTCTGTTATAAGAAGAAAGTCCTTGCAATTGGGGCCTCCTATATTTCTCCTTAAATATATGCTGCGCAATGGTCAGAATGTCATATCTTTCCTGGAACTAAAAACAAGATTTCTTACTTGACTAAATAAACACAGAGTCTAAAATTTTATAGGATTTCTATAAGAACTTCAGTACAACCTAGTTCTTTACCACAGGCACAATAGGCAAAAAGAGATGAACCACTAAAACCAATCGATCAAGTTTCTCTACCCAAAACTACTAGAGACATCTTCTAATCCATCCAAGAGCAAATCTAGAAATCCTATCCAGAACAAATATTACTTCCACAATCTTAAAATTTGGTTGAACAAAGAATTCTCTCAAACAAAATTTAAAATGCTTAAGCATAACTTTATAGTTATACATTATAACATCCTTCTCCGCATGTGAACTGATTCTAAAGTTCAAGTCAAATGACCTTGAATCCCTACACTACTCCAATCAAGAGTAAACTTTATGTCAGATTGTTTGTTTCAAGCCACTCTTGCTGGAGTGTTTAATATCAAGCCATGGTACTACGTTAATTACTAAACCAGAGCAGCCTCACTTTTAGCTAAACTTTAATTAAACCTACTCCATCTCAGGAAAAAAAGAAGGGTAGCTACCCTATTCCTACCCATACGTAAACAGTCAAAATAACAGTAGACTCTAAAACAAGTGAATAATATCTACAAGTGATTTTTCTGGAAGATGTTCCTTTTGCGAATTTTAAAGGTTTATTTAGATGGGATTTTGCAGGTTGATGAGATTGCCAAAAAATGATAAGTTTTCCTTCACAATAGCTCTTAGAATCTGATTTTTTTTAATCAATTGAGTAATTACTTGCTTTCTTCACTCTTGTTCTATGGTTCGAAGTGTTATCTTCTCGAATTGGAGAAACCCTTGAAATGAGAGCTATATGCTATACATTAACTTCATTCTTAAATGTATAATGTCCCTAGAATCTACTTAAGAAGTCCTGTTTATCCTACTTTGGTAAAATAATTGGACAGCTGAAGGCATCCTGTGTCTAACCTACAAAATAACCATAATAAAACTCTTATACACCAATTTGACCCAATTAGACTCACTATGATCATTCTGTATCACATGATAGAATTCTTGGCTTTTAACCAAATTTCATGCATGCGACCTTTCTCTTTGGCAAAAATTCAAAGGCACATGTTTTTGCAAAATGTTCAATTTCATCAAACTGCTTGTACATTGATTTAGAGGAATTTTATGGTTAAAAAAAATCACATTAACCATGAAGCTATTAGAACTAATAATAAATTCAACAGGTAAATAAAAGGTGCGGCTTGATAATTACAAACCAAGGTAGTACCTTAAGTAGGAGATGAATTGGATTGCCAATTCAAAGTACACACCAAAATCTTGGTAGCATCTAGAAGAAACTTTCTCCAGGCCAAAATGAGATAATAGGACCATGTCACAATAACATATTATTGCAAGGTCATGAACACACAAGATTAAAGCAATTCTTTTGGCAATACACAATACTCTCTGCGGTTTGATCTCCCTTAATCCTCTCCAAGAGAATTTACTTCTGATATCTAAGCATCCATATGTTTAAAACCTATGTAACAAAGTTAATCCCTAAATGAATAGACTAAGAAAAGTAGTGTTGAGGCATATGCATTTTGTGGTTATATGTTTTCTGGCTCATCGTTCAGTGAAAGAGACTTCTAACTTCTGCTGTCACTAGCAATTCTATGGTTGATGAACAATATATCTGAACAATCCCCATAAACTGCCCTAAGAAATCACATATGCCATCTTAGCAGTGCATGATATAATTTTAACAATCTTGAAAAATGAGAATGAAAATAGTAACTTTGCATTTTGATATGACTTACAACCTCTCAGCAAACACTAAAGGTTGCCTCAATCATTATTACATCCTATCACAATTTCATAAAGAGAATCCATAAGGATGCATACAGTTCTTCACCTTGTAGGTCCCTTTAAGCATGTGAGCAATTCGTTATACAGATCAATCATACATTCATGAACTGAAGCAATATCGTGAGCAATTCATTATATAATTTCGTTGTACATCAACAACTTGAAGCAGACATTGGTACCATGTTTTGCTTGTAGTTTCCTCTGGAAGCTTCAGAGTTTGTCTCTTTTTACTCTTTAAGTTCCATAAAAGCATCAACTAGAGATAAATTGTAGTTATAGACAATACTTTGTAACACAGCTTATATTTGGGATTTCACAGAATCTTAAGATCAAAGTATAAAAGCATGGAAGCACAAAATGTTAGACAGTAGATGTTGCATATCGCTGCATGAGATGGCTAAATTTCTCAGCTTTGGTCAGTAGTAAATGGAGACTCCAAATTAACACTGCAACGTATCTTTTGCAAACATTTATTTATATCGAAAATGTAAACTAGTAAAGAAATTTAGATCTACGAGGTCATACTTCGTATGAACAAAAATTGCCGTCTCTAACTTCTTAAAAATTATAATCCAAATAAATAAGCAAATCGTTTAAGTCTATACAAAACAAGGAGAGGCGCAAGATAATTGACATGCAATCGGGTGAAATGTCTCAGTTCGTCGAGCACAAATAAAACGAAATGACAAAATCCCAGCGGGAACTCACAGGGGATTTAATGACCAGGGCATCGACCATCTCGTTGCCGGCGATCGGCCGCCCATGGGGCGCAGGGAAGCTGTGGTACTCGTCCGGGGTAACAAAAGGCGGCCTCGCCGAGGAGAACAGCACGCGCCGCCGCTGCTTCGGCTGTTGGAGGATCGGTGTTGACGCCTGTGCGGAGCGGCTCCCAGCAGCTCGGCCGCCCGACATCAAACGGGCACCCGCAAAATGACCCCAAAAACAAAACAGAAACCCCACAGACCACCGATCTCCAGGCTAACACACCCAGATCGTCCACCGATACAGAACCCGTGGCATATGCCTCGTTCCTAGTCGGATTCCGGCAGGGGGAAAGCGGCGGGAGATTGGCGGCGGGGGGCCGATCGAGGCAGGGGTTCAGATCAGAGATGTGGGATCTCCGGATCGAGGTGGACGAGGACGAGGGAAGAGGGCGTGCGCCGGGGGGGGTTGGGGTGTGGGGGGTCAAAAAGGCGCAGAGAAGAAAACGAGGGAAAGGAGGGAAATTATAGTGTTCCGAGTTGAGAAGGATATGGCGCGACCACCCCCTTCCCCTCTATTAAGAATTCCTTTTTTTATATTTGTTTCATTTTTCTTACTGATATTGGTTGAATTTATTTCCTGCCACACGGGGAAAAAAAAGGCATCCGTCCGATCTCCTTGCTCAGTCGCTTTGTACATCAAATGGATGGCTGTGATGCAATGTTAAACACTGATGTGTTATTGGAATATTTTGCTCAGTCGCTTTGTACATCAAAAAAAGCCTTCTATTTTTCTGTTTTTAACGTCGTGTTATTGGAATATTTGTCCGAGGCGTGGAGATGAGTCGTTCGAGTCGGCGACGCGCGCGCTCTCGGTGGCCCAACTCGTCCCGATCTTTTCGATTCAACGTGGAAACCCTAAGGAGGGAAGAAGGCGGTGGGATCCACTCCACAAGGAGACGGGTCCGTCCAGGCCCCGACCATCCGATGTGATGTCTCCCCAAGCTCGGAAGAATCTTGACGGTCCACGTCACCAATGGAGACGTGTAGGTCCTGAAGAGGATCCCGGTTCGTGGGATGGGTTAGTTTCGGCGGGCCCCAGCAGCTTCTGTTGCCCTGCTTTCCGGTACGTTGTGGGGGTAACGTATTATGGCGCGATAGTTGCGACGTGTGACGTCACTGTTTGGTTTGGTTCGGGCGTGTGGTGGGGTCCCAATTATTGAGAATGAAACCTTACCCCAATCACCTACCTTTCTTGTGATTGATGGGAGTTTTGGGTTTGAATGGAGGTGGCTACAGCTCGATTATTGACAATTCTTACCCGATTTGCCCACCGGTCTCAAGATTGGAGGCAGTGTTGGTCCCATGCCAGATGGCATTGATCACTGGCCATTCCCCGTAGCTCTCAACGTCTCTTTCCATCGTGCATTTAACGTTTCCACTTTCATTTACTGCTCTCTGTAAAAAAAATACTACACATGTCATTCGACGAAATAATAATACTTAACGCTTCAATCAAGGGATTATATACGACCAGTAATAACAGTGTTAATTATAAAAATAAATGAATAAAATTAAGGAATTTTTTATGTTGACAAAAGAAATTAAAATGGAAGTTCTTGTTATTATACTCTCACACGCTCTGTTATTTCATGATCGCCTGCGAGCTCTAGGTTCTCTTTCAATATCTTATGGTTAAATTAAGTGATCTATTTAATTAAATAATATATACGATAAATATGGTTGGATTCTAAATTATTTACCAACCGAAAGGATGTCCAATTATACTAGTATTCCTTAAGAGATGACGTTGATGGTAGGGATTTTTCTAGTTATCGTTCTACACCATTTGCTCCCTCTTATAAAAAATGATAAGACGGATGAAACAATTTGTCATTGAGAGATTATAGATCTTCTTTCATCTCCCTTTTGCTTGTAACTCATCGTTGGTCTTGTGAAGGATAGAAATGTTGAATCTCAGATTTTGATGATGAAATCAATTGGTGAATTAATGACCTAATCCATGTGTTGAGATAAGTAATGTATGACTAACTACGATAGTGAGAAAGACAAAATGATTAAAGAAGAATTGAAGTTGGGCTGGAGTCAATGATCAAGCATCGACTATCGAATCGGATGAATCGAGAGATTCACCGAAGGATCGGACAATGCAGTGAAAGCTCGTTGGAAGTTCATTGGGAGTTCGCCGAAAGTTCACATAAAGTTTGGTTGAACAATAATGTGCCGAACAACTTAGATTGTTTATATTTTAATTATTTTAGCATTAACTATCATAGTTATGACTTAAAATTGAGTTAGTTTTGAAAAAAAAATCCTACTTGATTTTTATATTGACAATTAGTATTAGAGTCATTTTGAAATCAAATACTTTAGATCATAAAAGTATTTTAGATTTATTTTATATTTAGATCTATTTATTAACACTTGCGAAAGAATGTTATTTGGCTTTTATTTATAATAATTGAATGATTTATTTGTGTTATCGATCTACATTCTATCTAGTTCATTTTGTCACTTGCTTGTAGGTAATTCAAGGTTCCTTAAGTTTGATCAATGGACTATTATCAACAGCTTGCTATCAATGATAATATAGTTGACAGTGGCAACCTTCAGTGGTCGCTAGCCCAATTATGGATAATGACTTTCGTTCATAACGAAAGCATTGTAAATTGCAACCGTCAACAACGACAACGTGCATGGCTGCCTATTTGTAGAAGCCTTGTGACAAGCGACCTACCTTGGTTGTAAGCAGTTGCAGCAACACCACTACATATGGTAGCTACCGTTAGGATCGGAGCGGCACTAAGAGGGGGGGTGAATTAGTGCAGCGGATTAAAACAACGATTTTGACAAATCTTTCGTACGATAAAAATCGAACTCGGAAGTGCTTAACTTGAAAGCGTATTCATAAAGTTGTGCAGCAAAGGTAATGAGGAATTAAAGCACGTAAGAAGGTTTGCAGTAATGTAAATAGCAATAATGAAATGCAAACCAGAGATCACGTCGATTTTAAAGTGGTTCGGTCAAATGACCTACATCCACTTGCAAGGCCCTCTTCGATGAGGCTCCCACCTTCCACTAGCAAATCTCTTGAAAGGGAAGGACAAATACCCCTCTTACAACTTTTTACAAGCGGTTCACTCTCTTACAGATTTTCAGCAAGAAAGAAGGAGGTGAACACTAGCAAATTGAAAATAAGACTTGCTAAGACTTTTCTAAGACCTTTCTCTCAATCAATTGCTTCTCAAAAAGTTGTTATCTCAGTCGACATTTGAGGGGTATTTATAGGCTTCAAGAGGATTCAAATTTGGGCTCTAAAATTTGAATTCTCTTTAGTCCCCGATGCTGGCGGTGCCACCGCCTGTCAGTGTCTGACACTAACAGTGGACTGGTGGTGCCACCGCCTGGCTCTCGAGTGCTGGGCGGTGCCACCGCCAGACCTTTCGGTTCACAGGTTGGGCTTTAATTTTAGTCCAAACCAAGTCTAGTTTTGGGCCCAATTGGCCCCTAACTAGGATATAGGATTATCTCTTAATCATAATCCTAATTACATGTGAACTACAGAACTAAAAACATCCTAAGCAAGTTTTCAACCACGAACGTCGAGTCTTGTTCCGGCGAGCTTTCCGACGAACTTCTTCTGACGGACTCCCAGCAAGCTCTCGATCTTGTGATGTCTTTAACGAGTAGCCGAGCCTTCTCGGTGATCTCCGCGAACCTCCGACGATCTCTTTAGAGAACTTCCAAAAATTCCGACAGGTTCCCGATTTCTTCTCGGTTGGTTCCGGCAGCATCTCTGACGATTCTTCGGTCTCTTAAACGTCCATCGAACTTGACTTCGGTATTCTTGCTTTATGTTTTCTGGTTATCGTAGTTAATCCTGCACACTTAACTCAATAATATGGATTAGATCAATTAACCCATCAATTGGTTTTATCATCAAAATCCGAGATTCAACAGCTACGACAACTATAGTGTTGCAATTACAATAGCTTACATTGCAATTACAATTACAATTACAGTAGCCTTATGACAAGCGGCCTACGCCCGGAGCACGATGGAAAAACGCCCCCAACCCGAGCTCGAGCCTGAAATCACTTTTGGAGCCAAGGAGGTCGAGCACTCCCATCACAACGACGCTTTGGTGATCTCAATCCGGATCGCCAATGCTCGGGTCAAATAGGTAATGGTTGACACCGGGAGCTCCGCCGACATACTATACCTCGATGCCTTCAAGACACCATCCTCCCTGTCACTATCAGGGAAGAGCCGAGAGCAAAGACGATAATGACTACCTTCATGGTAGTCGATCTACCCTCGGCCTACAACGTCATCCTTGGCCGACCGACACTCAACAAGTTAAAAGCAGTGGTTTTCACCTACCACCGGGCCATCAAGTTTCCAACTTCGGCGAGGGTTGGGGAGTCCCAAAGTGATTCGGGAGAATCAAGGCAGTGCTATCTTACAGCAGTTACTCTCCCGGAGAAGTCATGCCCCCGCCAAGTCCCGAATCCCTGTGAAGGAGGCGTGATGACAATGCACATGGAGCCCCCCAAATAGCTCGTCGAGGTCCCCCTAAAAAGGAACCGATCCGATCTAACTGTGAAGATCAGGATGACACTCCTCGAAGCGAACCAGCTCCAGCTCATTGATTTCTTGAAGGAAAATGTCGATGTGTTTGCATGATCCTCAAAGGAGATGCTCGGGATCGACCTAGAAGTGACCCAGCACCAGCTCAACATCGACCCCGAGGCTAGGCCGGTAAAGCAAAGGCCAAGGAAGTTTGCTCCCAACCAATGGAAGGTAATCAGTGACGAGGTTGACCACCTTAAAGAGGCAGGATTTATAACCGAGTTGAAAGACTCTCGATGGCTGTCGAATGTAGTCCTCGTAAAGAAACCCAATGGAAGCTGGAGGATGTGTTGACTAAACCGATCTCAATCGAGCATGCCCCAAGGATTGCTATTCACTCCCAAGGATAGATCAGCTGGTCGATGCCACCACAGGCTATGAACTCCTTACGGTTATGGACGCATTCTTGGGCTACAACCATATCCGGATGGCACCATAAGATCAAAAGAACACTGCCTTCATCACCGACAGAGGAGTGTATTGGTACAAAGTAATGCCTTTCGAACTAAAAAACGCTGGGGCGACTTACCAAAGAATGGTCAACAAGCTGTTCGAGCAATAGCTTGAGAGGAACATGGAAGTGTATATGGATGACATGATCATGAAAAGCAAGGCTTCAAGCACACACCTGGTCGACCTGACAGAGACATTCCAAAGGCTCAAGCAGTTTGACATGCGCCTAAATCCCGCGAAGTGCATCTTCGGGGTTAGCTCGGGAAGATTCCTTGGTTTCGTCATCCACCAAAGAGGGATAAACGCCAACCCCGAAAAGGTTCGAGCTATAACCGAGATGCATCCCCCTCGCTCGATTAAGGAGGTGCAGCGCCTCGCCGGGAAATTGGCGGCACTCAATAGGTTCGTGTCACGATCGGGCGGCAGGTGCCTCCCCTTTTTCCAGGTCGATGGCTTCACATGGACCCCGGAATGCGAGAAATCCTTTAAAAAGTTAAAGGTGTGCCTCACTCGATTGCCCTGACTCGCCTTGCCCGAGCCGGGTGAGACCCTCGGTCTTTACCTAGCGGCCTTGGCATAGGCAGTCAGCTTGGTGTTAACTCGGGAAACGCCACCAACACAACAACTTGTCTATTATGTCAGCCACGTTCTCGTCGGGCCCGAGATGTGGTATTCCTCGATCGAAAAGCTGACCCTCGCACTGATGAAGATGGCCCGAAAGCTGTGACCATATTTCCAAGCTCACACGACCAAAGTGATAACCGACCAACCGTTGCGGCAAATCCTCTCCAAATTTGACACGTCAGGTCAAATGCTATGGTCGTCGGTCAAGCTTGGTGAATTTGACATTCAATACTCCCCTAGAACAGCCATCAAAGCCTAGGTACTGGCTGACTTCATCTCCAAGTTAACTCCTGAAGATCATGCTATTGGATAGGTGCACAACGAGAGCACATGGACCCTGCATGTGGATGGCTCGGCCATTGCCAAAGTAGTCAGGGTCAGACTTATCCTCAAAAGCCCATCCGGAGAAACCTATAATAAATCGCTCTGATTACAATTCTGAGCAACCAACAATGAGGCCGAGTACAAGGCATTACTCCATGGTCTGTGCCTCGCCTTGGAGATGAATGTGGGTAACCTCGAGGTCTTCAGCGACTCCCAACTGGTGATGGGACACATCAACGGAAGCTACGAAGCTCGGGACCTGACAATGGTGTTATACCTAGCGGAAGTGAAATGTCTCGCCTATTGCTTCAATCGCCTCTCGGTCACTAGAGTACCTCGGGCACAGAACATGCAAGTCGATGCATTAGCCAGGTCGACCTCCGTTCGTAGCCTGGTCGCAACCTCGGTAACTGAATCCATAACGGCACCGACAATACCAACTCATGGCATCGTTGAAACAGAGGTCTCGCCGAACTAGATAGAAGAAATCCTCTGCTTCAAGGAGGATGGGATACAGCCTGACGACTCGACAATTGCAAGACGACTGAGGAGAACCCAAGCCTGGCACTGCGTGATCGGTGGAAAGCTATACCGTAGGGCTTTCTCTCAACCTCTATTACGCTGTCTCGTACCATCAGAAGCCGAAACGGTCCTCGCCGAACTCCACGAGAGGATTTGTGGGGAGCACATCTGATGGAAATCTTCAACTTAGCAACCATATACCCCGATAGCTAAAGAGCTATGATACATATGGAATGCAAATTGACCCCCTCCAACGAATTGAAATAAGATGGATCGTTCAAGATTGAAGTTAGGAAAACTATTCTAATCACATAATCAATGAAAATTTGATGAAGTAATTAGAATAGTACTTTGATTCCCTTAAAACGTCACAAACTAAGAAGCTTGAAAAGTTGAAAGGAAAAACAAAGATTTTTGAGTTTTGAACGCCATAAACAGAAATGCTTGATGAGTTCCAAAGTTCATGCAAGAACTTAAAAACAAAACACTCACCAGTGTTGTAAGTTGAATACACTTCTCAATTTTCTGCCCCTTACAAAGAGAGTCACCCTTGTTTATATAGTACAAAGGCCAAGTACAAAGGGAATGAATATATTAAATGACATTTATATTCCTAATGCATGAATGTAGATTACTCATGAATCTACATTAAATTATTTTGAATAATTATTCATGAATAAGCCCACAATTCCTAATATGGTCCAATATGGCTGAATGACTTTATTCTTCAAAGATGGCTAAAAATTCATCTTTCTCAAGGTTGGACTTTCTCTTCATGATGTTGACTTATTTGAATCAGGTTGATTATTTTAGGCTCTTCTTGTATCCATAGAACCTTGACCAAATTTTGACTAGCTTGCTCCTTCCAAATGCCTTCTAATAAACAAGTTAAGGCTTCTTTCATCCTTTTAATTTTCGCTCTTGTCATTGGTCCTCGATGAATAGTTAAATGGTCTTTGGCAGAATTATAATCAACTTGCTCATTCATATCAACATCGGGGGATGAACCTTGGCCTTCAAGAACCTCAGATAGGGGTACTACTGGCTGACCATGTGCCAGGACGTCATATCATATGTGCAGTGGTGCCAACAATGTTAAAGGCACGCTAGACTGCAACACTAGTCGATGGTGCCTCTTACCCCGATGGATGTGGCCTGACCCTTTGCCCAATGGGGACTTGACCTCCTCGGGCCTTTTCCTCCGGCTTTGGGATAATGATGCTTCCTTATAGTTGGGGTCGACTACTTCACGAGGTGGGTTGAAGTCGAACCATTAGCCTCCATCACCGAGAAACAAGTTCAAAGCTTCACATGGAAGAGCATTATTACCCGATTCGGAATCCTGAGGGCTATCATCATCGACAACGGAGCTCAATTCAATAATACTAAGTTCAAGGCCTATTGCCAGTCGTATGCGATACAATTGAGGTTCAGCTCAACCGTGCACCTCCAAACTAACAGCCAGGCCGAAGTAATGAATCGGGTGATCCTAGAAGGCCTCAAGAAAAGGGTCTCGGGCATGCGTGGAGCATGGGTGGATGAGCTCCCTAGCATCCTATGGGTAATGCGAATGACTCCCAAAACTGCCTCTAGGGATTCTCCGTTCAACCTGGCGTTCGGGACGAAAGCACTCCTCCCGCCTAAAATGGTGTTCCCAACCTTGCGCACCACCATCTATGAGCAAAACAACTCCGAGGAGGGCCTACGAGTAAACCTAGATCTCCTTGAAGAAAAAAGAGCCGAGGCACACCTGTGTACCTTGGCATACAAAAAGGCTATGGCTCGGATGTGCAACTGCAAAAACGATAGTTTTTCATTGATGAAAAGAAATACACATTTTGGTTGGGCAATATAATCTCAAAATTTGACCCGACCAAAGCCAAAAAACAAAAAGGGGGTACAGCTCTCAATTCGGAGGAGGAGTCTCGGGCCCATCGTCGAAAGGGATGCTCGCCGGCATGTTGACGTTTTGTTCCTCTGGTTGGTTGGTGAACGTGTCTGACTCCAGTTCCAGGTCCGAGTAACTTGCTCAAAAATGAGCATAAGCCACCCGATACCCAAACTCGTACATCACCCGCCCCGACCTCACTAGGCCTTGCTTGAACCCGGGGGATGACTTGTATTCAGCAATCGCCCCCTTTATCTTCTCGGGCAGCACTAGTCGCTCCTCTTTCAAAATCTCCTCGGTAGCCCAAGCAAAAGATCTGGCGGATTTGACGTCCTAGGAGAGGGTCTGCAGCTCATCGTCAAGCATCTAAGCGTTGGCTCGGCTTTCCTCTAGCTCGGCCTTCAGACGATCCACCTCTCCCCCCAAGTTTGAGGCACGCTGTTCGGCCGTGGCGACGGCCTCAGGGCCCGATATGGCCTTTAGATCTAAGATCTCCATACGAAGAGTGGAGTTGGAGTCTGAGAGGCGCTTGATCACCCTCCATGCATCATGGACACGATCGAGCAGCGCTATGGTGTAATGTTGGCCCTGCGCGAAGGTCGGAGTCAGAATCCATGCGTAGAAGGAAGGACCAAACAAGGGAAAAGCAACACTACTTACCCAGATGAATGACTTAGCTACCCAGTCCATCACAGCTCCGATGAGGTGTAATAGAGCTCCTTTGCCATCGCTGGGTAGAGCGCCCCCCGGATAAATTCTTGGGCGCTCACCCTATTAGCCCAGATGCGACTGTTGGCCTTAAGGTTCGCCCACCGAGAGGCGTAGGGGGTTCCTGGCTCCCCAACAAGGAGATCGGCCATGCTCAGGGCCTGGAACTACTCACCTTCGACCCGAGAACGGACGTGGCGCAAGTCCCGCATCGACTTAGGGCACATTGATGACCTCCTCGAGGGGTCTCTGTCGGACGATCTGGCCACCCCCTTTTCTCTCGCGCTCCCCGAGCCCTCACCTTGGGGAGCAGCCCTAGATGACTCTGGGACGACACTCTCATGAGTAGCTATGCTCGCATATGTCTTCTGAACCGTGGTTTTCACCTTCTTCTAAGGGTGACTTGCCTCCGGAGACCCCGACATCCTCCTTGGTGTGCCCTTCTGCGAGGCACCCCTAGCTCTAGAACCCTCGCCACCCCGAGACGGTGGTGCGGTGGTCTTGGCATGAGGCATCCTCTTCACCAACTAGAGGTCCACCATCTCTACAAGCAAAAGCTCGGTCGGTTAGTGAGCTCGGGACGGGTGAACGATCCATAACATGCGAATGACCATACCCCCGGTGGCTGGGCTCAGTTCCCCCTCGACTAGCCACTCCTCAGTCATCTCCCTGATTGCCCAAGAAGAGGACAAGATGCCCCTTAGTCGATTCACATCCGTTGTTTCTCCTACATAAAGAAATGGAGGGACATTGTTGATGGTTCGAGAAGTCCATCCAATACTGAAACCCCACCCCTGACTACAATTGATGAAGAAGAAGTGACTCTTCCAACCCTTGTTGTTGGAAGGAGCACTGCAATATTAAAACCGCTCCGGGTGATCAAATAATACTTGCCTCGCCCCTTACACAAACAAAAGCAAGCTAGGAAGAGGGTCTTAGTCGGCTCAATCCCTGCTCCCTGACACTCCCCAAGAAAAGCTACCAGATAACGCCAAGAGTTCAATGCCATCTAGAACGGCAATATTCCCACTTATGAAGGCACTCCTCGATAACAGGATGCAGCGGGAACCGTTGTCCTGCCTCGAGGGCACCCACGGTCAGCCCGAACCCTTCGAGAAACTGATCGTATGGCCGCTAACTAGGCCGAGGGGCATGAACACAATAACACTTCAAGATGCAATAGCAATCCCGAAGTGCCCCCAAAAGTTCCTCGATCACCACCGAGTCTACATCATTCCACGACTTGAGGTTTTCAAGCACAGCAAAACTCCCTGCGGCCTCCAAAGGCATGCCACCCGAGGATAAACTGATAACCTCAGCCATCGGGCCCCTAGAAGAAGAAGACGAAGAGAAGACGGAGACATCCCGACCTTAAGGTTGGAAGGAAGGAGCTAGGGTGCAGGACGAAGGACTGAGCAAAGTGATGGCAATTGTTCTGGAAGAAGCTTATAAAGAGCAGGCTAATCCATCGTGAGGTGACGATTGTGCTTCCCGAGGAGAGAGATGGACGTAGCATTTAAAACCCATCATGACCCCTAAGATTCCCTAGATTCATTGGTCTCGGAGCTTCCGCCAAAGGCGCCTCGTCACCGAAGATTTCCCACCAGAAGCAATGCGTGATAAGGGACCTCCCACCAGAAGCAGCTCGTGATGGAAGGTTTCTCGCCAAAAGCATCTCGTGACGAGAGATATCCCGCCAGAAACCACTCGTGACAATAAGCTCCCCACCAGAACTTACGTCACTCTACTTGGCATGCCACATGGCGTGATGACACATGCGCAGACCCAAGCGCGCCACCCAACAATAGGTCTAGTCTCGGCCTGAGTCGTGCCAGATTGGTCCCCCGACTTGCGACTCGCCAGCCCTGCCTGAGCCCGAGTATAGTCCGTCGACCCACAAGCCTAGTCTTTGCTGAGTCGCGCCAAATCGACTCCCGACTTGTGACTCGCCGACCCTAAACTTGAGCCCGAGGATAGTAACTCGGCCAACAGGTCCAGTCTTTATCTGAGTTGATCCAGATCGATCCCTCGACTTGCGACTCGCCAGTCTTGCTTGAGCCTGAATATAATCCCTCGGCCCACAGGCCCAGTCTTTGCCTGAGTCGGGCCAGATCGGCTCCCGACTTATGACTTGTCGACCCTAAACCTGAGCCTGAGAATAGCCACTCGGCCAACAGGTCCAGTCTTGACCCGAGTCGAGCCAGATCGGTCCCCTCGACTTGCAACTCGGTAGCCTTTATCCGAGTCACACCAGATCAGTCCCCCGACTTGCGACTCGCTAGTCCTGCCTGATCCCGAGAATAGTCCCTCGGCCCACAGGCCTAGTCTTTGCCCGAGTCATGCTAGATCAGCTCCCGACTTGCGACTCACCGACCCTAAACCTGAGCCCAAGAATAGTAACTTGGCTAATAGGTCCAATCCTGACCCGAGTCACGCCAGATCGGTCCCCCGACTTGCGACTCGCTAGTCTTGCCTGATCCCAAGTACAGTCCCTTAGCCCACAGGTCTAGTCTTTGCCCGAGTTGGGCTAGATCAGCTCCCGACTTGTGACTCACCGACCCTAAACCTTAGCTCTAGAACAGTCACTCGGCCAACAGGTCCAGTCCTGACCTGAGTCGCGCTAGATTGGTCCCCCGACTTACGACTCGCCAATCTTGCTTGAGCCCGAGTACAGTCCCTCAACCCACAGGCCCAATCTTTGCTCGAGTTGAGCCAGATCGACTCCCGACTTGCGATTGGTCGGCCCTAAACCTGAGCCCGATAATAGTCACTCGGCCAATAGGTCCAGTCCTGACCCGAGTCGTGCCAGATCGGTCCCCTGACTTGCGACTCGCTAGCATTTATCCGAGTCGCACCATATCGGTCCCCCGACTTGCGACTTGCCAATCCTGCCTGAGCCCGAGTATAGTCCCTCGGCCCATAGGCCCAGTTTTGCCCGAGTCGCACCAGATCAGATCCTGACTTGCGACTCGTCGGTTCTAAACCTGAGCCCGAGAATAGTCACTCAGCCAACATGTCCAGTCCTGACTCGAGTCATGCTAGATCGGTCCCCCGACTTGCGACTCGCCAGTCCTGCTTGAGCCCAAGTACAGTCCCTCGGCCCACAGGCCTAGTCTTTGCCCGAGTCGCACCAGATCGGCTCCCGACTTGCGACTCGCCGACCCTAAACCTGAGCCCGAGAATAGTCACTCGATGAACAGATCCAGTCCTGACCAGAGTCACGTCAGATCGGTCCCCTGACTTGCGACTCACCAGCCTTTATCCGAGCCGCACCAGATCGATCTCCCGACTTGCGACTTGCCAGTCCTGCCTGAGCCCGAGTACAGTTCCTCATCCCATAGGCCCAGTTTTTGCTCGAGTCGCGCCAGATTGGCTCCCGACTTACGACTCGTCGGCCCTAATCCTGAGTCCGAGAATAGTAACTCGGCCAACAGGTCTAGTCTCTATCCGAGTTGCAATAGATCGGTCCCCCGACTTGCCACTCGTCAGTCTTGCCTAAGCCCAAGTATAGTCCCTCAACCCACAGGCCCAGTCTTTGCCCAAGTTGCACCAGATCGGCTCCCGACTTGCCACTCGCCGGCCCTAAACCTGAGCCCGAGAATAGTCACTCGGCCAACAGGTCCAGTCCTGACCCGAGTCGAGCCAAATCGGTCCCCTGACTTGTGACTTGCCAGCCTTTATCTGAGTCGCACCAGATCGGTCCTCCGACTTGTGACTCGCCAGATCAGTCCCCCGACTTGCGACTCGCCAGTCTTGCCTAAGCCCGAGCATAGTCCCTCGGCCCTAGGTCCAGTCTTTGCATGAGTCATGCTAGATCGGCTCCCTACTTACGACTTGCAGGCCCTAAACCTGAGCCTGTGAATAGTAACTCGGCCAACAGGTCTAGTCTCTGTCTGAGTCGCGCTAGATCGATCTCCCGACTTGCGACTTACTAGTCCTACCTAAGCCTGAGTACAGTCCCTCGGCCCATAGTGTCACGAACTTAGCTGGTTTTGCCTAAGTCGTGCGGCACCCATGCGTGTCCATCCGCAAAGGTCAGCCTCCCCGAAGCCTCCCATCGTCCCTTAGGACCAACAAAAGAGAGAACGAGTTAGAGAGAACACCTCATTCGGGATCCCCAAGCACACATTTCCGAAAAATACTTCATAGACAATGCAAATTACAAACAGACTTTACAAGCTCTGAATAGTTGCATAATAAAGGGTAAAATGGTCTATTACAGATCGAAAATCTCTCACACGTGTCCACATGACACAACCTTTATTTACAAGCCTAAAGAGATCACCAACCTAACTAAAATGGGACTATTAAGCCTTCGGCCGTCCCTCTACATGCTGTACAGGGCATGAACATACCAAAAGACACGGACATATATAAGCATTACATTAAACATCCTATTTTGAAGTTTGTCCGTGATATTCTCCCCCAATTATTCTTTCGACGTCCTCGTTGAAGCCTTTGTTGACACTGCAACTCCTCGCCTTTGCTGAGTCTTCAATCTTCTGCTCCAACTGCAATGCGCCTCTTGGCTCCCAACTGCTCTTCGTTGTTGTTTTTTTGAGTAGTCGAACCTTTAATCCGCCATGCTGCTTCAACTCGCCAATGACACTAACTCTGGTGTGGGGTTGGCTGAGTTGTGTTGATCCTTGTTGATTCCTGCAGATCCTCTAAATGAAGGAAAAGACCATCCTTACTGCGCTAGTCTCTCAAATGCCTCATGCTGTTTGAACTGGGTGGATGCTTGTTTGAGCTTTTAACGAGCATCGTCTCACAAACTTCTGAAGTTTTGGGTCCTTCATAAAATTTGCCCATTGACTCTTCTTTCACTTAGTTGTCACTTCCAAGTAGGTTCGCATCACTCCCGCTTTCGATTGGTATTTCATTGGGAAATGAAGCGGATAATCTACTCTCAGTGGTACTAATCACCATTGGTGAGGATTTGACAACTATTGTCTTCTATTATCTTCGAAGGGTCTTTGAACATGTGCATAGCTCCTCTACTAGATAGATAAGAGAATTGGGGTACTCGGTTTCGCCCATTCTCTTAAGAGTTGAGAAGGCAAAGGTTACTTGATTTCGCCCGCCTCCTCGAGGTTGTACTCCATGCATCGAGCTGGTTACTGGCATTCACCTGCTCTTTGCTCACACTTCTGAAGCACTTAAAGTGTTTGCACTCCTTGCGTTGAGTTAGCTACTATGATTCACCTTCTCAATGCCATCAAACTTCTGGAATGCAAGAAGTTTTCACCCCAACTTGGAGTAATTCTCTAATAGATTTGGTCGTCTCTGGGATTGTATCATCTTCTCCATCAACCCTGTCGCCTACTCCCCTGAGTAGCAAAGGTACAGCACCGCGTACTGCCTACTTCGTTCCTTGTTCGTGTACTCTTGCATGACCCGAAGTCCTTCACTTTCGGCTATCTTGATGGGAAGCTCATTGATACCGGTCTTACGAAGTTCCTTGGCCTCTGCCCTTCAACCTTGTCTTGGTACTTGGAGTTTGCCTCTGCATGCTCCACCTCCTCGGCCCCTTTTACGACCAAGCGCTCTCCCTCCATGAGAGCAAAGGATCAATGACTTTCACGGAAGTCCTGCCTCTGTGGTACCATGGCGTTGCCATGCCCATGGCCTTACTATCCGTCGCCTCGCATCTGCATCCCTTTTCTTCCGCGATTAGTAGATATGTCTTCGTGGCACTCCTCTGAGTCTACCTCCATTCTAACTGATGCTTGATTTTGGGTAGCTAAGTCCCTTTGGACTCGTCGTCGCTTCCTCGCCCCTTTCGACCCCTTGCTTCAACACCTCTGTGTTCTCCAAGCAGTTTGTTTGATCGATGGAAAGACAGACTGCAACTCCCATGCATGGCCTCTGCCATCGCATTATAGGGTTCGCACTGATTCTGTTCTCCTTAGCTTCCTTGGTACCAACGTTCACTTACTCGACCTTGTCCTCTAACTTGTCAGGCTCCCTTAAGCGAATATGGGCTCTGGAGCAGTCCAACTCTCCAGCTACTTCGATCATACCTCTGCATGATCAAGTCCCTCCCATGGGACTCATTGGTACTTGCATTCGAACTTTTCCCTTGGTGGAACACAACCCCCATATGCTGATGACCAAGGTTTTCATCCGATGCAACCTTCGATACACGCACGGAAGACCCGCATCTGTGGTACCATGGCCTTCACTCCTTAAATCCATAGCCCTTCTTGCCGTCGTGTTGTTCACCGAAGTGGAGCTTCTAGTAGCTCCTGATCATACCTCCGTATTATCTAGTCCCTTTCGGGACTAGGTTGTGTGTATCGCATTGCCACGAATTGTTCCACCATGATCCGCTGCACCATGTCGCCTCCTGGTGACATCTCTATTGCATTCTAATCCTTGTGTGCTGAACTTGTATTGTGAACCCTTCATGTGTGGCCTCTGCCAATATATCGCAAGGTCTCTTCCACCTTCGATTTTGTTCGCTCCTTTGGCAATCGACCTTCATCCACCTACTCTTGGGTCACACCTAGATAAAGCACCGCTCTAGGACAGTCTGTCGCTTAGTAGCTCCCGAAGTCCCCCGACTTCGTTGCAATTAGTGCACCATTGTTTGGATCCTGGGCCTCTACCCCTAGTAGCACAATCTTTGCTGCGCACCGCTTCCTTTATAGCAACTTAAATGGCAACAGTATGGCATATTCTTCAAGAGTACCCGCCTCTACGTCCTCTTGCCCCATTCTAAGGCCTTCTGAACCCAACTTCACCTCCGCAAATTGAGTCGCCTTGGTTCCTCCATCAAATGCTCCTCCGAGATAAAGTGCATGTGCCTAGAAGCTCCCTTCATCTTTGGCACTATGCAAGATGAGTCCACTCCGTCAAAATGAATGAGCCATGGAACAACATGATCCTACTCTTGCCTCTACAAGAGTTCATGTCCTTGACCTCTGTCCAAGGAAAGCACTATGCCTCCGCTCTATGTTCCATCTTCTATGCTGGCTCCCTTCATGCGGCTTGGGTACTTCGCTAAGTTACACCCAAGTTGCTCCGCTCCTCGTTTTTGCATTGAGTTGATGGTGGCCCTCGCGCCCACCATTCCACGGGTCAGCCCTCCCTTGAGTCCGATCTCCATATCGACTCCAAGTGTGCCTTCATTTGTGTTGCTTTGGGTCACTCCCCCACTTGATCTCGCAATGCATCCACCAATGCATTCTCTCAAGCGAGATCATGCGACGACTCCTCGCCGCTTACTCAATCCATTGAGCTTCGTGGAGTTGTTGTTTGTTGAGGTACTCCTCCTCAACTTGTGAGGTTCATCCCACATGATTCTCCCTCTAGAGAGCCGGGACTTATCCCTCCTGGATAACTGTCCCGTTAGAGCAACATCTCTCTTTGTTTCGGAGACCACCATCCCCTTGGACTACTTCGATCTGCTGACCAAACTGTGCATTGTTATGCCTCCTGCAAACACACTTGCTAGATTGCGACTCCACGTCAATACAGCCCCCGCTGCACCACTCAAGGCCTAGCAACATGCTGAACTCATTGCACACTTCAGCCTCCTACGAACGTATCCTTCACATGCCGAAGAGAAAGTTTCAATGCTCCATGGCGCGGAGTTTCAGTCGCCTTGGGATGGCCGCAAACATTCCATCGTCCGCATACAAGCCCATGCATGAGTACCGAATTCTTTGAGTTAGCAATTCCCCTCACCTCTGTGAGCTATGCATAACTCTTTCGGTCGCTGAGCAACTCATTCCACCTTGGATGGTCTCATCCTTTACCAAGCGCCTCGCTTGCCTTGAGCACCATCAAGTATGGTTGTCAACATTGAGCTGTAGCTCAAACTCAGTCATCCCAATCTTTGTGCACTCCGCATTCTTCCAAACTTGTCTGTTCTCATGGTGCCTCTTGCGCGAAGGGTTGCCCATTCCTCTGAATGCCAATCTCAGATGTCCGCTCCTCCGAGCGACTCCTTTTCCCTACATCCCCATACCTGTTTTCCCTCAAACGGTCGCGCGTGTGCTGACTGCCCTCAACGCAGCCCCGCTAGGTCCCCCACGTTTTCATTCTAAGTGTTTCTATGAGTGCTTGTCCCGCTCTGATACCATCTGTCACAGACTTAGCTGATTTTGCCTAAGTCGTGCGGCACCCATACGTGTCCGTCCGCAAAGGTCAGCCTCCCCGAAGCCTCCCATTGTCCCTTAGGACCAACAAAAGAGAGAACGAGTTAGAGAGAACGCCTCATTCGGGATCCCCAAGCACACATTTCTGAAAAATACTTCATAGACAATGCAAATTACAAACAGACTTTACAAGTTCTGAACAGTTGCACAACAAAGGGTAAAATGGTCCATTATAGATCAAAAATCTCTCACACGTGTCCACATGACACAAACTTTATTTACAAGCCTAAAGAGGCCACCGACCTAACTAAAATGGGACTATTAAGCCTTCGGACGTCCCTCTACATGCTGTACAGGGCATGAACATACCAAAAGACACGGACATACATAAGCATTACATCAAACATCTTGTTTTGAAGTTTATCCGTGACAATAGGCCCAGTCTTTGCCCGAGTCACGCCAGATCGGCTCCCGACTTGCGACTCATCGGTCCTAAACCTAAGCCCGAGAACAGTCACTCAGCCAATAGGTTCAGTCTTGACCCGAGTCGCGATAGATCGGTCCCCTGACTTGTGACTTGCTAGTCTTTATCCGAGTCGAGCTAGATCGGTCCCCCGATTTGCGACTCGCTAGTCCTGCCTGAGCCCGAGTACAGTCCCTCGGCTAACAGGTCCAGTCTCTACTCGAGTCACGCCAGATCAGCTCTCGACTTGCGACTCGTCGGCCCTAAACCTGAGCCCGAGATCAGTCACTCGGCTAATAGGTCCAGTCTCTACCCGAGTCACACCAGATCGACCCCCCGACTTACGAACCAGTCTTTATCCGAGTCACGCCAGATCGACCCCCCGATTTGTGACTTGCCAGTCTTTACCCGAGTCGTGCTAGATCGGTCCCCCAACTCATGACTCGCCAATCTTAAACCTGTGCCCGAGTCCAATCTCTTGGCATATGGGTTCAATCTTCGCTCGAGTCTCACAGCTCGGTCCCTTGACCAGTGACTCGTCAGTCTCATTTTGCCTGGGCCTAGCTGCCCGGCCAACGATTCAAACCCTTCCCAAAGCACAAGGCGCCACCCACCGAGCAACTCCACGACGAGCCAACCCGACTCCCCCTCACGAGTAATCGATATATCCACAGCACCCTGACCCAGGCATGCCCTTCGCCCTCTCGCAAGGACCCCAGTGCATGCCCTAGTTGTAACATCCCCCATTTTTAAAAAATTTAGTAAAAGGTTTGTTTGTAAAAATAAGGATTATTTAATAATTATTTTATATTAAAGGTTTATGGCTAGGGACCTAAGAGTAAATATTAGAAGTTTGATATAATTTATGAAAGATTCAGATTTAAGTTAAAAAAAAAAAAAAAAATAGTGGACATGTGTCACTAACTAACATAAGGTTGGTGCCACTTATCTTTGCTTTAAAGATGACACCTAGCCCCTTTCATGCATGCATGACACCTTGCAACTTTTGTATTAGCCAAAACCTAAATAATTAGATGAAAGGTTAAAGAAAACAAACCTGAAGAGTTGCAGCCAACGTGAGTTTGAGAGAAGAAGA
This sequence comes from Musa acuminata AAA Group, assembly GCF_036884655.1. NCBI lineage: Eukaryota > Viridiplantae > Streptophyta > Magnoliopsida > Zingiberales > Musaceae > Musa > Musa acuminata. The sequence continues at coordinate 14,730,303 of NC_088332.1, read as the reverse complement.
AGAGAAGAGAAGGGAAGAAGAAGAAGAAGAGGAATTGAAGAAGAAGATTTGATTGAGGTTTTGCATCAACTCCCCCCATTTGGGAATCAAATTTGTTTAAGGCAAGTGTTCTAACCTCTTCCTACAGAACTCCTAATCTTTGTTTTCCTTTTAATTCTTCATAATGCAGAAGATTTCAGCTTAGTACCAAACCGTTCTTTCCTTTTTGATACAAATCCATGAATCTGAAATTTTTCGGTAATCTGACCTCTATTCAATATTTCGGTCATAACATTTTGTAATAAACTCTGATTTAGACAAAACCTATTCCATTTGAAAGTAGACTCAAATATCTTTATTTTGACACTAAGATTGAATGATTCGGAGTTTAAATGACTACTAAGACTTCTGTTTCAATTCACCCTACAGATTCTGCAAAATAGGAACTGAAATTTCTGACCTTCTGTTACTAAATTGCTCATAACTCTCTAGAGAAAATTCTGAATTAAGCAAAACTTAGTTCCTTGGAAACTAGATTCGTGTATCTTTCTTTTGACACCTAGTTGGAAATTTTAAAGTATGTTTGCCTTCTGAAACTTCTGTTTAAATCGATTCTATCAAGTCTGCAAAACAGGGATGATCATTTCTGACCTTCCTTTACTCTATTTGGTATAACTTCCTGTTAAGAAATCAAAAAATTATAAATCTGAGTTCATCGGAAAATAGATTGATACAGCTTTCCAATGACACCTATTTTTAGTGATTTAGAGCATATTTGGTCACTCAAACAATTCAGAAACTATACCATTCAAATCCTGTCATAATTGAAAACTTTGTTGGGATTTGCCTATTCAATTTTCATCCTATTGGAAAATTGATTTCTGCTAAATTCTTCTTCAATTGAGCTTTATATTAGTCCTTTGAAGTTCTTGTATTGTTCATCTTGAAATTATTGTATAACTGAAATTTATTATGTAATGCTTTGTTTGCATTTCCTTGTTTGATAAGGCACATGCATATCTTCGTTGTTCCGCATGTGTTTCTGATATGTGTCAATGTTATTGTTCATACTACCCTTTTGTACTCTGGTGTCTTGTGGGATATTGTGAACCTTTGCCAGAAATGGTAAAGGGAGTTATGCTTAGAGCCCGCGATTGCTCTGCCGGCCCCATTGACTTCACTCAGACGTGGGTGGATGGAGCTCCCAGACGTGGGAGACTTATGCTTGGTGGTCATCCAGAAATGGATGAATCACATTATGTATGTGGTCCCACAGCGCCATCTATGCTCATTGATATGATATCCAAAGCTTTGTTTATGAGTTCATATTATGCTTTGGATAAAAAATGGAATGCATGCTACATCAAGAATGACATACAAGCTTGTGTTTATTATTCGGTTCACTTATTATACTCTGAAGTGTTTCGTTTGTCATTATTATGCCCCCAAACACTCTTATACCTTTGGATATGCACCTAAATACTTCATGTGCCATTTGATACATGCCTAAATGCTTCCTTTGCCAATGAAATGCTCTAATTTCCTTTCTCCTATTGTTATGTCTAATGCCTGTTTTTGAACGAGGTAAACCTTTGTGATTTTATATCAAAAGAGATGACTTCAAATGAACACTTGTATTTCTACTTTTGTATCTTGATACTAAGCTTGCTTGAACTTCTCCTATCGCCATGGATATGTTAGACGCTTGCTGAGCTCTTTATGCTCACCCCGTTGCTATATAAATTTTTCAGGGTAGCTTGTCATGCACTGAAAAGCTAGAATTGGGTTAAAGCAGTGAAAGGCTAGAAGATTTTTGAGCTAATCTTTGTTGGATGATGGTTTTTGTTGTATAGTAAACTTTACTTCTGATGTATCGTTAAGGATCTGTTGATACTTATGTGTTGAAAAATGTCAAAGGACCGCTCATGTGTATGGAATGATAAGTTTAAGATGTGTAAGGATAAGAACTCATGGTAAATAATTATCTTTTTTGTGATTGTATATACTTCTATGATTATGGATTTGTGTTGTGGTTGATGTTTAGTTGACTTGTCTTTGGATTTTGTGAATCTCTAAGTGAAGTGGATTATGATTTATGTAATGTACATGTTTATGAATTGTGAATATTGATAGATTGAATGATTCTTAGTATCCTCAAATTGTTAGATTGGATCCTGGATTGAATTGATGATCAATTATAATATTATTGATTTTTAGACAGGGTCACACTTCCTGAATGCGATAATTCAGGGGGGCGTGACATAGTTGGTATCAGAGCATGGTTTGAGGATCACTGAAATATTTGATATGTTGAAATACAAAATATATTGAGGTCTAATGAACTATAGTGATTGGTGGAAATTATCTTTGATGCATTTTAGGAATCTAGGATGATGAGGACATTTAGTCCTCCTACTTCATCTGCTTTTGATTAATGAAGTACGATAAAAGGGTTGATCGGGGATAATAAATCAGAGTAGCGCAGTAGAAGCGTGGTGAAACCTAATACATTGGTAGTAGAAAAATAGATGATGTGATTGGAGAAGATATTTGATGCACGAAATTATTCTGATGATCAAAAGAATTTCTAGAGATCAAGGACAGCAATAGAAAGGACAAGTTTACCCAAAAAAAAAAAAAGATTAGAAATGAATCTGAATGTGATAATAAGAGGGTCAAGACATCATCGATTTGAAAAGGGAAGTTACCACAAAAGATTCAATCATGTGTATGATGCAAGTTAAATTATGAAATAAGTTTGTATTTGTAGGTGACTGGAGCCTATTTTGCTTATAAAAATTTGGATCATAAAATGAAAGACTATCCTTTGGACAAGAAGAAAGAATCACTGCCGCATAAATCATCAGCCCATGTCAGAGTGTATGTTATCACGGAATATGATTCTAAAGCTTATGAATTAGTGGTCGAAGGTACTATTCATGGTTATGAAAGAATGCAAATATTTGTTTGACCATGTGTCTCATCTATGATTTGATTTGCAATATTTTGCTTATCACATGGGCATTCAACCTAAATCACTGGATTATATGCTATATGTAAATACGGCTATTGGGGATGTGTTTTGATGCAAGAAGGGAAAGTGATTGCTTATGCTTCTAGACAACTAAAGAGTTATGAACTGAATTATCTAACTCATGATTTGGAATTGGCAGCAATTGTTTTTGCTCTAAAGATTTGGAGGCATTACTTGTATGGACAAACATTTGAAATCTTTACTGATCATAAGAGTTTAAAGTATATTTTTACTCAAAAAGAGTTAAACATGAGACAACGGAGATGGATAGAACTTGTAAAGGATTATGATTGTACCATTTGTTATCACCCGGGTAAAGCTAATGTTGTAGCAGATGCCCTTAGTAGAAAATCTATAAGTTTTATGGTGACTTTGGTTGTGAAGCAATTGAAGTTATTAGAAGAGAATTATGATTCAAATGTTATGAGAAAAGGGCAAGACTCAATGATATTAATGGCCTCCATCCAAGTGCAATCTGATCTCATTCAACAAATTAAAGGAGGACAACTACAAGATCAACGCTTGATCTGCTTAAGGAATGAAGTAAAAAAGGGATTGAAAGTGAATTTTCGAGTTTCAGAGGATGGCCTATTGAGATTTAAGGATAGAATATGTGTTCCAAATGACTCAGATATCAAAGATCAAATCCTAAGGGATGGTCATAATTCAAAGTACACCATGCATCCTGGTAGCACTAAGATGTATAGAGATCTCCAAAGTCATTATTGGTGGGAAGGCATGAAGAAGGATATTGCAATATATGTTTCAAAGTGTTTGACTTGTCAGCAAATCAAAGCAGAACACCAAAGACCTGGAGGTTTGTTGCAACCTTTAGATATTCCTGAATGGAAATGGGAATGTATTACCATGGACTTTATTTCAGGACTACCCCGAACTTCTAGAAAGCATGATGCTATTTGGGTTATCATTGATAGGTTAACGAAATCTGCACATTTTCTACCGATCAATATGACTTATTCTCTTGATAGGCTTGCAGATTTATATATAAATGAAATAGTAAGACTTCATGGTGTTCCAAAGGAGATAATCTCTGACAGAGACTCCAGATTTCTATCTAGATTTTGGAGAAGGTTACAGGAATCTATTGGCACTAAAGTCAAGTTTAGCACTGCTTATCACCCTCAAACTGATGGTCAATCAGAAAGAACCATTCAAACACTTGAGGATTTGCTTCGAGCCTATGTTATGGATTGGAAAGGTGAATGAGATAAAGATATCTCTCTTATTGAGTTCACTTACAATAACAGTTATCATTCAAGTATTCAGATGGCTCCTTATGAAGCTTTATATGGGCGAAAGTGCAGGATGCCTATATGTTGGGAAGAAATTGGCGACAGAAAGTTATTAGCACCAGAAAAAGTACAAGAGACTACTGAGAAAATTCAACTTATAAGAAAAAGGTTAAAGACTGCTCAGAGTCGTCAAAAAAGTTATGCTGATAAAAGAAGGCGAAATATTGAGTTTCAAATCGAGGATTTTGTATTCCTGAAGGTCTCCCCTTCTAAAGGCATTGTAAGATTTGGGAAGAAAGGAAAGTTAAGCCCAAGATTTATTGGACCTTTTGAGATTCTTGAGAGGCTTGGTTCTGTCGCTTACAGGATTGCCTTGCCACCATCATTGTGCCATATCCATGATATATTTCATGTTTCAATGATCAGAAAGTATATACCTGATCCCTCTCATATCATTAAGTATGAGTCGATAGTGATTGATAAAGACTTGTCTTATGTGGAAGAGCCCACTCAGATTGTTGATAAAAAAAAGAAAAGATCTTGAGGAATCGGGTTATCCCTCTAGTTAAAGTGATCTGGAGATATCATTCTGGAGAGGAAACAACTTGGGAGCTTGAGGAAGAAATGATAAAAGCTTATCCTCATCTTTTCGTCGAATGAGGTATGATAAATTTAGAGGACTAAATTTTTTTTTAGGAGGGGAGAGTGTAACATCCCCCATTTTTAAAAAATTTAGTAAAAGGTTTGTTTGTAAAAATAAGGATTATTTAATAATTATTTTATATTAAAGGTTTATGGCTAGGGACCTAAGAGTAAATATTAGAAGTTTGATATAATTTATGAAAGATTCAGATTTAAGTTAAAAAAAAAAAAAATAGTGGACATGTGTCACTAACTAACATAAGGTTGGTGCCACTTATCTTTGCTTTAAAGATGACACCTAGCCCCTTTCATGCATGCATGACACCTTGCAACTTTTGTATTAGCCAAAACCTAAATAATTAGATGAAAGGTTAAAGAAAACAAACCTGAAGAGTTGCAGCCAACGTGAGTTTGAGAGAAGAAGAAGAGAAGAGAAGGGAAGAAGAAGAAGAAGAGGAATTGAAGAAGAAGATTTGATTGAGGTTTTGCATCAACTCCCCCCATTTGGGAATCAAATTTGTTTAAGGCAAGTGTTCTAACCTCTTCCTACAGAACTCATAATCTTTGTTTTCCTTTTAATTCTTCATAATGCAGAAGATTTCAGCTTAGTACCAAACCGTTCTTTCCTTTTTGATACAAATCCATGAATCTGAAATTTTTCGGTAATCTGACCTCTATTCAATATTTCGGTCATAACATTTTGTAATAAACTCTGATTTAGACAAAACCTATTCCATTTGAAATTAGACTCAAATATCTTTATTTTGACACTAAGATTGAATGATTCGGAGTTTAAATGACTACTAAGACTTCTGTTTCAATTCACCCTACAGATTCTGCAAAATAGGAACTGAAATTTCTGACCTTCTGTTACTAAATTGCTCATAACTCTCTAGAGAAAATTCTGAATTAAGCAAAACTTAGTTCCTTGGAAACTAGATTCGTGTATCTTTCTTTTGACACCTAGTTGGAAATTTTGAAGTATGTTTGCCTTCTGAAACTTCTGTTTAAATCGATTCTATCAAGTCTGCAAAACAGGGATGATCATTTCTGACCTTCCTTTACTCTATTTGGTATAACTTCCTGTTAAGAAATCAAAAAATTATAAATCTGAGTTCATCGGAAAATAGATTGATACAGCTTTCCAATGACACCTATTTTTAGTGATTTAGAGCATATTTGGTCACTCAAACAATTCAGAAACTATACCATTCAAATCCTGTCATAATTGAAAACTTTGTTGGGATTTGCCTATTCAATTTTCATCCTATTGGAAAATTGATTTCTGCTAAATTCTTCTTCAATTGAGCTTTATATTAGTCCTTTGAAGTTCTTGTATTGTTCATCCTGAAATTATTGTATAACTGAAATTTATTATGTAATGCTTTGTTTGCATTTCCTTGTTTGATAAGGCACATGCATATCTTCGTTGTTCCGCATGTGTTTCTGATATGTGTCAATGTTATTGTTCATACTACCCTTTTGTACTCTGGTGTCTTGTGGGATATTGTGAACCTTTGCCAGAAATGGTAAAGGGAGTTATGCTTAGAGCCCGCGATTGCTCTACCGGCCCCATTGACTTCACTCAGACGTGGGTGGATGGAGCTCCCAGACGTGGGAGACTTATGCTTGGTGGTCATCCAGAAATGGATGAATCACATTATGTATGTGGTCCCACAGCGCCATCTATGCTCATTGATATGATATCCAAAGCTTTGTTTATGAGTTCATATTATGCTTTGGATAAAAAATGGAATGCATGCTACATCAAGAATGACATACAAGCTTGTGTTTATTATTCGGTTCACTTATTATACTCTGAAGTGTTTCGTTTGTCATTATTATGCCCCCAAACACTCTTATACCTTTGGATATGCACCTAAATACTTCATGTGCCATTTGATACATGCCTAAATGCTTCCTTTGCCAATGAAATGCTCTAATTTCCTTTCTCCTATTGTTATGTCTAATGCCTGTTTTTGAACGAGGTAAACCTTTGTGATTTTATATCAAAAGAGATGACTTCAAATGAACACTTGTATTTCTACTTTTGTATCTTGATACTAAGCTTGCTTGAACTTCTCCTATCGCCATGGATATGTTAGACGCTTGCTGAGCTCTTTATGCTCACCCCGTTGCTATATAAATTTTTCAGGGTAGCTTGTCATGTACTGAAAAGCTAGAATTGGGTTAAAGCAGTGAAAGGCTAGAAGATTTTTGAGCTAATCTTTGTTGGATGATGGTTTTTGTTGTATAGTAAACTTTACTTCTGATGTATCGTTAAGGATCTGTTGATACTTATGTGTTGAAAAATGTCAAAGGACCGCTCATGTGTATGGAATGATAAGTTTAAGATGTGTAAGGATAAGAACTCATGGTAAATAATTATCTTTTTTGTGATTGTATATACTTCTATGATTATGGATTTGTGTTGTGGTTGATGTTTAGTTGACTTGTCTTTGGATTTTGTGAATCTCTAAGTGAAGTGGATTATGATTTATGTAATGTACATGTTTATGAATTGTGAATATTGATAGATTGAATGATTCTTAGTATCCTCAAATTGTTAGATTGGATCCTGGATTGAATTGATGATCAATTATAATATTATTGATTTTTAGACAGGGTCACACTTCTTGAATGCGATAATTCAGGGGGGCGTGACACTAGTGGGGGGGGGAGAAGTGATGAGGTAAATTTTGGATCCCAATCCACTACTGATGGCCAACGCCATGCCACGCCATCACCAGGTCAATAAAGGAGGGCTCTCGTACGCCGACCCAGAGTCCGTACCAAGGCATCCCCCAATACACCTCGGAAAGCCTAGAGCGGTGCCGTCTGATGTCGTCCTCCGCGCCACCGGGCGACAGCCACACTGAGGCACTGTCTCCCTGTTTCAGCGCCCTAGGACGACGGCCGCATAAAGGTGCTATCCCATCGTTCTGAGCGTTCTAGGACGGCAGCCGCACAAAGGTAATAACTTCCCCCTCAAGGATCAGCCGCCATAGAAAAGATATGTGTGTGACCCACCCTCGGGTAGTGGTATAAAATCCCTTGATCGACGTCCGGCCAAGGGGGCGAAAAAAGAGAGAGACAAAACGCTGACTTACTTATCGAGGGGCCACAGTCGGTAACCATCCAACGAGGGCCTTTTGTGTAGGAAAGCGATTATGCCCGAGACATGATCACCCTGATCAAGAAGGCGTCTTTCCCCAAGCGACTCCGACAACCATTCCCGACATCCATACGTCGACTTGCGGTCGATCAACATCGGTGACCCATCAAAGCCGATCTTCGACTCCAGACATTGCCTTGGGGACCAGGCCGTTCTGACTCATTAGCCACGGTGCATCAATTCCTCGACAGAATTAAATTTGATATTTCAATTTATATAACCAATAGTATGGATTCATTTTAATATGAAAATAAAAAAAAGTATAAAATATTTATCGTTATACAAAATCATCTTAAAGTGAAAATGATAATAGTCGTTAGTCCTTAAATCATTGAAAATATTGATAAGGGCGAATAATAAAATAGCATTAATGAACTCTCATATAATGTTGATATCATCACTAATGATCTTGTAGAACAATCATAATTGGTAGATTTGAGAATATCTTAAAGAAAAATGAGATTTGCTATTTTTATTATTATATGGTATATCTATAAGAATAATATTATAACATAGGAATCCCTTATTATTTTCATAAGTTATGAAAAGTAATGATTCTAAAAAATTATATTATACAATAAAAGAAGAGTTGAAATTAATAAACCATAATAGTGTTTGAGAACTTGTCGAGTTGCTCAATAATTATAGAAAAGTATGTTATATAAATATAACTTAAAGGGTAATATTGAACGATACAAAAGTCAAACTTATAATCAAATGTTTTACTCGTAAAAAATATATCGATCATAACGAGATATTTTCTCTAGTTTTTAATTGAACTTGTTAAGAATTATCACAATATTAGTAGTTCATTCTTATTTTGAGTTAGATCATATAGATGTGAAAACAAGTTTTTTGAATAAGGAATCTAGATTTACATAAATAAACCTAAACAAGTGACAAAGAAAATAAAAATATATAAAATTTGATATGTAAATTTAAAAAATTCATTTATGAACTTAAATAAGTATTTAAATAATAATATATAAAGTTTATTGATACTATTACTTTTTTATATTTAAAAAATATTATTGATAAATTGTTAATCTAAAGATCAATGGGAGTTAATTTATTATATTGGTCTATATGTGGATAATATTTGGTTGCTGGTAGTAAGCTTAGTTTATTATACCAAATAAAAAAAAATTCTCACTAAGAATTTTAAGATGACTAATATGAATGAGGCATTTATGTTATTAGCATTATGATATTTAAGGATAGATCCTAAAATTTATTATGACTATCTCAAAAAGAATATATTGATCTAAGTATTAAAAAAATTTAGTATACAACTTTATTAAGCAAATAATAAAGTAAAAAAATTTAATCAAAACAAGTATTTTTAAAGTGACTTAGAAAAGAATCAGATAAATAAAAATATTCATTGTGAATACATAGTTTGAAGTATATTACATACTCGAGTTTAAACCAAATGTACTAAAGAATAAAACATTAAGAGACTATAAAGAAAGTAATAAGATATACGAAAGGAAAAAAAGATTATATACTCACATATATGAAATTAGATTGACTTGAATTGATAGTATTTTTAGATACTAATTCTGTAATGATAATAGAAAGTTCACTTTACTTTTTATGTATAGTAGTTGAAGAGATAATTTATAGGATAAAAATAAAGTAATGTATTATTATATTATCAACTAGAAGTTAATTTTGTAATATGCTTTGAGGCTATCGACCAAGCCTTATGATTGTAAAATTTTATCTCAGGACTTAATGCAATCAAATTCAATTGCTAAGTCAATATTGTTAAGTCACTAAAGATACCTTATATGACATATCATAGTAATTTTTTTATCTAAGAATATCAAGTACTCTTATATTCATATATATTTAGTATAAAGTATTTGATAGTTAGAAAAAGAGTTTAGATATAATTAATATCAATTAAGAATTTAAGTTCTACTATATTAATTGCTTATGTAATCATTTATGACCTACGGTCTAAAGTACTTGAAAGAATATGTTTTTATAATTAAGTTTTTGAGTAACCTATAAAAGATATGATCATACATGATTGAGAGTACATTATAATTTATTGAATATCAGATTGTGATGATGAAACCAATTAATAGAGTTTATGATCTAATATGCATTTAAGTGACTTAGGACTAGCTTCGATCATGAAGAGACAATTAAAACAGGAAGAATCAATGTTGAGTCGAAGTAGAACATGTCAGAAGATTGGACATCGAGCCCAAGGATCAGTCGACGTATCGGTAGAAGGATTCGTGCCATAAGTTCAGGTATCGAGCCTAAAAGAGCGGACATTGCACCAAGGAGATTGGAGTTGCAGAGGTTAATATACCGATTGGGTAAAAGACCGCAAAATAAGACAATGCGTCAAAAGATTGGACGAAGCATCGATGAACCAATGACATATCGGACAACATGTGGTTAATGCTTTGTAATAATTATTTAGATCAAAGTAGTTTTAGTTCTAATTGAATTAGTTTAGAATGTAATTAGGCCAACTCAAATAGGGGCCAATTGGGCCTATGTTGGGGCTATTTTGGGCCAAGAGAAAGGTCCATTTGGTGACCCAAAAGTTGGGTCAGGCGGTGGCACCGTCGGTCCACGCGGTGGCACCGCTAGAGACTTAGTCTTCAAGATATAGTCTTCGAGACTGTATCAGGCGGTGGTACCACCTAGACATAGTTTGGAAGACTGTGTCAGGCAGTGGTATCGCTAGACTGAGTGGTGGCATCGCCCAGTGTCATTGCTACAAGCTGTGGTACCGTCAGGACCCGGGAAACTTGGGATGAGACCTTTTTTAGCTCCATTTTTGAAGTCATTTATGGTCTATAAATATCCCAACTATTCCTGCATGGAACAACACGAATCAGAGTAGAAAGGGGTTGTTATTCTAGGTTGTAAAATTGCTAAGTGTCCTCCTCTCTTTCTAGTTTTGAGATCATTCAAGAGAGGTGTAAGGCTTGTAAGGGTTGTCTCCTAAATTTGTGAAAATGAGAAAGAGTTGTAAGAGTATAGTTAGTCTTCGCTCATTAAAGGAAGACCGGTAGTAGAAGTCGAGAGCCTCGAATGAAGAAGAATCAGGAGTGAATATAGGTCATGATGATCGAACCACTGTAAATCGATTTGCATTTCTGATTTGTTGTTTACCTTTATTGCAAACTGCTTTACTTCCTCGTTACTTTTGCTACATATTCTTATGAACGTTTTCAAAGTTAAACACTCCTTGATATGGTTTTTGTCATACGAAGATTTTTTATTCGACATAATTTTTACATACGCACTAATTCACTCCTCTTCTTAGTGCTAACTCGATCCTAACATAATTAACATTCTTATTTATATAATTAAACTTATTTATTTCTATTATCTTGTTCATATTTGTAATGGTTGAATGTACTTATGGGATTGTCTTGACAAGACAAATTACAATGGTAATTTTATACTATATTAGAAAGGGTTAACAATGTTGTAATACATATAAGAAAATATGATATTGATGATATACAACCACTATCACTCGCATAACTAATCAAACTTAATGTACCATTATGTTTATTAGACTTATTAACTTATATTATAAAATTCATGCATAAAAGTAAAATATTTTTTAAAAATTTTAGAATTTAATTAAGTAAAATTATTTTTAAATAAACTTTTATTTTATTTATTGTAATTTTAATTTTTTTAATCTTACCATGGATAAAGTGAAAAAAAAGTTAGATTATGTGACTCTATTTAATTAAATAAGATATATTATATATATGATTAGATTTTGATTATGATTATTAGCCAATAGAAATATTATAATTTTTTTTTCATTTCCTAGTTATCATCCTAAACTCTATCTTTAGCCTATAAACTGATTAGATCTCTTTGGAAAACAAATAAGAGAAAATAACTATTTATTGAGAGATATCTTTTTTCATCTCCCCATTATCCCTAATCCATCACCCATAATGATTTTGTAAAAGGTAATGTAAGAAATTTTGATGAAGCCAACTTGTGTTTCTAAATCATTGTAATAGAAACACAATAAACTTATGCGGAAACGAAATAGCGTACCTCCAGCCATTGTCGCCAAGAATTTCTGCAGAGGTTTCTTCTTGAACTTTGGTTCTTCTCGGCTCAGAACTCTCACTTTAGATGGTGTAGGAAAGCCTTTCGCTTCAAAGAGATGATTGAGCCAAGGGACCAAAATCCTCATGTATATATAGATGTTCTCCCATCAAGAACATTTATCATCACCAAATCATAACGTTCAAGAATTAATTTAGATTTGTAACGTTTGGACCATAATGAAGAACTTTAATAATATTAAATATTTAATTTAATAATAACGGTTTCATGTTTAAAGAATAAAAAACTGAAATCATTTAAACCATAATTAATGAAGAAATTCATGATAATCAATTATGAATCTTAATGATAACAGTTATATTATTATTAAATTAGATATTTAATAATAACGGTTACATTCTCCCACTTGGTCCATACGTCTATCTTAATAATTTGAATTATTTTTTCTTGAACAACTTTCTTAAGAAATAAATACACGAATCATAGCGATAAGTCCTCTAAAAGCGAGTATTATCATCCATGTATCACGATGTATTTAGTTTCTTAATCTTAATATGGTAATATTACTTAATGAATAAACCTTATGTTTATTCTTGGTCCAGCAACAATATATTTTCTCAAAATAATATGCGCATGAATGAGAAAATTTCACAATATATATAAGAGTTTCAATATCATTACAAAGTGGAACCAAGTCCCATTTTCTCTACATGATCCTTGAATTTCAAAGGTGGCATGCCTTTAGTCAAAGGATCAGCAATCATCAATTCAGTGCTAATATGTTCAATGATCACTTTCTTTTCCTTTACACGTTCTCTTATGGCTAGATACTTAATGTCGATGTGTTTACTTCGGCTTCCACTTTTATTGTTTTTAGCCATAAAGACAGCAGCTGAATTGTCACAGAAAATTCTTAATGGCCTAGAAATAGAATCCATGATTCTAAGCCCAGAAATGAAACTCTTAAGCCATACACCATGTGAAGTAGCCTCAAAGCAGGAGACAAACTCAGCTTCCATGGTAGAAGTAGCAGTCAATGTCTGCTTAGCGCTTCTCCAAGAAATAGCTCCACCGGCCATCATAAAAATATATCCTGATGTTGATTTACGAGAATCAACACAACCGGCGAAGTCTGAATCTGAGTAACCAATCACATCCAGATTGTCTGTATGTCTATACATAAGCATGTAATCTTTGGTTCCTTGTAGATACCTCATCACTTTCTTTGCAGCTCTCCAGTGGTCCATATTTGGATTACTCTGATATCGACCTAGCATCCCCACAATAAATGCAATATCAGGTCTAGTACAGACCTGAGCATACATAAGGCTTCCTACGATAGAAGCATATGGGATGTTTTTCATTGATTCCCTTTCAAAATTGTTCTTTGGGCATTGGTTCAAATTGAACCTATCACCTTTCACAATGGGAGCAACACTTGGTGAACAATCCTTCATCCGAAATCTTTCTAAAAGTTTATCAATATAGGTTTCTTGTGATAGACCTAAAATGCCTCGAGGTCTATCTCTATAGATCTTAATGCCAATGACATAAGATGCTTCACCCATATTCTTCATGTCAAAATTTTTAGAAAGAAATTGTTTCACCTCATGCAGCAAATCCTTATCATTGGTTGCAAGCAAAATATCATCTACGTATAAAACAAGGAAACATATTTTACTCCCACTAACCTTCTGGTATATGCATTGATCCATGAGATTTTCAACAAATCCGAATGAAGAAACCACTTCATGAAATTTAAAATACCATTGGCGGGAGGCTTGTTTTAAGCCGTATATAGACTTCCTAAGCTTGCAAACCAAGTGCTCACCAACACTAGAGGAGAAACCTTCAGGTTGTTTCATATAAACCTCTTCCTCTAAATCTCCATTAAGAAATGCTGTTTTCACATCCATTTGTTGCAACTCAAGGTCAAAATGAGCAACTAATGCTAAAATAATACGCAGAGAATCTTTCTTAGATACAGGAGAAAATGTCTCTGTATAATCGATTCCCTCTTTTTGAGTAAATCCCTTTGCAACAAGTCTTGCCTTGTATCTCTCAATGTTGCCTAACGATTCTTTCTTAGTTTTAAAGACCCATTTGCAACCAATGGCCTTTCCTTCATTAGGCAACTCTACAAGATCCCAGACTCCATTGCTCATCATGGAATTCATCTCTTCTTTCATAGCATCATGCCACAAATTTGACTTTTTGCAACTCATGGCTTGTGAAAATGTTTCAGGATCATTTTTGGCTCCAATATTATAGTCAGATTCTTGTAGATATACAACATAATCACTAGGAATTGCTGATCTTTTATTTTTAGTAGATCTTCTTAATGTTGTACCAATGGTTCCTTGAGGAACATGTGGTTCAACTAGTTGTTCAGGAGCTTGTTGTAATTCCTGAACTGTTTGATCTATTAGAATATTATCAGCAACTTGTGGAATTTCAATGATTGGTTGTTCAACACTAGTTTGTACTTGAGGAGTGCTATGAACTATAACCAATCTATCAGTTGATGTGGAAGGTTGAGATTCTATATGATCATGTGCGGAAACTATGTTCCTGAAATGATCGCTCCCACTAATCACATCATCCTCAAGAAATTTAGCGTTTCTTGATTCCATAATCCTAGTTGTGTGAGATGGACAATAGAACCTGTAACCTTTGGACTTTTCGGCATATCCAATGAAATACCCACTAACAGTCCTCGGGTCCAGTTTCTTCTCTTGTGGATTATATATCCTGACTTCAGACGGACATCCCCAAACGCGCATATGTCGCAAACTCGGTTTCCAACCTTTCCATAATTCAAATGGTGTCTTTTGGACAGCCTTAGTTGGAACTCGGTTTAATATATACACAGCCGTCTTTAGTGCTTCAGTCCACAAATATTTAGGAAGATTGGAGTTGCTAAGCATACTCCGCACCATGTCTAATAATGTTCGGTTTCTTCTTTCTGCAACACCATTCTGGTCTGGAGAACCAGGCATAGTGTATTGGGCAATAATCCCATGTTCTTGAAGAAACTTAGCAAAAGGACCAGGTGCTTGTCCATTTTCAGTATATCTACCATAATATTCTCCACCCCTATCTGATCTCACAATTTTAATTTGCTTACTACATTGGTTCTCAACTTCAGCCTTAAAGACTTTGAAGGCATCCAATGCTTCATTTTTATTATGAAGCAAATATATATACATATATCGTGAGTAATCATCTATAAAGGAGATGAAGTATTTCTGACCATGTATGTCCATGTCTGGACAACATATATCAGTATGAATTATTTCTAATAAGTCTGAACTCCTATTAGCACCCATTTTGGACTTATTGGTTTGTTTTCCTTTAATACAGTCCACACATGTCTTAAAATTAGTAAAATCAAGAGTACTAATCTCTTAATTCTCTCTATGGAGATATGTCCTAATCTCTGATGCCATAATATAGAGGAGTCCTCATTAATATTACACCTCTTAATGCCAGTGTGAACATGCATTGAACCTTGAGTATTATCATTTTGTAATAAAATACGATAAAGACCGTCAGACAAAATACCATTCCCAACACAATCAGATTTGAATAATAAACGAAATGATGTGTCTTTAAAATTAAAGGAATATCCAAATGGTACGAGTCTGGAAACAGAAATTAAGTTTCGTGAGAAACTTGGTACATAAAAGGTTCTTTCCAATTTTAAAACAAAACCACTACTTAAAGTTAAAATGCATGTTCCAATTGCTTCCACACGTGAGCCCATCTTATTTCCTGATAAGATGCTTTGCTCACTTCCCACTGGCTTCCTTAGGTTTTGCATACCCTGCAAAGAGTTTGCAATATGGATTGTTGATCCAGAGTCAATCCACCAGGTGTTAATATTAACATTGACCATATTATATTCATAACATACATATGAGGTTGGTTTACCTTTCTTTTCAAGCCATTGTTGGAATTTCGTATATTCCTTCTTCATCTGTCCCTTTCTTTTACAAAAGAAACACCTTGCTTCTTTCTTGATATCAGCTTGGGGTGGTATTTTACCTTTTCCCTGCTGATAAGCTTTTTGATTGGCTTGATGTTTGTCAGTTTTGTTCTTCCCTCGAGTGGTTACCATCAATGCACTTTCACCCAATTCCATTACTAGCCTCTCTTTTTCTTGAACACACATGGTCATTAATTCATTAATTGACCATTTGTCCTTATGTGTATTGTATGAAATTTTAAAAGGGCTATATTGAGGTGGAAGGGTGTTCAGAATATAGTGTACCAGGAAGGATTCTGACATATTAACCTCAAGTTTCTTAAGTTGAGCCGCAATATCTCGCATTTGCATTATGTGCTCACGCACACCCTTTATGTTGGTGAGTTTAAGTGATGAAAATTTCATAATAAGGGTGCTTGCTAGTGCCTTATCCGAAGTGATGAATTGTTCATCGATAGCCTTTAGCAAGTCTCGGACATTTTCATGCTGGTCAATAGAACCACGTATGCCAGCAGTTATCTTAGTTTTGATAAACATCACGCTGAGCCGATTGGATCGCTCCCATCGCTTATATAACGCGATCTCAGTTAGAGTGCTGGTATCAGTGACTATAGGTGGTTCGTCTTTTCTAATAGCATAATCAATATCCATCCACCCTAAATGGAGGAGAACCCTCTCCTTCCATATCTTATAGTTATCACCACTAAGTTCGGGAATATCACATCGAATATCAGAGAAATTAATAGTTTGAGAAACTGCATAAAATCAAACATGCTTATGTCAAAATTTGAAGCATAATAGACTAAATTACATGTTTTACCAATGTGAAACATGCCAAAAATATGAATCTCATGACATAAAAATTGCCTATGGGCTAAATTCTTAATTCAAATAGATTCATATGGTCTTTATGATAAAACTATCACATTATATTCCAATTCATAATCCCTGTGGGTAAATTATGAAAATAATCTGATATTTTATCCTGATTAATTATATTAAATATAATAAAAGATCCCGTGGGATAACAATTATTATACGAAATATAATCAATCACAATATGATGTCTAATTACTTATGTGATCCTTATTTTAACTTTATATATAATTTTAATTAATTAAGGATGCTATGGCTAATTCTTAATTAATTAAGATTATATGGATCACTAGACATTTTAAACATAAAAAATTTGCTCATAAACATAATTTAATAGAACTAAATATGCATACATAATATGAGCATTTTACCAACTAAAATGTTGAAAATGATATTTCCTCATGATTTTCAACAAAATATATCAACAAGTTTCCAAGAAGAAACCAAAATCAATTCATTTTCATGGCATAAAAATGAAAACTTTTTCATATCAAGGCAGAGGTCATTCGGCTCTGATACCAAATGTAAGAAATTTTGATGAAGCCAACTTGTGTTTCTAAATCATTGTAATAGAAACACAATAAACTTATGCGGAAACGAAATAGCGTACCTCCAGCCATTGTCGCCAAGAATTTCTGCAGAGGTTTCTTCTTGAACTTTGGTTCTTCTCGGCTCAGAACTCTCATTTTAGATGGTGTAGGAAAGCCTTTCGATTCAAAGAGATGATTGAGCCAAGGGACCAAAATCCTCATGTATATATAGATGTTCTCCCATCAAGAACATTTATCATCACCAAATCATAACGTTCAAGAATTAATTTAGATTTGTAATGTTTGGACCATAATGAAGAACTTTAATAATATTAAATATTTAATTTAATAATAACGGTTTCATGTTTAAAGAATAAAAAACTGAAATCATTTAAACCATAATTAATGAAGAAATTCATGATAATCAATTATGAATCTTAATGATAACAGTTATATTATTATTAAATTAGATATTTAATAATAACGGTTACGGGTAAGAGAAAAAAAATATGAGTCTAGTTCTCTTCGCATGTCGACCCGATAATTTTTAAATCTAACGATGATGCATCTACATATTAGATAAAAATTTTCTGAATAATATCAAAATTACATATCATAAATTTAATATATCATTATTTAATTTTAATTTCTGACATCAAAATTTTTTACGTAATAATAATATGGCTTTTGTTGCCCCTACTTTCCCGCACACGAACACAACCCAGTTCCGAAGGAATACCGGATGCAATGAGTCTTTGCTGGTGATCCATGCTTAAGTACACCGCGAGTACTTTTAACTTTTTAAGATTCGTGTACACCTTTTACGAACGATATAGATTCTCCAATCATATATCTCCGGCCGGGTTCGGTACATTAAAAGAACCGGAACCATTCGCCTTCCTTATCCTCCCCAGTCACTGGAGCGAAGCGAGCGTGGGTGTGCGTTGCGCCGTCATGGCTTGCTCCCTTTCTTCCCTCGTCGCCTCGAAGCCCACGGCGCCCTTGGCCTCCCTGGCCCCCACGTCGATTCCTCCATCGGGAACCCAGGCAATCCCGAAGGGCTTCCACGGCCTAAGGCGGAGCTTACAGCCTCGCCCCGCCCGGATGATCTCTGCTCCCAGAACTTCCCAAAGAAGCTTCGTTGTCAAAGCCTCGTCCGAGGTCTAGAATCCTCTAACTTGCGATTTTTTTTTTCTGTTTTCCTGTTCAATCGCCGGAATCTCTGTTGGTTTAGCGTTCCTTTTTCTTTTCCCTGATTTAGATGCTTAATTTACAATATTTTGCCGAAGTGAAGTGCTTGTTCTTTCAGTGGCTGAAATCAGTGGGGGTCAGTTGCGTTTTAAGGGAAACAAGTGGAATTCGCGATGACATTGCGTAGATAGGGGCGAAAGAAATTATCACTTTTAGTGTTCCGATTTCTTCTGGCTTTCGTAATTTTGATCTGTATGTCTTGATTGAGTGGGCACTTGATGTTTCTGCAGAGCTACTCGCCGTTAGTCGGGAACAAAGCACCGGATTTTGAGGCTGAAGCTGTCTTTGATCAGGAGTTCATAAATGTAAGCTTATGCTTGATTTCATTTTTGTATCTCCGTGAACCTTTGAGATACGAGTTTGTTTTTTCTCTTTGGCGTACTATTCTTCATCGTGTTCTGTGCGTTGCTCTTTGCAACACAGGTCTATACATTGCATAACATTGTGGAGATCTTTGTTTGTCTAAATTGATCAGATTTTTCTGTATAAAATGACTTCTAAAGGTTATATCACTTCTTGGATCAACGACTCTGTTTGAAACTTGAGCATACTATACATACATGTTATTGTTCATTCTGCTTCAGGATGCTTCTTATTTGGTATATTTTTATCAAACACATTCTCGTTTAGTTATTAGAGTTAGAAAAAAGATGCTGACGTATGAGTTTTAAGGGTTGCTAGAACATAAGAATCGTGAGATTTACTCTGAACTTGTTGTAGACAGCAAAAAGTTGGTTGGATGATTCATAACAATAAGGAAACAAAAAGACCAAGCTAATATAAGAAATCTTTCTTCAGTTCCAGGAGAACAATCAGCATGCTAAGACATGAGTGAAACAGCTTAGAATAAATAGGTACTTGAAGGGAAAAGAAATGATGATCTGTTTTGATTCATAATCCATTTTCGACAAGCTCCAGTTGGCTATTCAGGATAGTTCATGATTACTTGAACTCACGTTAGCTATTTGGCTTGTGCTTCTCATATGATAAATCTTCTATAGTCAGTGTTTCTTCTTTCAAATTCCAAAGACCGTAGGACACCAAGAGTTGAAGAATGATAGGGGAGATTTCTCAACTTAAATATCTGTAATAGGGAAAAAGGATAATAATGAGTGGTTTGTTGAATCTCATATTTTGATGATGAAATCAATTGATAAAATTATGATCTATTATGCATTTAAGTGATGCAGGACTAACCTCGATCAAGGAAAGTCCATTTGATTAAAGCAGGAAGAATCAGACGTTGGGCCGGAGTGAAGCATGTTAGAATATTGGGCGTCGAGCCGGAAGGATTTCGTGCCATGTGTTCGGGCATCGGGTTGAAGGATCGGACATTGCACCAAGAAAATTGGAAGTTGCGGGAGTCAACATATCGATAGGGCAATACGCTGAAAGAGAGGATGATGTATCGAAGGATCGGATGAAGCGCTTGATGAACTAATGACATGCCGGACAACATAAGATTCATGCTTGTAATCGTGTGTGTCTAGATCGAGTTAGTTAGGTCTAATTGAGTTAGTTTTGGGTGTAATCATGCCAACTTAATTAGGGGTCAATTGGGCCTGAATCATGGCTGAATTAGGCTTGCTATTTGGCTTATTAAGTGACCTGTAGTAGGGTCTGGCGGTGTTTGGGCGATACCACCGCCAAGACACAGTCTCCCAAAATGTGTCAGGCGGTGGTACCGCCCAGTGTTAGTGTGTCAGGCGGTGGTACCGCCTAGTATCAGACTAGTAGGCAATGGTGTCGCCCAGTACTAGCGGTGGTACTGCCAGTACCTTAAAAACCCGGGATGAAACTGTTTTAACTCAAAATTTGAATCCATTTGGGGCCTATAAATACCCCACTCATCCCTGTTCGGTTTACACAAGAAACTGAGTAGAAAGGGGGAAAAAATCATTGTAAAAAAAGTTATAAATCTCTCTTAGTGGAGAGTCACCTCTTCCTAGTATTTAGAAATTTTTCTAAAGGGAGAAGTGAGGTCTAAATGTAAAAGAGAGAGGTGCAAAGGTTCTCTCCCGAGCTTGTGAAAAGGAGAAAGAGTTGTAAGGGTAGTTGATCTTTGCCCGTTAGAAAGAAGATCGGTAGTGGAAGTCGGTGGTCTTGAGTGGAGGAATTGAGAGTGGACGTAGGTCACGACGATCGAACCACTATAAAATCGATTTACATTTCCTTCATGCTTTTCATTTATATTACTAACTGACTTACTTGCTTACTACTCTCACTATGCTTACGAACGTGCTCTCTAAGTTTAAATGCTTTCCGATACGATTCATCGAACGAGTTTTCAAACCGACGAAGTTTTACGAAGGTACTAATTCCCCCCCCCCTCTCCTCTTAGTGTTGATTTCGGTCCTAATAGTTGGTATCAAAGCCAAAATTTTTCTCGTTTGATTTAACACCCAAGAGAAATGGCTTTTACCGCCAATCAAGCGGGTCTTTCTATCACTCGTTTTCCTATGTTTAATGGAACAGACTACACGTATTAGAAAACTAGAATGAGAATTTTCTTGCTTTCTATGGATTTCGATTTATGGAACATTGTTGAAAGCGGTTTTGAAAAGTCTTCTAAACCAGTGAATGAATGAAATGATTTGGAGAAGAAAACTTTATCTTTAAATGCTAAAGTGATGAACGCTTTGTTTTGTGCTCTTAATAAAAACAAATTTAATCGGGTTTCTACATGTGAAACTGCATATGAGATTTGACACACACTCGAAGTCACACACGAAGGCACAAGTAGGGTTAAAAAGTCAAAAATTAATCTTTTGGTTCATAGCTATAAGTTGTTTCATATGAAACCAAGCGAGGCTATTGGAGACATGTACACCCGTTTTACGGATGTTGTCAATGGTCTAAAAGCACTTGGTTAAAGTTTTTCTAATTTTGAACTTATTAACAAGATATTAAGATCCCTTCCAAAAAATTAAGATCCTAAAGTAACGACAATACAAGAAGCAAAGGACCTAAATAACTTTTTGCTTGAAAAACTTATCGGGTCTTTAATGACCTTTGAAATGACATGTATTGCACATGACAAACATGAGAACAACCTTCCAAAGAACATTAAGGATTTGACACTTAGAACAAAAGAAGATCACTTGAGCGAAAGCTCAAGTGATAATGACATAGAACTTTCGACAAGAGAATTCAAAAAATTCATAAAACATGAAACTAAGAACAAAAACGAACTTAAAATGAAGCTGCCAAAAAAGAAGAAAGCACCCAAGGTGACTTGGGACAAATCGAGTACATCCGAATATGAGGATTAAGCCAACAAAGGCAAGATGACAAACTACGCCTTAATGGCTCTCAACGATGAGGTAAGTGACTCAAACGAATCTTATTTACCTTACGATGAATTACTTAATGTCTTTCATGATTTGTTTGATGAATTTAAGTTAGTTGGTAAAAAATATAAGTTGTTAAAAAAGGATCATGCTTCTCTTGCGAGTGAATTTGAAAAATTAAAAAATGAGCATGATAATTGCATTTTAACTCCTTGCACTAAGTGTGAAGAGGTCGACTCATTTAAGAAAAAAAATGTAGTATTACAACAAACTTTAGAAAAATTTGAAATTAGTAGCAAATCATTAAACATGATTCTTGCCAACAAGGGTCATGTACACAGAAAAGTAGGAATCGGCTTTATGAGTAACTACACTCAACAAAAGTCAACTACTTTTGTTGAAGGACCCACATTGCATGTTACCCCTAAGGTTTAGTGTAATTTTTGTGGTAAACATGGTCATTTTGTATATAAATGTTCATTCAAAAAGTATGATCCACACAAATTAGTTTGGGTTCCTAAAGGAACCATAAATGACCACATGTCAAAAATCAAGATAGATAGATCTAAACATGAGGGACCCAAAGTCAAATGGGTACCTATAGCAAACACACCTTTTTTGTAGAAATATATACAATCGAAAGCTAGGAGCAAAAATGATATCTTGATAGTGGACGCTCAGGGCATATATAATCAGAGATCCAACATACTTCACAAAGCTCACTAGCCGAAACAAAATGATTTTGATTGAATATGCTTTATGTTTAATGAAATCATGCTTAATGAGTTTATATTTTGAAATTATGCATGATGATTTTTATGATGTATGACTTATTGATCTTGATGATTCTTTTGTGATGATTTTCTGTTTTTTAGTTTTAATCAATGATGCATGGATTTGACATAGAAAATAAGGACATGCTTGTATAAAATCAATCGCTTAAATTGAAATAAAAAAAGGAATGCATTATTCTTGAAAATATCTCTATCCCTAAAAGTTTATCGAATCTTTCAAAAAGAGATTAATGAATCTATTTATGTTATTTTTTATGAATTTATGAAAGTGATTTTAATAATTTGTTGATTTAAATTTAAATGAGTGTTATCTAAATCTCTCATTTGATACTTGAGATTTTTTTTATCAATATCTCTTATTTAATCTTTTATGTTTCTTTACTAAAGAGAAGTTTTATCTATATCATGATCTTGAATTCTCGGAATTCTAACTTGAGATTTTTTTTAAATCATGATCTTGACAACTTGAGATTTCTTATACATGAATCGAGATATTTTATTTGTTCTCCTATAGTTCTTTTTGTTTTTTACAAAAGAGAAGTTTTATCCAAATCATGATCTTGATTCTTTGATAATTATAACTTAATATTTTTATGAATCAAGATTGTTTACTATGATTCTTCTTTTCGCTATTTGATTTATCCAAATGAATCATAATTTTTTCTCTTGATTTTTCGATATTTGATTCACAATTTGAAAGTTGTCTTATTACTCCCTTGTATTCATGAAGTGTATATCTCATCATCAAATTAATTTTTCTTGTTATCCTTTATATGATGATTTAAAAATTAATGTAAAGGAAAATGAATTACACCATTGTATTATTCCCCTCTTTTTGACGATGACAAAGGGGGAGAAAAAAATTGCTAGTTCAAGAATGAGCTAGCTTGCAATGTAAGTTTGCTGAAAATCTTTGCTGAAAATTGCACCACTAATACAATGGTGTAATTCATTTTAATGGCCTCAAATCTCTTATAGTTTATGAAAATTGCACCGCATTCTCTGATGAATGAGCTTACATCCTTCTTCATATTCTAATAAAAAGGAAAGCAGAAAAAATAAGTAAATCAGGGGGAAAAGAAGGGATGAAAGAAAATTGTACTTCCTGTATTTAAAGATGATCGCCTTTTATCATATATTTAGTGAGATTGTCTTTAGCATTTTGATTAGTCTTAGATCTTTCGATCTTTTCAGTATTAGTCACACTTCTTTTTATCTTGTTCATTCTGGCATTACTGGAGATGAATGTACAACCATTATTCAACACAAATGTCTATGACACTGCCATGTGGCAGTTCACAGATTACAAGAAACCACTTCTTAAAAGAAAACTTTGCCACAAATAAAGATGACAGACAAAGCAAACTAAATTGATCTTGCAAATTGGTTCAGCCCAAGATAACCATGGTATCTTGGGTGAATTTCTTCTTCTATCGTATTAACATGGACAACACCTTAATCTTGATCGTTTATTTTGATCATTGAAATTATCTCATCTGTTCAGCTCTGTTTGGTGATCTAGCTCTTGTTGAAGTTTGTACCGAGAAATGTTAAAATAGCTCACAGAATGCTTTTGCTGCCAACTTGACAAACTGAACTTTTGATACTGCCTTGAGTTAATATCTCAATTTTCAACCTCATGATATGTTTTATTGAAGTATGTATTTATTGTTAAAGACCCAAGGTGATGTATCATATTTGTGTTATTCAAAATATCCTCTTCTGCACCAAGATTATCAGATAAATGTATTTGGAAATTTTAAATAATATTTTGAATTAACATCCAAGGAAGCTCAAGGATTAAGGCATCCAACCCAAAAATTTTAGAATGATTTTGAACACAATGAAATGGATGGCAGAACAGTTCAATAAATATAATGTCCTTGAACTTGGTACTTTGATGAGAAAATTTGAGCGAATCTCAACAGTTGACCAATTTATATCAATATTTTGTAAATGTTGAATCATTCATTACATGTTTGTCTCCAGTCTTCACTTATGTATTGTAGTGACATCAAGCATCTCCTTGGTCACTGTAACTCTCTGATTAGTCTTTTTCATTACTCTAACTGGCAGGTAAAACTCTCTGATTATATTGGGAAGAAGTATGTAATTCTGTTTTTCTATCCACTGGACTTCACATTTGTTTGTCCCACTGGTATGTTCAAATTATATTGACCTCTAAAAGGGAAGTTCACATCTTAAGAGAACTGACGGAATATTTGTTGCCTGTGCAATAGAGATAACTGCTTTCAGTGACCGCTACTCGGAATTTGAGAAGTTAAATACAGAGATATTGGGTGTTTCAGTTGACAGTGTGGTAAGTTGTTTTCATATTTGGATTCTGTTTTGATCTGTAGCAATTTTCTCTATAATTTTGTTCCTTGGTGTTATGGTGGTTCGAGTCACTGAGTGTTGAAAATTTACTACCATTGCAAATCCTGAATGGAGTCACCTAGCTTTTTTATATCAACCCTAGAAGAGTATTGATTCATTATTTAACATTATTGGTATCTAATTACCATTATTTGATCTGTTTTCATTTTTAATATCCTCTTTGTTACAAAAACTTGTAACATTTGCTAGCGAAAATGAATTATTGATTTAAATGAAGCTCATACACATTCTTATTAATGTTTTCCTGCTTTTGTTTTGGTCATAATTAAATTGTTGGTATTAATTCTTCTGCTTATTTGCAAGAAAGATTAAGAAGTATGCTGTGCTTTCCCATGAGATGTATAATATTTGTCTTATCTAAGAGACGCAAAAGGTGTGAACATTTCCAAAATTTAGGTCTTCCCTTTGTCATTTCCTTTTTGTTAATTCTGGTTGATCTCGATATCCTTTAATTTTGCTTGTTCTCATTATTTTCCTTGGGTACTGGTTTTTCATGTTATTTTACCATACCTTTTAAAATATGGTTCTTGAGACAAGAGATCAAATGACGAAAAAGAAATAAAACAGTTTGTGCCTCAGTAGCGGCAATCTGATTTAGGATTTATGTTTACTATAGGTTTTATTGGCCCTAACAGAGTAACTGTGCTCCATTTGTAGTTCTCCCATCTTGCATGGGTTCAAACAGACAGGAAGTCAGGGGGGCTCGGAGATCTGAACTATCCGTTGATATCTGATATCACTAAATCAATTTCAAAGTCTTATGGAGTCTTGATCCCTGATCAGGTAAATTGTGCATGTTTTGAAGTATCTTCTGTAGTTTTAACAGATCAAAAAAAAAAAAAGAAAGAAAATCAATAGTGTATCCCTGTTCACGAAGCTGCTTTAATTTACAAATGCTCATTTTGTCATGAATGAGATTCAGGTTGTGTAATGAACTAATCCATATAATCTGTCAGGGTATTGCGTTGCGAGGACTGTTCATCATTGACAAGGAAGGTGTGATTCAGCACTCTACCATCAATAACCTCGCCATCGGTCGTAGTGTTGATGAAACCATGAGGACTCTTCAGGTGATGATGGGAAAAAGCTAGCTGTTAGCATATCAACTTGCTCACCATTGGCTTAACTATGGGATGAGCATAGAGCATTACGGTTTCTTTCACTGATGTGCCATTTCTTTCGATTTGGTTGCAAATACTCAATTCTAGTTCTGATGGTTAGCAGCATTTGCTGCAGATTCTTCATGCAAAAACTTCAACCCCAGCATTATCCAGACAACTCTTCTGTGTCTTGCAGGCATTGCAATATGTCCAAGAGAACCCAGATGAGGTTTGCCCTGCAGGATGGAAACCTGGAGAGAAATCGATGAAGCCGGATCCTAAACTCAGCAAGGAATATTTTGCGGCTGTTCCATGAGTACTGATGTGCCAAGTTTTCTCTAAGATTCGGGATGGACTCTACCCTTCAACCTATTGTGAGTTAACCGGTCGATATATTCTCTGTTCGCACTGAATAAAAATGGGGCAGACTTTACCCCTTGTAGCGTAACTCCATTTACAGATGCTGCTGCCTGTTCTTGTGCCCTTCTCTACTATTTAAGTTGTCGGTCCAAATCCCCTGAGATTTAATCTGTTCCGTCTCGCCCAGCGCCGGCGAAAAGTCGTTGACTTGGAAGTTGTGCTTTTATTTAATGGAAGGAACGCTTATCGTTGTTCGTTCCTCTAGTTACTTGCTTGTGATTGCAGACGAGTGATGGGACCCACAGATTGGACCCATGACACTCTTCCAATGAAAAAGGGAGATAGAAGCGACGGACATGATCCAACGGGTCAGGAGACACGACAACAAAGCACACACCGAACGGACACTCTTCCAATGAAAAAGGGAGATAGAAGCGACGGACATGATCCAACGGGTCAGGAGACACGACAACAAAGCACACACCGAACGACCCCACACCACGATCTACGTCGACAAAGCTTCAAACGTGAACGCCGCATTGAGAGATGCTTTGGAAGCGGAACGCCGCTGGATCGGTGACGCCGGTGCCGGCACCTTCACCTTCTCCCATGTTTTGGAGAGCAAACGAGACGGGGCAGCTGACGCCCAGATGGTAGTGCCCGGAGATCCACCCCGCCAACTTCCACCGCACCTTGCCCTGGAACTGCACGTGAAGCTTCAGGTACCCGGCCGCCTGTTCCTGCAGCAAGGCCTCCACAAGCTGCGGCGATACCGGCACGGTGGCTCCGTAGAGGTAGAGCGACCAGACGGTGACGTCCTTGTGCCCCTGGAAACCGGGGGAAATGGCGGAGGGGAGAGTGATCCGCTGGTCCATGTAGGCGGCGTGGGCGCCGAGCCTGTCGTAGTAGAGGCCGACGTGGCCGTTGGGGTTGAGGGAGGAGACGGAGACATGCATGACGGAGGAGAGGAGGCCGTCTGGGGTGGAGGAGAGGTTGAACTGGTAGATGGTGGCGTTCTGGATGTAGAAGCAGGGTTTGGTCGGGCGGAGGAGGCGATAGGCCACGACGCCACTGGCGGGGAGGCCGATGGTGATGCTGAAGGTGATCGTGACGGCCAATGTGACCTTCATGGTGACGGAGATAGACGTTCCGTGGTTGCCGCAGTCGGTTCCCATCTGCTCACTGGCGCCGGAGCAAGACGTTCCGTGGATGCCGCAGTCGGTTCCCATCTGCTCACAGGCGCTGCACATTGAGAGTCAGAGAGAGAGATAGAGGGATCCGAGCGGGGAGTTTGCATTTATATGGATACCATATCTGCGGGCACTTGATTGGAAATTGATTGTTGATCGACTCCTTGAAACAATAATTGGCCGATCAACGTTTAATCCTTATCGGTGAGGCATTCCAGGTTGGAACTTCCAAGTCCCAAGTCCCCACCAATCCATCTTAAATTGGTGAGTTTTTGTTCGGATCCAACAAGAGGAGGGAGCCATGAAATGATTCATAATGACTAGTTTGTAGCTTTGTTGACGTTATTTTGTCTCTCGTAGATTCTTCTTCTGTTCCTTCAAAATTATGACTCCGGTCTATATATTTGATATGATATGATCACCCTTTAAAGAAAAATACATTTTAGAAATTACGAGATTAGTAGATCTATATATAAAACTTGATATGATGATATGAGACTTCCAAAGATCGACTTCGACCCAACAACTACCACTGCAAACTTAACAGAAATTAAAGAATTCAAATGGGAGTTATACATGATGATGGTCGGCATGGATATAATTCAAAGGTTTAATTAATCAATCATCGAGTAAGATCAAACTAATCTTTACTCACATATGAAATTTTGGCAAGCAAAATTTAGACAAAAAAGTAGTTTATTATTAGGGTTTGTAAACCACACCACATTTTGTTTAGACTACTGATCCTATTATTGAGATACTGATCCTATTATTGAGAGGATCAATAAATTAGTGAGACCTATAAGAAGCATCCAGATCATGTTTTGCAAGTCTGGAACTCTAAAACTCTGATATGTTTGGATGAAAGGTTGAAGAACCAATGAGGAAACATAAGGAGTAATCCATGGTCAAGCTCAATTACATAAAATAAAAAAAGAAGAATATATAGAGGTTCAGACAAAGAGGAGTCTCATTGAGTTGTTTAGTGGTTGGTGAATATATAGAAGAAAAGCAATCTCTTTTTTTATTTTTTTTATTTTTGGGGATGATATCTTCTTTTCAAACCATCATCTCCCATTTCAAAAATCATAAAAATACCCCCAAAAGCTATTCATAGTATTTTTTTTTCCATCCAAATCAAAAATATTTCACAAGCTGTTTATAGTATTTGGTGGGTTATTTTTTATCCATAAAATATTAGTGTTTAAAAATATTGTATAATATTTTTTAAAAAAATATCAAAAATATTATACAGTATTTTTTTAAAAAAATAATATATAATATTTTTAAATAGTATTTTATGGATAAAAATCACACTATGACCAGTTGGCGAGAAAAAATTTAGATTTAGGCAAAAAAAAAATGATAGCTTTTTTAAAGAGATATTTTGGAAACATTAAAATAGAAGATAATGATTTAAAAATTTGAAAAGAATGCATCATCGAAAAGAAAATTAAAAAACTAGGAACCAGCCGCCAGCGTTTTGTACTGTACCCCAAACTAACACAGATGTGACATTGGGGATATAGAATGTTCCTGAATGACTAAAGGGCAAATGATGAGTGCCATCGGACTGTGAATCATATTTTTTTTTTCTCCAACTTAATCTTAATACGATTAGAGTAAATTAAGATGAATTTCTAAGATTGTCTATACCTTTTGGTGTAGGATATCTTTCGTTTGTAGTAGAAAGTAAAAACTGCAATTATCAGATGATATCATTTTCCTTTTAAGGAATAAGTCATGAAAACAAGATTCGGATTTAAGATTTTATGATAAATTATTAAAATTCTTACCACTTAAACTAACTGATATATATATATATATATATATATATATATATATATATATATATATATATATATATATATATATATATATATATATATAAAAGAGAAACTTGTGACCGTACAAGCAACAAAATTCAGTAAATGCCTGACACTCCATTTTTTTACTAAGCGGCATGCAGATGACATACGACAAATAGTAGGAAGATGGGTTGGTTTGTTCACATGTTCCAGCCCGGCCACTGACGAGACTTCCGAACAACTTGCTCTGTCCCACGAAGGCGCCGCCCTACCACGTTTCTTCCCATGTCACCATCACTCCGAAGCCAATCTCTTTAAAGGAAAGCAAAAGTAGATGAGATATTAAAAATCGGGAAACCGGACGGGTCGGTTTGTATTGAGAATTGATTTACAGTAGTTATTCAAATAGTTATCAAATAGTTTTAAATATATTTCAAGAAGAAGTAGTCATGATCTAGAAATTATAAAATAATTTTTATAATTAATTTAATCATAAATGACATAGTGATATGGATAATTTTCTTATCTTATTTTTTATTAAATACTATATCATTTTTTTATCAAAATAATTCTTCTTAAGTGGATCTTAACATTCTATTTTTTCTCATTTTCTTGCTCCTCCGTCCCAACAGTTTATTCACACGTTTCAGCCCGACGACTCCCGTTGACGAAGGTACATGAAGGCTTCCAATCACAGCCAGCTTTCTCTGTCCCACGAATGGCGCCGCTGATGCTGACAATGTTTCTACGCATGTCACCATCACTCCAAAGCCAATCTCTGCAAAGGAAAGCAGAAGCAGATGATATACTACAAATCGTATGAAGATGGGTCGGTTTTTTCACGTGTTCCAGCCCGGCGGCTCCCGTTGACGTAGGTGCATGAAGGCTTCCAAACACAGCCAGCTTGCTCTGTCCCACGAATGGCGCCGCCCTGATGCTGGCCACATTTCTACCCACGTCACCATCACTCCAAAGCCAATCTCTGCAAAGGACAGCAGAAGCAAGCAGGAGAAGTCTGCTACCACTGGACGATGAAGCAGAGGTAAATAAATAGTATTCATCGTCTGTAGTATTATGTACTGTAACACAGGAGGAGCCATTAGTTTTTGGAAATGACAACAAAGATATCCCGCTTTCCTTTGAATCCATCTCCGGTAAGTCTGTTCACCGTTAGATTTTGAACTGATTATTGGGCTGACAGCTAATAGGTTCAGCTTATAGTGGGCTTTAACGGTCCAACCCATCCCTTTTTTCTCAAATCCTAGATCCAAATTAGGAGGGTGTGGTAGCTAAAAACTAACAGTAGAATATTGCAATTACATGATTCCAAAAAAGGAGGAGAATAAGATAGAAAAATAAGAAAAAAAAGGGAAGAAAACAAGGACAACGCAAAGAGGCTATTCTCAATCATCCAGTAGTGTTCTCATCTCAAGTTAGATTAGATCTACAGTAGATTCTTATTGTAATTACTTAAGGAAAATTTAGATATTGTGCAAAATGACATAATCCTTATATCCCAATTATTCTCTTGAGATTGTTGCTAGGGTTTTGGGCAATAGACTGAGATTTGTATATTCATTATTCTTATAGAGGATTATCTCTAATTTGTCCCATAGTTTTTATCCTTCACGTTGGAGGGGTCTTCTACGTAAATCTTGATGTTCTATTTGATTTTAATTTCATTTAATTTCACTGTGTGTTATAGCTGGCTAGTATTTATTCATATACAAAAGTTTATTTCTCTTTATATCTCATCAACAAGTATCAGAGCAGGATTTTAGTGATTTAATTTTTGTATTTGAACATGGAGGCCGATAGTGTTTCTCCCATGATTATCTTGAATGGAAACAATTGGATGATATGAAAACCAAGAATGGAAGATCTTTTGTATTGTAAAGACTTGTATGAACATTTGCAGGGGGATAGTGCAAAACCTACAACTATGATAGATGATGAGTGGAAGAGATTAGATCGAAAAACAATTATATTTATTTGATAGTGGCTTGATGATAGTGTCTTTCACCATGTTTCTACTGAAAGTTCTATATATTCTCTTTAGAAAAAGTTAAAAAGTCTCTATAAAAGAAAAACAACCAGTAACAAAGCATTCTTGATCAGAAAACTTGTGAACTTGAAATATAAAGATAGTGCTTCTATTGCTGAGCATTTGAATTAAATACAGAGTATCACTAACCAATTATCCTTTATGAAAATGTCTCTTCATAATGAGTTGCAAGCATTGTTACTTCTCAGTTCATTTCTAGAAAATTGGGAGACACTGATGGTTTCCCTCAGTAATTCTGCGCCAGATAGGCACCATGAGTCAAGTAACAAGCAGTTTGTTGAATGAGGAGTTGAAAAAAAAGAATTCAGCAAAATCTTATAATAATTCACAAGCACTTATCTCAGAGAATAGAGGAAGGTCAAGGTCCAAGGATAGAAGCAGTTCACGCATGGGTGGAAGCAAGTCAAGATCAAGAAAAGATATTGTTTGCTACAACTATGGTGAGAAAGGACATTCCAAGAATCAATATAAACAACCTAAGAAGAGCAAGAAAAAAGGAAAAGAAATTTAGTCTATAGAGTCAAAAGATAATACTACAACTACGGTGGTGATTATTTGATTTTATCTTATTCTGATGATATTTTTTCTTGTGTGTCAGGATCTTGAGTAGGTGATTGACACAGGTGCTTCTTATTATGCTACACTACGGAGAGAGTTTTTTTCTACTTATAGGTCTGGAAATTTTGGTGTTGTCAAGATGGGCAACTATGGCACGGCAGACTATTGGGCAATTATGGGGGCAACATCACATGTGCAGCGGAAGAACAGAAAATAAAATCCCCAATTTCCTAAAGATTTGTTCGTCGTCGTGCGAAGATTGGTGCGCAAAATTCTACGAAACTTAAAACTACGCATAGAGTAGATTGTGTTACCTATAGTCCCTCATCCATCTAATATCTCAGAGACCGTATACTGGGTATGGTGTTGTTAGACCTATACGGTTTCTATTCGAGTCTCGCTCTAATCGGATTCTTCTAGAGAACTCTTTCTCTCTCAACCCGAATGACCCTAACTAAGGATTTATTTGAGCAAAAACACATGAGATATTCCTCTCATGACACCAAGAGTAGATGATTCTCTATCGACTCAATAGCTCTCGTAAGGTTGACTATCACTCCTGATGATCGGTTGTACTAGATCTGAGACATTCAAACTTATAAGTCTAGTACCAAAGAATGAAGTACTCATACAGGACATC
This sequence comes from Musa acuminata AAA Group, assembly GCF_036884655.1. Taxonomy (NCBI): domain Eukaryota; kingdom Viridiplantae; phylum Streptophyta; class Magnoliopsida; order Zingiberales; family Musaceae; genus Musa; species Musa acuminata. The sequence continues at coordinate 14,697,299 of NC_088332.1, read as the reverse complement.
CTTAGTGTCTCAAATCTAAGGACCAAATACACCATTGGGACTACAGAATTATTGTCTGACAATAAGGCATCATCAACCATTCAACATTCCGTAAGCGGATCAATCAGTGAACTCATTCTCCAATGAGCACCTGTACTGTATCCCTAGTGTCCCCACATGAGCAGCTATGAAACCAGCTGCATCCATCAAATGGACGGGTATACAACACACTAGTCTATCCGGTTATCTCAATGTCCCTCTCGAGTAACTTATGACCGGGATAATTTAGGATATGTGTTTAAAGGCGAATCGGTCTCATTATCGTGATCTCATCATGATCTGATTCCCATTGCACAGATCCAAGGACATCACAATATATATATGCATATATACAATAATTAATATAAAGTGATAAATGTCAAAATATAATAAGCAAAAAGATTGTGTGTCAAGTCACACGTGTCATCACTCACGTGATTGGCTTGTAGGGCACATATGATTAGCAATCTCTCACTTGACCTAAAGCTAATCACCTATGTGTCTGATCTCCACCAGACCCCTATGACGCTCAAAGATAATTTGAGACAGTGGCTTTGTTAGTGGATCTGCAATGTTATCTTTAAATAGAACTTTTTCTGCTACTACATCTCCTCGGGTCATTATCTCTCTAATAAGTTGAAACCTCCCCAAAACACTTCTGATGAGACCCGGGTTCCCTTATTTAAGTAATTACCCTGTAGCTATCGCAATATAAGGGAACTGACTCCTTGCTGCTTGGCACGACTCCCAAATATATGATGAACATCTTCATCCAAACTCCCTCCTCTGCTGCTTGTATTGCAACAATGTACTCCGCCTTTATGGTCGAGTCAACAATAGTATCTTGCTTAGAACTCTTCCAGCACACTGCTCCTCCATTCAAGGTATACACATACCCCGAATTCGACTTGCTATCATTGACATCGGATTGAAAACTCGAGTCCATGTAGCCTTCAACCTTGGGGTTACTACCTCTATATACTAATAAAGGATCCTTAGTCCTTCTCAAGTACTTAAGGATACACTTTACTGCTTTCTAGTGCTCCAAGCTTGGATCTGCATGATACTTGTGTTAGGAAAATCTTTGGAGGCGATATCACATGCGCAGCGGAAGAACAAGAAAACAAAATCCCCGTTTCCCAAAGAGATGTTCGTCGTCATGCGAAAATTGGTGCGCAAAATTCGCGAAACTGAAAAACTGCGTATAGAATAGATTATGTTACCTAAGAAGATCGTATATCCCTGTTTCCTTGTAGATCCTTAGGAGAGGGTGAAGGAGGTCAAGCGTCCTCCTCTATAGCGGTGATCCACACAACAGGGCTATGACGACGCTCCTTAAAACTCCAGGCCTACTTTGAGGTGGAGAGGGGAAGGAGAATAGGAGAGGCAAGCAAAGGCTCTAGCCTATGAGGCTCTGAATCCCTCCTATTTATAGAGGTCCCCTGTCAAACCCTAATGGATCCTCGCCTAGTGGGTATTGAATCTACATCCAATAACCGAAGCCTTTTAGATTAGTGGATCTCTATCCAATAATCTCTCATGGGATCTTATTGGATCTCGTCCATTGGATCCAATAATTCAGGGGCTTATTGGATATCCAATAAGACAAGGGCTCCGTCGGATATCTTATATCCGAACCTCTACTCATCGTAATGCCTACCATATGTGTGTGACCGTCTAGGCCCAATATCGAACTGGCCGTGAGTCATACCTGTCAGAACTCTTTCTAACTCAGTGAATTATTATCTCTGTAATAATTCACTTGACTCATCGACTACTGTCGTACTAGGCCACTACGCCGTAGTCCCCAGACGATACAAGAGAATCCAATCCATTGAACCTGTCTGTCCTCAGTTACCGTGTACCTATAGTCCCTCATCCATCTAATATCCTAGAGACCGTATATCGAGCATGGTGTTGTCAGACCCATACGGTTTCTACTCGAGTCTCGCTCTAATCGGATTCTCCCGGAAAACTCTTTCTCTCTCAACCCGAATGACCCTGGCCAGGGATTTTTTTGAGCAAAAACACATGGGATATTCCTCTCATGACGCCGAGAGTGGATGATCCTCTATTGACACTCAATAACCCTCGTAAGATCGACTACCACTCTCAATGACCAATTGTACTAGATCTGGAACAGCCAAACCTATAAGTCTGGTATCAAAGAGTGGAGCACTCATACATGACATCCTTGGTGTCTTAAGTCTAAGGACCAGATATACCACTAGGACTACAAAATCGTTGTTTGAGAATAAGGCATCATCAACCATCCAGCATTCCGTAAGCGGATCAATTAATGAACTCATTCTCCAATGAGCACCTGTACTGTATCCCTAGTGTCCCTACACGAGCAGCTATGAGGCCCGCTGTATCCATCATATAGACGGGTATATAGCACACTAGTCTGTCCAGTTATCACGATGTCTCTCTCGAGTAACCTATGATTGGGATTATTTAGGATATGTGTTTAAAGGTGAATCAATCTCATTTTTGTAATCTGATCACGATCTGATTCCCATTGCACAAATCCAAGGACATCACTATATATATATATATATATATATATATATATATATATATATATATATATGCAATAGTTATAAAGTGATATATGCCAAAATATAATAAGCAAAAAGATTCTGTATCAAGTCACACGTGCCATCACTCACGTGATTGGCTTGTTGGGCACCTATGACTAGCAACCTACTCATGACACTTAGAGCATACGCTATATCAGGTCTGGTACATAGCATGATATATATGATAGACCCTATCACTGAAGCATAGGGTATCTTATCCATGTTTGCCCTTTCTTCATGAGTTTTTGGGGACATACTCCTAGAAAGCGATATCCCATGTCTCATCGGTATGAGACCTCTCTTGGAATTTTCCACGCCAAACTTTTTAACAATGGTGTCCATGTAACTGGACTGGGACAAGCCAAGCATCCTCTTTGATTTATCTCTATAGATCTGAATCCCCAAGATATATGATGCTTCCCCTAAGTCCTTCATGGAGATGCGTCTAGATAACTAATCCTTTACTGTGGATAGCATTCCTACATCATTCCCAATGATTAGGATGTCATCCACATATAATACCAAAAAGGTGATAGCGCTCCTACTTACCTTCCTGTACACACATGGCTCATCTTCGTTCTTAACGAAGTCATAAGATATAATTGCTCATCAAATCTTATGTTCCAACTTCGGGAAGTTTGCTTTAGTTCATAAATGGATTTAAGCAACCTGCACACCTTATTTGAGCAGTCCTTGGACACGAATCCCTCGGGTTGTATCATATACACCTCCTTGATGTTCCCATTGAGGAATGCAGTTTTCACATCCATCTGTCAGATCTCATAATCATAGTGTGTTATAATAGCTAATAAAATTCGGATAGATTTTAGCATTGTTACGGGTGAGAATGTTTTGTCATCGTCAACACCTTGCCTTTGACAATACCCCTTAGCCACTAGCCTTGCTTTACAGGTCTCTACCTTTCCATCTACTCCGATTTGTTTCTTAAAGATTCACTTGCAACCGATAGGTACAATACCCTCAGGCGCATCAACTAGGTTCCAAACCTTATTGGAGTACATGGAATCCATCTCAGAATTCATGGCTTCTTGCCACTTCCTAGAGTCTATACTCATAATAGCCTCCTCGTAGGTCTAAGGATCAATATCCTCAACATTTTCTCATCTAATATGTCTCACATATCTCTTAGGAGGATGGGATACTTTGTCGGACCTATGTAAAGTTGGAACTTGTGTATTAGGTACTTGAACAGACTCGGGTTATAAAGTGGTGCTTGAGCTAGGTTCTCCAACCTTGCTTAACTCTATCATGCTCCTACTATCTCTGCCAAGAATGTGTTCCTTCTCAATGAACTTTGCTCTCTTAGCTACAAAGACATTTTGGTTCTCGAGATAATAGAAATAATACCCACAAGTTTCTTTGCAGTATCCCACAAACTTGCACCACTCCATCCTTGATTCCAACTTAACGAGGTTGTGTCCTTTAACGTGGGTAGGGCAGCCCCAAATCTTAACAACCTTAAGATTAAAAGCTTCTTCCCTTTCCATATCTTATATGGTGTAGACTTAGTTGGAACTCTATTCAAAAGGTAAACTGCAGTCTCTAGGGCATATCCCAGAATGAGATGGGTAGGTCAACGAAACTCATCATGGATCGTACCATATCTAACAGCGTACGATTCCTTCTTTTAGATACACCATTAAGCTAAGGTGTATAAGGAAGTGTCCATTGAGATAGAATCTCATGATCTTTGAGGAACAAGGTAAACTTTGTACTTACGTACTCACCTCCTCGATCTGATCAAAGAGTCTTGATACTCTTTTTTATACTCTCTAAATTTCTCAAAGGTCTTAGACTTGTACTTCATTCAGTACACATATCCATACCTCAAGAAATCATAAGTAAAGGTAATGAAGTAGGAGTAACCACCAATGGCATGAGTTGATATGGGTCCACATACATTACTATGTATGAATTTCAACAGCTCAGTGGCTCTTTCTCCAATTCCACTAAATGGAGAGTTAGTCAGTTTTCCACGAAGGCAAGGCTCGTAAGTTGCATATGACACATAGTCGAATGAATCTATATCCATCATTTAGCAACTTTTGAATCCTTCTTTCATGGATGTGACCTGGCCTACAATATCACAGGTATGCACTGTTCATCTCATTTCGTTTCCTCTTGGACACATTTACATTCATGATATGTGAAGTATTATCTAACATAAACAAACCTTTATGCAATATTCTTCTCGTCAATCCCCTCAGCTTTGTTAGGATCAAGAGCACTAAGAGGGGGGGGTGAATTAGTGCAGCGGAAAACTTTCGACGATTAAAACTGCGTTTGTACGATAAAAATGATTTTGGTAAGAAAGCCGATTTGGAAATTACTTTAACTTAAGATTAGGCGAAGTGCAGTTAAAGTAAAGCTATGGAGGCAGTTTGCAGTTAATATAGAGAACATAATGTAAATGCAAATTGAGATTTAGAGTAGTTCGGTCATCTTGACCTACATCCACTTTTGGCTTCCTCCTCCGATGAGGTCACCGACGTCCACTAGAGACCTTCCTTCAATAGGCGAATGCCAACCACCCTTTTACAGTTTCACTCCTTTTGGCGAGCTTAGGAGACAACCCTTACAGAATTTTCACTCCTCTCTTGAATGATCAAAACTTGAAAGAAAAGAGGGAGAACTTTTGGCCTTTACAACACTTTTGAGCTATAAAATCATAGAGTAAGATCAAGCTTTTGGTGCCCTTTCATGCATGAAAGGTGGGGTATATATAGGCCCCAAACATATTTGAATTTGGAGCTCAAAACTATCATCTCCCGGATTTCCGGGGTCCTGGCAATACTACCGCCATACTGGGCGGTACGACCGCCTGACAAAGCTCGGAGATTGAGCTCAGGTGGTACCACCACCTGACAGGAGCGGTACCACCGCTTGGTAGAGCTCGAAAATTAAGCTCCTGGGCGGTGCCACCGCTTGACAGGGGCGGTTCCACCGCCCAACCCCGTTCGAAGGCTGAACCCTTAAGCGGTGCCATCGCCGGCAAAGAAATCTGGGTCCAAATGGGCTGATCTATTCGGCCCAATTTGTGTTTGTCAAGGGCCCAATTTGGGTTTGTCAAGTTAATGGGATCACCTCTCATTTCTAACTTTAATTATCATGCTAACTATGATATTTTAAGACATTATACTGCAGCTTGCTCTAGTGCGTCAATTGCTTCTTCCGGCGAACATCCGACGAACTCTCGGCGATGCTCCAGCGGACTTCTGACAAACTCTTGGACTTGCGACGATCCACTTGGCGAGTTCCGACGAGCTTCTTTGGCAAGCTCCTGGACTTCTGGGATTTGTTCCCGCAGAACCTCCAATGACCATCCAAACTTCCATTGAACTCTCGAACCCCCAACGTGATCATAGTCTTGACTCCGACATAACTCCTGATGCATGTCTTACTTTCATCATAGTTAATCCTACACACTTATCTCAACATATGGATTAGATAACAAATGACAATTGACTTCATCATCAAAATTCGAGGTCCAACAATCTCCCCTTTTTTATTATGACAATCAATTGATAATGAAGTTAACCTTAACTCTCTCTATCTATATGCCATACTTAAGATAAGTTATTCTTAAATTCAAAGCCTTTGAATTCAAGAGACATATTGATAAGTTAAGATCCCTTAACCTTATCAATACTCCCATCATGATTCCTATCATGATGTATCTCTCTAAAAATGATGTCTAGGCTTGACATCCATTTTCAAGTTTTACATTTCAAATATGAATGATAATAATCGAAGCAATTCATCATATGGTAAGATATCAACATGTTAAATTACAATGTAAGCTTTTGATATCTTAACATAATGCAAACATTTCAATTGTTTAGCAATCATAATATTTCATCACATGGCAAGATATCAACATGTAAAATTATGATGCAAATTCTTGATATCTTAACATGATGCAAACATTTTAAGTGTTTAACATGATGCATATCAATTTGTTCTTAATATCTTAACATGATGCATATATGGCATAGTGCAAATATGGCAATCATAGCATTTCTATCATCAATTTACCATATATTTCGATGTAAGCTTCTTTTGATATCTTAACATAATTCAAATTTAAATATAGCACTCATAGCTATCAATTCAAATATATCACTCAAAGCTATCATCAATTCATATATTTCTCCCCCTTTGTCATCAACAAAAAGGAGAATGATATAAACAAATTTTAAACATAAGTGTGGTAATGATTCATGCCATAACAAGGTTCATGTCATTTTTCAACAATGAGTGATAGGATACCCATTATACAAACATCTCAAGGAAAACATGACATGGAGATAGCTTTGAATACTTCTTTCTTTTTATTTGTTATTATCTTTTTGCATGAAAAAGGAAGGCTATTTGTGAGTTTACTTCGAATGAAGTTAAAATCGATAAGCGAATAAATAACACTTCATTTTTACAAGGATTAAGATATGTATGTGAAACAAATCCTTGCAAGTAAAAATAATATCTTCCTTTTTCAAGAAGGAATTTATAAGAAGGAATCATTTCATCAAATCCATTTCTCGAAAAAATATTTTTCACACGATAAGTGTATGAGAGATGTATTTGCTAATTGATTCCATATATCAAAAATCAATGATATGAATCAAACTCGATATGACACATGGTTATGAAAGCTACATTAAGTTCGAAAGAAAATAATGTATCAAGAAAATCCGATTGTTAGGATACCAATTGTTAAGAGAATCCGAAAATGAAATTTAACACTTTCATGCATTCGGACAAGGTTTTGCTATAGATTTTCAAACACAATCATGAAGATAAAACATGCTCATCAACATGGAAATTTGTATCCAAAACACATAATTTCCAACATGTCATTAAGGCATGTAATAGTGTAAACCTCTCATTATAGCAATTGAATGAATCAAGAAAATCTGAAAAATAAATTAAATGAGTTCAAGCATTCAGACACATCAACATTCCTAATTCTCTTTTAATGAAATCAAATTGTACTTCACTTCTAGGTTTTGTAAAAATATCAGCTAGTTGATGTTTAGTATCAATGAACTCAATGATTACATCATGATTAGTGACATGATCTCGTATAAAATGATGTCTAATATCAATATGTTTTGTTCTTTTGTGTTGGATGGGATTTTTTGTTAAACATATTACACTTGTGTTATCACATTTAATGAAAATATTTTTAAGATAAACTTTATAATCTTCTAAGGTATTTTTCATCCATACGACTTGTGCACAGCATGCATTGGCTACAATATACTCAGCTTCGATTGTTGATAGTGCAACCGAGTTTTATTTCTTAGATAACTAGGAAACAAGGGCATGTCCCAAAAATTGATATGTCCCTGATGTGATTTTTCTATCTAGTCTACACCAAGCAAAGTCCGCATCAGCATAAGCAATTAACTCAAAATTTTCGGTTTTTAGATACCATAATCCTAAATTTGTGGTACATTTAAGATATCTAAGTATTCTTTTAACCGCTTTGAGATTAAATATCTTAGGGTTTGATTGAAACCTAGCACAAAGTCCTACACTGAACATGATATCTGGTCTAGTTGCAGTGAGGTAAAATAAACTTTCTATCATACCCCTATAAGTTTTTTGATCGAAGCTTTCTCCACTTTCATCAACTTCTAACTTAGTGGAGGTGCTCATAGGAGTGTTAATAGCTTTTGAGCTATCCATATTAAATCTTTTTAGCAAATCTAAAGCATATTTAGTTTAGCTAATAAAAATATCATTGCTTAGTTGCTTAATTTGTAAGCCTAAGAAGAATGTTAATTCTCTCTTTAAACTCATTTCAAATTCGAGACTCATAGTTTTAGCAAAAGATTCACAAAAAGATCCATTCGTAGAATCGAAGATAATATCATCAACATAAATCTGAACAATGAGAAAATTATTTTCAAAATTCTTGATAAACAATGTAGTATCAACCTTGCCTTTTGTGAAATTATTTTCAATAAGAAAAAAACTAAGTCTCTCGTACCAAGCACTTGGGGGCTTATTTTAAACATTTTAACATCCATTTAAAACAACTTGAAATTATTATTACTAGCATAGGCAAGGAGCATCTTTATGGCTTCTAATCGAGCCACAAGAGCGAATGTTTCTTCGTAATCAATACCTTCTTATTGGTTAAAAACCTTTGGCCATTGATCTAGCCTTGTTTATAACCACGATACCACATTCATCTTGCTTGTTTTTAAAGACCCATTTAGTACCAATAACTAAATAGTCATTTGGCCTAGGAACAAGCTTTCACGCCTCATTTCTCTCAAATTGATTTAATTCATCTTGCTTTATGATAATCCATGAATTATCTTTCATGGCTTCGTTAATACATTTTGGTTCAATTTGGGAGAGAAAAGCGGCATTGGCATAAAAATTTTTAAGAGAAGAACATGTTTGAACCCCCTTAGATGTGTCTCCTAGGATTAGCTCCTTAGGATGAGCATCAACATACTTCTAATCTTTGGGTAAGGATATTTCGGAAGTGGATGCATCCAAGTTGCTAGTCGGAGAAGGGGTTTTATTTAAGTTCAAAGAATCGAAATCAACATCATTATCAAAATCATTTTTCTTGATTTCGCAAATCTCATTGAAAACAACATGAATGGGTTCTTCTATAATTAAAGTTCTTTTATTGAAGATACAAAAAACTTTAGAAATCGAAGAATAACCAAGAAAAATTTCTTCATTGGATTTAGCATCAAATTTTACTAAGGCATCTTTTTCATTCAAAATAAAACACTTACACCCAAAAACTTTAAAATATGAAACATTGGGTTTTTTTGTTGTTCCACAACTCATAGGGAGTTTTGGTGAGTAAGGGTCTTACTAGAACTCTATTCAAAATATAGCATGAAGTGTTTACAGCTTCAGCCCAAAAATATTTGGGTAAGCTATGTTCATTCAACATAGTTCTCGCTATTTCTTTTAAATTTTTATTTTTTCTTTCTACTACTCCATTTTGTTGAGGATTTCTTAGAGTAGAGAAGTTGTGATTGTATCCATTAAATTTACAAAATTCTTGGAAATCATGGTTTTGAAATTCACCACCATGATCACTTCTAATTGATGAAATCATATAACCCTTTTCATTTTAAACAAGTTTACAAAACTTAGTGAAATATTTAAAACATTCATTTTTGTATTTTAATAAATAAGTCCATGTGTATCTACTATAGTTATCTACAATGATGAAGGCGTATTTGCTATCTCCTAGGCTTGATGTAGAGATTGGTCCGAATAAGTCCATATGGATCAATTGCAAAGGCCTAGAGGTGCTTATTTGATTCTGAGATTTGAAACTACCCTTAATTTGTTTACCTAATTGATAAGCTTCACACACATTATCATTGATGAACTTGATATGAGGAATTCCTCTTACAAGTTCTTTAGATGATATGTGAGTAATTAGTTTCATGCTAATATGACCTAATCTCCTATTTCATAGCCAAGCATCCTCATTCAAAACCGAGAAACATATTTCATTATAAAAATCATTGATGTCAATGGTGTATATATTATTTTGTTTTAATGCAATCATAGATATGTTTTTATGTGATTTTTCAATGATGCAAGCATTAGATTCGAATTTGACAATATATCCTTTATCACATAATTGACTAATGCTCAATTATATTTTAAACTATCAAATAACAAAACATCTTCAATAAAGAAGTTGGATTTGTTACCTATGGTTCCTTTACCAATGATTTTACCCTTGTTGTTGTCTCCGAATGTGACATAACCTTCGTCTATGCTAGTGAGCTAAGAGAATTGAGATGGATTTCCGGTCATATGCCTTGAGCATCCACTATCAAAGTATCATCTCTTGCTCCTAACTTGTGATGGTGTATGTTTCTACAAGAAAGGATGATTTTTAGGTACCCATTTACTTTTGGGTGCCTCAAAAACTGATCTAAATTGTTTATCATGTTACATAGAATTTATCATAGTTCCTCTGGGAACCCAAATCAATGATAAGTTTCATTTGCAACAAAAGTTTACAACAAAAGTTGCATTTGCTTGGATGGACAATGATAAGTTTTATATCCCCGTTTGCAACAAAAGTTGCATTTACTTTAGTGCCAAACATATAAGATATGACCTTTAACGAAGGTGGTTGGATTTTGGTGAGGACTTCTCACAAACCCGATTCCACTTCTTTTAGGAACGTGACCCTTATTTGTAAAGATCATGTTCAAAGACTTGCTACCAACCTCGAATTTCTTCAAGGTGTCCTTAAGTAACAAGTTCTCCTTTTGGAGAGTTTCTAGATCATGACATTTTATACATGGAGCTAAGCTATCATGATATTCAATTTTTAATTTATCGAAATTACAAGTAAGACTATCATGCTCCTTTTTTAGCAATTTGTATTTTCTACTAATAGTTTTGCATTCATCAAATAAGTCATGGAAGGCATTTAATAATTCGTCAAATGATAAATTTGCATCAATTAAATTCGTTACCTCCTCTCCGATGGCCATTAGGGCGTAATGAGCAACTTGCTCGGTGTTGGACTCCTCTTCTTCGGACACGCTTGAGTCATCCCACCTTGCTTTGAGCGCCTTCTTCTTTTGTGTTCTCGTCTTGACTTGAGGATAATCACTTTTGTAGTGACCCAGCTTCTTGCATTTGTAGCAAATAACTTGGTCCTTTTTTTGTTCAAATTTAATTTTTATGTCATTTTTAAACTTGTTTCTTTTATTAATTTTTTTAAATTTCCTTGTTAGAAGTGCCAAGTCATCGTCATAGTCCTCATCACTTGAGTTTTCTTTCAAGCGATCTTCTAAAGTTCTAAGTGTCATATCCTTGCTGTTCTTTGGAAGGATGTCTTCTTGCTCTTCATAAGCTTTGCAAGTCATTTTATAGGTCATTAATAACCCAATTAATTCTTCAAAAGGAAAGTTCGTTTAAATCTTTAGCCTCTTGAATAACAGTGACTTTAAGGTCCCAACTCTTTGGAAGGGATCTTAGAATATTATTTACGAGCTCAAAATCTAAAAAACTTTTGCCGAGTCCTTTTAGACCATTGACGATATCCGTGAAACGAGTGTACATGTCGCCTATAGTCTCTCTCGGTTTCATTCGAAAAAGTTCAAAAGAAAGTATCAAAAGACTGATTTTTGACTCTTTCACTCTACTTGTGCCTTCGTGAGTCACTTCGAGTGTATGCCAAATATCAAATGCAGTTTTATAAACCAAAACACGATTGAACTTGTTTTTATCAAGCGCACAAAATAAGGCATTCATAGCCTTTGCATTAAGAGTGAAAGTCTTCTTCTTCAATTCATTACAATCGATCATTGGAAGAGAAGACTTTGAAAATCCATTTTCAAAAAGATTCCAAAGTTCAAAATCCATGGAAATAAGGAAGATCCTCATTCGGGTCTTCTAATAGGTGTAGTCCGTCCCATTGAACATGGGTGGACGCGTAATAGAGTGACCCTCTTGGTTTCCGACATATGCCATCTCTCTTGGGTTTTAATCCGATTGAGAGTTAACCCCGCTCTGATATCAATTGTTAGGATCAAGAGCACTAAGGGGGGGGGTGAATTAGTACAGCGGAAAACTTTCGACGATTAAAACTACGTTCGTATGATAAAAATGATTTTGGTAAGAAAGTCGATTCGGAAATTACTTTAACTTAAGATTAGGTGAAGTACAGTTAAAGTAAAGCTATGGAGGCAGTTTGCAATTAAGATAGAAAATAGAATATAAATGTAAACCGAGATTTAGAGTGGTTCGGTCAATCTTGACCTGCATCCACGTTTGGCTTCCTCCTCAGATAAGGTCACCGATGTCCACTAGAAGCCTTCCTTCAGTAGGCGAAGGCCAACTACCCTTTTATAGTTTCACTCTTTTTGACGGGCTTAGGAGACAATCCTTACAGAATTTTCACTCCTCTCTTGAATGATTAAAACTTAGAAGAAAAGAGAGAGAACTTTTGGCCTTTATAACACTTTTGAGCTCTAAAATCACAGAGGAAGATCAAACTTTTAGTGCACTTTCATACAAGAAAGGGTGGGGTATATATAGTGCTAGTCATAGGTGCCCAGCAAGCCAATCACGTGAGTGATGGCACGTGTGACTTGATACAGAATCTTTTTGCTTATTATATTTTGGCGTATATCACTTTATAACTATTGCATAAATGCATATATATTGTGATGTCCTTGGATTTGTGCAATGGGAATCGGATCGTGATGAGATCACGATAATGAGATCGATTCACCTTTAAACACATATCCTAAATAATCCCGGTCATAGGTTACTCGAGAGGGACATCGTGATAACCGGATAGACTGGTGTGCTGTATACCCGTCCATATGATGGATGCAGCTGGTCTCATAGCTGCTCGTGTAGGGACACTAGGGATACAGTACAGGTGCTCATTGGAGAATGAGTTCACTGATTGATCCGCTTACGGAATGCTGGATGGTTGATGATGCCTTATTGTCAGACAGCGATTCCATAGTCCTAGTGGTGTATCTGGTCCTTAGACTTGAGACACCAAGGATGTCATGTATGAGTGCTCCACTCTTTGATACCAGACTTATAGGTTTGGCTGTTCCCAGATCTAGTACAGCTGGTCATTGGGAGTGGTAGTCGACCTTACGAGGGCTATTGAGTGTCGATAGAGGATCATCCACTCTCGGTATCATGAGAGGAATATCCCATGTGATCTTGCTCAGACAAATCCCTGGCCAGGGTCATTCGGGTTGAGAGAGAAAGAGTTCTCCGGGAGAATCCGATTAGAGCGAGACTCGAGTAGAAACCGTATGGGTCTGACAGCACCATGCTCGATATACGGTCTCTGGGATATTAGATGGATGAGGGACTATAGGTACATGGTAACTGAGGACAAACAGGTCCAATGGATTGGATTCCCCTGTATCGTCTGGGGACTACGGCGTAGTGGCCTAGTACTTCCGTAGTCGATGAGTCGAGTGAATTATTACAGAGATAATAATTCACTCAGTCAGAAGGAGTTTTGACAGGTATGACTCACGGCCAGCTCGATATTGGGCCTAGAGGGTCACACACATATGGTAGGCATTGCGATGAGTAGAGGTTCGGATATGAGATATCCGACGGAGCCCTTGTCTTATTGGATGCAGATCCAATACCCACTAGGGAAAGGACTCATTAGGGTTTTGACACGGGATCTCTATAAATAGGAGGGATTCACAACCTCATAGGCTAGAGTCTTTGCTTGCCCTTCCTATTCTCCTCTCCCTCTCCACCTCAGAGTAGGCCTGGAGTTTTGAGGAGCGTCGTCGCAACCCTGCTGTGTGGATCACCGCTAGAGAGGAGGACGCTTGACCTCCTTCACCCTCTCCTAAGGATCTGCAAGGAAACAGGGATATACGATCTCCCTAGGTAACACAATCTCTATACGCAGTTTTGTGTTTTGCGGATTTTTACGCACCAATCTTCGCACGACGACGAACATCTTTTTGGGAATCGGGGATTTTGTTTTCTTGTTCTTCCGCTGCGCATATGATGTCGCCCCCCTATGATTCCCCAACATATAGGCCCCAAACAGATTTGAATTTGGAGCTCAAAACTGTCATCTCCCAAATTTTCGGGGTCCTAGCGGTACTACCGCCAGACTGGGCGGTACGACCGCATGACAAAGCTCAGAGACCGAGCTCAGGCGATACCACTGCTTTGCAGAGCTCGAAGACTGAGCTCCTGGGCAGTGCCACCGCCTGACAGGGGTGGTTCCATCGCCCAGCCTCATTCGGAGGCTGAGCCCCTGGGCGGTGCCACCGCCGACCCAAGTGGTGCCACCACTGGCCAGGAAATCTGGGTCCGAATGGGCTGATCCATTCGACCCAATTTGGGTCTGTCAAGGGCCCAATTGCCCCACGATTAAGTTAATGAGATCACCTCTCATTTCTAACTTTAATCATCATGCTAACTACGATATTTTAAGACATTATACTGCAGCTTGCTCCGGTGAGTCAATTGCTTCTTCCGGCAAACTTCCGACGAACATCCGACGAACCCTCGGTGATGTTCCGGCGGACTTCCGGCAAACTCCTGGACTTGCGACGATCCACTTGGTGAGTTCCGACGAGCTTCTTTGGCAAGCTCCTGGACTTCTCGGATTTGTTCCCACAAAACCTCCGATGACCGTTTGGACTTCCGTTGAACTCTCGAACCCCCAACGTGATCATAGTCTTGACTCCGACGCAACTCCTGCTGCATGTCTTACTTTCATCGTAGTTAATCCTGCACACTTATCTTAATATATGGATTAGATAACAAATGACAATTGACTTCATCATCAAAATTCGAGATCCAACAGGCTTTGTCAAACTCTACAACAAATTGCAGATGTGATAAACAATACCGGTATCCAATACCAATGCACTATCACAAAAATCTGACAATTGGAGATTGATCATGAATGTACCTAAAGCTTTTCCAAGTTTCTATTTCGCCCTCTCTGCAAGGTATTCTTTGTAGTTTCTCTTCCAGTACCCATCATTTCCGTAGTGGAAGCACTGGCCTTTGTCTTTTGTCGGGTCTTTCTTAGCAACCTTTGCTTTACCTAGTCTGCCCTTGCCCTTGCCTTTCTTAAGGGACTTTTCTGCTTTCCTTTTGTTTCTAATCTCACCAGTGTAGAGAACTAGCTTCTCTTTTATAATAATGCTCTTTGCTTCCCTCAACATATTGAGGAGCTCTGGGAGAGTTACCTCAAGCTTGTTCTGTTGAATCTCGTATTTTGATGATGAAACTACTTGATATATGTTTATGATTTAATCTGCGTTTTGAGTGACGCAGGATGCTTTGATCAGGATGAGACAATTAAAGCAGGAAAATCATGTTGTGCCGGAGGAACATGTCAGAAGATTGGACGTCGGGCCGGTGGATCGGTCGACGTATCGATAGAAGGCTTCGGGCCGTGGACTCGAGCATCGGGCCAAGAAGAGCGGGTATTGTGCCAAGGATATCGGAGTTGCGGAGTCAACTAGCCGATTGGGCAATAGGCTGCAGGAAAGGACGATGCGCCGAAGAATCGGACGAAGCGTCGAGGGACCAATGACATGCCGGACAACTTGGTTAATTGCTTAGGATTAATTGTCTCGATCGAAGTTTTGCTTTAAGTGTGCAGGATTAACTACGATAAAAGATAGACAAGCAGCAGGAGTTGCGCCGGAGTCAAGTTCATGATCACTTTGGGAGTTCGAGAGTTCGACGGAAGTTCGGACGGTCGTCGGAGGTTCTGCGAGAACAGATCCGAGAAGTCCAGAAGCTTGCCAAGCGAAGCTCGTCGGAACTAGCCAAGTGGATCGTCGCAAAGTCCAGGAGTTTGCCGGAAGTCCGCAGGAGCATCACCGAGGGTTCATCGGATGATCGACGGAAGTTCGCCGGAAACTCGCCGGAAGGAGCGATTGACGCACCGAAGCAAAGCTGCAGAAGTTGTCTTAGATTTAATCGTAGTTAGCACGTTGATTAAGTTGGAAAATGGGAGGTGATCCCATTGGCTTAATCTTGGGGCACATGGGCCCCTGAAAGACTGAAATTGGGCCGAATGGAATGAACCATTCGGACCCTGATTGCACCAGGAGGTGCAACCGCCTAGGCCAGGAGGTGCAACCGCCCAGGCTAGGCTTTCCAGCGAGGCTGGGCGGTGCAACCTCTCCAGCCAAGAGGTGCAACCGCCCAGGGCTCAGTCTCCAAGCGAGACTGGGCGGTGCAACCTCCTCTGTCAAGAGGTAGCACCGCCAGAGCTCAAGTTTCGAGCTCTGCCAAGAGGTGCAACCACCGAGCTCGGTCTTCGAGCTCTGGCAGAGAGGAGCAACCTCTCTGGACAGGAGATGCACCGCCCGAGCTCGGTCTTCGAGCTCTGGCAGAGAGGTGCAACCACCTCTGGCAGAGAGGTGCAACCACCTCTGGCAGAGAGGTGCAACCTCTCTGGTCAGGAGATGCACCGCCTGAGCTCGGTCTTCGAGCTCTGGCAGAAAGGTGCAACCACCCCTGACAGGGAGGTGCATCCGCCTGAGCTCAGTCTTCGAGCTCTGCCAGGCGGTGCAACCTCTCCAGTCAAGAGGTGCAACCGCCTGATCCCGAAATTCCGGGATTTGATCGTTTTGAGCTCCAAATTTGAATTGGGTTGGGGCCTATAAATACCCCACCCATTCAGCACTGAAAAGAAAAAGAACTCAAGCCGAAATCTTGATCTTTTCAGTGGTTCTTAGAGCTCAAAACTGCTAGTTTTTCCTCCTCCTTCTGTTCTTCAAGTTTGAGTTGTAAAGAGAGGAGAGAAAACATTTGTAAGGGTTGTCTCCTAAGCCCATCAAAAGGAGTGAATCTGTAAGAGGGTAGTTGGCCTTCGCCTATTGAAGGAAGGCTTCTAGTTGACGTCGGTGACCTCATCGGTGGAGGAAGCCAAAAGTGGAGTAGGTCAAGACTGACCGAACCACTCTAAATCTCTGGTTTGCGTTTATTTTGAGCACCTTATCATTACTGCAAACCTCCTACTTAGCCTCTGCTATCTGCGCTTTTACGAACGAATTCTGTGCAGTTTACGTTTACGTCTTGATTTCATTTACAACTGCAAACTGTCTTCTGCGCTTTTATGAACAAGGTTCTGTGCAGTTTACGTTTACGTCTTGATTTCATTTACAACTGCAAACTGTCTTCTGCGCTTTTACAAACAAGGTTCTGTGCAGTTTACGTTTACGTCTTGATTTCATTTACAACTGCAAACTGTCTTCTGCGTTTTTACGAACAAGGTTCTGTGCAGTTTTCGTTTACGTCTTGATTGCGTTTAGACGTAAATCTGCGTTTAGACGTAAATCTGCGTTTAGACGTAAAACTACGTTTAGACGTAAATCTGCGTTTAGACGTAAAACTGAGTTTAGACACAAATCTGAGTTTAGACGTAAATCTGCGTTTAGACGTAAACTGCGCTTAGACGCAAAACTGCGCTTAGACGCAAACTGTGTTTAGACACAAACTGCGCTAAGACGCAAACTGCGCTTAGACGCAAACTGTGTTTAGACGCAAACTGCGCTTAGACGCAATCTGCACTTAGACGCAAACTGCACTTAAATACAAACTGAGAATTAGCTTTTGCATCATAATAGTTTTTTATTGAACGAACGCAGCTCTTGGTTTTAATCGCTGTAAGATTTCCGCTGCACTAATTCACCCCCCCCCCCCCCCCCCCTCTTAGTGCTCTCGATCCTAACAATTGGTATCAGAGCGGGGTATTTCTCATTTCGGATTTACACCCGAGAGAAATGGCTCTTCAAGAGGGCTTATCGGTTGTTCGTCCACCGTTCTTTAACGGATTGGACTACACTTATTGGAAAACTCGAATGAGAGTTTTCTTGATTTCTCTAAATCTGGATTTATGGAATATTGTTGAAAACGGTTTTCAACTTCCCTCCAAACCGATGAACGAATGGTCGGATTTGGAGAAGAAGTATTTTTCTTTAAACGCAAAGGCTATGAATGCCTTATTTTGCGCTTTGGACAAAAATGAGTTCAATCGGGTTTCTTTGTGCGAAACGGCTTTCGATATTTGGCGCACTCTTGAAATCACGCACGAGGGAACTAGTAGAGTCAAAGACTCGAAAGTTAATATTTTACTGCATGATTTCGAGCTTTTTCATATGAAACCAAGCGAAACCGTTGTTGACATGTACACCCGTTTTACGGATGTCGTCAATGGTTTAAAATCACTTGGTAAAAGCTTTTCGGATTTTGAACTCGTTAACAATGTTTTGCGCTCACTTTCTAAAACTTGGGATTCAAAAGTAACTGCTATTCAAGAAGCTAAAAACCTAAACAACTTACCACTTGAAGAACTAATTGGTTCATTGATGACATATGAAATGGTGCACAATGCATATGATGAACATGTTGAACACAATCACCTTCCAAAGAACAGGAAGGATTTGGAACTCTGGACAAATGAATGCCACTTGAGCGATGACTCAAGTGATGAGGACAATGATGAACAAAACAACCTTCCAAAGAACAGGAAGGATTTGGGACATAGAACATTTGAAGACCACTCGAGCATAAGCTCAAGTGATGGTGAACTTAAACTACAAATGAAACGAAAATTAAAAAGCAAAAAGAATGGAACTACTTGCTTTAAACGCAAGAAGAAGAATAAAAATTGGGATGAATCGAGCTCCTCCGAAGACGAAGAAAAAATCAACAAAAGCGAGGCGGCAAACTACGCCTTAACAGCCTACAACGTTGAGGTAATGCCTTTGGTTTATTTTGAAATTACTTGATGCTTTCATGATGTAGTTTTCTTTTTTAGTTTAGAATTAATTTTCTTGAAAATTACATGTTAAAAAAAAAAAATTAATTACAAAATTATGATCATGCTAGTAATTTCGAAAATGATAATATTGCATATTTTATGATAAACAAACAAAATTATTTTGATTGAAAATATGAAATCATGGTTAAGAAGTAATAATGTGCATCATGTTTGATTAACATTGTTAAATGAAATCACGCTTGATTTAAAGTAATGCATAATAATATTAAATGGTTATGATACAATGATTAACAATTTTATGCATGAGATTTTAAGTTATTCATGAACATGAGCTTGTTTGATCTTCATGATTTAAATTCAAAATCTATAGCAAAAATCATGTCTGAATGCATGAAAGTACTAATTTCATTTTCGGATTCACTTAACAATTGGTATCATAACAATCGGATTTTCTCATACACTTATGAAAAATATTTTTCTAAAATGGATTTGATGAAATGATTCCTGCTTATAAATTCCATCTTGAAATATGAATGATAGTGTCTTTGCTTGCAAAGATTTGTTTCACATACATATCTCCTATGATTCATATGCAGAAAAAGAATTTATAAATCATAATACAATGAGATTTCTTATGCAAAAATAAAGTGCTTTTGTGATTCTTTGCTAAAGAGAATAATTATTAAAATCATGATCTTGATCATTATAACATGAAGCTCTTTATAAATCAAGATCGTTCATTATGCTCCCTACATTTATCAAAAAGGAGTTCTTCAAATGAAATGCAACTTGTCTTTTGATTTCATGATATTTTGTGAATTTCGAAATTAATTTTAATGACTTGATTATGAGTTTTCAAGTTGACGATTTGATTTGAATAAGTTATGTCTAAATCATAATCATGATCTTGCAAAATTGAAATCACAAATAATATCTTTTGGTATTCATGAATTGATACTCACAATATGAAAGTATTGGTATTCATGACTTGATTTTGATTGAAACATTATATGCTTAAATTAATCATTCTCCTATGTTTCAAAAATTCCATAAATGCCTTATGTGATGATTGAAAACTAACTTGCTTTATGATGAATCACGAATCATAACTTGATCTATGATGCCTTGAAATGATTGAAATATTTAACACTTTTATGCTCTACCCCCTACTTTCTTCTTGTTTTCATTGATAAAATGGGGAGAAGTTTTGATCATGCATGGTAGGATATAATTTGACAAAATTGATACCATCATGACATGAAACATTTATGATGTGCAATTATGTATGCAATACTTGTGCTTTCTAATTATGATGTGATGTGTTGCATATGATATAAATCATGATTTAAAATGCTATGAGTGCTAAGTTACACACTTTGAGAAGAAATTGCTATATTGAAATATTAATGTAATTATGAACGGTGATATGAAATTATGCATGTAATACTTCAACCTACGATAACGATGCATGCAATGATAAAATATTCATGATGAAAAATTGTCTTGACATTCATAACTTGATTATTCATCCTTTGTCATGATTTTGAAATCGTTGTAAAAGGAAAAAGAACTACAAAACTGTATTCTTCCTTTCTTTTTGACAATGACAAAGGGGGAGATAGCTAGCTTGCACAAGTCAAGAAGATGCAAAAACTTGATTGCTAACTTGCTTATTTCAAGAAGCAAAAATTGTCTTCTTGAAAATCACTATCTTGAATATCTCAAGAAGCAAGACTTGCAACCTGCACATTACAATAGGAAGCAATAATCATGAGCCTACACAAGAAAGTTATCTTGCATTTGCTTTCGAAGTTTTTGCTAGCCTGTATATTGCGAAACTTGTATATCGTAAAAATTGCTAGCTTGTAGTCTAAAGAGAAGCGAAAAGTTGCTATCTCAAAAGAAGCATATGTGCTATCTTGCCTATCTCAAGAGGCAAAAATGCTAACTTGCACATCTAGCAAAACTTGACAAATTTGCATATCTCAAGAAGGAAGAGTTGCTTTCTTGAATATCTCAAAACTGCTAGCTTGCATATCTAAAACTTGATAGCCTGAATATTCTAAGCATGATGTAACATTTGCTAAATTTTTTGGCTTCAAAACTGCATGATGATAAAACTTGATATTATGTTTTTCATGCAATAAGTTAAACCAATATCACAAACACTTAATTATGATACTTCTCCTTTTTGTTGATGACAAAGGGGGAGAAGTATGTTGATGAAAGTATGTTGATGACATTACATGTGATGCATAAGTTTATGCATATGTTCATGTTGACGTGTTGCAAGTATTCATGATGAATATTGCAATGACTTGAATTCAAGGTTCTATCAATATGGTATATTGATAGGGGGAGTTTGTTTAAACTCTGGGAGTTAAGGTTAACTCCGTTTATGATGATATGTTGCTTGGATTTTTGAATCTAAGAGTTTCTATCAATATGACATATTGATAGGGGGAGTTTGTTTAAACTCCGGGAGTTAAGTTTAACTCCGTCATCAAGTGGTTGTCATCATCAAAAAGGGGGAGATTGTTGAATCTCGTATTTTGATGATGAAACTACTTGATATATGTTTATGATTTAATCTGCGTTTTGAGTGACGCAGGATGCTTTGATCAGGATGAGACAATTAAAGCAGGAAAATCATGTTGTGCCGGAGGAACATGTCAGAAGATTGGACGTCGGGCCGGTGGATCGGTCGACGTATCGATAGAAGGCTTCGGGCCGTGGACTCGGGCATCGGGCCAAGAAGAGCGGGTATTGTGCCAAGGATATCGGAGTTGCGGAGTCAACTAGCCGATTGGGCAATAGGCTGCAGGAAAGGACATGCCGGACAACTTGGTTAATTGCTTAGGATTAATTGTCTCGATCGAAGTTTTGCTTTAAGTGTGCAGGATTAACTACGATAAAAGATAGACAAGTAGCAGGAGTTGCGCCGGAGTCAAGTTCATGATCACTTTGGGAGTTCGAGAGTTCGACGGAAGTTCGGACGGTCGTCGGAGGTTCTGCGAGAACAGATCCGAGAAGTCCAGAAGCTTGCCAAGCGAAGCTCGTCGGAACTAGCCAAGTGGATCGTCGCAAAGTCCAGGAGTTTGCCGGAAGTCCGCAGGAGCATCACCGAGGGTTCATCGGATGATCGACGGAAGTTCGCCGGAAACTCGCCGGAAGGAGCGATTGACGCACCGAAGCAAAGCTGCAGAAGTTGTCTTAGATTTAATCGTAGTTAGCACGTTGATTAAGTTGGAAAATGGGAGGTGATCCCATTGGCTTAATCTTGGGGCACATGGGCCCCTGAAAGACTGAAATTGGGCCGAATGGAATGAACCATTCGGACCCTGATTGCACCAGGAGGTGCAACCGCCTAGGCCAGGAGGTGCAACCGCCCAGGCTAGGCTTTCCAGCGAGGCTGGGCGGTGCAACCTCTCCAGCCAAGAGGTGCAACCGCCCAGGGCTCAGTCTCCAAGCGAGACTGGGCGGTGCAACCTCCTCTGTCAAGAGGTAGCACCGCCAGAGCTCAAGTTTCGAGCTCTGCCAAGAGGTGCAACCACCGAGCTCGGTCTTCGAGCTCTGGCAGAGAGGAGCAACCTCTCTGGACAGGAGATGCACCGCCCGAGCTCGGTCTTCGAGCTCTGGCAGAGAGGTGCAACCACCTCTGGCAGAGAGGTGCAACCACCTCTGGCAGAGAGGTGCAACCTCTCTGGTCAGGAGATGCACCGCCTGAGCTCGGTCTTCGAGCTCTGGCAGAAAGGTGCAACCACCCCTGACAGGGAGGTGCATCCGCCTGAGCTCAGTCTTCGAGCTCTGCCAGGCGGTGCAACCTCTCCAGTCAAGAGGTGCAACCGCCTGATCCCGAAATTCCGGGATTTGATCGTTTTGAGCTCCAAATTTGAATTGGGTTGGGGCCTATAAATACCCCACCCATTCAGCACTGAAAAGAAAAAGAACTCAAGCCGAAATCTTGATCTTTTCAGTGGTTCTTAGAGCTCAAAACTGCTAGTTTTTCCTCCTCCTTCTGTTCTTCAAGTTTGAGTTGTAAAGAGAGGAGAGAAAACATTTGTAAGGGTTGTCTCCTAAGCCCATCAAAAGGAGTGAATCTGTAAGAGGGTAGTTGGCCTTCGCCTATTGAAGGAAGGCTTCTAGTTGACGTCGGTGACCTCATCGGTGGAGGAAGCCAAAAGTGGAGTAGGTCAAGACTGACCGAACCACTCTAAATCTCTGGTTTGCGTTTATTTTGAGCACCTTATCATTACTGCAAACCTCCTACTTAGCCTCTGCTATCTGCGCTTTTACGAACGAATTCTGTGCAGTTTACGTTTACGTCTTGATTTCATTTACAACTGCAAACTGTCTTCTGCGCTTTTATGAACAAGGTTCTGTGCAGTTTACGTTTACGTCTTGATTTCATTTACAACTGCAAACTGTCTTCTGCGCTTTTACAAACAAGGTTCTGTGCAGTTTACGTTTACGTCTTGATTTCATTTACAACTGCAAACTGTCTTCTGCGTTTTTACGAACAAGGTTCTGTGCAGTTTTCGTTTACGTCTTGATTGCGTTTAGACGTAAATCTACGTTTAGACGTAAATCTGCGTTTAGACGTAAAACTACGTTTAGACGTAAATCTGCGTTTAGACGTAAAACTGAGTTTAGACACAAATCTGAGTTTAGACGTAAATCTGCGTTTAGACGTAAACTGCGCTTAGACGCAAAACTGCGCTTAGACGCAAACTGTGTTTAGACGCAAACTGTGCTTAGACGCAAACTGCGCTTAGACGCAAACTGTGTTTAGACGCAAACTGCGCTTAGACGCAATCTGCGCTTAGACGCAAACTGCACTTAAATACAAACTGAGAATTAGCTTTTGCATCATAATAGTTTTTTATTGAACGAACGCAGCTCTTGGTTTTAATCGCTGTAAGATTTCCGCTGCACTAATTCACCCCCCCCCCCCCCCCCCCTCTTAGTGCTCTCGATCCTAACATGTTCATATTAAAATTCGTTATGAACTCTGAAAAGGAATTTGGTAGGGACAGAAGCACAATGTCCACACACAAGTTATCCTCTAGGACCATTCCTAGACATGTGAATTTCTCTATCTACTCAATCATCTTTAAGACATGGTTCCGAACCGGTATCCCCTCAATCATCCTAGCACGGAAGAGGCTCTTGGATATCTCATATCGCTGAGTCCTTCCATATTCCTTAAACAGTTTACGAACATATAGGAGAATAGATCTGACATCCATCTTTTCATGTTATCTCTGTAACTCAGGAGTCATAGAGTCAAACATGTAACACTAAGCAAGAGTATAGTCATCAATGTACTTCATGTAACGAGCGATCTCATCCTCGCTTGCCCCTTCCTCGGGTGTAGGCATCACTGTATCAAGGATGTACACGATTTTCTCCATCGTAAAAATAATTCTCAAGTTGCAGAGCCAATCCGTATAATTTGGACCAGTGAGACGGTTAACATCAAGCATGTCATGTAAGGGATTTGAATACAATATTTTCTAAAAATAAAGATGCAGTAGAAATATATAACATGGAGATTTTATACAAATATTTTTTATACAAATAAATAATCAAGATATGAACTTCTATCTTAATATGATTCCACTATTTTATTAACGAGTCACAGGACACTCTCAACGCGTGAAACGAAGTCTCCAGTAGACTTCTAGTGGGGATCGGAATCCAATCAACGTCTTAGTGTAACCTCGAGGGACTCGCCCATTCACACTAAGCCCGAAAGGTAGGCAACTCTTGCCGATCACAACTCCTTGTGATTCTCATCCTGTTCAGCCTTCGAATTATCATGGTCTCGAGGGGTCGACCAACTATGATGTTCGGTTAAGTCAACACCATCGTTACAAGATGAATCTGATTCGATGATATACCCTCGAGGGACTCGACCAAGCATACCATATTCTCAGGTCACCGGTGACATCTCTATGTCGTAGGTAAGATAGCGAATCGCGATATAGGTAAGCCTCAAGGGGCTCGACCATCTCAACCTACACCGGGAATCGGTCCCTACCTATAACAATGGAAGGCCACGTGGGTCAATCTAATTGTCTCATGTTTGTCGACTTAATATTATCGAGAGAGGGGTTTCTATGATTTGGTCTCATAATATGATATGTCACACATATACATATTTAATATATATCTACATCGCATACAAATATATATACATATCTAGTAGGTGTATAAGCAATCACACCAGATGATCATGGACCACAACCTAATGTGATTAGGCCCGAGCCAATGGGCCTAATCACTCACATCAAGATCTATATGTGCAACGGTGCATCTTCATATCCTGTGATCGTTCATCTCGTCCTCGTCGATTCTGTCAACATCTCGACGCATCTCCATGCATCGCGACCGTCATTCTCGTGGGTCTCACTATCGCTTCCACGCTCCCACTACGTCTCCTCGTGTGATTACAACTTAATTATAGGCATGCAGGCCCGATAATAAACGAGAAATATAATAGAGACTCGCAGGCCCGAATAATAATAATCACAAGTACACGCAACACACTATCTATGATCATCTATCCATACATCATACATCACATGTATAAATCATCATCATGTAGAACTACTAGATAATAATAAAAATAATAACTAATTAAATCTTTTAATTAATTAATATTTTTGAAATAAGGGATATGTAAGGAATTTTCTGAATTCAGATGGGCATTTTCAAAATTTCTTAAATTTCGAGGGGCAAAACTATCTTTTGTCCAGAAAACCCTAAGCCCCTTTCTCCCTTTCCCCTACTGTTGTCGTTGCCACCCTACCAGTGGCGGGCAGTGTGGCAGAGGGCGAGGGTGCTGCCCCCGCCTGTGGGCAGCACGCCCGCTGGCGACGTTGCCCCTATTGGTGGGCACCCCCCCTAGGTGGCTCTGCTCACGAGCGACGCCCCTCTTTTGGGCAACTGTCGCTATGGGCACGCTTATAAGTGCCACAAGCGCCATCGACCTCTGTGGGCAGGTCGCCCACATGTGCTGCCTGCCCTTGCAGATGCTGTGGCCGTAGGCAGCACCCGCGGGTGGGGAACTCGCGAGCTGCCAACCACACCGACCGCAAGCCTACTACAAGCAAGACGCCAGTCGACTGCTGTAGGCGTTGCCCCTATGCATGCGCCGACGTTGTGCTGCCTGCCTACGACTACCGCTACAGGCGACTACATGCACGCAAATCGAGGGCAGCAACTATTGCTACTCTTTCTCGCTTTTGCGTCAACGATTTTGACGTCAAAAGTTTCTCCAAAACACAACACATGCAGTTTAAAACCAATCTTCCGCACGAATAACCTAGCTCTAATACCACTGTTGTGCAATCTTGGGGGCGAGATCATATACGCAGCGGAAGAACAAAAAACAAAATCCCCAATTTTCCAAAGATTTGTTCGTCATCGTGTGAAGATTGGTGCGTAAAATTCTACGAAACTTAAAACTGCGTATAGAGTAAATTGTGTTACCTAGGGAGATCGTATATCCCTAAATCCTTGCATATCTCTAGGAGAGGGTGAAGGAGGTCAAGCGCCCTTCTCTCTAGCAGTAATCCACATAGTAGGGTTGCGACGACGCTCCTCAAAACTCCAGGCCTGCTCTGAGGTGGAGATGGGGAAGAGAATATGAGAGGCAAGCAAAGACTCTATAGCCTATGAACCATTGAATCCCTCTTATTTATAAAGGTCCCCTATCAACTTAACCATAATGGATCCTCCCCTATTAGGTATTGAATCTCCATCCAACAACCCAAGCCTCTTAGATTAGTGGATCTCTATCCAATAATCTCTCAAGGGCTCTTATTGGATCTCATTCATAAGATCCAATAATTCATGGGCTTATTGGATATCCAATAAGATAGAGGGTCTGACAGATATCTCATATATGAACCTTTACTCATCGCAATACCTACCATATGTGTGCGACCCTCTAGGCTCAATATCAAGCTGGCCGTGAGTCATATACGTTAGAACTCCTTCTGGCTCAGTGAATTATTATCTCCATAATAATTCACTCGACTCATCGACTGCGAACATACCAGGCCACTACGCCGTAGTCCCCAAACGACATAGGGGAATCCAATTTATTGAACCTGTCTGTCCTCAATTATCGTATACATATAATCTCTTATCCATATAATATCCCAGAGACCGTATATCGAGTATGGTGTTGTCAGACCCATACAGTTTCTACTTGAGTCTCGCTCTAATCGGATTCTCCTAGAGAACTCTTTCTCTCTCAATCCTAATGACCCTAACCAGGGATTTGTCTGAGCAAGAACACATAAGATATTTCTCTCATGACACCAAGAGTGGATGATTCCCTATCGACACTCAATAGCCCTTGTAAGGTTGACTATCACTCTCGATGACCAGTTGTACTAGATCTGGGACATCCAAACCTATAAGTCTGGTATCAAAGAATGGAACACTCATATAGGACATCCTTGGTATCTCAAGTTTAAGGATCAGATATACCACTGGGACTACGAAATCATTGTTTGACAATAAGATATTATCAACCATTTAGCATTCCGTAAGTGGATCAATTAATGAACTCAATCTCCAATGAGCACATATATTATATCCCTAGTGTCCCAACATAAGCAGTTATGAGACCAACTGCATCCATCATATGGACAGGTATACAACACACCACTCTATCCGATTATCTCGATGTCTCTCTCGAGTAACCTATGACCGGAATTATTTAGGATCTATGTTTAAAGGCAAACCGGTCTCATTATTATGATTTCATCACGATCCGATTCTCATTGTACAGATCCAAGGACATCACAATATATACATGCATATATGTAATAGTCAATATAAAGTAATAAATGTCAAAATATAATAAGCAAAAAGATTACGTATCAAGTCATACGTGGAAGCTCAATAAATGTTCTCTTATTATGGCTAGTAGAAAGAAATGTCACACCTTATATAGGTTGCAAGCTAAAGCTTGTGGTGAGCAACTGAATGCTACAGAAAAATATTTCAACATGGAGTTGTGGCATAGGCGACTGGGACACATGAGCAAAAAAGAGCTACAAGCTCTTTCCAAGAAAGAGGTATTGTCAGACCTCATATGTACAAAAACTCTTGGTAGATCGTGTTTAAACAGATGTATATAATCCTTTGAAGACAAAAACTCCTAGTAGATCTATTAATGTTCCTAGCATCAATGGTGCACTTTATTTTGTCACTTTTATAAATGATTTTTCAAAGAAAGTTCAGGCCTATGCTATGAAGACCAAAGATCAAGTTATTAATATCTTCAAAGAGTTTCATGCCAAAGTTGAAAGAAAGATAGAAAGACAATTAAAATACATAAGATCAGATAATGGTGATTAGTATATAGGATTATTTAATGATTATTGCAGGTCACATGACATCCAACATAAGATAACAGTTCCTAGTACACCTCAGCATAATACAATTGTAAAGATGATGAAACACACAATCATGGAAAAGATTATATGTATGCTTTCACAGGCCAAGCTACCTAAAAGGTTTTGGGATAAGGCTTTGAGGACTACAATTGATGTGATCAACTTGTCCCCATGTACAGCCCTAGATAGTGATGTTGCATGATATGTATGGTTAGGAAAAGATGTTTCCTATAAGCATTTGAGAGTATTTGTTATCATGTATTTGCACATGTTCCAAATAATGAAAGATCTAAGCTAGATGGTAAGACAAAAGAATATATTTTTCTTAGTTACTCACATGATCAGTTTAGTTACAGCCATTGGGATCCAAAAACGTATAAAGAATTTAGAAGCAGAGATGTGGTCTTCTTTGAGGATTTAAAGAATAAGGCACCAGCCAAGACTTCTGCAGAAGGATTAGCAAATTGTTATCCAGTTACTCCTCCAGTATATTAAGGTGATGATGGGGGAGATGTGCAGGAAGATGGTGTAGAGCCTAATGTTAATCTACCTGTAGGACATGTTGAGCAAGAAGGATTTAGAGAGCAACTTCCCGCAAAATCTTAATTGAGAAGATCTTCTAAATAACGTCAACTTTTCAGAAGATACTCTACAGATGAGTATGTGATGCTTACTGATACAGGTGAACCAGAGAGTTACCAAGAAACAGTTGAAAGTAAACAGAAAAAGAAGTGGTTAGTTGATATGTAGGAAGAGATAGATGCTCTTCAGAAGAACTACACATATGATTTGGTGCTATTACCAAATGAAATGAAAGCCTTGAAGAACAAGTGAATTTTCATATTAAAGACTCAAAAATATTGTTCTCAACCAAAATACAAAACTAGATTGATTGTGAAAGATTTTGGTCAAAAGAAATATATTGACTTTGAAAATATTTTTTCTCCTATTATTAAAATGTCTTATATTCATGTTGCTCTTGGTATTACTGTTAGCCATGACTTGAAGGTTGAACAGTTAGATGTGAAGACAGCTTTCTTTCATGGTGATTTGGAGGAAATTTATATGGAGCAACCAGAAGGCTTCAAAGTCAAAGGTTAAGAGAATTTTATCTACAAGTTGAGGAAGAGATTATATGGGCTGAAGTAAGCTCTAAGACAATGGTATAGAAAGTTTGATTCATTTATGACAGAAAATGAATACAAAAAAACGACTTCAAACCATTTTGTGGATATCAAATAGTTTGGTAAAAATTTTATTATTCTCTTACTTTATGTTAATGACATGCTTATTCTTGGAAAAGATATGTTTATAATTGATAGATTGAAGAAGGAACTAAGTCTTTTACAATAAAGGACATGGGGCCAGCAAAGCAAATACTGGACATGCAGATTTCCCATGACAGAAAAAAATAATAAGATTTGGTTGTCACAAAAAAAATACATCGAGAAGGTATTGGAAAAGTTTAGTATGAGCAATTCAAAACCAGTTAATTCTCCTCTTGTAGGTCACTTCAAGTTGTACTCAAAACAAAGTCCGTCAAGTGATGAGAAGAATAAGAAGATGCAAAATGTTCCTTATACTTCAATAATTAGAAGTTTAATATATGCAATAGTATGTACGAGGCCGGACATCACATATATAGTGGGTGTTACTAGTAGATTTCTTGTAAACCTAAACAAAGAACACTGGGCAATAGTGAAGTGAATCTTTAAATATCTTAGAGGGAGTTCTAAAGTTTATTTAAGCTTTTGAGATGGACCACCTGTGTTGACAGGTTACACAAATACAGATATGACAAGAGATCTAGATATGAGGAAGTTCACATCATGTTTTATACTTACTTTTGCAGGGGGAGCTATGTCATGGCAATACATATTGCAAAGGTGTATTGCTCTCTCCACCACAAAAGCAGAATATATTGCTACTACAACAGATATTTAAAAATAAATGTTATGGATGAAATAATTCTTACAAAAATTGAGATTGAAATAAAAAAATTATGTGATGAATTGTGACAACTAGAGTGCTATCCATTTGTGTAAGAACCCAACTTTTCATTCCAAATCAAAACATATAGATATTATATACCATTAAATTCGAAATGTACTTAAAGAAAAGCAATTATACCTTCAAAAAATTCACATAAATGATAATAAAGTAGACATATTGACAAAGACCTTACCAAAAGAAATACAGAAGATATGCCAACAGTTGGTCAACATAGCTTCACATTGAGGAGTCTTAGAACAACCTCTCTTATGGGCTGAAAGAAGAGGTTGTTGGGCTGACAGCCCATAGTTTAGCCCATTGTGGGCTTTAACAGCCCACCTCCCATTCTCTAAACCCTAGGTCCAAAGTAAGAGGGTGTAGTAGCTACGAAAATAATAAGAAAAAACTATAGTAACGAGACAGAATACTACACCTATATGATTCCAAAAAAAAAAAGAACAAAGCAAAAATATAAAAGAAAAAAAAAGAAACAACAACAACACTAAAAAACTATTCTTAATCATTCAAATAAGATCTACAGTAGATTCTTACTGTGATTATTTAAAAAATTTTGAATATTATAAACAATGACATAATCTTTATATCTCAATTATTCTTTTAAAATTATTAGTAAAGTTTTGAGCAAAGATTAAAATTTATATATTCATTATTTTTATAACAGATTATCTCTAATTTATGTCGTGATTTTTATCCTTCACATTAAAAAAAATTTTCACTTAAATTCTATTTGATTATGATTCTATTTAATTTTACTACATAATATGCTAATATTGATTATGATTCTATAAAACAGTAATGTGACATTAGATTTTCTTGCTGCATGTTTCCTCCATTCCCTGTTGCCTGCTGTTCTCGTCCCCTCTTCACATCTGCAACACAAATGAGAATGCACTTATGAAATGTTCCAATATTTAGGCAGAAAAAAAGAGAATAAATCAGACAAATTAACTGAAGAGGTTTGATGTTTACTTCGTCCTCGAGGATTCGTGGAAGGACCACACCCGTCCCCCTGCACTCCCTCGCTGAACCGGCTCGTGCAGAGGGAACGAACCGGCCCTGGACCGGGCGGATTGGCCGCTGTAACACCCCAACCGTTCATCAAAATATCAACAGGAGGGAACAAGGCCGCATTATGATGAAGCAACAAAGCAAAATAAGGAAACCGGGTCAACTAAGATGAGGTAGTAGCCAGCCAAATATGATGAAACATCGCCAGCCAATGCGTCGTTTCTTTGGCCTTCCACGAGCATTAGCATTAACTAAGATGAGGTAGTAGCCACGTAATCAATACCCATGAAGCCTTTTTAAAAGGATCAAAGGCATTAATAATTAAAGGAATCGAAATCAACTATATTCACATCCCTCACGAGATACACGAATAGACGGATGCGTTTGGATATCATTTATATTTTTAATCTCAGTAAAAATGAGATTACTAAATCTATTTGATGACCACCATTAGGTAAATATGCTTGGAAGTAACCATTTTGGCATGCAGAGAGAAAACTCCAAACAAATATCAACCATTCATGATTGCAAGCTTGATTCCAATTGAATACAAAATTGCTCTTCCTCTGCTTAGTTGATATATGTTCCGTGGAACAGTGTTGACTGATATTTTTATTCAGCAAAAAGATCCATCAGCACAAAGATCGAAGTGGTTACCTCCTCAGACATCATCCTCCCTATAAATCAGGTATGCATTGCTGCAGCAAAAACTGAATGCCAATGCCCTCCCAGCAGAGGTCGGAGGCGAGAATGCACACTGCGAAGGCTCTAATATATTACCTGCCAAGAAACTCTTCCTGTAGCAGATAAGAAGCAAAAATTAGCCCATATAAACATTATTTCAAGTTACGTGTTATAAACAAACTGCCAATAAATCACAAGAAGAATGTTGCAAACTAAAGAAACTCCATGGAGTCATAGCAAAGTTGATATGAAATTGAGTCTATGCACACATGAAAATGAATGTCATAAGTGGAAGATTCGTCTACTCTTTAACCAAAAATTTTCAAATAGCTTTGATATAATCTTACAAGGGAATTAACATCATTTATATTAGACAATATCGACTGAGTTATGGCCACAGTTCAATCAGACAAATACCTTGCAGAATCCAAAAGTTGAGAGGCTATCCGCTTCTGTCTCTGGGATGGCACAACCCAGATGGCCCTAAAGCCACAGAGAGCAGGCACAGATTCCTCCTCACAGAGAACAGCTCCGGTTTCCCATTGATCAACCCGGGTCTTATTTGTCAGACCACTTCTTCTGGCAACATCTCTCTTAAAGCTAAACCCTCCAAATTGTAAGTTCGTGCATTGCCTTTCTAAATTCTGCGTCAGTTTGCCTGAAGATGTCTTCCCAAAGTTACCATTAGAAGATTTGCCAGAGAGAGAACTCGGTATGACTCTATGTGCAGCTTTTATAGGTTCGGCGACAAGGCAGCCAATGATCCGATGATTCGCAATAAACAGATAAACCTTCATCCAACATCAAACTTCAAACGCATGAGCAAATTGACAGCATATATAATTTATTTCTACTTCGTAGATTGATCACCTTGCAAAGCTTGTGGAGAAGGTGACCATCAGTAAACCCAAGCTCCTTCTCCATTGTCTTAAGCACTTCTTGGACCTGAGAACACGGGAAAAGGGTTTGGGATGCTGGAATGTTGATTAATCTATCTCTATCATTTTAACAAACAGTTTGCGAGCACTCAAAAGAAGAATAAGTAACCTTGCGCGTGTGAGACGGAGGATCACCATCAACCACCAATAGAATGCGGCCGCCGTCAACACTAGTTGTCGTCGAGATCACCCTCTCGTCGCGCCAGCCCTGCAAATCAAATTCGACACGCTACAGAACAACAACGAGCAGCGGATGTAGAAACAACCCGATTAATTGCATTGAAAACCGGAAGGACCTTGAATTGGATGCCGTCGTAGTAGTTCTTGTGGAAGGACCGGTGGAACTTCTCATCGGCCTCATCCCCGCAGGCGTACATCATTCCGCAGACGGAGCAGGAGCGGAGAAGGAAGTCGGACTGCCCCAACTCCAGATGGTACTGCGCGTAGCTCCGCTTCTTGTTAAGGACATTGCCGACGGACTCGGACGATGAAGTCGCCGGCCCACTCGACGCCTTCGCCTCTGCTTCCCCTCGATTCTTTTGCTTCCCGCCATCGCAGTCGCTGCTCGATTGGAATTCGCGAACATGAACGCCGACACGCAAAGATTAGACGAATCAGAGACGGAGGGAACAGATACCTTCGATCAGGGGAGGGCTTAAAGAAGGCGCTGATCTTGGCCTGCTGCATCTCGGAATCGGGAGCAAGCAATGAGGAGGGAGGGGCGCCATGGCGAGTTTGACGTCCCCTTATCTTTTCGCCCTCGGGGATTTCGAAAATTTTGCCGCTTCCCGCCCTTTTTATTTTTGTTTCGGTCGTGCCGCCCTCGCGGCGTCGATATCGGATCGGGAATCCGGAATTGAATCCGGCTCCGGATGATATATTTTATTTAGTTCTATTATTCCTTTTTTTATTTTTTATTATATTTAACATTCTTTTGCCATTTCCGGTTAAAATTATTTTTTAAAAATATATAAATAATAATAAAAGAAAAAGAATGGTGCAATTATTAGACCCGCATAAGCTGCATCAAAGACTATTGCGTACCCAAGTTGTGCGCTTCAAGCATACACTGACCATGCTGTCATGACTGCTAGGACAGCCGGAGTGCAATCTTACACCATACTCCAACTCTTCGAACATTTCAGGTAAATTGACACCAATCAGTAGCAAAGCTATGCAGGTAATAAAGCAACATGTAAATAAATATAAAGGGTATGACACACCTCCTGGAAGCATTCATTAGTGTTGTCCCAAACTATGCTTCAAATAAACCTTCAAAAGTTTTGAGGGGACGTTCTTCAAAGTGAAGAAAGCGAAACAATTATTTATTCGCTTATTTTTCGTCAATGGGTTTCACAAAACCTCAAATTCGTGATTTTCGTGCTCAAGTATTTTTGGGCCGTCGTTATTGAGCCCCACCTGGATATGCGTTTGCTCACGAATCACGGACCAAGGTAGGTTGGTAGATGATTGGGTAGGCACAGATATGTATGTAAAATATGTCGTGCGAGTTTAAACCATTTCGGATCTCTCTCGTTAACCTATAACCAATAACTTATAACCTATATACATATACATATATATATATATATACACATGTATATATATACATATACATATATAAATATACATGTATATATACATATAAATATGTAAATATACATATATATATATATATATGTATATATATAACCGCCATGTCTCCTCTTCCGTAGAAAGCCTTGCGCCGTTCTCCATCTCCTCCCTTCGTCTCCACAACCACGGTCGTGTTCGTCGTCGCCATCAGAGATCAGATCATAAGAAGCAGTAGTCGATCCCATCGCCTTACCGGTTGATCCTTCGTTTCTTGATCGTCTTTGGCGTTTCTTCTCTCGCGATGACGGCGACCGCTGGTAACCACCTTTGCCTCCTCTTGATTCTCTCTTAGATTTTGTTCTTACTTATAAAGAGTGTGCTCTGATCAATCTTCTTCGTCTCGTCTCCGTCAAACCTCTCTACCGGGGATCGGGATCGATACCCCATTTCTCGATCTTCTTTGATGCCTCTTTCCCTGATGTGATGGTCGTCGGTGAACCCTGTTTCCTATCCTTATTCCTCTCTTATAGTTCTTCCTATTCCTTATTCCCCTCTTATTGTTCTTGATCTTGCATACGAATAGTGTGTTTCTGTAAGAACTTATTTGGCCTCTGTGTGAAATTTATGGCGTATAGGAACTTATTTCCTCAAAAAAATTTCTGATCCAAAAAATATGAACTAGGATATCTTTTTTTGTGATTCATTGATGTTTCCGATACAACGCACGCAGTCCTCCCCGCCCCACACCCCCACCACCACCACCCCCCCACCCCCCAACCCAAACCAAAAAAAAAGAGATCCTATCTATGGTTTTACATCCAGAAATCATGCATTAATTACAAAAACCTAACATCCTATTGGCAGAAAAGAAAAGCTAACATCCCACAATTGTCCTCTCAAACCACTATTGTCGAATCATCTTCGAGCTGGAACTCAGTTACTCTACTCCTCCATCCTTCCCTGTGACTACGTCCTAAAGCCTCAACTGATCCCAAATTATACATCAAAAAGAAAGAAACAGAGCTTACTGTGGCATCAGTTCAACCTAACAACGCTTATTCCCAATAAATTTAATGATGCAATACCCAATTGCCATGCCAACAACATTCAAGAGACAACAGTTGCACAAATGCTTAGGAGAAAAGAAGAAGTAGAGAGATGAAGACAAACAATTAATGTCCTCCTTCTAGCGTCGAAATATTAGAGAATAAATATACTGTGGCTGATGAGTCAGCATGGCCAGGTCTGCGGATCGATGTCGGGAGTCTTCTATCGGCTGAGCTGGATGCGGAGGTCGATCAGACCCTCACGGTGGGGTGTTAATCAGCGTTCCTCGGTGTGCCGATCCGAGTGCCGTTTATGCCGAGTCACATCTCTTCATCTCCGGGGTAGTTGGCAGCTTGTCTAATTACATTAGATGGCGATTCCCAGGTTGAGATGCTCGCAGGGCGTGGGGCATCGCTTTCCTATAAAAATGGCCTTCGTCGGGTGATTCTCGACTTTGGCCCTTCCAACAAGCAAGTTCGCGGGTTGATGTCGGGAGTCTTATGTCAGTTGAGCTGGATGCTGAGGTCGATCGGGCCCTCACGGTAGGGTGTTGATTAGCGTTCCTCGGTGTGTCGATCCGGGCACCGTTTATGCCGAGCCCCATCTCTCCGTCTCCAGGGTGGTTATTCCCCTACAAAAACTGCCCTCGTCGGGTGATCCCTGATTGTGGCCCCTCCAACGAGCAAGTCAACGGAGTATTCAATTGATTTTTGCCTCTCTCTAGGGCCAGATGCCGGCCATAGGTCTTTATTAATATACGAGGGTCGGTCGTACGCGGGTTGGCATGGTGGACGTGTCGAACGGTGCCTTGGTACGGATTCTGACCTGGAGTGTCTTGGGGGTGGCGCCATCTCGGGATTCCCGGGACGAGATGTGCCGAGCAACGCCTTGATATGGATTCTGACCTAGCGTGTGGTATCGGTTGTGACGTGTCTTATGCCTAAAATATGTTTTATCACCGGGCATGAAGATAAGTTCCCGTCAAGTTAACGTGCGAACTTATGAAGATTTTTCAATGCCTGACAATATACCGAAACCCCATCTAGTCCTGTGCCACCTTGGGGGTTCCAGGGTGCTAAAATAGCTGACGTTTTGTGTGCAGTTATGGCTTACAGAAAATAAGTCGTGGCAAGCGAAAACGGAGCCATTTTGGGGTAGTTCGGCTCGGCGCGGTGAGCGGTTGCATTGCAGCACTTCAACATGTTCGAACATGTATTTTTATAAGTAAAAATATACAAAACCAAGGCAAAATAGGCTATCATGTCTCTATACAAGCATACAAAAGCGTTGAACGGTTCGTTGAACGAAATAGTTGTGGGTGTGCGATAGCCTGACAGTTCGCTCTTAATTTAAATTTTATTTTGTAACTCAAATTAGCTTTCATAGATACACAAATACATCGGTATTCATAGGCTTCGTAAATATATCTACACCTTAATCTTTACTTCTGTAATATTTCATCTCGATTACTTTACTCTTCACTTGATGTTTGAGGAAATGATTATCGCATAAATGTATTTGCTTCTATCACGATTGACTGGGTTCTTGGATAACTTCAGAGTTAGAGTTATGACAAAAAATCTTGGTCGACATATTTTGTTTGAATCCGAATTCTTCTGGTAGATTTCTGAGCTATACAACTTGAGATGCACATGTAGCTATTGCAATATAGTCTGCTTTTATTGTAGATAGTGATACAATTGGTTGTTTCTTATAACATCATGAAATTGCTCCAGATCCCAAAAAGAATATACATCCAGATGTACTTTCCACTAGCAATATCTCCTGCATAATCACTATCAATAAATCCAGTCAAATAAGAATTTTCTCTTATCATAAAGAATACTGAAATCTCGAGTCTCATTCAGATAATGCAAGATTCTCTTTACTGCTTAAAGATGAACTTCTATTGGATTCTTCATATATCTGCTTATTAAGCTGACTCCATATATGATATCTGGTCATGTTACTGTCAAGTACATGAGACTACTAACTATCTACCTGTAATAAGTAATATCAATCTTTTTACCATTTCCAGCATAACTAAGCTTTAGACCACATACAACTAGAGTACTAACTTGCTTACTTTTGTCTATTTTGAATTTATCAAGAATTTTATTGGTATATATCTTTTGTAAAATGAAAATGCATGTATCTTGTTGTTCAACTTTAATACCAAGAAAATAATTCATTAGTCCTAAATTAGTCACATCAAATTCTTTATTCATGGAGTTTTGAAATTCATGAATCATATCATGATAATTACCAGTAAAGATTAAATCATCCACATATAAGCAAATAATTAATATCCTACCTGTATCTTTTATGTTTTGCAAGTAAAATATGCTCATAAGGACATTTTTCAAATCCATGTGTTTAAAAAAAATGAATCTATACAACTATATCATGCTCGAAGTACTTGCTTTAAACCATATAAAGTCTTCTTTAATTTATAAATTTTCTTTTCAGAACCATTTAACACAAATCCAGATGGTTGTTGTATATATTTTTTTTTAATTCACCATGTAAAAATGCTGATTTAATATCTAATTGATCAATTATTTTGAGCTGCAAGAGAAAGTATTAATCACAGTGTTTTGGTGCAAATATTTCATCATAATATATTCCTTTATTTTGCTTTAAGTTTTTTGCAATGAGGTCTGGCCTTATATTTCTCAATAATATTATCTTGCTTTAAATTTATTCTTTAAATTCATTTTTCACCTATGGGTTTACGCTCTTGTGGTAAGTCAATTAATTCCCAAGTTTGATTCTTCTAAATGGAGTTAATTTCTTCTTTCATCACCTTTTCTATTTTTCATCACTTGATGCCTCTTCAAAAGTGATTGGATCACCATCAACAAACTATGCAAAGTGTATTAGAATATCTTCGACTTCATCAATAAATTCAAGAACATCAGTCACATAGTCTTTCATCCAGCCTGATTGTCTCCTTGTTCTTTTGGAAGTTGTAGGAAAATTTGTTCTAGTTGGCATGATAAATGTAGGTGAACAACAAGCAGAAGAACAAAATTAGTATATCAGATGAAGAATTATTTTCAGCTGAAGCTTTATAAAGAGAACCAACTTCAAATGAATCTACAACTTTATCATCTATAATTCCCTTCTCTTTGTTGCTGCTAACTTCAACATTTGCAGCTGCAAATTATCAAACTAAAATTTATCCAAACACTAACAACAGAGTTCACTAAATCGATTTTCATAAAATTTTAATTATATTTTAACAATTCTAAGTATTTATGCCCAAGAAGTTTTTCGCAACAGGGTTCGAGATTTAAGAAATACAAGTTCCATCAGTGCTGAGGAGAGAGGAAGAGAAGAATACATGAAGAAAACACAATAGGAAACATCCGAAATCCGGAGAAAACCGCGGAAGAGGTAAACAGATGAAACATCAGTGCACCGCATCACAGATGCAGAGAAACCCAACTCAAGTATTTATTCAAAACAAATCTAATCACGCAATACCCCATTGCCAAATGCAACTCATAAGTATTTATTCAAGAAACAAAAGATCCACCCGTGCTAAAAGAAAAGAAGAGATAAACAGATGACGGAAAATACAATATGCAACATCGAAGATCTAAAGAAGGCCAACTCTCTTAATCACGCAAAAACCTGAGTTCTAACTACTCCAGGTTTCAAGATTCAAGAACGACACCTCTACCGGTTCGGGCGCTCCGCCGGTCGCATTGCCGGGAGGGACGTCGAGGGCGTAACTGAAAAGACGGATCTCTGCGCCACGGCGTCCCGCTACCGGTTAAACTAGGTAGACGACAGCTTCGCCGGGGAGAGGCCAGTCCTGTCAAAGGAGAGAGAGAGAGAGAGAGAGGCGCCTGATGAGCATTTGCACCGATCGCCGAGCAAAGGTAAGGAAGGGGAAGGGGTGGAAACCCCAAGGAGCGGAGGAGGGCAGGAGCGTCCTTGCACTGGCTGCTGGCGCCTTTTATACCCTATCATCGATAGATGACCAGATCTAGAAGCTTCCCGTAAGTTCCTCCCAATAACTGTCTCGGCTGATCACAAATCCATAACTCATTGAATACGTACACGCGTATAATATACCCATTTAAACGATGCGTATACCAAGACATATATCGGGCATGTTCCAGGAATATTATATGCATGTCCCTACCAAACATTAAAATTAACCTTATATGCGCCCTTTAATTAGTGTGCGCCAAGAAAACACTTGGGCCGACCCACAAGCAAAACTCTTGGGCTAATCAGAGAATATCAAACCTCGGCTCCGAACCCTTCCGGCTGTAATGATCACCGTCTTCGACCCTTGTCGATTCTGCCGTTCGATTCATCAGATGGATCCATCTTGTCATCTCATGTGGTTGTTTGGAAAGTGAAAGACGTGAATGCAAGCGCAGGATCACCGTCTTCGACCCTTGTCGATTCTGCCGTTCGATTCATCAGATGGATCCACCATCCTGTCATCTCATGTGGTTGTTTGGAAAGTGAAAGATGTGAATGCAAGGGCAGGACTCCCTCACTGTGATGGAAGAGAATTGGGAGTAGGCGTTCCTGTCAAGAGAGCATAGAGTGGCAATCCCACACCACACGTCTGTACTGCGTCATTAATGCATGGGAATGTGCGCATCAAGTTTGCAGGGCAGACAAAGAGTCCTGCAAGTCCACCATGAGCATGTGCTCTGTAGACCCCCCCCCCCCCCCCCTCTCGAAGCCTTTGTCCCAACCTTAACTCTGATCACGAAGAACAGTATTCCACTGTCGTCGTCGGGACCTCCAAATCCGCAACGCTGGCCTTTTCTCCGGTCCTTCAACTCCTCAAAGTGCCACGGCCAGCCATCGGAAATGGCCCACGCCCACCACTTTTCCGCTGAATTATTGCAGTACATTACCTCTCAGCAGCATCATCATCATCCACAACGAACGTCGCATGGCCCCTCCACTGCTGGCCTCCCCCACCCCCATGATATCTGTCCTTGTCCTGCAGCTCCATTTGACAATGATCTATCTGATTTGGTTCTTACTTTGGTACCCTCCTTTCTAACCCAACTCCTTGTAATTATAACCCACATGTACTGTACTGTTGTTTCATGCAAACGAAGTACGTGAAGGTCCAACAACAGGCAACATGTATAAAAATCTTCCATAGTAATGATTGGTATCTATAATCCCAAATAAGTGAAACGTTATACATTTCATGAACTTTATGGACTAGGCTTCTAACCCAAACACCATACCCCAATCATATAATTCTATCTAGTATAAGACCCTGTGATCTTAAACCTTTCTTCTATCCACTATAACGACTCACTAACTTCTACTTTACCAGATATGTATGACACGTACGATCCAATATAGACATGCACTTAAACCTATGATGCCTGGTAGTAGTTCAGCAGCAAACCTCGGTCTGCCCTGAATGCAGCATTGGAAGAATGTGCAGCTGCTGTGTTGTGGTTGAGACTGCAGTAGTCACTGCCCTCACTGCTCGTCTCCAGCCTCCTTCCCAGTCGCATGCTGTCGCTGGATAGAAGGGATGCTTGCGCTCCCGACAGGGGAAGGTTCCCACTGTGTTGAAGGCCAAGAGTGAGGGACACACCATTGCTCGAGAACCTCCGAGAGAAGTGCTCCGCATCAAATGTTCTGAGCTCTCCCATGGGATAAGCTCCGTAGTTGCCGCCATGGCTTGTGGTGCCTGCTAACAATGGGTAGCCTTGCTCCCCGACCCCCTGTCTCCCATCCATCAACTGCATTAGGATCTCATGGTTGCTCGTCTCGTCCGGTTTCGATCCAACAGTGAGAGGATTTGCCATGGGATTTACGTGCGGCGAGTCGTTGCTTCTGGCCCTCTTGACCCTGGGTTGTGCGATCGCGTCCCTGTCGTAGTAAGCCTGGTTTTGGCCGTGAACGAAGGATGATGGCTGCACTGATGCCAGAGTTTGCTTCAGGTCATTTTTTAGGCTGTCGGACGGCGGTGTTGCTGTCGGGCTTCCTTCTTGTGGAGCGTTGGACTTGGATGTAGAGCTTCCATGAGCGTCGCTCTTGCTTGCGTTCTCATCGGAGTTGTTCTGCTCTTGATCTTTGATCTCTTCCAAGTACATCTCCTCCACCATCGGCTTCCAGAGCCTCACTCTCGCGTTTATGAACCAATTGGAGACCTGAATCGACAGAGGAGACAAGAACAAAGCACCGGTTTCCTTATCATAATCTGCAACCTCGTTACGGGAGGAAGATGAGTAGGCACGGCGACGTTCCCAGTACCTGGCTCCTCGTGAGTCCTGTTTGTTTAGCCAGCATCATCTTGTCCGAATCCTTTGGATATCTGCATCAAATCCACAGTTCATTTCACCGACAACAGTGGGAGGAGAGTCGATCTGAGCACTTACGGGTGGAGAAAGTGTTCGAAGAGCCAAGCTCGGAGCACGGAAACAGAGCGTTCCGGCAGTCCTCTCTGAGGTCTCCAAGCGTTCGGCTGGATCATCCCCAGCTGCTGAAGTGCCCGTTGCTGTCTCAGATGATGATCGATGAACCGAAGCCGTGACCCTCCCGACTTACTTTCTTCCTCTCCCAGGCTCTTACTGGTTGCTTGGATTTGGCCAGTGATGGCGTCTCGGAGGCACCGGAACTGCTTCGATA
This sequence comes from Musa acuminata AAA Group, assembly GCF_036884655.1. Classification (NCBI taxonomy): domain Eukaryota; kingdom Viridiplantae; phylum Streptophyta; class Magnoliopsida; order Zingiberales; family Musaceae; genus Musa; species Musa acuminata. The sequence continues at coordinate 14,655,079 of NC_088332.1, read as the reverse complement.
TTGTCCGAAGGGCGAGGGCGGTGTAGGTTCTCGCGGATCCATAGCCGGCAACAGCTTCGAATGAAGAGATCACAATTTGCATTTGATGGTGATACTGCCTGTACCTCTGTTCCACCTTTCAATCACCCAAAGCCCAAAGTAGAAGGAGTAAGTCGACAGCTCAACGACCAAAACAGTAAGGAACACAACAGATGATAACATCGAAGACGTCATATATATATCTTCTCTGTTCTAAGCGCCAATTACTGGACCAAAACTACCATGAGCTTAAGGTATAAGGGAGTAGTTCTTGTGTTGCCAGTTCTGTTCCCTCTTAGATTAGATGTTCCTAATAACCAACTAAAATTCCCTGAAAAATCTGTGCTTTATTCTCGAAAATTGTTGGTAGTAACTTCAAAAAAATATTTGTTCAAAAATTAGAAAAAATACTCTTTAAAGCATTTGTCATATGTATTATTACCTCGTCGAGCATGTTGATGAGTTTGGCCTTCTTCATCTGAAGCTCCTGCCGTTCTGCCGTCGTTAGATCTGCGACTTGCTTTTCCTTGGAGTTGTCGTCGGTAGCTCCCGCACCTGAACACTTTAGCTCCGCGTTGCTGCTGTCGGCAGGATCCTTGGAAGTCGCCCCTTTCGCTGGCTCGCTTTTGATCCCCTTCTCGACGTTAACGACCTCATCGAGCAGTTGTTGCGCTGCCTTCAAGTACTTGGATCCCATCAGAAAGCTCTGCGAGCCTGAGGCACCATTGGCAGCACCCGGCACCATGGACGCGGATGCAACGGTCGTCGCACCGTTGGCGCTGGCCGGAGTTATCTCCGGCGCTGGCGCCACCATATCATGCGGTGAGAGGCTGAGAGAGAGCCCTTGCTGTGCGGATGGCACGGCGGAGGGGCGCCGGGGACCGAATTGCGACGCCATGTCGACGGGGTTGCTCGATGTGGCCGGTGTCCAGAGGTTGTAATGAAGGCGGGGGATCAGGCCTTGGACGGCGGCCGACAGATCATGGGGTGCATGGATCGGTGGTGGGCGGTAGGATTCATGGGGTTGAGCTGCTGTTTGAAGCGGGATCCCGACGAACTGCTGCTGCTGCTGATGATTCGGCTGGCTAGCTTGTGCGAGGTTGATCGGATTCATGGAATTCAGCGTGGAGTTCAGGAGGACCATGTTGGCGGGAGCTGCTGCGTCGGAGTAGCCAACGTAGCTGGGGTTCATGAGGTAGAGGGTCTGCAGGCCATCCGGCTGGATCTCCGGGGCTCCATGGAAGTACGTCGCCATCGAAATTCCCCGAAGAAGAGATCAAGATAAAGGTGTTCTAATCGCACCGGTCGACGGCGAATTGTCTCCTCGGGGAGAGATAATGACTGCAGCCCGAGTGGCTGGGCGTAATATTCTCCTGCAGAAAAGCAAGGAAAAAAAGCATGGAGATCACGAACATGGATGATCGGATGAATGAATCGAACAAGACTCGGAGAACAACAGTTGGAAATACGTTTCAATAAGATCAAACAAATACCGTTGACTTGCTAATCCTTGTACTGCAAAGCAGCCTAGAGAAGAGCGTCGTCGGATGAACTGATGAGATCGACGAGAAAGATAGAGCGAGTCGGATGGTGGCGGCGCTCGGCTCAGTCCAACAGCACAGGAAGAACCCATTCCGCGAACTCGAACGCTTCCTATAGATCGAGAGAGGATAGGAAGAAGAGGAGACGGAGATCAGGTGCTAAGAAAGAAAGGCGGCCATCTTTATCAGCTGAGACAACCGAGTATTTTTTTTCGCAGGCAGTACCTGAGAGAGATGATGAATCCCCATGAGCACGTGGGAAGATATAAGAATGGAACTTGGGGAAAGGCCTCTTCTTTCTTCCCTCTTTCTTAGGAGCTCCTACTTGCCCTCCATCAAAAGATCTCCTTCTCAGAAGAAGCAAGCTGAGAGCTACCAGAGATTTGAGTTGAATAACATAAAGGAAATGGAGTCTTAGCAGCCTCTCTCTCTCTCTCTCTGTGCCTCTTTCTCTCTCTTCTATTGAAAAAGAAAAGAAATAAAGACAGCATTTATAAGCTCTCAGGAAAAGAGATGCCATCTTTCACTAGCTAACATTATCCATCAGTAGCCCTCAAATTTCTTTTCCTTTTCCTTTTTAGAAAATGGCAGTACTTTTGGGGTTGGGGATACGGGCACAGTTTAAGCTATCATGAACCCATGAAGAGGAGTGAGCGTGGGGTGTTGGTACCTGCGAGTGGATCAAAAGAAAGCAAGGCCTGGTTGATTTGACGTACTCTACTCCTCATCATTGGATACAGGAGCAGTCGATGATGGGAGAGAGAGAGAGAGAGAGAGAGAGAGAGAGAGAGAGATAACAAAGGGAGATATAGGTAGCCATAAAAATATTAATCTACAAAGACATCGGTATAAGTTTGGGAGAGAGATGGTGAAGGTGTTAAAGAACTGACACAAGTGTCAGAGGGGACAAACAGCTGAGAAACGAGGAAACGTCGACTTCCACAGAGTTGATTTTTATACGAAGATTGCAGAAAAAGATAGAGCTTCTTCTTCCTCTCTCCAAAACAAATAAAAATCTCGTTTTTTCGGCTTTTCTCTCTCTCTCTCTCTCTCTCTCTCTCTCTCATGGCTACCTAATTCTTAGATTCTTTATTTGTGGTTGGATGCTGGGGTTGGAAGATAAAGCAATCGAAAGCCAAGCAACCCAACCAACGACCAGCATTACACCAGCAAAGCGAGAATATTATTTTTCCGGGCAACTCTGGGTTTGATGCAGTGGATGCCAACCAAACGAATCCTGATGCCCTATCTCTACTTCTCATATATATGGAAGTAGATGACACCCAAGGCTGCTCATCTTCCCCTTTTCACCGTGTGCTCCTTCATGTTTCTTCCAGATTTACGTGGTCCGTGTGCGTGTTCACGCTCACGGATGCGTACGTCCGTCTCTATGTTGTCCGATCGCTTCTGTGTTATTATTGTGATGGTGGCACTCGATGCAGTGCAGTGGCACTTTTTTGTGTAAGGTCGGACGGTTCCAATAGTAATAGCCCATCATTTAAGGTTACTGTCCTATCATTCCTTTGTTTACTGCGGCAGTTCCTCCGTCTGGAGCGACACTTTTCTTTCGGGAAAGAGACCGAACACAAAGATGGCATGGCCGATCTTTCGAGCTCTGAATTCATCTTTCTATACATATATATATTATATAGCCTTTCGAAAACGATGAGGACATTTCCAAATCAATCACAGCTTGACAACAATAAACAAGTCACTTTGTGGGTGGGAGAAAGTTGATCTCATGTCAAAGGAAACATAGACAACAGGAGTTAATCGAATGCCTCCAAGCATTGTGTATACATTCCATTATCTTAAATCGCTCTCCGAAGCTTTTAGTTGTCGATGGCAGACACATTCTGCCGAGGAAAACGATGCCAAACTCGCTGGTTATTTAACTGTGAGTGTCTTTGCACTTTGCTTTCACTCAGCTCAGGAGGTCTTTGCTTTCTGCATCGAAAATGATATTACGATGAATACATTTTTTATTAACTTCAGTTTAAATATTTTTAAATTAATAATTTAAGTTTATCGAAGTTAATAGATTAATTATTTTCATCAAATCGGATCATGACGAAACATGATCTTCTTTTTCTTTTGCTTTTTCTTATGCATGAACAATAATTTTGGTTGACTCAAAATATTCTACCACCGATGGGACTTATTTTATTTTTTTGTACATTTAAGACAAAAAAAAAATTATTTATCATATCGAAGATGATGGAATACATAGTCAAAATTCTACTAAAAAAAAAAAAAAAAAAAGAGGCATCTGATACATGTTGAAAATGAAATTTCTGTTTATGCTAATCTAAATTAGCTTTGATGGCAATTTGGCAGCTCGCAATGAATTGTCGGTCAAACAGTGTGTCTTTTGGAAATATACTTGAATGGTGCATTCATTATGTGGGTAGGAGTCTTATCAGAGAGCACATGAACTATTGGTTCAATGCACTTATGCCATACAAGTCTTCTCGTTGGTTAGCTTAACATTATCCCATTGCAACAAGCATTTATAGGAGTCCTATTCCCAGCACAAGAAATTTCAGATATTGTGTTAGGAGCTTATTGGAATAACAATTCTTTTGTGATCTCTCTTACCTTTTCATTGTATAATTAGACAAATCAATCTTACAATAAATAATAATAATTATAATAGATTTGAAATGTCAAAAAAAGATTTATTAATATCCAATCAATCTATTTTTTATGAACCGAAAGAACCAATTGTTGGAAAATCTATCCTTGTATTTTTTTTATTTTTGCTCTAACCATTTTTCTTTTTCATTTTGTATTTTGTTTTTCTCTATAGATTCTAGATGGGATAAAATAGGTACTCACAATATCTATTTCTCTCTTAGATAATCTCTTGACTCCTACACCTTCTTCTCTCTTAGGGTGAGTTGGTACCTCTTGATCTATCTTTTCAAGATCTAATTTGACCTTGAGGATTTAATTTGTAAGATCAATATTGAAAAATCTCTTGAAAATTAGGATATTAAGAAATCATAGAGGATATACTTTCATATGATAACCTATAATCTCTTAGACCCCGAATTTGATCTTCTTTTGAATCTATCTCATCTCTCTATTTTGATTTAATATTCCAAACACTAATTGATCTAACAAGAACATGTTGTTCTTGAGCATCTATCACAAAAGAAAAGTGAAAAAAACTAGCTTTAGTATACACATAACAACGGTTGACCTTGTAATAGTAATTAAAAGGGGCATCTAGAGCATGAAATCAAGACATGACTATATATATATATATATATATATATATATATATATATATATATTGGTTTCACCATTATCCCTCTAAGGACCTACGACTTGAGTAGGTCGGTCCGATTTCAATAAATGTTTCTTTGTTCAAACAAATTAAGTAATAGTAATATTCAAAATGATAGTAATTTGTAGTTGTTATGATTGTAGTCGAAGCATCATATTTTATACCCGAAATGTTTTAGTATCCGATGTGAATGTATAAATATGAAGTAAATGATATGTGAAAATAAGATAATAGTATGTAATTAACTTCTCCATATACAATACAACAATGACAGAATATATAGAAACCCGAAACTCATAGAGAGACAGAGAATGGTTAGAAATTGAATGATGATTTGTTTGAGTTGAATGAATGTGAGTTAACATAGATCAAATTTGATATAATTTAACTCAAAAATCTAAAATTTTAAATTATATATCAATAATTCATTTTTTCAATTCTTGATAACGTTGGACTATTCTAATTCCTTATCCAACACACCTACAAAAGGAAAGTTAATTTTCTTCCATTGAATATCCCAAGTAAAAGACTTTAATTTTTGAAAATGATGGAACTCAAGAGGTGTAGTAAAAATGTAGTAACTTAATCTTCTGTCCTTGTTTTTAGCATGTCTAATACCAATGTTTATATACAATGGACATTTTGCAAGTGATATAATCTATTTATTGTTAATTTAAACCTCGAAGGTTCTTTATGGAAATTGGACCGCCTTTAACATATGTTTTTAAAAATATTTATGTATTTAATATAAAAGGAGATGAACTAAGAGAATAATCTTATATTTCTAGGAATTGAAAGAGTCAAAATATCATCTATACTGTACTCGGTCCACAACACAATAAGTGTATATTTTTGGATTAAATTAATATCATATTAATCCTTCAAATATACAATAAGTGAACAATAATTGATTGATAATGTAAAGTTACTCTGGCAAAATTCATGTGAGTACATTTAAATTCTTCCATTAATCTGTTAACTTCGAAGAGTTCCAATTAGATTCTTGAAAATATTTTCCTTATCAAATAAATTTCTCACCTAGAAAAGATTTTTAAAAAAATGAACAACTACACCTCACGTTAGCTTATCCAAGCAATCATACAAAATACCAAAATACATAATTAAAAATATTTATAGTAGAAAGAAAATGAAATAAATGAGAAGATGGAGCATAGATTATCTTAATGGTTTAGATAACATCTATTATTATGGACAGATATCATTAACATCCTAATCAGTCTAATATGGTTTAGACCTATGTATGTAGGATTGTACGAGGTGCCTCCAAGGTGAAAACACATAATTGACTTAGAATTTCTTCTAAGGAAGTGAATATATTACCAAATTGAAATTGTTAGAGATGATTAAGATTATCTTCTTCGAAAATATTCTATATAATATATCATTTTTTTGCTATTTGATATAAGAGCTTACTTTTAACATAATCAAAGGATTATTTTTTTACTATTAACGATTGTATTAATGATTATTAACTTAAGCGTAAAATGAATTTAATTTGAAAAATCTTTTTGGACCTTAGTTTTTTACAGGTGGCATGTCACCTCGAAGGTATCTTAAATAATTATATATATACGAATCTAAATCACGTCAGATTGACTCGAACATTCGTAATATTTTTTTTATAATTTTGATCATCATAATGGTTGTTTGTTTTTTCTCGCTCGTAGAAGAAGTAAAAAAAGTTATGGGAACCAAAGTGGGGTCTCTCCTCATCAGCAAGAAGATGTGACCTTAAATGTGATGTCCTTTGTATGATCCCTTTTCTTTTATGAAGTCCTCTATCAGACGCAACCCCCCATCCCATGTCTTTAGATATTTTTTGTGTTGGTCTTCCACAGCCACAAAGCCATATCACTCACTGCTTTCCAACTTGCAGCAACATTGCACTACTCTCTCTTGACTCCCACAGCTCAAACCTTTTCCAGCCTCCTTTATATCCTCTCCCTCCTTTTCTTCTTCTTCTCTCTTGTTTATCTTTATTTGGTGTTACTTACGGTCACCACTTTGTCCAGACCTTTTCAAGTCCCTCAACCGGCCAGCTCACAATGACACACCTTTGGGGTGGAATGGGATCTTCCACATTGACACCTCTCCCCACCTTTAGATCATCTACCATCTGTAACAATGGCTTTCTCATAGTCTCACACAAATAACACATGTTTGCGATCAAGTATATGCTGTAGAGCACAATTCCAAGTCAAAAGGCTCCACAAAAGAATCAAGTAGGTGATAAGGACCGGCTATCAACTTGGATCCATCTCCAAATTCCAGATCAAGGCAGATTCAACGAGAGCGGCTGCTACGGAGAAATGAAGGCGCAAGTTTTTGTTTTTACCCGCACCTTTTATTTTCTATTTTTCTCATGTAATTTATTTTTAAGGATAAATGATGAATGACAAGATTTTGAGTTCAAAGCTGACACCTTTAACAATATATCATCTTCCTTTTAATTAGATCGGTAGCAAAGAGTTCTCCTTAGTGTAAATATAGACTTGGAAAAGAGTGTGAATATAGGGAGAAAGGATTCAAAATGAACGATCCACTTCATAAAAGCCAGCCTTATCTCAAACTTCAATTGATTAGATTCTTGGCGGTGTGCAAGCCACCGCACAGAAGAAGCACCCAATCATGGAGAGTGGTCATATCATCATACATGGAGGAGGGACGGAGAGAGAGAGAGAGAGAGAGAGAGAGAGAGAGAGAGAAAGAGAGACATGATGATGAAGCTTGCCCCTTGATATGCCAATCCCCCACACCCACGTGAACTGAATTCAGTGGTTCCTTTGCTGTAGGTCTTCGTAGATCGTAGAGTGAGTAGAGAGCACTTCCAAGCTCTCTTGGATGCCTCCCTCCCCGTCCCGTTCTAGCGGACACTCGTGTTGCGTCGACGTTGCTTTCTCTGCGTACTCGTGCGGAGCGAGCGTTGCTCCGAGGGAGGGAGGGAGGGATGACTCGCTCGGTCCGCCACGAGCCGCCTCATCGTACGGACGAGTGGGTGGAGGCGGGCGCGCACCACCACCATGAAATCTATCCGCGGGGCCGCCGTGGCCGCACGTCGCCCCGCCGCGGGGACCGCACTAATTGCTCGGTGGGCCCACCCCGACGACGTCGAGGAGGAGGAGGAGGAGGAGGAGGAGGAGCAGAAACGGGGCCCATCCGCATGTGCCACATGCCGTGACCCGACTGGGCCACCACCCCCCCGAGGGACACGTTTCGCTTTCTCACCCGTCAACCCTCCCCCCGCCTCCCTCATCCCCTCCAAAGCCCTGCCGCAAGAACCCCACGGACCGGGGGCCGTGGCTGGTCTCGGACTCCGACACGCGTCGCCTCGAAAACACGAAACCCGGTGGCTGTTGCGGGGGATCCCGAAACGGCGGGGGCGGGACAAGGGAAGGGGGACCGAGCGGTTGGAAGGGGCGGTAGAACCGAAGAGGATTCGGTGGGCGAGGAGAGGAGGGGGCGGGGCCCGCGCAATAGGACGCGCTCGTCACCATCCAGTGACGGCGGGTCCCACCGCGGCGGAGGAAAAGGTCAAGGCCGCAGCCAATCGAGGCGCGGGTCGCCTTCCCCACTCGGAACCCCGTCGCTGTCGGTGGGCTTCGCTTCTATTCCCAATCTCAATCATTATGTTAGCAATTAATAACCATATCGCCATCCATCTTATCTTATCTCGTCTTGCTTGCGGGAATCTTAAAGAAATAGTAGTTAATGGTTTGGTTACAGGACGAGTTTTGAGAGGAGGGAGTGCTGAGGCTGTGCCCACTTTGGTCTCGAGTCGATAAGACAATGCATCATTAGACACAGAGGAGGAGAGAAATAGGATGGATAATGAGTCCGTGTTATGGACCGCAATCATATCTGGACAGTGGAAAGCACTCGAAAGTTGTGGCAGGCAGAGAAACCTTGTTTGTGTAGTTCAACAGTGACAATGAATACACGAGACTAGTAGCTTGGATATTATATGCTGCTGTGTCGGCTAATGCATCATCGTTCTCTGTCGTTGGGTAAGAAGAGATGGAGTGGAGGTACTGTGTTATGTTTCAAGCATAAATAATTGTCTTTGGATTCGAACAACAAAAAAGAGGAGCTTCATTGATGCGATCATGCATTATAGGATTTGTTACTTGGTCGAATCCAATTAGAATATTAGGTAATGGATGGAGTATGTTGATTCGTCTACGATAAACATGCAAGTTCTCGAGGTCTTCAAGCCTTAGAATTTAGTCCGAACTATACGCATTATTAGGTAGAGGAGGAGAAGAAGAAGAAGAAGAAGAAGAAGAAGAAGAAGAAGAAGAAGAAGAAGAAGAAGAAGAAGAAGAAGAAGATTAAACGCATGCTGTATGCATGCGTTGCTTTGCGTTGCTTCTCATGAACATAAAAAATAGCTTTGGAGATTACTTAGGAAAAGACCGGATTGAAGACTGGAGATGGTGACACAGAGAGAGAGAGAGAGAGAGAGAGAGAGAGAGAGAGAGAGAGCAAAGCGACAGGGAATCCGGCATGAACGATCAGTGGGTGGCACAACGCCCTGGAGTCTAAAGGCAAGCAATGTAGCGTCTTCTACATCAGAGTTTGGACCACACACAGCGGCATTGTAAGAGGAGGACAAATGCTGCTGGTGTCCTTATCATGGACATGGAAAAAGAGGAAGAGGAGGAGGAGGAGGCCCTTTTCATAGAGGTTTGCCCTAACTACTACTGGAGGGAATCTGAACTACAGATGAATCATTGGAGTCATGTGTTCTCAAATGAAATGACACTTGGAATTTGTCATCCTCTCTCTCTCTCTCTCTCTTTTTTTACCCATGAGTTGATGGACTTGGATCACTTAATCAAATCTTTCGGATCATGTTATTGCTTTGTCAGTCAATTCATTGAGTGAACTCTTTGATATCATATATAACTGATTAGGGGATGATAAAACGCGAACACGCTTACATATCGATATCGACACATAGACAATTCGACATGTAAATCGAGGAACCATGGCATCAACATTTTCATACGACAATCATAACATTCGATCATTCGACTAAAAAATGATCGACGATTCCATACAATCATTTCGTAGATTAATAACTCTAGCATTCATTTGAGCTTTCTTTCTATAAAAATACGCCCGTAACCTTCATTGACTTAAGTATCAAATTGATCTTCGTCAAACACGTTCCGATACAGTGTTACAGGAACACCTATCACCTGACACTAGCAAGGCCTAGATTAACTCGGAACCAATTATATATCCAACAACTAGAATCGAAGCAGCTGCACAAACACTTTGACAGCCATGTTTGAACCTTGTTCCGATCATTGGTTTAGGAGGAGGAGGAGGAGAGGAACAGAAAACAAACACCTTTTGGACAGTTGCAGTCGTCTGCTATAGTTAAAGGAGAGAAATTCTTTCACCGGTAATCTCTTTTGCTGTGGAAAGTGATGCTTAGGATTTGGACAAAGACACATCGACCCTCCTACACCGTGTTTCATGGCCTTGGCACCCTTTCACTCGATATCCAACCTTTGACATCAACCTCTTTGCTCTTCCAAAACCCTCTCCGCGATGTCATTCAAAAGGCATCAAAACAGCAGCTATCCAACATCACCTTATATAACTTTCTATATGGAACGAAATCAACATCAACATATGCGTCATGCCGTGCGTCATCGTCGACGACGATCAGAATCTATTCGATGGTTCACTATATTATGAACCGAGAACAATTTCGTTTCATTAGCTTCTCGAATTTCCATGTTCTTGATGTGAAGTACTATCATGCTGCAGCTCAATCATTCGTGACTTCAAAGCATGAGATGAAGGTTAAATTATTGGACACAGCTCGCTGATAACTCTTAAAAGAGAAGACGTGACCTCAAAGGCTCCTGCGCCACCACAATAATATTTCAAGGACCTACGAACAACTAGGGTTCAGCTGGCCTAATCCTTGTGGGGACGCTTCGTGGTTGGGACGACCCCTCCTACATCAAAGGGACACTGGTAGTCAATCTGTTGTCGAGTTGGGGGGTCTTTATTTGACATCACACTTCTTCTTCTTCATGCCTTTCTTGTCGGATTGTACTTACGATTCCACATTTTACTTAGTTCATTGCATGTCCATCAGGTTTCCCTTTCGATCATCATATATCGTGAATAACAAAGTTTCAATTAAAATAAATTTTTTAGGGGAACCAATGAAACGACATCAATTCAATCGTCCAGAGATTAAGAATTCTCATTATTTCTTAGATTCATGAATCAAATTTTGCTCTCATATTTTGCGCCCATCGTATCGTTGTATAGTGACACGCAAGCATCTAAAAACTGTAAATAAATTAAACCACAAGTGATTAGATATATCGAAACGTTAATTATTTTGATTCATTAATATATGGATTGCTTTCTGTACCTCTGTGTGTGTAACAAAATAACTGATGGCCCAAATCTGAAATGTTGGGTTCGGACCCAAATAGGATCATTGGGCCGTGATAGAATTCAAGCCCATTATTGGCCATTAGATCTTTTCCTGATCACAAAGATGATGAGGTGAAAAAGAAGATACGACTTGTAATCGAAAAGTCACAGCAGTACTAAATAATCTATCCGAGTCGCATCACGTCTTCATGTGAATTAAACCATCGTTTTGAGGTCGTTCATCAAAACAATGACCTAACTAAAAATATGAGTTAATGAGTTGAGCTCAGATGCGACTTGGACTGTGGGGGATCTGTGAATTAGCCGCACGAGACAAGAGGACATGTGGTACCTGTACCTCCTCTCCATGTCCAATGAGCAGTGACGTCATGGATCATGGTTATGTGCACCACCCGATGACCTCATCCGTGCATGTATACATGTCGATCCATGGTTCTGCCCGTCCACCGCTGCAACCCACCCCACTCGACACCGCGTCGGCCCCACCACACCCCGTCAACTAACCCAGGATTAGTGACATAGCAACCCACACCGTTTTGTCCGCCTTATATACCAGTCTTCTTTTATCTAAATTGGCTTCTTCCTCACGCCCTCACTTTCTTACATGTGAACAACATGGCCTTTTCGCGGAAGAAGCTTTCCGTGAGTCGTCGGCCCTCTTCCTCTGCATCCCAGTAGCCACACCCGTGTACATGGATCCCTCGGAGCCCCGGCCGTCGCCGCGACGGGAGCTGCAAGGCCCCAGGCCCACGCCACTCAAGGTCTCCAAGGAATCCTACAAGATCAAGAAGCCTCCGGCGCCCTCCCACCCGGTGGCGCCACCACCCCAGCCGCCGCAGCCGACGCAAGCCCTCCGCCCCCCGGTCGTCATCTACGCGATCTCTCCCAAGATCATCCACGTGGAGCCCGGCGAGTTCATGACTCTCGTCCAGCGGCTCACGGGCCCGGATTCCTCCGCTGCCGACTTGTCCCTCCCTTCGCCCACCGGCGCACTCTCGCCCGCCGCCCGCATCGCCACGTTCGAGAGTTCCGCGCCGCCGCGTGCGGGCGACCGAGCGCGAGGGTACGACACGGATCCGGCGGAGATGGAGGGATGGCCGACGCTGGACCGGACCGCTTCGTTCCCGGGGATCTTGTCGCCCGTGCCGTGGGCGCTGCCCCCCATATCGCCGAAGCTCTTCTCGCCGTCGTTCGACCCAAGCGTGTTCAGCATCCTGCAGGAACTGAGTCCAGTTTTCGGCGGCCGAGGGGGCACCTTCTTAGGAAGTCCCAGTAACAGTTTCCTGTCGACTCCGCTTGTTCCTTCCCCGGGAGCTTGCTGGGATCTCCTAAGCCAACTCCCAGATTTCTAGATCAGGGAGGAGAGAAGAAGAGAGAGTGCGAAAGAGAGAGGTCTCTTTGCCCCTTAACTTGTGTGCCTGTAACATCAAAGATGAAGCAAAGGGGGTCATCAATGGCGAAAGGCGCAAGACACAAGAGGGTTTCTATTGTGGTGGGCCATAAAACAACTACTCCTTCTACCACTATAACCCCAGCTTTTGTTTCGCTCCGACTAGTGAAGCACAGTATCAACTTCTGACATAGTTGGATTTCCTGCCCCAATTTGAAGAGATTTAGATGGGTGGTGATCGCTGCAAGCACCGTGATGACAACTAGCATCCGCTTCTGTGTTCTTTTCTTTTGGTGCCGGTCATTCCGTCAAACACCATGATCTGCCACTCTCCGCCGAAATGCACCTGCAAGTTCACACACATTTGCGGCTCAAGAATTGTGAGCACTCAGAAGCTTATGAAGATTGCAGATGTGACCCGCAAACGAGTCCTCACCATTTGAGTTGGCTAAATGATTCTTCTTCTTTTATTTCTTTTGCACAACTAAGCTTCTTTCTGTCATTCGATATCTTCAGATCTCCTTCTCCATTTCTTGCGAAACAGATGTAACCTTAACCAACATAAATTTGTTAGTCTTCTATATATGAATATGAAGATGCATGTGTAAGACAAGGAAAGGAAATGCTGACTATGAAATGGTATATAATATGTCAATATTCTAATGTATCGTCAAAAATTAACATTTCTTCTTGTTCTTCTCTTAAAACTTACATCTTATGATAGCCAAATTGTGAGATAAATATCACATCAGATCAAGATGCGGAAATTTCCAAGAGCAAAGAAAGCTGTAACAGCAAACATAACATGCTTGAGGAGAGTAGAAACTCTTACCAAGAATGATTCTAGAAGTGAAGCTTTCAGCATGCCTGCTCCCAACCGATACAGAAGAGATATGACCTTCTTAGTCAACAAAGTTATAGTGATCGATTGCCTTTTGTGAATAATCATGCAATAATCAAGTGACCAATGAGTTGAAGAATCTCATTTTACTGCAAGCACTAAGTCATGCAAACTTAGCTCAATAGTGGCATTATCTTTCTGGAAGACAGTATGAAAGGAAGACGAGCAGCTCAGCGACATCAAGTGCAACTTTCAACGCAACACACTTTCCAGTGATTATTCAATGGAGATAATAAACTATCCAAGATCATAAACAATATATAAATCACTGACAAGAAAGCAACTTGCAATCTGGATAGCAAATTCTAGATCATGGAGGCACGTGCTATCTCCAGTGAAGAACTTGGAATGCCTCAAACACATGCAATAGATGCCCAGTGTTTTACCTGTGGGCAGGCCATCCTCATCATTCAATCTTAAGTCCTCATTCGTATATAAATTCCTGATAATTTACTACAGAATCATCCTTATATAAGAAACAACATAATGGACATCAAAGAAGACATGAGATCTCATTACCTATAAAATTCTATTTGGCCTTTCCTAGACACTTCTGTGCTCCAATGTAAAAAATTTTCAACTAAATTTCTCAGTTTCAGGAAAAAGTGTTCTTGGCTGTTGAAGAATCTACATAAGCCCTAATATTTTCTATCATATGCATCAAATAAGATAATTTCACCATCATGTAAACTCAGCATGTTCAATAGTAATGCAATCAAAGCGTGGAACCAGTGACCATTTATGAAGCCCTTCATGCCATTGTAATGAATAGAAGCATAAGGATGTTTACAAGACCCCAACGGTGCACATGAAGTCTCCGTCCTTGAAGATTCAACTAGTCAGGCAAAATGAAGAAATGATGATCCATGATAGAAACACCACAATAGTAATAACCACAAGCATAATTAAATTAAGATTGAAGAAATTAGAAGTTGCAGGCACAAGCACAATACTGTTCACAAATTATCAATTCAAAGAAGTGCCACCAGCTTTCTAATCACTTCATATTCGAATGAAATTTACATGAGGCTCGCGATCGGATCCCTCATAATTCCAAGTAATGCAAGCTGTAGAAACAATCACATAGATAGGAGCAAAAATAATAGTATGGTAAAGCTATTCTCGATATATCAGACCCCAATGCTAGTTAGTGGGCAGTAACTCATCCCTCAAATTTCCAAAATATTTGCAAGTAGAGAAATTAAAGATAGTGGCAGCCATTTCTTGATCATCTGTGTCTAAAACATTGGTCCAAAATATTTAAATTAAGATTAATAGTAATTCACTTATCAGAATCTTAAAAAGACAATTCACATCTTTATCCTATTTCGATCTAGGACTTAACTTAAGGTGTTACAATTTCACCCACTTAAAGGTTCAATGTACTTATCAAGGACTAATATAACTCAGAATTAAACTCTAGCATGATACATATGAGTTCTAACCTAGTGATGACTTCATGCCATCCACCGGTAGCTCTTTGTAACTCATTTCACTCATCACTTTCAATACTAGGCTAGTCTTGATACCATTTATCATGGTTTGACTTGATGAGATAATTAATCCATTAACCAATGACCCTAAACTACTCCACCAAAATGCTTAAACCTGTATTAATAGTAGTCAAACCGTCCTTTTACGCTAATCCAAGTCTTTACCCAAGTAGGACTGAACTTTGAGGGTGTTCCAACACATCTGCACTAAGGATAAAACAGACTTCAAAAATACCAAGTGATCTCCTTATTGTTCCATCAATTTGCACAGTGAAATTCCCAAAAAGTCTAAACTACACACACACATTAGGAGACGTATTTTCTCAGGCCACTCTGTGGTTGCAGGGACTTTGATGAGCCATACAACAAACACCACAACTGCACAAGTTCTCTATCACAATTCTCCCATCAATTAACATCTGATTCTGACTCATTGAACCCAAGTGCCTATCACAAAATCTCCATCAACCCAAATGCCTATAATTTGCAATCCATGTATTCAATGGGGTAATGTTAACTAATTGGTTTATCTCCGCACGAGCAAGCAAGAAAGAACCCTAAATCGTCCGCAATGATTCCCTCTACGGAACGGGGATGATGAACGAAACCCAACCTATGACTACCCGGAAGAATCCCGAGCCACCGAATAATTCCCGGAGGGCACAGCATTCCTGAGCACCAGCTGTTGTCACCTCCCTTGCGGGAGGGATACAACCGAAAGAAGAACAAGAAGCTAGAAAAGGTAGATGCTGAACGCACCTGAGCTCACTAGGGTTCGTACTCTCAGATCCCAAACGCCCGTCTCCGCCATCGGAGGCAGGTCCTTTAGCGAATCCGTGATCGTTGAAATCCTCACCGCCGGTGGAGATTGGGATCAGCAACCCGATTGATTGATGGACCGATTCGTCTTTTGGGTTGTGGAGAGCGTGAGGTTCGGCGATTGAGCTAACACAGTTCTGCGTTCACCAAAATGTCATATTTACCCCTATGATTATTAGTATATCAAATATATGTCCCCTTAAATATTAAGACTGTTGGCATAATCTAATAACTCGGATTAAGCAAATACCACTTATAATTATTATTTTTTTAAAAAATAATAATATTGACGATGAATCTTTAAAGAATCACTTACCCATCCATCCCATAACATTAAGTTCGGAATCTATCGCTTCCGTGACCATTTCCTTCGCTCTAAGTGCCCATATCATTTCCGTTCTACCGTGACTATCACACTACGAGGAACCAATACCTCTTGTATAATGCCTTGAGCCTATAGAGGCCATCATAGTGGAGAATGTGGTAGAGCGATCAGGGGTGGAGAGCATTGTATTCGTCATCATCGTAATCCTTAGCGCTAATATCATTGTACTTGTCATAACCATATAAATATCGTAAGATGGCTAGGGTTTGATCGAGATGAGAAGGAGCAAAAGAAGAAACAACTAGGTTAGAGGTAAAGGCACAACCGGTAAAAGCATCAAGGTCAAAACAATTGAGTGGAGGTAAATCATGAGAGAAGTGGTGATTAACAACAAGTATAATCTAAGAAAAGCTATAAAAAATAATTTTCTCATAGAAATTATCCCATAATATATTATATAAAAAATATAATTTGTTTGTAGGAATATTTTAAATAAAGGCAAATGGATCATGTCCAAATCCTATAATAAAATCATATGACTTGCTTTTGGACATAATAAATCAATTCAATTCAATCCAAAGGTACTCAACTCCACCATTCATCGTTGTGAAGAAGAATGAAGGGTTCAGACCTCTCCTTCTTGTGGTAGAAGTCATGAAACATGTCCTCCTCTGCATTCGTACGCCAAGTGATGCAGATAGTGTCAGTACATCACATGGTTGTGCTCATGGAGAGGAAGCATTCAGTGATACGTCTCGACACTTGACCGATGTCAGCATCAACTTCTACCATTACTGGCAAAGCTCACAATAAATGCATGGGTGCAAGATTTAACCTAACATGGAGCACCAGCACACCATCAACTCGAAAACACGCGACAGTCGACGCACATCTCAATATGTAACATTGACCGATATGTTTCTGTCAATCAAAGTTAAGACCAATAAGTTTTCTCCACCATTCATGCATTAAGCAAAGATTGTATACTTACTGCAATAGCCGTCGCTGGCAACAATGGCAAAGCATGCAGTTGCGAACCGTGTAGGTTTCTACGTGCAAGTCCTGCCATGCACTTGCTGTCGAATCTGTCTGTGGAACACCTCAGTCTACTCTTAATGACCGTGAATCCATTAAACCTATGACTCAAAGCACAAGCATGCTGAGATGGCAATAGTCAAATCCATCTCCTTCCATTCTAAAAGCTGGCAAGATTGATGATATATATTATTTGTTGTCTACTTCCATGTAGTGGTTTTTCCACCACTTGACATAACACCAAATCCCAGCATAAGCAATGGAATTCAATTCCATCTACAACATTGTAAAACAATC
The DNA here is from genome assembly GCF_036884655.1 of Musa acuminata AAA Group. Classification (NCBI taxonomy): domain Eukaryota; kingdom Viridiplantae; phylum Streptophyta; class Magnoliopsida; order Zingiberales; family Musaceae; genus Musa; species Musa acuminata. The sequence goes on along the minus strand of NC_088332.1, from coordinate 14,637,518 downwards.
TCTTCTTTACATATATTCCTTTCAGGGATATCCAAATCTCCAACTAAAGAAATATATAGACAGAGTCTATAAGACCAGAAGAAAGAAGGAAAAAGAGAAAATTAATTATCTCCATTGACATTCTCTCTCTCTCTCTCTCTCTCTCTCTCCCCTCCTCTGTGTATCTCTTATAAAGACTGAATCGAGCTAAAGAGAAAAGAGGAGGAGAAAGAGAATGGCACCAAAAAGATCAGACGAAAGCAGCCATTAACTTATTCTGTGCCCGGTGCTTCAGGGTGGAGCCTTCCTCTGAAGGCCAATGGAATTGTGCTGCCTAGAAGGACCGGACGGTGGGATCGGCACCCCCCTCGGAAGAAAACCCATGAAGTAACCAGGGTTCCTCATCCCACCATACCTCTCCTTGTACACTTCTATGTCCCGAGAACCATGGCAACATGAGACCAGCAGCAGAAGAATAAGAAGAAGCCGCGCTGCTACAACCGAGTCTCTCTTTAGCTCACTCATCTGGCCTCACAAAGAGAGAAGAGGAGAGCAGAAGATGGAGAGTAGGAGAGATGTGAACGTAAGTATATATGCACAAAGGTACACATTAAATTCTAGCAATCCTGTTGATATTTATTGTGTGGACGTGCGAAGAAGAGGAGGTGGAATTAAATGGAGGACGAGCATGGTTAGATAGCAATGGTGGGTTGAGGGGATTCTAATTAGGAGTGAAGAGGAAGGGACAAGGATTAATGGAGGGGCATAAGGAGAGGTGAGGAATGGACTTGATAAAGAATGGAAGAGGAAGTGAGACAAAAGGAGAGATGGCGAGGGTTACTGAAACGAAAAAGTAGGGTGCTGTCGACCGGTTGGGTGAGGGAAGGGGGCCACATGAATTTAATGGCCGACGAAGGAACGGGGACTGTGCTCGTAGCCTCGAGCAGCATCTGCCTGTGTCAGTTGATTCGGTGATACATGGGAAGGAAAAGGAAGGAGTTATGTACGTTAATGCATACAGACAGTGGCAAAGTAAAGGAGTTATCTCATGTTTTGTTTGCTAACAGTGTCGAATAGGAAAAGTGGGATCACTCGTCTCCCTCCTCAGCCTATTATAATGAACGTGCAAATTTCCTGACATAGGATTGTTGACCTTCAGTATGCTGTCTCTCGACCAACCAAACAGAATCCATGGTTTCCTCGACAGAATGGAGGAGTTAGCGAGATAAAGGTTCACTGTAACACCTTCCTTACATTGCACGCTCCTTATGAGGCGTCGATCGTATTCATAAACAAATCTTATCACTAGTCTCGTATCGATAGTCAACTTAGATTTATATTTTCTTGTAAAGGTTTGACCGATGCCCTATTAATAATATGAGCATAAATCGGTAATTTAGACTCAACGAGTTAATATATCAATTATTCGGAACGGTGATAACAAATGAAGTCTTTCACCAAGATTTTATATTATTTGTAAAGCGGAAGAAGTTGTCAATATTCTAGTCAGTCAAATGTAATTTGGACCCATATGTATAGGATTGTCCGGAGTATATTTTAAGTGAAAACGTCAAGTTTCTGATGTGTCACTTATACGAAGATCAAGGTTGAGAGAGGTTTCTCAATCCGATCTCTTCAATACCTAAGTTAGTAACCCGAGGATGGTGAGTGCAGATGCAAGTGGTCAAAAATTGATCTTTTTTTTTTCAATGTATTAAAAATGAGCTTTTATACCTGATCATAAATGGATGAAATATTCTATAGGGAGACAGCCTCTAATCGCCTCAAACAATCTTCCTTTAGTCTTTTATCCACATGGGCGACAAGAGGGGGATAGCCTATAATCATTTGTCTTGGATCCTTGTCCATACGAGTAGACAGGCGGAGGGTGACCTTTGTCTTCTCCTTCTACCTTAGACACCACATGGAGGTAACGTGTCGGGTGACTACTAATTGATAAAGCTCTTTCAATCATTTATCCCCTTTAAGGCGTGCTTCAACGACTCTCGTAAGAGGGATCAACGTGCAGTGTCTAATTCATCTGATATATTAACCTTATACCTTCTTGATTATTCTTTGACTCCATGCATTAGGCGGACGCTAATGGGATCGGGGGGCGCCCAACCCGCACATTGAATCAGTGACCTTTGTCCCTCAGCAAGGGGTTGCTCCTCGTCGATGGGCCCTCCTCAATAGTAGATCAATCTTTGCCGACATGAACCAAACCCTCCTCCAAGCATGAAGATTGGTAATTATGGGGCTTAGTTCTTTGATCTCTGTAGCTCGATGGCAACGACTCTCGTAAGAGGGATCAATGTGCAGTGTCTAATTCATCTGATATATTAACCTTATACCTTCTTGATTATTCTTTGACTCCATGCATTAGGCGGACGCTAATGGGATCGGGGGGCGCCCAACCCGCACATTGAATCAGTGACCTTTGTCCCTCAGCAAGGGGTTGCTCCTCGTCGATGGGCCCTCCTCAATAGTAGATCAATCTTTGCCGACATGAACCAAACCCTCCTCCAAGCATGAAGATTGGTAATTATGGGGCTTAGTTCTTTGATCTCTGTAGCTCGATGGCGACGAAAAGGGAGGGTTGGATGCTTGACCTCTATGCCTTAAGCAGAGGACAAGGTCGAATTTACTGACCTCCATACATCAAGCAGAGGTGAAGGAGGGATGGGAGCACTATTGACAGTGGTCCATCATCGACCTGCCCCTCCCATCATTAAGGGACCCACCTCAATCGGAGGGGGATTGTTTCTTCTTGACCTAGTTGGGTTTCTTGATCACCATGCCTCGACTTAACCTCCTTAACTCATGAGGATCGTAAACGAGGGATGTGAGCACTATTGATGACAGGCCATCGCCAACCTACCCCTCTTCTTTTACTTGCCATCGAGGTGGGCTACGAGAGGAGCCAAAGCGGGCTGTAAGCAATGTAGAAGTGAGCTCCTCCTCTACCTGTCCCGAAGGGAAACACGTGGGGCAACGGATCCATAGTAGGGATATTGTGAAGCCCCTCATTGCCATTCGGCCCTCTCTACTCGTCATCGAGAAAGGCTGTCAGATGAGTTAAGACAACCTATAGGCAGTGTAGAGGTGGGCTCCTCCTCTGCTCATACCCTAAGGGATACATGTCGATCAATAGGTCCACAATGGGGATGCTACAAAGCCTCCCGTCACCGACATGCCCCTCTTCTTTTATTCGCTATCGAGGCAAGCTATGAGAGGAGCCGAGGCAACCTATAGGTGGTGTCCAAGTGAGCTCCTCCTCTACACATCATCGAGAGAACTGTTGGAAAATCTTGGGGGTGACATCATATGCGTAGCGGAAGAACAAGAAAACAAAATCCCCGATTCCCAAAGAGATGTTCGTCGTCGTGCGAAGATTGGTGCGCAAAATCCGCGAAACTGAAAAACTGCATATAGAGTAGATTATGTTACCTAGGAAGATCGTATATCCTTATTTCCTTGCAGATCTTTAGAAGAGGGTAAAGGAGGTCAAGCGTCCTCCTCTCTAGCGGTGATCCACACAGCAGCGCTGCGACGACGCTCCTCAAAACTCCAGGCCTGCTTTGAGGTGGAGAGGGGAAGGAGAATAGGAGAGGCAAGCAAAGGCTCTAGCTTATGAGGCTCTGAATCCCTCCTATTTATAGAGGTCTCATATCAAACCTTAATGGATCCTCCCCTAGTGGGTATTGGATCTGCATCCAATAACCCAAGCCTTTTAGATTAGTGGATCTCTATCCAATAATCTCTCATGGGCTCTTATTGGATCTCGTCCATGGGATCCAATAATTTAGGGGCTTATTGGATATCCAATAAGATAAAGGCTCTGTCAGATATCTCATATTCGAACCTCTACTCATCGCAATGCCTACCATATATGTATGACCCTCTAGGCCCAATATCGAGCTGGCCGTGAGTCATACTTGTCAGAACTCCTTCTAACTTAGTGAATTATTATCTCTGTAATAATTCACTCGACTCATCGACTACGGACGTACTAGGCCACTACGTCGTAGTCCCCAGACGATACAGGGAAATCCAATCCATTGGACTTGTTTGTCCTCAGTTACCGTGTACCTATAGTCCCTTATCCATCTAATATCCCAAAGACCGTATATCGAGCATGGTGCTGTCAGACCCATACGGTTTCTACTTGAGTCTCGCTCTAATCGGATTCTCCCAGAGAACTCTTTCTCTCTCAACCCGAATGACCCTGGCCAGGGATCTGTCTGAGCAAAAACACATGGTATATTCCTCTCATGACGCCGAGAGTGGATGATCCTCTATCGACACTCAATAGCCCTCGTAAGGTTGACTACCACTCCCAATGACCAGTTGTACTATATATGGGATAGTCAAACCTATAAGTCTGGTATCAAAGAGTGGAGCACTCATACAGGACATCCTTGGTGTCTCAAGTCTAAGGGCCAGATATACCACTAGGACTATGGAATCGCTGTCTGACAATAAGGCATCATCAACCATCCAGCATTCTGTAAGCGGATCAATCAGTGAACTCATTCTCCAATGAGCACCTGTATTGTATCCCTAGTGTCCATACACGAGCAACTATAAGACCAGCTGCATCCATCATATGGACGAGTATACAACACACCAGTCTGTCCGGTTATCACGATATCCCTCTCAAGTAACCTATGACCGGGATTATTTAGGATATGTGTTTAAAGGTGAATCGATCTCATTTTCGTGATCTCATCACGATCCGATTCCCATTGCACAAATCCAAAGACATCACAATATATATATACATGTATGTAATAGTTATAAAGTGATATATGCTAAAATATCATAAACAAAAAGATTCTGTATCAAGTCACACGTGCCATCACTCATGTGATTGGCTTGTTGGGCACCTATAACTAGCAATCTCCCACTTGACCTAAAGCCAATCACCTATGTGTCTGATCCCCATCAGACCCTTGTGACACTCAAAGATAATCTAAGACAACGGCTTTGTCAGTAGATCTGCAATGTTATCTTCGGATGGAACTCTTTCCACTACTACATCTCCTCGGGTTACGATCTCTCTGATAAGGTGGAATCTCCTCAGAACATGCTTAGATTTCTGATGAGACCTAGGTTCCTTGAGCAATCGCCTCGTTGTTGTCGCAATATAAGGAGATTGGCTCCTCGCTACCCAACACGACTCCCAAATCTATGATGAACTTCTTCATCCAGACTCCCTCCTTCGCTGCATCTGATGCAGCAATGTACTCCGCCTCAGTGGTCGAGTCAGCAGTAGTATCTTGCTTGGAACTCTTCCAGCACACTGCTCCTCCATTCAAGGTGTACACGTACCCCGAATTCGACTTACTATCATCGACATCAGACTGAAAACTTGAGTTTGTGTAGCCTTCAACCTTAAGGCTACTACCTTCATATACTAGTAAAAGATCCTTAGTCATTCTCAAGTACTTAAGGATACACTTTACTGCTTTCCAGTGCTCCAAGCCTGGATCCGCCTGATACCTGCTCGTGACACTTAGAGCATGCGCTATATCAGGCCTAGTACATAGCATGACATACATGATAGACCCTATTGCTGAGGCATAAGGTATCATATCCATGTTCGCCCTTTCTTCTGGAGTCTTTGGGGACATACTCGTAGAAAGCGATATCCCATGTCTCATCGGTATGAGACCTCTTTTAGAATTTTTCATGCCAAACCTTTTAACAATGGTTTCTATGTACTTGGACTGGGACAAGCCAAGCATCCTCTTGGATCTATCTCTATAGATTCTAATCCCCAAGATATAGGATGCTTCCCCTAAGTCCTTCATGGAGAAGTGTCTAGATAACCAAGCCTTTACTATGGATAGCATTCCTACGTCATTCCCGATGATCAGGATGTCATCCATATATAACACCAAAAAAATGATACCGCTCCCACTTACCTTCCTGTACACACAAGGCTCATCTTCGTTCTTAACGAAGTCATAAGATCTGATTGCCTCATCAAATCATATGTTCCAACTTTGGGAAACTTGCTTTAGTCCACAAATGGATCTAAGCAACCTACACACCTTATTTGGGCAGTTCTTGGATACGAATCTCTCAGGTTGCATCATATACACCTCCTCCTCGAAGTTCCCATTGAGGAATGCGGTTTTCACATCCATCTGCCAGATCTCATAATCATAGTGTGCTGCAATAGCCAATAGAATTTTGATGGATTTTAGCAATGCTACGGGTGAGAAGGTTTTGTCGTAGTCAATACCTTGCCTTTGACGATACCCCTTAGCCATTAGCCTTGCTTTATAGGTCTCTCTACCTTTCCATCTACTCTGATCTTTTTCTTAAAGATCCACTTACAATCGATGGGTACAATACCTTCGGGCGCATCAACTAGGTTCCAAATCTTGTTGGAGTACATAGAATCCATCTCAGAATTCATGGCTTCTTGCCACTTCCCGGAATCTATACTCATAATAGCCTCCTCGTAGGTCTGAGGATCAATATCCTCAACATCCTCTCCTCTAATATGCCTCACATTTCTCTCAGGAGGATGGGATACTCTATTAGACCTACGTAAAGTTGAAACTTGTGTATTAGGTACCTGAACAGACTCGGACTGTAGAGTGGTGCTTGAGCTTGGTTCTCCAACCTCGCTCAACTCTATCATTCTCCCACTATCTCCGCCAAGAATGTATTCATTCTCAAGGAACACTGCTCTCTTAGCTACAAAGACCTTTTGGTCCTCGAGATGATAGAAATAATACCCACAAATTTCCTTGGGGTATCCCACAAATTTGCATCGCTCTGTCCTTGATTCTAACTTATCGGGGTTGTGTCTTTTAACGTGGGCAAGGCAGCCCCAAATCTTAACAACCTTAAGATCAGGCTTCTTCCCTTTCCATATCTCATATGGTGTAGACACTACCGACTTAGTTGGAACTCTGTTCAGAAGGTAAGTTACGATTTTTAGAGCATATCCCCAGAATGAGATGGGTAGGTCAGCGAAACTCATCATGGACCGTACCATGTCTAATAGCGTACGATTTCTCCTTTCAGAGACACCATTGAGCTGAGGTGTATAAGGAGGTGTCCATTGAGATAATATCCCATGGTCCTTGAGGAACTGAGTAAACTCTGTACTTAAGTACTCACCTCCTTGATTTGATCGAAGAGTTTTGATACTCTTTCTAGTCTGGTTCTCCACCTCATTCTTATACTCTTTGAATTTCTCAAAGGCCTTGGACTTGTACTTCATTAAGTACTCATATCCATACCTTGAGAAATCATCAATAAAGGTAATAAAGTAGGAGTATCCACCAATGGTATGAGTTGACATGGGTCCACATACATCACTATGTATGAGTTCCAACAGCTCAGTGGCTATCTCTCCAGTTCCACTAAATGGAGAGTTAGTCAGTTTTCCACAAAGGCAAGGCTCGCAAGTTGCATATGACACATAGTCGAATGGATCTAGATATCTATCATTTAGCAACTTTTGAATCCTTATTTCATGGATGTGACCTAGCCTACAATACCACAAGTATGCACTGTTCATCTCATCTTGTTTCCTCTTGGACACATTTACATTCATGATATGTGGAGTAGTGTCTAACATAAATAAACCATTATGCAATGTTCCTTTCATGATAATCTTATCATCTAATAATATCGAACAACCATTATTCTCAAAAACTAATTTATATCCACTAACTGTCAAACATGAAATGGAGATAATGTTTTTGATAATAGAAGGAACAAAATAACATGCATCTAATGCAATAAAAGCTCCACCAGGCAGATGTAGGGCGACCTGGCTAACAGCTACTATAGTAACTTTTGCTCCATTACCCATCTTGAGGTCCATCTCACCTCTCTCTAGTCTCCTAGGCCTTGCCAGAACCTGCAACGAATTGTATATATGATAAGCACTACCGGTATCCAATACTCATGTGTTATCATAAGAGTCTGACAAATGGAGACTGATCATGAATGTACCTAAAGCTTCATCAAGCTTTTGTTTCGCCCTTTCTGCAAGGTACTCTTTGCAGTTCCTCTTCCAGTGCCCATCTTTGCCATAGTGGAAGCACTAACCTTTGTCCTTTGCTGGGTCTTTCTTAGCAACCTTTGCTTTACCTGGTCTGCCCTTGCCCTTTCCCTTCTTAAGGGACCTTTCTGCTTTCCTTTTCTTTCTGGTCTCACCAGTGTAGAGAACTGGCTTCTCTTTCTTAATAGTACTCTCTACCTCCCTCAACATATTGAGGAGCTCTGGGAGAGTCACCTCAAGCTTGTTCATATTAAAATTCATTATGAACTGTGAAAAGGAATCTGGTAGGGACTGAAGCACAATGTCCACACACAAGTTATCCTCTAGGACCATTCCTAGACCTGTGAGTTTCTCTATCCACTCAATCATCTTTAGGACATAGTTCTAAACCGGTGTCCCCTCAGTCATCCTAGCGTAGAAGAGGCTCTTGGATATCTCATATCGCTGAGTCCTTCCCTGTTCCTCAAACAATTTACAGACATATAGGAGAATGGATCTGGCATCCATCTTTTCATGTTGTCTCTGTAACTCAGGAGTCATAGAGCCCAACATATAGCACTGAGCAAGAGTGGAGTCATCAATGTACTTCACGTAGCGAGCGATCTTATCCTCGCTTGCCCCTTCTTCGGGCGTAGGCATCACTGTATCAAGGACGTACACGATTTTCTCCACCATGAGAACAATTCTCAAGTTACGGAGCCAATCCGTATAATTTGGACCAGTGAGGCGGTTGACATCAAGTATGTCACGTAAGGGATTTGAAAGCGACATTTTCTGAAAATAAAGATGCAGCAGAAATGAATAACATACAGATTTTGAAAGAAATAAACTATCAAGATATGGACTTCTATCTTAATATGCTCTCACTATTTTACTAGCGAGTCACGCGACACCCTCAGCACGTGAAACGAAAGTCTCCGGCAGACTTCTAGTGGGGATCAGGATCCAATCAACGTCTTAGTGTAACCTCGAGGGACTCGACCAATCACACTAAGCCTAAAAGGTAGGCAACTCTTGCCGATCACAACTCCTTGTGATTCCCGTCCTGTGCAGCCTCCGAATCACCATGGTCTCGAGAGACTCGACCAACCATGATGCTTGGTTAAGTCAACACCTTCGTTACAAGATGAGTCTGATTTGATGATATACCCTCGAGGGACTCGACCAAGCATACCATGTTCTCAGGTCACCGGTGACATCTCTATGTCGTAAGCAAGATAGCGAATCACGATATAGGTGAATCTCGAGGGACTCGACCAACTCAACCTACACCGGGAATCGGTTCCTACTTATAATGATGGAAGGCCACGTGGGTCAATCTAATTGCCTCACGTTTACCGACTTAATATTATCGAGAGAGATGTTTCTATGATTTGGTCTCCTAATATGACATGTCACACATATACATATTTAATATATATCTACATCGCATGCAAATATATATACATATCTATTATGTGTATAAGCAATCACACCAGATGATCATGGACCACAACCTAATGTGATTAGGCCTAAGCCAGTAGGCCTAATCACTCACATCAAGATCTATATGTGCAACGGTGCATCTCCATGCCCTGTGATCGTCCATCTCGTCCTCATCGGTTTCGTCGACATCTCGATGCATTTTCATGTATCGCGATCGTCCGTCTCGTGGGTCCCGCTATCGCATCCAAGCTCCCGCTGCGCCTCCTCATGTGATTACAACTTAATCATAGGCACGCAGGGCCGACAATAAACGAGAACTATAATGGAGGCTCGCAGATCCCAATAATAATAATCACAAGTACACACACATCACACGGTCCATGATCATCCGTCCACATATCATACATCACATGTATAAATAATCATCATCATGTATGACTACTAGATAATAATAAAAATAATAATCAACTAAACTTTTTAATTAATTAGTATTTTATGAAATCAGAGACATATAGGAAATTTCTTAATTCCTAGGGGTATTTTCATAATTTAGACAAAAGACAAAAATTAGAATTTCTCAAATTCTAAGGGGCAAAACTATCTTTTGCCCAGAAAACCCTAATGCCCTCATCCTCCCTTGCTGCTACCGCTGTCGCCATCGCTGCCATCCTACCAGCGACGGGCTGTGCGGCGGAGGGTGGGGTCGCTGCCCTCGCCTGTAGGTGGCACGCCCGCTGGTGGCGCTGCCCCTGCAGTTGGGCGCCCCCGCGGGCGCTTCCGCCTCCGCGGGCGGTTCTGCCCGCGAGGCAGCGCCCGTAGGCGGTGCTGCCTCACCGGGAGACCGCCCTTGCGGGGTTTTTGCCCGTGGGAGCAACAGCCACAGGCGCCGCTGCCCTGCGGCGCGTCACCATGCAAGAGTAGCGGCCGCAGGCGTCGTTGCCCTTGCGGCTGCTGCTGCAGGCTGCTTGCCTGCACGTAGATGGCAGTGCTGCCATCTGCGACGGCAGCGAGGGCAGCAACTTGCTGCCCTTTTTCACTTTTGCGTCAACGATTTTGACATCAAAAGCTTCTCCAAAACACAACACACGCAGTTTAAAACCAATCTATCGCACGAACAACCTGACTCTGATACCACTGTTGGGAAATCTTGGGGGTGACATTACATGCACAGTGGAAGAGTAAAAAAACAAAATCCCTGATTCCCAAAGAGATATTCGTCGTCGTACGAAGATTGGTGCGCAAAATCCGCGAAACTGAAAAACTGCGTATAGAGTAGATTGTGTTATCTAGGGAGATCGTAAATCCCTGTTTCTTTGCAGATCTTTAGGAGAGGGTGAAGGAGGTCAAGCGTCATCCTCTCTAGTAGTGATCCACACAGCAGGGCTACGACGACGCTCCTCAAAACTCCAGGCCTGCTTTGAGGTAGAGAGGGGAGGAGAATAGGAGAGGCAAGCAAAGGCTCTAGCCTATGAGGCTCTGAATCCCTCCTATTTATAGAGGTCCCCTGTCAAACCCTAATGGATCCTCCCCTAGTGGATATTAGATCTGCATCCAATAACCCAAGCCTTTTAGATTAGTGGATCTCTATCTAATAATCTCTCATGGGCTCTTATTGGATCTCGTCCATGGGATCCAATAATTCAGGGGCTTATTGGATATCCAATAAGACAAAGGCTCCGTCGGATATCTCATATCCGAACCTCTACTCATCGCAATGTCTATCATATGTGTGTGACCCTCTAGGCCTAATATCGAGTTGGCCGTGAGTCATACCTGTCAGAACTCCTTCTAACTAAGTGAATTATTATCTCTGTAATAATTCACTCGACTCATCGACTACGGACGTACTAGGCCACTACACCGTAGTCCCCAGATGATTCAGGAGAATCCAATCCATTGGACTTGTCTATCCTCAGTTACCGTGTACCTATAGTCCCTCATCCATCTAATATCCCAGAGACCATATATCGAGCATGGTGCAGTCAGACCCATACGGTTTCTACTCGAGTCTCGCTCTAATCGGATTTTCCCGGAGAACTCTTTCTCTCTCAACCTGAATGACCCTGGCCAGGGATTTGTCTGAGCAAGAACACATGGGATATTCCTCTCATCATGCCAAGAGTGGATGATCCTCTATCGACACTCAATAGCCCTTATAAGGTTGACTACCACTCTCAATGACCATCTGTACTAGATCTAGGATAGCCAAACCTATAAGTCTGGTATCAAAGAGTGGAGCACTCATACAGGACATCCTTGGTGTCTCAAGTCTAAGGACCAGATATACCACTAGGACTACGGAATCGCTGTCTGACAATAAGGCATCATCAACCATCCAACATTCCGTAAGTGGATCAATCAGTGAACTCATTCTCCAATGAGCACCTGTACTGTATCCCTAATGTCCCTACACGAGCAGCTATGAGACCAGCTGCATCCACCATATGGATGGGTATACTGCACACCAGTCTGTCCGGTTATCACGATGTCCCTCTCGAGTAACCTATGACCGGGATTATTTAGGATATGTGTTTAAAGGTGAATCGATCTCATTTTTTTGATCTCATCACGATCCGATTCCCATTGCACAAATCCAAGGACATCACAATATATATATATATATAAAGTGATATATGCCAAAATATAATAAGCAAAAAGATTCTGTATCAAGTCACACGTGTCATCACTCACATGATTGGCTTGCTGGGCACTATGACTAGCATGAACCATGTCATGTACCGAGTCCATAATGAGAATGCCATGAATGTTGAATCTCGTATTTTGATGATGAAACTACTTGATATATGTTTATGATTTAATCTGCGTTTTGAGTGACGCAGGATGCTTCGATCAGGATGAGACAATTAAAGCAGGATAATCATGTTGTGCCGGAGGAACATGTCAGAAGATTGGACGTCGGGCCGGTGGATCGGTCGACGTATCGACAGAAGGCTTCGGGCCGTGGACTCGGGCATCGGGCCAAGAAGAGCGGGTATTGTGCCAAGGATATCGGAGTTGCGGAGTCAACTGGCCGATTGGGCAATAGGCTGCAGGAAAGGACGATGCGCCGAAGAATCGGACGAAGCGTCGAAGGACCAATGACATGCCGGACAACTTGGTTAATTGCTTAGGATTAATTGTCTCGATCGAAGTTTTGTTTTAAGTGTGCAGGATTAACTACGATGAGAGTAAGACAAGCAGCAGGTATTGCGCCGGAGTCAAGATCATGATCACGTTGGGAGTTCGAGAGTTCGACGGAAGTTCGGACGGTCGTCGGAGGTTCAGCGAGAACAGATCCGAGTAGTCCAGAAGCTTGCCAAGCGAAGCTCGTCGGAACTCGCCAAGTGGATCGTCGCAAAGTCCAGGAGTATGCCGGATGTCCGCAGAAGGATCACCGAGGGTCATCGGTTGATCGACGGAAGTTGGCCGGAAACTCGCCGGAAGAAGCGATTGACGCATCGGAGCAAAGTTGCAGAAGTTGTCTTAGAGTTAATCGTAGTTAGCATGATGATTAAGCATGAAAATGGGAGGTGATCCCATTAGCTTAATCTTGGGGCAATTGGGCCCCTGAAAAGATTCGAATTGGGCCGAATGGAGTGAACCATTCGGACCCTGATTGCACCAGGAGGTGCAACCGCCCCAGCCAGGAGGTGCAACCGCCTGGGCTGTGGGGTTGGGAGGTGCAACCGCCCCAGCCAGGAGGTGCAACCGCCTGGGCTGTGGGGCTGGGAGGTGCAACCGCTCCAGCCGAGAGGTGCAACCGCCCAGAGCTCAGTCTTCGAGCTTGACTGGGCGGTGCAACCTCCTCTGCCAAGAGGTAGCACCGCCAGAGCTCAAGTTTCGAGCTCTGCCAAGCGATGCGACCACCAAGCTCAGTCTTCGAGCTTTGGCAGAGAGGTGCATCAGCTTGATCTCAGTCTCGAGCTCTGCTAGGTGATGAAATCACCGAGCTCAGTCTTCGAGATCTGGCAGAGAGGTGCATCAGCCTGAGCTCAGTTTCGAGCTCTGCCAGGTGATGCAACCACCAAGCTCAGTTTCGAGCTCTGCCAGGTGATGCAATCACCAAGCTCAGTCTTCGAGCTCTGCCAGGTGATGCAACCATCGAGCTCGGTCTTCGAGCTCTGGCAGAGAGAAGAAATTGGCTGAGCTCAGTCTTCGAGCTCTGCCAGGCGGTGCCACCTCTCCAGTCAAGAGGTGCAACCGCCAGATCCCAGAATTCTGGGATTTGACCGTTTTGAGCTCTAAGTTTGAATTGGGTTGGGGCCTATAAATACCCCACCCATTCAGCACTGAAGAGATACAGATCCACACCGAATTCTTGATCTTTTCAGTGATTCTAAGAGCTCAAATTTGTGTAAAGTCCTAAAGTTCTCCTCCTTCTGTTCTTCAAGTTTTGAGTTGTAAAGAGAGGAGAGAAAGGATCTGTAAAGGTTGTCTCCTGAGCCTGTCAAAAGGAGAGAAGTTGTAAAGGGCAGTTAGCCTTCGCCCATTGAAGGAAGGCAGCTAGTTGACGTCGGTGACCTCGTCGGAGGAGGAAGCCAAAAGTGGAGTAGGTCAAGACTGACCGAACCACTCTAAATCTCTGGTTTGCTTTTACCTTGAGCACTTTATCATTACTGCAAACCTCCTACATTGCTACTGCCCTCTGCGCCTTTACGAACGGGTTTCTAAGCTCTGATCTTTCAGAATTTGCATTCAAACGTAAATCGTGTTTTCGTACGATCTTCACACTGCAGTTTACGCTTACATTCGGATTCCATTTATAACTGCAAATTGCTCTCTACGTAAAACGCTTTTCAAGGTTCAAAACTGCTTTTAGACGCAAAACTACATTTAGACGTAAAATTACGTTTAGACGTAAAACTGCGTTTAGACGCAAAACTGCGTTTAGACGTAAAACTGCGTTTAGACGTAAAACTGCGTTTAGACGCAAAACTGCGTTTAGACGTAAAACTACGTTTGGACGCAAAACTGCGTTTAGACGTAAAACTGTGTTTAGACGCAAAACTGCGTTTAGACGTAAAACTGCGTTTAGACGTAAAACTACGTTTAGACGCAAATCTGCGCTTAGACGCAAACTGCACTTAGATACAAACTGAGAATTAGCTTTTGCATCATAATAGTTTTTATTAAACGAACGCAGCTTTTGGTTTTTAATCGCTGTAAGATTTCCGCTGCACTAATTCACCCCCCCCTCTTAGTGCTCTCGATCCTAACAATTGGTATCAGAGCGGGGTTTTTCTCATTTCGGATTTACACCCGAGAGAAATGACTTTTCAAGAGGGATGTTCGGTCTTTCGTCCACCGTTCTTTAACGGATTGGACTACACTTATTGGAAAACTCGAATGAGAGTTTTCTTAATTTCTCTAAATCTGGATTTATGGAATATCATTGAAAACGGTTTTCAACTTCCCTCCAAACCGATGAACGAATGGTCGGTTTTGGAGAAGAAGAATTTTTCTTTAAACGCAAAGGCTATGAATGCCTTATTTTGCGCATTGGACAAAAATGAGTTCAATCGGATTTCTACGTGTGAAACGGCTTTCGATATTTGGCGCACTCTTGAAATCACGCACGAGGGAACTAGTAGAGTCAAAGACTCGAAAGTTAATATTTTACTACTTGATTTCGAGCTTTTTCATATGAAACCAAGCGAAACCGTTGTTGACATGTACACCCGTTTTACGGATGTCGTCAATGGTTTAAAATCACTTGGTAAAAGCTTTTCGGATTTTGAACTCGTTAACAAAGTTTTGCGCTCACTTTCTAAAACTTGGGATTCAAAAGTAACTGCTATTCAAGAATCGAAAAACTTGAACCATTTTCCACTTGAAGAACTAATTGGTTCATTGATCACATATGAAATGACGTGCAATGCACGTGAAGAACTTGAGAACCACCTTCCAAAGAACAGGAAGGATTTGGGACATAGAACATTTGAAGACCACTCGAGCATAAGCTCAAGTGATGGTGAACTTAAACTACAAATGAAACGAAAATTAAAAAGCAAAAAGAATGGAACTACTTGCTTTAAACGCAAGAAGAAGAATAAAAATTGGGATGAATCGAGCTCATCTGAAGACGAGAAAGTCAACAAAAGCGAGGCGGCAAACTACGCCTTACTAGCTTACGACATTGAGGTAATTAAAATGCCTTTGGTTTATTTTGAAATTACTTGATGCTTTCATGATATATTTTCTTTTTTAGTTTAGAACTAATTTTCTTGAAAATTACATGTTTAAAAATAAAAATACAAAAATTATGATCATGCTGATAATTTCGAAAATAATATTGCATATTTTATGATAAACAAACAAAATGATTTTGATCATGGTTAAGAAGTAATAATGTGTATCATGTTTGATTAACATTGTTGAATGAAATCACGTTTGATTTAAAGTAATGCATAAAGATGTAATATGAAATGGTTATTAACAATTTTATGCATGTGATTTTAAGTTATCCATGATCATGAGCTTGTTTGATCTTCTTGACTTAATTTCAAGATCTATAGCAAAAATCATGTTTGAATATATGAAAGTGTTAATTTCATTTTCGGATTCAGTTAACAATTGGTATCCTAACAATCGGATTTTCTCATACACTTATGAAAAATATTTTTCTAAAATGGATTTGATGAAATGATTCATGCTTATAAACTCCATCTTGAAATATGAATGATAGTGTTTTTGCTTGCAAAGATTTGTTTCACATTCATATCTCCTATGATTCGTGTGCAAAAAAAAAAACTTTTAAATCATAACACAATGTGATTTCTTATGCAAAAATAAAGTGCTTTTGTGATTCTTTGCTAAAGAGAATAATTATTAAAATCATGATCTTGATAACATGAAGCTCTTTATAAATCAAGATCGTTCATTATGCTCCCTACATTTATCAAAAAGGAGTTCTTCAAATGAAATGCAATTCAATGAAGTGTCATATTGATATCTTGAAACTTGGAATATTTTAAAATGTGATCTTTGATAAGAATGTTTCAAGTTGCTCCTTGTACTATATCTTTTCGAATGAATCATGAGCCTTGATATCATATATTTCATAATACAAGATTTCCTTGCCTTATGTCTTGAACTTTAATGCTTATCTTAATTTGGCATATAAAGACTAAGGCATGCTTAGATGAAAAAGAATCTCTTAAAAAATGCTTTTCCCATTTGATCGAGATTAATGATTTCATGATATTTTATGAATCTCGAAATTAATTTTAATGACTTGATTATGAACTTCAAGTTAATGATTTAATTTGAATAAGTTTTATCTAAATCATAATCTTGATCTTGCAAAATTGAAGTCACAAATAATATCTTGTGGTAGTCATGAATTGATACTCACAATATGAAAACATTGATATTCATGACTTAAAATGGATTGAAACATTGTATGCTTAATTTAATCATTCTCCTATGTTTCAAAAATTCCTTAAATGTCTTATGTGATGATTGAAAACTAATCTGCTTTATGATGAATCACGAATCATAACTTGATCTATGATGCCTTGAAATGATTGAAATATTTAACACTTTTATGCTCTACCCCCTACTTTCTTCTTGTTTTCATTGATAAAATGGGGAGAAGTTTTGATCATGCATGGTAGGATATAATTTGACAAAATTGATACCATCATGATATGAAACATTTATGATGTGCAATTATGTTTGCAATACTTGTGCTTTCTAATTATGATGTGATGTGTTGCATATGATGTAAATCATGATTTAAAATGCTATGAGTGCTAAGTTACACACTTTGAGAAGAAATTGCTATATTGAAATATTAATGTAATTATGAATGGTGATATGAAATTATGCATGTAATACTTCAACCTATGATAACGATGCATGCAATGATAAAATATTCATGATGAAAAATTGTCTTGACATTCATAACTTGATTATTCATCCTTTGTCATGATTTTGAAATCGTTGTAAAAGGAAAAAGAACTACAAAACTGTATTCTTCCTTTTTGACAATGACAAAGGGGGAGATAGCTAGCTTGCACAAGTCAAGAAGATGCAAAAACTTGATTGCTAACTTGCTTATTTCAAGAAGCAAAAATTGTCTTCTTGAAAATCACTATCTTGAATATCTCAAGAAGCAAGACTTGCAACCTGCACATTACAATAGGAAGCAATAATCATGAGCCTACACAAGAAAGTTATCTTGCATTTGCTTTCGAAATTTTTGCTAGCTTATATATTGTGAAACTTGTATATCGTAAAAATTGCTAGCTTGTTGGTCTAAAGAGAAGCAAAAAGTTGCTATCTCAAAAGAAGCAAATGTGCTATCTTGCCTATCTCAAGAGGCAAAAATGCTAACTTGCGCATCTAGCAAAGTGAGCAAAATTTTCAAGAAGCAAGAGTTGCCTTCTTGAACATCTCTAATTTGCTAGCTTGCATGATGTAGAACTTGCTATCTTGAACATTACCAAAAGTGCTATCTTATATGCTATATAACTTGCATATCTAAAACCTGATAGCATGAATGTTCTAAGCATGATGTAACACTTGCTAAATCTACTAGCTCCAAGATTGCATGATGATAAAACTTGATACTATGTTTTTCATGCAATAAGTTGGACCAATATCACACACACTTGATTGTGATACTTCTCCTTTTTGTTGATGACAAAGGGGGAGAAGTATGTTGATGAAAGTACGACATGACATGTGATGCATAAGTTTATGCATATGTTCATGTTGACGTGTTGCAAGTATTCATGATGAATATTGCAATGACTTGAATTCAGTTTGAATTCAAGGTTCTATCAATATGGCATATTGATAGGGGGAGTTTGTTTAAACTCCGGGAGTTAAGTTTAACTCCGTCATCAAGTGGTTGTCATCATCAAAAAGGGGGAGATTGTTGAATCTCGTATTTTGATGATGAAACTACTTGATATATGTTTATGATTTAATCTGCGTTTTGAGTGACGCAGGATGCTTCGATCAGGATGAGACAATTAAAGCAGGATAATCATGTTGTGCCGGAGGAACATGTCAGAAGATTGGACGTCGGGCCGGTGGATCGGTCGACGTATCGACAGAAGGCTTCGGGCCGTGGACTCGGGCATCGGGCCAAGAAGAGCGGGTATTGTGCCAAGGATATCGGAGTTGCGGAGTCAACTGGCCGATTGGGCAATAGGCTGCAGGAAAGGACGATGCGCCGAAGAATCGGACGAAGCGTCGAAGGACCAATGACATGCCGGACAACTTGGTTAATTGCTTAGGATTAATTGTCTCGATCGAAGTTTTGTTTTAAGTGTGCAGGATTAACTACGATGAGAGTAAGACAAGCAGCAGGTATTGCGCCGGAGTCAAGATCATGATCACGTTGGGAGTTCGAGAGTTCGACGGAAGTTCGGACGGTCGTCGGAGGTTCAGCGAGAACAGATCCGAGTAGTCCAGAAGCTTGCCAAGCGAAGCTCGTCGGAACTCGCCAAGTGGATCGTCGCAAAGTCCAGGAGTATGCCGGATGTCCGCAGAAGGATCACCGAGGGTCATCGGTTGATCGACGGAAGTTGGCCGGAAACTCGCCGGAAGAAGCGATTGACGCATCGGAGCAAAGTTGCAGAAGTTGTCTTAGAGTTAATCGTAGTTAGCATGATGATTAAGCATGAAAATGGGAGGTGATCCCATTAGCTTAATCTTGGGGCAATTGGGCCCCTGAAAAGATTCGAATTGGGCCGAATGGAGTGAACCATTCGGACCCTGATTGCACCAGGAGGTGCAACCGCCCCAGCCAGGAGGTGCAACCGCCTGGGCTGTGGGGTTGGGAGGTGCAACCGCCCCAGCCAGGAGGTGCAACCGCCTGGGCTGTGGGGCTGGGAGGTGCAACCGCTCCAGCCGAGAGGTGCAACCGCCCAGAGCTCAGTCTTCGAGCTTGACTGGGCGGTGCAACCTCCTCTGCCAAGAGGTAGCACCGCCAGAGCTCAAGTTTCGAGCTCTGCCAAGCGATGCGACCACCAAGCTCAGTCTTCGAGCTTTGGCAGAGAGGTGCATCAGCTTGATCTCAGTCTCGAGCTCTGCTAGGTGATGAAATCACCGAGCTCAGTCTTCGAGATCTGGCAGAGAGGTGCATCAGCCTGAGCTCAGTTTCGAGCTCTGCCAGGTGATGCAACCACCAAGCTCAGTTTCGAGCTCTGCCAGGTGATGCAATCACCAAGCTCAGTCTTCGAGCTCTGCCAGGTGATGCAACCATCGAGCTCGGTCTTCGAGCTCTGGCAGAGAGAAGAAATTGGCTGAGCTCAGTCTTCGAGCTCTGCCAGGCGGTGCCACCTCTCCAGTCAAGAGGTGCAACCGCCAGATCCCAGAATTCTGGGATTTGACCGTTTTGAGCTCTAAGTTTGAATTGGGTTGGGGCCTATAAATACCCCACCCATTCAGCACTGAAGAGATACAGATCCACACCGAATTCTTGATCTTTTCAGTGATTCTAAGAGCTCAAATTTGTGTAAAGTCCTAAAGTTCTCCTCCTTCTGTTCTTCAAGTTTTGAGTTGTAAAGAGAGGAGAGAAAGGATCTGTAAAGGTTGTCTCCTGAGCCTGTCAAAAGGAGAGAAGTTGTAAAGGGCAGTTAGCCTTCGCCCATTGAAGGAAGGCAGCTAGTTGACGTCGGTGACCTCGTCGGAGGAGGAAGCCAAAAGTGGAGTAGGTCAAGACTGACCGAACCACTCTAAATCTCTGGTTTGCTTTTACCTTGAGCACTTTATCATTACTGCAAACCTCCTACATTGCTACTGCCCTCTGCGCCTTTACGAACGGGTTTCTAAGCTCTGATCTTTCAGAATTTGCATTCAAACGTAAATCGTGTTTTCGTACGATCTTCACACTGCAGTTTACGCTTACATTCGGATTCCATTTATAACTGCAAATTGCTCTCTACGTAAAACGCTTTTCAAGGTTCAAAACTGCTTTTAGACGCAAAACTACATTTAGACGTAAAATTACGTTTAGACGTAAAACTGCGTTTAGACGCAAAACTGCGTTTAGACGTAAAACTGCGTTTAGACGTAAAACTGCGTTTAGACGCAAAACTGCGTTTAGACGTAAAACTACGTTTGGACGCAAAACTGCGTTTAGACGTAAAACTGTGTTTAGACGCAAAACTGCGTTTAGACGTAAAACTGCGTTTAGACGTAAAACTACGTTTAGACGCAAATCTGCGCTTAGACGCAAACTGCACTTAGATACAAACTGAGAATTAGCTTTTGCATCATAATAGTTTTTATTAAACGAACGCAGCTTTTGGTTTTTAATCGCTGTAAGATTTCCGCTGCACTAATTCACCCCCCCCTCTTAGTGCTCTCGATCCTAACAATGAAGCCCCCCATCACTGATCTGTTAGTCATATGTGTCATGAAAGCCAATCACGTGAGTGATGACATGTGACTTAACACACAATCTTTTTGCTTATTACATTTTAGCATTTATCACTTTATATTGCTTGTTGCATATATATATATATATATATATATATATATATATATATATATTCCTAGTCATAGGTTACTCGAGAGGGACATTGGTTACTCGAGATATTAAACACAGATATTAAATAATCCCAGTCATAGGTTACTCGAGAGGGACATTGAGATAATTAGATAAACTAGTGTATTGTATACCCATCAATATGATGGATGTAGTTGGTCTCATAGCTGCTCATGTGGCGATACTAGGGATATAGTACAGGTGCTCATTGGAGAATGATTTCACTGATTGATACGCTTTAGGAATGTTGAATGGTTGATGATGCCTTATTGTCAGACAGCGATTCCGTAGTCCTAGTGGTGTATTTGGTCCTTAAACTTGAAACACCAAGGATGTCTTATATGAGTGCTCCTCTTTTTGAGATCGAACTTATAGGTTTGGATGTCCCAAATCTAGTACGGTTGGTAAATAGAGTTATTGAGTGTCGATAGAGAATCATCCACTCTCGATGTCATGAGAGGAATATCTTATGTGTTCTTGCTTAAATAAATCCCTGGCTAGGGTCATTCAGATTGAGAGAGAAAGAGTTCTCGGGAGAATCCGATTAGAGCGAGACTCGAGTAGAAACCGTATTGGTCTGACAACATCATGCCCGGTATATTGTCTCTAGGATATTAGATGGATGAGGGACTATAGATACACGGTAAATGAAGACAAACATGTCTAATTGATTGGATTCCCCTGTATCGTTTAGGGGCTACGGTGTAGTGGCATAGTACGACCGCAGTCGATAAGTTAAGTGAATTATTATGGAGATAATAATTCACTGAGCCAGAAGGAGTTCTGATAGGTATGACTCACAGCCAGCTCAATATTGGGCCTAGAGGATCACACACATATGGTAGGCATTGCGATGAATAGAGGTTTAGATATGAGATATCCGTCGGAGCCCCTATCTTATTTAATATCCAATAAGCCCCTGAATTATTAGATCCTTTGAATAAGATACAATAAAAGCCCATGTGAGATCATTAGATAGAGATCCACTAATCTAAGAGGCTTGGGTAGTTGGATGGAGATCCAATACCCAATATGGGATGATCCATTAGGGTTAAGTTGATAGGAGACCTTTATAAATAGGAAGGAATCAGTGGTTCATAAGCTAAAACATTTTACTTGCCTCTCCTATTCTCCTCCCCCCCTCTATCTCAAAGCAGGTCTGGAGTTTTGAGGAGTGTCATCGCAATCCTGCTATGTAGATCACTACTAGAGAGGAGGGCGCTTGACCTCCTTCACTCTCTCTTAGAAATCTGTAGAGATTCATGGATATACGATCTCTCTAGGTAACACAATCTATCTCACACGTGGTTTTCTATTTTACGGATTTTTATGCACCAATCTTCGCACGACGATGAACATATCTTTGGGTATTGGAGATTTTGTTTTCTGTTCTTCCACTGCGCATGTAATGTCACCCCCCAAGATTTCCCTACATGACCTACCGCTCTTCTTTTGCTCGCATGAGGTGGGTCATGAGAGGAGCCAAGGCGGGATGCAAGCAATGCAGATATGGGTTCTCCTTCACTCATCCTTGAGAGTTCCACATCGGAAAATAGGTCCACAATAGGGACATTGCGAAGCTCTTCGTCACCGACCTACCCCTCTCATTATCGAGGGACCCACCTCAGGAAGAGGTCATCTTTGCTCGGGGTGCTCGCATCTCTCTCTCTCTCTCTCTCTCTCTCTCTCTCTCTTTTATCATGGGCCTTTAGGTTAATGGGTTACATTGGGTAATGGCCTACCCACCTCCGGTAAAGGAGGGGTCGATGCTCGACCTCCCTACTTCGGACATTTTTTCCCTTGTGTCTCCTACTATGATGGATTTACTCTCATACGGGTTAGGTTTTTTTGACTAATGTACCTTGGACAAACTCGTCTTATGCCTCCCATCATGACATATTTATTCTTACATTGGTCAAGTTTTCCCAACTCATATGCCTCGAGCACATTTGATCTTGCGTCTCCCGTCATGACAAGTTTTTTTACTACGTAGGTTGGGTTTTCCTAACTCACATGCCTTAGATATATTTTGTCTTAAGCCTCCCATCCTAATGAATTTTTTATTATGTTGGTATAATTTTTTTGACTCATGTGCTTTAAGCACATTTTGTCTTGTGCCTCCCGCTATGGTTGGTTTCTTTTTACGCAAATTGGGTTTTCTTAACTCACGTGTCTTGGGCACATTTTCTCTTATACCTTCCATGGTGGCAGGTTTCGTATTACATAAGTTTAGTTTTCCTGACTCATATACCTCAAGCATATTTTTTCTTAAGCATGCTATCATAATAGGTTTTTTATTATGTAGGTTGGGTTTTCTTAACTCATGCACCTTGGGTACATTTTGTCTTATGCCTCCCACTGCGATGAGTTTCTTATTGCGTTGATCGGATTTTCCTGATTCATGTGCCTCATGCACATTTTGTCTTGTGCCTCTCACTGTAGTGGGTTTCTTATTATGATGGTCGAGTATTTTTTATTTACATGCCTCAAGCACATTTTGTCTTATGCCTCCCGCTATGACAAGTTTCTTATACGTGGGTCGGGTTTTCTCAACTCTCATGTATCGAGCACATTTTACTTTATGCCTCCCGCCATAGTAGGTTTCTTCTTATGTGAGTTAGGGTTGATTATGGCCACTTTTGCTTCAGCCTCTTTGTAACTTTTCATGCTTGCCCGAGACCATTATCTCTCAATAATAATGTATTGATTGGTCCTTTGAAGTACCTCTAGTATAATTGTTAGTGGTCTCTCAATCAACAATCAGAAAATGCGAGAGAGCTTTAACCACATCATGAAGGTATATATTATGAGTGATGGATGGACATTTAGCACACCTCGGATCTTGCTCATGAATTGAGTGGTAAAGTCGACAAGTGTTTCTTTTTCGTCTTGCTTGAGTCCGAGGAGTGTTGCCGCCGAAGGTCATGAGTGTATGCTCCCGAGGAGATAAAGTTTGAACTCCCTTACAAGCTAGGTAAAAGAATTGAAGGAAAGTAGCTTCAGGCGAGTGTAACATTCTCATATTGAGTTTCTTAACATGATCAAGAAGGTGTCGCACATCAAAGTATCCATAGTGTTATACTATTACATTTGTGTATAGAAAGCTACAATGTGCTCAATTGGGTTGGCACTGTCATCGAACACCTCCAAGAATGAGAGATGAAAGTTCATTAGAATTGATTCCTCCTAGATTTTCTGGGTGAATAGTGATTGACCCGAGGTGAGGTCGACTGATGCTTCACATTTTGATTATTAGAACTCTTGTCGTATTTCCTCCAAACGTTAATCTATTTATCGCAATTGGATTCGCAAGGAATCCTTTATCGAATTCGTCGATTGAGCCTCGGATTCAAGCATGGTAGAATGGTGGTGCGCTTCGTTAAATTCCATGGTTGAGGATTGAAGTACTCCTAGGATGTCGGTGCCACATTCGGTCAGGGAACCTTGACAAGTGCTGATGTTGATAGCGATTTAGTGAGGGACCACAATTAAGCTAGTGGCATCGTTTGTTGAGCTAATTGGGGCAAAAGCAGAGCAATGACTTAAATTATGCTATTAGCATCTATACTTGCCGAGCGAGATTTAAGAACACCTCGGTAGAGATAAGTAGGTGGCTTAAGATCATCCCTAAGGGTGAGAGACCTAGGTTGTTGAATAGACGCCCATATCACATCGACGTATGCTTTGAGGTGGATGCACCCACATGTAGAAAGGGTGGCTATTGCCCCTCATGAGTGAAAGTATTATGGGTTGAGAGTAAGGCATCTTCACTCGAGCATTCATTGAGAGAGTTAGTGGGTGATTGTTCATGTAACATCGAGCCTTCCTTCTAACACCAGAAATTGTACAGAAGATATCGTTGATGTCTTGGTTAACTCGATGTGATCTAGACTCATATGCATAGGGTTATCAAAGGTGCCTTCAAGTTGAAAACTCCGAGCTCCCAATGTGTCACCTACATGATCGAGGTCGAAAGAGATTTATTAACTTAATTTCTTCGATGCATAAGTTAGAAACCTCGAGGTAGGTGGGTATGAACGTGAGTAGTCGAAAAATGATCTCTTTTTTTCATCGTGTTGAAAATTAGTTTTTATATCTAATCATAAAAGGATAAAATATTTTATAAAATATTTGACAATGGCCTAAGTTCAATAAGTTTCTAGGTCAATTATTTCATCGGATTAGGTAATGTCAATAATTACAGTTTTCAACAAAATTTTCCTTAGATCGAATCGTGACAATGAATAAAGCCTTCCGTGAAGGCTTTATTTGATTGATTAATAAGTCATCAAGGCCTAATAAGTTAACAGAATAATTATCCTTATTCTACGGAGTTGTGTCAACCAATGAATTGTACAATCGATTGATTCATAATTTAAGCTCAACTAATTAATAGATCAGTTAATTAAGCCGTGACAATAAGTTGTGTTAAGAGTAAAAAAACCAGTATTGGAATGTATAACGAAGGCTCATGAGAACAGTCGATACGATTGTATCGTACAATTGAAGCCAATAGTTTCCAGCATGAAAAGGATGACAAGAAGGTGCAATTTGGCGAGGAGGACCGTAAGATGAATGGCTTGAGATCTTTATTAATGACTTGAGCTAGCGTAGAAGAAAGAAAGTGCAAATAGTGATTTTGACAGCGAAAAGGAACACCAAATTTGATAGGCACAAACCAACATCTTTCCTCACGGCTACTAATTCTTTTAGTACGTTTGGTGGAATCCCAGTCAAAACTTTAAGACTTTGATGCTTATTTTTAGAAACAGTGAAGCCCAATAGACTCCCATCTCAGTCAAACTTCAAGACTTTGATGCTTATTTTCAGAAACAGTGAAGCGCATTAGGACTCCCATCTCATCCACACGTCTCTCAAATGGGTCAAAATGAAAGCCATTGGAAACGCCTCTTTTCTACAAACCCACCAAAAGTCCATTCACTTGCGCCTTTGACTTTGACGTTGGGAGACACCGACGTGTGCCATTTGGTAATGGGGTGGGCTGTAGTCGTGGTCAGGTCGGCACCACAAAAAGACAGTGCATGAGGCCAAGCAAGGCTGTCATCGTTGAAACGAAACTCGTCGGTCGAGTCCCACCTCGATGACTAAGATACGGATGACACATTCTAATTCCGAGTTGCTTTGAGAAGCAGCTGCCACTGGTTAGATGGAACACGTGTCTCGTTTGGATTGGCCCACAAAGCATGTCTCTGATTGAGACCAATGTTTATGGGAAATCAGATTAAGTCGAACAACAAAAGGCACGCTTTATTAGGATATATTGGACTGAACAACTAAATATGAGTGTTGACAGAATTACTAAGTCAAAATGTGAAGGAAAAAAACAAAAGAGTTGATCCTCAAACAATTTTTTGACCTTAAATTGACACTTGACTGCTCATCAGTTAACAAAATCTAATCTTTTGAGAGATAAATTATAATCTTATTTAATAGTACTTAATGTCGATGTCAATTTAGAGGATGATTGTCTAGCCCGATTAATTCAAACTCAAGAGTGCCCCAGATGACATCAACTAGTAAAGAAACTAATATCTTCAAATACGATCACTCCGACATCCAAGTTAAACTTCTACTATAAATTTTATGATTGAAAGAGAATAGTACTAGGCCTCGATAATTATGCTTGTGATCATCTTTAATCACTTACGATTATGACTCTATTGATGTGACAAGATCGATTGAGATTTTCTATCGTTAAAATGTGATGAGACTGTCATGTGTTAAGCTCTTGATAGAGATTTAAGATTATTATTTAGCTCGACTTATTCAATCCATGTCAAGATCAATAATCTCACCAGGAGCACGAGGGTACCCTAGATGACATCAACTTGCAAAGAGACAAATGTCTTCAAATGCAATTCCTTCTATGTCTAAGTCAAACTCCTACTACAAATTTTGTGATTGAAAAAGAAGACCTCAATAACTATGCTTATGGTCACCCTTTATAATCGATCATCTTTAATCACTTACAATTATGACTCAGTAACAAAATCTATGATGTGACTGTCTTTTGATAGAGATGAATATTTTCTATATCACTGGTCTTTTTTTTTTTTGTTTTTTCCTAACATGAGTGACTTTAAAATTGCACATGGCCTCAACCTAACATAACATTCACTAATTTAAAATAATTCTAAAGATTTTAATATTTCCAATTTGATCTAAAAACACTCAATACTTGGTTTTTCCCTTTAATTTGATTGATGACTTACATGTCATATGGATAATTGAAGTCAGATCAGCACTAAATAAAATAATAACAAATTGTTCCTAAATGTCAATGATAGAATATTACAGCAGGATTCAAATGTCTGAGGAGTAGTGGTGAGAGCATAGGATTCGCAATAGAGCGTCAGGTGAGGCCCACCGTGCCCTATGCACCGTGCACTTACTCCTCCAAGTCCATATACCATTTAGCACATAACAAAAATAGTATATTATAGCTAATAGCGCATATCAAAATAGAAACAAGAAATGAGCCCAAATGTTGGGTGCGTGCGGAATCACTAACCAGGAATGACTTGTGGACAAGTGTGGCTCCGTTCCCAGTCGCCCGTGTCAATTGATTGCGCCATGCGAGACCTGCAAAACGACACCGGCCAATGTAACGCACCCACAAAGCGCCTCCCGACAAATCCTCACCTTTCCTCATTTTGTTGTGTGTGTGCACCCGATGAGCTTTGCGTTACTTCAATCATCCACCTTTGACCGAGACCTCCCCACCGCTTACCTGTTCGAATACGTTAATTGATGGGGAATCGAAGATTTTTGATGGAGCATCAGCAGTACCACCGGTCGTCGAAAAAGCCACCTTCTTCTCCTGCAACATTATATATGTTCCCGTCGCTCTTCGCCCTTCGCCCGTAGTCTCTTCGAGCACCTGTAAGCACAGAGCAAACAGAAGCGAAGGTTCGAGAGGAGGTGGTGTTCTCGCCGCGGGTGCCACGATGGGGAGGAAGGAAGAGCGACCGGGGCACGCGTTGGAGGTGAAGATACCGAGCCTGTTCCGGTGCCCCATCTCGCTGGACGTGATGCGGTCACCGGTGAGCCTGTGCACGGGCGTAACCTACGACCGCGCCTCCATCCAACGGTGGCTTGAATCTGGGAACACCACGTGTCCGGCCACGATGCTCCCACTCCCCTCCACCGACCTCGTCCCCAACCTCACCCTCCAGCGCCTCATCCACCTCTGGTCCTCCTCCGCCGCCCCTGCCCCTCTCGTCCCCCGCCGCCTCGCCAGGGACCTCCTACACGAGCTCTCTTCCGCCTCTATCGCCGCTGGCGACGATGATCCCGTGCCCCCGCTCCTCAAGCTCGCCGAGTTTTTCTCCGCCAACGATGTCGAACCGATCGAGAAGAACGACCTCGTCGGTGTCGGCGGATGCACTTCCGTTCTCGCTTCCATTCTTGTGCGGAAGGACTCTATGTTGGAGAGCTCGGTGGCGGTGGCAAGGGTCTTCGCCTTGATCCTGACCTCCGATTTCATCGACGGCTGCAATAAGAAGATCGCGATCGCCGACCTCGTCTCCGATATCGACCGATCGGTTTCGGCTTTGATTCGAGTATTGAGGGATGGCGACAGCTTGGAGTCGCAGATCGATGCGGCGAGTGTTCTCGATGCGATCATTGCCGCGTCTGATTCTGAGGCCAAGGTCTTGATCGCCGAGAAGGAGGAGGTCGTCAGAGAGCTGATCCGGCTGATCGGTCCGTCCGACGAGGAGGGATCGACTATGGACCGCCGGGCGGTCGAGGCGGGGCTGGGGTGCCTGGCCGGGATCTCGGCTGCGAAGCGGGCCCGGCCGCGGATGGTCCGCGCGGGGGTGGTGCCAGCGCTGGCGCGCGTGTTGAGGGCGGATCCAGCGGTGGCTCCGCCGGCGACGGCGAGGCGAGCGCTGCGGGTTATGGAAGCAGCCGCCGGGTGCGCGGAGGGCCGAGCGGCGATCTGCGAGGACGGGGCAGATGCGGCGACGGCGGTGGTGGGGAGGATGGTGAAAGTCGGGAGGGAGGGTGGGGAGGCAGCGGTGGCTGTGCTTTGGAGCGTGTGCCACGCGTTCCGTGACAGGCGGGCGGTGGAAACGGTGGCGGCGACGGAGGGAGGGGCGACGAAGCTGCTGCTTCTGATGCAGACCGGGTGCTCTCCGGCGGCGAGAGAAATGGCGGCAGACTTGCTCAAAATCTTCCGTGTCAGCTCCAACTGCTTCCTCGCGGGGTACGATACCAATACCATCCATATCACGCCCTTCTGAAACATAAAACAAAAACCAATCGATTCTCTCTTGTCGAGTGTTACGAGAAACATATTTTGAAAACACATGTAAATGGACGCCAATTTTTGATAGATGAAGAAATCATACAAAAGAAATATCGTGAATTTTGTCGTGGTCTTTTTTGTTCTCTAAATTGTGAAAATAATTTGTATCTTATAGTGGGAGACAATTTTTGTTCTCTAATCGACTGGTCATGTGAATTGTTATGTTGTTTATCTTCTATCTATGTGGCCACCAAACTCCATGCAGCGAGGTGATGACCTGCCCACGTTACTCGTGCTATCAGCTGTGAGATAAACGAATAGTATATATGTCGGCAGACATGAATATTATGTATCGAGTTATGATCGAAGATAAATATTTTCTATACCACGATCAGAAGAAGAGCTGATCGTCGTCGACTTGTTGTACGGAAAAGATGATACATGGTAGGCACAGGAACGGGTGGTGAAGAAGACAGGAAGGATGGGCGCAGACGCAGAATAAAACATACGTGACCGAGACGACATGCAGACTGCACCTTCCCTTAATCTTAATCAATACAAAAGCTGGAGGACGAAGGAGGCACACGAAAGGCTCCGTTGACCGAAGACCGGTGTGTGGTGGGGAAAGGAGATGACGGGAGGCAGGCAGAAAGGGAGGAGGAGATTTATTAGTCCGCGATGCGACGTTGCTGTTACTGCGTGTCGGCTGGCGTTAGGAATATGTTGTGAAGGGAGACGCCGAATCCGAATAAAGAGAGATAGAGAAGCGAACCTCGAAGGCAAATTAAATTGAGGGAGGAGTCACGGCGTTGACGACTGCTTTGACTCGAAGAATGAGTGGCCTGCCCTCGGCCGAGACAGGAAACGCGAATCGGCGAGCGGGGCCCGCCGAAGGATAGAGCCTTGCGGGAGGGGAAGCGCGGCTGGTGTTTCGTATGGCGCAGGCGATGGCGGGCTCGAGAATAACCGGGGAGACGTCCGCATCACCCTTTTCCCCGCGCGTACGTGGAGGTGAGTCAGCGCTGCAGCGGAGACGACCCCAACACTGTGAATTCTTTTGGAGACTTGTGATGGTGTTTTAGAGAGAGAGAGAGAGAGAGACTGCTGAAAAAAAAAGGAAAAAATCTGCAAAAATATTGTAAAAATTGGTTAAAAGAGGAAAAGAAAAAGAAAAAAAAGTTGAAAGAGATGATAATATTAGAAAGATAGATATGATCTTGTAAAAGACTCTTTAACCACATCAAACTCCACATATGAAAATCATAAACAAAATATTATATTAATATTTTTAACTAAAATTATTATATTGATCAAAATATTTTGAACCATTCAAAGAAGTCGGGTTATTAAGTCAAAGAATGATAAGTACTATAGTAACTAAGTTATACTATATGGACAATATAAGACGTGTCTACGTGTCTCTTCAGAGTAACATTAAATCATAAAATCATTAGATAGAAAAATGTGTGACACTAAATTGATAGCAATGCGAAATGATAGTTTTGGAATAGTCGATTGTTTTGATCGATCCATATATAACCAAAGAGAATTAGCAATTAAACTACATAGAAAAATAATAGAATTCATTGAATAATTTGAAAGCGCAATTGAGTTTAAATTTGAGAATGATAAATTGTTGACAACCAAAATGAAATCGGAAGGCAATGCAAAATGATGAAAGAATCAAAATTATTTCATGAGCATTAAACATAAGCCATAAAATCTTTGATGAGATGTGCATGAGAAGAAGTTACTACCTGCCTCTCAGAGGTTGGAAGGTGCTGGAAACGATGCTTGGCTGAAACATAGAGATGGGAGTTCTTTCGATCAATTTCTTGACAGACTAAAATATATAGAACAGTTTAAACAAATGTCTTTGGAGCCAAAATCACAGAGCCAAAAACAACAAAAGGAATCCCTCAATTCCTGAAGACAAACTGAAACTGAAACTTCAATTACCAACAAGATTGACTGTCATGTGAATTATGTATCTCCCCATCAACTTTGTACACAACTGCAACCAGAAGACTTGTTCAGCTCAAACATACCCAATGAGAGATACATTTTTATTGTACTTAATGGTACAAAGAACAACGAACGATTCCCTACCAAATTTCTATGAGCTGCATTCAATGTCGCTGGCCTTTTAACTTATCTCACTTGAAGTCCATCTAGATCGTCGACTTTGCCCTCACATGAAGTCCATGGGATCACTTGGGGAATGAACAAGTGACTGACCATTCGAAGAAATTTGCATCTGAGATGGATGCAGATGCTGACCGTGACGCAAACTCTGGGGCGGCAACTGCTGTGGGTGAGCGTAGTAGTTCGATACAGAATGCTGAAGCCCGCCGTTGAAAGGATTTCCATTTGCGCTTGGAAGTTGTCCGGTTGCTATCTTAAGCCGCTGCACTTCCTCTCTCAAAGCGTCGTTTAAAGCTGCATCAGAACATACAAAATATATGACCAAAAAATAACGCATCAGGATTCAACCTTCACGAATAGAACCTCTAGCTAGGCAGCGGATGGTCAGGCTCAGAAGTCCTGGAGTACAAGATTAACGAAATACTTCTCATCTGAGAAAACTTGGCGTTTAAAGACGAAAGCTAAGCCACCAAAATTTTGCCATCCTGTTACTAATTAGTGCACCACAGGGAACTGGCAAATTCAAATCCCCCTTCTAGACAAAGTAACCCTCTGTGGTCCTTAGAAAGCTTTTCTATAGATGATTCATATAATAGTGTAAATTACAAAAGACCCAACAGATTTGCGTGTATATACTCCTCTAGAATTGGTTTGTCATCGTGTAAAATGACATACAAACCGATGTACATTAGTGGTCTGTATTCCAACATGACGAGGCCAGTCAAAGCAAATTGCCAGAGCACCCTCCAAACTGTAACCCATAAACAGAGGGTTACATCAGCAAGAAGAAAATAAAAAGAAATCCGTTGCTGCTTGGATTGAGACTTGACACTAACTTAAGTTTAACTAGGATTAGCATCATGTTTATAAATTACATGATATACCTAAAATACCATTCAATACCGACACATACCCTATCAAACCAGCCATCGAGTACCCGTCCCATAAGATTCCAGTACGCAGACCCATATTTAAATCTTGGTTAGTACAACATCTATAGGTGTATTGTGGAAGTAAAAGGCATGGTATGGTTTCCAAGAGTATGCAAATTGATACTTTCGAGGGTGGCATGTAAATATATGTTTAGCCAATCCTGTAGGGTTATATATGCATGCAAGAAGAGAAAAACTTTACTGAGTTCTTTGGAGCAAATGTTGACAAAGACATAGAGCAAAGGTGTCTCTAGCAAAAGCTGAGTGTTGAAATAAGCACAAAGAAGAGCAGCATGGAAAAGTTATGGGTTTCGATGGAGACAGAGAGAGAAGGAAAGAGACAGGAGGTGAGACAATATTTATTTGTGGATGACTCAAATTGTTCAGGCCACATCAGCCATCAGAACGCATGCTTGGAGAAGTGTATTTCTTTGACTCTGCTTAGAGTCAAATCTGACATGCTTGAAGACATGGTCTGAAGGTGCCAACTAGCTTAATTGGTAAAGACCTTGACAGTACATCGCAAGGTCTTGGGCTTGAATCCTGCCTTCACCACTTATTCTTTGCAAAAAAAAAAAAAAAAATCCTTGTTGCCAACAAATTCATATTTCTGTGTCCAAAGACTAATGCTGGAAGCTGGGAAGTAGAAGATTAATCATGACTATCTAGTTTTCCCCTACCCTAAACAAGTCTGTGTTTGTCATCCCAAATTTTGCTTCTGAACATAACAAGCATTAAACTGCAACAGCAGTGTTATAACAAGTGTTCTAGATTATACTCGAACAAATCTATATCTGTTACAGGGACATGCATGTATCTTTCCCAAGAAAATTCTCCGATATATGTTCTCCTATTGTATTAAATTTTAAAAGGTATCTGGCAGATATGATCAGAGCTAATTTCAATGAGTTGATAAGATATACTATAAGCTGCCTATTCAGTTGTATATCTAGAAGGAAATTCTTGCTTTGCTTCATCATTCAACATCTTAAAATTAAATGCACTTACAGAAAGCTCAAGGATATCTGAGCTTAAACTAGCAGACATCAGTTAGTGTATTGTTGAACACATACCATCATGAAGTTGAGCTTGTTGCTCCATTGCCTGCAATCGCAACTTGAGTTCTCTGTTCTCAGCAGTCAAATCTGTAGTATCCCTCTGCATTATCAAGGACTCAGACATCAGACCATTGTGCTTTCAGATTCTCTGAAAAATGCTCAACAACATTTTTCAAACAATAAAACAATGGTTAAAAAGAAAGTCCATTAGTTTTGATCGTGGTAAGAACCTTAAGAAATGTGAAATACAACAGATGATGCTTAGTGATCACTCAAAACTAATCTTGTGCATTGCTGTGTAGTATTCAGTCATGATATACAACCAACCAGAAAAGGGCACATGCAGTAAAAAAAAGGGAAAATCACAAGTATGAGGTGCCATGCAAGGTCCTAAGTTTCGGATAATCTAATAAAGAATCGAGCTGGGGTTTCCATTATATTTCTATCGATTTTAGCCGAAACTAGCAAAAAGCCATCTCTTCCTGACAAAGATCTGCAAAATTTGATTACATGCAGTTGCTCTGCAAATTCTTGTCAAGGACATTGGATGGTTTGATTTCATATATAACATAAACAATGGATGCCAAAAGCACGGCTTCAAATGAGTCAAGCTTACATAATATAAATAAACTACCACGATATAAGATCAACTTCGGTCGAACTTGAAATCTTCAATGTAATCTACATGTGTCAAAGCCGAAGGATTTGGTTCATCCATGTATTTGATCGTTAGAAATCTACCACCTTGCGGGTGCTATTTTTCATTGCAAGGACTAACTTCTGGCAGAATAATTAACTGTTACTTCAATGTTTACACTCAAACAACTAAATAATCTACTTGCAATAGAATAATCCCAAAGCAACACTAATGTCAACAGAAGATAAACTAAATTATTTCACCGATAGTGACATCGATTTAGCTTCGTTTATGTTTATTCAAAGCCAACAAATCATGTGCAATTCAATAATTTTACTGAACTTCAAATAACAAAGCCAGTCGGTAGGTAGTTCATACTTGAAGAAGTGTGAGCTGCGCCGAAAGAGTGGTTGCCTCAGTCTGTAGTGTTTGCACCTTCCGCTCAAGTTCATTAGTGTAACGGATCTTCCTCTCCTTCGAACGAGCAGCGGATTGCCTGTTTGCAAGAATCCTGCAGCAACAAATAGGGAAAAAAAAAGTAATATCAAAATCATAGATGCTGAAGCAGCTTTTGCTATAATTTGCAGAGCGATGCTAAATTGATTGTGATTTCACGTGTTGATCTAACAAAAGAGGAAGCAAATATGACATTTTTGTGCAAGAATTTAGTAAAAGAAATTGAGAGTAAGCAGCAAACAAGAGAAGATGCAAATGAATTTAGAACAGAGGAACATAACCAACAGCAAAAATTAGTCTGAAAATAAGAAGTAAAAAACACAAAGTCCGACTTGGTTTCATATAGAAATTAGTAACTAAAAAATCCGGAATCGGCTCCAAAAGATTAAATCACAGAGCAAAAGGGGGCAAAGGAGATGAGGGAAACGAAAGGTGATGCCTTTTCGCTCTCCTGGGATCGATCAGCGCTAACTCCGCAAGT
This sequence comes from Musa acuminata AAA Group, assembly GCF_036884655.1. Classification (NCBI taxonomy): domain Eukaryota; kingdom Viridiplantae; phylum Streptophyta; class Magnoliopsida; order Zingiberales; family Musaceae; genus Musa; species Musa acuminata. The sequence goes on along the minus strand of NC_088332.1, from coordinate 14,602,592 downwards.
TTATCGGCCGTCATGGCCTTCTTCGCGTAATCTGACAACGTCGCCGCCGAATCCCCCTCGAACGGTGAGAATGACCCGTCCATCGAGCCACTCCGCCGGTGGTGGCCCCTCCTTTCCTGCTCCCCTACACCGGCGCTGCTGCCTCCAGCCGCCGCGTCGGCCTGGAACCCTAGCCCGTCGAAGATCCCGCCGTCCACCGAAAGGCTCCTAAGGTGAGCCCCCGGGACGGTCCTCCCCGACGTGGCCGCCGCCGGATCCGACATTCCGGGCTCGGCCGCGACAGCCCCGCAGCCACCGGACAGGTTATCGTCCGAGAGCGAGGGGAAGTCGATGTCCGAGATGCCGAAGTCGGGGTCGGTGTCGAAGAAGAGGTCATCAGGGAGGCGGAGGACGGTCTCGGAGAGGGCCCGCCGGTGTCCACCGCCGCCGCCGCCGCGGGGGTTCGGCGGTGGGATCTGTCCAAACCGGTGGCCAGCAGTCGCCTGCCCTGGCGGCGCGCCGTTCGGCTCCATCGCTGAGGTCCAAGGATCGGGTGGCGGACACGATAACCCAGAAAACGGATGGGCGGTGAAATCGTCCGGTGCACTTTAAGAAGGTGACCGAGAAAGCCCCGTCGGCGACAACAGAACGCAGTCCCATGTGCTCGGGGCAGCCAACGATGTACGACACCCGCTTCTACTACCCGCTCCATTATAAGAGAAAAACTGGGACTCACGTGGGCCACCACCTTTACGCCACATCTTCCTCCAATAACAGCTCAACTAAGTCATACGGGTTCCGTTTCCAACGGGTAAGAAACTTAATTCCAATGATGTTGTTGGTCAAATGCATCCATCAAACTCACCGAGTTGCCCAATGATGGCATCGATGTGCTGGGCCCTTCTGCTTCTCATCCTCGACCGTTTGATCAGATCACGGACGGTGATCGAGACAATTACCAGACGCACGATCTCGATCGGACGGCTGGAGAAAGCCACGGAAGTCAACGTTGTAGGAAGCTTCATCTTCTTCCTGCTCCTCCTCCGTTAGCCAAAACAAGAAGCTTCTTCTCATCGACTTGACTTCGAATCTATTTGGTAGTGTACTCGCCTCAACCTGCTGTATGATTGAGCTCCTCTCACATGTCAAGTGATTAATATCCCAAGACCCCAAACTATTATTCTGTGGAAAGCTTTCTCGAGCTATATGTGGCATCAAATTCAATTGTCATGCATTTTTATTGTCCGCGGATGATCAAAAATTATTCTGACGATGAAGCAGATATATAAAGAATCTGCTGTGTGTTGGTAGGAAATGGATAACTCGTACTCAACAGACTAGCTGACGAACAAGCTTTAGATCATTCGATGGGTTTTTGACTTGGAATCAGTTCTTTCGGAACTGACTGAAGAAGCGATGCGAAGAGGATAGTAGCTCAGCAGTTTGTGATTCACCGGTGTTCATTGGATTGTCTGACACCCACAGATTTTAGAGCTCCTTTCGTTCAATCAAACAACAAGAAAACGGAGATCTTCCTGAAGTCTTATTGACGTACATTTCGCGGCTCTTTGACTTCTTATCCAAGTCGAAGAAGACGCTTTGTTTTTTTGCTGGAATTATCATTGACCAAACTTCTGCTGGACATGGCCTCGTCTGTTGAATGGGAAGCTTTTGTTTGGTGCGAGAATTGCTGGCTACGCTGCAATGCAAATGGAGCGAGCATGCAAAACATGATAATACGGGAAGTTATTCTCCACGACAACAATATGTTAGATTATGTGATCTTATTTAATTAGGTAAGATATATTATAGATATGTGGTTTTATTTCTGATTATGGTTATTGGTCAATAGAAAAAAATTCAGTTAAAGTAGGATTCCTTAGGAGATAACATTGATTGGAGGAACTCTCCTAATAACTTATCCTAGACCATTTATTCTCGCCTATAAATAGACAGGACCATTTATTCTCGCCTATAAATAGACAGGACCTATAGGGGCTAAACTGTAGCAAAGTTTTTCTTAATCTTCCTAATCCACTATGGGCTAAAAGGGGGTGATCTCAGATTTCAATGTAGTTGAGAGATTAAGAGATTAAGGTCTTTCTCTCAATCTCCCTCTCTCCTAATCCCCTAATCCATCAATCTAGGAAGAGAGAAAAAGGATCTAGTTCTCCTTGCAGATTGATATCTCAGATCCGACGATGAAGGTGCTTGTATATTAGATAAGGTTTATTCTTTTGAACAACAATGAAAGGTACACATCGTAATATTGTTAGATCCAATTTATTTGATTTCAATCTTGGCATAAAAGTTTTTTCGCATTACAGATAACATGATTACATATTTTATGCTAATAATTGGTATCAGAGCCAGGTTCTTGAGATCAAATTATTAGATTTATTATTTTTATTTACGATGTATTAATGATTCGTCGGATATTATTGATATGTGTTTCCTATATGATTTGCCCTATCGTTAATTATGAGCAATGTACGATCTTTATGTTTGATTGATGGATTTACTATCGATGTTATTGAGGCGATCATCTCTGTTGATCGTTGTTGACAACCCCACAGGGTCGTGTACCTCCCTAAAGCCACGCATCACGGTCGTGCACGGGCAGCGGTTCGCTTGCGAGTGGTGGCGGCACCATAGGCATCTCGCACTGCTTGTGAACACAGTGCTCGCGAAAGGTAGCGGCTGCACCCTGTGTGAAGGCGGCGACGACCCTCACGCGTAATAGTGGCATCCGCAGAAGGCGCAGGCGGAAGGGCGGTGGCCACAAATAGCAACAGTTGTTGCCCCTCGTGGATAGAGGGCAGCGGCAATAGTCGCGCACGAGCACAGGCCGCACAGGCAGCACCATGGCGTGGCAACCGCGCACCGACGATGGTCGCGCGTGGCCAGGCTGCACCAAGCGGCGGCCATGCGCGATAGGAACCGTCGTAGCGGTCGCACGTAGGTAGAGGAAGCCTTGCGGTGACAGCATCGCGACCGTAGGGACCACGCACAGGCAGAGGCAACACCGCACGCGCAGGCTAGGGTTTTGCCAAATTACAGTTTTACTCTAGATGCTAGGGTTTTGCTAAATTATAGTTCTACCCTTTGTGACTTTCGTAATTTCAATTTATATCCTATCAATATATTTACAATTTTACCTGTATGAAATTAAGAATTTTAAGTTATATTCTCAATTATAAAATTGATAAATATGATTTATTATAATTATGATTAAATTTAATCATGATTATATTTTGATTATTTGATTGTTTTAATTTTTAATTAAAAAAACTATAAATTACGATTACTTTTATAATTTTCTCACATGAATTATTGATTATATTTTAATATGTGATAAATAAAATTTAATTATTATTCTTGGATATTCATTTGATTATTCACATGTATATATTTGAAATTGTGAAATGATAGTTTTCTTTCACATAAATGCTCTTCATGATTCATATGTTATCATGATTATCATATAAATTTTTATTTTATTGATTAATATTCAATAATTATTATGATTGTTATTTTATTATTGAACTACTTTAGTATGAATCAAGATAAATAAATTTATGAATATTATTTATAATTTATCTTAAGTTTTATATGACCGATAGCTGTCAAAGTAGTCTGGGATAATAAACTTATGATATGTGAATTATAATAAAGGTCTTATCATTTATAGGATATTTTAGATTATATTTTATATTTTTGTATTAGTTTTGCAACCACTAAAATGACCTGGACTAATAATTTATAAAATACATTATGAAATTAGTCCTAAATGATATTAAATAAAATAATATTCATAATGGTAGTATGAATTAGGATAAAGAAATTTAGTGAATATTATTTGTAATTTATCTTCCTAAGTTTTATCTAACTTGTAGCTACCAAAGTAACCTGAGATGATAGGCTAATGGGATATGAATTATAATAAAGTTCTTATAGATATTTTAGATTGTATTTTATCTTTTTGTATTGGTCTTGTAGCCACCAAAGCGACCTGGACCAATAATCTATAAAATACATTATGAAATTAATCCTAAATGATATTAAATAAAATAATATTCATGATGACACATATAATTAGGAGATTTATATAATCCCAAAGGAGAATCTATTTCAAATAATTATGTGATCAGGTAGGATGATACTGTTTTGGATATCTTTGTATTTTAGGGTCGTATATCCAAAGGTAACAATACTATTCCATAAGGATGGTATCAGTCCTTCATAAGTGATCTTGAGTGAATACTAAATATGTTAATATTTTACCCAAAGGTGAAATATAGATGATATCAATAGTTCATCATATTTTGAAAATTCAAAGCATTAATGTTATATTATTATAGTGGTACTTCATTCATTATATTTTTGTAAATATCCCTATACTTTATGAAATAAATGGCTTGAGCATATACAAGTTGTATTGAGTGAGTGAGACCTTGATCAGATTAATTGAACAAAATATAAACTTAATTATTGAAAGTTCTATGAAATAAATAATTGAGATGACTGATCATGAAAGGTATGAAAGACTAAATTTTATGATATTTTGACTTAAGTACAATTTACAACTAGTGCATGAGAATATCTAAGGATCAATTTAAATTTTTTGATAAGTCATTAGTTGACACCTTAATATGATAGTATTTGATGAATTCAAGATTATATCCTCAAAATTAATGATAAAACTGTAAGCTCAAGACTCATAATATTTTGAATACTACTCAAGGAGTATGTAACACTAAAATAAGGATGAAGCATAAGTCACCTAAGTTTATAATTATTATATAAACTCATAAAAGAATATCCTCACAATAAAGTGTTACTTCTATAGCAAAGAAAGGACTATAAGATTTGATTTAAAATGAAAGTATATAAATATAACCTTTATATAGTCCAAATCAAATATTATAGATATTATTGATGAATTAATTTGATGCTTCATCATATGTTACCAATAATAGATATTCATAAAGAAAAAATAAAGGGGGATAAAACCAAAAGAGAATGAAGTATTTATTATTATAGGAAATCATCTTAAAGTGAAAGTAATATTAGTTTATATTTATTGTCTACATCTAAAGATAATTTAATTTGATAAATCTTGAGGATTCATGTTGTGTTCTTATAATTCTGAGAATTTAAATTTTTTTACCTAGAATTGTTAGAATATTATTTCTCTTTTGGTGGTTATAAACTTACTGTGATTCAATAAAATTAACCTTTAAATTTTGTATAATAGTCTATACATAATTAATATGAATCTTAAGTTTACAATGATCCTATAATTAAATATTAAAGTGAAATGTAGTTTTATAAACTCTTTGAGGTTTTGTTTATCACTCTATACTTTCATCTCATTAAAGAGAGATATTTTATCATCTTATAAATAATTTGTTGAGATATGATTATATATATCTAATTCATATAAAGTCTATGACCATTCACATTCTTGAAGTGTATATAAATGAAGTCGATAGATAATTAGATATAAAAGTCAAGATCATCATATTTGACAAGGGTGATAAATTTTGTGATATTTATAATGAACCCAATTATAATTCTGATTTGTTTGCTAGATTCTTGGAAAAATAAGGTATATGATTTACCAGATGTGTTACAGTAGAATATGATTGCTGAAAGATATAATTGTACCTTTCTAGATATGGTTAGGAGCAATGATAAGTTATTCTTTTGTACCAAAATCAATACGAGAAGAAGCTCGACAACTATGTATAACTTCTTTTAAGTTATGAAATGATAGAAACCTAACTTATGATATTTACATATTTGAGATTGTCCTATAGAGATAAGGATCTTCAACTCATATAAAAGAAAATTAGATTTAATAACTATTTTTAAATATTTTATAATCTATTTAAAAAGTACGAGGATAATTAAATCTGGTAATGCAAGATTCCTATAAAATAACAAATCAGTGGGAGTGAAAATCTCAAAATTTAATTTTGATATAGAGGAGATACAAGTTAATACTCTATTATTTGAGAGATTGTTGTTACTCAAATGATTAAATGATTTGATAAAAGGGGAAGGAATCATGTCATTATTAATGGTCTGGTAGAATAATCATAATTGACAACTTTGAGAATATCTCAAAGGGGAAGGAATCATGTCATTTATGGTTATTATGTTGTATATCTACAATAATTATATTATGATATAAGAATCAGAATGGATCCCTCATTATTGTCATAGGTCATGAAAAGTAATGATTCTAAAAAATAATATGAAGCAATAAAAAAAGAGTTAAAATTAATAACCAAAATAATGTTTGATAAATTTATCGAATTGTCTAATTATTGTAAAAGAGTCTATTATATAAATGTGACTTAAAGGACAATGTTGAAGAATATAATGGTCAGACTTGTAGTTAAAAGTTTTACTCATAAAGAATGTATCGATCATAACGAGACATTTAATGAACTCGTTAAGAATCATCATGACATTAGTGACTCATTATGAGTTTGAGTTATATCATAATGATATAAAAATATTTTTAAAAGATCTAGCTTTATATGGGTTACTCTAAATGATTTACAAACAAAATGAAAGAAATATAAAGTTTGGTATGTAAATTCAGGAATCCATTTATGACCTTAAACAAGCTTCAAGATAGTGATATATAAAGATTCTTGATATCATTATTTTCAGATTAAAGGTAAATACTATTAATCAGTATTTATATCAGTGGGAGCAAGTTTCATTTATTTATCTTATATATGGATAATATTTTACCTTACCAATAGTGATTTTAGTTTATTATACTAAATCAAAAAATTTATCAGAATTTTAAGATGGTTGATATGAATGAGACATCTTATATTATTAACATTGAGTAATTCAAGGATAGACCTCAATGATTATGAAGATTGTCTTAGATATGATATATCAACTGAATCTTGAAAAGATTCAATATACAGCTTTGTTCAGTAAATCATAAAAGTAAAATTTTAGTAAATAGTAAATATTTGAAAATAACTTGAAAAAAATCAGATAAAGAAGATATTCTTTGTTTATGCACAGTTGAAAATCTATGCTCAAACCTATGTTAGAAAAGATATCGATTTTTACAGTTAAAATATTAGGTATATATTAGAGTTACCCAGAAATAAAAACACTAAAGGACTACAGAAAAAAAGATAAGATATCCGGAAGGGACAAAGGATTATATACTCACATATATGAAATTATATCAGCTTGAAATAATGGTATTTTTCAAATGCTGATTATATAAATTATCTTAATAATAGGAAGTCCACCTTACAGTTAATATCTATATCAATTAGAGGAGTAATTTATTATTATTATTATTAATAAAAGTTGATTTTGTGACATGCTTTGAGGCCACTGATCAAACTTTTGGACTACGAAATTTTATCTTCAGACTTGGTGTAGTCAAACTCAATTATCAAGTCGTTGAAGATATTTTGTGATATTTCAATAATTTTCTTCTCTAAGAATAACAAATACTATTGAATCTCTATGTATTATGGTATAAAGTACTTGATGGTTAAAGAAGAGGAGTTCAGAAACATCCAATGTCAATTAATTACTTGAGTTCCACTATATTGATTGTTGATCTATTCATTTAGGACTTACAACCTAAAGTATTTTGAAAGAACATATTCTTATGATTGGGTTTGTGAGCAACCCATAAAGGATATGGTGATGCATGTTTGAGTGGATACTATAATTGATATTCTTGTCTACGTACTTAAAGTTATTTGTTTTTGTTATCCTGTTCACAATTATGTATGTACATATTATGGTTGAATGTGATGATAGGATTGTCTTGACAAGATAAATTATAGGGATATTTTGGACTGTATTAGGAAAGGCCAACAATATTGTGGTACATAGAAGGAAGTGTGACACTGATGACATATAATCGCTATGACTCATATATTAGTCATACTTAATGTAGTATTATTATAATTATTAAACTTATTGACCTATTTTAAAATTCGCGTGTGTGTATATAGTTTTTCTAAAATTTCAATGAGTCAAATTATTTTTAAATAAAATTTATTTATTTATTTTTGATTTTAAGTCTTTTTGTATCTTACCAATTATTGGGCCAAGTGGGAGAATTTTAGATTATATGACCCTATTTAGTTAGGTAAGATATATTATAGATATAATTGGATTCTGATTATGGTTATTGGCCAATAGAAAAAAAGTTTAGTTAAAGTATGATTCCTTAGGAGATAACCTTGATGGGAGGAACTCTTCTAATAACTTATCCTAGATTCTTTGTTCTTGCCTATAAATAGATAGGACCTTTAGGGGGCTAAAGTGTAGCATCTCAGCAATTGAGAGATTAAAGTTTTTCTCTCAATCTCCCTAATCCAAAGGGGGTGATCTCAGTGCATCTCAGTGTAGTTGAGAGATTAAGGTCAATCTAGGTGGTCCTGTGAAAGGATAGGAAGAGGGGAGAATAATCTAGTTCTCTTTGCAGATTGATATCTTAGATCCGATGATGGAGATGCTTGTATATCATATAAGATTTATTCTTCTGAACAACAATGAAAGGTATGTATTGTAATATTATTAGATCCAATTTATTTGATTTCAATCTTGGTATAAAAGTTTTTACGCATTATAGATAGCATGATTATAGATTTTATGCTAACACAGTATAGTATTCCTGGGAACCATGATTATTCTCATGAATGCTAAGATTTGCATCAACTTCATTCGTGTGGGACTCGATGATTTGAATTCATCTTTGACCCACTACTCTGTGTTGCAGCAACCAGTGACAAGATGAACGATCCTATCCAACTGCAGTCTCACACACAAAAATATTAAATTGATACCATCTGACACTTCTCCTAAGAAAACAAACGAAGAAAATGATCTAAATATATGAGTAAACTTGTAAGGGATAATTAAACTATTAAACTAATAGTATAAAATCACAACTGTATATTCTTTTTTTTTTTCATGTAAGAGAAAAATCTTTTATAATGTTGTCAGAAAAAAATATATAAATAGAATGTTTGATGTAATTTTCATATATATTTATATTTTTCGATTTTGTTCATTCATACAACATATAGAAATTTTATAGTAAGCTTGATAATCTATTTTGATTAGCTTTTGTGACCATTTTAGATTTATAAACACAGATTATATACGGTCATCATATAGAGATAAAACTGTCCAAAAATAAATTATTCAAACAGTCATTTTGAGGAGATTTTTAGCTTCGTAGAGTGGTATAGAGTGTCAACTAGTATAACATCCAGGAGCTACTATGATGGCATATGGTTTGATAGGCCTTTGAGGTAGTGTCTAAAGACAATTTGTTATCTTATTCCACGATAATATCATGTAGGTACTTGTGGAGATTTTTCGTCATAGCAGACTATCTTGGATCCTTTATTACGTGATCGTTCAAAACTTACAAAATCTAGTTTGTAATTTGTATTATATATTAAGTATTTACTGAAATGATTGTTTGTGAGATCCCGAGTTAAATACTTCCTGTAATATATATTCTTTTTTAGGTCCTTAAGGCATCTTAAGAGGTTTAAAAGAGGCTGACTCTTTGTGGATGAACACGTAAGGGTGTCATATGACTTAGGCAAAACTAGCTAAATCCATGACAAATGATTTTAAAACAGGATAAGCATAGTTAGAAACACAACATGTAAACATGAGGGACCTAGCGAGGCTACGTTGAGGGCAGTCAGCACATGCGATTGTTTGTGTGAAATTTGCTAGTCATAGGTGCCCTGCAAGCTAATCACGTGAGTGATGACACGTGTGATATGATACGTATTCTTTTGGCTTATTATATTATTTGATATTTTATTACTTTATATGATACAACCCAAGGGATTCATGTCCAAGGATTGCCCAAATAAGGTGTGTATGTTGTTTAGGTCTATTTATGGACCGAAACAAGTTTTCCGAAGTTGGAATATAAGATTTGATGAGATGATCAGATCTTATAACTTCGTTAAGAATGAAGATGAGCCTTGTGTGTACAAGAAGGTAAGTGAGAGCGCTATCATCTTCTTGTTGTTATATATGGATGATATCCTGATCATTGAGAATGATATAGGAATGTTATTCACAGTAAAGATTTGGTTATCTAGACACTTCTTCATGAAGTACTAGTCATAGGTGCCCTGCAAGCCAATCACATGAGTGATGGCATGTGTGACATAACATGCATTCTTTCTGCTTATTATATTATTTGATATTTTATCACTTTATATTGCTTGTTGTATGAATATATTATGATATTCATGAATCTATGTAATGGGAATCGGATAGTGATGAGATCATGATAATAAGATCGATTCACATTTAAACACAAATTCTAAATAATCTCGGTCATAGATTGTTCGAGAGAGACATCGAGATAACCAGACAGATTGACATACTATATACCCGTACATATGATGGAGGCGGCTGATCTCATAGCTGCTCATGTGGGGACACTAGGGATACAATGTAGGTGCTCATTAGAGAATGAGTTCACTGATTGATCCGATCACAAAATGCTGGATGGTTGATGATGTCTTATTGTCAAACAATGATTATATAATCTCAGTGGTGTATCGATTCCTTAGACTTGAGACACTAAGAATGTCATGTATGAGTACTCAACTATTTGATAACGAACTTATAGGTTTGAAAGTTTTAGATCTAGCACAACTAGTCATCGAGAGTGATAGCCAATCTTACGAGAACTATTGAGTGTCGATAGATGATCATCCGCTCTCAGAGTTATGAGAGGAATATCTCATGTGTTCTTGCTCAGACAAATCTCTAGCCAGGGTCATTCGAATTGAGAGAGAAAGAGTTCCCCGAGAGATTCTAATTAGAGCGAGACTCGAGTAGAAACTGTACATGTATGGTATATTATATTTGAGGTATTAGATGGATAAGAGACTATAAATATATGATAATTGAGGATAGACATGTCCAATAGATTAGATTCCCCTTTATATTCTGGGGACTATGGCATAGTGGCCTAGCACTTTCGTAGTTGATGAGTCGAGTGAATTTTTATGGAGATAATAATATTCACTGAGTCAGGAGTTCAAACAGATATGACTCACGACCAGCTCGATATTAGGCTTAGAGGGTTACACATATATATTAGGCATTACAACAAATAAAAGTTCGGATATGAGATATTCGTTGGAGCCCTATCTTATTGGAAATGCAATAAGCCCTTGAATTATTGGATCCTACGGATGAGATCCAATAAGAGCCAATGAGAGATAATTACATAGGGATTCACTAATCTAAGAGGCTTTGGTAATTTGTTGGAGATCCAATACCCAATAGGGTAGGATCCATTATGGTTAAGTTGACAAGGGACCTTTATAAATAGGAGGGAACCAAATATTCATAGGCTAGAGGTTTCTTGGTTGTCACCTCCTATTCTCCTCTCTCATTCTCATCCTCAGATATCAGGTGTGGAGTTTCGGGCAGTGATTTGAGGAGCATCGCGTAGTCCTATTGTGTGAATCACCGTTAAAGAGGAGGACGCTTAACCTCCTTCATCCTCTCCTACAGATCTACAAGGATTCAGGGATATACGATCTCCCTACATAACTATCTCATGCGTGATTTTAAGTTTCATGGATTTTGCACATTAATCTTCACACGACAACGAACATATTTTTTTTTAGGAATTTGAAGATTTTTATTTTTTATTCTGCCATTGCATATGTAATGTTGTCCCTAGATTTTTCTACAAAATAAGCATTGAGATGTAGAGAAAGGAGTCACTCAGATTAGTAAGTATCTGAGATTGACATTCAGAGAAATAGCCAACTCTTCGTGTGAGAGACACAATGAGAACAAGTGAGCTAGAAGAAACGTATAGCGCATAAAGGTTGGGATAGTTGAGTTTGCGTTACAGCTCGACATTAGCAACCAAACTTGATGATGCTCAAGGCAATCAAGACGCTTGGCAAAGTATGAGATCATGTAAGGAGGGATGGGTTGTTCGGCGACCGAAAGAGTTATGCAAAGCTCACAAAGGTGAAGGGAATTACTAATTCAAAGAATTTGGTACCAATGCAAAGACTTGTATATAGATGATGGATTATCTATGCCCATCCTAAGGTGACTGAAACTAAATGCCATGAAGCATTGAAGCTTTCTCTTCGGCATGAGAATGATACATCCGTAGGAGTCAAAAGTATATAGTAAGTTCAGCATATTGCTAAGTCTTAAGGGGTGCAGCGGGGGCTATATTAGCGAAGAGTCCTTATCTAGCAAGTGCATTCATGGGAGAAAAATAGTACATACTTTATTCAGCAAGGCAGAATAGTCCAAGGGGATGTTGGTCTTCAAAACTTATAGAGAAAAGGATATGAAGAAAACATTTGCTCCAATGGAATAGATATCTAAGAGGGATAAGTCTTGATTCTCCAATAGGAGAATCATATATAACAAACCATACATATTTAAAAGGGGTACCTCGAGATAATATTTCCACAAAGCTCAACGAGCCGAGTGAGTAATAAGGAGTCGTCGAATGATCTAGCACAAAGTAATGCGTTAGTTGATATATTACAAGATCAAGTGGGGAAGCAACCCAAGACAATATGAAACAAAAGTACACTTGGAGTTAATATGGAGAATAGACTTAACGGAGGGCTAATTTATGAAATGATTGGCATGAAGGCTACCATCAACTCAATGTAAGCCGAGAAGCAAAGAAACTTGGATGGAACTTGGTGAAGTACCCAGGCCATAGGATAGGAAGAGAGTAGACATAGAAGATTGAATATCGAGTGGAGGTGTGAAGCTTACCTTAAATAGAGGTCAAAGACAAACTTTTGTAGAGGCAAGAGAGAGATAATATCATTTTATGAGTCTCTTATTTTAATAGAGTGGAGTCATCTTGCATATGCCAAAGTCGAAGGGAGCTTTGAGGCATATGCATCTTATCTCGATGAAGCATATGATAGAGGAACTAAGACGATTCTACTTATGATGGCGAAGTTGGAGTCAAAATGCTTTAGCGCAAGGTAAGAGGATATATAGATAGATTCTCTTAAAAAATATGTCGTAGTGCTATCATTCGAGTTACTACGAAAGAAGCAATACGCAGCGCAGATTATGTTGAGGGGTAAAGGCCCAAGATCCAAATAATAGGGTAGAAGTTTCAACAAATTTAGTGGATTTCGAGAGCTGCCAGACGGTGAACTATCCTAAAGCTGTGCTTTGTCTGAGAGTGACTCGAGAGCAAGTGGATTAATGTTGATTGTTAAAAGAGCAAATATAGTCGAAGGTGACAGAGGTCTTGTGATATGCTAGTAGAGGCCACACATGAAGAGGTCATATTTCAAGTTCATCCTATAAAGATTAGAATACAATGGAGATATCACCAGTAGGCAACGTAATACAGTGGATTATAGTTGAATAGTTCGATGCAATATAACACACATAAGAGAAGTCCCGTGAGGGACTTAATCATACATATGTATAATCGAGAGCTACTAGAGCTCTATTTTGATGAATAATATGATGAAAATAAGTATTATCGATTAAAGGAGTGAATGCCATTGTACCAGGAGGGTCATCCATGCATGTATTAAATTTTACATCGAATGAAAATCTTGATCATTATCATATGAGGGTTATATATAACCTAAGGAGAATTTTAAGTATAAGCAACAATGAGTCTTATAAAGAGGGGGCTTAATCATACTGACCATCTTACATTCTTGTGGGGATTTCTATTCATGATGAACCATCTTACATTCTCTGTCGTAAAACTATTCGAACCCTATGAAGTCTATATTTGTATTTATATTACCTATCATGTGTTTGTTGAAATGACTTGTGAAATTTTAGAACAAATATTTTTTTTAACTTATCTTTTCTTTTATAGGTTCTTTAAGTGACCTAAGAAGTTTTTTAAAAAATTGATTCTTTATAAATTAACATGTAAAGGTATTGCATGATATAGATAAAACTAACTAAGTATGATAGAATGGATACGAATGTGATAAAGAAATGTCAAGATTTGTATTCATAAAATTTTTTTTTAATCTCAATTATAAAAATAATAATTTTTTTTTTTTTGGTGTCCAACATATCTAAGTCGAAAAACCTCACGTTATATTTTTCTTCTATTGCACGTAACTCGGGTGCTTGAGGACCTCAGTGGATCAGAAGCCCCGTTTCAATAAATCAAGAACTTCATCTTGCAATTTTGACTTCACCTCGAAGTCTTGACTCTCATCCAACTTGTTAGTATATCAAGCCAAGTTGAAATGCTTCTCCATAGGGATCAGATTAAATAACGTCATTTTCAATATCACTAAATGACTAACTTTGGAGATAGCACTTCAATATACAACTTGAAACTAAAATAAGGAATTATATCTTTTTATTTCCTAATTTGACATCATGGTCAAGGTTTAGATCAAAACATGATCTAAAATTAAATTCTACTACTGTGCAAGTAAGTCTAAGTCCAATAGTAACATCACGTGATATGGATAAAAAATTAAGCCAATGAAAATATTATAAAATAATTTACTATAAATTCAGGTTGAAGTATTTTTGGATAAGTAATTAAACTTATCAATTCGATGAGTTAATTATTCCAGTAAATCCGATCATTACATGAGCCCATAATTTATCCCCTTAGGTTTATGTTGTTAGGTTTTACATTTCCATCGACGAACTATATAACCATTGTGGTCGTGACAATGAAAGACCTGATTTGACATTAGTCATGATGGTACTATGAATCTACAAGTCCAATGCTAAGGCTTGCTCGAGACTTATATCTTCGTCAGTACAACTTTAATTTAGCTCTAAGAAACCTCTGCACTTAAGCAAAGTGTGGTTATAAGCAACCACCCTCATAATTATTCATGTATAGCAACATTTAATAATTTATTTATGTAAATATTTGAAAAATATAATATATTGTACAATTTGAATCCAATATAAGATTTGATTCTTATGAGAAAATGTTATTGACATCCTCGTAAAATTAAACATCGAGTCCTAAAATATTATACGTACAAAGATCGAGGTCGAAAAAAATTTTTGACTTAAAATTTTTAATATTCAAATTAGTATTTCGAGATATATAAGTTATAAAAAGTAATCTCTAAATAAATAAAATATTTTATGAAGAGATAATCTTTAATTAAAATATTCAGATGTCAAAAAGGAAGGTAAGTTTTATCATTGAGATTGATTTACTCACGCAAAGGATTCATCCTAATACTTTTCCGATCACTTATTTTCTTTTTTCTGAATTTGTTTCGGATCAAACTAAGGGGTATTTGGATCCGATTTAACGAATCCGATCCGCTGTCTATTTTAAGCGCATCATAGGTCGGTGTGGTGCTGCAGGAGAGAGCGATCCGCGTGGTCCTCGTAAATGAGATCTCGACCGTCCGTTTAGATAACAATCCGATTTAACGAATCCAATCCGACGATCCACGAGAACTCCCGCTTCGATAACACACCCAAATCCCCCAATATCTTTTCGAATTCCACGTTTCCCCGCCTCGATCACCCCTTCAAATACCCGCCCTTCCGTCGCCCATTACCCCAGCATCTCATCTCGATCCGCCTACGGCTCTCCGCGACCAAGAAGTGTTGTTAGCCTCCTCCTCCCGATTCGACGATGGCGCGGACGAAGCAGACGGCCCGGAAGTCCACCGGTGGAAAGGCTCCACGGAAGCAGCTGGCGACGAAGGCGGCGCGGAAGTCGGCCCCGGCGACGGGCGGCGTGAAGAAGCCACACCGTTTCCGCCCCGGGACGGTGGCGCTGAGGGAGATCCGCAAGTACCAGAAGAGCACGGAGCTGCTCATCCGGAAGCTGCCCTTCCAGCGCCTGGTCCGCGAGATCGCCCAGGACTTCAAGACCGACCTCCGCTTCCAGAGCTCGGCGGTGGCGGCGCTCCAGGAGGCGGCCGAGGCCTACCTCGTCGGCCTCTTCGAGGACACCAACCTCTGCGCCATCCACGCCAAGCGGGTCACCATCATGCCCAAGGACATCCAGCTCGCTCGCCGGATCCGAGGCGAGCGGGCTTAAGCGCTTCTCTCTTCTTTTCCTCCATCTGTTTGTTTCACTAGTAGCGGTGATGGGAAGGGGAAAGGAAAGCTGTAGTATGTCGACCACGTCAGTTTATGTTTCCTATTGTAAGTTTGTAGCCGTTAGTTCTAACATTGTCGCATGATCAATATATGAAGTTGAGGTTTAGTAGCACAACTTGGTTGCTTTGCTCATTGTAGATCAATATATTGCTTTGCTTATTCTGTCAAATCAGAAACCAAAAAGGAAAACAGGTCCACCAGCAAATACAGAACAATATTGACTGTGTAATGTACTAATGCACAAACATAATCGCGTAATATTGATCCAATCTGAACCAACACCATTTTAGTCAAACAGAATGCACATACAGTAAATTCTATTTTTTATTCATGCATAATGGCACAAGAAGAAGATGCTTAATTTTAATTAAATGCAGTGGATGGATGTCATGCGTTGATCATCCATATCATATAAATTAAATTACTACTAATTTAATTTTGATATGAAATCCATATTATCTGAAGTCTCCTTGTGAGCCATAGATGAGATTATCAGTTGATCATATCAATTCTCAAGTATCACTAATGATCATCAGCTTCACTATGAGGCAATGGTACAGAAGAGGGAGAAAAACTCTACCCAGAATTAAAACAGTAAAGTGACATCAACCTTATTTATGATCGCTGCTTTCTTCGGTAAAATTGTAATTTCTTGAAGAAATCTTATTCATACAACACACAAATCAGCTTAATAACATTCTTCCTTTCCAACATAAAAAGGAAGACTATGCTGATTATGGTCTTGACATGTTATACTAATAACTCGGTCATAATTCAAGGTTTTAAGATGGGCATGATAATCTAATTATGATAACAATAGAACTCTAAAATCACTGAAATCTATCAAAAGCCATAAGAACATAGGAAAAATCTTTTACATGTAAAGTCAGATGAAACTAAACCAGAAGGAAAATAACCAATAAATAGGATAGAAATCTGTCTATGGAGTAACATCAAAGGACAAAAGTCCTGTAGAATTTTCCTTCTTGTTCTCTCTCTCTCTCTCTCAGTGTTTATTAACACCTTTATATTGACATGATGATATTTCACCTATACTTCAATCCTTGCTTAAAACCATGGAGCAACCCTTCAAAATTCTATGATAATTAGAACACTCAAGAAGAAGAGGGAAATGATTTTATTACATTGAGAAAGGTTCAACTTTATAAAACATAAATAGACAAATTCCTACAAAGGGAACCACTTCAAATGAATATGCATGAACATACACAACAAAATAAGTACATCACATAGATGAAAGTGGCAGATCTACAGTCATTCAGTTGTTATTACAACAAAATAAAGATAATCTCATGACGCCGGGAACAAAGAAATACATGTGCTATCAGTTCTATCGCTCGATGAATAAGAATCCAATGCAATTGTCAGCATAAACCATTAGAAAAGGAGCCTGAAGAACTCCTATCAATATAATTTGAAGAAAAAACGATCAGGTGCATTACCTATATCGATGGTTGGCAAGGAGGGAGACCTACTTGGATGCTTGGCACATTAGTTCTACCACTCGATAAGAAGTCAATCGATTCGTCACTATAAATATAAAATAGGAGACTCACTCCTATCTACATAATTTTAAGAAAAAAATGTGGGTCGGTTTTATGGCCCAAGTCCATTTTTGCAACTTTGAGGCCAATAACAATGTGTCCTCTGAGCATACTAGGATGACAATACTTGAATGACAACATATAATCATGAACTAAGGCATTTAAATAAACGACGATCAAATTGTAACAGATGGTCACTATCCCACATTTCAATTCAAAAGGCATTAATTTCGAATTATACAAGAAAGGTTGCAGTCATACCTCCATTTCATCATGGTTTCTCGTCGAAGAGCACTTTGTAAAACCTTATCCTCTCTTCCCTCTTTTCAACAGTGTCCAGTCTCAAAGCTTCCTCTTCATTTTCATCATCTACTTCCTTCTTCGGTGTCAAGTCAATCTCACCTCTCTTCCTCTTCTTCCCTAAGTTTGCTAGATGCCGTCTCCGATTGTACTCGTGAAGCCCCTCCTGCATCAATTCCCCAAGCTTATCCTTCACCACCACCAACGGGTCCTTATCGATGAGCTCCGACCCATTGTATGCTTCCCTGAGGACCACCGTATAAATCTTATACCTGTTCGACACATAGAAGATGCACGGATGCCTCAGCAACAATAGGTTCAGCCTCACCGGCAATCCAAACTCCCTCTTAAAGTGCTCCAGCTTTAGGATCGATGCTTTCTTCCACAGCGACAGCGAAAGGATCTCATGGACGACCCCCACCGCCCGCTTTTCTGACTCCGTCCGGTCCTCCGAGTACGGCGAGACGTACGGCGTGGCGTCGTTGAACTCGTCGAACTTCTCCCGGGTCTTGAACCAGGTCTCCGGCAACGAGCATACGTACCGCGGCTCAGTTCCGCGATCGATGGCCGCGGCCTCGACGGCGGAGATCGCGAGATTGGGATCCCACCGGAGGAGCTCGATCTCCATCGCGTTCTGCCGCCCAGTGCGGTTGATTACCCTGAAGATCTCCGGATGCTTGGGAATGAGGCGCAGGACGTAGTCGTCGGGGAAGCCGAAGTTGCGCTTAAGCTCGTTGAGCTTGACGACGTTGAGGCGGCGGTCTCGGGAGAGCATGAGGAGCTTAGCGAGCCGCCGGGCCATGGCGGGCTCGGAGGCCTCCTTGACGCTCTCCTCCTCGTCGACGAGCGCGGCCATGCGCTTGGAGAAGGTGAAGCGAAGCTCCTCACCGCCGCCGCCGTCGGGGCCAGCCTGGCCGGATAAGGTGTCGAAGCAGCAGGGGTACTTTCGGAGCCAGTTGAGGGCGCGGCCTTGGAGGTCAAAGGTCTTGAAACGCTTCTGGAGGGAGCGAACGGTGGCGGTGCGGCCGGGGGAGCGGAGGAGGAGGTTCTTGATCTGGTTGTTGACGATCCAGCGGCGGTTGCGGGAGAGCGCCGCCTCCAGCAAGGCGTCCTTCTTCATCGACCATAGGCGGCGGCGGAGGAGGAGTATCTCCGGGACGCGATCGGGACCGGCGAGGCCGGGGGGGTTCGGGATGAAGCTGTGAAGGACGGCGACGCGCTTGGTCGCCATGGCCAATTTTCGCCCGGAGCTCAAACCCTTATCACAAACAGGTCCAGTCCAAAAACGACCGAGCTACTTAGAAACAAACAGAAGCCCAATGAGCCCACATTCCCACAGAAACATACGCCCACACCACCAACCCATCGGAGGAGCGTCAGTCTTCTTCTTGATCTCGAAATCAATGTTTTGAAACCCCCAACCGACAGGTGGATTAATCGGATCTGTTACATTGAAAGACTGTGGCACATGCCATAAGGTCTCACGAGATCATGTTGGACCATAAATGATCACACATGCAGATCAATTCGCACGACATAGTGGACCTCTCTAGTATTCTTTTAAGCATGTCATGGTGGCTTTTGAGACATACCCAAATGGCTGGTTTTGCCCAGCCAAGTTGAACATTCCGTTTCCTATGGCTTTGTAACATCTGGTTATGGCTACTGCCGCCGGTGCCACATCAACATCAACCCAATCAAAGCCAATAAGCTAATGCATGGTTGGTTGAACTTTATCTTCCTTCCATGTTTCGGGACTACATTCTCCATAGATTGTGCCCCACGTCGTGAAATTTCTAGGAGAGAAGTTGAAGTCGGATTAGGCGATTTAATTAGGAGTTCGTTGGGGAAGTTAATATCGGAAAACAACTTCCAAATGGGCATTTATGATTCGATTTATATTGACCATTCATTATATGTATTATTTATAATTTTACGTGTTCACATACGGTGGTATCCTCACGTAAATAAATATATTCTCATATTGTAATAATCCGCCTCCAATTCCTCATCCGACGTCAGCGTGATGGAATCCCTACGTGCGCGACGCCAACCTCCGCGATGCCGACCGACCGCAGTGATGCGTCCCAGGCATCAAGACCGTCCGTCCCCGACCGACGCTCAATCGGACGGTCGATGGCGAAAGGGTCTAATGATACATTTTAATCTTTTAATTAGCCTCTCTCTCGCGGATATATCCCCCACGTAATCTCCACGTGTTTGCGGCATTATCCGCCTCACCGACGTCCCTTGAAAGAGGGAGAAGAATAGCTCTCTGCCGTGACGTGGACGAGTCATTCACCGCTCGTTCTGCCGAGCCCACACCCTTATGTGGGGTCCACTGATTCGTGGGTTCGTCCGCGGACCCATTCTTGAGTTCCCAAGGTAGGCTTGAATTCTGTAAAAGACCCTAAAGTAAGGGGTAGTTTCGTCAAAGCATTGCGGAGATGATGTGCGTCAGCTCCACGTGGCACGGGAGAGTCTCCAAATCTGCGGTTACAGTAACCGCCTCTTGCCTCTTCGTCTCTTCGCTTTACCATTAGGAAAATAGGAGGTGGTTAAAGAGTTATCAACGAAGGAATAATTTCGTGGTCCCCCTGGCGGGGAAGAGAGGCGTCCCTTTCCCATGACGATAAAGGAGGACCACTAGGGTTTCGGGGGCATCGGCCATTCGCGACCTCCTCCGTCGATCGGATTCGCTCCTCCCCCTCTCCCTCCAATATCTGTCACTCTGGCTTTGATCGAATCCTGATGCATATGGTCTTGGTGTGGGGGGACTTGGAGGCGTGACGATGCCCACCGCGGACTTCCAGGGCTCGTCGGCCCCCTTCGCCTCCACCGGCCGGTCCTTCCTGAGCCTGCGGCGGGACCACGCCGCCGATCCGATGGACGCACATCATCGCCACCACATCGATGCCGGCGAGCAGAGGGAGCTCGACGCCTTCCAGCACCAGGTCGCTGATCTCTTCCACGACCTCGCTGGCGGCGGCGACGAGATCCTCTCCATATCCTGGGTCCGGCGCCTCCTGGACACCTTCCTCGTCTGCCAGGAGGAGTTCCGGGTGATCCTCTTCGGCCACCGCCGGCCCCCGGCCCTGATGGACCGCCTCGTGTCCGACTTCTTCGAGCGCGCCGTGAAGGCGCTCGACGTCTGCAACGCCGTGCGCGATGGCGTCGATCAGTTGCGGCAGTGGCGGAAGCACCTCGAGATCGTGATCGTGGCCCTCGGCCCGCACCACCGGGAACTAGGAGAGGGGCAGCTCCGCCGGGCCAAGAAGGCGCTCGGCGACCTCGCCATCCTCATGCTCGACGAGAAGGACTCGGGCTCCGTCCTCTCCCAGCGCAACCGTTCTTTCGGCCGCCATAGCGGCTCCTCTTCCTCGTCGAGCGGGGGCCGACGCTCGCACTTCCGCTCCCTCTCCTGGAGCGTCTCCCGGTCCTGGTCCGCGTCACGGCAGCTTCAAGCCATCGGGAATAATATAGCCGCACCTCGTGGCCACGAGGTCGTGGAGACGGCCGGGCTCGCAGTGCCTGTGTTCACGATGAATTTGGTGCTCCTCTTCGTGATGTGGGCCCTCGTGGCGGCGATCCCCTGTCAGGATCGCGGCCTCCAGATCCACTTCTCCGTCCCGCGGAGCTACCTCTGGGCCGCCTCGATCACGTCTCTCCACGAGAGGATCGTGGAGGAGTCCAAGAAGAAGGACAGGAAGAACTCGATTGGGCTGTTGAAGGAGATCCACCAGATCGAGAAGTGCGTCCACCACTTGATTGACCTGATAGATGCCGTTCAGCTCCCGATGGCGGAGGAGAAAGAGATGGAGGTGAGGCAGGGGGTGCAGGAGCTGGCCCAAGTCTGCGAGGCCATGAAGGAGGGTCTTGATCCATTGGAGCGTCTGGTCAGGGAAGTCTTCCTTCGGATCATACGAAGCCGCACAGAGGGGTTGGATTGCTTAAATGGTGTCGAATGACATCATCGTATCGAGGTTTCCTTGTAATGAAACTAAGTGTACAACATTGATGGTATATTATATAACCTTTCTCAAGTTGGCTTTCTGGGCTGCATGTGTTCACAGGCCAGAGACGGAAGAGCCTGCTAATGAAAAGAACCAAGAGATGGATGGAATGTTCTCTTCCACGAGTAAGTATAGCAGGTAATGCTCTTGTATTTACCGTATTGCATTCTGTATAAAGAAAGGTTTGGGTTGTTGAATTTTGTGATTCTGATGTTATGTTTTTGTGTCTTTGGTGTACATGTTTTGGGCTATTCAAATCTACTTGGCTATTCAAGCATTCACTGACTTAGTCTCTGATGCGTAAAATATTTTTAGTCTAATTATATGTTGGATGGATTTATTTTTTGGATGTTTGGCTTGGAGAGTAGTTGTCTTATGGAGTTCAGATTTTACGGTAGTTGATCTGTTCTGCCATGTGTGCAGTATAGAGTCGATACTTGTGGTTACAATTTTGTGGCCTGTAAATAATCATATTCAAAAGGGCTATACTATACTTGCAGTCTTTTAAAACAGGAAGGCCTACCAAGACTTACAGGTCGGAATGCAATGCTTTGTTGCATTATTTTGTCACCAATGAACATCGCTAAACGATACAATGAGAAATCCTCTGTAAAACTTTTTCCCTTTTCGAATGTTCTTGTCTGGAGTTACTTTTGGATTATGGATGGCACCACTAGGACAACATTTGCAGAAGGCATTGTATTCTTCAACTCACATCGTACGATGACCTCGAACCGATGTGATCCACCTTGTTTCCTGGCTCGACGATTCTTCCCTCATCCAAGTAATTGGTGTGTTCGGATGGACCTCGGTCCCTGTGAAGCTCTTCGGTTGAGAACTCGCAAATTAGTCTTCAGGGCTTAGTAGTTCCGTACATTTTTGCCTATTGTTTTTTCCTTTAGTACTTATATGCAGAAATCCATGCTGAAAAAATGGTCAAAAGAGAAGAGAAGGAACACTTACTTATTCGTTCTTCATTAGTAAGGTTTATATAGTTGTTGCAAATAAATTGTATTGAATTTGAAGTAATTTGGTGATATTGAAATCTATCAATATCAGATCAGGTGGGTTGAATTATGCTTGCTGATAATGCGAAATGTGGTTTATTTCGCATCATCTACTTGTGAAAACGAACTAGTTCCTTAATCCTCCAGTACCATATATTTCTAAATTTAGAGTGTGCATTGTGATATAGAAAGTTTGTTTGCTAATGCTGGTTGTCACTGCACTTGTATATTGTTATAATTATGTTCGTCCATCATCTCGGAAATGGTTTAATAGTTGATGGATTTTAGGGTGTGGTGGTGTAGCAGGAGCCTTCTATTTTGTGGGAGCTACTACTCCGTACCATATTTAGAGATGATGAAGAATCTATTAAAAGACTGAACTTGGTGTTCAAGGAAAATTTGTCTCTGTATAATCAAATTTATTAGAATGGACTATTGTCGCTACAACAGGCTGATCATTATGTTCTTGAAATTGTTTATTGTGGATATGTATGCACCTAAAACAGCATCTTGTTTGCTCCTCTTCCTCTGTTACTTGTGGACAATCAATCCTCTATATTTCAAATACAAGTTATAATTTCTGATGTTGAGATCAAATTACTGTCGTTGATGATTGAGTCATTTCATGCTGTACCTTTGTGTCTCGATCTGCACTGATGGAAGACAGGTTCTGAAGCCGAAACCTTGTCTCAATTTGCTCTGCTACGACAACAAAAGCTGGGAGACGACTTCTTGTCGACATGGGTATAATCTGAAACATTCTACCATCACTCAGAGAACGTTTTGATATGTCGTTTGTAGGACAAACTGAGTCAGGTGGTCTGATCATGAATCAATTTTGTTCCCAAAATATAATGTCTCCGTTTCTCTATGGTGGATAGGAGAGGAGATTGCGGTTCTCACTCTGCTTTTGCGTCTTCAATCCGATATGATGTAACTATTAATTAATAACATTGTGGCAAGAATTTTGAAGATTATAAATAATTTTGATTGATTTGGGATATACTTATTTGATTCGATTAATCGATTCAAATTGAATCAAATCAATTTTAATTTAAAAGGATATTAATTCGATTGACTTCGTTATTCTAAACCCTTAATTGGTTTAAACTAATTAATCAAATCGATCCAAAAGTCCAATTTTACAAATCAAGAATTAATTTAGCAAATTTTATTATATCTTCGATTCGATTGAATTGAATCGTTTCATTTGAAATATTTATTTTTTTTAAATTATTTAAAATTATAAATCGATTAACTGAACTGAATTAATTGATTTTGAATCTGTAGATCCAAATCGACACCGATTTAGACTATTTTATTTTAATCAAATCGAATAAAAAAATAATTTGATTCAGAGGAAGAAAATATTTTAATCAAAAATATTTTATTTTCTAAAAAATAAAAGAAAAAGATATATATTTTTGTCACCACCATTTTCCATCAGAGGAAGAAGACAATGGGGAAACACCTCATCATCCACACATGGTTTGCAATAGAAAACCCTGCATGTCAGGTTTAACCTAGTTGAACACCACCTATAAATGTATGGTTCAAAAATATTAACTAACTAAAATGACCTGCTTATGATCAAATTTCTGCTCTAAATCTTCTTCATCACCATCGTTCAATATTTGGACTCAGCTCGCCAAAGAAAATTCACATATATTTTCCTTCCCATCCTCCGATAGTGTTGGTGTCAACAATTTTATACCGTGGCCTCGGGGCCGACACGGCTTGTTTCGGATCCGAATGATGGGGATCTTGCTCAAGGTCTCTCGGGGTTGCTGATGTGGGCGGCCGTGCGGATCGGATCACGTCGGGGATCGTCGGGACATCCCGTATGGAAGGGTCCCTCTCCTCGGCGTTGATGGGGAAGTAGCTCCGTCTTCGTACCTGCACACAGGTCGGGTCGAAGCTCGGCCCGACCCCTCCGACGATCAAGTCAGATGAAGTGAAGAGGTCTTTTTTGTGTGTGTTTTCTCCCCCCATTTTGCTCCTCTCGGGAGCGGGGTTTTTATAGGATGACTTACTGTGTCTGTTGTGCCTATTTTGCATGGAGCAGGATTGTACTCCCGGCCACGTCTGACAACGGTGTTGGCGTGGCGTGAAGGATTAGGCCTGAGCAGGTCGTTAATGCGCCTCGGTCGGCGTTCTGGTCCGTTTGACCAGCTGCTGTCGGGTCGATCGAGGCGTGAGGCGTCATCTGGGGCAGCTGATGTCAGCCCGAGTCTTGTCGCCATTATTATCCTCATCATATTCCCCCCCGGAAAGAAGCTATGCGTCGGTCGTTGTAACGGGAGTCCGAGGCGTGGTTTCAGCTTTCAGTATTTGTTCTTGCCGGGCGGCTGCTGGTCCGTTACCAGGGGCGCGGTCCGGATTTAGCAAATAAGGGAGGCTGGGTGTGCGGCGGTGGTCTCGGACAGCATGCAGCTTGAGGAGAACGTCTCAAGCGGGCAGGCCGCGTAGAGGAAGTGGTCTCGGGCGACATGCAGCCGAGGAGCTCGGCGTAGGCGGGCTGGCCGCGCAGGTGTGGTCTCGAGGAGCATAGAGTCGAAGAGCACGACGCAGGCGGGCTGGCCACGCAGGTGTGGTCTCGGGGAGCATGGAGCCAAGGAGCATGACGCAGGCGGGCTGGCCGCGCAGGTGTGGTCTCGGGCAACATGCGACCGAGGAGCACGACGCAGGCGGGCAGGCCGCGCAGGTGTGGTCTTAGGCAACACACGGCCGAGGAGCACGACGCAAGCGGGCAGGCCGCGTAGGTGTGGTCTCGGGCAACACGCGGCCGAGGAGCACGATGCAAGCAGGCAGGCCGCGTAGGTGTGGTCTCGGGCAACATGTAGCCGAGGAGCACGACACAGGTGGGCTGCGGCTGAGGGGTATGGCTCAGGCGGGCAGGTCGCGCAGGCGTGGTCTCGGGCAAAATGCGGTCGAGGAGCACGACGCAGGCGGGCAGGCCGCGCAAGTGTGGTCTCAGGCAACATGCAGCCGAGGAGCACGGCACAGGCGGGCTACAGCCAAGGGGTATGGCTCAGGCGGGTAGGCCGCGCAAGCGTGGTCTCGGGCAATATGTGGCCGATGAGCACGATGCAGGCGGGCAGGCCGCGCAGGTGTGGTCTCGGGCAACATGCAGCCGAGGAGCACGACACAAGCGAGCTGCAGCCAAGGGGTATGGCTTAAGCGGCAGGCTGCGCAGGCGTGGTCTTGGGCGACATGCAGCCGAGGAGCACGACGCAGGCGGGCTGCGACTGATGGGTATGGCTTAGGCGGGTAGGCCGCGCATGCATGGTCTCGGGCAACATGCGGCCGAGGAGCACGGCGCAGGCGGGCTGACCACGTAGAGGCAGTCTCGGGCAGACTGCGGTCGAGGGACACGGCTCAGGCGGGCAGGCCGCACTGAGGTGGACTCGGGTAGTCTACGGCCGAGCCGTGTAGATACAGAAGGGGGTTAGGCCGGAGCTAACCGCAAGCCGGGAGGCAGTCAGGTAGATACTGAGCCTTCGCTTGGAAGAGAATGAGGCAGGGCCTGGATTCCTTTTACGAGGACTGCATCGAATAGCCATCGCGGGTGCTCGACTTCTTCTATGGAGCTCGCTGTCAAAAGTCGCTCCTCCTCACGGCCACCCAGGCCTCCACCACGATGTACTGGTTAGTCTGCTGGAGCATATCTGGTACTGTGGTGGGGGGTCGCTCCACGAGGGACTAGAAGAATCTGGAAGATCGCAGGCCTGTCATAAACGCTTGCACTAATAGAGAGGGATGAGCATCCGGCAACCCTCGGATTTGTGTTGTAAAACGATTCACAAAATGGGAGAGAGGCTCGTCCTCCCTTTGGTTGAGTCTGAAGAGCAATGCAACAGACGGCTTTGGCCGGGCGTAGGCTAAGAAGTTAAGCTCGAAGCCTTTGATGAGCTGATCAAAGGAAGCGATCGTTCCGGTCTTCAGACCATTGTACCATGTGCGGGCTGGCCCCCTCAAAGTCGTGGGAAACACCCTGCACATCAAGGCGTCAGAAGTTTCATACAGCGCCATTTGGGCACGGAAAGCGGCTATGTGGTCCGCTGGGTTGGTGGCGCCATCATATGCGTCCAGAGAGGGGAGCCGAAAGTTCGGGGGGACTATCTGATCTTGTATCTTGGGCGCGAACGGAGAACCTTGGTGTGTATCCTCCCCGAGCTCTCCCTTTGACCTGCGAACCTCCTTCTCCACTTCGTCGAGCCGTTGACTGACAAAGCGTAGCTAGGCTCACAGGGAGTCCGTTGAATCCGAAGACAATGCCTCGGGTTCCGGGCGGCAGCTCGGGTTTGCCATCACTCGATCTCCGAGTGGGGCCGATCGGACCCGAGGCGAAGTGGGCAGCTCCGGAAGTAGCGTGTGGGCCCGAATGGGCGGCTCCTATTGCCGCAGCGGTTGGATCGCAGGCGGATGCGCCGGATGAGAAACGAGCGGGATAATGGTTTGCACCATACCCGTCAGAGCTCGGACTTGATGAGCGAGGTCCTGAAAGGCCTCGGATGACACGGGCGATGGGTCGGCTGGGGCTCCTTCGGGCGGCGACCAGCCGGGTCGTTGAATAACCACCAATGGCACTCTGAGGTCGCGACGGGGTGCTCAGCTCGAGGTTCTTCACGCAAGGGGTTTTCCCCCGGAGCTCCGATCGGGTGTGACCCCTCAGCCGTGAGCTCGTCTGAGTCGATCGGGCGATCCCTTGACATTCGGGCCCTCCTTCTAGCGCCAAAAATGTTGGTGTCAACAACTTTATGCCGTGGCCTCGGGACCGACACAGCTTGTTTCGGGTCCGAATGGCGGGGATCTTGCTCAAGGTCTCTCAGGGTTGCTGATGTGGGCGGCCGTGCGGATCGGATCACGTCGGGACGTCCCGTATGGAAGGGTCCCTCTCCTCGGCGTTGGTGGAGAAGTAGCTCCGTCTTCGTACCTGCACACAGGTCGGGTCGAAGCTTGGCCCGACCCCTCCGACGATCAAGTCAGATGAAGTGAAGAGGTCTTTTTTGTGTGTGTTTCCTCCCCCCCATTTTGCTCCTCTCGGGAGCGGGGTTTTTATAGGGTGACTTGCTGTGTCTGTTATGCCTGTTTTGCAGGGAGCAAGATTGTATTCCCGGCCACGTCTGACTGCGGTGTTGGCGTGGCATGAAGGATTGGGCCTGAGCAGGTCGTTAATGCGCCTCGATCGACGTTCTGATCCGTTTGACCAAGTGCTGTCGGGTCGATCGAGGCGTGAGGCGTCATCTGGAGCAACTGACGTCAGCCCGAGTCTTGTCACCATTATTATCCTCGTCAAATAGTAACAAGTTAATGATATAATATATCTTTAGATGACAAATTAGATCATTGTTAGTGGTTCAAAATTAAACATACAAACCTATATTAATGCGTACTCACAAAAGGCGTTGTGAATTGCATGTCTCCGAGTGAAGTCAAAGTGGGACCGGAATTGTATTCCTCGGTGTCTCGAGCCGCTCCTCACGTCGACATAAAATAACGCTTTTATGTCACTAAATAATAGTCGAAATTAATTATTTAGTGGCCTCTACTAACTGTTTACGTGGCTCCAACATCTGTACGTGTGGAGTCAACCATTGCCCAATTGACTTAGTCCGATCACCCAATAGAACATCTCTCTCTATCTCTCTCTCTCTCTAAAAGCGATGACCATTTCAAATGGTGATCCCTCCTCCTCCTCAGTTTCCGCCACCCCTTTGCCTCGCGCTCCTCTCCTTGGTTTCATCTCTTTGCCACCCTTGGTTGGCTTCTTTTGCTGAACGCAAGAACACGTCAGAGAAGGGAGAAGGACGTCGATGGAGTGTAATCAACCACTTGCTCCTAGGAAATCCAGCAGCTTCTCCTCCGGCCGCGACGAGAAGCGCCGGGAGATCGACCGCAACTTCTCCTTGGGCACCGTCAAGTTGGAACAAGGCCACGAGAGGAAGGAGAGACGCAACAAAGAGACCATTCAGGAAGAGGAGGAGGAGGAGGAGGAGGAGGCCGAGGAGAGGGCCGGGAAGATGGGGGAGGGTGCAAGCAATGGTGAGGAGCCGGAAGCCAATTTGATTACCGTCTCCGGAGACATCGATAACTTCCTCGCCGTCCTTCTCGCCGTCGGAGATGGTCGAGATGGGAGGCACGAGCCGCCGGAGATCCCTGAATCTACCATCGAGAAGTTTGTGGCTTTGGTGGAGGAGGAGATGGCCACGTACGAAACAGGCGACGAGAAGTGGCCCTCCGGTGGTGCCGAGTCGTCGCTTCTCGATGCGATCGACAGGGTCTCGAAGCTGACGACGGGGTTGAGGAAGTTCTCGTCGGAGCCCAAGTACCAGCAGGCGATGAACCGATCCGGCACCGTCCTCCACCAGGCCATGTGCTTCCTCGAAGATGAGTTCCACTCGTTGCTTCAGGACGCCAGAACAAAGCAGGAGGCCGTCAGCAGCAGCTCCAAGACCAAGCCGCAGCCCTCGTTCAGCCGCCTCTACGAGTTCGATCGCCACGTGCCACCCTCGTCGGAACCAAGTTCCTGCGTGCCTTCCCCCGCGTATCCACCGGAGGCCGTCGAGAGGCTGCACAAGATCGCCGACGCCATGATCTCCGCCGGGTATGATGCCGAGTGCTGCCAGGTGTTCGCCGTCGCCCGGCGCAATGCCTTCGAGGCAGGACTGCCGAGCCTCGGTTTCGAGAAGGTCAGCATCGAGGACGTGCTGAAGATGGCATGGGAGTCACTGGAGTCCGAGATCGCGACGTGGATCAAGGCCTTTCGGCACACCATCACGGCCTCCATCTCCGCCGAGCGCGAGCTCTGCGAGGCTGTTTTCGCCAGCCACCGCGCCATCTCCGACCGCCTCTTTCGCAGCTTCGCCCACTGCGCCATCATCCAGCTCCTCACCTTCGCGGAGGCCGTCACGATGACCAAACGCTCCGCCGAGAAGCTGTTCAAGGTGCTCGACATCTACGAGGCCATGCGCGACGTGATGCCGACTGTCGACGCCCTGCTCCCGGACGAAGCCGACCAGGAAGAATCCTCCATCCTTGTGGATCCCAAGACGGAGATATCCTCGGTACGGTTTCGTCTCGGAGAGGCAGCCGTCGCAATCTTCTGCGAACTAGAGAGCTCCATCAAAGCCGACAGCAGTAAGACCCCTGTGCCCGGCGGCGCAGTCCACCCGCTCACCCGCTACGTGACGAACTACCTCAAGTACGCCTGCGAGTACAAGAACACGCTGGAGCAGGTCTTCAAGGAGCACAGACATTCCGAGAAGCCATCGTCCACCGACGGGGACGGCGACAATTCACGGGGAAGCGGCGGGGGCGGCAGGGGCGACAACCGCGGCAACAATGGCGGCAACGGAAATTACAATCCGTTCGCAGCTCAACTAGTGGGGGCGATGGACTTGCTGCACTCCAATCTGGAGTCGAAATCGAAGCTGTACAAGGACCTCGCCTTGAGCAACATCTTCTTGATGAACAACGGGCGGTACGTCGCGAAGAAGGTGAAGGGGTCGCCGGAGATCCATCAGCTAGTGGGGGAGACGTGGTACCGGAAGCGGTCGTCGGACCTGAGGCAGTACCACAAGAACTACCAGCGGGAGACGTGGTCCAAGTTGCTGGCCTGCCTGCGGGACGACGGGCTCCAGGTGAAGGGGAGCGTGTACAAGCCGTTGCTCAAGGAGCGGTTCAAGAGCTTCAACGCCATGTTCGAAGACATCCACAAGGCGCAGAGCTCGTGGGTGGTGAGCGACGAGCAACTGCAGTCGGAGCTGAGGGTGTCGGTGTCGGCGGTGGTGGTGCCGGCCTACCGGTCCTTCCTGGGGAGGTTCTCGCAGTACCTCGACCCGGGGAGGCAGACGGAGAAGTACATCAAGTTCGGGGCGGAGGATCTGGAGAATCTGATCGACGAGCTGTTCGACGGCAACCCTTCTTCCATGGCGAGCAAGAGGAGGACGTGAGGGGGGGCTGGTGGTGGTGGTGGTGGTGGTGAGTGCGCTGCCGTTGTGTCGTCTTCTACCGTGTTCGTCGGAATCCTCTAATCGAGAAATCTGGTTGCGCAGGAGGCGACGACGAAGCAACTGCTGCGCTCCACGATCTGGATTCCGGGCCTCGTTCATGCTGGGCTCGAGGAAGGCAGAGCATTCTCGCGGGGAGCCGAGCTTTCTGCGGCTCAACACAGAGCGACCGTATTCTGCCCTTTCCGTTGCTTGTGTGGGTGTTGTGTCTTGAACTCGTTAAGCTTCCTAGTCATCACGACGAGTCTTGTTGGACTCTGGAAAGATCATGATCACCATCACACAAAAAATAAAGCAAATCTCAATTATCTGATTTATGATCCACTGCTGGTAAGATTAGATATTACAATTACAATATATGGTGTTATCAAGGAATTTTCTTTAAGTTTTAATATTATGAGCCTTAACCAAAAAATAAAATAAAATAAAAATTCTGAATGTATGATTCTTTTTCTTTTTTTTGGAACCTGAGCAAATTACTACTTTGAACACAAAAGAGGAACATAGTATAAAGTACATGATATGATATTCATGAACTCCAAAACCTATCACTTTGTGTGACAAATGTATTAATCGATCCGAATGTCTCAACATTGGACTGTCTATGTTAATTGTGGTCTCACAAATCAGGTTTTTGAGAGAGATGCACAGGATGAACAAAAGTGTTCATTCCATCTCCAAAGGAATTTGATATGTATTCGTTTTGAGATATGTATGTGTATGTGTATATCTACTTAGTCCAAGCTTCAAACATTGCAAAATCTGTTGTCCATGTTGAGATTGCAAGAACTTGTAGCCAAAATAGTCTTATTCTCAAGCACAATTTACCTGTTTGATGCAGACCATGTCACAAGCAGATATGACTTAAGAGTGAACCTTTTCATATTAGTGAATTCAAGTTGATCACAAAACAGATATGCCACATGATTAATAAAGAACACAAATCTATCTTCAAACCAGAATGACAGTAAAATCACAGAAGATCATTACCTCATTTCAGTTTTCCTCACCCAGTCGACTTATAAAAGTGACAGGTTGATGGCGGTCTGAGTGCAGAGAGACTTGTGTTAATGCTGGCACAAAACCATAAGGGTTGATCAGACAACTCAAACAGATGAGAACAAAAGTACATTGAGATCTTTGGCACTCACCTCCTGACCGGCGTTTTGCAACAGCATTTCAGATGCCATCACAGTAGAGCTTAGGATGACACGTCATCCGGATGTGCAGTCATAGAAACAGAGTTGCACCAAGAATTTATATTTCATTTCTGACCAAGTAATGTGACTCGAGATTCACATACACAATTAGTTAATTGTATATGTGACAGTAAACTCAATAATATGGCTTGTGAAAAGGTCTTCTGAATAGTCAATGGATCAAATAACAATCATAAAAAACCATGAAGCATAATCTCTACATGATCTGCCAAATTGCATTGTGGTCCATAGCATATGCTTGCCAGATATCTACCGTAAGCGAAGCAATGAACAACAAGCTGAAACAAGAACCTCCTTTTGTCTTCGATGAATATATCTTCATGATGTTTACACCCAGAGCAATCTTTATTAATGAAGTCAGATATCCCTCTCGGATTGGCAAAACACTGAGGATTTATGACATTCGGACCAAGCCAACTAAAATCTACTGGGCTGTTTATGCTTTCCAAGTAAGGCAAACCTTCAGTTAAAAACGGCCAGGTTCTTGATAGAATTTCTGAAATACATCCCAGAAACCTCATTGATGTTGCCTTGCACTCATCCAATGAGTGTTCCATCATGATACTCTGATAATGACATAATACTGAGTCAATGTCTGACTTGCATTGATTTGCATTTAGTGACCACCCTGGAATTCTAAGAATGCCGCATGTAGATTCAGCTGCACTTATAAGGAAATGTGCAGTGGTTGCTATCAAGGAGGGTTCAGACAAGAACAAATGGTGCACGGTGCCAGCAAGTAGCAAAGAGTATGATGCAGCAGCTCTGCCCATTTTAAAGGCCTCAGAATTGTTACCTTCATCCAAAGAGATGGCAAGCAAGTTGAACAGACGTGTCCGATATGCAGATGAGATGGTGATGTATGCATTAAGAGGAAGATGATGAAGAGTATGCAATTTGATTCTTCCTCCAGCTTGAAACTCTTTGTCTTGAGAGCTACAGAAAAGCATGCTTTCAAGCTTCTCACAGCAAGCTTCAGGATTCTCATCTAATGTGTAATCAGCTATAGCTTGATGTAGTATATCAGCAAATTCTTCACAACAGGGATCTGTGCTGTTACTGCAGTTGTCTAGGCTCAATTCCCTAGCATCACACTGATCTGAAGTCAAATCCACACATTTCAATCTAACAAAGACTCATTGTTGAATTCCACATTCATCAATAGTTACCAAGAAGTTTAAGGTGTATCTATTATTACATATTTACGGATTGCAATGCATGTAGTATAGCATCAGTGAGAAAACCAATCAGAAACTGCTGAATCAGATACAAGATTATATCAATGGCACTAGTTTATTAACAAATATATTACGATTGATATATGTGATAATGATTTGTTTAGATTTTTAAGAGAGAAACCAAGGGTATTAAAATTTTCTTATTTACCGAAATAATTAGAAATCAATCACATGTAGGCTGGTTGTCTAAACAAATTCAAGAATCTACAGAGATTTGGAAATTTGTACTATGGTAATCTTGTCTCTGTGATATCACTGACAAGGATACAGAACAACATGGACTTTAGTTTACAGCAACATATCCCAGAAACCAACATTTACTGCGTTAGATCTACATAAGTCTGTGTATAAGTTTCCAAGTCTCAGACACTGTAACAATAATACAATTGTGAACAAATGGTTCTATAAATAGAAAAGTCAAATAATAGTGAAACTCAGAAACTACCAACTCTAATTAGAAAAAGCAGCATTCAAGATTTGCTCCTAGCATGCTACCAATTGTCACTATGAAGCCATTTCACTCATTAAGCAACTATGCAACTTGTCCGCATCTACACTGCCTATCCTGAGTAAAAATTAGTAAGATCATCTTGTGAATTAGTATGGTTTACATTTGCGAAAGTGTTATAATGGTGCTTTTCCTCAACATTTCCACATTTCTCAAAGCGCACTCATAAAGTAACTATAGCAGGTTGCACTAAATTAATTCTGGTTAATTAGATTCAAGTTTGTTTTAATATTTAAATTCCAGTTACCTCTCTCTTTGACCATCTCTTTGACAAAGATCATTTAACTGGCACAGATTTAAGCTCGTCCACCATTCAAATGCTACGTAGCCAAACCCAATTAGCTGGGGCTCGTTGTTGATGAGGTTTCAAATGTTATGCATTAGTACTTTAGTTCAAAATAACTCCTAAAATAAATTTTACGATAAGTCATGTAATGACTTCTGCAAATACCACAATGCATATCATACATCATTAATATGAAAACCTATGAGAATTATCTAGATTAGAAAATGCAAAAGAATCTAAAGCTGGGTTACACTATTCCTCACTTACATGCCTAGCAATTAAGCAAGGGCAAATGTGATGCATGCATCAGAAAGCAATATATCAAAAAGAATTGTTTGTTTCCATTGTTGAGGAATCTGATAGAACTTCCTGATTGCAAGAACATCTTTTATAAGGACATGACAATCAAAGCCCGTAATCTGAATGGAACTAATACCAACATAAAAAACTGCAAAAAAGAAAAAGAAATCATTTGGTAAAGAAATTAAGGCTCAAGTTGTAAGAACCGTACCAATCAGTTCTTGCAGCTTAAACATGATATTTAACTTGCATGTAAATTGAATGTTTAAGAAATCTTTATGCAATGAAAAATCATTTGAAATTGTACAAAGAAGTCACCTAATAAAGCAATGACATAATCCTGCTAACAAATTATGTGCAGTTTATGTTTCATGATCAGCCATAGTGCTTCAGAAAAGGAAAATTTCAACAATATCAAATAATGGAAAAGTGGATGCTCATACTGGAACTATTGCTTTTATACAGTCAAAATGGGAAAAGATAAAAGAGAAGCAAATGAAAAGTTGATATCCTTAAATTTGCTTGGTTTCTTACATTCAGAACAAAATCCATATATAATGGTGATGATGCACCACATCGTCCACAGCAGCAAACAAATCGATATTTTTCCCACAAATCATCTTGTCTCTCGACCTGTAAACAGAAACATTAGAGGAACCAAACAATTTGAAAAAAAAAAGAAATAGCATAAAACATGTAGCACCAGAAGAAAAAAATGAATACCAACCGAAAAAGCACACTAATATAAATGGTCTCCATGCATAATTACATGTAAAAGACTATATATAATTTAACAAGTCAAACATCAAATTCGATACACAAAGGAACTTTAATATAAGATGAAAAAGAGCGATACCAAAAATGGATTAGGAAACAAATGTTATATAATAACCAAAGCAACTCAAAAATAAAAAGAGCTTTTAAGATTTTTGAGATCCATAACTGTTTGTTGTGAAAATAAATTAGGAATCCAATGTTTAGATTATCTTCCATATATATGAAAAGAAGATACAATTAACAGAGCTGCACAGCATTGAAAAAAACAAGGAGCTGCACAGCAAATTGCAAGGGGATTATAGGAAGATATTTATATTCAAGAAAAGATCTATACTTTACAGGTGTCAATGTTTACAGTAAGGTTGTCACCTGATCAAGCCCAGTCACGGTCTGTAGTAAACCGATCAAGGGTCTGAACTGGGAACTTAAAAAAACATTACTCTTATCATCTAGCTGAGCTCGTGGCAAGCTAAAAAAAAAATACAGAAGCAGCTTAATTTAAGCTTGAATCAAATTATTAAATTTGAATATGATCAATTATTCAAGATTGCAACTCCAACTTCTTTGTTTAGGATAAAGTCACATTGATAAGCAATAAAAACTACCCAATTTAAATCCTGTACGATGTTCATGATCATTTCTAGTTCAGCATCACACTGACCAGGTCCCAGACAATATTAATATCAAAAACTATACCTTGGGTTGTAGCAGGTCGACGTACGTAACGCAAACCTCTTCGCCTTTCATGATTGGCTTTATGCTCCGGACAGTAACCCTTGGCCCAAATTTGGAGAATCCTAATAAAGAAACTATATAAAATATTCATACAATTGACAGAAATTTTTCTCCTTTTTTTCAGATAAAGGCAAGGCGGAAACAAAAATTTCACCACAAGCCAATCTGCTTTCACCATAAATCCATGCATTCCACTGCAGCCAACATCGAATTCGACATCACTCTCACCACAAACATATATTCTCAAAAGAAGAAATCATCTTTCTCTGAAACAGAGGAAGATGAAAAGGAGTCAAAAGAAGTGATCGAACAGCGTACCGCATCTGTTGCCACTCCGGCCGCAGCAGACGAGGCAAGAAACGATTCCGGCGTAACTGGACCGGGTTCTCCGAAACGGTAACCCAGTTCGAACCGGTAGCAAGCGTTGGGCACGCAGCTATGGTTGAACCAAGAGAAGCCCGGGCCGTAAACCGCGACCCCGAGTGCGCCGACCTCGCTAATATGCACCTCCACGGAGTTCCTTAGCACCGCCCAGAGCACCACCTCCGGGGAAGCCGCCCCGCCGTCGAAGTCGGCCTCTCGCGATCGACCCCTACCCCTCGCGAGCGACATCAGCGCCGCCCCCTCCAATATCCTCTCCGCCACCTCCCCTCCTTCCTCCAGAACCTTCTCGAGATCGCTCGCAAGCAAGCCGGCGAACCGGCGCGGCTGGTCGGGGAGGGAAGCGGGCGGGAGAATCCCCATCCCTAGTGTCTCGAGGGAGTGGAGGAGCCGGAGCGCCGCGCGGAGGTCGGAGGTGTCGCCGTCAGGATGGTGGTCGCGGAGGAGGCAGCACTCGCCGCTGGCGGCGTGGGCGGAGGAGTCGGCAGCGGAGCAGGCGGCAGAGCAGTAGCGAGAGGCGCCTCGGCAGGCGGCGCAGGGGAGGAAGGAATCGAGTGGTCGGAAGCAAGCGGAGCAACGGGATGGAAGGAAGCAGCGGTGGAGGGCAGCGGCGAGGGGCGGAATGGGTGGGGTCATGTCTCGCGCCAACCCCGTCTCTTCGCGCGCCCGCATCTCCATCGCCGGGTGTTCTCGGGGCTCCTCTTCGGCGCTTGTTGCTGCAGTGCGAAACATGTTTTCCATACTTTTCTCTCTCCCCTTTTCATTCATTCAGAAACGTTTTCTTTGTTGCTTAAATCTTCTTCCGGAAGCAAAATGTTTTCCAAGTTTTATAAAACAAAAACAAAACAATGAGCACAATCGAACCCTTCAATATTGAAATTTTTTTCTATTAATGATATTAACTATTCATGTCTTAATATTGCACGATTTGAGTGGTCGATTATTTTATTTTGTGCAGTATTTACTTCCCAAAAAAAAAGGAAAATGATGACATAATCCTCATTTTCTTTTTAACTTTGGAGAAAAATACGATGAGAAATTTTGGGGCCGAGGTAATAATTTTTTCATATTATATATGATAATGACGTCACGTGAACCGAGCTGCAATTAAATGTCGAGTTCTTGTATGAGAGAATTCGACCCGGTTTATTTGTCCACGTCACGGTCCAAATCCCACACCCTCTACAAATCTTCGTCTCTTTGCATCGCCTGTTCGATTCATCGACACCATCAGCTGCTCCTCCAACGCTTCAGGTATTCCGTCGTCACCCTTCTCGCTCCTCTCTCTCTCCCCGAATCCTTACCAATCTGATCCTCTTCGGGTCTTGCGTCGAATGCCCTTACGCGTAGATCTTGGCTTTTGGCATTTGATCGATATCTGGTCTTTCTTGTGGTGCTAATTCTTGTGCCGTGGACCTTGGTTCGTTTCGTGGCTGCAGAAGTTGGTGTATGAACGGAGGGGTCGGTCGATCTCTCTCGGGGAATGCGCTGAGATGGCTGCTGCTCAAGATCCGTTCTATATTGTCAAAGGGGAGATTCAGGAGTCTGTACGTCGTGTTTCGTTGATCATTTGCTTTTACTTTGGCACGGATTATTCTTTTCCTTTTTGCCTATGATTGGATCTCTTTTGTGCTTTTCTTTTTGATCCTACGGAGAACTAATTTCTGATGAATGAGTTTGAGTGTGGCTAATGGTTGATAAATTGATCTAATCGGTTGCTTGGCTGTGTGTTTATGTACGGCGAGGGATTTATTTGGGTTCAAGTACTCTTTTTCATGATGTAGATAGATAGATAGATAGATGGATAGAGAGAGAGAGAGAGAGAGAGATGAGGCGACCTGAACGGAGTAATGAGAGGAAATCTGAAATCACTTCACTTTGAAGAACCCTTGATTGAATCTTTTTTTTGTCCTGGCCTCCAGAATCCAAAATGTGGACGAATTGGAACTCTTTTACTGTGCTTGAATGTGCCTCTGCGGAAAGCATAAATTTATTACATCCAAAATCAAACAAGTATTGCATCTAGATTATTTCAATCATGTTCTAGGGCTGTCTTATCTGTCTATGATATCATCTGGGATACTTGTTCTGGTAACAGATTGACAAACTGCAAGTTACTTTTCATCAATGGGAACAAACCCCTTCAAACACCGGAGAGCGTGTACATCTGACAAAAGAGCTCCTGACCAGCTGTGAAAGCATAGAATGGCAGGTACTGCTTCAAAGCAAATCCTAGATATTCATGTTATGTATATTTATGTCATGTCTTCAGAATTCTTCATCTCAAAATCTTTATGACAGTTGCCCATTGGAGTAAAATTTAACTGCAGTGAGGTGAAAGTTAACTTTTACTGGGGAATTTTTGCTTATTAGTGCCCCAAATCTTTTGATTTTATGTGCTTGTCTATAAATTCTTATTATTCATATGAAAGTGCCTAGAATTTTCTTCCACCGTGCAAGTTCTTTTTTTTTCACCTTCTGCTTTTTTCACTTAAATTACGGCCAATCAAAAAGACCTTATTATCCTGACTTATAAAAATAGTTGACTTATGAATGAGCAAACGATATTGCTTAAGACTGAACTTATTTAGCAAAACTACAAGACAGATGCCACTGGATTCTATTATCGTTTAGCAGAATTGCAATATTTATTTTCCTGGTTCTCTGTAATGTTGGAACCCTTTTGTTGAACTTGTACTCTTTTGATGGAAAGGTAGATGAATTGGACAAGGCAATTGCAGTGGCTGCAAGAGATCCTGCTTGGTATGGTCTTGATGAGGTTGAACTTGAAAAGCGTAGGAGATGGACTAGCACTGCTCATAATCAGGTAAACCTTTAAATGTTAGAACTATTTCTCTATTATTGCCTTAGTCACATCTTGGATTGGTTTAATATTTTGACTTATGATGTAGACAAAATTATGTTTAGATGTGCATAATCAGAAGAACAAATATCACATGTTCTTTCCTCCATAATTTTGATTATGTAGTAGTTATTGTAGGTCGGGAGGACTAGGAGAACTGTAGAAACTGGAAAGGTGAAGCAGAATTTATTCAGCTCAGGTGCAAATGGTGTGCGCAAAGAGCTGATGAGGCTTCCAAATGATCATGCTTCCCAGGCAGGCAGATCGAACCACTACGTTAACCAAGATAATGATGATTTTATATCTTCAGAATCAGATCAGCAGCTGCTCCTCGTAAAGTAATGTTTTATGTATTTTATAGTTCTTTTATTGATTATAGTAGTCAAGATGATATAAGGCTGTTAGGATGCATCTGCTGCAGCAGATTTGGAATTTTACTTGTGGTCCATTCATGCATGGTAAATAACCAATTATATGTCTCGATTTTCTGGTTCTGGCATTCATCCAATGTGACTATGAATGCTTTATTTTGTTGTTTCTTTAATGTGTTTTAGAATATGGCAAGATGTGGGTGTAAACTGCAGGATCAAAAGGGATGCTTAATGAATTTAATGAAGTTTATATACTTTTAAGGCTTCCACAAGTCGTGGGTCCTTGGAGTTAAAACCTCTCTTGGTTTCTTTCAGGAGTCTAAGCTGTAATATTCATATTCATAGACACTGTGAGTTGTTCAGGACAATCCAATCTTTATATGATAGAGGGCCTTAAATATTTAGCCTTCTTACTTAATCAAGTTTGATTTTTTTAGCTAAAAAGATGTAGATTAAAGGCGTATAGTGAAAAAATTCCTTTTTTTTACCTCTTCTAAATCATGCTTCAGGAAACAAGATGAGGAGCTGGATGAGCTTAGTGCTAGTGTTCGGAGAATTGGACATGTAGGACTTACCATACATGATGAACTTATTGGGCAGGTACGTTGAGCATCAAGATACCTAATTGTCTCGTGTGATGATCAATTAACTCGGAGAATAATGTTCCCATTCTGAAAGGACATCCAAAATGAATGCAGTCTATGAGCATGATATTTTTTAATTGCAGAGAATTTGGAGTCTTTATGCCTTCCTTTGTACAATGAATAAAAATAGTTCAGCACCAACATTGTGCAAACAAAAGAAAATGCCATCTTTTGATTTGTAAATGATTTTTAATGGATTTGTACCAAAGAACTCTGTCATGTATTGCTTTGGTGTATGTTGTTGGATATATACATATCGTTGTGCGTTAGATACTGTGTATGTTCCTATGATGCTACTATGTTTGTTAGGGTCAGTAGTCCTATGATTTTGAACCCATGCAAATTAATATGTTGTTTGCAAGACTTGTGAAGCTCCAAAGTGAAGAGTTGAATCTCATATTCATTTTGTAAAACTCTTGATATTGCAGGAAAAAATCTTGGACGAACTAGGCATGGAGATGGAGACTACTTCAAACAGGCTCGACTTTGTCCAGGTTATTCTTGGCTCTTTTCTCCCTTCTCTTTTTAATTTTTAAGTTGCTCTTCCTAAATTTAGTTCTGCATTTTGCCATGAAAATGTAACCCATCAACTAGGTAGACAACATGGATATTAGCAGCCTGGTGTATCCCGATTAACAGAAACACAGAAGCATTCGATTCAATTTGCATTTCTTTCCGATTCAAGATTTGATTCGACCACGATTAGCAATCTGTCATATTACTTGTGTTTTTCCCATGAGCTTGTGGTCAGCAAGTCTAGTTGAAGTTTCATCTGGGGTTTCATGCTAAAAGAGAGCACTTGTCTTTGTGCAGAAGAAAGTTGCTTTGGTGATGAGGAAGGCTGGTGCCAAGGGCCAAATCATGATGATAGCATTCTTGGTAGTGCTCTTTATAATTCTTTTTATTTTGGTGTTCTTCACGTAGCAAGATAGAGTAAATTTGTGTGACTAATTACTTTTGAAAGTACATGATGGTTACTTAAGGAAATTTTTTTATGCTTAAAATACTTGTCATATCAAGAAAACCCCAATCTCAAAACAACAAATGATCATGCCTTTTTGCTTTTTTACAGGTGTGTAGCTCATTCATTTTTGCTTAAGTTTACTTTCTCAATTACATTTACATGAATCCATCATTAACTGTTGCATTCATGATTTTAAATGTCTTTTTATCAGCATATAACTGTTGGTATTTACCAAGTATCGATATCTCAATCCAATAAATAGTTTAAACTGCTACCAATGTGATATTTAAGTTTGCCTTCATCGGTAGCAACTGCAACAATATTTATGGTGCTTTCATACATGTTGCTCATGAATGCAAACTCAAATGACTTCCATACTCCTAACTGAGCTAAAACCAACATCACTAGCTCATGTACCAGAAAACAACAAATCACATCCTTCAATATGCATACAATGATATCTTTTGGTTTACTTTTATCAAACACATACAATTTCCTTCAACCAAATATTGAAGAACAATAGAGAACAAAGAAACAAATCAGAATCCAGAAATCTTCCTAACTCAATTATGATTAACATTTTGTAGAGGCCTCCTTACTGATCCATCTGCATGAGGTTTATGAGAATACTCCTTCCTGACTGCAGGTGTGTTCTCCTTACCCATCACTATATCATTATTAAGATTATCGTCATGCTTTGGCCTCTTTGCTGATCCATCTACCTTACTAGCTTTCCTGGCACTGGAAATCCTGAAATCTACCAACTTCCGACTAATTTCCTCCATCCAGTCATGCCCAGTGGTTCGAGATAATTCTGAATCAACAAAACAAATCAAATAGTCAGATGAAATGAACAATGTTTCTCTTAAAGCTTGTAACCTGTCACTCACCTCGGGGCTCTCTTCCACATTTTGAATTGGAATGATCGGCTGACACTCCCAGTGTCTGCTGAGTTTTTACCCTGCTATTCTGCTGAAACAAACCATTCATACGGATGGTTTCGACATGACATCGCTGAGGATCATCTAAAGTCTCTCCCTCCACTAAGGTCTCTTTGCGGCCAGAGTTGAATTGCTCTTGCTCTCCTGCATTGTTGATGTTAATATCTTCCTGCTTATTTGGTGAAGCCAATGTATAACCAGTTGTGCCCGGAACACTTCTCCACTCCATTTTCTTCGATGCAGTGCGTGTATCCACTATGTTGCCGGCAGTTTCAACTGTAAGTTGAGATCTATCATTCGCCCGCAAAGTGTCAGTGGTTTCCATCTGACATATCGTATTGCCATTCTCTGAGACCGATGCTTCTGGATTGCTAACCAATTTACTTGTAAGATCTTCAACCCAAGCTTCTGCTGCTTCTGGATTGTCATTCTGACAGCCCACCGTATCAGAAATTTCCATATCTTCATCGTTTGGTTGACTAGCAGGATGTTTTTCTGATACAGTCTGAAGACACTCAACTGAACTCCCATCTGCATTCCGACATAGAACACTAAGCTTCAATGAAAACTATAAAGATACCAGAAGGGGCAGAGGCACTAACCTTCATCTTCAACAGCTGCACCGGTCTCTTTGTATAACCTTTCCTCAAAAGATTGCATAGATGCTGAAAACACTATTAAAATGTTACCAAATACTACGAGACAGAAATGAAGCATTTTGAAATAGCATATAAGCAAGAAAAGAAAACAGCATAGCATTTTGTACCTGGACACACCATCCCATCCATAGGTTCTAAATCAGAGCAGTCAGTTGACATTTTTGGTTGAACTGCATTCTCAGACTCGATAGTTTCATCTATATTCATCCTAAAACCATCACTCCAAGCAGTAATTACTGCTTGTTCCTCATGCTCTTTCGCAACATCCATAAGTTTTGAATCGGACCTACCATATGATAATTCTAGCTGGATTGTGTTATCATACTCGATGGTTGCATCAAAATTCACCTTTGGATCATCACAAAGTGTTGCTTGCTCCTCATATTCATTAGTAACATTATAATCCGACATGAATGACACTCTCTCCATCTTTTGTGCTTTTCTTAATGCTCCTGAGATGCCCACTAAATTGTCATGTTCATGTTGGCAATTCTCTTCATGAGATATATGCTCATTGGCCACTGCTTGAACAATGTCATTCCTGGCAAATGATCGTTTCTGTTCCATGTCAAATAGGTCTTCTAAGCACATCAGTGTTGCTCCTGGTGCAACCCATACTTCTTCGGATTTAATCCTCTGATTAACATTGGCATCCTTCTTAAGACTGCCAAGCTTACCTGAAACCATAGATATGACATGATATAATTAGATGCAATATTCTTATGAAGTCATAAACTTTAGAAACAAAAAGCATAGCTAATCAAAACTTATCAATTTTGGTAGACGAGGCAATACATAAGCAATCATCTGAAGTTTCTGATGCAAATATATTTTCCTTTCCTTCATTGTGCTTATGGACAGTGTGGCTTAAGTTACTTCCAGAATCGGTTTCACAATTATCCATGTCAGCTTCTTCAGAACATTCAAGATCTAGTTTCACTTGTAAGGCATCTGAGAATTCGCTTCTTTCATCTTTAGGATCTTTGCTGTCAAGTTGTTGCCGCAAAATCTCATCATTCTTTGTCTCAAGAACTCCATTGCTATCAGTATCGCATCCTTTTGTGTCATCAAATTCATCATCCTCACAATCAAGTTTCTTGAAGCCACAATTCATATCATCCTTTATAGTCTCTTCTGCACATTCCGAATGCTGTGGGGTTAGTGAAACATCTCCTACTTCAGGTCCCACAGTATCTACAGCTTCTTGAGCTATCTCAGGAGCGGATGCTTCTTGGGTTACCACAGATATGGTTGAGTTACAACTATCTAAATTATACTCTGGTTTCGCTAATTTAGTTTCGGCAATAACTAGGGTTCTTGAAGCCAAAATTTCTCTTCTTGTATTGTTGTCACAATTGCTAGCAGAGTCGTTCTCAAAGCAAGGTGTAACACAGCAAGCATCTGCAATACCCAAAACAAAATAATATGGAATCTTAAGGTTTCTTTGCCATAAAGATATACTTCGAAAGGTCGAGTGTGTCCATTTTTCCATACCTGCTTCATGTTGATCTGCCATTCTGGTTATTTCACAAGAGTGCACGTCGTGACATGAAGCTGCAATCAACAGTAAAGAACTGTCATGAAGTAACAGAGTCAAAAAATGACAATTGTTCAAATGCA
This sequence comes from Musa acuminata AAA Group, assembly GCF_036884655.1. NCBI lineage: Eukaryota > Viridiplantae > Streptophyta > Magnoliopsida > Zingiberales > Musaceae > Musa > Musa acuminata. The sequence goes on along the minus strand of NC_088332.1, from coordinate 14,558,066 downwards.
ATTATCCAAAGGATCCTCCTTCAATCACCTGTGGATTCGAACGAGTCCATGAGCAGAGGAACATTATGCTTTTCATCATTCAAGTTATCTCGTGACCTAATCGAACCAGAACTCATAGCATGCTCATCAATTTCCTTATCATCGAGGGTCACCAAATATTCTTCAACTTCCTCCATTTCCATTTTCTCCTCCATATCTTTAGCCTCATGTTCTTCATCATCTGCAGAGACTTTGGATATATCCCTCATGTTATTCTTCTCAACATTGTCACTGTGAGGTGCAAGTTCCTCGTTTATGCAAGATGTTGTAGACGATTGATGATGCTCCAAAGAAAGTATCTTTTCTTCGAGTTCAGTTGACTCTGTATCAAACTCAATATCAGAAGATAAGTAACAGAGCTTCTAAGCCATCTAACCTACTTAAATTCACATGAACAGAATGGAACGAGGACAAACAAGTCCTTTTGAGTACCATCTAGAAAGAACATGCACATGTACACCAGGCAAAATAAGTAGGTGTATCGAGGAGCACTCGTAGGGACCCAAAACCTAATTAGTAGTCATTGTTTTGTATTGAACAGTGGTAGACACTTCAGATAAGCCAACATATGTATGAATTTTCTATTGTTATGCTTTTATGATAAATCTTGCATTATAAAGATATGATCTATAACTACACTAATCAACCAAGGAGCTAGTACACAAAAATATGCCTTTTTCCTCATCTTTCCACAATATTTGCACATCAGAAGGACCAGCCTAAAGGCAGTCCATGAGTCACAAAAGGCTAAGTTTCACAATTCTTAGTGCTTGATTTTAGTAAAAGCTATGCATAGTAGCAAGATTTCTTGTATCATGACATATCATTCGATATAGATAATACGTACCAATCCGATAAGAGACTAATATGAGTAATACATTGGTATACCCCTATATACCATATATCGAGTAGATAACTGATCAATATATCGATACAAATCGATAAAGCAAATCATACATGATAGTACCTGTAAATTGATGCATTAACAATTTATGGAGGATGCAAAGAATAAATTCATATACAAATGGTTATTCATATATACTAACCGTATTTAACTGATGATGAAGTTCTTCCGAATGGTACGGTAATCTCCCATCTTCCTGCGGAACCTGCCCAATATTATATGAACATGAACAAAGTATTTAACCTTGCTCTTAAAATCAAAGACCTCAACACACCTTGACCATCTGGAGTTCCCCAAGTTGTTTCGCCAATATCTGAAGAAGCTTGAAATTTACCACAAAGGTCAAGTGGCTCACCTATGTTATCAATGGGTTCTCCGTCAAATTTATTTGTGAGTGCCACACTCTCCATACACAAAGATTTGGCATGTTCATATCCACTGCAGGAGAAACCACATGATGCATCCAAGCCACCATTCTTAGCTCCATCATGTTGGACGTCATCATCTTTACCTTCCGCTAATACTGGTGTTTGCAATTCCAGAATTGGTCTCTCGATTACAGCTGAATTTTCACTTTCGCTTGGGATAATTATATCACTATCATTCATAACATTACTCTCCCTTAGGATGGACAGAGGTGGTGGCCTTCTATTAGAAACATCATCATCATCGGCGGGTTCAATCAAATTAGCTTTTGTAAGTGCTTGGAATTCATCTTCACCAGTACATGAATTCCTCCCACCTGAAAGAACCAAGCGTTGTCTTTCTTCAAGCTTGTCTACAACCTTAAATTCATGGGGCACAGAATATGGACTTTTCATATTTGCTGAATCTGCCCATGTTTCTGCTTCACTTTCAGAAACTTCAAGATTACTCAACTGGTGGGCACTAGCTTCCCCTATAAGCAGAAACAAATGTTTGGAGTTGACATAACAAATGAGTGATCATCCTGAATATAATAAATGGCAATGACTATTAAATACAAAGGGAATCATAAAGTATACCCTCAGAACGATTTCCTGATGCAGGAGGACTACCATTTGCAATGTGGTCTTCCTTATTGCCGGCTAAAACATTTATGTGAGACTCTATGTGTGTATTCGGCATTTTCCTGGAGGATGGACTGAAGGACTTCCCCTTGTTGGATTTCTTATACATGCTTAATGAATCCATGCTGCCAGTACCTATGACATGGACAAAAGCTTAGAATTATCCAAAAGAATATAGTGCAACAATATAAGATAAAAACAACTTACTGGGTGGATGCCCTTTTACCCAGACATCACAGATATAGCATAATGAGACAGTTTCAGAGATCTGTACCTTCACTTTTAATTGGATTGACAGGAGAGTGATCATTACTTTCATCACTAGATGCTCTAGCATCATGTGTGTCTTCTAGTTTAGCTGATTCGGATTCTTCTTTAAATTGCAAAGTGCCTCCAGTGGCATATGTTGTGCCAACTATCTCTGTTCTGTCATTGTTTTCATTGCCATCTGAACATCGAGGGGCCTTAGCAGCTGATCCATTCTTCCCAGATCGGATGCTAGAAGCAGAAAATTCCACTTGAAATTTATCCTCTTGAACTTCTAGCTGCTTTTCAAATTCAGATCCAACTAGCAACAATGTGGTGGATTTGTCATAGGCACATGATTTCCCCTGTGAAGAAACTTCCGCACTTTCCATTTGTACAGAAGCATCTGCAATTGTGTCACCTGGTATTTCTGATAAAGATGGTGAGATTGCACAAACCAAATTGGCATCATCTGAACAACAAATTTCAGAATTATCATCATGAGATGTGATAACTTTCTCATAATTTTGACATAGATTATCACCTGAAGATAATCTGCTAACATCAGTCACTTCCAAAAGAGTTTCCATGATATCACTGCTCAGCTCCATAAGTTTATGTGGTGACAATTCTCTATGCCCAGCTACTTGTTCTAAAGAATCATATTTTGTTGCACTTTTACCAGAGCTACAATCAGTAGCACTGAAGGAACTATTTTGATTTCCCTCATCTAAAACCACAATGTCAGCACCCTGTGCTATCTCAGATGGACCTGTATTACCATCAAAAGATTCCTCCTCACATTTATCTCCAATAGACTCGGTACCAATTGTTGATGTATTAGTTAACAAATGAGAAGATGAAGACTCATATTTACCTTCTTCTTCAGCAGTTTCACACATTTTTGGAATATTAGAATATGTATTGGTTCCCTTGAGTTCTATCAATCCATTGAATTCTTGACATGCAGATTCGGTGTCTAACAGTGCCACAGAAGTTGCTCCAATACTCCCTGATTCATTTTTGACGATGTTCTGCTGGTTTAATAAGCCCACAAAATCATTATCGGGTACAACAATTAAAGGCAGGACCACTTCATCTGCAAATCACAGACTTCCGTAAGTAGATATTCAAAGTGACATATTAGCATGAAATATGAAATAAGGGAAAAAGACAACGAATCAGAGAACCACCAGATATTGCATTGTTAAGTCTAAACTTACCCTTAAGTCCACTAGGACAGACAGGACTATGAGAAGCAACAGCATGAACATCGTATAACATTAATGCTGTTCTGGGATCACTGACAGTAGAAGCTTCAGTAACAACTGCAGGAGAAGGTTCTTCAAGATGGCTGCAAGGAAGTGGTGAATCAACAACGTTTGTTCCTTTGGGCTGTCCATCTCTTTCTTCTGTGTAATTTGCACCATCCATAGTGCTGTTCGTAGAAGGCGTATCTGCAAATCCCCCGCACTCGGTACCAGGAACTTCAGAATCTGCCTTCACAGAAGGGTCAACATATGAAAAAGCATCCTGTAATCTGCGAGAAACTTCAACCGGATTGTAAGAAGAAATTTCTCTATCCTCTTTCACCATTAGTGTAAGATTGTCAAAGCCTTGCAGAGTCTTTACCCGTGATAAATTTCCAGACTCAATTAATTGGTCAGCATGACATTTATCATTGGTTAGATCATCAATTAATGGAGAATGTTGAACCTTATTAGCACTTTTCACCTTTGGATGATTGCTGCCTGCTGTTTCTGAAACCACATATTTAGCAGCAACTGACGATTCAGAAGTAGAGACAGGTGCAGACTCTTGGGAACCATCAGTATCATCAGTAGTTCTATGAGTGTCAATCAAACCAAATGCTACAGGCTCAACCTCCATGGAAGGGCAATTTTTGTCTTCCTTAATTTGGTGCTCGCTACACTCGTCATGTATCTCATTTTTATGCCTTTTACTACTTGCTATTTTCTTTACGGCAGTGTGATATGCATCAAAGTTAGCCATCTCATCAGTCAAAATCACAGCTAATTCAGCGGAACAGTTTCCTCGTATGGCATCATCACTCTCAAGAACTTTCTCACAGCAATCTTCACAAAGCCTTTCTTTATGCTCGTTGGAACCAGCATTCTGCTGCACGCGGACAGGATCTAATCTGCCAGCAATTTCTACTTCCTCAATTGAAATTTCTTTATCTGAAACCACTGCTCTTTTCCTCTTCTTCTGCCTTGTGTTTTTTAAAGCCTCATCTGTTGGCATCACCAATTCTCTTCTGGAGGCATTGTAACTTGATTTTCTTCCTGGTTCTTCAACATGTCTGTGGCCTTCTAGCATTTCATTTTCACCTCCGACTGTACAGTCAGTGGTAGAATCCTCCGTTGGTGCTTCTGCTAAGACCTGACCTTTCTTCAACCTCTGTGACCTTCTGGCTTTCTCAACTACATCAACTAATGTATTCCCAGTTATTTGAAGTCCCGGAGCATTATGCTTTGGAAGCTTAGTTTCCTTGTTGTGTTCATCAGTTATTGAACTCTCGACTAAAGGAGCTGAAGTCTTGAATTCAGTCGAAGCAAGCTTTGGAACATTTCGCATTGAACGCCTCAAAGTATCTTTAGTCTGTGCCACCCTTTTTGGATCTACTTGAACAATAAGTTCTTGAAGTGCAGCTCTAGTTTCACAGCTAGGGACAGTAATTTCTGTAGCTCCTTTACTCGTCTTCATGTTCCTCTCATGCCTCCTGGTCTTGCTCTTTCTGACTAGTTCAACATCATGAGCTAATGAAGTTTCATGCTCCAACACAGTAAGCACAGATGAACTCCGTGTGCACAGCCAACGAGGTTCTACTTCGGAGAGCTTTTCTTTTCTGGCATGATCCTCTGCAGTTTCAGTTAAGATTGCATCAGGAAGAGGGGCTGCAAGATCTGGATTTCTGATAGCCTTTCTTTCCTTCTTTTGTAGCACCTTATTCGGATGTTCATCTCTTGATTCCAAACTTCCAGGCAAGGAGGCCCCAATATCTTCATCTTTGATCCTTGAAGTGTGACGCCTTGGCCGATACAAAGCACCTCGTAATTTTGCTGCCTCTTTAGTCTCCTCCCCTGCTGGTTTTTCATATTTCTGAACATTAGGAATTGAAACTACTGAAGTAGGTCCTGATTCCTCACTTTCCTGGAATAAGTTATGAGACTTTGCAAGATTACGTTTTGATCGCCTAGGTGGAGGCACTTCAATATGTGGAACCATAATTTCATGTTGATCATCAAGTCCAACGGTGGAATTGATACAAGCTTTACTGCCAAAATTTTCATCTTTCTCCAACACTTGTGCTTCCGAAGATACATCAAAGACAGGAGCAACAACATCCTCTTCTTTCCTTTTAGCATTTCCCCTTGTTTGCATCCTTCTGGGTTTCGTGTCTCCCTGCTTTGCTTCATCTCCTCCAATAGTCACCACTCTGTTCCTCAGAGATCTAGTAGTTGGTGCGCAGTGATCGTCTTCCTTATCGACCTTCTTTCTATTGTTCTCCTCTTGGTGAGGAACCTTTGCAGCCAAATCAGGCCCATTGTTTCTGTTCTGTGCCTCTTCCTCGATGACATGGGAACGTACTACTGCAGCTGCAGTGGATCGAGGTCTCGTGCTTCTAGTCTTCATTTCCGTAATAGTCACCACTCTGCTCGGAGATCTAGTCGTTGCTGCACAATCCACCTCCCTTCTGTTATTTTCCTCTTCGTGAGGAACCTTTGCAACCAAATCAGGCCCATTGTTTCTGTTCCGTGATCTCTTCTCCTCGATGACAGGAGACCATACTACTGCAGCTGCAGTGGATCGGAGCCTCTTGCTTCTAGTCTTCACTTGAAAAGCACCATTTGCTTCCAAAACTGGCTCACTGACTGCTTTTGATGCGTACACAACAAAAGACCTCCTCCTACTCGGCCGCCTCCTCTCCGGAGAAGTTCGCGCTTCCAGGTCTCCCTGGCTGCCATCTCGTTCACCATCGTCTTCTTGCATATAGAAGCTTACCTTCTTATTGACCCCTCCTCTTCCAGCGCCCTCAACACTGCTTCCATTGGAGCCCTTCAAGCAGCCTTTCGGCTTCATCTCCTCGCTCTTCCGCTTCTTTTTGTCACAATCAGACAAAAAGTTGGTCTTGAAACGTCGCAGTAACTACTCATAACAATTCCAACAGCAAGAGCAGAGCGAGAAAGAGAAACACGGTACGGTACCTGTAGAAGGGAAGCGAGGTTTTCGGCCATCCGGGAGTTGGTGAGATTGGCCGGGAGGCCGTGCTGCTTGCTGAGGGCTTGGAGCTCCCTCCTCGACATGCTCTTGGACTCCATCTCCATTGAGAAACGTGGGGGAAAACCGAACCAACCGCCGGCGCGGCGAGACTGCTAAGGATCCGTCGTCATTGGAGGAAGAAAATTTCTTGGATTCAGCTATTTCCACGGTAAGATCGTCGGAATCCTCGAGTCTTCCTCACTGAAAAGGAACGGGGAGGAAATCCAAAGCGGAGCGATCTGGTTAGCGCCTCGACTGTAGCGTTTGAAATCATTTGAATTTGGAAGCGTTTAGAGATTCACGCGCTTTGCCCGACTCCGTAAACTTCTGTTGCCAATCCTTTCATTGGACGTTTCGATACCGCCCTTGTGATTGAACAAACACCATGGAGCCCACAGGGACCCAATCGTCCATCTAAGGTAGACGAAGAGGAGTAGAGGATCCCTCGTCCGTCTCCGAATGGGTAGCCACGTGGGTGCTGTGGGACTCCTGTGGCTGTCGATTGCCCGTTCGATTCTTCACTGAAGAATCCGACGGTCAAGATGACAGAGTACTCCGCTTAACATGCCCACTTTACCATGTGCCTCAACGCATCATTACCGTCACCCGTATCATCATGCCACCACGAAAGTTGCTCTACACGTGGAGAGTGATAAGGTACGGCTCCGAGAAATGGACGGTCCTGATCTAATTTCGTTGATTTCAACTGAAATCTTTAATAATAGCTCTGATAACATGTTTAATTAGCAAGAGATTAGCTGATAATTTCAATCGAATAGATATATACCAAAGAGAGATTTGGAGTTAAATTTATGATCGTTGCAGCAGGGCCTGACACGTGGAGGAATATTGGGACGCTACGTGCCACTTGAGGTGGCCTCCAGTGGATCGGGATGTAACGCGACGCCACGTGTTAACAGATTAGTTTTGGGCTCCCGTAGCCGAAGGCGTAGGACAAATGCCAGTCGCCGAGTAGATGATAATGTCGCTCTCCCTCCACCGCGCCGCTGGGTGGCCTCCCGCCGCTCCTCTCCGCTGGCCCCCGCTACGCCGCCGCTCGTACGTCGCCTCCCCGAGGCCTCCGGGTGCTCCCGCCGCCGCAAGAGTGGACGGCGCCTCCTCATCTTCCTCCTTCGACCCCTCAGCATTCGAGGCCGAGAGGCTCCGCCTCGACGCGGAGGCCCGAGCGTCTATGGCTGCCGCCGCCGCTGCCTCCGATGCGGAGGGTGAGGGACAAGGAGGGGATCCCAAGGCTTGGAAGTGGAAGATCCGGAAGCGTGTCTGGGATATCTTGGAGGCGGAAGATATCGCGCGGAACCCTCGCCCCGTCCACCACCGCATCCCTAATTTTGCCGGCGCTGCCTTAGCCGCTGACTCGGTTGGCTTCTTAATTTATCTTCTTACTTTGCGATTCATTTCTACAACTATTTAGTATGAATTGTTTTGCCACTCGTTACTAATATATCATCCTCTATATACAGCAAAGACTTCATTAGGGCCACAAAGTAGTTGTGACCGAAGAGCAACCGAGAAATTGGGGATCTTCAAGGGTACAAACCTTTTGGAGACCTCAAGCTATATATGGTTATACCGAGTAGATTTGGGAAACATCTATGTTTTCTAATCATTGTGTTAAACGATCATGATCTAAAGTTCACCTTGATTATTCCGAGATTCAATGCTAAAAATCATCCAGCATATGAAGTAACATATTGTTACTAGATTTTGCTACCATCTTTTATTGTCCATCAATAGGTTACATAAGGCTGCAAGCAGTCAATATGTCAAATTTTGAACTACTGAAAATAAGCGTATATGCTAGGTATCTTATTCTACACGTAATTATGAGGTCAGGAGGTTGGGAATGGAAGTTGTGGGGCATGTTGCCAGTGAAAATTTGATGTTCTCTCACGATTATAAGGTCTACTCTCATGGTACATGTCTCTGACAGGGCTTATTGCTTTTCCTTGTTTTGTTGATCGTTTAAGTTTGGATTGAGATTAGAGATTTTTTGGTACTCTGTATTAAATTCATGTGCTTTTTTGGCATGTTATTTATGCTTCTTTGTCCTTTTGTTCCTTTTTTGTGTGTCTAAATTTATTGTACTTTTAGATGTACACCTTTTATTAATTTGCTGAAGTGGTTTAAATCTGTTGGGGTTAAGTTAGGTAAGTTGGATGTGTTTCAAAAGGCCCAATGCGTGAAGGTCAACCCTGACTCGCCTCAGAAACAAGTCCGGTTTTTGACACTTACAGGTTGGTCAACTGTCCCATCTCCAAATATGCTATGATTCACTGTTGCATAATTTTTTTGTTTTTGTATGTATGCATTTGTTGTAGTAGGTTGATTGCATGGATTATTTGTGCTTCCCCACCCTAACTTAGAATGTCAAAACTTGCCTGAACATGGAAAAATGCTGTTTCTTTGTACACAGTGTACAATGCTACTTGTAAGAAATAAAATGTTGAACCAAATTCCCTCATCTACACACCGTCTGTGAAATTCTTTATTAGCTCATTTAGCATGTAAATAGACCAGACCTGATTTAGATGGATGTTTGTGGCTGCAAGTTCTATCACACGTTGCACATGTGCAACTCTATTTTCAGAAACAAGTTCGGTTTTTTACACTTACAGGTTGGTCAACTGTCCCATCTCCAAACGTGCTATGATTCACTGTTGCATAATTTTTTTGTTTTTGTATATATGCATTTGTTGTAGTAGGTTAATTGCATGGATTATTTGTGCTTCACCACCCTAACTTAGAATGTCAAAACTTGCCTGAACATTGAAAAGTGCTATTTCTTTGTAAACTGTGTACAATGCTACTTGTAAGAAATAAAATGTTGAAGGAACCAAATTCCCTCATCTACATCAGCTCCTGAAGAATGAAATGGCAACAAATAGTTGCAAATGTCAAAAAACCAGAAATGTAGAACTTGGTAATTGAAATGGACGATGTGAGTATCTGCTGGTCATGTTTGATTGAACTATTTTGTGTTAATGAACTCAGATCTGCTGGACTTACTGTTTGAAATCAATTTTTAATAGCATGGTAATGAAAGTAAAAAGTCCTTTTAAGGTAGCCAGAGTTGTAATGTTGGTTGGAGATTTCTCATGAAAGTAAAAAGTCCTTTTAGCTCCTACCACCGAAGTACCATTTATAGAGGTACCTGGAAGCTGTCACAATGCCCCATTGTTGGCAACCTACAAAGTCTATATTATCTGCTCTACAACCTTTTTACACCTGACAACTTACAAGAACAAAATAATGTAATAAATGCTTCCCCTGATAGTAGATTTTGAACATACAAGAAAGCAATTAATAAATGTTGCATGCTAGGTTTATTTTGGAGGTTTTTTTTTTTCAACATGTCCTACCATACAAGATCCACATATCTTTATTGATGTGCACCCTTGTTTTTGTTAATACTTGCTGCAATTGATATGTACTTCGCTTCTATGACAAGTTTCATTGGTTACGAATCAATAGAAATTTGAAACGGTTAACTTGTAAGACAATGGAGCAAATGATCCGTCTAACAAGGACTTTGCAGCACTACTCAGTAGCAGAGGAAGAGGAACTGGCACATTCTGCAGCCATCTTTGTTATTTTAGATAGTACTTTTATCACTTAGGATTATAATAATGGATGCTGATGCGGTGTATACTGGTAACATAACTACAACAACTCTTTTTTCGTGGTCCATGGCATGCTGCAGAAAGGTGTGGCATGGGCAGGCCTCTGTTGTTTTATACTAATCTCTTTTGTTCAATCTGCAATAAGATGAGTAAACTCTTAAGAAGTTTATTCTTTTATTATACATTACATTTATTGGTCTTCAATGTTCTGTTATTGTGTGTTCCCTCTTAAAAATGTTCTGTAGTTTCTTGGACTGAAGACTTTGTTAGAAATCACATATTTCTGCCAATTAGTTCAGTTAACATTAACCAATGCCCAGTGGTTCCTCACATGTCATCTTTGCTGATCATGGTTTGCCCATGGTTTGCCCATTTTCTGATTGCAGCTTGATTCGGTGTATGCAGGTGGAAAGAAGTTACTGACTCCTCAACCACGACTGAGGACTGGATTTTTCTCAGTATTGGCATCTCAGACACTGCCTTCTGGTTCCATTTTGGAGGCATGTACCTCTGTAGGAGCTGCGAAATATGGTCAACCAATTGGTCTGGATGAAAAAATAAAAGTTGATTTGATAGTTATTGGTTCAGTTGCAGTCGATCCAACAACAGGAGCACGACTGGGCAAGGGTGAGGTAAGCTGTTGATGTTTTTAATGTGGTATTGCCTAACATTCAGCTGGCATCATTTTTTCTTTGGTGATGTACAATGTAGGGTTTTGCAGAACTCGAGTATGGGATGCTGCGTTATATGGGAGCTATAGATGACAACGTGATGATAGTAACATCTGGTAATATTGTATCTTTTCAGTCGTCCCATTTGGTGTTTTACGTGTAACATCAGAAACATTATCATGCGTGTTCTTCCAGTTCATGACAAGCAATTGGTGGACGATATCCCAGCTGAGAAGCTCTTAGTTCATGATGTGCCAGTTGACATTATCTGCACTCCAACTCAGATCATCTACACCAATACAAGAATCCCAAAGCCTCAGGGTGGGTTCATATTGAATCAATGTACTTCGTTCACTTAAATCCAGTGCCAAGATTAGCTGATCCTGAAGTTTCTTGCATATGTAGGAATCTACTGGGAGAAGTTATCTCCAGAAAAACTGGGTCAGATTCGAATTCTTCGAGAGTTGAAGAGGCGAATAGAGCGGGAGACCGGGCAGCTGCTGCCTACTGGGCCTTCTGAGAAGCTTCCTCCCACCGCTCGACGCAGGCGGTGAGCTTTTATGATATGATCGTAGATTACACTACCTATATATTGTCTCACTGCCATCATCATGCTATATAAACAAATTTGGATTACACTATATCATTTTCTGAACATTATGTGTGATAAAATTTTGTGCAAGGAACAATCCTTTTAATATTATGTTAATATGAATAATCCCTTTTTTTTTCCTGTAAGATACCTGTCTGCTGTTTGTAGAGCACCTGTCAAACGATCGAAACTGTTTATTTATCGTGTCAATATAATGTTATTGTTTTAGGGGATTATTGTTTACAATCCTTATTTATTATTTATAATTGTATTTTAATATTTCAAAATTATTTTTTGATAAATATTTGTATCTCTCTCCTCATCCTATTCTTCCTTGCGGATGGTGTTGAGGGGACAAGGAGCAAGTTTGAGGGATAGGCTAGGGGTGTTGATCGATAAAAAGCACAGGTTAAGGAATGACGGTTGATGACATGTAGAGATAATGATCAGAGATAACGATCAATATTTTTTTTTTCTCTCTTCTCATCTTGTTCTTCCTTGAGGATAGTGTTTTTCCTTGAGGATAGTGTTGAGGGGACAACGATCAAGCATAGACTAAGGAATAAACTAAGAGACAGGATATTGATCGATAAAAAGCACAGATTAGGAAATGATCAGAGATAACGATCAATATATTTTTTTCTCTCTTCTCATCATGTTCTTCCTTGAGGATAGCGTTGAGGTGACAACGAACAAGGTTAGAGCATAGACTAAGGGATAAACTAAGAGACAGGACACTAGATTGGGGATGATGATCAACACTAGAGAGGTGCACAAGATGGATCGTAAATAGTAAATTTTTATCAATAGTAAAAAAAGGATTTTAAACAGTAACTCCTTTTTTTAATCATGATTATATGGTTTTTTTGTACGGTGTCGTTCTCGTGACAACACATGTCATGCCATTTTTGCTAACTTGTTCTTCCATATTTAAAGAAAGAAGAAAAATGGAACCCTTCTCTTCTTGTCAACGTCGACGACGCTGAAATGAGATGTCCTTTTTGTTTGACCAATGTCGGTCCACGAATACCTATGAGGATACACCCCAAACCAGAAGAGCACCAATAAGGAACGAAAACGAATTCATATGTGGTTTTGGTCCCTTTGCCTGCGCCTCAAGACTCCTGTGAAGTGTGAGCCACTTCTCTCTGTTGGACTGGACTCCTCCGTGTTTGCTTGCCAATCCTATCTGTCTGGTTTGACCGATCGAGTTGCAGGTCGGTCAGCTGTGTCACAAACGTAAACAACCGTCTTAAGCAACCATCGCCATCACATACTTGTGTGTGCGAAAGGAGAGGAGAAGACGATCTAATTTTATATTTATATATATACTACTCAAATTATATGGATGTTTTCGCATGCCTATATTGACTCACCCCCGAATTCTCCTCATCATTCATTACAAATAAGGAAAGAAAAAGATCGAATCAAAGATCAATGAAGCATTTGTGAGGATTCAGTCATCCCTACCACAGATTCTCCAGTGTCCGCGTCAAAACATTCAAGTCAAATCACATCCGTCAACTCATTGACCACCGCGCCACGACAAGAACACCTTTCTGGTATCCAAGCAGATAGCTTAAAACAAGAACACCACTGGATTCACGTTTCTGCTCGGCTTCCCAAGAAATATCCTTTCTTTGAATAGCCAGCAAGTATTTTCCTTTAGAAGCATCTTAAACTTGTGTGTGAAGAAAGCATAATTTGGTGAATAAAATAAAGGAATTAATGTTCTTTCTCCTGTCAGAATTCTAGCAATACAATATGGAAGAAGCTAAAGAGAAGTACGTGTAGGAAAACGAGATCGAAAGAGGCGAAGGAATAATCTCTGAGGCACAGTAAGTCTATCTCTATCCCGACGAGGAAGATGGAGGATAATGGCTGGATTCAGTCCAAGGTGGAAGTTGAAGATAGTCCATCTGTTGCTCTGATGCTGGTGGATAGAGCAGTGGAGATAAGGGATGACCGGAAGCAGCAGCAGCAGCAGTGAGAGGAGAAGCAGGATTATTAGCTCTGCAACTCACCGTCTCATCCAACAAAACAGGCGGAGGCATCCCTCGGCCATCCTCTGCTCCCTGCAGCAGCCTCGAGTACTCCCAGTAATTCCTCATGGCGTCGAAGGGTCGGGACTCCAGGAGAGCAGCAGGAGCGGCGGACGGCGCGGCTGCCGGCGCTTGTCGAACCCCGGCGTCCTCGGGGAAGTTGAGCTTGGCTCTGTTTCCTCGGAACCGAAGGGCGGCCTCGTCGTAGGCCCGGGCGGCCGCCTCGGCGGTGTCGAAGGTACCGAGCCAGACGCGGGCCGCCTTGTGCGGGTCTCTTATCTCCGCGGCCCATTTGCCCCAAGGGCGTTGCCGCACTCCTCGGAACCTTTTCCTGCCCCCTTGCTCCGCTCGAGCTTGCTCTCTTCCTGTTCGAGAACGAGAGAATACATGAAACGAAACGTAGACGCTACAGAGGAACAGAAATGGACCGCTCGAGTACTCGAACCAGCTGCCGAAGCCGACGACGACGACGACGACCCCCCCGGAGACGACCCGAACGTAATGCAAAAGCTGGGCACCTCCTCGTGCACGAAGCTCTCCCTCCCCTGCATCTGCCGGCCGCCACCGTTCTGCTCGCCACTCGACGGTAAGGACGGCAGAGACGCGCCATCCTCTCCTGCGACCACGCGCGCCAGCGTCGACACCATCACGGACATCTCCTGCTCCACGAACGACGCCGTCAGCCTCGTCCCTCTCGCCCTCGTCGACGGCACGGGCACTCTTTCGCCCCCGTCATCGAGCCAGATGACGTCGCCAGCGGATTCTCTCTGAAGGTTAGCCACCTTGACGTCGCCAGCGGATTCTCTCTGAAGGTTAGCCACCTTGACGCGCGTGCAAGCTTCGCTATTGGCTCCTCTCCCGCGAACGAGCCGCTCAAAAGACCACTCGAAACGTGACGATCCGATTCATACATATATGCATATATACACATATGTTTAGAGAGAGAGAGAGAGATATGGATCGAGCACAGGAAAGCACGAGGCGGCAATTAACGCCGTCATATGAATATGGGGAAGCAATGCTATCTCGGTGGGGTTAAAAGCGGGGTTCAAACGTTGGTTTGACCGTGGAGGCGGTGGAGGGTGAGATTGTGGGTCGCCAACGTCGTTGTGATATATAATAAATATAGGATATTTTATTTAGAAAAGTCCTTCATATTAAGTTTTAATCAAAATAATATCCCCTTAATTTGTTTTTAATTAGGGCGTTCTTTTTTCATCAACTTGACTAAAATGCCCTCGGTCGTCCTCGTCGTCGCAGCCACCGCCTCCACCCACCACGAGCGGTGGCTCCTCCCTTCCTTCTTCCCGTCCCTTCCCCCTCCTCCTCCCCCCTTTCCCGCCGCCCGCCCTTCCTCTGCTGCCCTCGCCGCGGTTCCCACTGCTACGAGAGAGGAAGAAGACGAACAGGAGGAAGCAGAGTCCTCCGCGGCGGGGGGGCGCCGGAGGCAGTGCTTCTACTCCTTGAGCCGGGACGCGATCGCCTCCTCGGCGGTGGCGAAGGTGCTGAGCAAGCGGACGCCGCGGATGGGATCTCGGATCTCCGCCGTCCTCGCCTCCCGCCTCCGCTCTACCCGGGCGGCGGAGAAAGCGGGGAGGAGGAGGCGACGACGGGTGGATCGAGGATATTTTCGTCAAATTGATGACGCATAAAAATCAATCAAACAGGCATCATTTGATTAAAACTTAATATTCAAACCTTTTTAGGTAAAATAATTAAAATTTTAATTATGTTATATATATATATATATATAATTAGAGTTTAGCTAATCTTAGGAATTTGGTTACTAAATAAATAATTAATTAATTAAGGTTAAGATGAGAAAGATATTTTATATGTTGTCGTGATTAAGACGATCACCAAACGCAACACGGATCGCACATCGTACACGTGGTTTGCCATAGTCGGCAGCAATTGGACTCGAGCCAATGATCAATTGCCACATCATCCAACAACGCGTCCAGTAAATTAGCCCAACCTTGGACGAATCGGGGTCTGCGGTCGGCGGATTCACACTGCACGAAGCAACTTGACTCGGTCGACATCCTCGTCGGCATCGAACACGATCGGACGGATAAGTCAAACAGAATCCGGTCAACCTCAACGACAACGTCCTCTCAGTTCTTTAATCGTTTTAATCCACATGGAAATTGACGAGCATGCGATGGATTCTTTTCTCACTTCTTAATTTATAGCTCAGTCGATCCTATTAGGTTGACTGTGGTGTTGATCTGATCAACTTGAATTTGACATCTGACATCGATATCTTAATCTAATCTCACTATTATGTGTCGAGTTTTTATCGAAAGAATATTATGTGTATTAAAAGTTAATTTCAAGATATTATTTAAAATTATTTTAAAAGAAAATATGGATAATTATATATACAATAAATATAGATCATCAAAAGATACAAATAGAGAACTCACAAACGCCACAGGATTCAATCGTTCCAGTCTCGAACGCCGGTGCTTTGCGTACAGCGACATGTCGTTGGATGTGAGGAGCATTAATCGGAAAACAAAGGGAACTGTTTCTGTCGGCCGAGGAAGCTTATCGGTGAAAGGTGTTCTTCCGTCGTATGCCACCTTTGAACCAGTCAACACGTGGTGTGATGCCATTTAATGTCCCACGCGAACATGTGGTGGCCACGCATTTGCACGGTCTGCCATGTCTCCATGGCAAATCCACATAGTCCACATAGTTCGGTGACCACATCAATCATCAAAATATTAATATTATCATATCTATTTATCAAGAATTAAGGGTTCAAAAACTCATCGATAATTGAAAATAATATGTATATATGAAACTACATTGGGAAAGAGTCACTCGATCATTTACCTTCGTATCTTTATCCTTCACTTGTTATGAGTGATTAATTGACATATACATAGGTATTTTACTAGGATGAATAAAAAAATAATCAAAATAGCTCAATAGATATTGATCGATAAGAGATGTATATTTTTCTCCAATAATATTTCAACACGTGGCAATGCAATGTGATAATGTAGTCAGCGATGAGAAGCATAATCTGATTAACAACTCGACTACATGTACATCGGTTCAAAATATTGATAAGAAAATATTTTAAATATATCCAAAAGTGATAGATAGGGGAAGAAATAGTCTTGAAATATTCCTCTCGATTGGATTAATATAAAAAGTTACATTAGGCATGATAATTGATGAGGATAATAACTGCGGGTGACATCAACCGATCAATGATGCTTCGGTTGACCTGACACCACGTGGTCAAATGGTCCTGAACGTCGATCGAGGCACATTAAACATCCTGCTCAAGCTCGGTCCTTCATGCCATGTCAACACCAGTGTCAAACGCTACTAGTCTGCCCCTGCAAACGGGCACATCAGGAAATAATAAGCTTCCCTATAAATACCCTCGCATTCTAAACGGAAAGGGGGGAGGAGGAAACACACACAAAAAGACCTCTTCATTTCATCTGACTTGATCGTCAAGGAAGGAGAACTTAGCTAAAGAATTCCCCTCCACTATCTTCTAACTTGGTCGTCGGAGGGGTCGGGTCGAGCTTCTCAACTCGACCTTTGTGCAGGTGCGAGGCCGAAAGCCCCCACGGGACGCGCAGGCGAGGAGTCCTTGCTCGGAGTAAAAGGCGATCCCGTCTCGATCGGACCACTGCACTTGACCACCTCAGCGGGCTCGAAGGCTGTCCCGGGAAGATCCCCCGTCGTTCAGACCCGAACCGAGCCGTGTCGGCCCCGAGGCCACAGCTCAAGATTGTTTCCCACAATATTTTGACGCTAGAAGGAGAGCCCGGAATGTCGAGTGATCACCCGAGCGGCTCAGATGAGCCCGTGGCTAAGAGGTCGCACCTAATTGGAGCCTCGGGGGAACATCCCTTGCACGGAGGTCATCGTGACGAACACCTCGCCACGACCTCATAGTGCTATTGGCGGATATTCAACGACCCGGGCCTGTCGCCGCCCGACGGCGCCCCTGCCGACCCCTCACCCATATCATCCGAGGACTTTCAGGACCTCGCTCGTCAAGTCCGAGCTCTGATGGGTATGGTGCAAACCATTATCCCGCTCGTTTCTCATCTAGCGCAACCGCCTGCGATCCAACCATTGCGACAACACAAGGCGCCCGTTCGGGCCCACATGACACTTCCGGAGCTCCCCACCTCGCCTCGGGTCCGACCAGCCCCACTCGGGGATCGAGTGATGGATAACCCGAGCGGTCGCCCGGAACCCAAGGCACTCTCTTCAGACTCCCTACGGGCCCAGTTGTGCTTCGTCAGCCAGCAACTCGATGAGGTGCAGAAAGAGGTTCGCAGGTCCAAGGGAGAGCTTGGGGAGGATGCACATCAGGGATCTTCGTTCACACCCAAGATACAGGATCAAACGGTCCCCTCGAACTTCCGACTCCCCTCCTTGGACGCATATGACGGCGCCATCGACCCGGCGGACCATGTAGCCACTTTTTGCGCCCAGATGGCGTTGTACGGAACCTATGACGCTGTGATGTGCAGGGTGTTTCTCACCACTCTGAGTGGGCCGACCCGCACATGGTACTGTGGCCTGAAGACCGGGACTATCGGCTCCTTCAACCAGCTCATCAAGGACTTCGAGCTTAACTTCCTGGCCTACGCCCGGCCGAAACCATTTGTGGCACTGCTCATCGAACTCAAACAAAGGGAAGACGAGCCCCTCTCACATTTTGTGGATCGCTTTGCCACGCAAATCCGGGGTTTCTCGGATACTCATCCCTCTCTGTTAGTGCAGGCGTTTATGATAGGCCTGCAACCTTCCAGATTTCTCTGGTCCCTCGCGGAGCGACCTCCCACTACAGTGCCAGAGATGCTCCAGCGGGCTAACCGATACATCGCAACGGAGGCCTGGGTGGCCGTGAGGAGAAGGGACGACTTCCGACAGCGGGCTCCATAAGAGAGGTCAAGCACCCGCGATGGCTATCCGATGTAGTCCTCATGAAAAGAAATCTAGGCCCTGCCTCAATCTCTTCCGAGCAAAGGTTCAGTATCTAGCTGATCGCCTCCCGACTCGCGGTTAGCCCCAGCCTAACCCTATTTGCATCTACACGCCTCGGTCGTAGCCCGCTTGCGTCGTGCTCCTCAGCCACAGTTTGCCCGAGACCACGCTTGAGCCGCACTCCTCGGCCGCAGCCTGCCTGCATCGTGCTTCTCGGTTGTAGTTTGCCCGAGACCACGCTTGCGCAGTCTGCCCACCTAAGCCACACTCCTCGGCCGCAGCCCGCCTGCGTCATGCTTCTCGGCCACAGTTTGCCCGAGACCACACTTGTGCGACCTGCTTGCCTGAGCCACACTCCTCGGCAGTAGCCCGCCTGCATCGTGTTAGGATCGAGAGCACTAAGAGGGGGGGGTGAATTAGTGCAGCGGAAATCTTTCAGTGATTAAAAACGAAAGCTGCGTTCGTTCGATAAAAACTATTTTGATGCAAAAGCCAATTCTAAGATTACTTATGATTAAGTGCAGTTTACGTTGAAACACAGTTTGCGTCTAAGTGCAATTTACGCAGTTTGCGTCTAAATGCAGTTTGTGTCTAAATGCAGATTGCGTCTAAGCACAGTTTGCATCTAAGCGCAGTTTACGTCTAAGCTTAGATTGCATCTAAGCGCAGTTTGCATCTAAGCGCAGATTGCGTCTAAGCGCAGTTTGCGTCTAAACACAGTTTGCGTCTAAGCGCAGTTTACGTCTAAACTCAGATTGCGTCTAAGCGCAGTTTGCGTCTAAGCGCAGTTTGCGTCTAAACGCAGATTGCGTCTAAGCGCAGAAGGCAGTTTGCAGTTATAAATGGAATCAAAACGTAAACGTAAACTGCAAAGAAACTCGTTCGTAAAAGCGCAGAAGACAGTTTGCAGTTATAAATAGAATCAAAACGTAAATGTAAACCGCAATGTAGAGATCGTACGAAAACACCGATTTACGTATGAATGCAGATTTGAAAAGAATAGAACTTAGAAACTTGTTCGTAAAAGCGCAGAGAGCAGTAGCTATGTAGGAGGTTTGCAGTAATGATAAAATGCTCAAAATGAAAGCAAACCAGAGATTTAGAGTGGTTCGGTCAGTCTTGACCTACTCCACTTTTGGCTTCCTCCACCGACGAGGTCACCGACGTCAACTAGAAGCCTTCCTTCAATAGGCGAAGGCCAACTACCCTCTTACAGATTCACTCCTTTTGACGGGCTTAGGAGACAACCCTTACAGAAGTTTTCTCTCCTCTCTTTACAACTCAAACTTGAAGAATAGAAAGAGGAGAACTAGTAGTTTTGAGCTCTAAGAAACACAGAAAGATAGCAAGATTTCTGTTAGGATCGGAGCGGCACTAAGAGGGGGGGGGGTGAATTAGTGCAGCGGATTAAAACTTCGATTTTAACAAAATCTTTCGTACGATAAGAACGAAACTTGAAAAGTTTAACTTGAAGGCGTATTCTTAAAGTTGCGCAGCAAGGGTAATAAGGAACTAAAGCAGTAAGAAGATTTACAGTAATGTAAATGACAATAATAAAATGCAAACCAGAGATTACGCCGATTTTTAGAGTGGTTCGGTCAAATGACCTACTCCACTTGCGAGGCCCCTCTTCGATGAGGCTCCCACCTTCCACTAGCAAGTCTCTTGAAATGGAAGGGTAAACACCCCTCTTACAACCTTTTACAAGCAGCTCAACCTCTTACAAATTTTCAATAAGAAAGAAGGAGGAGAACTCTCTAGCAAATTGAAAACAAGACTTGCTAAGACTTTCTAAGACTTTTCTCTCAATCAAAATGCTTCTCAAAAGTTGTAACCTCAGCTGAGATTTAAGGGGTATTTATAGGCCTCAAGAGGATTCAAATTTTGGGCTCCAAAATTTGAATTCTCTTAGGGTTCCCGGTGCTGGAGGTGCCACCGCCCAGCCAGGCGGTGCCACCGCCCAGCCAGGCGGTGCCACCGCCCAGCGCTCGGGTGCTGGACGGTGCAACCGCCCATCCAAGGAGGTGTCACCGCCCAGCCAGGCGGTGCCACCGCCTGGCTCTCCAATTCATTTGTTTGGCTTAATTTTAGCCCAAACTAAATCTGACTTTGGGCCCAGTTGGCCCCTAACCAGTATATAGGATTATCTCTTAATCCTAATCCTAATTACAGGTGAACTACATAACACAAAAAAACATCCTAAGCAAGTTTTTTAACCGCGAACGTCGAGTCTTGTTCCGGCGAGCTTTCCGACGGACTCTCTGCAAGCTCCCAATCTTTGTGATGACTTTAACGAGTAGCCGAGCCTTCTCGGTGATCTCCGCGAGCCTCCGACGATTTCTTCGGCGAACTTCCAACACGTTCCCGATTTCTTCTCGGTTGGTTCCGGCAGCATCTCCGATGATTCTTCGGTCTCTTAAACGTCCATCGAGCTCGACTCCGGTATCCTTGCTTTATGTTTTCTGGTTATCGTAGTTAATCCTGCACACTTAACTCAATAATATGGATTAGATCAATTAACCCACCAATTGATTATATCATCAAAATCCGAGATTCAACAATCTCCCCCTTTTTGATGATGACAATCAATTGATGACGGAGTTAAATATAACTCCTCCTATCTATATGTCATATTATGAGAAGATAAAAAACACTTGAATTTCATCCCATTGGATTCAAGCATAACCCGATAAGTTCTAATCGTAGAACTTATCGTTATCCTCATTAAACAATAGTAAGTACGAAACTTCGATGAAAATCATAAGTTAAATGATACGGGACGAATTTTGCTACGACAGAAGATAAAGATTTTCAATATAAATTTCATGATATCAATCTTGTGATATTTTCAAGGATTCGCAAGTCATATAAGACATTCATATCACACAGAAGATAAAGATTTTCAATATAAATTTCATGATATCAATCTTGTGATATTTTCA
Source organism: Musa acuminata AAA Group (assembly GCF_036884655.1). Classification (NCBI taxonomy): domain Eukaryota; kingdom Viridiplantae; phylum Streptophyta; class Magnoliopsida; order Zingiberales; family Musaceae; genus Musa; species Musa acuminata. Next base: position 14,536,682 of record NC_088332.1, on the reverse strand, counting down.
AGGATTTGCAAGTCATATAAGACATTCATATCACACAAGTTTTTGTAATTCATATTAGTCATGCTATCGTTCTGGTGTAAGTCATCACTTCTCCCCCTTTGTCATCAACAAAAAGAGACAAGCCAGCTAATTGATGATCATAGAAAAAGGTTTAGCATTCATCAAAGTTCATCATTCAAATTTGCCAGAAATAGTTTATCCAAAAGACATCATCATCTATGCAGATTAAGACAGTAGTTATCTAAAAGGAAAGATCAGTTATCGTTCAATCGATGACAAACTTGAACTTGTTGTTAAAAGCAAACAGAACAGAATAAAAAGATACATCAATTTAATCCTTAGGAGGTAGTCCACAGTGCTGATACATGATATCTATTTTTTCATTCATCTGTCGTAGTGTCTTCAAAATTTCAACTTGTTGATTCTGAATTTGTTCTTGCTGTGATTTGATCTGAGATAGCTCCGCCATAATGATATCTTCAGAGGAGGAAACAGGAGCTGAAGGTGCTGCGCCAAAGGGACTAGGAGGAGGAGATTCATTTCCCATAAGAATTGGTGTTTCGGGTTGTTCTATTGGTGTAGGAATTGGATCCGTCCTTCTAGGCTGCCTAACCCATATGCCATTGCTAAAAGTGCACCTAAGTCTTTTCAGCAGGTTTTTATTTATTATGTTATATCGATCATTTTGAATAGATTCTTCATCGGGTGGAATGCAAATGTCATACGCATGAAGAATTCTAGTGATTAACCTCCCATATGGCAATATAGTATCTTTAGTCATAATATCCTGCATGTGTTGGCGAATTAAGTACCCAAAACAATTATGCTGACCGGTCATAATCCAATACATGGTTCCTATCTCTATTTGACTTATTTCGTCAAGATGAAATTGTTTGGGGAATATGATGCTTGTGATAATGTGATGAAGAATTTTAGAGTTGAAAGGCAGTAAGTGTTCACAGCTCTTGGGTAGGAAGTCAAGGTTTGGATTTACAAAAATTGTTTTCACGGCTTCGGTATAGGTTGCTCCTATGGTTTTGACGTCCCATTTACCTTTAAAATAGCATCCCCTATCTTTTTCAGTTATGCCAATTAGCTCACAAATGGTGCTGTCAAATATTCTAATGGGTGTTCCTAGAATGTAAGTGCTTAGGCTATCATTGTCCTCATATAGGTTGGCATAGAACAATCTCACTAACCGTGGATAGATTGGTTCCTCTATTTGTAGTAGAGGTAGAGCTTCTAGGTGTGCAAACCACCTAATGGGATCTAAGTCCTCTAGTTCATCCAAATCAACGTATTTTCCCTTATGGACACATCGTGTTTCAAATTTTGGAAAGCTAAGGGCTACCTCTTTTGATCTAAAAAGGTCATGGTTATATGAATCTCCTTCAATCCTTATTTCTTTTGATCTCTTAGGAGCCATTTTCTAGACAAGATGATGATGAAATTGTGAAAAATAAGCAAGAGAAAGAGAAAAGAAAAGAGGGATTTCAAGTGTTACCTTGTGGAGATTATGTTGAGAGATGGAAAGCTTGGACCACCAAGAATCCTTCTCCAATGTTTCTAAGAGTTAGAATGAGGGTTAGAGGGAATGAGAGAGGGTTTTTGAGAGGTTTTTCTTCGGGTTGGGGGCGGTGTCACCGCCGGCCCTAACCCCTCGGGTTAAAAGGGTGACTCGGTCGGTGTCACCGCCAAACTGGTCGGTGTCACCGCCTGGCGCCCGAGCGCCAGGCGATGCAACAACCGGATCTGGCGGTGCCACCGCTGGCATCACGCGGAGGAAAGAAAAAAAAAATTTTCTTCCTTCCTTTTGTTTAGCTTCTTCCCTCAAGATCATAAGTTATACTTTAATGGATCATTTTGAATTGAAGAGGAAGGAAGAATTCAAATTCATAAACGAAGGGAAAAGAACGAGTCCTTTTTGTGAAGTTCATTTTAGGGACAATTTAGCATGCCTAATTCCCTTCGGATGAATTCAAATTGGTCTTCATTCAAAGCTTTTGTAAATATATCTGCTAATTGATGCTTTGTGTCAATGAATTCTAGAACAACATCATTGTTAAGGACATGATCGCGTATGAAATGATGCCTAACGTCGATGTGCTTAGTTCTAGAGTACTGAATTGGATTTTTAGTAAGGCATATGACACTAGTATTATCGCATTTTATGGGAATATTTTCAAAGTGAATTCCAAAGTCTTCTAATGTATTTTTCATCCAAATTACTTGTGCACAACATGCACTTGCAGCAATGTATTCGGCTTCCGCCATAGATAGTGCAACTGAATTTTGTTTCTTGGAAGTCCAAGAAACAAGTGCATGTCCTAAAAATTGACATGTTCCGGATGTACTTTTTCTATCTATCCTGCATCCGCCAAAATCGGCATCTGCATAAGCTATTAGATCGAATTTTTCAGATTTTGGATACCACAATCCTAAATTTGGAGTTCCTTTAAGATACCTAAATATTCTTTTAACACTCTTAAGATGAGATAATTTAGGATTAGATTGAAACCTAGCGCAAAGTCCTACACTAAACATAATATCCGGTCTAGTCGCGGTGAGGTAGAGTAGACTACCTATCATTCCCCTATATGTTTTTTGATCGAAACTTTCACCATTTTCATCCATATCTAACTTAGTCGCAGTACTCATATGGGTGTTTATTGCTTTTGAATTATCCATGTTAAATCGTTTTAACAATTCTAATGTATATTTAGATTGGTTAAGAAATATACCATCACTAAGTTGTTTGATTTGTAATCCCAAAAAGAAAGTTAATTCACCCATTAAACTCATTTCAAATTCAAGACTCATACATTTGGCAAATGATTCACATAGTGATTCATCCGAAGAGCCAAAAATAATATCATCAACATAAATTTGCACAATAAGAAAATTATTTTCAAAATGTTTAATAAACAATGTAGTATCAACCTTGCCTTTAGTAAAATTATCCAAAATAAGAAAGGAACTAAGCCTTTCGTACCAAGCTCTAGGAGCTTGTTTCAAGCCATAGAGGGCCTTGGTCAATTTGAATACATGATTAGGAAGAAGAGAATTTTCAAATCCGGGAGGTTGTTCGACAAATACTTCTTCGGAAATAAAACCATTCAAGAAATCACTTTTAACATCCATTTGAAATAGTTTAAAATTATTACTACTAGCATAGGCAAGGAGCATCCTTATGGCTTCTAATCGAGCCACGGGAGCGAAGGTTTCTTCGTAATCGATACCTTCTTCTTGGTTGAAACCTTTGGCCACTAATCTAGCTTTGTTTCTAACCACGATACCATTTTCGTCTTGCTTGTTTCTAAAGACCCACTTAGTACCTATGACTAAGTGGTCACTTGGTCTAGGAACAAGCTTCCATACTTCATTCCTCTCAAATTGGTTCAATTCTTCTTGCATTGCAATGACCCAAAAATCATCTTTTAAGGCTTCGTCAATGCATTTAGGTTCAATTTGAGAAAGGAAAGCGGCGTTAGCACAGAAATTTTTGAAAGAAGAACGAGTTTGAACCCCTTTTGATGTATCTCCTATAATTTGCTCTTTTGGATGAGCATCTACATACTTCCATTCTTTTGGTAAAGAAATTTCGGAAGAAGATGCATTCAAATGGCTATTTTGAGGAGAGGGTTCATTTAAATTCAAATTATCAAAACCAAGATCATCATCAAAATCATTTTTCTTTAAATTGGAAATTTCATTAAAAACTACATGAATAGACTCTTCTATTACTAAGGTTCTTTTATTAAAAATCCGAAAAGCCTTAGAAACGGAAGAGTAGCCAAGAAAGATGCCTTCATCGGATTTAGCATCAAATTTTCCTAAGGCATCCCTTTCATTTAAAATAAAGCATTTACAACCAAAATCTTTAAAATAGGAGATGTTTGGTTTTTTGTTATTCCATAATTCATAGGGAGTTTTGGATAAGGATGGTCTTATTAGGACTCTATTCATGATGTAGCAAGTCGTATTTACGGCTTCGGCCCAAAAGTACTTAGGTAAACTATGTTCATTCAACATAGTTCTTGCCATTTCTTGTAGGTTTCTATTTTTCCTTTCAACTACTCCATTTTGTTGAGGATTTCTTGGAGTTGAGAAGTTGTGATTGTACCCATTACTTTCGCAAAAATTTTGAAAGTCACGGTTTTGGAATTCACCACCGTGATCACTCCGAATTGATGAAATCATGAAGCCTTTTTCGTTTTGAGTGAGTTTACAAAATTTAGAGAAACACTTGAAGCAATCACTTTTGTGAGCTAAGAAATAGGTCCAAATGTATCTAGAGTAGTCATCCACAATCACAAAAGCATATTTGCTTCCACCTAGACTTGTTGTATCAATTGGTCCAAATAAGTCCAAATGGATCAATTGTAATGGTCTAGTGGTGCTAATTTGATTTTTTGGTTTGAAGCTTGTTTTTATTTGTTTGCCTAGTTGACATGCATCGCATACTTTGTCCTTAATAAACTTTATATTTGGAATTCCTCGTACTAATTCTTGAGATGAGATCTTAGATATTGTTTTCATGCTTGCATGGCCTAATCTCCTATGCCAAAGCCAAGCATCATCATTTACGATGGAGAAACACATTTCATTACTTAGTTCATCAAGATTGATGGTATAGACATTATTTTGTTTTAAAGCAATCATAGTCATGTTATGATTTGGTTTTTCAATAATGCATATATTTGATTCAAATCTAACGATGTAACCTTTATCGCATAGTTGACTAATACTCAAGAGATTATGTTTCAATCCATCAACTAGTAAGACATCATCAATGGAAAAATTAAATTTGTTACCAATAGTTCCCTTGCCAATGATTTTGCCCTTGTTGTTGTCTCCGAAGGTAACGTACCCTTCTTCTTTGCTAGTGAGCATAGAGAAATGAGATGGATCTCCAGTCATATGTCTTGAGCATCCACTATCGAGATACCATCTCTTGCTCCTAGCTTGTGGGTTTGTCTACAAAAGAGGATGATTTTTAGGTACCCATTTGATTTTGGGTGCCTCAAAAATTGACCCACTAACTTTGTTATTTATTATTGAATTCTTTATAGTTCCTTTAGGAACCCATATTAATTTTTGTGAACTAATTTTTCTAAATGGGCATTTGTAGGCAATATGTCCGGATTTGCAACAAAAGTTGCATTTCATATAAGAGGAAACATGTAATGTAGGTCTTTTTATGAAAGTGGTAGGATTTTGATGTAATCCTTTTACAAATCCAATTCCATTTCTATTTGCGATGTGACCCTTGTGTGCAAGGATCATATCTAATCCTTTGCTACCAACCTTAAACTTGTTTAAGGTTTCCTTAAGAAGCAAATTTTCATTTTTTAATGCTTCTAAGTGCTCACACTTAGAGCATGGAGGAGTTTGAAGACTATCAAACTTATCTTGTAGCAAAGCATGCTCTTTCTTTAAGATACTTAACTTCTTGCTAACAGTTCTACATTCATCAAATAATTCATGAAAAGCGATAGATAGTTCTTCAAAAGATAAATCTTCATTAAATAAATCACATACCTCTTCTCCTAACGCCATTAGCGCGTAATGAGCAACTTGCTCGGTGTTGGACTCCTCTTCTTCGGATGCGCTTGAATCATCCCACGTTGCCTTGAACGCCTTCTTCTTTGATGTTCTCTTTTTGGCTTGAGGACAATCGTTCTTATAGTGTCCCGGTTTTTTGCATTCATAGCAAATCACTTGGTCCTTCTTTTGTTCAAATTTATTTTTTGTATTATTTTTAAATTTGTTCTTTCTTAAATATTTTTTAAATTTTTGAGTCAAAAGTGCAATGTCATTGTCACTGTCCTCATCACTTGATGTTCCTTTCAAGTGGTCTTCTTGTGATTTGAGTGCCATATCCTTCCTGTTCTTTGGAAGGGGGTTCTCGAGCTCGTCATGAGCTTGACATGTCATTTCGTAGGTCATTAGAGACCCAATGAGTTCTTCAAGAGGGAATGCTTTAAGGTCTTTGGCCTCTTGAATGGCCGTAACTTTTGGATCCCAACTTTTAGGGAGGGATCTTAAGATTTTAGTTACTAGTTCAAAGTTAGTAAAATCTTTACCAAGAGCTTTGAGTCCATTGATGACATCCGTAAACCGGGTGTACATGTCTCCGATGGACTCACTTGGTATCATTCGGAAAAGTTCGTAAGAGTGCACAAGGATGTTGATTTTGGACTCTTTCACTCGGCTAGTGCCTTCATGAGTGACCTCAAGAGTTCTCCAAATATCAAAAGCCGAATCACACATTGAAACACGATTAAATTCGTTTTTGTCTAGTGCACAAAACAAGGCATTCATAGCCTTTGCATTTAAAGCAAAAACCTTCTTCTCCGATTCATCCCATTCGCTCATCGGAAGAGAAGATTTTTGAAATCCATTCTCGACAATAGACCAAAGCTCAAAGTCCATAGAAATGAGGAAGATTCTCATGCGAGTCTTCCAATATGTGTAATCCGACCTATTAAACAAAGGTGGTCGTGCAATAGAATGACCCTCTTGCATGCCGGAGTAAGCCATCTCTCTTGGGTATTAAACCAAATATGAGAGATAACCTTGCTCTGATACCACTTGTTAGGATCGGAGCGGCACTAAGAGGGGGGGGTGAATTAGTGCAGCGGATTAAAACTTCGATTTTAACAAAATCTTTCGTACGATAAGAACGAAACTTGAAAAGTTTAACTTGAAGGCGTATTCTTAAAGTTGCGCAGCAAGGGTAATAAGGAACTAAAGCAGTAAGAAGATTTGCAGTAATGTAAATGACAATAATAAAATGCAAACCAGAGATTACGCCGATTTTTAGAGTGGTTCGGTCAAATGACCTACTCCACTTGCGAGGCCCCTCTTCGATGAGGCTCCCACCTTCCACTAGCAAGTCTCTTGAAATGGAAGGGTAAACACCCCTCTTACAACCTTTTACAAGCAGCTCAACCTCTTACAAATTTTCAATAAGAAAGAAGGAGGAGAACTCTCTAGCAAATTGAAAACAAGACTTGCTAAGACTTTCTAAGACTTTTCTCTCAATCAAAATGCTTCTCAAAAGTTGTAACCTCAGCTGAGATTTGAGGGGTATTTATAGGCCTCAAGATGATTCAAATTTTGGGCTCCAAAATTTGAATTCTCTTAGGGTTCCCGGTGCTGGAGGTGCCACCGCCCAGCCAGGCGGTGCCACCGCCCAGCGCTCGGGTGCTGGACGGTGCAACCGCCCAGCCAAGGAGGTGTCACCGCCCAGCCAGGTGGTGCCACCGCCTGGCTCTCCAATTCATTTGTTTGGCTTAATTTTAGCCCAAACTAAATCTGACTTTGGGCCCAGTTGGCCCCTAACCAGGATATAGGATTATCTCTTAATCCTAATCCTAATTACAGGTGAACTACATAACACAAAAAAAACATCCTAAGCAAGTTTTTTAACCGCGAACGTCGAGTCTTGTTCCGGCGAGCTTTCCGACGAACTTCTTCCGACGGACTCTCTGCAAGCTCCCAATCTTTGTGATGACTTTAACGAGTAGCCGAGCCTTCTCGGTGATCTCCGCGAGCCTCCGACGATTTCTTCGGCGAACTTCCGACACGTTCCCGATTTCTTCTCGGTTGGTTCCGGCAGCATCTCCGATGATTCTTCGTTCTCTTAAACGTCCATCGAGCTCGACTCCGGTATCCTTGCTTTATGTTTTCTGGTTATCGTAGTTAATCCTGCACACTTAACTCAATAATATGGATTAGATCAATTAACCCACCAATTGATTATATCATCAAAATCCGAGATTCAACAATTTCGAATGTGTGTTATATACTTTCAGTGCTGAATGGGTGGGGTATTTATAGGCCCCAACCCAGTTCAAATTTGGAGCTCAAAACGATCAAATCCCGGAATTCCGGGATCAGGCGGTTGCACCTCCTGACTGGAGAGGTTGCACCGCCTGGCAGAGCTCGAGGACTAAGCCCAGGCGGTTGCACCTCTCTGTCAGGGGCGGTTGCACCGCCTGAGTCTGGCTCAGAGACTGAGCCCCAAGCGGTGCCACCTCTTGACTGAGGCGGTTGCACCTCTCTGCCATAGCTCGAAGACCGAGCTCAAGCGGTGCCACCTCTCTGTCAAGGAGGTTGCACCGCCCAGTCTAGCTCGAAGACTGAGCTCAGGCGGTGCCACCTCCTGGCTGGGGCGGTTGCACCGTCCAGTCTCGCTGGGAGGCTTAGCCCAGGCGGTGCCACCTCCTGGCCTAGGCGGTTGCACCTCTTGGTGCAATCAGGGTCTGAATGGTTAGCTCCATTCGGCCCAATTTCAGTCTTTCAGGGGCCCAATTGCCCCAAGATTAAGCTAATGGGATCTCCTCCCATTTTCCAACTTAATCAATGTGCTAACTACGATTAGATCTAAGACAATTTCTGCAGATTTGCTTCGGTGCGTCAATCGCTTCTTCCGGTGAGTTTCCGGCGAACTTCCGTCGATCATCCGATGAACCCTCGGTGATGCTCCTGCGGACTTCCGGCAAACTCCTAGACTTTGCGACGATCCACTTGGCGAGTTCCGACGAGCTTCGCTTGGCAAGCTTCTGGACTTCTCGGATCTGTTCTCGCAGAACCTTCGACGACCGTCCGAACTTCCGTCGAACTCTCGAACTCCCAACGTGATCATGAACTTGACTCCGGCGCAACTCCTGCTGCTTGTCTTTCTTCCATCGTAGTTAATCCTGCACACTCAAAACAAAAACTTCGATCAAGAAAATTAATCCTAAGCAATTAACCAAGTTGTCCGGCATGTCATTGGTCCCTCGACGCTTCGTCCGATTCTTCGGCGCATCGTCCTTTCCTGCAGCCTATTGCCCAATCGGCCAGTTGACTCCGCAACTCCGATATCCTTGGCACAATACCCGCTCTTCTTGGCCCGATGCCCGAGTCCACGGCCCGAAGCCTTCTGTCGATACGTCAACCGATCCACCGGCCCGACGTCCAATCTTCTGACATGTTCCTCCGGCACAACATGATTTTTCTGCTTTAATTGTCTCATCCTGATCAAAGCATCCTGCGTCACTCAAAACGCAGATTAAATCATAAACATATATCAAGTAGTTTCATCATCAAAATACGAGATTCAACACATCGTGCTCCTCGACCGCAGTTTTCCCGAGACCACGTCTGCGCGGTCTGGCCACCTAAGCCGCACTCCTCGGTCGCACCACGCCTGCGTCGTGCTCCTCGGCCGCAGTTTGCCCGAGACCACGCTTGCGCGGTCTGCCCGCATGAGCCACATGCCTCGGCCGCAGCCCGCTTGAGCCATGCTCCTCGGCCATGTTGCCCAAGACCATGCCTACGTGGCCTGCCGCTTGAGCCACACCCCTCGGTCGCAGCCCACCTGCGCCGTGCTCCTTGGCCATGTTGCTTGAGACCACGCCTGCGCGGCCTGCCCGCTTGCGTCGTGCTCCTCGGCCGCATGTTGCCCGAGACCACACCTGCGCGGCCTACCCGCCTGTGTCGTGCTTCTCGGCCGCATGTTGCCCGAGACCACACCTGCGCGGCCTACCCGCCTGTGTCGTGCTCCTCGGCCGCATGTTGCCCGAGACCACACCTGCATAGCCTGCCCGCCTACATCGTGCCCCTCGGTTGCTTATTGCTCGAGACCACGCTTGCGCAACCTGCCCGTCCGTGTCGTGCTCCTCGGTTGTGCCTTCACAGCTCGTCTGCCGAAGTCATACCCTTCGGTTACTTGTCGCCTAAGACTACACCTGCGTGACCTACCGCCCGGGTCACACTCCTCGGCCGCAGCCCGCCTACGTCATGCTCCTCAGCTCTATGCTCCCCGAGACACACCTGCGTGGCCAGCCTGCCTGCGTCGTGCTCCTCGACCGCATGTTGCCCGAGACCACACCTACACGGCCTGCCTGCCTGCGTCGTGCTCCTCGGCCGCATATTGCCCGAGACCACACCCGCACGACCTGTCCGCCTGCGTCATGCCCCTCGGCCGCTTGTTGCTCGAAACCATGCTTATGCGGCCTGCCCGCCCGCGTCGTGCTCCTCGGCTACGCCTCCACAGCTCGCCCGCCTAAGTCATACCCCTCGGTTACTTGTCGCTCGAGACCGCAGCCTCTGCTCAGCCCGATCGGTAACGGACCAGCAACCGCCAGGCAAGAACAAATACTGAAAGCTGAAGCCATGCCTCGGACTCCCGTTACAACGACCGACACATAGCTTCTTTCCGGGGGGGAATATGATGAGGATAATAACTGCGGGTGATGTCAACTAACCGAAATGATGCCTCGGCTGACCTGACACCACTTGGTAAAATGGACTCGAACGCCAACTGAGGCACATTAAACATCCTGCTCAGGCTCGATCCTTCACGCCATGCCAACACTAGTGTCAAACGTTACCAGCTTGCCCCCTGCAAGCGGGCACATTAGGAAACAGTAAGCTTCCCTATAAATACCCTCGCATTCTAAACGGAAAGGGGGGGAGGAGGAAACACACACAAAAAGACATCTTTACTTCATCTGACTTAATCGCCAGGGAAGGAGAACTTAGCTAAAGAATTCCCCTCCACTATCTTCTAACTTGATCGTCGGAGGGGTCGGGTCGAGCTTCCCGACCCGACCTTTGTGCAGGTGTGAGGCCGAAGGCCCCCACGGGACACGCATGCGAGGAGTCCTTGCCCGGAGGAAACGGAGACCTCGTCCCGATTAGACCATCGCACCCGACCACCTCAGCGGGCTCGAAGGCCGTCCCGGGAAGATCCCCCGTCGTTTGGACTCGAACCAAGCCGTGTCGGCCCTGAGGCCACAGCTCAAGGTTGTTTCCCACAATAATAATGAAGATTTATTATCGTTTGTTTCCCACAATAATAATGAAGATTTATTATCGTTTATTAAATTTACTCTAACTACTAACTTAAAACATCAAAAAGATTCGAGTCGGAAAAAACCACTTATCTAATACAAATTAGATTCTAGCTCATCTCTCGATAAACATTTGGGGGCATACGAGCTACAATCTAGTCATAAATGCTCTCGTATATATATATATATATATATATGTATATATATATATATATAAAAGGTCTTTTTTTCTTGATATTATTGACCAAAAAATTAAAAATATTATTCTTCTACATGACTTGTCTAATATCTTCTCGTGTAGCGTTAATAACATAAATAACGGCATGGTATGTTCAATATAACAGTAGACCGTTCGTAAGGAATATAACATTTCGGTTATTTACGTACGTATCGCTATCTTTCTCTCTCTCTCTCTCTGTTGGGAAACTTCCGCCGCGGGGAGACATGGAATCGGCATCGGCGGCAGGCGGTGGAAAGGTGTCGTTCAAGGTGATTCTGACCTCCGATCCGAAGCTCCCTTACAAAGTGTGAGGCTCCCTGTCCCCTCGCTGCCGTCGTCTCTGTCTTTTTTCTTCGATTTCTAGAGTTTTGGCTCACCGTTGCTTCTTTTCCCTTGATCGGTCGATCCGATCTCAGTTTCAGCGTTCCGGAGGCGGCCCCCTTTACTGCGGTGCTAAAATTCGCCGCGGAGGAGTTCAAGGTCCCCCCTCAGACCAGCGCCATCATCACCAATGGTATAACTGAACCCTTGGTAGTTTGGGATTGGAATCTGCAGTCGAAGGAAATGGTTGAATTTTGGCATAATTTCATGGTCGTGTGAGGATTTTTGTATTTGTAATTTTTCTTTCGGGGTTTTCTTGTGAAATTTATAAAAAAAGTTTGGTAATTCGCCATATATGGCTTCAGTAGAGTTGCACATTTAATGCGAAATTGACGTTCTGGAGGACATACAATATGTGGATTCCCACGTTGCACTGTTCCTTATGTAGATCAAGTGCAAAATGAAAAGCCATGGTGAATTGCTTTTTAGGTTTATGTTTCACTGCAATGTAATGGATTGAGATAATTTCCTCGGCGGATGTAGAATATTTGTACTCGAGAATAGTTGTAATTTATTTTTTATAATATTTATCTGTGCATTACTTTAAAGTCATGTTCTTTTCTCTCTTGCAGATGGCGTGGGTATTAATCCGCAACAAAGTGCAGGTATGCTGTCATGTTCCCGCTTTTCCTTATCTGTTGCTTTCTTTATTTTCCACAGAAGTTGTTATTTCTCATGCAATGTTTGAAAGTTGGATTATGTTGACACGTTTATGGTTGCGATCAGAATTTGGGTCTGCCCCTAGTTTTTCATCATCAGGATATCCCAATTGGAATTTTTGTAGTTATGAGTTCAGAATCTTCAGATACTGGACTGATATTATTTGCACCATGATTGGCAATACCTTGTTCATTACAAGAAAATCTTCAGATCTGTTCTTCCACTTGGAGAAGAAATTGTTTGAGCACTAAGAATGAGTCATTTTTTGTTAAATGACAAGGTCGCCAGAGAATGATGGTTTTTGTGTTATTCAGAAGAATCTTGAGTTAATAATCCTTAAGAGTGTGAGAAATGCAGAAATAACTATGATTTGTATCTGATATTTAGGACCGTCTGAACACGTTTAGAATATTAAAGTTGGTTAGATTCTGTCACATATGAGATTTGGATAGAAATGATTATCTATCTGCTGTGTTACAGATTTGGGTTATATTAGGCTTTTTCATGTGTATTATTATTCCTAACCATATATGTAGTTGATTATCTTAGTTTGCACAATTCTTTGGGGTCTAGGGGTGGATGAAATTGACAGTTTTATGGCTTGTTATGACACAATGAGTGTAAGAGAAGGAACTTGATGGTATTTAATCCATTTTTTTGATACTGTATCTTAAGTTGATTGGTTGTACCTTTCTAGTATTTCAGTTGAGCGATGGGGTGATACTATAGAGAGGACAAAGGGAATAACTATTGAGGATCTTCACATGGAACATTGAGAAATTTGCTTGTCAAGGTTGTGTATTCAAAGTAGAGATTGCAAATATAGCCAGTTCTCTTGAAACTTTGTATTCCTAGATAGGCACGAACATTCTCCAATGATTCATTCCATTTTTTTACTTGGATAGTTGGTGTCAATCAACTTTTTAGTTCATGTTTATAAGTAATTTAAAGGAAAGGCCTACTTGTACCTTTCTGCCCATACTATTGACTTGCAAGAAACTCCTTTCAAGTATTTTGAGAAATTGTTGGCGAGTATGAGTTATCAAATGGTTCAGCAATGAAAGCCACTTGCAATGGCAACTGTTGAAACCATGGTAGTTACGATTATCATAAGACATGGTAAATTTGTTCTAGATTTGTAGCCTAGGAAATCTAGGGGATAGATTAACTTGCCTTAAGTACTAATTAGCTGGCAGGTTATAGAAGTGCTGTAATGGTAGTTTTAGCTCGTTTGACCATGGAGCAATTGCTCCAAAATGCCTTTGGACTTTGGAAGAATTTTGGATGGAACAGCAAACAAAAAGGCGTGTTGTAGTTTGTAATAAGCAATTTCAGCCCGATACCCGAGGACATTGAGAGGTAACCAAGAAGTGGAGCATCACCTTGTATGAGGCTTTTAAGATATATTATAAGCAGTCATTTTCTGAAGATGCACATTTCCTGGAGTTATAGTTTTGCTTTTGTTCAAACTGATTCTCAAAAGTCAATTTGTTGCAACATGATGTGAACTCTTCCCATGTTTACTCACTGTTATTTCAGAATGTATCGTATACTCATTTGCTTTTGCAACCTCTCTTCAATTTCCTTTTTCTTCCTCTCAGAAGCTCAGTAGACCTTGTCAGTTGTAATTTTAATTGGAATTTCCTATTCCACATAAAAAAATGTGATTTTGCATCATCATTTCACTGTGCATTTCTGCTAAGTTATATTCTTATGCAGGTAATGTATTTCTGAAGCATGGCTCAGAGTTGCGTCTCATACCTCGGGACAGAGTGGGAGCTCATTAGATGTCTAGTGCTACCATTTCCAGCACTTTGGAGTTTACCTTTTTTGTTCTGAGCCATAATTTTTACTCTGAATTTGTTATTCTGCCTCACATGAGAGGTTAGAAAACATGCCATGTCATTTTACTGGATTGCTCTCTAATATTTAGCCTAGTACAAACATGTACTTGATATTGATATAGTGGAGAATGCAACATGGGCCCAATAAATTTAACTATTTCTTATTTGTTTAATTAAGAATGTAAGCTTTGGCAAGTGAATGTTCTATGACATTGTACATTTGTCAGAAGTCCAAGGTTGTTCTTGTCATTATACTGGAACAAGCTAGTTACCTTACATCATGGAGGTGTGAGAGATGAGCAGAGTTTTGCATGCATGTGCATGTAGTTTTCGCTTTTCTGTTGGGTGGAATCATGATGCATGAGCTGTAACATAACTAATATGGAGATTTAACTGGTGCCATTGAGTAGCTCAATTCAGTTGGTGGCAGCTGGGATCATCCCTGGTCATGTTGAAGAACAGACTGCACAAGAAATATCTAGCAAATGTGGGAACCTAAATGTTAGCAGTACCAGGTACTCTTTCGCTGCCTCTAAATTTATCAGAAATTCTCCTGCAGTAACTTTAAGTTCTCAATTGGAGAGCAAGGCTGAATTCTGCTTTTGTTGGGTGCTGAAAGTCAAGTGTCTGCTGTTACCCATGATCTACCATGATTAATATCATGTTGAACTGTCAAGTCATTGGAAAATTTAAGGTTATAATTGCAGCATGGTTTACATATTTGTATTCTATCATTGCACTGATGAAGTCATCCTACCCACGCAGGTTGGGAGTTTTGTGCATTCGGAGGCCTTTCGTTTACTGTGGCCATGAAAAGTCTCACTTGTTGGTCGTATGAATTGCTTTGCTTCCATCTATAATTTCCTCACTGCAAATTGTTAATCTGCTTTGATTTGCCCACTTTCATATTTTTAACCTTAGGAGTCCTGGTGATTGATCTTCCAGATTCTTATCTATCATTACACAGATTTCGTGGGTGGCTTTTATCATCTTCAAAACTAGGAACTGATGCATGCAGTCATATGTTTTACTAGCTACAGTTTGGTAGTACTCAAAGAGGCTCTTCTTCCTATGTGCTTTAGTTGCGTGCTTGATATATCCATTTGTTGTAGACAAAGAAGATGCTGGAATCATTAGAGTAGGAAGATTTTTAAATAGAATAAGGGAATAGTGCTTTATGTGATTGCCAATACCGAATTAATGCATTCACTCATGATCGACTGGTGGCAATTTTTAGGTGCAATATGCTGGAATCATTGGAGTTGTAAGGTATGTGATAATAATACTTTTGTGATTGTGAACCACTGAAAGGGAATTATACTTTGAAAGAGAAACATTTGGCCTGTACTGATCTTTCACCAAACAGCACCTACTTAGCAGTACTGAGATATGATCTGTTTATTGTTTATTGATGTACTGATTCACACTTGCAGTTCGTCAAATTTTCACTTGATCTTGACAGTACTGATTCAGTGTAATTCTTGTTGCTTTAAAGAAGAATTCACTGAGCCATTTGGCATATTATCCTTCAACTTAATCCTTAAGAGCTGGTGGAAAATCCTGTAAGAATACAATGGAACCTTTTGACAGATAAATCGAGATTGGAATATAGAATTTTCTGTAACAATGTGCAGAGCACAAACAAACATCAAAGACCACCTAAAGATTGCTTAGTATTTCCCCTTTCACTCAAATGAATTAGCTCTTATAAAATTTTAGATTTCTGCTTGGACATACCTTGTATTTTCTTTCTCCAGGGTTAATGTTTTTGGGACTTTTGGGGTTCTTGAACTAGTTAGCCACTTGGGTGAATTATAACAGTGACTAAAAAGACACACCAGTCGAGCCTAGTGATGCTTTTTAGAATGGCCCCAAAGAGATTGATTTTGCTCAAGATAAGCTCATATTTGCACCTTGTGTAATTTGGATATCATGCTGTCAAGAGTCATCACATGATCTTCTGCAGTGAAGGGAAGCTATCATGACTGATGACCAATGAGCACCATTTCCCAGTTGTCTCCTCCATGGACCACACAACATTGTCTTAGCAAGTGTTTCTGGCCTTAATTTACCTGTACTTGGTTTGATCTTATGTAAAGGACAGCATTTGTTAATGTAAACATCCTGTAAAAGCTATGTAATTTAACTCAAATTCCCAACTGGACCCTCACTACAGACACAAGGGAACCTCACTTGCAGCTTCACCAATAGAAAAGAACTATCCCCATGACTCGAGTACCTCTTATCTTTCCCATCAGCTTGGTATGATCCTAGAAGAGGAGAATCCACTTCAGCTCCCATCTCCAATGGCAGAAGCAAGGAAGCACCATAAGCCCAGCAAGCAGACCTCTTCCCCAATGACAGAAGCCAGTGGTGCCAGTAGAACCATCAACCGGAACTGCAAGAGTAAGAAGCAAGCACATAAGGAAGCAGGCAATGGATCTTCTTGGGGATCCCTGAGAGACTTGTTCTCATACAGATATCAGCAAGAAGTAGAGAAGAAGAAGAAGAAGAAGAGCTGCAGGAAGATTGGATGTTCTGTGTCCCTATGCAGAATGAGGGACAGTTCATGTGTGTTGAGCCCAGAAGCAGTTACAGCTCAAGTCAATAAGAAATTGGCTTTAAGCAGTAGCTGCAATAGTTCCAGTAGATCTTTGAAAGCCCCTTGTAATGACACCAGTGGGGTTATTTCCACTTCCTTTACTTCTAATTCATCTGCTTCCATAACTGCCTCCTCCTCCTCCTCTTCTTTATCTTCTTCTCTCGGAGGATCTTTTGGAGCAATGCATCTAAGGGGGTTTTCTGGGTGCTACGAGTGTCATCTTGCTGCTGATCCTCTTATCGGGCCTTCCAGAGATGCTTCTACGAGGCTCACCATCAGTCCTTGTCCTGACTGTGGGGAGATTTTTATGAAGCCTGATGATTTAGACCTCCACCAGACAGCAATGCACGCAGGTAACTCCTCATTTTTCTCTTGAATCTTTTGTTCCTTCATTGAATTCCAATGTCACTTATTCAGAATAGTTTCATCTCTGATTTAGCTTCCGACATGAAGAAACCTCGACAAAGTAAATTAGCTCTATGAAATATCTTAGTTTTGGGTGAGTATCTGAGTAAGACAGCAGTCGACTCAATTAAATAATGCCACCTGCTTCTTGAAATGGAAGCATTAATCCTAATCTTTATCCTTGATTCCAATTTTGTCTGAAGTTTTGGCTCATCTTCTGAAGTACTTGAGACTTCTTCTTCTTCTTCCTCCATTAGTTCATCCACTCCCTTTCCTACTTATTATGAATTGTGTGTTCTCCCTACAGCATCTGAACTGAGTGCAGAAGACACCAGCAGAAAGATAATTGAGATAATATTCCGGTCAAGCTGGCTCGATAAGCAAGCTCCGATCTGCAAGATCGACAGGATACTCAAGGTCCACAACACCCAGAAGACCATCTCAAGGTTCGAGGACTACAGAGACTCCATCAAGAGCAGCTGCAACAGGCTCCAAAACAAGCACCCGAGGTGCGTTGCCGATGGTAATGAGCTCCTCAGGTTCCACTGCACCACGCTTGCGTGCTCCCTTGGGCTTGACGGATCCACCAACCTGTGCCGATCGATCCCGCGTTGCAGCGTGTGTAGCATTCTGCGAGATGGTTTCGGCGTTGATGAATTCGGGAAGATCCAAACCATGGCCACCAGCGGAGGGGCGCATGCCGCAGCGCAGGTCTCGTCGGAGGGCGAGAAGAGAGCAATGCTAGTTTGCAGGGTGATCGCAGGGAGAGTGAAGAAGAGCCGAGATGCCACTGAGGAGTATGATTCAGTCGCTGGCCCAGCAGCAACCCACTCTAATCTGGAAGAGCTATCTGTGTTTCATCCCAACGCCATTCTTCCTTGCTTTGTTGTGCTCTACAGAGGTTCTTAGATCAACCAGCATGTCTTGTTCCACTTCTCTCTACCTCTGTGTTTCCATTTGCAGATACCAGTAGCCTTCTCATACTATAGTTGTAGTGCTTGCCATGCATTATCATATATGAGCATGCCTTCCAAGTTTATATGTTATGCTTGCCTCTGTTGTTCACATTCCTTTCTTCAGTAAACCTTTATGATTCATTCTAATATGATGACCAAGAACAGCAGTGACTAATCTATCTTAGTATGAGGAATCATGGAAGAAAGGACATGAGGAGTGAGGACAAAGCCCTTGACTCATTTTGAGCTGGCAGCTCTTTGTTGCCTCTCTGGTGGAAGACAATAAGCAGTGTGCAGCAGACTCCATGATTATGATGAACACTGCAGATAAAAAATTCTCTCTCTGTTCTCTCCAGCTTTCTTTCTTTTGAAATAAGTAGATCCAACTGTACATGAAACAAATACAAATAAATCAACTTGAGAGTGTAAACCAAAACAAGTTAGTAGGAAAATTTGAGGGCTAAATGTATAAAATAAAGGCAATTATACTATAATAGGGGGTTATAGCTCAGATCCAATTTACTAGTTTCAGCCTTTTACTGTTATTGTGAGAATCACTACATCCTCTGCATCATCTTTTTAGGACTCCTCCACTTTTCAGGTAAAGTCATCTCCATGATCTCAGTCTTTCCATTAATAATGTCACAAGAAGAGATGAAGAAAGATATAAGAAAGGCTTGACTTAATTTAAAATCTATATATAAATAAATATTTAAATATCCTTAATTTAACTAAGAATAATGTTTTGTGCAGAGTTCAATTGCAAAAAAAAGTTTCATTATAATTTGAGCATTACAATTTGTTATCGTTATTATTATCATTATAATTTGATATATGAGAAATAATATTTTAACAAATAATTATTTGTTCGGTTCAAGTGGGCTTATTGAAGCCCATGAAGCCCATCTCACCCAACTTTGTCCTATTCACACATCATCCTGAGGTGGATCGACAAATACCCGAGACGGAACCGGTCGGCTTAGCGGTCCGCAACTCGAGTCGGGGAGTCAATCCGAACCCGGCTCAAATTGCCGACCGCTGCCGATTCCGCTGCCCTTCCTAAACCCTTCCCCGGTGACGCGGCATCCATCTCCATGGCCGCCCTCCGGCAACCTCGCCCTCGTTTCCTTCCTGCCGCAGGACGATCTCCTTCATGCCAAGCTGGTCAAATATCGCTTTTTGTGTGTCCGCCGCGTTGATGACCAGAATCTTTGCGTGTTCGCACCTTCCGAGCGATCATCGTCGTCATCGTCACCTCAAATGAAGGTGCCTTTCACTTGGGAGCTCCTGCGGCTGATGATAAGGAAGGAACTTGGGGCATTGAATTCTCGCGCCATTGTTTTCTCAGGAGGTTAGTGATGCTGCATCACGGCGATGCGGTATGCCAAGGCGTCAAAAACGATTTGCTGCCGCAGGTGATACTGATATCTCCTAGTTTGATCCAGCAGGATCAGAGTGCAAGGAAGACGATCAAATCTTCCATGGTGCTGGTCGTTACATCGGTTCCCGAAACGCCCATCCGGCCTAAGAAGCCAGAGGTTTTCTTGGTGCCAGAATGAGCTTTGGGTGTGTAGGTGACTTTCCATTGAGGATCAAATATTGCGTTTCTATACATTTTAAGGTAGCCTACTGGTTTGCTTTGAGCTCTTCTCATAACATCAAGATTAAAACTAATTGGAGCCCTTGCATTTAGCTGTAGAACCATACTCTTCTTATTGGATAATGCATCATATGATTAATCAATATACTGTTTTGCATATTGATGATTTACCTCGTACACTTCAACCGGTATGCAAGAGGTTTTCTTGGTGCCAGAATGAGCTTTGGGATTGAGAATCAAATATTGCATTTCTATACATTTTAAGGTAACTTACTGGTTTGCTTTGAGCGCTTCTCATAACATCAAGATTAGAAGTAATTGCAGCCCTAGCATTTAGTGCTGTAGCACCATACTCTTCTTATTGGATAATGCATCATGTGATTAATCAATATACTCTTTTGCATATTGATGATTTACATCATACACTTCAATTTTTTGTATTTTCTTTTTCTTTGTTACGTCAGGTTCTAACATGCTTGTCTTAAGAAGCTTGATGATCATGTCCTGCAACACTTCAGGCCTTGCTATGAATAATTGTTTTAACAGGTCTGGCTATACTTAACCCATGCCTAGTTCATTCTGTTAGAAGTTGAACCTTAGTGACTTTATGTTTGTTGCAAATTCATGGTGAGTCTTTGTCGGTATAGACTATAGAAGACTTTAGATTGTCCTTTCAGATAACTCAGGTCATGAACTATATGCTTTTTGAGATCTAGGAGTAGTAATTTGTGCACCCTAAGCTGATGGGTTTTTGAGTAGAAAGGGAAAATCAATGCTGCCCCTTTGATGTCTTGTCTTTTTTGACCCCTGGGCAAATTTTAATTTAGTGCCGACCCCATTTATCCCAATTATCATAATTGTCAGGCGTGTCAATCTTATAACTGTAAGTGACACTCTTCCCTGCAATGTGAGATCCAAAGGATTGCTCCCAGACCATGCAAGTGATCTACCCTTCAGTGAAGCCTGGTCCTCAACAAGGCAGCTGAGGTTTGGCTCGGCTTCATCCTTGGCTGACTATGGTAGATTTGGTTTCAGAGGAACAAATTTGTCCTCTGCCATACCCTCACGCTGGCTGTTTTGGCATGTATGTAACCAGATCTTGGGTTGTTTAAACTCTTAGCTTTAGCATGCACAAGACACATGTTTGTGCACTTGATTCTTTTATTAATTCTTCTGTCTGCTGTAACCTTGTTGATGCTTCATATCTAATGCAATGAGTGATGGTCCACACTGGACCTCCACATTCAAGCTCACAAACAAGCTTAGTAATTATCAAAGGAATAGTGAAATAGAGTACATGTTCAATCCTTGATGATGTGGAGTGAAATCTATTTTGCAGTCTTCTTACCCAATCCTTGTTGGTTGAATTATAAAGTGCAAAAGAGAGATACAAGCTTATCATTTCCAAATGCTTGGGAAAAGAAAAACATCAGAGTTCTTATTTTGTGACTCCCTTATATATGTTACTTACCATAATGGAATGAGATGAATCTTAACGGTTCATAACATTTCATCTAATTTGGTTGCTCTTCTGTTTCCTCGTGATTCCGTGAAACTAAATCTCATACAATTATGACAAAAGATGGTATTCACATTTAATTTGAACATGATTCTTCAGTTGATGAACCACATGGTTTTCAGGAAAGCTTTCATGTGCATTTTCACATGACTCGGCTGTTGACTAAATCAACTAGAATTCGGATTTTGTTTACGGACCATGAATACTGAAAAATGCATGACATACATATAATCCAGAACAATAATTTTGATCAATGTTTTCCTGTTTTCTTAAAGGGATGGCAAATTTATCTTGGTTCCTCTCTATCTTCTCCAACACTAAAATGTTTGTATACTCTTTGTTGGTGCATACTCCTGCCTTGTTCATATGGTGATAAGAACTTGCAGGCAATCATTTTGGCTACCTTGAGAAAATGCAGAGACATGAGTAGATTTCACCAAAGATTTCTGTGAATGTCGATTGTGTTGACAGAATCTTGTCGGTGAAAGTATCATATTCCTGGCCCCGCCCAAGTATATTTTAAATGACAGATAAAATTGAATCATTTTCACTTTGGCAAAAGTTTTGTTCCCTGGTCCCTACTAAGATAGTCTGGTGGTACCCCCTGGAGACCCGTTTAAATTCCACAAGGACGCGTATCCTTTATCGAAAAGTTATATTCTGTGACATGATTGACAATGCTTCCTTTACTTATTGGCAGTATATGAAACTTTAGTTAGGGTTTTGTTTTCCTTTCTTCTTCCTGTCTTGGCCCTTGCACTAATATTATCCATCTTCTTGCCTTTTACTGAAAGAATTTTGGAAGATAATTACAGCATCAATCTTAAATCATTGGAACTTAAATATCATGTGTATATCACTATTGATAGGTGCCTATTGTGGATTACTCAACATATGGTTTCTGTACAAGATTAAGTGCATGAGAAGCCAAAATATAGAAATTAGAGTGCATTGCAATTTTATTTATATTGCTGGTGTAAGGTGCTTGGTGATGTCCTATGTTCAGACTTCTGTCTGAAGTGAAAGGTGAGAGAGTTTTTCCCTTTTTTTCCTTAAAAATGTATTACAAACCAAGGTATACAATTTCGTACCATACCGGAGTTTCGACGTTCACTTGGTACGGTATGATACTATATACCGAGCGTTATACCATTCGGCATATCGCTTGGTATATATATATATATATATATATATATATATATATATATATATATATATATATATATATATATATATATATATATATATATATATATATATCGTTCCGTCCAGTAATGGGTGGTCCGTGTACCGGTAAACTAACGAACTGGTACGTAGCGTCCGTACCGGACGGTATTATTCGAAATTGCATACCTTGTGACAAACAACTTATTCATCATATGTTAGCTATTCCAGGTTGTAGAGAAACTGCACCATCTTGCTGTGTGATAATCTAGATACATTCTTAGAACAATTACTACTGTCAGCAATCCGTTCTTAACCATTCTTCATGGCTTAAAAATAGAAGCTATTGATGAAGGTCGACACTGATTGTTATCTCTATTATGTGATGATTGATTGATGATGATAATATGCTGTAGTGGTATATGACATAAAGATAAAACTTCTTCAAAATTGTCATAACAGCTGTTGTTTCATGGAATGCCATCCATGGAAGAGTAAAGGGAGAAAAGAAAAGGGCATTATTGTAGTAACTCTAGAATTGAAGGGCAAGGAGATGAGACTACAGTCTATAAATACCTACATCCGAGCACCTGTACATGCTCTCTATTAGTTTGCTGTCACTTGCCTCTCCCATCATCTCTCTTTCTCTCTACATCGATGGAAGGTTTGTGAATGGCTCCAGTAACAGAGAAGGTAGTGTACAAAGAAAGTCAGAGGGTGAGTAGCCACCTTGGTTAAAAGCTTACTGTGATCAGTAAGCACCAACACAAGTGTGCTATCTGAGAGAGGGAGCAAGCTTTTGCTCACTGCAAACATGCGCACACTATGTGATGTTTGCTAAGGTGCTGCTGCAGTCATCTTTTGTGCCACAGATGAGGCTGCTCTCTGTGGCCCATGTGACGAGAAGGTTTAACTTTTTTCCAAATGTTTAACCATTTACGAGTAGCTGAAATTATTTATCACCTAAACCCAATACCATAGTTTGTCTCATTCACACTGCCACTGATGACCATCTACCAAGTTTGATAAATGTTTTACAGGGGGTTTTCCTTGCATTGAAACTTGAAAGTACTTTCCATTGATGCCAATATTCTCAAGACTGCAAAAGAGATGAATGTTGGATGGGAGTAATTTATTGATTAAAAAAATAAAACAATTGCTTGATTGGACCATAAACTGACAGTCAACTTCACATAGACATACTAAAATTGGCATTCCACTTTCTGATAAAGTAAGTTTAGATAAGAGTTGAACTTGATAACTGTTACCGCAAATCAGTGCGACATGAATATATAGCCTAATAACTATTCAATCTGTTTTCTCCTATCTCCTCAACGTACTTTATTTGTTAGAAGTGTGGACCTTCTACTTGGTTAGACTAATATATAGACATCTCTATTACTATCCTTCTATCATTACATTACCAAATATATTCATTGGTTTCATGGATTTGGATATATATGTTTATATCGTTGCAGGACATATTAGTCTGAATTTTTTATTTCTGTCTGAATAAGTGTTTCGTCAGCTGTTCACACTCATCTGTTTGGTCTGCACACTCCATATCTTTTGGAAACATCGACCATGTCATCATTGAGAAACTTGAGAGGAATGTGAACTATTTTGTTTATAAATTTCACTGTTTTGTTGTTTCTAGATATCACTGTTTCATGAAGAAATAGATTCTAATAATGGTAGATGAAATGGTGTAGGTTCATACTTGTAATAAGTTGGCTAGCAGACATATAAGGGTACAGATTGCAGAACCAAGCGCTGTTGGTCAATGTGACATATGTGAGAAATCACCAGGTTTAGCCATTTTCATTATATACTTTGTCATGTTTTCAAATTTCTCTTGGTATTAATTTACAAACTGATTTTTCTTATCAAGCTAATTACATAGTTCAACCAAGCATTTCTTCCTACCTGATGAAATCCATTGTTATAGATTTCAGCATCCTAGAAGGTGTTTATAGTGAGTGTTTATGGAAAACATGTTTCGCAATTGTTTCCAGAAAGCATTTGAAAAATTTTCTGATGCTGATTTCTTGAGAATAAAAAGCATTTTCCTGTTTAGTGTATTTTATTGCATTGTGAGATTTCTCTTTGTTGTATTAATTCGATTTATAATTCGTTGTTACCTTATCAAATAATCACATAGTACAAGCAAGCACTTTATCCTGCTTGATGGAAACTACCTAATAAAAGGCATGTTTGACAACTTTTTTTTCATTATTGAAAAACCTCACAAAATTTCAGAAGTAGACATCTCTACTTCTGAAATTTCAAAAATAGGAAAATATAAATTAATAGTGGAAAGTTGAAAACATAATTTTTTATCCATCTTAATCTTTCTACTAACCAACGAGATGGAAAGGAAAAATCAGATTGAGAATTGGATAGAAAGTGATGACCACCAAACAATAAAAACGGATGGTGAGGGCTAATGTATTCAGTCTGTTCTACAAGGGGATGAATTGTTTATGGGGGGATGAATTGTTTCTGTGACTCATACCCTAGTCACCTATATCGCACAGACACAATCCAAAGACAATATTTCTAGAAATAGAAAAACATGAAAAAAAACAAATATTTTGTGTTTTTTCATAATTTTTTAAAGTACCAAAACATTGATTATAATAATGTCAGCATCTTAGTCCAAAATTTTGAAATGCAAACAGGTTGATATTGTATGTATCTATATATAGATGGGGCAGAAAAAGGCAACAAACTGTCCTATGAGTTCTAAAATTTTAATGAGGAAATGGTTTCAAGATTGGCTTTTTGTGTTGCTCCTTAAGTGCTACTCTCTTTCAGATTTACGAGTACATGTTATGTGATGCTCTATACTAATCAATTCATCAACTTTTCTGGTAGCTTTCTTTTTCTGTGTAATAGATGGATCTTCACTTTGCATGGAATGTGATGTAATTGTGCATGTGGGAGGCAAAAGATCCAACGAGCGATATCTCTTGTTAAGGCAGAAAATTGAGGTAAAGTGTCCCCAAATAATACAAAAATAAACAGCACCCATGTATGCTAATTAACATGAAATTTGTTCAATGTAGTTTTTGGAAGATAAAAGCTGGTCACTTCGAAGATCTCATGCTGCAGCATCATGACAACACCGAAGATAGGTTGGAGAATAATATCGTACTTCATAAAAAACAATTTCTTGAAAACATTAGAGAGAAGATGGACCGCTGCAGGATGCCTCCCATTTCCATCTCCAAGCTAGACATAAATCGTAACAGGCTTGGTCCTACATTGTTTGACCTTAATGCAGCCACATAGAGTACAAGATCACATCACTGATTCCAGCCAGGTAGTGCCTTTGGTGGTTTTAAGTTTTGAGTTGCTTTTTCTTAGTAATCTTCTTCCTAGCAATGAACTCAACCTTCTGGATAATCCAGGGATCTACCTAAACTGCTCTAGACTTCCTTGTTCGAATAAATTTTGGCTAAACAAATAAATGTTGCTACTTATATAATTCACACTAGAGCTTGAAAATTTTTTGTGTGTTCGGCCATGTCTTGGATCACACAAAGAAAAACCAAAGTGTTAAAATGTTTAGTCTGCTTTTAAATCAGTGGTTTAAAAAGCATTAGGTGCCAAAAGGCGTTAAGGTCCAAAAACATCTAAGGCGCTAGGCGCTCGCCCGAGCGAAACGATGCGTTAAAATATAAAAATATATAATATAATTAATAAATATAATTATTTAAAATTTTAAATAAAAATATGCTATTAAATTAAGAAAATCTAATATACAAAATCACAATGTCACATTAACAAAAAGTTTCAAAATTCAAAACAATAAAATTTTACATTAAAGTCATTCATCATAATCAATATTATCGTCATTTTCACAAAAATCATCTTCATTGAATTCGTCCTCTTCCCCTTGTCCTTCAACTCCTTCCTCTTCGTCAAAATATGTTTCATTCTCTATGTCTTCAACAATAGCAGGAGCCGAGCTTGATGCTTTTGCACTCATTTTTCTCTTTGTCATCTGTCTTGTATATGTTTGTAATTTTCCAGCACCTGAAGCTCTTGCTACATCTCCCCATGTCAATTTATCATCTTCAAATATAAGTTCGTCTTCGGCATCTTGCAAGTTAGCACTCATTTCTCCTACCAACCACTCATTTGAATTATCAATATCTTGCAATGAGATTGAATCAATTCTATTTTGCAAAACATGACGAGTCTTCAAAGCTTGATTATACTTTATGTAAACAAGATCGTGCAATCGTTGATGTTCCAACCGATTTCTTCTCTTCGAGTGAATCTGTCATGTCATATAATTTAAAAATATATTAATACATCTATCTAAATAAATAAATTAATTAAAATAAATATTTAGTGATCCTTGCATGCTCAAAGACACTCTAGTTTCGCTCACAACTCAAAATACTACATGTCAAACTAAGTACTTTGATAACAAATTGCTGTAAGTTCAGGGTGGAATTTTCAAATAAACTCCACCATTCAGTTGTAAAATTTATGTTATTATTAGTAATAACATAGTAACATAATACATATAAAATTAATTATATCAAATTATTAATACTTGGAGACGTAGTTGTTCTGGATCGAACGACCATTAGAATTTCAAAAAAACCTTCGGTATTTTTATATAAAGATAATTCACGAATAATCTTATCTTGAATCTCAAGGCTGGGAACTAATCTTGCAATGCACTGATATAACCCATCCAAAACTTTTGCATCAAACCCAATATATTTAATCTTATAAGAGAATTCAAGTTTCAAATAATATCCTGCTGTATGTAAGGGACGATGAAGTTGACAATTCCATCGTTCGTCAATGATTGTAAAAATTTTCTCATATTTTTATTTATTTTCATTAAAAGACTTTTTAATCGTCTCCTTTGCTCTATCCATAGCCTCATAAATATATCTTATTGCAGGCTTATTTTCATTATCCACCAACCGAATGACTCGAACAAAAGGGTCAATTACCTTTAATGTATAAACTACATGATTCCAAAAGGATGGCATTAAGATAATATCAGTAGCCCTCTTGCCTTTGGCTTCTTTTGCCCATTTGTTTGTCACCCATTTCTCAGAGGTAAACATGTTTCTCAGATTATGTTTTTGACGATACATGCTCTATAATGTCAAGAATGAAGTAGCAAATTGGGCGACACCATATCTCACTAATTCTTTATTCCCAATAAATTCTCTCATCATATTCAAAGTCCCAATATAATTATAAAGAAATCCAACAACAAAAATTGCCCTTTCTAGGGTTTTCTTGATGTCTAAGATCTTTCCAATATCCTCCAACATTAGATCAATACAATGTGCTGCACATGGAGTCCAATATAAGTGTTGTCTTTTTGTTTCAAGCAATTTACTTGAGACAAAGGATAACAAAAATGATAAGAATTAAGAGTTTAACACATTTAATTGAAGATAAAATAATTAAAAAATTCAAAAGATGAATATTATCGGCTAATACATAGTTGCTTCTATTGTCGGTTATGATTTGAATGACATTTTGTTCTCTAATTTCTTCCACGAAGTTGTCAATTAAATCATATATCTTGTCTCCAAATTTTATAAAAGATGAAGCATTTATTGACTTCACAAACATAGTCCCTAAAGAACAATTAATCATAAAATTAATTATACTCCTACGCCTCCTGTCAGTCCAAACATCTGACGTAATAGAGTAACCATGTGTTGCCCATGATTATTTATGACCCTTTAGTAAGTCATTTGTATAATTCAACTCTTTGTGTAACAATGGAACTCGCATCTCATAATAACTTGGAGGTTTTAATCCCACACCATATCTTCCAATAGCTTCAATCATATCCTTAAAACTATCTAAACGAGTTGTACTAAGGGGAAGACCAGCCTGATAGAAGAAGCGAACAATATGCTGAATTGTTTTTCCTCTTATTTCTTTATCACAAGCATCACTTATATTTGTTTGTCCAAATTTTGAGCCTCCTGCTTGCCCTTGTTGCTTCTGGGATCCTTGAAACATATATAGATCTATAGGTCCTTTTTTCCCCTTCTTAGTACTCATAATTTTTTTTCTTTTTTTATCGTTTACTTTTTTCCCACTTGGTTAATACTCATAGAATAATCTTCTTCTTCATCCATGAGATGTTCAACATTGTCTTCTTTTCATTCATATAACTCAACAATTCTTCTTTTACCTCAAGTGGACAGTTTTTGCAAGCTACTGTATTCTTGAAATTTCCTACTAGATGTTGTTTTGCACGAAAAATATCACCTATAGTAGTTTTATCGCAGAATATGCAAGTCACTGCATTAAGATCTTTCGGATCCTTCATATAATTATACTTCCATGCAGGATCTTTTTTTGATGCCATTGGAGACTCTATTGAGTTGCTCTGTACACTTGTCATTTATCCTGAAACTTAACAATAATTTTAAATAAATAAAAATTAACAATATTAAAATTAAAATAATATATTATTAATCTAATAAATACAAATATATTACTGTTACTAGTATACTGTTAACAGTATACAGAAAGAGAAGAGGGAAGAGGAGTATAAGGGGGTGCTGACTGAGAAAAGAGGAAGTGGCAGCGGGAGTGTAAGGAGGCAACGGCAGCGGCGACAGTGGTTGTGGGAGCAGCGACAGTGGTAGCAGTGACAGTGACGAGCAGCGGGAGCGGGAGCGGCAACGAGCAAGGTTAGGGTTGGGTAGCAACAGTTGATATCGGTGCTTTAGTTGGTTCGATTGAACCAACTAAAGCACCGGAGATCAAACCAGACCTAAAACGCTGGTTCGGTCGCCTGGTTTAACCTAGGCGCTCACTCGAAGCGCCCAGCGCCTGGGCTCGGGCGAGCGCCCAAGCGACACCTCTTTGAAGCGCGCCGCTTGGAAGTGAAGCGAGGCGCTCGGGCCTCTTCTCGCCTCGCCCGAGCGTCTAGGCGAGCGCTCGAGCACCTTTTTAAATCACTGTTTTAAATTCTACTAAACTCTACCTTTTGTGATGATTGTTTTAGTAATTAGTGCCCAATCAAGTACAGGCACTGCATCTTGACTATCAGCTTATTGGAAAAGTAAGAATTTCAGCTTGGGCAAACACCAATGAGCCTCTCAAAAGGAAAAATCAATTTAAGAAATAGAGGCACCTTCTAGAAGGCATGTTTTTAAAATGTGTATATCATCGTGTGCTTGTATGAAGGGGAAAAAAGGAATGGAATAGAAGGCATTCTGAATAGTTTACAAGAATATTTTCTATATTTGTGTTATCTTTACACTGAATTAATTATCAGCATGGATAGTTTAGGTAGTTGTTGGTTTCTTCACTAGTATAAGAGGTTCGTATTATCATTCATACAGTAGCTGATCCCTATCTAGGAGACATTATCAGGATGTTTAGGATCTAAACAAGACCTCCAAAATGTTCCATGCTTGTATTTAGCAGCATTAATCATTGGATGCAAGTGCAAGCAGAGTGACAGAAGTATTACTCTTCGGGTTTCTGACAAAAAGGGATTATAAAAGGAAGAAAGCAAAACTAGCGCATCATATTATTTGCAAGGGTATCATTGCTTTATGACTGGAGTTACAATACCAGAATCAATCATGAACAGTATATTTAGCATATCTGATTTAAATCATCTGACTGGCAAACAAATGTAGAATCGAGCATCAATTAGTTGTTGGTGAAACTGTTTCAAAAATGTTTTACAGCGGAGGATATGCCATGGTTTCTCTGTAACATGGATGTCAATCATCATGATCCAACACTTGATCCCCTTGACAAGTCTTGTGTTATATAACAGGGTCCAAGCAATAAGGGTTCTGAACATATGCTAGTATATTTGTATTTGGTACGAACGACCATATAGTAATTTTTCCTTTACTGCTGCATTGGACAAAAGCATGATGACAAATTTCGCAAAGTTTTTTTTGTGCTCAGTTGTTGTGCTTGTATTTTAAAGATTTCTTTCACTGTTAAATTTTCTTGTGATTCATTATGAGCAGAACTTCCTTGCACATAATCATGTACATATTGAGTTTTCTAATGATTTTATCAGTAGATCATTTAAGTGGTTGTATGATTAATGGATCTTGGGAAATTAGGAAATAATATGTACAAGAAGCTGACATAGTTGAGATGTGAATTTTTAGGTTAAAGCATGAGGTTATTAGAAAAGATATAATAACAAGTGTTTTTAATCATAAGCAATTAAGTGTAGCTTCGATAGACTATAAAATGAGAAGATAGATAGATGCTTAAGATGACATGAACATATTCAAAGGAGATCTAGAGATTCCACGAGTTAAGTCAACGATGAGGTTGCACTTAGGTTTGCTAAGGATATCATTCTACACACAGCTCAGTGGTAAAAAAGGATCTACAAAATGTTACTGCTGTTGTTTTTCCATTCACAACTTTTTTATACGAGTCATTTTTTGCTACATCGAAACTGAATTTATAATGCATTTTGGCAGACATGTCCATCCCAGTTCCATCAGAACTTGGCCCAGTCTCTCATCTGGGAACTGTGCAATTTATCGGAACAGAGAGACCTTGGTTAAGTAAGTTCAGCTGTAGTTTATTCTTAACCCCGATTTGCTACTTCCTAGTTGTTTGTTAAATGTTATCTTCAGCTGTAGTTTGGTTTTGTATTTTTCTTTACATGATCTTTGGAATTCACTAAATAATGTGAGTGCTATAGGATTTTAGTGGTACTAATTGGTCTGATGTTTTGGTTCTCTATTCAGATCTTTATGGGAATAGGGTCCTGCCTGTTGCTCCCTTTGGAAGCATCAGCAGTAAACCTTTCAGTGACCCAGCTCTAATACACCGATGTTTGCCGGATGAATTGCTCTTAGCTAAATTGGGCAAATTGCACATGTAGTAAGATATGCTGCATTGGTTTGGTAGTTTGTGCTTCTCTCTGGATAACATTAGCATAATGGATAGGCGGATTATGAGATGGATACAACAATATCTAACAACCATTTCCAGAGTTAGAGGCAGGCGAGTTAGAGATGATTTATTAACTTATCAATGCATCAAAAGTACCATATCATATTGTGTGATCCTTCATGGAATGCATTAATCGAAAAAATCTTCTTCTATACTTTTTATTTTACTTGGTCTTGGATTTGATGAACGGATATGGTAACTTTTCTACCAATAAGATTTCCCCAACTACCTATTTATTATGTTGAGGGAAATCTTTTATTCTGTTGAGGGAAATCTTTCCTCCTAATCTATATAAATAAATAAGAGAGGGACAGTTTAATTTTTCACTTTTTTAATAAAGTTTTTTCAATAAAACTTCTTATCTTTTATTATTTTCATCATCTACGGGTCTTGACATTTTTGTTATTTCTTTCCAAGTTCACAATCAAGTTATTTCTCAAACAATTTCTTGAACACAAGTTGTGAAAATATTTTAACAGTTAATCACCTATGCTTCTTCAATAATCACCTATGCTTGTCCTAATTTGTGGCGCGATGCATGCCTTAGAATTTGGAAGGTACATAAAATCTTCAAAAACAATTCATGGTCATTTTTGCTCATCACTGTAATGACTAATGCTTACAAGCTCCCCCCCTGCTTATGAAGAGTTCTGGAGCAGAGGCAAATTACAGAATTCGAAACGATGGTACTTATTGGTCATTCATGGATGTGTTGTGCTGCATAAGTAGGAGAGCTTTCCACCTTTTTATATCACTTTATTAAAGCCAAACACTAATTTATATCTGGACTACTTTCCTTCTTTTTCATGTTTTTATGGTGTCAAGCTGGCCCACTTAATAGACCAGACCTTATCATGCCTTTCAAAGGGTTCTTAGGTGCAGCAGATTCCTGAAAAGGAACCTTTTTAACTGAAGAACATTTTCATGTCCTTGCTTGCAAATTTCAAGAACCCATTTATCAACTTTCTTTTAATGATTCTATCAGTATTTTTAATCTTCTGGGTTCATATATGTTTTTAGACATCTCTTCTGGGGATCATAAAATTTCAAGTTCCTCATCTTATCAGGTCTCTATGTTAGCCGAAACACCTACATTCGTACAGGCGTTGCAGATTGGGAAGTGACAAATCCTGTCCATGCGGTATGATATTATTCGGCAGCTTTTTTGTCCTGCCCATGCAGCATTATACATTACTATAGTTTTCGTCCTGTTCATGTGGCATGGCATTTTTCTGCAGCTTTTTGTCCTTCCACTAATTTCTGCATCTTTTTGACACACATGTGATATAGTAGATTGTAACTTTGCATATAATCAAATGACAGTAATGGCTCCAAAGGAAACTGCTTATAAACACAGCTTCGATTATATTTAGCTTAATTTTGCAGATAATCAAATGACTGGCTCCAAAAGAAGCAGCCTATAAAGGCGGCTTCCGAATAAAAGTGAGGTCAATGATCATGGAGATTACATGCTTAGAATTGTGGAAGGTTGGGAAGAAAATGAGACACATGATCCAGATGTGCCTGCTATTTCACACAGCAGGGGTTTGACACCCTTTGTATTTGTTCCATTTGAAGAGGTACTACTACTGTCTATAGAAGGTTTTATTCCCTAAGTTTTCTTGTTAAGCCATCTCAACAATGATGTTGGTAAGGTAAGTAGTTATTTTTATTGAGCATTATTGTTAATAACATATGAATGTTCTAAAAAAAGCAGTTTGCCGGCAACTCTGTCACTGCATTGTGTAACTGTGGTAGACAATCACATATACTGATGCATATAAACTGAAATAAAGAAAAAAAATTTATCTCTATTGCAAACACAACATGTCTTTTGCTATTCATTATTGTGAATTCAGTGTGGCCTGCTCTTTAGTCTAGTGATTGCATGGGGGCTCATCTCTCCTTGTGGATATCTCTGCCCTGAGATGCCCTGCATCTTCTCTTTCTACAGCTCTAAGATCATTGTAAAATAGCTCATTTCTAATGCCATTTAACTATAATCTATCTACTTAGTTTGATTATGCTGATACTGTTGTTGTACTTGCACACAAAAGTTTGTTATGCCCTTTTATTTTGGGAGCTATGGGTGCAGCATAGATTTTTATGGATTCAGTAGTGGAATAAATTTTGTAAAAGAATTGTGTTTTCATTAACAATTATGTTTTCAATCCTTTCCTTCCAATTATTTTATATAGTTATCCTACTTGAGTTGCTTTATATTGGCATGACAAACAAGTTATATTCTGGGCTTTGCACTCCATGGTCAAAACAGGTACTGTAAAATGTGGGTTCATCTCCTATCAGGGTTCAGGCATCCACCATTACATGGAGCAGCAGCCACTAACTCACTCACCATTATATCAAGATGATTTATTCATGCAAAAAATGACACAAGAAAAATAAGAAGAAATTGCAGACTACTTGTATGCATTCACACAAATTATTTTCCCACACAAACTAAAGATAATTCCATCACATAGTAACTATAGAAGGTAATGCAGAAAACTCAACAAAACAAAGGGAAGAACTATTACTTTTTCACAGGCTTCTATGCTCCTTAGCAGATCTTTACGTTACATGCTTGATTTTGGCTCCCCATTGCATACCAGAGAATTCCACGCAGGGTTTCGAGGAAGATAAGTATCCTGCCACAAGAACCACAAGGAAATCAGTATCTGCAACGAGAACAATTCTTGTTCTCCTCGAAAACAAAAGATTCTACATATAGATCCTTGTGCATGGTTATCGGATTACTACAAGGAAAAGAAATCCTTTTTTGGCGCATGCTATTAATAGAGTAAAGTGATTAAAATGGGCAGAAAGTAGGGTGGAAGATTACGGAGATATAGGAGCAGGTGGGGATGACGAGCATGGAGTGGCACTGGGCGTGAGCGAAGGCGGCGTCACAGAGGAGGGCGGCGAGGCCCATCCCCCGCTTGCTCCTCGGCACGTAGGTATGCACCATGTCCATCATCACCGCCGCCCCCTTCCTCTTCTCCTGCTCCGGATTGTCGCTGCTGTTCGCGGCCGCCGCCACGAGGCCAACGCCTCTGAGGTGGTATTGGAGGAAGGCTTCTTTGTCCTCCGTCTCAAACCTCTCCCTTTCCTTGTTCCACACGATCACTGGCGGCCGAGCCTCCTTCACCGTCGAGGAATCGCCGTCCGCCCTCTTCGCCATCGCGCCCCAACCAACCCTTTTTACGAACCGACATCGTGGTTTATAAAAAGGATATTGCCGGACCGCCGAGATCGAACCGGACCGGTTGGAGAATCCAGCGCGAGCCTAATGACCAAATGCGATCCGACCGAGTCAGATCTAACCATACATTCCTCGCGTGATTTGCATCAAAAGAAGGATTCGCTGCTTCGGCTATTTCCAAATCAATGAAAGAAAGAAATCTTGCATTTCTTGATTTAGCAAGTCTCAGTCCATTTCCTCGCAATACGCTCGCTGCTAGTAGACTTCTTCTGCTAAAGATCCGCAGGTAATCATGGCAAATCAGAATGCGGCCTTTTGCACTTCCATGTTCAATGCAGCATGAATGACTCGGATCACTTGGCAAGCACATCAAGAATCTGCAAAGATTTAAGTAAAGAATTTTAATTGGCTCAGATCAGTGTATTCATAAGTAAAGGAAGCTGGAATCTCAATCAACACAAAGAAATACTCAAAACAAGGAAAAAGCAAGCATCACAGTGTAAATAAAACCATTTTGTCAAAGGCATTTACTGCTTGGCTAGATTAGTGTATTCATAAATAAAGGAAGCTGGAATCTCAATCAACACAAAGAAATACTCAAAACAAGGAAAAAGCAAGCATCACTGTGTAAATAAAACCATTTTGTCAAAGGCATTTACTGCTTGTGTTAGAAACCCAGAGGCAGTCAAGCGTTATAAGCAAATTACTACTTGTGTTTTCGATACTTACCCTTTGTATGATTAAAATAAAATTAATATACATATCAGAAAATTGAATAGAAGAATCTTTCTTGATATAAAGCATGCCAACCACAATAAATTCAAATAGACGATAAGCCTTGTGAGCATGTTCAATATGAATAAACGAGCATAATTAAAAATGCCAAATATAGCTGCTCGTGTTTCTTAGTTTGCGCTGCGATAGATTGACCAACCTGAGAGAAAAGTATGACGCCAACAACGAGACCATACAGCAAAAATGGGAATAAGAATTCAAAAATTTTTTTGTAAAGCACTCCAACTTGAAAAATTCAGCAGATTACCTTTGGTAATGTGAAAAGAGCATTTTACCCCTACCTCCGTTGGACCCACTATCATCTCCATCCTGAATCGCCACTCACAGCCCTCACACGAGGGCTGCCACCACCTCCGGTAACCCTGCCACTACACGAGGAAGGAAGGGAATACGAGAGGTGCCACTTCTCGTAGCCCTCATGTGAAAGTCCATTGCTTGTAGCTCGTCGCTTGTAGCCCTCACGTAAGGCTTGTCGTCACCTGCAACCCTCATGCGAGGGCCCCCCATCACCACTCGCAACCCTAAACCCGAGCCTGATCGCCTCTATCTGCCCTGCCTACCGACCCTCATCGTGCTCGCTTGTAGCCCTCTCGTGAGAAAAGAGAAGGCACAAGGGCCACCTCCACGAACCCCATTGGCCCTCGTCAAATATGTCATCGCCTTCATGTGTGTAGAAATGAGTCTGATAAGCGTCGGCAAGGCTGCAAAGGCAACAACGACCCTCACGCGAAGGCCATATGCAAGCACGATGTAGGGCACAACGCAAAGACAATGTAAAGCGATGATACAGGGCGGAGGCGACAATAGGTCCAACGAGAGCTAGGGGGAAAATGATCATTTACGGAAAAAAAAAAAAATGACATTCTACGAAATTTTTTTCAAGATTAAGATGCTCTACGAGAAATTCTCAAAATTATAAACTTTTCTGAGAATTCACTTAATAAGAATCTTGCCCACAAAGAGCTTTGACTGAAGTTCAGGGCCAAAAGAATAAAGCATGGTAACTTTCTAGAATCATAGGCTTACAATGGCATGCTACAAAGGGTTTATGTTGCACAAAACATTGACCTTATGTTCATATGGATATTATCCAATTTGTCAATGCTAAAATTGAGACACAATAGTGTGACAAACTATGTGACTACCCACTTTGCCAACAAAGACAAATTTCTGAGACATGATTATGATTTTTTATGATAAAGATATTTTTCTTTGTTCAAAGACAATAACCGGCAAAGCAACGAGACTTGCATCAGGCTACAAGATCATTTAACACATTTTTTCTTGTAATCAGAAACCTAAGTTGCAACTTGTCGAGATAACCATAAGAAACAAGATCCAATGGAGTACACTTAATCAGAATCCCCTTTGGTTCTCCAAGAATTGTTTGACATACTAACCATTAATCCAGTTCAGTTTTCCACTGCATAAGCATTTCAGATTTCACACATGTTTTATTTAATCTAGTAAACCATAGATATTTTGACCATAGAAAGAAAATGTAAAAAAATCACAATTACATGAATCGGATAATTTTAGTCAATTGCTACACAGATATACATTGTATACATCTTTTAAAGGATAAATTACTCTAACACAAAGAAAAGCAATGAAGCAATAAACCAAGTATGCAATGGAAGTGGTCAAAGATAGATGATATATATATATATATATATATATATATATATATATATATCACATTAATTGACAACCCAGACAGGAGGTCAAATGGACTAAAATTTCTCAATCATAAAGAAAATACTATTCCAAGACAACAAGAAACATAAAAATTCAATCACATATTGTGATTCATCGAAAAAGAAAAGCTTCCCATAAGCTTAAACCATAATCTACCAGCATGGCTGCTTAGTCTCCTTATTGTCCATTGTCCATTTCACTCAAAGAAAGCTGAATCCAACATAAAGTAATCACTTGTATAACAAAGGAAAGCAAGAAACAAAAGAGTACAGGCATCATCAGAATAATGACTCAGCCACATCAAATTATCTAGTCAATTATTCAGCAACAGATACGAATGTGACAATTCAGATTTCAATACAAGTGCCTTGGGATATCTAACTTTAGTAACGAGTCAAACTTCACCAAGAAGAATCATGAATCACAATCAATCCATGAGTAGTTCGGCAATTGAAAGGTGTATATGTGCATGTGTATAGAGAAATATATATAAAGAGAGAGATCTAAAGAGTTATACCGAACACCAGCGTCGCCGACGATGCCGATCGCCATGCCCGCAGACGAACCAGCAAGCCCAGAGAAGAGATGAGCATAGCCATCAAAGAGGTAATACGACTTCGCCTTGTGGGTTATTCCTGGTGCTTATGATCACAGCGATAATCAATCCGTAGATCCCGAGCACTGACCACGAGCATGATCGACTTCATCACGGGCTCCGGTCGCGTCACGCCCATGGACGCCATCCCGTACGCCGCCCCCTTGCCTGCAAACGACACCAGAAGATGAAACCACCAAGAGTTTCGATGGAGTGAAAGGGAAGGGGGAGGAATCGGGAGCTCACAGGAGAAGATGAGGACGGTTTCGTCGCAGCTGAAGGTGGACATCGCCACGACGATCAACGAAACCCTGAGAGACTCTCCATTCCTTCCCCGACTTCGCTTAAACCAGAGGAAGAGAAGCCGAAAGCGTCTGGCGAGGCGAAAGGGGTGGCATGGCCTCTGGTGGTTGCGAAGCTTCTGGAATTGCCCTCATCTAACTCTCATCAAAATTACAGGGCCATAAGAATAATTTAGAGACACAGATGGGGGTGTTATTGTCATTTAAGATGAGGAAAAACATCAACCACTTGCCATTCCCATCGCGCTAATTATCCTCGTAATTACTACTTTTAAAAATAATTTTGATCTTTACCATTTCAAAAATTATATTAGTATCCTTATATTAATAAATAAAAATAAATTATTTAATTTTATTTTTTTTATATAAAATATCATGATAAATCAAAATGACAATATTAAATTCTATGATATTTTCGTCAATAGAATTAATTATGTAAAAATAAAAATAAAAATTTTCTTTTTATAAATATAAAATTCTTAATATAATTTTTAAAAAATATAAACATATAAATACTAGATGTAACTAATTAAGAAGAATAATTAGCTTGATGATACATAAGAAAGTTTGCTTCAGATAAGTCCAAACAAAGAAACAGTATATGCAGAACAAGAAGATCAATGAGCAACAAACCATGAGTGGAGAGCCCAACAGCAACAGAGAAATCAACAAACACCTTAGCTGCTACTATCCTACCGATACCAAGCAAAAGGAAAGAGGAGCATACATACAGGTGAAGGTTACTCCTGACAGCGAAACAAACCCTAACTCACTACATCCTCTCCGGACTTATCAAGCGCAAGCCTCTCTCCTCGACGCCAGCGCGAACAGAGCCTCAAGGTCCGGCGGGTGGAAGTAACCATTCCTGGGCGGACCCCGCCGCTTCCCGAGCGCCCCCGCGGCGGTGGGACACCTCTTCTTCTTCCTCGGCGGCGGAGGGCAACGGATCGCCGCCGGGATCCGGCAGTCCCCTCGCTTGGGGGTCTCCCACCCTCCCATGTCTCCCTTCTCCTCGCGCATCTCCATGGCAAGCCCTCTTCTCGTTTTCAAACGATCGCGAGGAGGGAAGGGCAAAGATGAGACACACGGGATTCCTATATATAAGAATGGACGGTGAACGATTTGTTTTGGAAGCTCCTCTCGCGATTGGCCGTGATGGCGGGAACCGCCGATTGAGTTGCGATAAGGCGGGAAACTCGATCGCACATCTCTCCTGTATTGTTCGTATGTTGTACTTCTTTACGAGCATGGCAGCACTAATTTGGTCGGTGAGTATGGGTCCGTGCACGTAGTAATGTTGGTCGGTGAGCGTGGTTACATGTACCTCGTAACATGACATGCATATGTGTACGTGTATTATTATCGCAATGCAACCTTGGATACCTTTGCGATTGATGTGGAACTCGTACCAATCAAT
Organism: Musa acuminata AAA Group; assembly: GCF_036884655.1. NCBI lineage: Eukaryota > Viridiplantae > Streptophyta > Magnoliopsida > Zingiberales > Musaceae > Musa > Musa acuminata. The sequence continues at coordinate 14,497,520 of NC_088332.1, read as the reverse complement.
CATAATGTTCACATGTTTTGTCGTTCTTTTTGACGCACTTCACGTCAAAGCCACTGATATTTGTGTAGCATGTAATAGAGTTTGCAACAGACGCAGCTAACAAGCTGTATTCAATCGATACTTAATACCAAATGCAGTCTTATGCAGGCTTAAACATTCAACTACATCGATCGTCGTCTTCCTTGAACAGACCGGTAATCAAAATCCACAGAGATATAGAAGATATCATACTTTGCTGGGTTCTCAGTAGCTGTAGTTCTTGACGTACATCCCCTCTTTAGCTTCTGCAGCTTCGCCCTCGGCTGAGTACTTCCCGAGCTGAGCGAGCGAGTTGGCCTTGGCCCGGACTAGGAGCACGTCCTGCGCAGCCTTCACGTTCTCCGGTCTTCCTCCCCATGTCTTCAGGCAGGTGTTCTGCAGAGCTCTCGCGTAAGAGAAGGAGACGTGCCATGGGTTGGGGCTCTGGTTCATGGCATTCAGGTTCAGGGTTGCCTCCACTTCCGACTGTCCACCGGAGAGGAACTGTTCGCCAAAACATTTACGGGTGAATGGGCATCAATCATCACCTCTATGAGAGAAGCGAACAAGATGATCATGGTGGTGCTGCGTACCATAATGCCAGGAACAGCAGATGGGACTCTTCTGTGCAGGAGCTTCAGGGTGTAGTCGGCGACCTGCTCCGGTGTGGCCTTCTCTTTGCACTCGGCGCCGGGGGTGACCATGCTTGGCTTGAGGAGGATACCTTCGAACATGACGTTGTTCTCAGCCAAGTAAAAGAAGACCTCAGCCCAAACTTTCTGTGCGACCTCAAACGTCCTATCGATCCCGTGCTCTCCGTCGAGCAGTATCTCAGGCTCCACAATTGGAACCAGGCCATTGTCCTGCAAACAAAACGAGAAGATTAGTCGAGGCTGCTTTCTGCTCGTAGCGTGTACATACTGAAAGGAGTTGTATTCACTGATCCTATAATGACGAAAGAATGGAAGTGAAGGAGATGTACTTGAGCAATGGCAGCGTATCGAGCCAGACCCCAAGCAGCTTCCTTCACTGCGAGAGCTGATGGGCCGTTTGGAATGCTGACCACTGTACGCCTGCAACAAGCCGGACATTAGCATGGCTTCCAAACATGCACACAAGAAAGTTCCAGGATGCAACAGTGTATCTTACCATTTAGCAAAGCGAGCTCCCTGCTGATAGTATGCTGCACATCGCGACGCGAGGCCATCCAATCCTTGGCACCATGATTCATCATTTGAGCCAGCAAGTGGCACCAGACCCTGATAACACAAACAGGATGGAAGTAGAACACAATCCTAGATGTGAGTGAAACAAGATGACAATTCCATACGCGTTGGCAAAGATCGAGTGCTCACCTTGTCGACTTTGATCCCTGGCGCTATCTTTTGCTCAACAAGAACATCGACCATCTTCTTACCATCCGTAGTTGACTGGTAGAGAGTTTCCTCGAACAGGATTGCCCCAGAGATGTACTGGCCCAGACCAGGAGCTGAGACAAGGAGGGTCCTGTAAGCTTGTCGGTTTGCCTCTGTGTTCTCCAGCCCAATCGATGCGAGTCTTTTGCCGCAGGTGGCGTTGGATTCATCCATGGCGAGTATCCCCCTCCCTGGCGACGCGATAGTTTTCTGCATGTAGCATTCAGTACTTCAGATCGTGAAGGGTGCTCAATCTTGATTTTAATACCGAACATAGAACATAGTAGGTGGCGTTACCGCGGTCTTGACGAGCTCGTCGGAGTAGGCGCCGGCGCGGACGGTGAAGGAGACTGCCACCGGTTGAGGGTTGGAGGATTTGCGCGCAGCTGCGTGCCATTCTGACCTCTTGGGTAGGAAAGAGGACTTGAGGAGAGTAGCTGAGGCCATCTGTAGAGTGACCTGGTGTCGGCCCTGAGCTGTACCTCTCCCTGAACACAGAGTTCTCTCTCTTGAAGGGTTGAGGGGAATGGTGTGTATAGTTTAAATGAAGGTGGTGAGCAAATGGAGGGAGGATAGGATAGGAGTTGTGAGGTGGAGACTGGCTTTAGGATATGAATGGTGGATGCAGTGGGTGATAAGAGAGGCTACAGTAGCTAACCAGCCGCCTCTAGTTCTTGCATTGTTTTCTTGGAGGCATTTGCTTTGTCTCTTAGTCTCAGACTTTTGGTCTACCTTATCATGCTCTCCTGTTCATACAAATTCTATGGTCACTGATCAAGCTTTCAATTTCCTGAAATCTAATGGCCCAGAGATGTCCTCATTGTTCCCGTGGCAGAACACCACTGTTCTAAGTTTTTTCCTACCTTCTTCTCTTCCCCTTGAAGAGCAAGAGCCAAGGAGACTTGACTGGGAACCAGTATCAGATTTGTGGCAATGATTTGATGAGTACTGATCCATGAAGAAGATGCAAATCTCAAGCAAATACTTTCAATTATCTATGCAATTTCATCCTCACCAACACATTTTTGTTGTGCAGAATCAATCATTAGAACCATCATCAAACACACTGCAGCAGAACTTAATTTTATGCCATTGTCAAGTCCCCAACTTGCAAAGAAAGTAGAAACACATGCAGAAACTGGTCCTTAATTATACCATATATATAATTCGTTTTGTGTCAGATCATAAAGTAACTCGCAAAATTTGAGATACTGCTGTGACAATAAACAGACAGGGTGCACAAATGTATATTCTTATAAAGGAAGCAGAAAGACATCGAGATGGCGTCATGCCTAACCGGATCCGGGCCCAATCCAAGTAATGGATAGGAAATTGGATCCGTTAAGCCGCTTACCAAATATGGAAACTCATCTGTGCATGCTGGTGGGAACCATAGAGCAGTATCAGCTTTAGTCCTTTGACGGCCTCAGCCGCTCTGCCGACTTTTCTCACAGGTGGATGATGTTGGTGGCGGAAACATTTCTCGAACATGCCTACATCATCCGAGCAACACCAAGTTGATCCCCTCGGACTGCTGTTCGCCCAGAGAAACCTCTTCGAGAATGGATTCACGAGGCTCTCACGGAATTCCTTCGGTGTCTCGCATGGCAACCCCTGCAACCAGAGCAAAACCGAGTCTCAGCTGCGGAAAACATTCGCTCGAGAGAACAGGGAGCTCCATTCACCTCTGCCATGGCTTTGATCTTTAGCGTGATGCTGTTGGATAAGAGGACGAGTTGTCCATCTCTTTTGGCTTTCTTGAACGAGAGTGCACAGTCCAGGATGTGGTCCTCTGCACTGGGGGAATCAATCTCGGGTAGGGATAGTGTTCGAGGTGAGACAGGGGGAGTCGGTGCCACTGTCATTGTCTCAGCTGAGCTCTGAACATGAATCCACCAATTTGTCTTCACCATGCACCCTTCTATCCACCGCAGCGCTTTGGATGCCAACAACTTCGTGGAACCGCCGAAAAGGCTCTCGCGCCGCTTCAGGCAGTCGAGTTCCCTGATGACTGAAAAGTAGGGAGCAACAGAGGAACTTGAGCAGCTTAAAGATGTTACATTGGAACAAGGGAGGAATGGAGCCGACATACCAAGTCTTGGAACGATGAGGTGAGTCCCTTTTAGGCCTTCAAGAAGCTGCAAAGACCTCCTTGATTCTTCATCTAGGAAACAGTCTGCGTCGACCACGACGTTCCATATCTTCCTGGCTTCTGCTTTATGGAGCACTGCGCCCATAGATTGTCTCTGCGAGGAAAATGGACTCGGTCGAACACTTGACTGACAAACCGACGCAAGAACTAAGAACGCTTACTAAAAACTTACAGGAGAGCAATCGGATTCGCACTTTACACTCAGATCATCTTTGATTGAGGCGCAGTTACAGGCAGAAGATTTGCTTTTCGAGGCGGAATTTTCTAGCACAGGTTGAAATGGAATCCTTTCAACTCTTTTCTTCGCAATCGCCTCCTCAGTTCTAGTTTGGCTACTGAATGAGAATTCCTTCTTGTCCGAAGGAAGTGCACCGTCATTATCTCCGGCCTTCGCAAGATTTCCACCTACCACTCTTCTTGATTTCATATCTTTACAGGATTCTGGTGTCCGGTTGACTTTGTCACTGTAGAGCAATTCTTCTGACACATCTGAAGAATCTCTGATGATGCTTGAATCCGACATCTTCTTCAAGTTCGCTGCAGAAGTAATCGATTTCAAGATTTTGTGATCTGAACCAGAAGTTACATCTCCCTTGCTACTGCTTACGGAACTCTCAGAGGTGGGTTTTCTAGGCCTCAAGTCACTCAGTACTTCATGCTTCGAGTTCTCCTTGTCAGCAGAGAAAGCCGTATTTGCCTCAGTATCAGAATGTTCTGCAACACATGCAGAGTTTTGCAGGACTCTGTAGCTCCTCTTGGTCTTCTGGCAGCCTGACATTGGAGTCGCATTCTCCTTATCTGAAGCAAAACATTCCTCTCGATCTTGCTCATTTTCACCCAGATTGTCGAATAATACCCTGCATAGTCTTCCCTCACTCTTGGCTTGTTCACAGGCAGTGTAGCTGTCTTTTCCAGTGCCTTCTTGGACGTCGGTATCTGCTCTCGCTTCTCCAAGTCTCTCCTGTCTCCTTGCTGTGAGGGTCCGAAGGAAGCCAACGGACATTGATTTGCTCCTCAATGACAAGAGGCTCGATGGCATGCTCCTCGCCGCGGACCTTTCCGGGCTCAGATGCTCCCTCCTCTCGGATGGTTGCTTAGTAGCAGATGAAACCTTAGTACTCGAATTCTCCACGGTGGTTGGCATCAAAGGCGCATCACATTCCAGCATCGGCACTGGAGAAAAGAAGCACGAGTTCTCCGCTTCCGGTAGTGGGCTGTGCTGCTCCTGTTCCACTGGCAGAGACGACAGATTGATAGATTCCAGCAAAGGCGGTGCCGAAGGGATCACGGCAGCCAACGGATCCTTCGTGTTACTCCTCAAGTCTCCAGAATCGTCCTGCAAGATGGGGACTTGAGCAAACAGTTGTGTGGACAGCGAAGAAACCAATCAAATAGGAAGGAACAAATCGCAAAACCTGATTTGTTTCTTCCTTGCCCTCAGCCAGTGTCTCCAATAGGTTCTCCATCTCAAGCGCGCGGCTCGATGAGACCCATTCAAGCCTGTAAACCCTCGTCGAGGCCCCGAGCCTCAGAGTGTCGCCATCCACCAGGTCGACGGCCACGTTGGGCGGGATCTTGGTTCCCGAAACCCAAGTCCCATGAACTGCATACAAAAGCGAGTCAAATCAACGAACAACGACGAGAAGAAAAGACCGGGGTTGCAGGAGGAGAACGCACCAGAGGAGAGATCGGTGACGGAAAGCTTCCGCCGGAGGGGCACTAGGCGGGCGGCGACATGGAAGCGGCTGATGCTGGGGTGGTCGACGACGACGTGGCAATCCGGATGCCGACCGAAGAGGACCACTTGCCCGTCGTCGTCTTCTCGTCCTCCACGGCTGGGACGGACGGCGTCGCCGCCGGTCGTCGGCGGCGGCGACGGGGGAGGGGAGACGTTGAGGAAGATGCGCTTAAGAATGGTGTCATTCTTGAGTACGGAGAGGACAGCGATCTTGATCTCCTCCTCCTCCGACGACGATTCCAATCTCTCCTCCATTAGGGATTCTTTCTTTCTTGGGTTTTACTCGTTTCTATATATATATATAAAAGGAAATATAAATGAAATTGGGATATGAAAGGAAGGAAGAAGACCGTTGGCTGCATCTGCAACGGCTACGTGGGTCAGAATTTTAATTTTGTTCTTCAAATTTCAAAATGGCATTTCATTTTATCGGAAAACACTAATTTCACCTGGCTCGCCTGCGGGTCCGGTGACCGCTGGGGCCCCACTATGAAACCATAGAACAGGTAAGTAAAGCGGGTTCCCGACTCGACACGTACTTACCGCACCGTGTAGCCTGACGGGCCGTACAGAGGAAGAGGTCAAGCACAGGTGCAGGATGGATGGGCCCCACGTTCCCGAGTTGGGGCGCGAGACCACCATCCTTGATTGGGTCTGGGCCTGCTAGGCCTGGGCCCCACGTTCCCGAGTTGGGGTGCGAGAGCCACCATCCTTGATTGGGTCTGGGCCTGCTGGGCCTGGGCCTTGGTCCCTTGGTAGGTACAATTCCCTATTATAACTTCTCGGGATCTATGCTCTCCCAATTCCCTCTTCCAAACACGTTTTCTATCCATATTAGGTCTCAAATCTAAATTCGATTTTAATAAGTCCAGATTGACACGTGACAGTCCGGTAAGATCCAATCAAGATCCATGCCATGTACAGGAATATTCTAAAAATGGAAAGAAAAAAATCTCACAAAAGATTCCTCTTCTTTAATTCAATATAAAAATATTAACTTAAGCATGAGAATTGAAGTCAGTACTGTCTATTAAGATTGTCGTACTCTTGTCGATTATTACTTGAGAGAGATCAAAAAATACATTTGATATCGATTATTCATATAGATCAACTGCAAAACATGCAGTCGAGTGCACTTTAATTCTCGGAGCATCCGAGTCTGTCTTCCGGTCATATCAGATGTCCAGACCATCAAATATATTATATATATTTTTACTTTGATAATTCGATTGCTAGACCTGTAATGTTGTCTAATCAACGACAGCAGGCATCGTTCAGTAGTTTTTCGATGGCTTCTCTTGCATTACCAGGAATGAGTGGTTTTTGTTGCGGAATTATTAGTATTTTTTGGAATAATTACTAGTCCAAAATACCTTTTAATGCCAAAAATACTAATTACTTTTGTAATGGCAATTGGAATGATATTAACTCCTATTTATTTATTATCTATGTTACGTCAGATGTTCTATGGATACAAGCTATTCAATGTTCCAAACTCTAATTTTGCGGATTCTGGACCACGAGAACTATTTGTTTCAATCTGTATCTTTCTACCCGTAATAGGTATTGGTATTTATCCGGATTTCGTTCTCTCGCTATCAGTTGACAGGGTGCAAGCTATCCTATCTAATTACTTTCATCGATAGTCTTTCATTAATAATACGGAAATAGAATTTTTTGTCTTTGATTTTAAGATTTTTAAAATCGTTCGCGGACTATTGAGACCAATCAAGCACAGACATCCGAACACAATTTGCTCACGATACGTCCGAGATTGAATTATTGCATACAAAGAAATTATTAGCCGTGTTGGTGATAGCAAAAGAGTTTGGGACTCAGCACAACATCGAGAGAGAGAGAGAGAGAGAGAGAGAGAAAAGAGAGTTTGGGCCTTGGCACAACATAAAGAGATAGAGAGAGAGAAAAGACTGACTTATTTCACACACAAAAATGATTAGCTCAGTTGGTGATAGCAAAAGAGTTTGGGACTCTGGACAACATAGAGAGATAGAGAGAGAAAAGACTGAATTATTGCACATAAAAAATGATTAGCTCTGTTGGGTGATAGCAAAAGAGTTTGAGACTCAGCACACATAGAGGAGAGAGAGAGAGAGAGAGAGAGAGAGAGACGGCTGAAGTATCGCACACAAAGATATGATTAGCTCTGTTAGTGATAGCAAAAGAGTTTGGGACTATGCACAACATAGAGAGAGAGAGGGAGCTAATCATTTCTTTGTGTGCAATAATTCAGTCTTCTCTCTCTCTCTCTCTCTCTATATATATATATATATATATATAGAGAGAGAGAGAGAGAGAGAGAGAGAGAGAAAGTGGTAGACAGTTGAATAATCGAAAAAGTAGTGTCAAACTTTATTTTGCTTTCTTTGTATTTTCAATGATACACTTAAAGCCCAATTCACATTTCTTTTCTTACGGGTGTAGTCAAAGTCATAAAATCCGAACCGAATCTATACAAAGTCGAGAATTAGATCCTCGATCGACTTGATTTCCTAATTGTTATATGCAGTGTGAACTTTAAAAAGATTGAATTGCACTTAATTTATTTTTACACTTATTTTTGAAGAAAATTGATTTTTATTATAAGAATGAAAGAGAAGAAATTATTTTATATTTGTTATTTTAAAAATTATATATATATAATAATAATAATAATAACTATTAGTTCCTCAAAAAGAAAAAAGGAGTCAAAATCTTTACCCCCCAATTAGTAAGAGAATGAACTGTAGCATTATGTCTTTCTCGTAATCTATTTTATTAGTCAAATTCTTTTATATTTTGTTACGCTTTTAACGATAAATTTTCTAAAAATAATCTCAAGTTTTTATCCCTTTTTTTCCCTCACGTAGATTTTTTTATGCTTTATTTTTATAAAATATTTTATATTTTTATATAAAAATATTATCCATGCCTCCACTCCATTCGTCGTTGGCCATTATCCTACCCTCATTTTTTATCATTGTTTGTCACTTTTGCTATCGCAAGATTCTTATTATCGTATTTATTACCTCCATCAAGTAGGTGACACCATCCGATCTCTTGCCCAAGCCCTCGCCTCAATCATAATTGATGCCTTTGTTCCTCCCTTCCCCACTCATCGGTCACAATGAAAGCCATAACTTAAGCAACAAAACTCGATCGGGTCCTCATGGTGACAATGAGCATAATAGAACAGAAATAGTCATGACAAGATTGAGATGATGATCAACAGGATAGAGACAAGGATAATATCATCTTTCAAAAAATAAAAAAATATTATACAAGAATTAAAGAAAAAGATGCTTTACTAGAAAAAAAAAGAATAAATAAGAACCGAAGATCTTTTAAGAAAATTTATTTATACATTATTATTATTATTATTTTTATATTTTTAATATAAAATATACCAAATGCAATGACTCGACCAGTCTAGTCTCCACCATTGTAGATAGTTATAATATCAAGCAGACGAGTGTAATATTTGAAATTAGTGTCAAACAAGCATTTAAAATCTTGACTTCTTGCCATAATTATATATATATGCATCAAGATTGACGATCAAACCTCCCAAGACACAAGGCACTGAATTGATCATCATTAGTTTATCTCCATTGCCATCCTCTCTCTCTCTCTCTCTCTCTCTCTATCTATATATATATATATATATATATATATATATATAGGGCTGGAAAACATCACAAGGATAGACTTGGGTTCATTCATTCTTATATTATTATATTATATCATCATCAGGTCAGCTACTTTGACGGGGTCAAAAATCCACGTTGGTGTCACAGAAAACTAAAGATTCGCCGGCAGTAGGAGATCTTCGTAAGATGCCCCTATCACCGTCTTCCACATCCGATGAAAGCTCAACTCAGTGGGGTGGAGTCAGTGGGAGTGTGACGTGCGACTGCATTATTATCTTGAAATCTAAAGGAGACTTGCACCAGAAGCCTAATCACTCATGTTAATGTAACTGTTCTACCCTCTCCGGATGACACAAGGGAAGCATATTCAAAGATGGCAGCCCTTCGTCTTTTCCTAGAAGCCTCCTCCAGGCTGAGCGATGCGAGACAAGGCGATTCTCCGAGCACTTGGCGATGCGGGCGCTCGCGAAGATGCCAAATCCAGATTTCTCGGTTAGGTGGAATCCGACTTGCTCCTGCCTCGTGCTGTGCTTCTTTGAATTGACTGCGATGCATCGAGGCATGTCGTGCGAGGAGGGGTGGTCGTCGGAGACGCTCCCATTACGTCCCCATTCGTGGCTTGCATTTAATGAAACGGGTGGAAAAGTCATGATCAGAACGCCTCGGTTGCTTCGTACCGTATGGAAGGAACACTCGACATGTTTCGAGGACATCTTATTTTAGTTCATACTTTGCTCCCCGAAGCAGATCTTGATGGGATACGGATGGCGTGTAAATGAGGGTTGGATGGATGTCAGCACAGAAACTAGTCAAAGCTTTTTATCATCATGTGCAGAGCGTGGATTGGAAGAAGAACTATTCAGCAGCGTTGCCATTGCCCAAGTCATCTTTGAAGCAGTGTGAGTGGATGATGTGATAGGGCAGAATCTGGCAATTGGATCGGCATGCTGTGGGGTTGGGGGAAGTCAGGTGGCACAACTTTTTCGTTGTATTTTCCTGCATGCATTGCGTAGGATCAGTATGTGGAATATTTTGCGTCTCGGAGGAGATGAAGTTATCCACGTCCTTTGGCTGACTCTTATCCTCTGTTTCTTTCTAGTGTCTTTTATTTAGCAGCCATCTAAGAATTATCCAAAGTATTTACATTCACTACTACTGTAGTGAAGTGATGCTTCGACGATATTAGCTCATGATAGATAGCCATCGCCTATCATGCAAGCGTAACATAAGATTCGTAAGGAGAAAAATACTCATACCACTTACCACATGCTTACCCATGCGGATAGGAATCCAAAAGGTAGTTTAGGATGATTATAAATCACATTCCTTATGAAATCTTCATAAGAATATTTTATCTCTCCAATATCAGATATAAAACACATATCTTCAAAGAGAAGTGCTGAAATTAAGAACATGGATCCACAAAAATTGATCTCAGGATTAATTAGAGCGTCAGAGAGATCAGAAAGCTTTTTTCAATTTCGATCTTAGTTTAGGTTTAGGATTAGGCTGATAAGAACGTCAACGATATTTTCTCCCAACAAATAATATATTCATTCCATTACATTATAATGATTAATCTTTTTTTGCTTAATTGGTAAAGATCAAAGCTTCTGAAACAAGTGATCCTAATAATTAATATATATATATATATATATATATATATATATATATATATATATATATATATATAAAATTGACGCATAATATGGAATAGAATATCTTTTTAAGACTTCAATTTTATTAGTATGGGTGTATTGATATGAGAAAGAAAAGCTGGATGTGAATGTATCGAGATTCATAAGAAAACAACCAAAGAATGCAGTGACATTTGCATACAAAAGTACGGATGCCATCAAGAACACCAACTCTCGCGTGGCCGAAGGAGCTTTGGCTGCCGCGCCGACTTCGTCACGTCGAGCATCGCCATGCAGAGACGGTGATTAGATTCCGGTCTTGCCAGCACAAAGATATCGTCGTCCCGTCGTCTCCCTCCGCGATCCCAAACCCGCTGTTGCTGACATGCTCGATGCTCGAGAAATGGCTCCTAATCTTCAGCAGAAGCTTCGCCTGGCTCACCGACCTCGAACTCAGCTTCATTCCTCGATACCCAACGGTCTCCATCCTCCCCTTCCACGTAGGACCCCCCACCTTCTCCTGGTGCGAGCTCTTCCCCATGGCGGCCTTGATCTCTCTCCCCAGATGGTTCTTCTCGATGCTCAGCCTCTCCGTGCTCTCCGCGGGGAGGCAGTCGTGCAGCGAGTGGAACATGGCCGCGAAGTAGTTCAGAGAGTCCACCATCCTCGCCAAGAAGCTTGCAGGGCCTCGGCTGTCTTCCTTCTCCACCAAGACCACCACGGCTCGTGGATTCAGCGAGCGGATCGACATCAAGGTCGCAAGCATCTCCGACGAGGTCTTCAGGGTCTGCAGGTAGAAGACCAAGTTCACGGCGAGAGTGGCGTCCTTGTCGATCTTGAGATCATTAGCGGTCGAGCCTCTCAGAAGCCCTTGGAACACGAACTCCAGATTGCTGCAGCCCTTGCAGAAACCGACGAGCCTCGTCTCGGTTTCCTCCAGCTCCTCGGTGCTCCCGCCGAACCCTGTCAAGCGCAGGGAGATCGGGCTGCTCGTCGTGGCCTTATCGCAGAGGGATTGGATCAGGGAGGGCCACTGGAAGCCGTAGGACACGTCGAAGTCTATCACGTGGAGTCTTCCGCCGTTGTGCTGCTGCTCCGCCTCGAAGGCCTCCATTATGGTCTGGTTGGCGGTGAAATGAGCGAACTGGAAGTAAGGGGAAGCCCGGTAGAGGTCGGTGAAGGCCGCGAATTCCTCTTCGGCAGTCGGAGGCGCCATGACGGACTGGTAGAGCGGGGAGGCTTCCGGCAGGTTCCGGGCGGCCAGGCCGTCGGCGAAGTAGGCCATGACTCGCTGCATCGGGTCGCCGTGCAGGGAAGCGTGCCGGTACAGCTCGACCAGGGCGTCCATCGCGGCGCTGGCGCGACCGGCGTCGACGGCGGCGGCGGCAGCGAGAAGCAGGTGGACCAAGCGCTGGTCCCTCCTGTCCTCCGGCCCGCTTCTCCTGGCGTCTACTCTCAGCATGTCTTCTCTGGCCTGGAGCAAACCCAACAGCTTCCTCTCCTCCGCGTCTTTCGCCTTCCTCTTCCCGACGGCGGCATTAGAGCGCCGAGTGCTGCCGACGCCGAGGCCCAAGCTGAGGAGCTCCTCTCCGATGCCTTGGCCTTCCTCTTCCATCGTATCTCGAGGGAAAAAGGTGAAGCTTTAGGAGAAGTTGGGAGGGAGTTTCATGGGGAACCTGTTGCGTGTGATCGAATGAGAAAGGGAGAAGAAGGGAGTGGGGGTGTGCGTCTCGTTTGACGGCAGAGGAGAGGAGGAGGAGGAGGAGGAGGAAGAGGTATCTTCTTCTTCTCATGTCATTATCCTTTTTGGTTTTCGTGGAGTCGGAGTTATCGTGTCTCGGATTCCCAGGTCGAGACGGTGGGCTGCTTCATTCTCTGCTGTTGGCAGCCATCTTTTCTTTTTCTCCACGGTGGGTCGGAGGAATTGCGGGTGGAAAGAATGGAACGGTTCAAAAGATGCCATGCGACAGTCGACAAAGGGGAGAGAGGTGGCGAAGCAGCGCGGAATCATCACTTTGGTTTGACACGGCTTGTCGTCTTGTCCCGTTTCCTGGAAGCAGATCCCCTCTCGGTCTCGGCTGCCGACCTTTTCCAACCTGACAACAAAAAGGAGGTTTGGTCAGCTGCAAATGGGAGAGGATCTTAACTATTTTTTTGACTCTTATAATTCTATCTATACCTATCAAATTAAGACGATAAATGTTGGTAGACTTGATCAAGGGATGTCTCTCTGCTGGGACAGCTCTTCCAGTCATGGAGTGGGAAGCAGAAATGAGATCGATGATGATGATGATGATGATGATGTGTGCCAGGCATGAGACCAACATGGCCCTGATGCTTCCCTGTATCATGTGTTGCATCTGGGAGACATGTGTCCTTGATCATGAAATTTTCGATGCGGGGCTACTACAACTGCAAGACCGAAGGTTATACCATTGATAATTGAAGGCTGTAGCAATAGATTCATAACCACAATAAAGTAATGGACCAAAGTAGAATGAGGAAATTGAGACCACTAGCTGCTGATCTGACTATAGAATTACACATGTATACTAATTAACCTTTCTTATATTCTAATTTGTCAAGCATATGTGTCCTGTCTCCTCTCAACAATTTCTTTTAATCTATTTTAACCATCTCATGCACTTCATACATTTGATGTTAATTCTACTAACTCAACAACCTATAATTTCTCTATGCTTCATGCTTGAACCTCATACCAAATGTACATATCAATTAAAATAATATCAACATACATTGTGCACAAAGGAATTCTACCATGAATATATATACTTGGCAAATCCATTCATTAACAGACTAAAAGGGAAAATGCCTAAAAATTTGATTCTGCCTGCTTATAGAAAATTTGCTAGACACTCCATGTCCTAACATTGCATTCGATTTCATATCATAACATGGATCTTGAAAGATTAAACATCTTTTTCTTTTATAAAATCTGCCATATTATATTTTCTAGAGAAAACATGATTCTGAATCCATAAAACCCCAGGGACCAGTAACTACAAGATACAGTATGGTTTTACTGCAACCCTCTTTTATCTGACATTGGAGGGTGAAAAGATAGCACAAAAGGCATGTGAATGCTGAACCAGAAAATTCAACTGAAAATCTATATTTCGAATAGTAGTTCAAGCATTTGTTGTGGTTAGCAATCCACAAATTGTGCTAACCAACAATTTATAGCAGTTTTCAGAACTTGAGAAAGACGCACAGCAAGGTTCAACTTAATAGGAGAAAATGTATCGAATAGCACAGGTTCTACATGTGTAATAAGAGAGCCTGTTCTATGGCAAATGTTGAACTAGGCCACATGTCGAAGTTGTTCACCATATAATCCGGATGTCTTCCATAATAAGCTTGCCAAGAAAGCCAAGGGAGCTAGCTTCTTTAGATTGTTAGCTGTGTAATATGTTTGATCCTGAACTCTAGCCGTTGAAATGAGTAGCCTGAGTCAAGTTCCTTGAGTCTTGCCCAGGTTTCATTGTTCCACCACTTGTTTATCATCCGATGCCAGTATTGGCATGCCCACTTTTACCAGGAATGTCCCTCAGAAACCTGCATAGGTTGCTTAGTGTTCAATAAAGTTATGAAAACCATATTACAATGTAGGATGTACTACAGCTAATCAACATGAACTCTCCCAATCTCCCTTACAAGGAGATTATATTGAGCTTCAAGCAACAAAGCAATGAAAGTAGTATTAAGCCTCAAAAGTATTTCATTGGAATGAGTAGTTCTTAAGGACATTCAAATAACCAGATGTGGCAAAAGAACAAGTCGAAATTTGGTCACAGAAAATGTGGACAATGATGATTAAATCCTAGATTGCCAAAGATGACAAGTCGAGCAAAATTCTTTTCTTCTTCTAGCATGGACCGAGTCCATGGCTAAAGTTCCAGACCAAGATACTACTATTATTACAATAAAGGCATCAACTACAGCGAGTTAGAGACCAAATTCATTATGAGGGTAAGGTCTATATTTCCTGTGCATCTTGAACCATAAAAAAAGAAACAAGCTTCCTGACAACCTATACCTGTCCCACAATTGTACATGTTGCTATTCATGAATGCAAAATTGAAAATATTGGCTATTGACTGACAAAATGCAAACTAACTTCCCTTGCAACCGCATGAAACCAAGAAGTTACACCATTCCAAAATGACTTTAAATGTCTAGATTCTAGAATATTATTAAATATTGAATCATTAACATGAAACACAACACCACAGGTATGACCCAGGTCTATTGGACCATACCAAGCATGGACACATTAAACACCAAAGAAGCTGAATAATGCAGTCTTTGTGATGAAATTATCAAAATTTAACTCCAAAATATCCTTTACATTGCATATTTTTGCCACTTGCCGATATATACAACTTCTTAAAGCAAAAGAAAGTCAACTCTACAATTACAGAAAAAAAAACCAGTACATCTAACAAGCATTTTTAGTAATTAGGATTACTACAAGCCACTGAACAAACATACCCAATAGTGCCAAATGAACAAAATATACAACAGGGCTTAAGATCAGGGAACCCTATAGATAAGGATCATATTCACATCAAGTTGAATAAGATCTCTGAAGTACATATGCTGGCTGCTAGGCTGTTAAAATTACCATGGTTTCCTTCTCAGAAGATTTCGGAGAGATTGGTGATCTACTTTCATATCTTGGATGATTCTATAATACCATTCAGTTGGAAGCTATGGAAGCAATAAACTTGTGTTCTTCAGAAGAACCAACTCTGAATCTAAGGATCTTATCAAGAATACTTGGTGATTGTTCAAGTGTTGGGAGCATAAGGACCTGCAAGTTGTTGCAAGTCATCAGACGTGATGGCTAGATAATCTCTTATTAATGGAAACATAGCTCCACCATGGTAGGTGAAAGATATCATTTTATCTGTTGTTGAGAGCAACGAATTCAATTTCATTTATTGGGCCTATACAGGTCCCGGCTTGGAACAACATGGATTTGTTAAATAACAGCATACCAACAAAATACACAAATAATATATAGCCAAAAAAATTGGCCACCAAAAAAAACCTAATTTAGGATTCTTTCTCATCTTTTCTTGGCATATACAATCAACATTGATAATGATAAAAGTGATTTAAATCTAAAAAACAATAAATTAAATCAAAACATATATCTAGGCCAGATCTTCAAGGATTGAGGCCTAGATATGAGTGGATCTAGCCTACATTCAAACTGATCAAGCGGAAATGTACAAAAATCAAGGCTTGAGGTCTAAAGGGAAGAGATCTACAGTAAAGTTGGAAGAGAGAATGAACCCTAACATCGTCGCATGAAATTATATTAGAGATTATGTTTAGATTTTTCTTAATTTGAAAAGAAATTGAACCAGGTTTTGGACTTGGATCTTAATCTTGAGTATATAGCCCTCTATAGATATTCTTGTTTGTTCTTGTGGTAGAAGGTTCAGAGAGATTCGGGGGAGATTTAAAGGGACTGAGAACGAGTGAGAGAGGGCATGTGAGACGGAAAGTAAGGAAGAGAAAAGAAGTGAGGAGTAAAGATCCTTTTGCATCACACTTGAGAAAATCAATCTTTTCCCCTATTTAGAATGGCATCCTCATATATAAATGGGTCTTTAAATCGAGCTCAAACTTTATGGTAACAGAAGATGAATAAACTCTGGAAGGATACCTAGCTTGGATAGTGGAACTGACCTTCCTTCAGACCTTTATGAATTCCAATTATGCTTGACAGACTATTGGTTCTACCCATTCAGAACATTGCTTCCTGATAAAAACTATTATTCTGTTTTCTTCACTTTTGGACTCCTGGCTCCACACAAGATCTACCTTTTGTATCGATTCATGGAATATGAAATTTGTCCTTCATCTGATAGACTCCTTTTCTAGAGATGAACAACTACAGAAATCTCTAAAACTTGATGGTCCTTTTTGCAGTTTCTCTAAATTGATTGGGAGATATACTTGCATCCCAAGATCAAGTCTTTAATGTGGTTGACCTTCAAAACCAAAGTTCACCACAAAGAGGTTATCTAAAAGAAAAGATGGATCGATGGTGCACCTTGCTCCATGTGCCATCATTGTTGATTCTGCTGACCACAATTTTCTCCAGTGTCCTTGTGCTGGCAAGTATTGGATTTATATTGATGGTGCACCTTGTGCTGGCAAGTATTGGATTTCTCCATCTACCTAGCTCGGTGTTGCAGATTATATCCAATGGTGAAAGTTCTTATGCTGACAAAAAAAAAAGGCATGCTTGGATGGTCTTTTTGATAAAAGTTGGTGAATTTAAAGAAGATAAAACTTGAAGATTTTTCAAGGGCATTGAGGGTCTACACTTGGTTATCAGAATATGTACCAAAATTAGACTTCTATCCAAATGGAAAAATTGAGAACCCAACCTTGTCAAATGTCCAGTTGATCAGTTATGCAATTGCATCAGGCAATCAAATGATTGAGACTATCTTTTTTACTGAAAGAACCAGAGTGATTTATTATGCAAGGCAAAAGACGAAGAAAGACTATGTTTTAAGTTTTGAATACTCCAAAATTGAGGGCCTTGTCGCCAATTAAGAAATTTGCCACCAACAATGAGATCAACGTTCTCAGGATTCCACCATAGTTGTGTCCCAATTGTTTCATTCCCAACCAATCACACTTTGAAGACGTCAGTCTTCTGGCATCAGGGCACAACCAGTTTTATGCCTTCACCACCACACTTGGCAGAGCTTTCCATTGTGTGCCATGCAATAGTATAGCCATTCAAAAAACAACAAGGTGCTAGGAGATCAAGAATAACTTGAAGCAGCTCCACTCCCTCTTATTTGGCATTAATGATGCCTTCAAGTGGGACATCTTTGGCATCACTCCAATATTATCCCTCTATCTCCTTCGGTTTTTTGTTAGCGTTTTAAAACCTCAGTTTATGACACCTTCCAGTCATGGACATTTCTTCTAGTTTGGCTCATACTTGCCGAAATTTACCAGTTCGAGCCCGAAATGAGATATGGAGTGCCCCGATTTCGGGCAGTCCGGTCCAGTCAATTAAAAAAATTGTTTAAAGGGAAGTGAGACGTCACGATTAGGGCTTGTCATTTCTCCCTCTCCACAGGCAGAATGTTAGGCCGTCTGCCTCTCAGCCACCCAACGTACACCGCTGACATGGTTTCAGGCACGCTTCCTTGTCTTCACTTCCTCATCCTCTTCTTCCATCTCCCTCCTCTTCCTACTCTTCTTCTTTCACTTCTTCCACTTTTCCTTCTTCTACTTCCTCATCCTCTTCTTCCATCTCCCTCCTCCTCCTACTCTGCTTCTTTCAATTCTTCCTCTTTTCCTTCTTCTACTTCCTCTTCCTTCTTCTCTTCCTTCTTCCAACCCTCCTCTCCCTCTCTGAACAGTTTCGGTATGGTCCAACTTACTGACACACGATATGCCAACAATGGACTGGACCCATACCGGTCCAGCCATGGACCGGCATAAATCCACCCCTGGTGCCCTCACTCTCAACAAATTAGCATGTCATTCTAGCCTTCCGTCTTGGTTGTTTAATTTTATGCTTCAATTTGAAGTCTTTCATTTTAAGAATGTAGATGGGTTCAATAAAATGGCATGTATGACAAGCTTTCCAACAACAAATATATATTCTTTGGGAAAAGAATCCAACACTACAGTTCAACTTATGGTGGGTTAACCGAGGTCAAGACCAATGAATAAAAGCTGTCACAACCTGATGCAGTCATCAACTTGTTCCAAATATCAAAGACATATAACAGAATGCAATATAATTTGGTTTCTGACTGCCTAAAGCATTAATTATGGCAGGAATATGGATGCTCAAATAAAAGTCTATAACATAATTGCCCTTGCAAAATTTTACTCTTAGAAAAATTGATATGCAAATTCATTCATACACCATGATTGGCAGTGCATATAAAGGGGACTCAACATACATGCCTCATTTTAAAGACGTTTGGTCTTTATCTTCCTCCAGCAACAACTGAACAATTGATTTCACCACTTCATTTTTTGAGAATGTAGCTGTCTGGAAATAAGTTTTATCAAGTGTGTTAGGCCATAAATGTGAAATTCAAGAAAACAATAGAAATCAATTACCAATCAAAAAATTGTACAATCATGAAATTTGATAACAAGTAGTCAATAGCATAAGCAAAGAGTAGGCATTATAATTTCAGTCAATATGAGAACTGTTCTCGATTCATAGATCAGAACAGAAATGCTTTATGTTTGCTATCTTAAGTGACAAATTGAGAGAGGATTATCTGAGCAATGTGTGTATTAAATTATGGTTCATTCAGTATATATAGCAAAAGAATGGTGGAAACCAAGCAAGAATAACCAGTATCTTGTGGTGCAAGATTAATATATCTTGAATGAGAAAAAAATGGAAAATCATGGAATATAACAGCAATATTTCCAGGTAATTGGTAAATTCTGTTTTTCAATGATTAACGAGATTAACTTATTTTAGTAATATGCACATTGCAAAGTTTCTACTAAACCAAACAAGCATGAACATCACAATATAGAAAAAAAATGTTCGGCAAAGACCTAAGAAGGATAAAAAAAATTGCTTCTGATGGTGCATTTTGTGACTTCAGCAGGGAATAAATAAGATGTCATAACTGAGAAGTTGGAAAGTCTCATATACCTCTGGTTTTCTGATAAGTTCCTTCAAAACAGCATGAAGTGTTAAGCGTAGTTCCTTAAACAGAACAGCCGTCTGTGCAGGAGCAGTCAATTTTAACCAGCCATCTATAGTGATCAACCCTGCCTGCAGTAGCAAAGCAAATGCATCATACTTATTGTTGCATAAAGAGATTAACCAGCATTGAAATGAAACAAGGAAAAAAGTTAAGAGATTAGTGGGTCTCTTGGGATCCAAAATTGAGCAGTGACCTTATTACCCGGTTCAATCCCTGTAATGATAAAAAAAACCCATAGTGGACGAAAGCCCTAATATTCCACCAGACCAGGTGGTTCAGCTTGGTCTACATGTTGCTTTAGGGTGGACTGGTAAATACCAGGTGGTACACAGTGGTACATACGAATCTGCCTCAATTTCTAAACCATGGTCCACCATATATAAGACAGAGAGGTAAAGATAACAAAGAGGATAGAGAACTTTTGAGAAAATATGAATGCTTTACAGAGAACGAAGATGCCATTAGATTCAAAATTTCCCAAATCCCATGTGTTATTAGATAAAGTTTTTTATTTGCATTTGAATTGCTCCAAACCAAGGTCTGCAATTTCGTACCATACCGGAGTTTCAACGTTCGCTCGGTACGGTACGAAACTGTATACCAAACGGTATACCGCTCGGTATATATATATATATATATATATATAACTCGGCGACGTCGCCTTTTCCTTCCCCACGCGGGGCGACGTCGCCTCGTTTATTTAAATATATGAATATATATATATATATATATATATATATATATATATATATAATCCGAAAAAGGCGACGTTGCCTTTTTCTAAAATATTTATATATAAATATAAATATATATTTATATATACATACATACATATATATTTATATATACATACATACATACATATATATACATACATACATATGTATACATACATACATACATATGTATACATACATACATACATATATATACATACATACATACATATATATACATACATACATACATATATATATATATATATATATATATATATATATATATATATATATATTATTTTTCATTCCGTCCGGTAGCGGGCGGTCCGCGTACTGGTATGCCGTCGGACCAGTACGTACCGCCCGTACCGGGCGGTATCATTCGGTATTGCCTACCTTGCTCCAAACAACACGTGCATTATGATCAGTGAAACATTGGATCATAGGACCAACCACCATCTTCAAAACTGCAAAGTTTTGCATTTTTCGTATAACATATAATAATAGGTATTTATTAAAATGATATAATATAATATTTTTGTTCTTTTGATAATATTATTTTTTTATTTTAAAGTATTTTCTCAGTGGATCCCATTCATGTCAATCTAATTTAATTGATCCTTCTGATCCCAAGATTAGTGTAAGCCCAAGAAAATATGATTTTCATCATAACCAATTTCTAACTAGATGCTGATCTTGCAAACATTGATTCCTATTTAAAGCAAGCACAGAAAAAAGACTCCGAACCCAACCCTAGTCGATACAGGAAATTAGGGGA